>NC_092336.1:388970000-390393750 GCF_046630445.1 Rutidosis leptorrhynchoides | reverse complement strand
AAGGTGGTGAGCGTTTTGCTCGGTGCACTCACTGAATATCCTATTAGTTATAAAAATAAAAATTATATAAGTTATCAAATTAATAGACTTTTCTGATTTTGCCCACGTTTCGAATAGCCAATAGATGCAGCAGGTAGCCAGGACCCTTTAAATCGGAAGCCCACAACTCGCCACTAACAAATCCAACTATTACTACGAACCAGAAAATTTTGGATGTCTATCAATTTAACCACTTAAAATAATTTTTCGTTTTGAAATTTTAGAGAAGAAATAGAAAAAATTCTAAGTCCTAAAAACTAGAGCGTCGAGAAAAAAGAAAGAAAAAGAGCGCGTTGAAAAACGTTGAAAAATAAAAGGTCGAAAAATAAAAATAAGAAAGAAAAACGTCGAAACTTAAAAGTCTAAAAACTAAGAATTAAAAGTTGCGCCTAAAGGTATTAAAGCTTAAAAGGAAATCTATATCCAAAACGGTAATAACTTAAAAGGCACTAAAATATATAAACGACGTCGCAAAATTCTAAAGCGCCTAAATCTTAATCTAAAGAAAAAGCACTTAAGGAATTTTACGGCAAAGTCTTAAAATCTAGAAATAAAAATTAACTACGACAAAATACTAATCTTAAAACTAATTACGAATGAAAAATTATAAAATTACGAATTAAATGTTTAAAATATACAAATTATAAAAAGAAACAAAAAAAAAATGATAAAATCACTTATTTTTATAAAAATATTATTTTTATATTATTATTTTATAAAAGTATTAATTTATATAGTTAATAATACTTATTAAACTTAATAAAACTAATTAAAACTAAAAATAAAACTAAATTACTAATTAATATTTTAATTAAACCCTAAAAACTAAATAATTATAATAAATTTAAAACCCTAGCTGCGTAATAAATGCCTCTGATTTGGCCTGTCAGAACAGCTCATGCGACTGCATGGGTTTTTGTCTTCTGGGTCATGCGATCGCATGGCCCAACAATTCCAGAATTCATTCGGGCTTCGAACATCTTCGGCCCGTTTAATAATTTTATTAATTATTTTGATTTCAAACTTTTTTTTTATAAATGTTACAAAATATTTATAAAAATTTAAAATAAACTTATATAAAAACACTAATTAATTTTTTTATTATAAAATAAAAATAAAAAATTAATTTTTTTAAAATTATAAAAACTTTTCAATTAACACTTATATATATATATATATATATATATATATATATATATATATATTTAGTATTTTTTTTTATTTTTTTTATGTTTTTATATAAATACAAAATATATTTACAAAATTAGAGATAAGAATTATAGCGTAAAAATATAGCGTTTCGCCGGGTCCCCGGCAGCGGCGCCAAAAACTTGATGTTAAAGCAGAGGTGTTTACGAAATAGTTATATTTTTATTGCGAAATACTATTAAATACGATACAATTTTACACAAGTTATTTATTTATTTATTGAATGAGATATACCTAAACCTTGCTACAACACTTATACGCAGTGTAGCTAATCGTAGAGTAGTGTAGTTTTTAGTAAGTCCGGTTCGTTCCACAGGGAGCTAGTGATACGTACTATATTTTTAACAACTACATTTGTATAAAAAATATATAATTATATATAGTAATATTATTATAAAAGGGGGCTTTTACCATTTTATGACCGGTTTGTCGATTTTATATTTTAAGCGTAAAGATAAATGACGATAATATAAATGACAGAATTTAAATTGCGATAACGTCTATTGCAGTAATTAAAATGGCAGTAAATAAAGGTACGATGAAATATGAAATAAAAGTATTATGCTTATTTAAACTTCCGTAATCATGATGTCTGACGTTTTGATTAATTGTTACCCGGGTTAATTGTCCTTTGTCCTGGATTATTTGATACCTATTTTGTTTTTGTCCATAATAGTCCATCGGTCATAATTATAAAATGCTCGTCAAATTAACCTTATTCCCGAAGTCAAATATTCCAACTAATTAGGGATTCGAACTGTAACAAGGTTTTAATACTTTGTTAATAATTACACCAGGTTATCGACTGCGCGTAATCCAAGGTTTTAATACTTTGTTAACAATTACACCAATTATCCTTGTATGTAATCCACCCCTGTTTTAATGAGATATGAATATTAATTTACCCACTTGATCAGAATGAATAATCAATTACCCAACCCGAATAATTAATTAAATGATCGTAAAAGATGTCGTATAAACGTCACTAAATAGGACATACATAATCATTTTAATAATTATTAGATTAACTAATTTGAAGATAGGTTCAACAGATTCTAATGAGTTGTCATTCGATTAGACAATACCCCCTATCTATTAATAGTCAATAGCCCAATGTCCACAAGTGTCGGTCTTTTGTCCAAACCTTAATTATGGTACAAAATTCAATAACTCAATCTTAATTTTTAGTCCAACATCACGATTACTTCGGCTCAAATAAGCATAATAATAACTTAGTTACGAGACATTAATTTAAAAAGGAAGAACATAGCTTACAGTGGTGATTAATCGCGTAGCGTTACACAGACAGAGTTCCGACTTTAAAACCCGTAAAACATTTCTTACAATAACCCAACTAAACCATAATTTATTATTAATCTTAAATTAAAATTATAATTATAATATAAATATATATTATGAGAGAGATCAGAGAAAGATGGATATAGAAAAAGATGTATTAAAACTCGTAGAAAACTGGTAAATTTATAGGATGTGGCCTGCTACAGTAACTCATGCGAGTGCTTGGGGTTTTAGTGCAAATCTCATGCACTCGCATGGGCTCATGCGCTCGCATGGGCTCATGCACTCGCATGGCCGTCAGATCCAGCTCACATATTTTTTGTTTTCTTGCTTGTCGACATATTATTATATATATAATATATATATATAATTTATATTAATTATATATATATTATATTATATTCTTGTGCATAGTTGACTTGTAATTTTCGCTCCGTTGTCTCGTACATTTACGCCCGGTTTATGTCTCGGTTCCGGTTTCTCGAACGTCCTTTCGTACGCTGAGATATTTTGTATTTTGCATTCCGCGGCTCGTACTCTTGTAATTTTTAGACGTTTCTCATCAATATTTCGAACCACTTGGATTGTACTTTGTACTTTTTGGCTTTTTGGTCATTTGCGTCTTCAAATCGCCGTTTTCTTCTTTTGTCTTCGCACTTATTTATTTAACCGAATATTACATAAAAATAGAACAATTACAACTAAAAGCTTTATATATTGGAAGGATATTGTGCCTAATTATATGTTCATTTGGAGCACTATCATAACCCGACTCGATTACTCAAACGCGCTCGGTCAACCCGACTTGGTTAATCAAATACCCTTAGTCAACCCGCCTCGGTCAACGCCTAACAACAATTAACTAACCCGACTTGGTTAAGTCAAACACACTAGGTCAACCCGACTCGGTCAACACCTATCATCTAATTGATTAACCCGACCCGGTTAGTCAAACTCACTTGGTTAACCCACCTCGGTCAACACCTATCATCTAATTGATTAACCCGACATGGCTAATCAAACCGCAATGGACTAACTCGACCTAGCTAGTCACTACATCACATGGATGAACTCATTCATTACCCAAAAATCACCCGCATAAAGATAGTACTAAAATTGAATGGTACCTGAATCAAGCGTCGCTAGATTTTCGCGCTCCGTCACTATTCCACTCGGGACATTCCGACTTCCGGTGTCCCTCCTTCCGGCACTTAAAACATGTGACCTTACCCGACGGACAGTCACGAGACTTATGCCCCGTTTGCCCACAATTATAGCACGCGAATTTAGAATCACCCGTGTCACTCATCTTTACGCTTCTGACACCTTCGGTAACGCTTTTTCTCTTCTTGTTCGAAAACATCGTCGCTTCGAACTTCCGTTTACTAACATCGGACACACTTGGCTTCGACACCTCTGGTTCGAAACCCCGAGCCAACTCGAACAATTCTTCAAAAGACTTAGCCATTCCCTGACTAATCTTACCCTTCAACTCGTCATTCATTGTACGGTAGAAATCTTTCATCAACTTGTGATCGTCACCAACATACTCCGGACAAAAACGAGTCTTTGCCAAAAAGGTAGACTTGAGAGTAACCAAGTCCATCGAACCTTGTCGCAAATTGTGTAACTCGTCCCGGATTCTATCAAGATCGGAAGAAGTTCGGTACTCATTAAAGAACTCCTTTTTGAACTCATCCCATGACAAGCTCATACATTGTTCTTCGCCATACAATTGAATCTTGCCATCCCACCACAACTTGGCTTATTCGCGTAACATAATAGAACCGTACCTCGTCTTCTTCTCGGGAGGACACTCCGCGGTACGGAAAGCCCCCTCGATATCGGAAATCCAACATGTGCTTTTCAATGGATCCCTCACCCCATTAAACATCGGAGGTTGAGCATCCTTGAAATTTTTGTAATGGAAGTCCCGCCTTCCATGTCCCCCATTACCATCACCCCCTTCACCACGAGGATAAATGTTTCTAGCTTCGAATGCCTCTTCGATCGCGGCATTTACTCGTTCGTTGATTAACTCGGTTACTTGCCCATCAACCGATTCCCAGAAAACCTTTCTAACATCCTCGAGAAACTCTGCTTTTTGACGTTTAAAGATGGCCTCAACCTTAGCTGTGAATTCGGAGTCTTCACCTTGATCTTCGCTAACTTGTTTGTTCCTTGTCGTCATTCTAAGAAATGAACTCGGTTAGGAACGCAATACGAATAATTTACATACACCGCCACGATCTATATTCACAATCATATAAGTACGCCAACGTTCGTGCATCTCATCTAGTCCAATACTTGTTGTACATCACTTGCATGACTTGGCTTGCAACCGTAATAATGGTCGCGAAGCATTATTACGCTCACACGCCATGCCGAGCTCATGAATACAACAACCATCTCGCTAGATGTTCCACACAAAACAACATGGTTAGTAACAACATAAACCATATAACTAAAACCCGAACCGACCCGTAATCCTACAAGTCCCGCATAAAAGCACACACAAAAGTCTAAGTCTAGGCTCCTATCTCAAGTCACCTAAATCCCTTAGACCATGCTCTGATATCACTTGTAACAACCCAACCCAAATTACAAACGACCACGCGGAAAATTGAAATTAAAAAATAATTTCTTTGTGCAGCTGGTGGCGCGGCGTGCCATTCCCATGCGCGGCGCGCAGAATGGGTCTGGCAGCCCGCTGTCCAAAAAGTCCCCAAATGCGAAAATGTTCGGCCACTTCCCAACGTAAATAGAAAAAACACTTTTCACAACACAATCATATAAGTAAAACTAACACGTTCCATTAATAAAATAAGTTTTACGAACCCGGGCCCACATATGCCCAAATTGCCCCTTAAGTACAAAATACAAGTTCGAACACAAGAGTTTAAGTTCCAACAAGACCACGAGCATGATGTTGGGGATAAACTACCCAAATCCTAGGTCGAATCCAAAAGTAATCCAAGTAAGCATCAAAAGGGGAAAATCATCTAAATCCCGAGCATACCCTTGCCAAATCCGCTTCCGTACCTAAAAATGTAAACAACGAGAGGGTAAGCTAATGCTTAGTGAATGCAATACTTATACATATACATATGTAATTTACCTACATGCATCCACTTACAATACCATGCAAACAAAATGCATAAACGAGCTAGCAACACCAAACATACGACTAGCGACAACGTTAGTATATAAACCGTCACAATAATATACTAAAATCACAACAATGCATAAATATAACAAACCATTCCCCGCTATGGCACTACCGACTTGTAGACGACCAATAACATCGAGTCTCACTCGTAAGATGCCACCGACTTGTGACTCATCGTAAGGTGTCACCGACTTGTGAATCACCAAAGGGTGTCACCGACTTGTGAACTACCCACCAATATCTATGGGTCACCGACATGTGAACGCCATGTGACATCACCGACTTGTGAAGCGCCACCAATAAGTGTCACCGACTTGTGAAGCACTATAGGGTGTCACCGACTTGTGAATCACCCGCCAATACATACGAGGTCACCGACTAGTGAACCTCTAAGAGGTTCACCGACTTGTGAATCTCCTAACGAGACACTACCGACTCGTAGTTCTCTTCACCCATAGCCTCAATAAGTCACCAACTTGTGACATAACGCCCAATACTCACGATATAAATAAACCACATACATATATGTATAAATATTCCACTCACCTCGATTACTTGAAGAAGTGCAACTCGCAAACTTGAACTTCTTCCACCGACTTCACGTATATCACCTACGCAAATCATACATGCAAATAAGCTACAACTTAAGTCTATTCGACTTAACACATCACAACTGTAATTTCGACTATTTACACTTGACCAACTTTGACTAAGTCAAATCTCACCCGAACCACTCATAATCACAATCGAATAGTGATTATGTCCCACTAATACATTTTGCACAAGGTTTGATCAACCGATCCTCCATTTGGACTCACGACCCGCCCAAATTGACATAAAGTGCAATCTACGCCTTTTTGCACTTTTAACGATACTCGAAAGTCCAAGACTAACGAGACCACTTCCCGCGTTCCCGAAATACCTAAATACACCTCTTTTAGGCTTTAGATGCATTTTAGATCAACATTTACACAAAAACCCATTTTGACCTAAAAACTAGTCAAAACACCAAATTGCAAGTTTACACCCCTAATCACTAACAATCCAAGTTAGCTAGTGATTTCATCAACAAATTTAGTTTACAAACTAACAACATCATCATCCAAACCTAAAACCACCAATATTAGGGTTCTTACACCAAAACTTAACCCATATACCCCAAACTTCCAAGAAATGGGGTTTACATCCACTTTAACACAAACCCTAGCATCATAAACGAATTAACACAACTAAATACGAATTAGGGTTTTACCTTTTGAAGAAAACGAAGCTAGCACAACCACAACACAAGAAATGAGCTTCAATTTGATGAACCCAAGCTTCCTCCTTCACAATCTAAGCTTTCTCTCACTTGTTTCTCACTCTAAAATTTGGGGATGAAGAAGAGAGGATATGGATAGGATTGTGGATGTGAATGAGTCCCCCAAACTGCATTTTATGGCCTAAAACCGTCCATATGCAAAAGGACTATAATACCCCTCATTTAAACACTTTAAAATGCTGAAAAAACACATCAACAGGTCAGTTTTCAGAAACTTGTTTTGGCCATAACTTTTTGACCGTAGCTCCGTTTTCGATGAATCAAATATCGTTGGAAATGTAATAAGATTTTCTTTCCAATGATGAGGCTTTGAAACATCAACTCAAATTTTATTTGGGGTTGAAAAGATACGTACACACCTTGTCACTTCAAACAACGTCCAGTTTCCTTCGACGTTCGAGCAAGCAACACGTACATGCTTCGTACACTTCATACGCGCATCGTACACCATAAATACATTATGTACAATAAATATTTGGGTCTTACAATCTATATCTTTTAACTTTAAATCTTGTTATTTTGTTATAAAGATTCAAACTTGTGTTTGTAATCTTCATATAACTTAAAGATCCAAGCTTTATGCTTCAAGATCTTCAAGAACAATTAAGATGCAAGCTTTCTAGATTGGATCTTCATATCTTTTGTTGGATCTAAGTTTTATAACTTATGATCTCATTATTTTGATATAAAGATCAAAACTTGTGTTTATGGTCTTCATATAACTTAAAGATCTAAGCTTTATGCTTCAAGTTCTTCAAGAACACTAAAGGTTCAAGCTTTCTAGCTTTGTGACCTTATAACTTGTGTGAAAGGGATCCAAGCTCTCTAGCTTAGGGTTCCATCACCTCATTTGACTTAGATTATGTTCATACTTGTTTGATTGATGTAAAGTTTGTAGCTTTAGTTGTAAATGTAACTTGTAATTGAGTTAAGACTAAGGATATGATGTAACCTTGGTTCATCATCCATCTAAGACTCTTAAATGAGTTGTGTTATTACTTGATCTTAACATATTGTGTATTGATGGTAGAATCTTGGTCAAAAGTGATGCTAAACCATCAACGAGTTGTACACTTGAAGCTACAAGCCTCAAGGATGAGAACCGTGATGAGCATCAAGCACTAAGAACCCCACTGGAGCACTTGTTTACTGTTTTTCGGGATCTGATCAGTAACCTGGGCTACTGTAAAGTTGATTTTCAGTTATTTCAGTTCGAGTAGATGATTTTATTTTTATGCCTCATCTTAATTCGAGTTACGGTTTAGGATTTATGGCCCTCCGAAAGTCACTACGCCCTTGTAACGTTGTGCTGAAATTTCTGACCTACTCGCACTTAAACCGTCGCCACGGTTAAACGAAGATGATTTAGGTTCTGAAAATTGGTCAGAGGTTAGGGGATTCATATACGGAGCCATAGCCACTGACTGAGCATCTTTTCGATTTACGTAGAGGTCGTAGCAGCTGACCGAAGTCATCCTATTGTTTCGATATCTATTCTTGTCAAACTTACTTAGCTTTTATGATGAGTGATTGATGATGATGATGATGACACTTAAACTTATTTTATGCACTATTAGAACTTATAAAGACAACCTACTAACCTAGTAACCTTTGATTTAGGTTGACGACCTTTCGGACCGACTTACTACTTGCACACTTTCGTAACGACTTGTATTGCTTATTCACTGTGAGTTATAGCTTCCCTTTTTACTTATACTATTTTTGGGACTAAGAATACATGCGCTTTTTATGTTTTACTTATTTGACACGAGTAATTAAACTTTACATATGTGTGGATTATACAACGGTATAAACTTTCCCCTTAGCACGGTAACGTTTAACTATTGGTTTTTGAACCGGTAGACGCGAATCTTAGATATGGATCCATAGGGTTTAACATCCCCACTCGGTCTAGTCGCGCTAGCATTTAACGGGTGTTTAATACTTCAAGGATATACTCACTCGCCAGCTGTACTTTCAGGGGGTGATATTTATATTTACGTTAAGTCTAGTTACCATGTACCCACGGTTATACATATACTTCTCATACTGTTTTGAAACATTGAAATCTCGTGGTCAATCTTATATTACTGTTACAACTTAAACTATAACTCACCAACTTTATTGTTGACGTTCTAAGCATGTTTTCTCAGGTGCTTAGAGGTTTGTTGCTTCCGCTGTTAGACTTGCTGTCATGCTGTTTAGACTTGCTGTTAAGGACCTGCTGTGTTAGATATCCGCTGCATAACTTAGAGATGTCTCAATTATGGAACTTTTCTTTTGCATTCGTAATTTATGTTATTTTCAAAAATAATGACTTTGTAACGACCTTTGTGTCACGTTATCTTTTGTAAACGCTATATCTTTTTTTTATAAATACAAACTGGTTTTCAAACAGCATATAATGTTTGACCTTGTAATGATCCTGTTGTTGATGATCCGTACACAATGGTTTTGTACGGGGTGTCACATTTGGTATCAGAGCATTGGTTGTAGGGAATTAGGTTGCATTAGTGAGTCTAGACCGGACCAAGTAGGATTCACTAATAGGACTAATCTACAACTTGCTAGTTTACTTGTTTCTGCGAAACTTACTGCATGCTACTGATTACTTTTACTGCTATGTGATATTACTGCATGCTATTGCTTATCTTTACTGCCATGCGAACTTGCTGTATGCTTATCTCCACTATTGCATGATTACTATCTGCTTTCACAAGTTATTTCTGTTTAGCGTTGTTATTATTGCCATGCTGTATACTGTTTTAGACAACCTAGGTTGCTGTAGTGCCTAATACGTGCTTGCTTTATGACTTGCTGACACGGAAAAAGTTATTTTTCCTTGTCCAGATGTCGGATATCCCGCCCGTTGTCATTTTGGAGAGCGACTCAGACACATCCGCCACCTCGCCTGCCATTGTTGCCGATTCACAGATCCAGTCGTTGACACACTCCAGTGACTCTGGCACTTCATCCTCTAGAGCCAGTGGCCATGCACCCGACCCAGTGATCACCTCAGATGGACACGAGGATCCACCGGAGATTCCATCTCAACTCATCCCAGTACCTTCGGAGCCACAGCCCTATCCCGGTGGTGCTGTGATTCCCGGGGAATACGGGGACGTTTCGTTCCGTAATGAGCATAACTATTGGTGCCGACGCCTTCCTGATGGACGTGTCATACCGATCCCACCTTTCTGATACTGGATTATGACTACTGGCCGCCGAGCGCCGCCACCCCCAGCTGATTCAGACGACTCATCATCCGACGACTCATCCTCTGATGACTCCAGTGACGAGGATTCCGATGAGGACCCTGAGGAGGCACCCGTGCAGCCACCCTCCACCCCGCCAAAGAAGCGGTATCGTTTTGATGGTACCGTTATTCCAGGGGTTAACGGAGGTACGTCGTTCATTAGCGCACATGGACTGAGGACTAGGGTCACCGCCCACAAGCGAGTTGTGCCTTATCCTGCTGATCCATTCGTGCGTAAGGCTTACCGTTATGCACCATCTACTTCTGGCGCTGGACCATCTGCACCACCTACATCACCTGTACCGACTGCACCGCCTGCCCTACCATCTCCCTCCGTCGAGGAACTGACGAGGGAAGTGGAGATCCTCCGTGCTCGGGTAACTGAGCTCGAGGACCAGATGTCCCACGTGATGGACATCCTTCACCCACCGTCACTATAGGGTATTGTAGTAGATTTCATTATGTAATCTCATCGTAGTTTCATGTTTTACTCATGTACTGTACGAACTTATGCGGATGTATGCAACTTGTTATTAATGGATGGAACTTAGTGTTGTTTACTTTTTGTACGGTGTTCTAATTACGTTACTGTATGTTGTTTCTGTGGTATCTGTATCTAGTTGCATTGCTTAGTTAACATGTGTTGCGTTGGTTCCATGTTGGTTGTCTTATACTATATTATTATTTATTAAATGCTGGATTTTGACTTAAGTCAAAATTTCTGTTTAGAAGAGCAATGGTAAACGGATGAGCAGCACCCACAGCAGCCCAAATCGAGGAAATGATTGCTGAAGGAGTAGCCGCAGCTATTGCGAATATCAACCCCCCATCTTCACTAGTTAACCAGCCCATTTGTAACGGGTGCACATACAAAGAGTTTCAAAGCTGCAAGCCCCACAACTTTAGCGATACTGAGGGGCCAGTTGGTCTGACTAGGTGGTTTGAGAAATTAGAAGCTGTGTTTCGTGTAAGTAATAGTGCTCCAAATGAACATATATTTTGGCACAATATCCTTCCAATATGTAAAGCTTTTAGTTGTAATTGTTTTATTTTTATGTAATATTCGTTTAAATAAATAAGTGCGAAGACAAAAGAAGAAAATGATGATTTGAAGACGCAAATGACCAAAAAGCTCAAATGTACAAGATATAATTCAAGTGGTTCAATTTATTGATGAGAAACGTCCAAAAATGATAAGAGTACAAGCCGCAAAACGCAAAGTACAAGATATTAAATAGTACGCAAGGACGTTCGAAAATTCGAAACCGGGACATGAACCAACTATCAACGCGCGACGCAACGGAGCTAAAATTACAAATCAACTATGCACATGAATATAATATAATATATATATAATTATATAAAATTATATATATATTATATATATTAAATAAATATGTCGACAAGCTAGGACCCAAAAAGTATGTGACCAGGAAATGACGGCCATGCGATCGCATGGCCAGAAGGCACAAAACTCATGCGACCGCATGAGTTACTGTAGCAGGCCACATTCTTTAAATACAACGAATTCTGGCCGAATTTTTACACCATTCATCAATCTCTCTCACTCTCATATATATAATTATAATTATATTTTAATTATAATTTTAATTTAAGTTTAATAATTATAAAGTTATGTTAGCGAATGTTGTAAGTATGTAAGTCGAAATTCTGTCCGTGTAACGCTACGCTATTATTAATCATTGTAAGTTATGTTCAACCTTTTTAAATTAATGTCTCGTAGCTAAGTTATTATTATGCATATTTAAATTGAAGTAATCATGATATTGGGCTAAATATTAAAGACGGGATAATTGGGCTTTTGTACCATAATTGGGGTTTGGACAAAAGACCGACACTTGTGGAAATTAGATTATGGGCTATTAATGGGCTTTATATTTGTTTAATTGAATGATAGTTCGTTAATTTAATATAAAGATTTACAATTGGACGTAATTATAAATAACCATATACACTCTATCGGACACGATGGGCAGGATATTTATAAGTACTAATAATCGTTCATTTGACCGGACACGAGAATGGATTAATAGTCAATGGACTCATTAAAACAGGGGTGAATTACATGCAAGGACACTTGGTGTAATTGATAATAAAGTATTAAAACCTTATTACAGTTTAAGTCCCCAATTAGTTGGAATATTTGACTTCGGATATAAGGATAATTTGACGAGGGCACTCGCACTTTATATTTATGACTGATGGACTGTTATGGACAAAAACCAGATGGACATATCGAATAATCCAGGACAAAGGACAATTAACCCATGGTAATAAATTAAAATCAACACGTTAAACATCATAATTACGGAAGTTTAAATAAGCATAATTCCTTTATTTTATATCTCATCGCACTTTTATTTACTGTCATTTTAATTATCGTACTTTTTAATTATCGCAATTTTATTTACCGTCATCTTATTTATCGCACTTTAATTTATCGTACTTTAATTATTGTCATTTACTTTACGCTTAAAATTAAGTTATATTTATTTTTAATATTTTACATTAGGTTTTAACTGCGACTAAAGTTTTAAAATTGACAAACCGGTCATTAAACGGTAAAAACCCCTTTTATAATAATATTACTATATATAATTATATATATTTTTATATAAAAATAGTTGATAAAAATATAGCGTTAAACTCAGCTAGCTCCCTATGGAACGAACCGGACTTACTAAAAACTACACTACTGTACGATTAGGTACACTGCCTATAAGTATTGTAGCAAGGTTTAGGTATATCCCATCCGTAAATTAAATAACTTGTGTAATTTGTATCGTATTTCGCAATAAATATAATAGTATTTCGTATACACCGCTGCACACATCAAGTTTTTGGCGCCGCTGCCGGGGACCGAAAAGCGAAACGCTATAATTTTTTTTTATTAAGTCTTAATTTACTTTTGTAACAATACGTTTTAAATATCAAAAATATAAAAACAAGAAAAAGAAAAAGAAAAATATATATATTACTATATATTTTTACGTTTTTAAAATTAAAAAGTTTGTATTTTTTTTAGTTACAAAAAACTAATAGGTAGTTTTTTAAAATATAAGTTTTTATATAAATATTTTATATAAATTAAAAACAGAAAAATAAAAAAAAATAAGTAAAAGAATTCGTGCCCGGTACTGTAGCAGCCCAACATTCAGATCCGGAATTCTGCTCCATGCGACCGCATGGTATTATAACTTCAAACTCATGCGATCGCATGAGTTGAAGTGACAAGTCTGAGCCGACAGAACTAGGGTTCAGTTTAATAATAATAATTATTAATTAATTAGAATTAGGGTTTATTTTAATAATAATTAGTTTTAATTTTTTAATTAATTTGTATTTTAAGTTTTAATTAGTTTTAAACTTAATACTTTTATAAGATAATAATATAAAATAATATTTTTATAAAATTTGTATTTTTATCATTTTAGTTATAATTTGTATTTTTATCGTTTAATTCGTAATTTGTATATTTTTTTTTCGTTCGTAATTTAGTTTTTGCCGTAGTATTTTATATCTCTAGATTTTTTAGGCTTTGCCGTAAAATCCCTTAAGTGTTTTTTCTTTAGACTAAGACTTAGACGCTTTAGAATTTTGCGACGCCGTTTTAAGATTTTAATACTTTTTAAGTTATTGCCGTTTTGGATATAGAATTCCTTTTAAGCTTTAATACTTTTAGACGTAAGTTTTAATTTTTAGTTTTTAGAATTCTAAGTTTTGACGCTTACTTTCTTTTTATTATTTTTCGACTTTTTATTTTTTGAAGTTTTTCGACGCACTCTTTTTCTTTCTTATTTCTCGACGCTCTAGTTTTTAGGACATAGATTTTTATTTCAAAATTTCAAAACCAAAAATTATTTTAAGCGGTTAAATTGATAGACATCCAAAATTTTCTGGTTCGTAGTAATAGTTGGATTTGTTAGTGGCGAGTTGTGGGCTTCCGATTTAAAGGGTCCTGGCTACCTGCTACATCTATTGGCTATTCAAAACGTGGACAAAATCAGAAAAGTTTATTAATTTGATAACTTATATAATTTTTATCTTTTATAACTAATAGGATATTCAGTGAATGCACCGAGCAAAACGTTCACCACCTTTCATACGTTCACCACCTGTAACTCGATCAAGACATCTAGCTAATATTGTCGCCGTTGATTTTTCTTTAGAATCGTCATCTAGTCGACCAAGTACTCCAATTCAAATTTCCAATAATCCATTTTTTGAACCCGACCTCACAATTGAGAATCCAGAGGATATTCAGGGACAATCCAGAGATCCTGAACCACTAATCATTCCTCCTGAACCACAAATTACTCATCCAGAGATTGTCGAGGAAGAAACCATTAAATCAGAATCCTCTAGTGTTTTGTATTCAACAATTTCAATTATGGAAGTAACAGAACCTCTAAGTATGGAAGATCGAATGAGAGCCACACGCACTGGCCAAGGTCACGCCATTATTAAGCCAGACATTAATGCGCCAGATTATGAAATCAAAGGACAAATCCTACACATGGTAACTAATCAATGCCAATATAGTGGTACGCCGAAGGAAGATCCAAACGAACATCTTCGAACCTTTAATAGGATCTGTACTCTATTCAAAATCAGAGAAGTTGATGATGAACAAATCTATCTCATGTTGTTTCCCTGAACTTTAAAGGGAGAAGTCAACGATTGGTTAGAATCGTTACCTGAAGGGGCGATTGATACATGGGATGTTTTAGTTGAAAAATTTCTTAAACAATTCTTTCCGGCATCCAAAGCCGTGAGACTTCAAGGAGAAATTGTTAGATTCACGCAGAAGCCAAATGAAACTCTATATGAGGAGTGGACAAGATTTGGAAAGTTGTTGAGAGGATGTCCTCAGCACGGTTTAGACACTTATCAAATAGTACAAATATTCTACCAAGGTATCGACATTGCTACACGAAAAGACATCGACATAGTGACTGGTGGTTCCATTATGAAGAAAACCGCAACTGAAGCTCACAAAATTATTGATAACAGAGCCTCCCACTCACATGAGTGGCACCAAGAAAAAGATATCTTTCGTTCATCTAAAGTGGCTAGAGCCGATTCTAGCCATGACTTTGATTCTGTTTCCGAAAAAATAGATGCTTTCGAGAGACGAATGGAAAAGATGACTAAAGATATTCACACAATACGAATCAGTTGTGAGCAATGCGGTGGACCACACTTAACGAAAGATTGTCACATCGAGCAAACGATGGAACAACGAGAGAATGTTTCCTACATGAACCAAAGGCCGGGAAATAATTATCAAAATAATTATCAACAGCCAAGGCCAAACTTCAATCGAAATCAAAACATTCTTTACAATCCAAATGGACACAACAATAACTCGTACAACCAACAAGGTTCGAATAACCAACCAACTCAAAACAACACTTTCAATCAACAAAGACGTAGCTTGTATAAACCACCACAACAAACCGAAGAGAAAAAGCCAAATCTGGAAGAAATGATGGCAAAGCTAATGGAATCTCAAACACAATTTATTACAACTCAAACCCAAACAAATGAGAGGTTTGATCAGTCATTAAGAACTCAACAAGCTTCCATTTTAAATCTAGAAAAACACGTAGGTACTCTTGCTAGCATGATGAGTGAGAGGGAACAAGGAAAGCTACCGAGTAATACTGAAGTAAATCCTCAAAATGAGAATGTTAATATGGTTTCAACGAATTCTGAAAAATAAGCATAAGAAGATGGGAAGGTTTTTGATGTGAGTAACAATGAAGAAGTTACGCCACCACCACTACCCGAGTATGTAAAGCCAGTGGTGGCACCATACAGACCACCCATCACGTTTCCAAGAAAAGGAGTTGAGTATGAGCAAGTAATAGGTAATAAAGTTTGTGATACCTCTGGAAAGAAGAAGAAGAAAGTACAAGAAACAAAAACATAAAGATAAACCCGGTGAAGACAGTTCCACCAAAAGTTCCACCCAGGTTGGGTGATCCGGGTGAATTTATTGTTCCTTGTCTACTTAGTGATTGTGTCATGTATGATGCACTAGCAGATTTATGTGCAAGTGTGAGTGTAATGCCTCTTTCATTATATAAGAGATTTGGAGTAGGTAAGTTAAGTCCAACAGAAATGAATGTTCTACTCTTTGATTAAACTATTAGGCACCCAGTTGGAATTGCTGACAACCTACCCATACAAGTGGGTAATTTAACCTTTCTAGTCGAATTTATTGTCATTGACATAGAAGAGGACCCAAACATTCCTCTAATTTTAGGTCGACCATTCTTAGCGTCCACCGGGGCGTTATTTGATGTAAGAAAAGGTAGAATGACACTTAGTGATGGTGAAAAATCGATCACCTTTGTGAGTCGAAAGTCTAAATCTCCATCAACCAAAACCGTTGAACCAACAAAAATGATTGGTAAGAACCATGTTTTTTTACCAACTCCAATGGTAGTGCTTAACAATAATAAAACGTCTAAGTGTGGGGAATATGAAGTAACACCTAATGATGACTTGATAACAAAGAACCCCGTTGTTGATACGAAATTAAAAGACTCCGTTATTAACAGTTCAATGAAGAAACTTATTAAAAGGATTCGTGATGCTAGAACCAAGGGGGACTTTAAGTTATGTAACCGGTTAGTATCCAATCTGTCGCCTAAAGAAAAGGCGAAACTAGTTGAATTTGTGGAAATTACACAGGAATCCGACCAATGGCTTAAAGCAAAAGTCACAGATATGCAAGTTGATTATGGTCCAAAAGAAATTGACGATGAAGTTAATCACAATTTCGACACCACAGCTACCTAAGTGTGGGGAGATTCAAATGAGAAAACGCGGTCTAGAGTTATTTGTTCTGTTCTCGTGTAGTTCTGAGAATGGAATCCGATTAGTCTTTTTCACTAGCAGACACTAAAGAACTAGTTTTATTCCCCAATTCTGATTTTTTTTTGTTTTGTAGGTTTTGTATGAAATTAATACGCTTTTTAAAATTAATTTTTGTGTGATTTTAAAAAAACAAAAATTACTTTATTTCATTAAGTTAAAAAAATGATTTCTAAAATTCATCGGAAGTTGAAGACTAGGTCATGGAACCGAAATTGCTTTACCCGAGGGCTGGGCGAAAAATTTTGTTATCATTATTTTTAATTTTATTGATCTAAAGTATACCAAAAAATTAAAAAACCCGAAAATATTTGCTTTTAAAACAATCGCTTTAAAAACGACAAATTTTAAATTTTGTCGAGGGACGGACTAGGTAAACATACCGAAACTACCTAAAGTAAAAGGAAACAAAATTTTAAAAAAATTATTCATTTAAATTGTTTTAATAAATAAAGGTTTTATATATAAAAAAATATATTATGTATATATTTGTTTGTAGTTTATATTATGTACAAAACAGGGTAAAATAGCACACTTTCAAAAACTGGCATTAAGTTCAGCAAAAGCTACTAATTTTGACGACAATACGCAAAATATCAAATGTGATATAAAATAATATGTTTGCAAACTCGGTATTTTTAATCACTTTTCTACACTAATCACCCTCATGAATTTATAATTATAGTCTGATTTTATGCAAATGAGGGCATTGCATGATCTCAAGTGTGGGGAAGGGTAATAAATTCTCTCGGGTTTTCACTTAGTTTATTTGCCAAATTTTGTGAAAATTTGAAAAAAAATTCAACTAAATGAATTCAAAATCATGTTTATACATATTTATGAACGATAAAACTAGGTGTTAATGCCGAAATTATTGTTACCTCGGAGAGAACATAAATGGAGAAACAACCTAAAACGTTAGAATTCATTTAAAATGGAATAGAGGAGAATAAAAAGGCAAAGAAAGAAATAAATAAAAGCTAAGTATGGGAAGAATTTACCAATTTCTTTAAAACACATATCACATATTTGGTACAGATTATTGCAGGTACTTTTGCTTTGGACTAAACTAATCAGTTTTACCCGATTTATTGTAATACCTTTGAAAGAATAGATGGATCTAAACGATGAATCAATCCCATCATTAAAAGGAAGTAAAGTCTTTCGAAAAAGACACGCGCTTCTTGATTTAGGTCAGGAAGTTGTCGTCCAGACCAGCTGTAGGTTGACGAAAAATCTAGAAAAGTCATCTCTAAAATCAGCAGGAAATCCACGGACCTCAGCATCAAACAGGGTCGTCAAGTGGTCAGACTTATCCTAACCATGAGAGGATCTGTCTCGTAAAATGGGGAGGGCGCCGTGCAAATTAGCTTGATAAGACTAATGAATCAGACCCTCAGAAAGGATAATCTCCTTAAAAGATTAAAAATTAGCTTTTAAGCCTGATATTACTCAATCCTTGAGATTGACCTTAAAGATTGAGAATTACAAACTCATGGAATTCGATGATATCTAAACTCGAGCTTGAACGAGAAAATATTTTGATCAAAATTACAAACCGATTTGTTTCCTGAAAACCTATTCTCAATACGTTCATTACCATTGAACGTAAAATCTTGAGAATTCATCTGAAATTCATTAGGTCACCTGAACCAAATAGGGTGTCAACCGTAAGAACGGTGGTTGCATAGCATGGTCGAAGACAGGACGTTGTGCCAGACTGAAAAACTATAAGGTGATCTTTACTATTGCTCCTACAAAGGATAGTAATTGCATCCGACACGATATAGACCATAATCAAAAGCATGTCACGGGACATTGCCTTAACAGTTGCTTGTTCAACGCTTTCCTTTATAACCGGAAGGTAGTTTACCAAAAGGTAATATACGGAGCAAGTATACTGGACATGTTGCTTTCCCAATACAAGGTTAGCAAGTGGGTGACACAAAACCATAAGTTTTGAGTTAAAATTTTCAAATCTGAAACCCACCAAAACCACAAAAACAATTTGCAAACACCGGTGAAGGGTTATTCCGGAAAACTTATCTAGGATAAAATCTAGAATGAATTTTCAAAAGATCAAATATTTTCATAAAGATCCAATTTCCTTAAAGGATCTAAATTTTTATAGTCATGTGGGACTGTAAACCACATCGTTACTATCATTGTTCATACCACTGTATCAAAATCACTGATGTATAAAGTGTGAGAATTAAAAAGTGATTCTAGTGAAGTGTAATTTTAATTTCAAATTCTGTATTTCTTGAGGACAAGCAACGCTCAAGTGTGGGAATATTTGATAGTGCTCCAAATGAACATATATTTAGGCACAATATCCTTCCAATATGTAAAGCTTTTAGTTGTAATTGTTCTATTTTTATGTAATATTCGTTTAAATAAATAAGTGCGAAGACAAAAGAAGAAAATGACGATTTGAAGACGCAAATGACCAAAAAGCTCAAATGTACAAGATATAATTCAAGTGGTTCAATTTATTTATGAGAAACGTCCAAAAATGATAAGAGTACAAGCTGCAAAATGCAAAGTACAAGATATTAAATAGTACGCAAGGACGTTCGAAAATCCAAAACCGGGACATGAACCAACTATCAACGCGCGACGCAACGGAGCTAAAATTACAAATCAACTATGCACATGAATATAATATAATATATATAATTATATATAATTATATATATATTATATATATATTAAATAAATATGTCGACAAGCTAGGACCCAAAAAGTATGTGACCAGGAAATGACGGCCATGCGTTCGCATGGCCAGAAGGCACAAAACTCATGCGACCGCATGAGTTACTGTAGCAGGCCACATTCTTTAAATACAACGAATTCTGGCCGAATTTTTACACCATTCATCAATCTCTCTCACTCTCATATATATAATTATATTTATATTTTAATTATAATTTTAATTTAAGTTTAATAATAATAAGGTTATGTTAGCGAATGTTGTAAGTATGTAAATCGAAATTCTGTCCGTGTAACGCTACGCTATTATTAATCATTGTAAGTTATGTTCAACCTTTTTAAATTAATGTCTCGTAGCTAAGTTATTATTATGCTTATTTAAATTGAAGTAATCATGATATTGGGCTAAATATTAAAGATGGGATAATTGGGCTTTGTACCATAATTGAGGTTTGGACAAAAGACCGACACTTGTAGAAATTAGATTATGGGCTATTAATGGGCTTTATATTTGTTTAATTGAATGATAGTTCGTTAATTTAATATAAAGATTTACAATTGGACGTAATTATAAATAACCATATACACTCTATCGGACACGATGGGCGGGATATTTATAAGTACTAATAATCGTTCATTTGACCGGACACGGGAATGGATTAATAGTCAATGGACTCATTAAAACAGGGGTGAATTACATGCAAGGACACTTGGTGTAATTGATAATAAAGTATTAAAACCTTATTACAGTTTAAGTCCCCAATTAGTTGGAATATTTGACTTCGGATATAAGGATAATTTGACGAGGACACTCGCACTTTATATTTATGACTGATGGACTGTTATGGACAAAAACCATATGGACATATCGAATAATCCAGGACAAAGGACAATTAACCCATGGTAATAAATTAAAATCAATACGTCAAACATCATGATTACGGAAGTTTAAATAAGCATAATTCCTTTATTTTATATCTCATCGAACTTTTATTTACTATTATTTTAATTATCGTACTTTTTAATTATCGCAATTTTATTTACCGTCATCTTATTTATCGCACTTTAATTTATTGTACTTTAATTATTGTCATTTACTTTACGCTTTAAATTAAGTTATATTTATTTTTAATATTTTACATTAGGTTTTAACTGCGGCTAAAGTTTTAAAATCGACAAACCGGTCATTAAATGGTAAAAACCCCCTTTTATAATAATATTACTATATATAATTATTTATATTTTTATATAAAAATAGTTAATAAAAATATAGCGTTAAACTCAGCTAGCTCCATGTGGAACGAACCGGACTTACTAAAAACTACACTACTGTACGATTAGGTACACTGCCTATAAGTGTTGTAGCAAGGTTTAGGTATATCCCATCCGTAAATTAAATAACTTGTGTAATTTGTATCGTATTTCGCAATAAAAATAATAGTATTTCGTATACACCGCTGCACACATCAGTAAGCAACTGCTCAGAGGTGAACAAAACCAAGTATGCTTCATGTACGCTGTCAGACGGCGCCCTAACCTGGTGGAACACACTGGCTCAAGCTAAGGGTATTGACGAGGCTTATGCCACTCCGTGGGAAGAATTTAAGGGAGCCATGATCGAAGAGTACTGCCCCAGAGCAGAGATACAGAAGATGGAGGCTGAGTTCTGGGAGTTGAAGGTTGTGGGAAACGATCTTGATAGTTACAACCGTAGGTATCTAGAATTAGCGCTGATGTGTCCCACGATGGTTACCCTGGAATTTAAGAGAATGGAACGATACTTGTGGGGACTTCCCAAGTCCATTCAAGGAAATGTCACCTCTTCTAATCCACCCAATGTCTCGGCAACTATGCGCATGGCGCAAACCCTTATGAACCAAATTATCAGCAAGGAAACGGAAGAGGCAAAATCCGAATCAGGAGCCAGTGGTGAGAAGCGTAAGTGGGACAACAACAAGGGGAGAGTCTATGATCAAACCCCCGCTAAGAGGCATAACGACGGAAGGAACCCCAACCCGACCCCTAGCTCAAACCCCAACTACAAGGGTACTCTACACGCAGTGCAAGAGGTGCTACAAGCATTATACAAGGTACTATAATGTGGTCTGTGAAAAGTGCAAAAGGACCGAGCATATTGGCAAGGACTGCAAGATTCCCATCCCAGCTGTGAGGACCAACCCCAATGGACCAAGAAAGTGTTATGAGTGTGGACAACAGGGCCACTTCAGGAATGAGTGTCCCAACAAGCGAAAGGACGGCGGACCCCCGCGTGGAAGATCTTTCAATGTAAACGCAAGGGATGCCCGTGAGAACCCCGACTTAGTTACAGGTATATTCACTATCAACAATCTATTAGCTTCTGTCCTATTTGATACTGGTGCCGATAGGAGCTATGTTTGTAGACACGTTTGCTCTAAGATAGATTGGTCGTTAGTTCCTTTAGAGGAGAGTATGCTAGTTGAGGTAGCCAATGGGAAACTTGAGAAAGTTGACCAAATTGGCCGAGGAGCTATTATCAACATAGCTGGTGTGGATTTCGCAATTGACTTGATACCCATCAAATTGGGAAGCTTTGACGTGATTGTCGGCATGGACTAGTTAACCAAAGTGAGGGCCGACATTATCTGTGGAGAGAAAGCTCTTCGTATACCACAAGGAGATGGTGAGCCACTGGTTATATACGGAGAGAGATGTAACTCGGAGCTGAACCTCATTTGTTGTATGAAAGCGCAGAAGATCATAAAGAAAGGACGTCTTACTGTTTTAGCACACGTGAAGGCTTTAGAAACAGATGAGAAGAGTGTGAATAATGTACGAATCATGAACGAATTTCCCGATGTCTTTTCGGAAGAATTGCCTAGATTACCGCCACCGAGAGCAGTGGAGTTGCAGATCAATCTAGTGCCGGGAGCTGCACCCGTAGCTCGCGCACCTTATCAACTAGCACCTTCTGAACTGCAAGAGTTATAGAGTCAACTGCAGGAATTGCTAGACCGTGGATTTATCCAACCGAGTTTATCGCCTTGGGGCGCACCTGTTTTATTCGTGAAGAAGAAGGACGGATCCTTCCGCATGTGTATCGAATACCGAGAACTCAACAAATTGACGATCAAGAACCGATATCCTCTTCCCCGAATTGACGATCTTTTTGATCAGCTGCAAGGATCAAGCATTTACTCTAAGATCGATTTGCGATCCAGTTATCACCAGTTGAGGGTGAAGGAGAGTGATGTGATGAAGACTGCGTTCAGAACCCGCTATGGTCATTATGAGTTTCTCGTGATGCCGTTTAGTTTAACCAACGCACCCATTGTATTCATGGATCTCTTGAATCGTGTATGCAAGCCATACCTGGATAAGTTCGTTATCATCTTCATAGATGATATCCTCATCTACTCCAAGAGTGAAGAAGAACATGAGCAACATCTTCGACTATTGTTTGAACTCTTGAGACAAGAGCAACTTTATGCCAAATTCTCCAAGTGTGAATTTTGGTTGAAGGAAGTCCAATTTCTGGGTCATATTGTGAGTGATCAAGGTATCAAAGTTGATCCTACAAAGATCGAGGCTATCAGCATGTGGGAGACACCCACTACTCCAACTCACATCCGCCAATTTCTAGGCCTTGCCAGTTATTACCGGAGATTTATTGAAGGTTTCTCGTTGATTGCGCGTCCTTTGACCGCGCTGACTCACAAAGGGAAGAAGTTCGTTTGGGAGAACGAACAAGAATCAGCATTTCAAACCCTGAAGCAGAAGTTAACCACCGCACCTATCTTGTCGCTTCTTGAAGGCAGTGATGACTTCGTTGTGTACTGCGATGATTCGAAAAATGGTTTTGGTTGCGTATTGATGCAAAGAACGAAGGTCATTGCTTATGCTTCTCGTCAACTGAAGATACATGAGCAAAACTACACTACCCATGATCTCGAACTTGGAGCCGTTGTCTTCACTTTGAAGTTGTGGAGACACTATCTTTATGGGACAAAGAGTACCACATTCACCGATCACAAAAGCCTCCAGCACATCTTTGATCAGAAGCAGCTGAATATGAGACAACATCGATGGATCGAGACGCTGAACGACTATGATTGTGAACTCCGTTACCATCCTGTCAAAGCCAATGTTGTAGCCGACGCTCTGAGTCGAAAGGAGAGAACAGTACCTCTTCGTGTTCGGGCTCTGAACATCATCATTCATTCAAATCTCAATAGCCAGATCCGAGTAGCCCAAGATGAGGCTCTCAAGGAGGAGAATATTTCTCAAAAACACTTGAACATTCTCGTTTAACGATTCGAGGTTAAGGAGACTGGACTCCGATGCTTTGCCGGAAGGATTTGGGTACCTAGTTATGGAGATCTACGGAGCCTCATACTAGATGAAGCCCACAAGTCGAGATATTCGATTCATCCAGGAGCCGGCAAAATGTACCACAATCTCAAGGAACAGGATTAGTGGCCTAATCTTAAGAAGGATGTTGCAACTTACGTTGGTAAGTGTTTGACTTGCTCGAAGGTTAAGGCTGAATATCAGAGGCCATCTGGATTACTTCAACAACCGAAAATCCCACAATGGAAATGGGAAGCAATTACGATGGACTTCATCATAAAGCTACCGAAGACGGTAGGCGGTTATGATACCATCTGGGTTATCGTTGACCAACTTACTAAATCTGCACACTTCTTAGCCATGAAGGAAACGGATACAATGGAGAGACTCGCTCAACTATACATCAAAGAGGTTGTATCCTGTCATAGTGTGCCCTTATCGATTATCTCAGATCGTGATACCCGTTTTGCTTCAAGGTTTTGGCGTTCTTTGCAAGAAGCCTTGGGAACTCGTCTCGACATGAGCACTGCATATCACCCGTAGACCGACGGTCAGAGCGAACAAACGATTCAGACTTTAGAGGACATGTTGCGTGCCTGTGTTATTGACTTCGGAAAGTCTTGGGAAAGGCATTTGCCATTAGCCGAATTCTCTTACAACAACAGTTATCACTCGAGTATTAATGTCGCACCTTTTGAAGTGTTGTATGACCGCAAGTTCCGTTCTCCTATTTGTTGGGCCGAGTTAGGCGAAGTGCAAATCACCGGACCCGAGATAGTCCATGAAACGATGGAGAGGATTGCCCAGATTCAAGCGAGACTTAAGACGGCCCGTGATCGCCAAAAGAGTTATGCTGATCTTAAATGTAAGGACTTCGAATTTAACGTGGGTGACCATGTGATGTTGAAAGTCGCACCTTGGAAAGGTGTAATCCGCTTTGGAAAGCGTGGAAAGCTAAACCCGCGATACATTGGTCCGTTTGAAATCTTGGAGTGTGTCGGACCAGTTGCTTACCGTTTGGACCTTCCGACTCAGTTGAGTGCTGTTCACCCTACTTTTCACGTATCGAATCTGAAGAAATGTCTTGCTAAACCTGAGCTTGTCATCCCTCTCAATGAGCTTACGATTGATGACAAACTTCACTTTGTGGAAGAACCTGTCGAAATCATGGTCCGTGAGGTTAATACTTTGAAGCACAACAAGATTCCGATCGTCCGAGTTCGATGGAATGCCAAATGAGGACCTGAGTTTACTTGGGAACGAGAGGATCTAATGATGCAAAAATATCCTCACCTTTTCCAGACTCAAACACCTGCCTCAGCTTAAATTTTTCGAGACGAAATTTCCATTAACAGGTGGATAATGTAACGACCCGACTTTTTCGACTTGCTTTTGTGCTTTGTGTTTCACGAAACTGCGTATTTGTGCGTACTGTGCTACTTTATACTCTGGAATCTTTAATTACTTGGTTTACTTTCATTTATATATTAAAACGTGCCTTAGAGTACGTAGGATACTTAACTTGTTCACCGGAAGCTTTTATGACCGTTAGTGTCACTTGACGTTTCGAATAAACTGCGAACCGCGCACACGTTTGACTTTTGTCGTAATCGAAATATTATGACTACGAAAAATTAATTATTATTTTATAATAATAATTACTTGGGTTTTTGGATGCTTAATTATGCGTATTAATTTAATTATGCTTACTAGTTAGTCTTGTTGGACTTTCTACCTTGTTGGACTTAAGCCCACCCTACTCTAGCTAGTAACCCATTTATTTAGCCCACTTATTAATTACTAGTGATCCATTAATATGTAAGACAAATGCCCATTTATTAGAGGGAACATGCTAGCATTTATGTCAAGTATTATCCTTAATGTTGCATGGGATCCTAACATAAGCACCAACTTTAGACAACCATTAACCAAAAAGCAAATTTTTGTCCCCTTGTCCCCCTCTAAAAATCACGGCCACCTTCACCACCACCCTCCCCCATTCACCTATAAATATCACCCTTATTCCATCCATTTAACACTTGCTTTCATTTGTAATTCACACACACACTCTCTCTAATTCTCTCTAGTTCTTTCTCTCTCTAAAAGTGTAAGTATTTTGAACTTTTCTTCTTCTTCTTCTCCTTCTCATCACCATGAATTCATCATCATCATCATCATGGGTCTAGCTTTTTAGCTTTTGATCTTGATTATATCTTGTAGATTTAAACATGGATTTGAATCCTCCAAGAACATGGAAGATTCAAGCTTTCTAGCTTTAAATCTTCACCTACTTTGTAGATCTATATCTTTTAACTTTAAATCTTGTTATTTTGTTATAAAGATTCAAAATTGTGTTTGTAATCTTCATATAACTTAAAGATCCAAGCTTTATGCTTCAAGATCTTCAAGAACAATCAAGATGCAAGCTTTCTAGCTTGGATCTTCATATCTTTTGTTGGATCTAAGTTTTCTAACTTATGATCTCATTATTTTGATATAAAGATCAAAACTTGTGTTTATGGTCTTCATATAACTTAAAGATCTAAGCTTTATGCTTCAAGTTCTTCAAGAACACTAAAGGTTCAAGCTTTCTAGCTTTGTGACCTTATAACTTGTGTGAAAGAGATCCAAGCTCTCTAGCTTAGGGTTCCATCACCTCATGTGACTTAGAATATGTTCATACTTGTTTGATTGATGTAAAGTTTGTAGCTTTAGTTGTAAATGTAACTTGTAATTGTGTTAAGACTAAGGATATGATGTAACCTTGGTTCATCATCCATCTAAGACTCTTAAATGAGTTGTGTTATTACTTGGTCTTAACATATTGTGTATTTATGGTAGAATCTTGGTCAAAAGTGATGCTAAACCATCAACGAGTTGTACACTTGGACAAGCCTCAAGGATGAGAACCGTGATGAGCATCAAGCACTAAGAACCCCACCGGAGCACTTGTTTACCATTTTTTGGGATATGATCAGTAACCTGGGCTACTGTAAAGTTGATTTTCAGTTAGTTTGGTTAGATTAGATGATTTTCCGTTTATGCCTCGTCTTAATCCGAGTTACGGTTTAGGATTTATGGCCCTCCGAAAGTCACTACGCTCTTGTAACGTTGTGCTGAAATTTCTGACCTACTCGCACTTAAACCGTCACCACTGTCAAACGAAGATGAGTTAGGTTCCAAAAATTGGTCAGAGGTTAGGGGACTCATATATGGAGCCATAGCCACTGACTGCGCGTCTTTTCAATTTACGTAGAGGTCGTAGCAGCTGACCGAAGTCAGCCTATTGTTTCGATCTCTATTCTTGTCAAACTTACTTAGCTTTTATGATGATGAATGATGATGATGATGGCACTTAAACTTATTTTATGCACTATTTGAACTTATAAAGACAACCTACTGAGCTAGAAACCTTTGATTTAGGTTGACGACCTTTCGGACCGACTAACTACTTGCACACTTTCGTATCGACTTGTATTGCTTATTCACTGTGAGTTATAGCTTTCCTTTTTACTTATACTATTTTTGGGACTGACAATACATGCGCTTTTTATGTTTTACTTATTTGACACGAGTACTTATACTTTACATATGTGTGGGTTATACAACGGTATAAACTTTTCCCTTAGCACGGTAACGTTTAACTATTAGTTTTTGAACCGATAGACGCGAATCTTAGATATGGATCCATAGGGTTTGACATCCCCACACGGGCTAGTCGCGCTAGCATTTAACGGGTGTTTAATACTTTGAGGACATACGCACTCGCCAGGTGTACTTTCAGGGGGTGATATTTATATTTACGTTAAGTCTAGTTACCATGTGCCCACAGTTATACATATACTTTTCATACTGTTTTGAAACATTGAAATCTCGTGGTCAATCTTATATTACTGTTACAACTTAAACTATAGCTCACCAACTTTATTGTTGATGTTTTTAAGCATGTTTTCTCAGGTGCTTAGAGGTTTGTTGCTTCCGCTGTTAGACTTGCTGTCATGCTGTTTAGACTTGCTGTTAAGGACTTGCTGTGTTAGATATCCGCTGCATAACTTAGAGATGTCTCAATTATGGAACTTTCCTTTTGCATTCGTAATTTATGTTATTTTCAAAAATAATGACTTTGTAACGACCTTTGTGTCACGTTATCTTTTGTAAACGCTATGTCTTTTTTTTTTTATAAATACAAACTGGTTTTCAAACAGCATATAGTGTTTGACCTTGTAATGATCATGTTGTTGATGATCCGTACACAATGATTTTGTAAGGGGCGTCACAAATATACTACGTGTAATCTATAGTTTCTATTAAAATCCTAAAATGATGATGTCATAAATGAGACTATTCTCTTCTATTAAAAAAAATCAAAAAACAAAAGAAAAAAATCTAAGCATTGTGAGTGATGTCATTAATCTAAATAATTTTGAATTAAAATTAAATCTCATTAATTAATTATTATTATTAGATCTTATTAATAATTATTTTAACTTTTAAAATTAAATAATTTTGAATTATTTTAATTAATAATTTAGAATTGAGTACGGGAAGGTATATAAAAGCTAGGCAGAAGGAAACCAATTCTAAATTTATATTTTAATTTACACTTTTAAAATAAAATGACAACCAATATTATCTCTTATAATTGAATGTGGATTGTTTAATATGCATTTTAGGTGTTTGATGAAATGTTCAGCTGACGAGTTTTTTAGTCGGAGTCTGTGGTTACACGGGTCATTAAACTAAATGACTTTAGCATTTACGTTCACTTAATACGTAAAACATATCATTAAACTGTTTCATTTAAACAAACCCGTGATTTCACGGGTCATTTCACTAGTACTTGACTAAATATGTATAATCTCTATTTTGTATTTAGGACCTAGAAATTTTGGTGTTCACATTATCAAATATCAAATCATCATGTTTATTGTGAGATGATGGATGAAGTAACGCAAATACAAAATATCCCACTTTCACTCGGCTGTCTGTCTCCGTTAGCGCTGTGGCAATCAGTATCATTCATTCGGATCGACATGAGAGTCCAACTACATTGCATTGCCAAAATCCATCTTGTATATTTAGGTTGACCTCCTTGCTTCTCTTACGGTACAATCCCCTTCCCGCCGAGCCCCCTTTTTACCTTACCCTTTGCATATTCATCTTTTCGAAAGCCCAAACCCCACATATATTATGTATATTTAGTTGAGATAGAAAAATTAAAATTCTACCACATACGTCTTAATATACATACTCCTTATTTATCAATCTTTCACATGATCGTTCATATAATCGTTATGTGGTGAACAAACATTTTTATTTCTTGAAATGCTAATAATATAATTTTTTCTAAATTTTTTTTTTATCATTATTAACACGAAAGACTGAAGAGATACTCCTGATACAACGACAGATCATAGCTAATCTATTTAACAACCACATAAAGACCAAAACATCGACATTTTCTAGCTATTACAATTACATCGAAGCTATCTACTGGTTGCAGAGAATGCAACACGCAAACAGCCTTGTTCAGTTAGTCAGTTTAGTTGTAGCAACTAGAAGGAGACGCTAGTCATTGTAACCAATCGATCTTTCTTTTTTTATATCGTTGTGAGATCCATTCATACATCTTGAGTTGCCATTAAAGCATTCACACTATTCCTTGAAGAGTTTGAGAAGATCTTTTGGTTTCGATTCCTTCAAATAAGGTAAGCACTCGACCACTCGACCACCTGCCATATTTGACACCCTAATTTCGACAATTTCCCTATAGCGTTACCCCGAAATGCGATATTAATTGTTTAGTTGCTAACGCCATTCAAACCCCACCATTTATAAATTCGTTCCCAAACATCCATTGCTTTTTTACACAAAACTATTACATGATTTAAGGTTTTCGTATCATCGTTACAAAGAGGCCATAATATCGAGTTTAAGTCGTTACCCCTTTTGTTTAATTCAACCCCACAAAAGGCTTACAAAACACCCAACAGAACCTGCAACGGGCATGCCGAAAACATTACAACAATCAAAATCGATACATCAAAATTGCGCTTTTAATCGTAACTTTAAGATTTTCCTTGTACTATTTTTCAACCGAATTACATATAGATTAGAGTTATAAATTAATCATATACGAACTAATACATGATCTAGATATTTTACAGGTTCACCATTTTTACGTACTTATCTAGTGCATGAAGGGTGGGTCCTATGATCACGCTAGTGTGAAAAATGTACTTTTTAAATTGTATAAGATACTACTACGTTTGATTATAGAACTACATATATTTTTAAATTTTATGATTTCTTTTTTAAATAAACAATACTAAAATGCCCTTCAAATATAATTAGTTTTGATTTTTTTCTGGACTCCACACGTGATTTATACCTTTCCAAGCATACATACGTGCTCTTCCTATAGCTGAATTTTCTGTCATTTCATGGTATACCCGAATAATTCAGTACTTATGGATTGACCCAAACCTATACCGGGTTTTATTAATACTTAATAGTTAAATCGTTTGAATATACGTTATTTGTAACCCGATTTTATACCCGCTACCCTTTTTCTTCCATTTGTTGGTGCATGAATGTAAGACTTTCGTTCATTTGGACTACATACGATATCTAAAGTTATACTGTTAGAGTCCATCCGTACGAATAGGAAATACATCCGTACATATAGAGTATTGTAGCACGAATAAGTTACATTCGTATGAATCAAGGACGCATCCGTACGGATACATCTGCAGGCTTTATAAATAGGTGATTTCGAGATCTTTGTTAAGGTTACGAACCCTAACACCTCTTAGCCGATTCCAGTTAGCAAACCCTAATCGATTCCAAGTCGTTCCAAGTCATTTTCTCAAGGTAATCTATCAATTAATCAAGTGTTTTCGACTAAAAACACTATATCGAGGATTCCACACTTGATATAGCATTATACGCTTGTTTAATTTTGTTTAAACGATCCTACATCATTGTTCGAATGTTTGGTATATATGTAATCCGATTTTATACCGATTAGACAAATGACAACATAAAGTTTATTCGTCATTTTTAATTCATATTATTGTTACTTCGGATTTTTAGGTACTCATCTAAATTAAACCATTCTATTAAATGCATTTACATTAGGTCTTGCAAGTAAGGGTGAGTTTGGTTGTTTTCTAATTAAATAGTTCACAAGTTGTGGAAAGAAAAAAAAAGGGTAAAATTGATCCTTTGGCGGCTTAATACCGACCGGTCCAACGGTCAACATGTGAGGAGAAAATCGCATAACTCATACTTAAAGGGACATGAAGATATTATACAAATTATCTGAACCGTTAATGATCTGTTTTAAGCCATTCAAATTTCATATATTTTCTAAAATATTCAACAACTCTATTTTTTGAAACGATATAAAAAATATACTCGTAATAAGTTTTTTGAATTGTATCAAATAGATTGCCTCACATTGGTCGCACCAACGCGCAACACCTTCGCTAATCGCTACTAGTATTTTTATTTTTATTACTCAACACAATAAAGACAAAACAAAAGGATAAGTGGCATTGTGGCAAAAACGATACACTTTAGACAATTTTGAAATATTATTTATCCAAAATATAAGTAGGTATATATTATATTATATTTCTAATACCGACCAATATAAATTTATATGTAATAATGGTCTTATCATGTGTTCTTAGTGTTGAAATAGAGAATCGATATATTTTATTGATTGTCTCCGTAGCGTACATGATATATATATATATATATATATATATATATATATATATATATATATATATATATATATATATATATATATATATATATATAAGACCAAACCCTATTAAAGCTAAACAGGGCTAGGCCCAACAATGAAAACATGGACTATCAAAACATGGGCTGCTAAATATAATACTCTAACATCCCCCCGCAGTTTGAGCGGGAGTATGCCGAACACTCAAACTGGATCAAAACTCGTCGAATAAAGCAAATTGCAGGCCTTTGGTGAAGATGTCGGCGAACTGATATCTGGAAGGGACATGCAAAACTCGAACCTGTCCTTGAGCAACAAGGTCTTGAACAAAGTGAACGTCAATCTCGATGTGTTTGGTCCGTTGATGTTGAACCGGGTTGGAAGATAGGTAGACCGAGCTGACATTGTCGCAGTAAACCAGGGTAGCAGCGGTGAGAGGACAATTAAGCTCGCGAAAAAGGTTGCGGAGCCAACATGTCTCAGCAACGGCGTTGGCAACCCCTCGGTATTCTGCCTCTGCACTAGAACGTGATGGTGTGGGCTGGCGTTTGGAGGACCATGACAGAAGGTTATTGCCTAAAAAAACACAGTAACCGTAGGTAGATCGTCTGGTAGTTGGGCATACAGCCCAATCAGCATCAGAGTATGCAATGAGTGCAGTGGGAGACGACGCATATAACTGTAGGCCAAGATCAGTGGTTCCCTGAAGGTACCGAAGGACCCGCTTGAGAGCATGGAAGTGCTGTTTGATATCGGCTAAAAAGTCACGTTTTTACCTTTAATATTGAGTCCCAAAAGCATAAAGTTCAAAACTTTGTTGACAAAATAATCGCTTTTTTGGTTAAATTTGTAGATAAAGTAATTACGAAAACGGTGCAAAAAAAAAAAAAAATCAAGAGAATCTAAGCTAAAATGAAGATTATAGAGCGAAAACGGTGAAAGACAAGAAATCAAGTTACGACCAAGCAAAACAGCAAGTCAAACGGCTTGCCAAACGGGATGCCAAACGGCCTGCCACTATGGCAAACAGCCTGTCATACGCCCAAGGCAAACGCGCACAGCAAACGGGCTGGCCTGGCAAACGGCCTCACCAAACGGCCTACCAAACGGCTTGCCAAATGGCCTACCAGCCGTTTGCAGGCCATTTTCACTTCTATTTAAAGGTTTTTTGTCATCCATTTTCAACACACCTCTCTTCACTCTCTCACTACAATACACTTTCTCTCAATAGAGATTTCAAGGCCTTCTCACCTCCGAGCGAAAAATTAAGTACCCGGAGGCGAACGCCGAAGATTGTAATATGAGCGGTCTAGAGGATGTCAGCACTTGTAATGGTCCGGATCTCATCTGTAAACGGTAAACGTTTTCCTTAATTTAATAAAGTTATATTGTTACTTTAAGTTGCTTTCATCTTGCATGCTTATCTATCCGTTGCAAATGTTTATTATATGTTGAATACTTTATCTGAAACTTATGCTTTTGTTATGCTGAAACCTTGACTGTTTAGAAGTTTAATTTACGGATCACACTTTCCGCTTATTCACGTGGCTATAACCTAGTATTAGGACCTGATCAACCCTCGGATGGGTAAGTAGTTATGTGTGGTTAACATCACAATAGGGATATAATACCTACGTACGAATGATCATTTATTCGTCTAAGAAGAGCTGTCCATTTAGGTTATGATTATAGTATGCAATATAGAGTTCAGTAAACACTGGCTTGCTCAGAAGCATGATTCGCGTCAGAAGCAACGTCCTTGAGATGTTGTAAGATGATCCGGGGTTAAGTATGTGATCGCAAAGGAGAGACCTCTAATCCAATTAGCAGTACCTTAGAATATCTAAGATTGCATATCTGTTAATGTTAAGGCATAACTTAGTATTAAGTGGTGGAATATTATTGTAGTAAGACCAACTAGGATTAAGAAAAGCTGAGAATTTTCTTTAGGGATATACTACTTTGTTCATGTACCTAGGATTCCATTCATAAGGTCATTTATACCCTCTAAGGTTAACGGTGGGAGTAGGGATATCCGTCTTAGCCAGAATCTTCAAGGCCTAAACTCTTAGTGACAAATCAGTTAGGTTCATAGCCCAGTTGATTGAGGTTTAGTATTTATTCTAGGAAGTTAAACTCTTGTGATAATTCTTCATCAGAATTCTATTCTTCACACCTATCCATCTTTATCTTTATAGTTATATTATAGTATTAGTAGTTAATCTTAATCTATCACCACTTGTCAACTAGGGTTAACTATATAGGCACTTTTGTCCCACGTTACTGAGCAAACATACAAAAATACGAACCTGAGTTATATTTACCACTTACTCATTAAAAGGAAGACAAGTAGGTGAGTTATAGCTAGAAAACCCCAGCTAAATATAAATAATAAAACCCTTACTCTCTTTTGGTAACTGATTCTGACGTGTTGCGACCTAACGAAACTGCACAAATAAAACCGTCCGACTTGGCCATATCACTGCTCTCGAGGATCGTGCATAAAAAGGCAGATCTGCTGAACTGCATATGAAATGTCCGGGCGAGTAAACGTCAGATACTGTAATGCCCCTACAAGACTACGATATAGAGTAGGGACAGATACTTGAGGGCCATGAGCGGTGAGTTTGGCCCCTGGCTCGACTGGGGTCCTGCAAGGATGACAGGTGGACATATCGGCCCGCTCTAGAATCTCAGTGGCGTACTGTTTCTGGGACAAGAACATGCCAGAAGCAGAGCGAGTGACGGAGATGCCAAGGAAGTAGTTCAGCGGGCCTAGATCTGTCATAGCAAACTCCTTATGTAATGAAGCAACGATCTACTGTAGTAAACCTGTAGAGGACGCTGTCAAGACAATGTCATCAACATATAACAGTAAGTAGGCTAAATCCGACCCCTGACGATAAATAAAGAGAGATGTATCACATCGGCTATGCTGAAAGCCAAGTTGCTGAGCATATCCTGCAAAAAAGATGAAACCATGCCTAAGGGGCATGTTTAAGACCATATAAAGATTTCTGCAATAAGCAGACATGATCAGGGTATCGAGAATCCCAAAACCCCGGTGGCTGGTGCATATAAACCATCTCTGTAAGATGTTCGTGTAGAAAGGCATTCTTGACATCAAGCTGGTGAACATGCCAGTGTCGAGAGACAGTGTAACGACCCTACTTTTTCCGTTATCTTTTACCGTTAATTATTTAACGACCGTTAACTGTTATTCTTGCCACGTCATTTCTATGACCTATATTATTATTTTAGTAATAATATATTAATTATTATGTGTTAAATGAATATTTGTATTCATATTTTAAGTTATACGTTTCTACGTGTCGCGGATTTCTATCCGGCGAATCTTTTCGGTTTTCAAACCAACGGTCGAGCTTTTGGGATTTTTAAATCCTAATTATTTTAAATATGATATTTTAAAGTCATATATTTATATATAGTGTTTATATATATTTTTCGTCAGAGGCATGTCTAAGAAGTTTGAGGTACGAGCAGATGGTACTAGATACTTTGCGGGACGTCTTTGGGTTCCAAAGTTTGGTGATCTACGACAACTTGTTTTGGATGAAGCTCATAAGTCTAGGTACTCTATTCATCATGATTCAGGAAAGATGTATCATGATCTTAAGGAGCTGTATTGGTGGCTGATAGTGCTCCAAATGAACATATATTTAGGCACAATATCTTTCCAATATGTAAAGCTTTTAGTTACTATTGTTCTATTTTTATGTAATAATCGTTTAAATAAATAAGTGCGAAGACAAAAGAAGAAAACGAAGATTTGAAGACGCAAATGACCAAAAAGCTCAAATGTACAAGATACAATCCAAGTGGTTCAATTTATTGATGAGAAAAGTCTAAAAATGACAAGTGTACAAGTCGCGAAACGCAAAGTACAAGATATCTAAGCATACGAAAAGGCGTTTGAAAATCCGGAACCGAGCATCAACGCGCGAGTCACGGAGCTAAACTTACAAGTCAATTATGCACACGAATATAATATAATATATATATATATATATAATTATATAAATTATATATATATTATATATATTTATTAATTATGTCGACAAGCAAATGGCCAAAAATTGGTGAGCTGGAATCAGGACCTCCGTGATCGCAGAGCTACAAAGGGTAAAACCTCTACGATCGCGGAGCTGCAAAAATTAGATTTGGCCTATAAAAGGCACGAGCATTCTGCCGAGTTACATACCCCTTTTCTATCTTTCTTTCTCTACATATACATATACATATACATATATATATATATATATATATATATATATATATATATATATATATATATATATTATAATAATTTAAGTTAATTTTAATAATAAAGTTATGGTTTAGTTGGGTTATTGTAAGAAATATTTTATGGGTTTTAAAGTCGGAACTCTGTCCGTGTAACGCTACGCGATAAATAATCACTGTAAGCTATGTTCTTCCTTTTTAAATTAATGTTTCGTAACTAAGTTATTATTATGCTTATTTGAGCCGAAGTAATCGCGATGTTGGACTAAATATTTTAGATGGGGTTCTTGAATTTTGTACCATAATTCGGGTTTGGACAAATGACCGACACTTGTGAACATTGGACTATTGACTATTAATAGGTAGGGGGTATTGTCTAATTGAATGAAAACTCATTGGAACCTGTCGAACCTATCTTCAAATTAGTTAATCTAATAATTATTAAATTGATTACGAATGTCCTATTTAGTGACGTTTATACGACATCATTTACAATCATTTAATTAATCAATTGGATTGGGTAATTGATTATTCATTTTGGCCAAGTGGATAAATTAATATACCATGGACTAATTAAAACAGGGGTGGATTACATACAAGGGTAATTGGTGTAAATGTTAACAATGTATTAAAACCTTGGATTACACGCAGTCGATAACCTGGTGTAATTATTAACAAAGTATTAAAACCTTGTTACAGTTTAAATCCCTAATTAGTTGGAATATTTGACTTCGGTAATAAGGTTAATTTGATGAGCATTTTATAATTATGACCGATGGACTATTATGGACAAAAACCAGATAGGTATCAAATAAACCAGGACAAAGGACAATTAACCCAGAGTAATAAATTAAAATCAAAACGTCAAACATCATGATGATGGAAGTTTAAATAAGCATAATTCTTTTATCATATTTCTTATCGTACTTTTAATTACTGTCATTTTATTATTCGCAATTTTATATATCGTCATTGTTATTTATTTTACGCATTTTAATTATTGTCATTTATCTTTACGCTTAAAATATAAAATCGACAAACCGGTCATTAAACGGTAAAACCCCCTTTTATAATAATAACACTACTTATATATATATATATATATATATATATATATATATATATATATATATATATATATATATATATATATATATATATATATATATATATATATATATATATATATATACACACACACACAAATATAGTTGTGAAAAAATATAGCGTTAAACTCAGCTAGCTCCCTGTGGAACGAACCGAACTTATTAAAAACTACACTACTCTACGATTAGGTACACTGCCTATAAGTGTTGTAGCAAGATTTAGGTATATCCATCCTATAAATAAATAAATAACTTGTGTAAAATTGTATCATATTTAATATTATTTCGTAATAAAATATAATAGTATTTCGTAAACCATCGTGCACACATCAAGTTTTTGGCGCCGCTGCCGGGGAACCGAAAGCGAAACGCTATATAAAAAAAAATTAAGCTATTTTTGTAAAAATATATTTATATAAGTTTTAAATATTGAAAAAATCAAAATAAAAAAATATATATATCTATATTTTTAAATTAAAAAGTTTTTATTTATTTTTTTAGTTACAAAAACTAATAAGTAATTTTTGTTAAAATATAAGTTTTACTTAAATTATATTTTCTAAAAATTAAAATTAGAAAAAGAAAATAAAAATCAAAATAAAATAAAAAAAATATATCTGAACCTGCACGAATTTGAACCTGCGATCAGCTGAGCCTACATAGCTCCGCAGTCATGGAGCTCTTCTCTTACAGAATACCGCAGTCGCGGAGCAGTCTCAGACTGCAACATTTGACTGCATTAATTACAAATTTAGGGTTTTAATTAATTATAATTATTATTATTAAACCTAATTGGGGTTTTAATTTAATATATTTAGTTTAGTTTAATTATAATTTGTTATAATTAGTTTTAATTATATTTATAAATTAATAATTTTATAAAATAATAATATAAAAATAATATTTTTATAAAAATAAGTAATCTTATCATTTTTTTTTATAAATTGTATATTTTTAAATATTTGTACATTTTTCGTTCGTAATTAGTTTTAAACTTAGTTTTTGCCGTAGTTATTTTATATTTCTAGATTTTTAGGCTTTGTTTTAAAATCCCTTAAGTGCTTTTTCTTTAGATTAAGATTTAGGCGCTTTAGAATTTTACGACGTCGCTTATCGCCTTAGTATTAAATAAATTTTAGTGCCTTTTTAGGTTATTGCCATTTTCCGTTTAGAATTCCTTTTAAGCTTTAATACCTTTAGACGCAATCTTTAATTTTTAGTTTTTAGACTTTTAAGTTTCGAAGTTTTTCTTTCTTATTTTTATTTTTCGACGCACTCTTTTTCTTTCTCATTTCTACGCTCTAGTTTTTAGGACATAGATTTTTATCTTCTTTAAATTTCGACGAAAAATTATTTTAAGCGGTTAAATTGATAGACATCCAAAATTTTCTGCTTCGTAGTAATAGTTGGATTTGTTAGTGGCTGAGTTGTGGATTTTTCGACTTAAAGGATCCTGGCTCCCTGCTGCATCTTTTGGCTATTCGAAACGTGGGGAAAAGCAGAAAAGTCTATTAATTTAATAATTTATATAATTTTTATTTTTATAACTAATAGGATATTCAGTGAATGCACCGAGCAAAACGTTCACCACCTTTCATACGTTCACCACCTGTAACTCGATCAAGACATCTAGCCAATATTATCGCCGTTGATTTTTCTTTAGAATCATCATCTAGTCGAACAAGTACTCCAATTCGAATTTTCGGTAATCCATCTTTTGAACCCGATTTCACAATTGAGAACCCTGAGGATATTCAAGGACAATTCCAAGATCCTGAACCAATAATCATTCCTCCTGAACCACAAACCGTTAAATCAGAATCTTCTAGTGATTCGAATTCAACAATTTCAAATATGGAAATAACAGAACCTCTAAGTATGGAAGATCGAATGAGAGCCACACGCACTGGCCAAGGACACGCCATTATTAAGCCAGACATTAATGCACCAGATTATGAAATCAAAGGACAAATCCTACACATGGTAACTAATCAATTCCAATATAGTGGTACGCCAAAAGAAGATCCAAACGAACATCTTCGAACCTTTAATAGGATCTGTACTCTATTCAAAATCAGAGAAGTTGAGGATGAACAGATCTATCTCATGTTGTTTCCCTGGACTTTAAAGGGAGAAGCCAAAGATTGGTTAGAATCATTACCTGAAGGAGCGATTGACACATGGGATGTTAGTTGAGAAATTTTTTAAAAGATTCTTTCCGGCATCTAAAGTCGTGAGACTTCAAAGAGAAATTGTTACGTTCGCGCAAAAGCCAAATGAAACATTATATGAGGCGTGGACAAGATTCGGGAAGTTGTTGAGAGGATGTCCTCAACACGGTTTAGATACTTATCAAATAGTACCAATATTCTACCAAGGTGTCGATGTTACTACACGAAAAGACATCGACACAACAGCTGGTGGTTCCATTATGAAGAAAACCGCAACTGAAGCTCACAAAATCATTAATAATATAGCCTCCCACTCGCATGAGTGGCACCAGGAAAGAGATATTTTCGTTCATCTAAAGCGGCTAGAGCCGAATCTATCCATGACTTTGATTCCATTTCCGCAAAAATAGATGCTTTTAAAAAACGAGTGGAAAAGATGACTATAGATATTCATGCAATACGAATCTGTTGTGAGCAATGCGGTGGACCACACTTAACGAAAGATTGTCATATTAAGCAAACGATGGAATAACGAGAGAATGTTTCCTACATGAACCGAAGGCCGGAAAATAATTATCAAAATAATTATCAACCGCCAAGGAACTACCTTTCTGATTCCGGTTCACTCAAGCGATTCAAATCTCTTAACTTCAATCGAAATCAAAACATTCTTTACAATCCAAATGGACCCAACAATAACTCGTATAACCAACAAGGTCCGAATAACCAACCAATTCAAAACAACACTTTCAATCAACAAAGACCTGGCTTGTATAAACCACCACAACAAATCGAAGAGAAAAAGCCAAATCTAGAAGAAATGATGGCAAAACTAATTGAATCTCAAACACAATTTATTACATCTCAAACCCAAACAAATGAGAGGTTTGATCAGTCATTAAGAACTCAACAAGCTTCCATTTTGAATCTAGAAAAACATAGGTACTCTTGCTAACATGATGAGTGAGAGGGAACAAGGAATGCTACCGAGTGATACTGAAGTAAATCCTCGGAATGAGAATGTTAACATGGTTTCAACAAATTCTGAAAAATCAGCACCAGAAGATGGGAAGGTTTTAGATGTGAGTAACAATGAAGAAGTTACAACACCACCACCACCCGAGTATGTAAAGCTAGTGGTGTCACCATACAGAACACCCATCCTGTATCCAAGAAAAGGAGTTGAGTATGAGCAAGTAATAGGTAATAAAGTTTGTGATACCTCTGGAAAGAAGAAGAAGAATAAGAAAGTGCAAGAAACAAAAACCGTAGAAGTAAACCCGGTCAAGACAGTTCCACCAAAACCTCCACCAAGGTTGGGTGATCCGGGTGAATTTATTATTCCTTGTCTACTTAGTGATTGTGTCATGTATGATGCACTAGCAGATTTAGGTGCAAGTGTGAGTGTTATGCCTCTTTCATTATATAAGAGATTCGGAGTATGTAGTGACCCGAACTTTTCCATGTTTATATATATTAAATAAAATTGTTATTTACATGATTAAGTGTTTCCAACATGTTAAGCAATCAAAATCGTTAAGACTTGATTAATTGAAATAGGTTTCATATAGACAATTGACCACCCAAGTTGACCGGTGATTCACGAACGTTAAAACTTGTAAAAACTATATGATGTCATATATATATATATATATATATATATATATATATATATATATATATATATATATATATATATATATGTATATAGTTAACATGGTATTATGATAAGTAAACATATCATTAAGTATATTAACAATGAACTACATATGTAAAAATAAGACTACTAACTTATGGATTTCGAAACGAGGCATATATGTAACGATTATCGTTATAACGATATTTAAATGTATATATATCATATTAAGATATATTAATACATCATAATATCATGATAATGTAATAATTTAACATATCTTTAGATATAATAAACAATGGATTAACAATATTTAACAAGATCGTTAACCTAAAGGTTTCAAAACAACACTTATATGTAACGACTAACGATGACTTAACGACTCAGTTAAAATGTATATACATGTAGTGTTTTAATATGTATTTATACACTTTTGGAAGACTTCCAGACACTTATCAAAATACTTCTACTTAACAAAAATGCTTAAAATTACATCCTTGTTCGGTTTCATCAACAATTCTACTCGTATGCACCCATATTCGTACTCGTACAATACACAGCTTTTAGATGTATGTACTATTGGTATATACACTCCAATGATCTACTCTTAGCAGCCCATGTGAGTCACCTAACACATGTGGGAACCATCATTTGGCAACTAACATGAAATATCTCATAAAATTACAAAAATATTAGTAATCATTCATGACTTATTTACAAGTAAACAAAATTACACATCCTTTATATCCAATCCATATACCAACGATCAAAAACACCTACAAACACTTTCATTCTTCAATTTTCTTCATCTAATTGATCTCTTTCAAGTTCTATCTTCAAGTTCTAAGTGTTCTTCATAAATTCTATAAGTTCTAGTTTCATAAAATCAAGAATACTTCCAAGTTTGCTAGCTTACTTTCAATCTTGTAAAGTGATCATCCAACCTCAAGAAATCTTTCTTATTTATAGTAAGATATCTTTCTAATACAAGGTAATACTCATATTCAAACTTTGATTCAATTTCTATAACTATAACAATCTTATTTCGAGTGGAAATCTTACTTGAACTTGTTTTCGTGTCATGATTCTGCTTCAAGAACTTTCAAGCCATCCAAGGATCCTTTGAAGCTAGATCTATTTTTCTAATTTCCAGTAGGTTTACCTACTAAAATTAAGGTAGTAATGATATTCATAACATCATTCGATTCATATATATAAAACTACCATATTCGAAGGTTTAAACTTGTAATCACTAGAACATAGTTTAGTTAATTTTAAACTTGTTCGCAAACAAAAGTTAATCCTTCTAACTTTACTTTTAAAATCAACTAGACACATGTTCTATATCTATATGATATGCTAACTTAATGATTTAAAACCTGAAAACACGAAAAACACCGTAAAATCGGATATACGCCGTCGTAGTAACACCACGGGCTGTTTTGGGTTAGTTAATTAAAAATTATGATAAAATTTGATTTAAAAGTTGTTATTCTGGGAAAATGATTTTTCTTATGAACATGAAACTATATCCAAAAATCATGGTTAAACTCAAAGTGGAAGTATGTTTTCCAAAATGGTCATCTAGACGTTGTTCTTTCGACTGAAATGACTACCTTTACAAAAAAGACTTGTAACCTTTATTTACGACTATAAACCTATACTTTTTCTATTTAGATTCATAAAATAGAGTTCAATATGAAACCATAGCAATTTGATTCACTCAAAATGGATTTAAAACGAAGAAGTTATGGGTAAAACAAGATTGGATATTTTTTTATTGTTGTAGCTACGGAAAATATTGTAACAATTCTATACAAATCATATCCTAGCTAACTTATATTGTATTATACATGTATTCTAATATATTATGTAATCTTGGGATACCATAGACACGTATGCAAACGTTTTGACATATCATATCGACCCATGTATATATATTATTTGGAACAACCATCGACACTCTATATGCAGTAATGTTGGAGTTAGCTATACAGGGTTGAGGTTGATTCCAAAAATATATATACTTTGAGTTGTGATCTAGCCTGAGACATGTATACACTGGATCGTGGATTGATCCAAGATAATATATATCGATTTATTTCTGTACATCTAACTATGGACAACTAGTTGTAGGTTACTAACGAGGACAGCTGACTTAATAAACTTAAAACATTAAAACGTATTAAAAATGTTGTAAATATATTTTGAACATACTTTGATATATATGTACATATTTGTTATAGGTTCGTGAATCGACCAGTGGCCAAGTCTTACTTCCTGACGAAGTAAAAATCTGTGAAAGTGAGTTATAGTCCCACTTTTAAAAATCTAATATTTTGGGATGAGAATACATGAAATTTTATAAATGATTTACGAAATAGACACAAGTAAATGAAACTACTTTATATGGGTGAATGATCGAAGCCGAATATGCCCCTTTTTAGCTTGGTAGCCTAAGAATTTGGGAACAGACCCCAAAATTGACGCGAATCCTAAAGATAGATCTATCGAGCCCAACAAGCCCCATTCTGGAATTTGGAATGCTTTAGTACTTCGAAATTATCATGTCCGATGGGTGTTCCGAAATGATGGGGATATTATATATGCATCTTGGTAATGTCGATTACCAGGTGTTCACCGTATGAATGATTTTTATCTCTATGTATGGGATGTATTGAAATATGAAATCTTATGGTCTATTATTATGATTTGATAATATATAGGTTAAACCTATAACTCACCAACATTTTTGTTGACGTTTTAAGCATGTTTATTCTCAGGTGATTATTAAGAGCTTCCGCTGTTGCATACTAAAATAAGGACAAGATTTAGAGTCCATGCTTGTATGATATTGTGTAAAAACTGCATTCAAGAATCTTATTTTTGATGTAATATATTCTTAATGTAAACCATTATGTAATGGTCGTGTGTAAATGGTATATTTTAGATTATCATTATTTGATAATCTATGTAATGCTTTTTAAACCTTTATCGATAAAATAAAGGTTATGGTTGTTTTAAAAATGAATACAGTCTTTGAAAAACGTCTCATATAGAGGTCAAAACCTCGCGACGAAATCAATTAATATGGAACGTTTATAATCAATATGAACGGGACATTTCAGTTGGTATCCGAGCGTTGGTCTTAGAGAACCAGAAATTTGCATTAGTGTGTCTTATCAAGTTTGTTAGGATACATTAGTGAGTCTGGACTTCGACCGTGTTTTCTTTAAAAGCGATTGCTTAACACTTTTGTTGGAAACTATATATTATTAACATGTAAATATTATGTGATATATTAACCTCTTAATGTGTTTGATATTGTATGATAGATGTCTACCACTAGTACAAATCCCATCGACTCACCTAATAATAATGAAGAGTCGAACATAATTTGGGAAGATTCACAAATTCCAGAAGAGGAACCGGAAGAAGGGGAACCGGAAGAAGAGGAACCGGAAGAAGACGAATCAGAAGAGGAGGAACCGGAATAGGAGGAACCGAAAGAAGAAGAGGTTTTGGAGGAAGAAATATTGATACCTATAGTAGATCGATTAAATAAAAGAAAATCATCAACCAACGGACCAAAGTTAAAAATCGTCAATGGTGTTTCCGCCGAGGAAGCAAAATATTGGGAAGATTACCAATTTTCCGATGAATCGGATCCCGATGAGGATTCCGATGATGTTATAGAAATTACCTCGACCCAATTTAATATGGCAAAAGAAAATAATAAGGGAAAAGGTATAAAAATAGAGAAACCTGATTCCAACCCCGATGAACTTTATATGTATCGGCAACGTCCGTATTTCCTAAATTGTAACAATAATCCGGGAACCTCTAAACCACCAGGTTTTTCTAAACCATTGTGGAAAATGATGGCTCGTTAGAGGAACACCATATGTCCCTAGAAAATTAGGAAAATGAACCAAGTCCGAAGAAGAAGAAACCAGTGATTCAGATTAGAGGGTTGTAATCATGTTGTGTATTATATGTATTATAGTGTGCTTGTACTTTTATGTTCTATGTAAAAATTGCTTGTATTGTTTGTTAATTATCTTTTACGAATCTAATCCTCGTCTATTTTACAGTATAAAAACACAAAATGGACGTTAAGGATAGACAACCAAAAATTTTAGAAGACCTACCAGGAGATATGATTGATGAAATCTTGTCTAGAGTTGGGCAGAATTCATCAGCACAATTAGTTATGGCAAAATTAGTTGTCAAACTTTTGAAAGACATTCCAGGCATGCCTTAGTATATAAAAGACTTTCCTTTGAAAGATGGGGTATATCACATTGGGGAAACCTTAAGTTACGCCAAGTTTCTTTAAGGCATATAGTGCGAAAAACCCAGATGCAATTTTACGCTACGGGTTACGAACCTATTTTGACTCAACATATCCCAACATAGGACTCCATTCTTTAGAAAGAGCTTCTAACATGAAACATAAAGAATCATGTTATGCTTACGGGTTAATAATGTTCGCTTCTCATCAAATTGAGAAAAAGAACATTGGGTTGCAACTTTTAAATAAAACATTCTCACATGTGACGGACTCAGTAGTTGGGGTAAGAAACAAGGTTTTTAGATTGCTACGAGGATGTTGGGCATTACGAAACCCTCGTCCTTTTGACGACATTACAACATGCTGCCTAGCCAATGGTCATAAAGGTTACTTTCCACAAGATCAAGGATGGGAAGTCGTCTTAGTAAAACCAGAATGCATGACTTGTTTCTGGACTTATGAATTACGTGTCTTTATTTCTTTTGCTGAACAACTTGCTTATTAACTATAATTGCCTTTATAGCTGCTGAGTAGCAAAGATATTATGTGCTATATTTCATCCTATATGTATAATAGTGGTATTGTAAGTTTGTAAAATATTGTATAAAGGTTTGAACGCGAAATATTATTGTAATAAGTTTTTCATATAGAAGCGTAGTAGTTGAGTTGTATAGTAGTTAGTAAGTATGAACTTAACGGGTAGGTACTACCCGAATTAAAACTATAAAATGCTAATATGAAGAAAAAGCTTTTATAAATAAGTTCATATAATGCTACGAGATACTATTAACTACTCTTAAAATTCTATATGATTAACTCAATTCTTTTGGCTATTTATGAAGGAAATGGCACCAGCGACTCGTCAGAATTTGAACATAAGCGAGGAAGACTTCCGTGTTTTCCTTGCAGCAAACATAGCCGCAGTACAGGCTGCGATGCGAAATAACAATAACTCTGGATCTAGCAGTGGAACTAATTCCACAAGAAATCGTGTAGGATGCTCCTACAAAGAATTCACTGCCTGCAAACCTTTAGAATTTGATGGAACTGAAGGACCAATTGGATTGAAACGGTGGACCGAGAAAGTCGAATCAGTGTTTGCCATAAGTAAGTGTACTAAAGAGGAAAAAGTTAAGTATGCTACGCATACCTTCACAGGTACTACGTTAACGTGGTGGGACACCTATCTTGAACAGGTAGGACAAAATGCTGCTTACGCACTACCGTGGTCGGCATTCAAGCAATTAATGAACGAGCAGTACCGTCCTAGAAACGAAGTCAATAAACTCAAGGTAGAACTTAGGGAGTTACGAACACAAGGGTTCGACATTACCACATATGAACGACGATTCACAGAGTTGTGCCTATTGTGTCCGGGAGCGTTCGAAGATGAAGAAGAGAAGATCGACGCGTTTGTAAAAGGGTTACTAGTAAGGACTCAAGAAGATGTGAGTTCACACGAGCCCGCTTCCATACAAAAGGCAAGTAGAATGGCTCATAAACTCATAAATCAGATTGAGGGAAGAATTAAAGAGCAGGCGGCCGAAGAAGCCAACACGAAATAACTCAAGAGAAAGTGGGAAGAAACCAGTGACAAGGGTCACCAATACAACAACAACAACAACAACAACAATTACAACCACAACCGCAACAACAATCACAACAATAACCTTAATCCTAACAATAACTACAACAAACGTCCCAACAACAACAACTACAACAACCATTCCAACAACAATAACAATCTCAACAACAACCTCAATAATAACAACGGCAACAAAAACCAAAAATGCAAAAGGTGTGAAGAGTACCACCAGAATGGGTTCTGCACGACATTTTTCACCAAGTGTAAAAGAACTGGCCATGGTGCGAAAAAGTGTGAGGTCTACGGACCAAAGTTTAACAGAACTAAAGGAACAAATAGTGGCAAAACAAGTAATGCCGCCTTTGTTTGTTATGGATGTGGAAAACTGGGCCACATTAGAAGTAATTTCCCGAATCAGGGGAATACTAATGGGAAAGGCTACGGAAGAGTCTTCAATATTAATACGGCAGAAGCGCAGGAAGACCCGGAGCTTGTTACGGGTACATTTCTTATTGATAATAAATCTGCTTATGTTTTATTTGATTCGGGTGCGGATAGAAGCTATATGAGTAGAGATTTTTGTGCTAAGTTAAGTTGCCCATTGACACCTTTGGATAGTAAATTTTTACTCGAATTAGCAAACGGTAAATTAATTTCAGCAGATAATATATGTCGGGATAGAGAAATTAAACTGGGAGATGAAACGTTTAAAATTGATTTAATACCAGTCGAGTTAGGGAGTTTTGATGTAATAATTGGTATGGACTGGTTGAAAAAGGTGAGAGCAGAGGTCGTTTGCTACAAAAATGCGATTCGCATTATGCGTGAAAAGGGAAAACCTTTAATGGTGTACGGAGAAAAGAACAATGCGAAATTAAATCTTATTAGTAGTTTGAAGGCGCAAAAACTAATAAGAAAAGGTTGTTACGTCATTCTAGCACACATCAAGGAAGTTAAACCTGAAGAAAAGAACATCAATGATGTTCCCGTCGGAAAAGAATTTTCCGATGTATTTCTGAAAGAATTACCGGGATTACCCCCACATCGATCCGTTAAATTTCAAATAGACCTTGTACCAGGAGCTGCACCAATAGCTCGTGCTCCATACAGACTCGCACCCAGCAAAATGAAAGAATTACAAAGTCAGTTACAGGAACTTTTAGAGCGTGGTTTCATTCGACCAAGCACATCACCGTGGGGAGCTCCTGTTTTGTTTGTCAAGAAGAAGGATGATACATTTAGGTTGTGTATCGACTACCGAGAGTTGAACAAACTTACCATCAAGAACCACTACCCACTACCGAGAATCGACGACTTATTTGATCAACTAAAAGGCTCGTCGATTTATTCGAAGATTGATTTACGTTCTGGGTATCATCAAATGCGGGTGAAGGAGGATGATATTCCAAAGACTGCTTTTAGGACGCGTTACGGTCATTACGAGTTTATGGTTATGCCATTTGGGTTAACTAACGCACCAGCTGTGTTCATGGACCTCATGAACCAAGTGTGTGGACCATACCTTGACAAGTTTGTCATTGTTTTCATCGATGACATACTTATTTACTCAAAGAATGACCAAGAGCATGAAGAACATTTGAGAAAAGTGCTAGAGTTGTTAAGAAAAGAAAAACTGTACGCTAAGTTTTCAAAGTGTGCATTTTGGTTGGAAGAAGTTCAATTCCTCGGTCATATAGTGCACAAAGAAGGTATTCAGGTGGATCCAGTAAAGATTGAAACCGTTGAAAAGTGGGAAACCCCGAAAACTCCAAAACCCATACGCTAATTTTTAGGGCAAGCTGGTTATTACAGGAGATTCATCCAAGATTTTTCCAAAATAGCAAAACCCTTGACTGCATTAACTTTTAGAGGGAGGAAATTTGAATGGAAAGATGAACAAGGAAAAGCGTTTCAATTATTGAAGAAAAAGTTAACTACGGCACCTATATTGTCATTACCTGAAGGGAATGATGATTTTGTGATATATTGTGACACCTCAAAGCAAGGTCTCGGTTGTGTATTAATGCAACGAACGAAGGTAATTGCTTATGCGTCTAGACAATTGAAGATTCACGAGCAGAATTATATGACGCATGATTTGGAATTAGGCACAGTTGTTTTTGCATTAAAGACTTGGAGGCACTACTTATATGGGGTCAAAAGTATTATATATACCGACCACAAAAGTCTTCAACACATATTTAATCAGAAACAACTGAATATGAGGCAACGTAGGTGGATTGAATTGTTGAATGATTACGACTTTGAGATTCGTTACCATCCGGGGAAGGCAAATGTGGTAGCCGACGCCTTGAGCAGAAAGGACAGAGAACCCATTCGAGTAAAAGCTATGAATATAATGATTCACACTAACCTTACTACTCAAATAAAGGAGGCGCAACAAGGAGTTTTAAAAGAGGGAAATTTAAAGGATGAAATACCCAAAGGATCAGAGAAGCATCTTAATATTCGGGAAGACGGAACCCGGTATAGGGCTGAAAGAATTTGGGTACCAAAATTTGGATATATGAGAGAAATGGTACTTAGAGAAGCTCATAAAACCAGATACTCAATACATCCTGAAACGGGGAAGATGTACAAGGATCTCAAGAAACATTTTTGGTGGCCGGGTATGAAAGCCGATGTTGCTAAATATGTAGGAGAATGTTTGACGTGTTCTAAGGTCAAAGCTGAGCATCAGAAACCATCAGGTCTACTTCAACAACCCGAAATCCTAGAATGGAAATGGGAAAACATTACCATGGATTTCATCACTAAATTGCCAAAGACTGCAAGTGGTTTTGATACTATTTGGGTAATAGTTGATCGTCTCACCAAATCAGCACACTTCCTGCCAATAAGAAAAGATGACAAGATGGAGAAGTTAGCACGACTGTATTTGAAGGAAGTCATCTCCAGACATGGAATACCGATCTCTATTATCCTTGATAGGGATGGCAGATTTATTTCAAGATTCTGGCAGACATTACAGCAAGCATTAGGAACTCGTCTAGACATGAGTACTACCTATCATCAACAAACTGATGGGCAGAGTGAAAGGACGATACAAACGCTTGAAGACATGCTAAGAGCAGGTGTTATTGATTTCGGAAACAGTTGGGATCGGCACCTTCCGTTAGCAGAATTTTCCTACAACAACAGCTACCATTCAAGCATTGAGATGGCACTGTTTAAAGCACTTTATGGAAGAAAGTGCAGGTCTCTGATTTGTTGGAGTGAAGTGGGGGATAGACAGATTACGGGTCCAGAGATAATACAAGAAACTACCGAGAAGATCATCCAAATTCAACAACGGTTGAAAACCGCCCAAAGTCGACAAAAGAGCTACGCTGACATTAAAAGAAAAGATATAGAATTTGAAATTGGAGAGATGGTCATGCTTAAAGTTGCCCCTTGGAAAGGCGTTGTTTGATTTGGTAAATGAGGGAAATTAAATCCAAGGTATTTGGACCATTCAAGATTATTGATCGTGTCGGACCAGTAGCTTACCGACTTGAGTTACCTCAACAACTCGCGGTTGTGCATAACACTTTCCACGTCTCGAATTTGAAGAAATGTTTTGCTAAAGAAGATCTCACTATTCCGTTAGACGAAATCCAAATCAACGAAAAACTTCAATTCATCAAAGAACCCGTCGAAATAATGGATCGTGAGGTTAAAAGACTTACGCAAAACAAGATACCAATTGTTAAGGTTCGATGGAATGCTTGTAGAGGACTCAAGTTCACCTGGGAACGAGAAGATCAGATGAAGAAGAAATACCCGCACTTATTTCCAGAAGATACGTCAACACATCCAACTGCTTAAAATTTCGGGACGAAATTTATTTAACGGGTAGGTACTGTAGTGACCCGAACTTTTCCATGTTTATATATATTAAATGAAATTGTTATTTACATGATTAAGTGTTTCCAACATGTTAAGCAATCAAACTTGTTAAGACTTGATTAATTGAAATAGGTTTCATATAGACAATTGACCACCCAAGTTGACCGGTGATTCACGAATGTTAAAACTTCTAAAAACTATATATATATATATATATATATATATATATATATATATATATATATATATATATATATATATATATATATATATATATATATATATAGTTAACATGGTATTATGATAAGTAAACATATCATTAAGTGTATTAACAATGAACTACATATGTAAAAACAAGATTACTAACTTAAGGATTTCGAAACGAGGCATATATGTAACGATTATCGTTGTAACGACATTTAAATGTATATATATCATATTAAGATATATTAATACATCATAATATCATGATAATGTAATAATTTAACATCTCTTTAGATATAATAAACAATGGGTTAACAACATTTAACAAGATCGTTAACCTAAAGGTTTCAAAACAACACTTACATGTAACGACTAACGATGACTTAACGACTCAGTTAAAATGTATATACATGTAGTGTTTTAATATGTATTCATACACTTTTAGAAGATTTCAAGACACTTATCAAAATACTTCTACTTAACAAAAATGCTTAAAATTACATCCTCGTTCAGTTTCATCAACAATTCTACTAGTATGCACCCGTATTCGTACTCGTACAATACACAGCTTTTAGATGTATGTACTATTGGTATATACACTCCAATGATCAGCTCTTAGCAGCCCATTTGAGTCACCTAACACTGTGGGAACCATCATTTGGCAACTAGCATGAAATATCTCATAAAATTACAAAAATATTAGTAATCATTCATGACTTATTTACAAGTAAACAAAATTACACATCCTTTATATCTAATCCATATTCCAACAACCAAAAACACCTACAAACACTTTCATTCTTCAATTTTCTTCATCTAATTGATCTCTCTCAAGTTCTATCTTCAAGTTCTAAGTGTTCTTCATAAATTCTATAAGTTCTAGTTTCATAAAATCAAGAATACTTCCAAGTTTGCTAGCTTACTTCCAATCTTGTAAAGTGATCATCCAACCTCAAGAAATCTTTCTTATTTACAGTAAGATATATTTTTAATACAAGGTAATACTCATATTCAAACTTTGATTCAATTTCTATAACTATAACAATCTTATTTCGAGTGGAAATCTTACTTGAACTTGTTTTCGTGTCATGATTCTGCTTCAAGAACTTTCAAGCCATTCAAGGATCCTTTGAAGCTAGATCTATTTTTCTCATTTCCAGTAGTTTTACCTACTAAAATTAAGGTAGTAATGATGTTCATAACATCATTCGATTCATATATATAAAACTACCTTATTCGAAGATTTAAACTTGTAATCACTAGAACATAGTTTAGTTAATTCTAAACTTGTTCGCAAACAAAAGTTAATCCTTCTAATTTGACTTTTAAAATCAACAAGACACATGTTCTATATCTATATGATATGCTAACTTAATGATTTAAAACCTAGAAACACGAAAAACACCGTAAAACCGGATATACGCCGTCGTAGTAACACCACGGGCTGTTTTGGGTTAGTTAATTAAAAACTATGATAAACTTTGATTTAAAAGTTTTTATTCTGGGAAAATGATTTTTCTTATGAACATGAAACTATATCCAAAAATCATGGTTAAACTCAAAGTGAAAGTATGTTTTCCAAAATGGTCATCTAGACGTCGTTCTTTCGACTGAAATGACTACCTTTACAAAAATGACTTGTAACATGTATTTCCGACTATAAACCTATACTTTTTCTGTTTAGATTCATAAAATAGAGTTCAATATGAAACCATAGCAATTTGATTCACTCAAAACGGATTTAAAACGAAGAAGTTATGGGTAAAACAAGATTGGATATTTTTTTATTGTTGTAGCTACGGGAAATATTGTAACAATTCTATACAAATCATATCCTAGCTAACTTATATTGTATTATACATGTATTCTAATATATTATATAATCTTGGGATATCATAGACACGTTTTCAAATGTTTTGACATATCATATCGACCCATGTATATATATTATTTGAAACAACCATAGACACTCTATATGCAGTAATGTTGGAGTTAGCTATACAGGGTTAAGGTTGATTCCAAAAATATATATACTTTGAGTTGTGATCTAGCCTGAGACGTGTATACACTGGGTCGTGGATTGATCCAAGATAATATATATCGATTTATTTCTGTACATCTAACTATGGACAACTAGTTGTAGGTTACTAACGAGGACAACTGACTTAATAAACTTAAAACATTAAAACGTATCAAAAATGTTGTAAATATATTTTGAACATACTTTGATATATATGTACATATTTGTTATAGGTTCGTGAATCGACCAGTGACCAAGTCTTACTTCCCGACGAAGTAAAAATCTGTGAAAGTGAGTTATAGTTCCACTTTTAAAATTCTAATATTTTGGGATGAGAATACATGAAATTTTATAAATGATTTACGAAATAGACATAAGTAAATGAAGCTACTTTATATGGGTGAATGATCGAAGCCGAATATGCCCCTTTTTAGCTTGGTAGCCTAAGAATTTGGGAACAGACCCCCAAATTGACGCGAATCCTAAAGATAGATCTATCGGGCCCAACAAGCCCCATTCTGGAATTTGGAATGCTTTAGTACTTCGAAATTATCATGTTCGATGGGTGTCCCGGAATGATGGGGATATTCTATATGCATCTTGTTAATGTCGGTTACCAGGTGTTCACCGTATGAATGATTTTTATCTCTATGTATGAGATGTATTGAAATATGAAATCTTGTGGTATATTATTATGATTTGATAATATATATGTTAAACCTATAACTCACCAACATTTTTGTTGACGTTTTAAGCATGTTTATTCTCAGGTGATTATTAAGAGCTTCTGCTGTTGCATACTAAAATAAGGACAAGATTTGGAGTCCATGCTTGTATGATATTGTGTAAAAACTGCATTCAAGAAACTTATTTTTGATGTAATATATTCTTAATGTAAACCATTATGTAATGGTCGTGTGTAAACGGTATATTTTAGATTATCATTATTTGATAATCTATGTAATTCTTTTTAAACCTTTATCGATAAAATAAAGGTTATGGTTGTTTTAAAAATGAATGCAGTCTTTGAAAAACGTCTCATATAGAGGTCAAAACCTCGCGACGAAATCAATTAATATGGAACGTTTATAATCAATATGAACGGGACATTTCAGAGTAGGTGAGTTAAGTCCAACGAAAATGAGCGTTCGACTCTTTGATCAAACCATTAAGCACCCAGTTGGAATTGCTGACGACCTACCCGTTCAAGTGGGTAATTTAACCTTTTTAGTCGAATTTATTGTCATTGACATAGAAGAGGACCCAAACATTCCTCTAATTTTAGGTCGACCATTCTTAGCGTCCACCGGGGCGTTATTTGACGTAAGAGAGGGTAGAATGACACTTAGTAATGATGAAAAATCAATCACATTTGTGAGTCGAAAGGCTAAATCTCCACCAACCAAAACCGTTGAACCAACAAAAATGATTGGTAAGAACCATATTGTTTTACCAACTCCAACGGTAGTGCTTAGCAATAATAAAATGCCTAAGTGTGGGGAAGATGAAGTAACACCTAATGATGACCTGATAACAAAGAACCCCGTTGTTGATACAAAATTAAATGACACCGTTATTAATAGTTCAATGAAGAAACTTATTAAACGGATTCGCGATGCTAGAACCAAGGGGAACTTTAAGTTATGTAACCGGTTAGTATCCAATCTATCGCCTAAATAAAAGGCGAAACTAGTTGAATTTGTGGATATTACACAGGAATCTGACCAATGGCTTAAAGCAAAAGTCACAGATATGCAAGTTGATTATGGTCCAAGAGAAATTGACAATGAAGTTAACCACAATTTCGACACCACAGTTACCTAAGTGTGGGGAAATTCAAATGTTCTAAAAAGAAAACGCTGTCTAGGGTTAGTTGTTCTGTTCTCGTGTAGTTCCGAGAATGGAATCCGATTGGTCTTTTCCACTAGCAGACACTAAAGAACTAGTTTTCTCCCCCCATTCTGAATTTTTTTTTTGTTTTGTAGGTTTTATATGAAATTAATATGCTTTTTAAATTTAAGTTTTGTGTGAATTTAAAAACAAAATTTACTTTATTTCATTAAGTTTAAAAAATGATTTCTAAAATTCGTCGTGAGTTAAACACTAGGTCATAGAACCGAAATTGCTTAACCAAGGACGGGGCAAAAAATTTTGTTATCATTATTTTAATACTATTGATTTAAAGTATGCCAAAAATATTATATGAATGTGGGATAATATACCCAACTTCAAAAATATGTATATATATGTTTGTATTTGATGTTATATACAAAACAGAGTAAAAAAGTTCGCTTTCAAAGACTGGCATTAAGTTCAGCAAAAGTTACTAATTTTAACGACAAGACGTAAAATATCAAATGTGATATAAAACAATATGTTTGCAAACTCGGTATTTTTAATCATTTTTCTACACTAATCACCCTCATGAATTTAAATTTTTACTGATTTCTTGCAAATGAGGGCATTGCAAGATCTCAAGTTTGGGGAAGAGTTATAAATTCTCTCGGGTTTACACTTGGTTTAATTGCTAAATTTTGTGAAAATTTGAAAAATTTTCAACTAAATGAATTGAAAATCATGTTTATACATATTTATGAACGATAAAACTAGGTGATAATACCGAAATTATTGTTGCCTCGGAAAGGACATAAATTGAGAAACAAACAAAAATGCTTGAATTCATTAAAAATGGAATAAAGGAGAATAAAAAGGCAAAGAAAAGAATAAATAAAAGCTAAATGTGGGAAGAATTTACCAAGTTCTTTGAAACATATATCACATATTTTGTACAAGATTATTGTAGGTACTTTTGCTTTGGAGTAAACTAATATGTTTTACCCGATTTACTGTAATATATTTGAAAAAAAAAGATGGATCTAAACGATGAATCAATTCCATCATTAAGAGGAAGTAAAGTCTTCCGAAAAAGACACGCGCTTCTTGATTTAGGTCAGGAAGTTGTCGTCCAGACCAGCTGTAGGTTGACAAAAAATCTAGAAAAGTCATCTCTAAAATCAGCTGGAAATCTACGGACCTCAGCATCAAACAGGGTCGCCATGTGGTCAGACTTATCCTAACCATGAGAGGATCTGTCTCGTAAAATGCGGAGGGCGCCGTGTAAATTAGCTTGATAAGACTAATGAATCAGACCCCCAGAAAGGATAATCTCTTTAAAAGATTAAAAATTAGCTTTTAAGACTGATATTACTCCATCCTTGAGATTGACCTTAAAGATTGAGAATTACAAACTCATGGAATTCGATAATATCTAAACTCGAGCTTGAACGAGAAAATATTTTGATCAAAATTAAAATTGATTTGTTTTCTGAAAACCTATTTTCAATGCGTTCATTACCAATGAACGTAAAATCCTGAGAATTCATCAGAATTCATTAGGTCACCTGAACCAAATCGGGTGTCAACCGTAGGAACGGTGGTTGCATAGCATGGTCGAAGACAGGACATTGTGCCAGACCGAAAAATTATAGGGTGATCTTTACTATTTCTCCTATAAAGGATAGTAATTGCATCCGACACGTTGTGGACCATGAACATCTGCATGTCATTAGACATTGCCTTAACAGTTGCTTGTTCAACGCTTTCCTTTACAACCGGATGGTAGTTTACCGAAAGGTAATATACGGAGCAAGTATACTGGACGTGTGCTTTCCTAATACAAGGTTAGCAAGTGGGTAACACAAAACCATAAGTTTTGAGCTAAAATTTTAAAATATGAAACCCACAAAAACAATTTACGAATACCGGTGAAGGGTTATTCCGGAAAACTTGTCTAGGGTAAAATCTAGCTTAAATTTTCAAAAGATCAAATATTTTCATAAAGATCCAATTTCCTTAAGGATCTAAATTTTCATAGTCACGTGGTACTTTAAACCGCCTTTCAAATGTGCACTTTGCTTTGGAAACCGAAAGTAAATCGGCTATTTGATTGCAAGTGTCGTTGACCTGAACCCGAGGCAACTATGGATGACACACCCACCTTTAACCATGGTTCTATTGTTACTATCATTGTTCATACCGCTGTATCAAAATCACTGATGTATAAAGTGTAAGAAAAAAAAAGTGATTCGAGTGAAGTGTGATTTTATTTCAAGTTCTGTATTGCTTGAGGATAAGCAACGTTCAAGTGTGCAGATATTTGATAGTGCTTCAAATGAACATATATTTAGGCACAATATCCTTCCAATATGTAAAGCTTTTAGTTACTATTGTTCTATTTTTATGTAATAATCGTTTAAATAAATAAGTGCGAAGACAAAAGAAGAAAACGAAGATTTGAAGACGCAAATGACCAAAAAGCTCACATGTACAAGATACAATCCAAGTGGTTCAATTTATTGATGAGAAACATCTAAAAATGATAAGTGTACAAGTCGCGAAACGCAAAGTACAAGATATCTAAGCATACGAAAAGGCGTTTGAAAATTCGGAACCGAGGCATGAACCGAGCATCAACGCGTGAATCAACGGAGCTAAAATTACAAGTCAACTATGCACAAAAATATAATATAATATATATATAATTATATATATATATATATATATATATATATATTATATATATATATATATATTATATATATTTATTAATTATGTCGACAAGCAAATGACCAAAAATTGGTGAGCTGGAATCAGGACCTCTGCGATTGCGGAGCTGCAAAGGGTAAAACCTCCACGATCGCGGAGCTGCAAAAATCAGATTTGGCCTATAAAAGGCACGAGCATTCTGCCGAGTTACATACCCCTTTTCTATCTTTCTTTCTCAATATATATATATATATATATATATATATATATATATATATATATATATATATATATATATATATATATATATATATATATATATATGATAATAATTTTAATTTAAGTTAATTTTAATAATAAAGTTATGGTTTAGTTGGGTTATTGTAAGAAATGTTTTACGCGTTTTAAAGTCGGAACTCTGTCCGTGTAATGCTACGCGATAAATAATCACTGTAATCTATGTTCTTCCTTTTTAAATTAATATATTGTAACTAAGTTATTATTATGCTTATTTGAGCCGAAGTAATCGTGATGTCGGACTAAATATTTTAGATGGGGTTATTGAATTTTGTACCATAATTCGGGTTTGGACAAAAGACCGACACTTATGAACATTGGACTATTGACTATTAATAGGTAGGGGGTATTGTATAATTGAATGACAACTCATTGAAACCTGTCGAACCTATCTTTAAATTAGTTAATCTAATAATTATTAAATTGATTACGAATGTCCTATTTAGTGACGTTTATACGACATCGTTTACAATCATTTAATTAATCAATTGGATTGTGTAATTGATTATTTATTTTGGCCAAGTGGATAAATTAATATATCATGGACTAATTAAAACAGGGGTGGATTACATACAAGGGTAATTGGTGTAATTGTTAACAAATTATTAAAACCTTGGATTACACGCAGTTGATAACCTGATGTAATTATTAACAAAGTATTAAAACCTTGTTACAGTTTAAATCCCTAATTAGTTGTAATATTTGACTTCGGGAATAAGGTTAATTTGATGAGCATTTTATAATTATGACCGATGGACTATTATGAACAAAAACCAGATAGATATCAAATAAACCAGGACAAAGGACAATTAACCAGAGTAATAAATTAAAATCAAAACGTCAAACATCATGATTACGGAAGTTTAAATAAGCATAATTCTTTTATCGTATTTCTCATCGTACTTTTAATTACTGTCATTTTATTATTCTCAATTTTATATATCGTCATTGTTATTTATTTTACGCACTTTAATTATTGTCATTTATCTTTACGCTTAAAATATAAAATCGACAAACCGGTCATTGAACGGTAAAACCCCCTTTTATAATAATAATAATACTACTTATATATATATATATATATATATATATATATATATATATATATATATATATACACACATATATATATATACATATATATATATATACATATATATACACACACACACAAATATAGTTGTGAAAAAATATAGCATTAAACTCAGCTAGTTCCCTGTGGAACGAACCGGACTTACTAAAAACTACACTACTCTACGATTAGGTACACTGCCTATAACTGTTGTAGCAAGGTTTAGGTATATCCATTCTATAAATAAATAAATAAATAAATAAATAACTTGTGTAAAATTGTATCATATTTAATATTATTATGTAATAAAATATAATAGTATTTCGTATACCATCGTGTCAAGTTTTTGGCGCTGCTGCCGGGGAACCGAAAGCGAAAAGCTATATAAAAAAAAATTTAAGCTATTTTTGTAAAAATATATTTATATAAGTTTTAAATATTAAAAAATCAAAATAAAAAAATATATATATCTATATTTTTAAACTAAAAAAGTTTTTATTTATTTTTTTAGTTACAAAAACTAATAAGTAATTTTTGTTAAAATATAAGTTTTACTTAAATTATATTTTCTAAAAATTAAAATCAGAAAAAGAAAATAAAAATCAAAAAAAAAAAAATATATCTGAACCTACACGAATTTGAACCTGCCATCATCTGAGCCTGCATAGCTCCTCAGTCGCAGAGCTTTTCTCTTACAGAATACCGCAGTCACGGAGCAGTCTCAGACTGTAACATTTGACTGCTATAATTTCGAATTTAGGGTTTTAATTAATTATAATTATTATTATTAGACCTAATTAGGGTTTTAATTTAATATATTTAGTTTAGTTTAATTATAATTTGTGATTATTAGTTTTAATTATATTTATAAATTAATGCTTTTATAAAATAATAATATAAAAATAATACTTTTATAAAAATAAGTAATCTTATCATTTTTTTTTATAAATTGTACATTTTTCGTTCGTAATTAGTTTTAAACTTAGTTTTTGCCGTAGTTATTTTATATTTCTATATTTTTAGGCTTTGCCGTAAAATCCCTTAAGTGCTTTTTCTTTAGATTAAGATTTAGGCGCTTTAGAATTTTACGACGTCGCTTATCGCCTTAGTATTAAATAAATTTTAGTGCCTTTTTAGGTTATTGCCGTTTTCCGTTTAGAATTCCTTTTAAGCTTTAATACCTTTAGATGCAATCTTTAATTTTTAGTTTTTAGACTTTTAAGTTTCGACGTTTTTCTTTCTTATTTTTATTTTTCGACATTTTTCGACGCACTCTTTTTCTTTCTCATTTCTACGCTCTAGTTTTTAGGACATAGATTTTTATCTTCTTTAAATTTTGACGAAAAATTATTTTAAGCGGTTAAATTGATAGACATCCAAAATTTTCTGTTCGTAGTAATAGTTGGATTTGTTAGTGGCTGAGTTGTGGATTTTCCGTCTTAAAGGATCATGGCTCCCTGCTACATCTTTTGGCTATTCGAAACGTGGGCAAAAGCAGAAAAGTCTATTAATTTAATAACTTATATAATTTTTATTTTTATAACTAATAGGATATTCAGTGAATGCACCGAGCAAAACGTTCACCACCTTTTATACGTTCACCACCTGTAACTCGATCAAGACATCTAGCCAATATTATCGCCGTTGATTTTTCTTTAGAATCATCATCTAGTCGAACAAGTACTCCAATTCAAATTTTCGATAATCCATCTTTTGAACCCGATTTCACAATTGAGAACCCTGAGGATATTCAAGGACAATTCCAAGATCCTGAACCAATAATCATTCCTCCTGAACCACAAACCGTTAAATCAGAATCTTCTAGTGATTCGGATTCAACAATTTCAAATATGGAAATAACGGAACCTCTAAGTATGGAAGATCGAATGAGAGCCACACGCACTGGCCAAGGACACGCCATTATTAAGCCAGACATTAATGCGCCAGATTATGAAATCAAAGGACAAATCCTACACATGGTAACTAATCAATGCCAATATAGTGGTACGCCAAAAGAAGATCTAAACGAACATCTTCGAACCTTTAATAGGATCACCAGCTTTCCAATGATATGCATATCATATAACTTATCTCAATCGTATATGTATCTAATTCATAATCTATCATAAGCTATTTAACGACAAAATTAATCATACAAGCATGCATAATCATATCTACTCGAGCACTAGTCAGGGATAAGCTAATAATATATAAAAGTTAAGTCATGAGTGCTCACGTATCAATATTGAGATTCAATATTGCAGGAAAGGTACATAGACGCAACAGAGATGATAAACACTAGGTTGACCTCACTAGCATACCCATGAACCATACCCATAACCTCTATAGCTATAACCCATAATTTCCTTAGCCCTATCCTACTCAAAGAACTCATCTTGAAATATTTCGCTCAAAACCTCGTCGTAGTATTTTATGTATAATACTAATAATAATAATAATAATAATAATAATAATAATAATAACACCCAAGACTCCTAATAATAATAATATGATTAATAATATATATATATATATATATATATATATATATATATATATATATATATTGATATATTGATAGAGTGCGAGAGATAGAGTGAAAGATATCAAAACTGAATCACAAATCGTGCGTTTTATAGAACCTGACATCCATCCACACCCCATGCGATCGCATGGGGTTTGTGTGTCTCAACCATGCGATCGCATGGGGTTTGTGTGTCTCAACCATGCGATCGCATGGTAACACCGACCAGCTCACATTCGAGCAATCACAACTGCCGACACTCTTTCTTTATTATTTATATATTTATATTATTAATTTATATAATTATATATATATTATATTATATTTACGAGTCTAGTTAATTTGTAAATTTAATTTTAATGACTCGTACGTTGATACTCGACTCATGTCCCGCTTCCGGGTTTTTTCGAACAACATTTCGTACGCTGAGAAAAATAGCCTTTTACGTTTAGTGACTCGTACCCTTGTCAAAATATAAACTTAGATTATTAGTAAACTATATCATTAAAGATGTATCTTAATCATTTGAGCGTTTTGGTCATTTGCTTCTATAGATCAACTTCTCATTACTCATCTAAGTATATTTAATTCAAAACGTTTTTATATTTAAGTTAATATTATATTTAATCATTTTGCAAAATATATACATATATATATATACACATATATAACTATATATATATATATATATATATATATATATATATATATATATATATATATATATATATATATATATCTTTATTTAAAATATGATATGTTCATAAAAAGATTTATTTAATAATATACTAATTAATTTTTCAAAACTAAAAATATTTCAATCGTTTTCGTAATATAACATACATTGGTATAAATCATTTATGTACTAGTGTTCACTCTAACTTGTTAAATATCCTAGTTACTAATCGAATACAAATATCGTTTATTAAATAGTTCGAGACATATACAACACGTTCTTAATTACACGTTGTAAGTTATTTATTTATAACTTGTCAAAAGGTTTCTAGAAAGATTCTAAATTTCAAGGTAATGTTAAAACCTTCATTCTTATCATAATGACTCAGTAACAATTTGTCAAAAGTGACTCTAAATATATATAAAATTATATTCGTTTAAAGGAGACGTGACACTTTTGTTCTTTTATGTAAATTACTTTACCATCTATTCCGAATACCATTAAAAGTAAAGGTTTCTTAAATCAAAGTGGACCTCTTAACAGAGATTCGTAATCGTACAATAAATCTAATAGATCAATCATTTGATATTATCTTCTTATTCTATCGATAAACATATTGAAACAAATACGTTCATGTAAAGTATTATACGTTTAATACTTTGTTAATATTCTCAAGTTGCATATAAATTTATAATCATATCTATTTACATAATATTTCGTGAATCGTCGGAATTTGGTCGGGGTTAAATCAATGTATGAACACAGTTTAAAATTGTTGAGATTTTAACTTAACAAACTTTGCTTATCGTGTCGGAATAATATAAAGACAAAGTTTAAATTTGGTCAGAAATTTCCTTGTTGTCACAGATAGTATGATGCTTATATGTTATTGTATTGTTGATTGTATGCGTAGAAATGCTCGATTATATATGTTTTCGGTTTGATTGTTTTGGGACAGCTGTTTGATTGTTGTTTTCTGTAAATATAACTGATATGAAAGTGAAATTAATGTGTTTAGATGAGTTCCTCTCATCAAGACATTAATTTTAGACTCCGGATTCATGTCATTTCGATTCTCGGAGCTCTAGATATGCTTAAAATGATGTTTTATTGAGATTAAAATGTGAAAACGAATTGAATCAGGTATGGTCCGACTTTGTGACCAATTTTGGAGTCTTTAGGGTGTACTAGTGTGTTAGTATTGATGATTGGATGAACTTTCATGTTCGGGTCGTCGAAATCCGAGCCACGGATCACCCGTTATGACTAAAACATGTTTTTGAACGGATTAAAGCTACAAGTTATTTAATGGCTGATCATCACGACTTGTTTGATGTCCTTGGGATGTTCTTGAGCACGCTAATGTGTTGGGTAGGTTGGTTAGGTGAAGATATATATAAGACTCGCCGAAAACTGATTCCCGGGGCTCAAGTTATGACCCGATGAACTTTTAATTAAAACTTATGGTTAATAATTATGACTTATGATATAAATAATGAATTTCATTATTAATAAATTACTTATTATATAAAAAGTAATTAATTTAATTTAAGACTTATGATATATATATTTATTATATCATTTATTAATTACTTATGATTTAATTAAACATTAAATTAAACTTATGATTAATAATACTTTTATTATTAATGAAAAATACTTATGGTAAGTATTAAACTTATATTATGATTTTATTATAATAGAGATTTATAATAAGGATTAATTAATTATTTATTTATTATAAGGCTTAGTTATTATTTAATTATAATTTAATTGTTAAATACTTATAATTTAATAATTATAATTAGAAACTTATGATATGATTAATAATTCATTATTAATTAATAATACTTATGATATGATTTAAAATCTATTATTAATTAATAATACTTATATTATGACTAATATTTAATTAATTAATTAAATACTTATGTTATATTAATTATATCATTTAAACTTATGTTAACTTTAAGAATTCATTTAATTTAATTAAACTTATGTTATGACATAATTATACATATATGACTTTAATTAACATTATAACCTATATTATTAATATAACTTATACTTTTAAAATTATACCAAATACCAGGAAGTATCAATAATTATTCGAATCTCGTAGCGCTTCTACGATAACAGTTATATATATACATATAATGTTATCTCCTGGAATTATAATTCTGAAATTCTGAATAGCACCCCAACCTACGAATCAGTACTATAAAGTTTTGAAAAAGCTGATGAAGCAGCTAGCACTGTAGATAGCATTAACGGTCAGAAGTTTGATGATAAAGGAGAGGGATATGGAAAGAATGACTATGTTTGACCAAGGTTGATTTTTGAGTTGACTTTCGGTTGACTTTGACTTTTAGTTGACTTTTGTTGACTTTCTAATTAAGAAAACTTTCCTAACTTAATAACTTTCTAAAAATAGAAACTTTCTAAATATGGAAACTTTCTAAATTTGGAAACTTTCCAAAAATAGAAACTTTCCTAAAATAGAAACTTTCCAAAAATGAAAACCTGCTAAAAATAGAAACTTTCTAAAAATAGAAAGTGTGTGTCTGTACGCTGTTCTGATCAAACCGATGCATGTTGAGTGTTGTTCTATGTCTACTTGCAACATGTACAATAGCTATCATACTAAGACTTGACCTAAGTTAGTTATTTATATCGACCTGCTTTATTTATAGGTCGGCGTTGTGATCATACTTGATCACTTTACTTCATTGCTGTTAACATTTTTGTGTGGTTACTTCTTTTGCTTTAAGATGAGTTATAGTCCCGTTTTTACATACTTTTCAAAGTATATTTTTGGGATATGATTACATGTATTTTATTTTTACGTTTAGACACAAGTTGCAATTAAAGTTAAACTATTCATTGTGAGTTGAACAAAAATATTCCCTAGTCTGGTAACTGTAATCACTAGTTTCTACTGGTGAACGCGAATCCTACGGATAGATCTATCGAGTTTGACAACCCCATTTCGAGCTAGTCGCGCTAGCAATTTATAATCGGAATGTTTAGTACTTCGTATTTAGTTGAAGATACACTTGTTCAGTGTATACTATTATTGTGTTTGGCAAGGGTAAATAAAGGGTTAAGTGGTTACCAGGTGGCTCATTGATAATGGAATAATGTTTTATGTTTTCTAATATTTTAAATCTTGTGGTCTAAAGTTTAAATGATTATTTAAACCTATAATTCACTCAACATTTTTGTTGACAGTTTACTCGCATGTTTTCACAGGTACTTGAGTTTGTTTGATGCTTTCGCTGTGTTAGAAGAGTCTGCATGCATTTGGGCAGATTTTTTTAAACATTTATGAAACTTTGAACTTGCATTCTATTTTTGAATAATTTAAACTTGTGGGTTTTGTTGACAATGTTTTAATGTCAACTTTGGTTATTAATATGTTGGGTTGTTTAAACTACATATTTTGGTATGTTTTCTTTTTGGGAAACTTTTGAAATTAAAGAATGCAACGTTGTTTATTAAATTCATTTAAGTTCGATCAAGCTGTGGGACCAAGTGACGGAGTCGTTAAGTGTTTTGACGGGGCCATCACAGACAGCCAAACTAAGAACAGTCCGTATCGTGGCCGGTTTAACAACCGAGCTAAAAGACTCATCATAATCAATACCAACCCCGTTGATTGCGCCCGTTAGCAATGAGCCGAGCCTTATACATGCTGAAAGTACCATCTGCATTAAATTTGTGCTTAAACAACCACATGGAGCGAACTATGTTCGTGTCCGATGGGCGAGGCACAAGTTTTCAAGTACCGTTGTTAATTGAAGTATTGTATTCGTCACTCATAACTTGTTTCCAGTGGGGTTACAGAGAGCGTCAGGATAGGTGCGAGGGATGGGAGAGGGGGTGGTGGTGTGTAGATTAAGGTGCTGGATAGGTTTGGTGGTGCCAAGTCGGGTACGCGTAATCATGGGATGAGTGGGTTGAGTTATAGGAGGTGGCAGAGTAGGAGTGTGGGAGTGGCGGTAGTCTCAATAGGAGGAGACTGTGTCTCTGTGGTTGAAGTTGGAGAATTGGTGGCTGGCGGATTATCTGTAGTGGTAGAGGAGAGATGAAAGGATCGAGAGAATACATTAGGTGGAGGATCAAGGAACTCATATGAGGTTGCCTCAGTAGGTGTCATGGAACCAAAGGGAAATGAGGTTTTATCAAAGGTAACATGGCGCGAGATGATTATTTTATCGGTGGTGAGACCGAGACAGCAGTAACCTCGGTGGTTGGAGGGGTACCCAAGGAATATGCATGGAGTGGAGTGGAGAGCAAGTTTATTAGTGGTGTTGAGGTGAGGGTAACAAAGGCATCCGAAAACGCGGAGAGTAATGTAGGTAGGTTTATGGCAGTAAAGGCTAGTGTGAGGAATATCATAATTAAATGCTGAGAAGGGTAAGATGTTGAGTAAGTGGGCTGCCATGTGTAGGGCTTCGACCCAATAAGTTGGTGAGAGGTAGGCTTGAAAAAAGAGGGGACGAATGAGGTTGTTGATAGTGCGGAGCATGCGTTCGGATTTTCCGTTTTGTTGAGAGGTTTGAGTACATGAGAAGCGAAGTTTAATGTCATTGGATTGAAGAAGGTTGCGGAAAGCGGTGTTGTCGAATTCGCCGCCTTGATCGCATTGAAAGGATTTTATTTCTTTGTGAAATTGTGTTTTTACAAAGGTGCGGAATTGTATAAATGTGTTGAAGGCATCGGATTTTTGGCGTAAGGGAAATACCCAGACATAATGCGAGTAAAGATCAAGAAATATAATGTAATATTTTAAACCACTAAGACTAGTAACAGGAGATGTCCATAAATCAGAAAGAATAATATCAAAAATAGAGTTCACATTATTACTAGAAACAAAAAAAGACAATCGCACATGTTTTCTGAGTTGACATGCATGACAAAACAGAGAAGAAACAGTTTTATTACAAATAATATCTTTATTGGAAATAATTCTTCGAAGAGCATCATGCCCGGGATGACCGAGATGTTGATGTTAGGTAATGGGACTTGTAATAAGAGCTTGTGCTGTAGGTGGCATGACAGGATAGAGGTCCCCAGTGCTATCACATCGGAGCAGAAGATGGTGCGTCAGGTAGTCCTTCACAGAAAAAACCAAAAGGATCAAACTCAATAGAAACTTTATTATCACGAGTAAATTGACGCACAGAAATGAGATTTTTTACGATATTAGGGGTGACGAGGACATTATTTAGGTGAAGGGGTCGGTGGGCATGAGCTAACAAGCTATGACCAGTATTGGTGACGGGAATGGTGTTCCCATTACCAACAGCAACTAACTGATACCTGCAATTATTATAAATAGTATCGAGAGTATTAATGCAAGAGGTAAGGTGTGAGGACACACCAGTATCCATGTGCCAACATGTGGCCCCGTAATCTTGAAGAGTCATGGTGCTAAATGCTTGTGGAAGAATAGTCTCCTGAGTTTGAGTTTGAGGATCCACAGTAAATGATCTGTAGCCTAAATTAGGAGAAGTGTAGTCAGCAGACGGTCCAGCGGGCTGAGCAAAAGATGAGGGCCGAAAGTAATTGGGTTGGGCAGGATGTAATGGCCCAAGGTGATGAGGCTGATTATGCTGGAACCCAGGAGGGGTTGGTAGCAGGCCTTGGCGGGCTTGTTGGGCTGGACTACTCACTTGATGCCCAAAAACAGGAGCAGTAAAAAAATGATGGGCTGTCGGATAAACATTTTGGGCTCGCATATTATTCTTGGCCAATTGACTCTGTTGGGCTGCTATAATTTAAAGTAATTGATCTTGACTTAAGCTAGTGGGTTTAGTCTAATTATTTCCCTGTTGCTGAGAGTTCCCAATACGAGTATTACCATGATAAAGGAAGCGACATGTAACACCAAAATGACAATGACTGATATCGGGCAAAAAGTCACCTTTTTACTCCCTAAATTAAGCCCTAGAACAATAAAGATTAAAAATTTATCGGCAAAATTATCGCCTTTTCGGTTGATTTTGTAGATTTAGTAATTACAAAGGCGATGCAAAAAGAATCAAGTAAAACGGAGCTAAAACGAAGATTCTAGAGCGAAAACGGTGAAAGACAAGAAATCAAGTTACGATCCAGTGAATCAAGGTTGACCAGCACCGAATACGGCCTGCCATACGGCCTGCCAGTATGGGGTACAGCCTGCCAAACGGTCCAGCAAACGACCCCTTAATACGGCTTGCCATGCAAACGGCCTGCCAAATACGGCCTGCCAAACGGCCTGCCATACGGCTTGCCAGCCGTTTGCAGGCAAAAATGGGGTCTATTTAAAGGGCTCTCTCCATCCATTCCAACACACACTCAACTTGCAATTCATTTTATATTTTCAATCTTTTAGTTAGTTTTAGTAGTAGTTAGCTTCGCTTTTATTTTTCGGAGGATATCCAGGCGAGTCCTTGCGATCTCGGGCAGATTTGTTCGGCCTTTTCAGGTTTTTATCCGAAACGCTTGTCTTTTATATTAAACATGTACTCTTACTTTTTATGTTTAATAATGCGTTCTGATATTGCCATGATAGCTTAATTAATCTGTATGTTGCCATGATAGAAGTTTGGGTTAGCGTAATTATGTTAATTTAGTACAATTACTGTTATAATACTGAACTAGGAAGTCTGATAGATTTGTATACTAGCATCTTAAGGATTGACCAACCTAGGTTGTGATCAGGACTTGTCCACCTATATGAAATTAGCTACTTCATAGGATTAAGACCCCTGGTTATACTGTATCTGAAGATTCTATGAACTCGGTATGGCCGGAGTTCCCGAGAGGCATCTGATGCACTTTTAAGACACGAAACTTAGGAATTGAGACATGAATTGTAGTGACCCGTCCTAATCCATCTGGACGAATACAACACATTTGGTTACATCACGAGGTACTTGACCTCTATATGATACATTTTACAAACATTGTATTCGTTTTTAAAAGACAAACTTTCATTATATCAACAGTTGACGGCATGCATACCATTTCATAATATATATCCAATTATAATTGACTTAGTAATAATCTTGATGAACTCAATGACTCAAATGCAACTTCTTTTGAAATATGTCATGAACGACTCCAAGTAATATCTCTAAAATGAGCAAATGCACAGCGGAAGATTTCTTTCATACCTGAGAATAAACATGCTTTCAAGTGTCAACAAAAAAAGTTGGTGAGTTCATTAGTTTATCATAATCAATCATTTTCATCATTTTAATAGACCACAAGATTTTCATTTTCATTTCTCATAAATATACGTCCCATGCATAGAGACAAAATTATCATTTATATGGATTGAACACCTGGTAACCGACATTAACAAGATGCATATAGAATATCCCCATCATTCCGGGACACCCATCAGACATGATAAAATCAAAGTACTAAAGCATTCCAAATTCCAGAATGGGGCTTGTTGGGCCCGATAGATCTATCTTTAGGATTCGCGTCAATTTGGGGGTCTGTTCCCAAATTCTTAGGCTACCAAGCTAAAAAGGGGCATATTCGGCTTCGATCCATTCAACCATATAATGTAGTTTCGATTACTTGTGTCTATTTCGTAAAACATTTATAAAAGCGCATGTATTCTCAGTCCCAAAATATATATTGCAAAAGCATTTAAAAAGGGAGTAATGAAACTCACTATACGATATTTTGTAGTAAAAATATTCATACGACGATAATGAACAATGCAGGGTTGGCCTCGGATTCACGAACCTATATCATTTATATATACATTAACCCATATACTCGTAATCGAATGAATTTATATATTATTAGTGCTATACTTGTTATTTAAAAGATTTATGTATTCCATTAATAACTTACATATATTTATTTTATATATCTTACTTATTATAAATATAATGATAGAGTTAGGTTATATGTATTAGATATATTTTTATGTAACTAATATTTATTTGGTTAAATTAATACTAATGAATACAAAGTCGTAATATCTTTATAATAATAATATCAGTAGTTATAATAATAATAATACACATTTTTAAAAATAATGATAATAATAATAATAATATTAATTAAAAAGTTGTAATTTCTTTATAATGATAATAATAATGTTATTAATAATAATAATACTTATAATAATAATACTAATAATCTTATTTCTAATATTGGTAATAATACTAATTAATTAATAACAATCAATAATAAATAATAATAATAATATTAATAACAATAATAATAATAATGAAATAATAATAATAATAATAATAATAAGAGTATTAGTAATAACTACCTCAAAGGAGTAGACCTTAAAAATGCCCAAGTCCGGGTTTGAACCCGCGACGTCCCGCTAACCCGATAACGCCTTTAACCATTTCTCTGTCACCTCATTTTAATTTCGTCCCCATTTTTATTTAACCCAAATTACTTCTGTTTTCCAATTTCATCTTCTTTATTATTTATAACTTCATCTTAATCTAATCCTAATACCCTAATCATCATTTAACATCGTCGTTAGCATCATCATTTAGTCTTCATAATGGTACATCACTCAATATCACTTTCATCATCATCAATTTATTTCCTCACTAACATTATCATGATTGAATATCATCATGATCATTAACTCATCATGTCATCATCTAAATTACATAACATCATCATCATCATCATCATCATCATTCTTAAGTTATCACTAACATGATATCAACATCATCATCATTCTTTGCGGCTCAAGAAATATATAGCAGTCCAACAATATAATTATTTAGCCCAATCATCAATTAGTTTTGGGCTTGGCTCGTCAATACCTAAATCCCATTTGAAATCCATTAAATAAATGGCCCAACCACTGAATTTAGGACACGGCCCAATCAAAGTAAACAAGTCCAGCCCAATAGATGAAACCGTCATCCCAATTAGAAAAAAATCAGTTTTTGTTTTGATTCAAAGTCACATCCTATCACTTTCATCTATATTATCTTTATATGACAACTTGGCATCATGTAACCACTTTATTAATCCAAGTGGTTTAGAAATACTCCTGCCATTAAATAAAAAATATACCCATCGATCATGCAGCGTATTTTAATATCGAATATTATTATCCCACTATGTACTCAAGTGGTTATCTTTTGTCAGCCAAGAATAAAAAAGGCAATAATATATTTAACGGTTGAAGAAAAGTAGAAACAACAACATTTTATAGTACTTTGCAGCTGCAATTCATGATGCCTTTGTGTGGTTTTCAAGATTTTAATAGAAACGAGATAACATACATGACGTGTGGCTTTCAAAGTCGAGTATGATGGTTTTGTAGGTTAGGTTGAGTAATAGTAATACCGTTCAAAGTTTCAACAGCAAAAATGGAAGTTGGATTCTCCTCATGGCTTTCGGTTGGTAAAGTTCACGAAACAGAAACGAAAGAAGAAGAAAAAATAACGATAACTAGCGTGAGGGTTTCATGGTGGTTGTAAAGTGGTTATGGTTCGCTTGAGATGAAAATAGAAGAGAAATGTAGGTGGTTCATGTTGAGAGAAGGTGATCAAGGTGGTGTGTGAGGTTCGATTAGAAACAGATATCAAGATGAGTTTTTTTGTTTTTGTTGGTGATGTCTGTTGATGTTAGTACACGGTTAGAAATAGAAAACACTGAACAAGTTGGCAAGGTTGAAGAAGGTAGTTTTTGGTGAGGTGGTGATGGCGGTTTAAACAAAAAGACCTTCGAATAAGTGGGTTGTTGATTGTGGTGTTGTGATAGTTGAAGAGAAGATATAAGGTGGTTTCATAAATAAAAAAATGATGACGATGGTGGTTTGATCTTGCTCAACTAAAACGGAAAACACAAGTGATAGTAGTTCACTAAGGTTTTGGGGTTGTGTTGGTATATATATATATATATATATATATATATATATATATATATATATATATATATATATATATGAGTGATGAAATGAAACATAGATTGATAGATGGATTCGGTGGATGAATGATGACAGTAATATGCATAACATACATATATACTTATAAACACAGTAATATTCACTTTAATAATTAGGTTCATAGATCCAAGCTGAATCAATACGAGAATAGTATTATATATAATATAAATATATAAACGTGTGATAATATTAGCCATCATCTACTATTTCATTTACGGACTGAAATTCGTGCTCCGTTGATCATCAGTGGTGGATAAAGGTCTTCAGAAAAATCCCATATTTTTAAATTAAATAGTTTTATTTATTTTGGTCATTATGGCATAAAATTTGATCATTAATTTATTAAATAAAAATTACATCAACTGTCCCTCTCTATTTTGAGTAAAAATTAAAATTAAATAATTAGATCCTAAATACATTTCTAATAAGCCTAATATTTATATCACTCATTTTCGGATCACCGTTTATTTTAAAATAATATAAGTTTGAATTTAACTCGTTTAATATCAATCGGAACATCAAACGAGTATTACAATCATTTAATATTTATTTTTAATATACTTTATTTATATATATAGATATCTTTTAAATAATGATTATTATAAAATATCATATTTTATTTTATTTTATTTTACATAATAAATTCTAATAATTAAATCATATAATATTTCAAATTATATATTCATATATCTAAATATACATGTATCTATTTACGAACAGTGGTTCGTGAATCGTCGGGAACAGTCGAAGTTACATGAATGTATGAAACAGTTCAAAATTTTTGAGACTCAACCTATCAGACTTTGCTTATTGTGTCAAAATCATATTAAGATTAAAGTTTAAATTTGGTTGGAAATTCCCGGGTCGTCACAGTACCTACTCGTTAAAGAAATTCCGTCCCGAAATTTGATCGAGATCGTCATGGCTAATAATTAGAATGTTTTTCTGACGAATATGAGTTGATAAATAAAGTTTTATCACCATTAAGTAATATGAATAAACAATTCGATTATTCGAAGAGTACAAATGAAGCTATCACAAAAGAGTGAAATGAGTAATTAAAGGTTCGTCTTAACTGGTGACATAGTCATGGTTGATTTCCGGATTTCAAGGGATTTACAGAAAATCTTTGTGATCTGATTAAGATTTAATTCTTCGGTGATTAAAGAAATTAGGATCTCTTTAATTAAATGCGGTAATCTGTTTTGATTGCTCTGCCGGATATTTTACTATAAATGAACTTCTCCCGTCCCATTATTTCCACAATTATCATCTTTTATACTTCAATTCATATTTCTGAAACATTTGCCAAATTATCAGAAGTCACTGGAAAAGATAGAATTATCAAGAAAATATATTCTTGATTTGTTTGAAGATTAGGTAGAATGTAAGAGTCGTGTACATGGCACATGATGACGGTAGAGTCTGTGAATCATCATGTTCCATTAGAAACTCAACATGACTTACTGTAATATAATCACATTGATCAAGTGTCATTATATTATACTAATTCATGCATCAGTTCCCAGCATTACTTCAATAGCATTCATATTTTAAGCTCGAAAGTTTACAGAATATAGAAACTAACAGTTTCTATATGATGTAACACTGATAGCACTAAGAGATTAATGATTTCAGATAAAAATAGTTATGAAAATATCTTCAGAAATATGGAGGATATTTATAATGAAATATACGATGATATCTTGGAATTTCTAATATTGAAGGATGGTGAAGAAAATTTGTCCGCAAGAGTTTGGAGTCAGAAGCAAGTTATTCGCTAAAGATTTCATCAGAAACAGAATCATCAGAATTCTTAATGTACAAGCTTAGTCCTTGTGATTTGTTCAGAGACTCCTTCGTAGTTTGCTCAATCAGTTTTTCAGTTTTAAACTTTTTCTGAGCTTTGCCAACATACAATTCTTTATCATTAATTTTTGGCTGTTGAGGTAGTTTACAGTTTTTGTTGCTTCATTCAACCTTCAAAATTCAGAGTATTAATTCGCAGACTAGGTGTTTTTCAGAATGGAAGATCATAGTTCTAAGAGATAAATGTTATATGGATACATATAACTGTTGTTGTGGAAATGTTGCGAGACTTACAATACAGATTTGCTGATTCCCGGTAATTGGTATGACAATTCTTGTTACAAGATGTGGATGAGTACATGATGAGACATCAATAGATAAATATAGTGATTTTTCGGAGAGATTTAAAGCAAGGAGCGACGAGGTTGCTGGTACATCTGCTGGTAATATGGTGGAATATAAAAGGTTCCCCGGTAACAATAAAAGAGCACGCATATATATATCAAGGTTATAATAAGCTAATTCGAATGAAAGTCGAAGTTGGTTTGCTGGAGCTGTGACAAAATTGGCTAATTTGAAGAGGGATTGTAAAGTTATATTCGGTAATAACAACATCAAAGGAGCTAGCACAGATACATGTTAAACGTTTACTCAGGTTCCGAGTATTTTCAGGTGCATAACTATATGCATAAATCTTTCCTTCCGTAGATGAAGTACGGTTGTTTCATCCTCTCGATTGAGGTGTTTTCAAGAATCATGAAAGGTTTGAACGCAGATTGTATTCGTCAAGATACAAATGAAGTCTAAGATGAAAACAAGTGGCAAACTTGAAGAATTGTTTAGTTTTATATGTTATAATCAATATTTTAATTCATTTTAATTGTCCAATATTATTAGTCCACAGTCGATAGTCCACAGTTGACAGTCCAATAATTCATATATAGTTTAATATATAATATTTGAATTAATTAATACGTATCGTGACCAGTGTACATGTCTCAGACTCGATCACAACTCAAATTATATATATTATTATAGAATCAACCTCAACCCTGTATAGAGAACTCGATCATTACTGCATATAGAGTGTCTATGGTTATTCCAAATAATATATATAGATGCGTCGATATGATATGTCAAAACCTTGTATACGTGTCCCGATATTTAAAATGCGTAAATAACAGTATTTAAATGACGATAAATAAAGTGTGTAAAATAAATAACAGAAATTAAATGACGATAAATAAAATTACGAGAATATAAATTGCGATAAATAAGTTGCGATAAATAAAATGTAATCAGTTAGCTAGGAACAGTTAGCTAGGATTTTGTTAGCGTGGATTCTTAACAAAATTTTCTCATGGTTAATTTGTTTGTTTCTAACAAACTTTATTTTTGCCCAATGTTTTCTTCATTATGCCACTTGTTGGATTCTGATAGATCAAAATCCAAATATGAAATTGAATGAAAAGGGTTATTCTACGGTGAACGGATACGTATATCGGTGGTTGTAAATAGGATAGTAAATGACTGTTGAATTAGATTTGAAAGAATGTACAGTGTACTTATTAATGTGAAATCTAAATATTCCGCGGGTATTACCTACCCGTTAAAATATTTTCACCATTAACAGTTTGTACGAAAGAATTTTTAATTACTATCTTTATGAAAAAATATATATACCTATATATTTTCTTCAGATATAATCATGGATTTAATGAGTCAATATGATATTTAACTCATTTGATTTACCGTTAGAACAAGAATATATAATCTCTAAAACATTAGAGATTACAATATCGCTATGTCGAACGAAGATAAATGATGTAGAACGTCATGTAGAACGATGATTATACTCGAGGTACAGAATGAGATGTCGAAGCTGGCGACGCAGATGTTGTTGTTGGTGGTACTAGTGCTGTTGGTGCCGAGGCTGGTGATGTTACTGGTGTTGGTGATACTTTTGGTGCTTGCAAATTGTGTACCGTGCTTTCTAAAGTTAACATTCGAGCTCGGAGTTCTTTAACTTCTTCTACTAACCCCGGTTGGTTATCAGTGTGAGGTAGAGGTCGGATATCTTCTCTAGTTCCATTAATGGTAGCCTTAAGATGAAAAATTCTTGAAAACAGGGTATAAACGGTGTTGCGAACAGGTTCGCCGGTGAGCGGGTCGAGTACTCCAAGGTTAGGTGGTAGATTCGGTTCATGATATGGAGTACCTTCTTCCCTTCTCCATAGCGTGAGTATGTCGCGAACCCACCCCCATTTTATCCAGTAATCACGGTATTTGATTGGTTGGTGTGCTCCTTTCACGCTGTCTTAGGAGTCAGAGGAACGTGGTCGATTCGTAGATGCTATCTTACGTGATCACAGAAAAGATTTTTGGTATGAAGAGTTTAGTGATAGCAATTGATAGTTGGATGTATTCTCAATGCATAATATTCATAGATATATATATAGTACCAGGATCCCTTAAATTACGGAGAAATTTACGAGAAATATCAGGCAAGGTCTACAGTAACAGATACGTTAAGATATGAATTGTCAGGTACGCTAAGATATGAATATTGTCTATACACTATTCATGCAGTCATTGCAGTAAAACGTGTCTAGACTAGGAATAATGAGCAGGTAATTTCCTAAGGATGATAAGTAGATGATTTTCGATAAAAATGATAAGCAAAACTTTTGACATGCAGACACGGTCGAAGTCCAGACTCACTAATGCATCCTAATGACTATCAGTTAGACACACTAATGCATGACCTGGTTTGCTAAGACCACCACTCTGATACCACCTGTAGTGACCCGTCCTAATCCATCTGGACGAATACATTACATTTGGTTACATCACGAGGTACTTGACCTCTATATGATACATTTTACAAACATTGCATTCGTTTTTAAAAGACAAACTTTCATTACATCGACAGTTGACGGCATGCATACCATTTCATAATATATATCCAACTATAATTGACTTAGTAATAATCTTGATGAACTCAATGACTCGAATGCAACGTCTTTTGAAATATGTCATGAACGACTCCAAGTAATATCTCTAAAATGAGCAAATGCACAGCGGAAGATTTCTTTTATACCTGAGAATAAACATGCTTTAAAGTGTCAACCAAAAGATGGGTGAGTTTATTAGTTTATCATAATCAATCATTTTCATCATTTTAATAGACCACAAGATTTTCATTTTCATTTCTCATAAATATACGTCCCATGCATAGAGACAAAATTATCATTTATATGGATTGAAAACCTGGTAACCGACATTAACAAGATGCATATAGAATATCCCCATCATTCCGGGACACCCATCGGACATGATAAAATCAAAGTACTAAAGCATTCCAAATTCCAGAATGGGGCTTGTTGGGCCCGATAGATCTATCTTTAGGATTCGCGTCAATTTGGGGGTCTGTTCCCAAATTCTTAGGCTACCAAGCTAAAAAGGGGCATATTCGGCTTCGATCCATTCAACCATATAATGTAGTTTCGATTACTTGTGTTTATTTTGTAAAACATTTATAAAAGCGCATGTATTCTCAGTCCCAAAATATATATTGCAAAAGCATTTAAAAAGGGAGTAATGAAACTCACTATACGATATTTTGTAGTAAAAATATTCATACGACGATAATGAACAATGCAGGGTTGGCCTCAGATTCACGAACCTATATCATTTATATATACATTAACCCATATACTCGTAATCGAATGAATTTATATATTATTAGTGCTATACTTGTTATTTAAAAGATTTATGTATTCCATTAATAACTTACATATATTTATTTTATATATCTTACTTATTATAAAAATAATGATAGAGTTAGGTTATATGTATTAGATATATTTTTATGTAACTAATATTTATTTGGTTAAATTAATACTAATGAATACAAAGTCGTAATATCTTTATAATAATAATATCAGTAGTTATAATAATAATAATACTCATTTTAAAAAATAATGATAATAATAATAATAATATTAATTAAAAAGTTGTAATTTCTTTATAATGATAATAATAATGTTATTAATAATAATAATACTTATAATAATAATACTAATAATCTTATTTCTAATATTGGTAATAATACTAATTAATTAATAACAATCAATAATAAATAATAATAATAATATTAATAACAATAATAATAATAATGAAATAATAATAATAATAAGAGTATTAGTAATAACTACCTCAAAGGAGTAGACCTTAAAAATGCCCAAGTCCGGGTTTGAACCCGCGACGTCCCGCTAACCCGATAACGCCTTTAACCATTTCTCTGTCACCTCATTTTAATTTCGTCCCCATTTTTATTTAACCCAAATTACTTATGTTTTCCAATTTCATCTTCTTTATTATTTATAACTTCATCTTAATCTAATCCTAATACCCTAATCATCATTTAACATCGTCGTTAGCATCATCATTTAGTCTTCATAATGGTACATCACTCAATATCACTTTCATCATCATCAATTTATTTCCTCACTAACATTATCATGATTGAATATCATCATGATCATTAACTCATCATGTCATCATCTAAATTACATAACATCATCATCATCATTCTTAAGTTATCACTAACATGATATCAACATCATCATCATTCTTTGCAGCTCAAGGAATATATAGCAGTCCAACAATATAATTATTTAGCCCAATCATCAATTAGTTTTGGGCTTGGCTCGTCAATACCTAAATCCCATTTGAAATCCATTAAATAAACGGCCCAACCACTGAATTTAGGACACGGCCCAATCAAAGTAAACAAGTCCAGCCCAATAGATGAAACCGTTGTCCCAATTAGAAAAAAAATCATTTTTGTTTTCGATTCAAAGTCACATCCTATCACTTTCATCTATATTATCTTTATATGACAACTTGGCATCATGTAACCACTTTATTAATTCAAGTGGTTTAGAAATACTCTTGCCATTAAATAAAAAATATACACATCGATCATGCAGCGTATTTTAATATCGAATATTATTATCCCACTATGTACTCAAGTGGTTATCTTTTGTCGGCCAAGAAGAAAAAAGGCAATAATATATTTAACGGTTGAAGAAAAGTAGAAACAACAACATTTTATAGTACTTTGCAGCTGCAATTCATGATGCCTTTGTGTGGTTTTCAAGATCCGAATAGAAACGGGATAACATACATGACGTGTGGCTTTCAAAGTCGAGTATGATGGTTTTGTAGTTTAGGTTGAGTAATAGTAATACCGTTCAAAGTAACAACAGCAATAATGGAAGTTGCAGTCTCCTCATGGCTTTCGGTTGGTAAAGTTCACGAAACGGAAACGAAAGAAGAAGAAAAAATAATGATAACTAGCGTGAGGGTTTCATAGTGGTTGTAGAGTGGTTATGGTTCGCTTGAGCTGCAAATAGAAGAGAAATATAGGTGGTTCATGTTGAGAGAAGGTGATCAAGGTGGTGTGTGAGGTTCGATTAGAAACAGATATCAAGATGAGTTTTTTTGTTTTTGTTGGTGATGTCTGTTGATGTTAGTACACGGTTAGAAACAGAAAACACTGAACAAGTTGGTGAGGTTGTGAAAGGTAGTTTTTGGTGAGGTGGTGATTTCGGTTTAAACAAAAAGACCTTCGAATAAGTGGGTTGTTGATTGTGGTGTTGTGATAGTTGAAGAGAAGATATAAGGTGGTTTCATAAATAAAAAAATGATGACGATGGTGGTTTGATCTTGCTCGACCAAAACGGTAAACACAAGTGATAGTAGTTCACTAAGGTTTTGGGGTTGTGTTGGTTTATCGATGGTGGTAGGCGAATATGGTTGATCATAGGTGATGATGGAATTTGAAAGAGAAGAAGAAATAAAAAAAATATGGGTGTTTGGCTTTCGTTGATAATTCCATGTATGTATGTGTTTATAAAATATAGATGATAGATAGATAAGTTAAGTGTGTTAGCATAGGTGACTAGACAGAAAACAGATTTGCATGTGGGTAAATGAATTTGGTCATTGTATTTTGTTTGTTGGAGCAAGAAAAAAAAATAGAGACAAAATGGAAATTGGTGATGATTTTGTTTCCTATCATACATGGTTGTATATGTATATGTATATATATATATATATATATATATATATATATATATATATATATATATATATATATATATATATATATATATATATATATATATATATATATATATATATATATATATATATATATATGAGTGATGAAATGAAACATAGATTGATAGATGGATTCGGTGGATGAATGATGACAGTAATATGCATAACATACATATATACTTACAAACACAGTAATATTCACTTTAATAATTAGGTTCACGGATCCAAGCTGAATCAATATGAGAATAGTATTATATATAATATAAATATATAAACGTGTGATAATATTAGCCATCGTCTACTATTTCATTTACGGACTGAAATTCGTGCTCCGTTGATCATCAGTGGTGGATAAAGGTCTTCAAAAAAATCCCATATTTTTAAATTAAATAGTTTTATTTATTTTAGTCATTATGGCATAAAATTTGATCATTAATTTATTAAATAAAAATTACATCAACTGTCCCTCTCTATTTTGAGTAAAAATTAAAATTAAATAATTAGATCCTAAATACATTTCTAATAAGCCTAATATTTATATCACTCATTTTCGGATCACCGTTTATTTTAAAATAATATAAGTTTGAATTTAACTCGTTTAATATCAATCGGAACATCAAACGAGTATTACAATCATTTAATATTTATTTTTAATATACTTTATTTATATATATAGATATCTTTTAAATAATGATTATTATAAAATATCATATTTTATTTTATTTTACATAATAAATTCTAATAATTAAATCATATAATATTTCAAACTATATATTCATATATCTAAATATACATGTATCTATTTACAAACAGTGGTTCGTGAATCATCGGGAACAGTAGAAGTTACATGAATGTATGAAACAGTTCAAAATTTTTGAGACTCAACCTATCAGACTTTGCTTATTGTGTCAAAATCATATTAAGATTAAAGTTTAAATTTGGTTGAAAATTCCCGGGTCGTCACATGAATGACCTGGTATGCCTATTGACTATTCCGAAGAGACCTCTTAGGAGCTGTTAAGATCTAGTTAGTGCCTTTAATGTATGACCTAAGCCTATTGCATGTTCTTGTTTGATTGTTGCCCTAGGTCTTAGTCATACCAACTGTTTAGGTATTCATTATGTTTCTATCTGCTTTACTATCAGTATATTAACTGTGATGCTGTATAATGTTTCAATTGTTGTGATCTCATTAGTATGATGAAATGGTTGTTAGTTTTCACCTAAGGTTTTGCCAACTTAAACCGGCGGACTCCTTTCGTTTGTGATCAGTGTTCAATCAACACGGCACGTTGTTATTCAGTTACCTAAACTGATAACGAGGTTTAGGATTAGAGCTTAACTCACTAATAAACCTAGTACTCTACTAAGGATTACCTCCGAGGTATTGTTACACTTTAGTTATACGACCAAGTGACATACTTCTAACTACTCAAAGATAACTCCGAGAGTTCAGAGATAAGTAGGCCTGTGTAATTGGCTCATCCAACTAGATCTACATCAATCCAAGCATAGTCTTAACATAAGCATAATTACCTTCCCTAACCCAATACGGATATCTTGGTCAACATTTCCCTGATCTGCATACTCCGGATATCCTTCCACTTTATTTACTTTTCTGCATTTAGGACCTTTAGCTAAAATCAACTACTGGTAATCTAACTAAAAGACAATTATCCACTTGATCTTCAATTTGTTAATCAGCATAAAATACGACACTAGGTTAACTTACACCTTCTACACCTTAGAAAGTAAAAGTAAATTCAGGCCCCGCAAAATATAAATAAACGAAGACACTGTGTGCTACCGAATCGGACATCCTGTGACTTAACGATACCGCACAAATAAAACCGTCCGTTAGTGGCATATCAGTTGCTTACTCTTCTTCTTGGTGCCGCTGCCGGGGATCGAATATTTTGATCGAGAAAGATTTTAAACAGACGAAGTATTGTTTGGCGGTGTCTAAGAAAGACAATTATACACGGACTTGGTTGTTGGATTTTCCGAACAGTCTCCAATTATATTGGAACCAAAAGGATCCTGCCTCTCCATAGTCGGCCTGGCCACCTCGATACGAGTAATCTGTGAGAAGTCCTATCAGTTAAGATATCCGATCTGGTTAGCGACCGAATTTCAAGAACAATTGTTTTTATTAAATTATCGATCCTTTTAGTAAATTAATATTTTCTAAAAGTTACTTTTAAGTATTTTTAAAACAGAAAATCTAAAAAATGGAACAACAAGATACCCTTGCTTCTATGCATAAGTCATGCTTAGAGGAAAGAGGAGGACCAATCACCTTAGGAACCGAAGGAATTCCTGAAATCAGTTCACACATGATTAAACTAGTCAGTATGATGTGTAAATTTCAAGGATTACCGACTGATGATCCGAACTTTCATATAAACAAATTTATCAGTCTGGTTGACTCTTTTAAGAAGGAATCAAACGAGAAAAACATTTTAAAACTTCAACTTTTTCAATAAAACTTCAACTTTTTCAATATTCATTTTCTGCACACGCTTCAGCATGGTTTGACGAACTTAACACGAATTCAGTCCATACATGGGAGGATTTAGCCGCTAAATTTCTAAACAAATTTTATCCACCCTCCCTGCAAACCTGTTTAAGAAATGACATCACAACTTTTCTCAAAAAGAAAATGAGTCATTGTGTCTAGCATGGAATAGAGTAAAGATGATGCTTAAAAGATGTCTGAATCATTCGTTAAGTCGGGCAGACATAATCTGTACACTTTACAATAGTTTGACCAAAGATGATAAGTCTCTCCTAGACATGGCCTCGCAAGGCAATTTCATGTCCTGAACAGCAGATGAAGTATGAGATCTCTTGGACACAATAGCTGCACAACAGTAAGATTGGAACAATGAAGCTGCTGAAAAGGATGACGTCTTCGCTCATACGGTAAAAATGCTGGAAACCAGGTTACAAGATCTCACCCTCACTCTTCAAAGTTTACCAATTCCTAGAAACTCCGATGCTATAGAACCAATCTAAGGTATCCTTACCCTAGATGGGCACACAAACAGCAAAATAGCTCGGATTATAATATAATATTCCCGTTGCACAAACCTACTCTCCACTCTAAGGAAATTTTAGTTGAATTTATGAAAAAGCAATACATGATAAACCTTCAAGTCATAGAATGCCAGAACAAGTTCGACACTTTAGTAAAGACTTTTGAAGAATTAATTACTAATTTTCAGCTTACGCTTAAACGATTAACCACTAAAATGGATATAGAGTGCAGTGAGTTTGAAGCCCTAGTAATTACTAGAGGAGGGAAGGAGACAACTGTTAATATACCCATACAAGATTTTTCTGATAAGGAACCTGTGCCAATTGACCCAGTCGTCAATCCACCGGAACCTATCTCTCCTAAGGCCCTGAAAATTCTTCCGCGCGCCCGCATACCTTTCCCAGGTAGGCTTAGGAAGGAAAAACAAGAAGCGCAATTCGCTAAGTATTGAGATATTATTAAGAATTTGCATTTGAATGTACGTCTAGTAGATGCTTTAGTAAAAATGCCAAACTGTGCTAAATTTTTCAAAGAACTGCTTTCAAATAAAGAGAGATTAAGAGAGATAGTTAGCTTGCCCTTAAGTGAAGAATGCTCGTTAGTGTTACAACATGGAATTCCCACTAAGTTAGGAGATACAGGAAGATTTACGATACCTTGCTACTTGCAAGATGTCCAAATTAGCAATGCGTTAGCAGACTTAGGAGCCAGTGTAAACCTAATGCCCTATTCGTTATTCAAAAAGCTAGGATTAAATGACTTAAGGCCAACCAGAATGACTATCCAATTCGCGGACAGATCAGTTAAAATTCCTCAGGGAATAGCTGAGGATATTGATGTGCTGGATCGTAACCTTTATTTATGAACGGATTTGAGTTGTTTTGTTACAAGAATTGATTTATTGTATATGTGGTATTTTATTGAATTCATGTTGATTTCACACATATATAGGCAACTAGTCCTATTCATGTAGTTTAGTTTGTTGGTAAATCCGATTCGTTCCACAGGGAGATGGAGTGTTTAATGGTTTTTAATAGTCTTTGATGTCAAACTTAATTAAAGGGGGTTTTGGATTAGGAATTTATAATATAACAGTAACAGAAAATAACTTAACTAATTTACTTCATAAATAAAATTACAAGATTACAATAAATAACTTAAAAAGGAACTAAATGAAATTATGCTAATTATGATGCATTAATTATATTACTAGATGGTAATTAGTAAAATAGTAATTTTTAATAAAACTATATGTTTAGAATTTTGTTTTGAGTTATTATAATATAAACTTATTTAAATTAACTAAATGACAAGTTTTAATTATATTAATATAAATTATTAGGAATAGTAATTTAACTAATTACAAACTAATTATAAATTATAAACTTTTAATTAACACTAATTATAAGGTTAAAACATGTATTAAAGTATTTTATAATAAGTAATATAAATTATGTAATAATAACTTAAATATAATAATTAAAATAACTAAAACCCTAATTTTGCCCTAACTGGTACTGTAGCCGTGTCTTGTACATACGCGTTTCGCGTATTTATACGCGTATCGCGTATAATTTAAAACCTACGCGAATTGTGTGATTCTGATCGTACAGTTTGATTTACAGGCATACGCGTTTCGCGTATACCATACACGATTCGCGTATGATATATAAACTGTGACAAACAGTCTGTTACGGATTTAAATGTTTTTATGTATTGTTTTTATATTTTAAAATAATAATTCGTAAATAATGATAATAATACGTTTACAAGAAATAATAATGGGATAAATGGGAGTGTTTACTTAAATGTGTCACCCCTAGGTCCATGGATTGTTTTGAGTTTTAAGCCTTATTAAAATGCTTTAGTATTAAACTTTATATTTTTCTTTAGAAAAAATATAAGGTTAAGACTAACTAATTAAAATCTAATTTTCATCGGATTCTTTTTAGATAGCTACTATTACTTAAGTATTTAAATTGAGACCTAGCCTAGTTTTGACTTTCGCCAATACCCAAATTATAACGGCTTCCCTTTTTATAATTTCATTGTCATATAATTTATTGATATCACCCAAACCACCGAAGTTTATTTCTAAATTGGTGTTAATAACTTATCCATAAATTCGTCTAGATCATTTTTAATGTTGAAGCTTAATTTATGTAAATAAAAACAACTTTCGTTATTTAAATTTAATAAATTAAGTGGCAAGGGTTAAATACCTAATTACACAATAATGGTTCTTTTAACTAGGCTCAATATTAAAAATACTAAAGTTACATTTTTAACTTTTACAAATGGTAACAATCCATTTCACTAGGGGCTTTACATTTAAGCAAACACTAGGGAAATTTAGCTATTCATTACACTAGGGTAAACATAAAAATATAGATATGCAAACATAATAACAACGCTAATTTTAACAGAGTAAACTTACTAAAATATCGTCACTTTCATTAACTTCAAACGGTAGGAAAATTACAATAATAACACCCCTTTCACGCGTACAATAACACCCTTAATCACGAACAATACCCCCTAAATAATTGAAACTAATTTTACAGAGTAATAAAATGACAATATATTTAACTATAGTAATTGTTGTATGTGTTGTTGTCTAATATTTTCTGTACTTTGATGTTCAACTAGTACTCCGTATTTAAAGCCTACAAGATGTAGTAGGTGATAGTTGATGGACTTCATTGCTGTATCTCAATTCTAAAAGAATTAGTTTTTATCTCCAAAAAGCAGCCGCCCTTATCTGATGAATGATTAAATTCGGCCTAACATTACGCGTTTCGTGTAGAGGTCACACGATTCGCGTAAGGCTAAATTACTACGCGTTTCGTGTGACTCTACACGATTCGCGTAAGAGATAATGGCAGTTTTCTTTATTTTTCTTTTTCGTTTGTTCTATGTTGATCCCGTGTTGACGTTAAATTGACTTGGCACTTTTCATTTGAACTCTTTTCTTCAATTATCTTGTACTTTCATTCGGATAAACGTTTCTTGATATAAATTTGGTTAAAACTATCATTTTATCGTCGTTTCTTCGAATAGCAAGCTCTTGTCTACTTTTATCATTTTTCTCGTGAAATGCTCATTGAATGTCTTTGTAGATGGTAAAAACCTATGAAATATAAGTGATATTGCGTCGAATAATATGTATGTTTAGAGCAATATCAAAATACCCCACACTTGAACGTTGCTTGTCCTCAAGCAATTACATCTTTGAACAGAATCGGAACATTATATATATCTTTATTATCGAACATTAGATCACACAACACACACTACACGAAATGAAACACACGCTATATGAAATATATTACACAACACAGTATTTATTGGATCACACGCACACGAAACGAAATTCTGACAACAGAAACAAACATGAAACTCGTGATTAGGGTTTAAAAATTTGGATCCTTAGAGAAAATTGGACCTTGTGAAAACGTTTTATGATTTTATAAAATGTCATGCTAGTTTTTACACTAGACACGTTTTCCGGTTTTAACCTCAAATTCCGGTTGAGGGTAACTGAAAACTGAAGTCTCAGTCGGCGATTAGCAAGCTATTCGCCCCCATGATTGTAGTATCATGGAACTTGAAGCTGAATGTCCAAAAAATGGTTTTACACAAATATAATTCATAAAATAGCATAAGTTTTAGAACAAAATTATATCGTGTCCAAATATCATCGGTAAACCATGAGTTTGCACACCTCAATTTGTTATGGCATATGTATGTTGACCGCGGTCAAACATAGATGCGGTTAATCTTTACGGAGATTATCCATCTGGGGATTAGATTCATTAGTCTTAAAAGCTAATTTGCATTGTGCCCCCCCATTGTACGAGACATATCCTTCTCATGGTTAGGATAAGTCTGACCACCAAAAACCCTGTTTGATGCTGAGGTTAGGTGGATTTCCAGCCGATTTTAGGGATGACTTTACAAGATTTTTCGTCAACCTACAGCTCTTCTGGACTACATCTTCTAACATAAGTTAGCAAGTGTGTCAATTTGGAAGACCTTACTTCCTTACGGGATGGACTTGATTCATCCTCTATTACTCGTAATAGTGGAATATTCAGGTTTATACGTTCCAAAGCAATGATATCTGCAATAACTTCATAGAAACATGTGATAAATGGTTCTCAACATAAGATTTTATAAATTCTTGTTATAATTGGTTTTCTTTTATAGGTTTTAAACAAATAAACTTATGCGTTTTTAATGTATTGAGACGATAATTTTGGTTTTTGACACCTATGCTTTAATCGCTCGTAGTTACCTTAAAAATTCATTTGATATATTTGTTTAAAATTTTCAAATTTTCATAAAAACCAATAACTTATAAGTTCTCGAGAATTTATATATTCCCACCCCACACTTAAGATTATGTAATGCCCTCATTACATAAAATCAGATAATAATGTATAAATTTGAGAGGGCAAATAGTGTGAAGTATTTGGAACTTCCTTTGTTAACCGATTTGGATTTTCAAATTGTTTTACCTATGATTTTATCCAACGTTTGTATCACAATGTAATTCGATGTTTCGTTTCGTCTAATTGCATTTTCTTCTGTACCTGTCAAAACCATGTTAAAAAAAAAAAAAAAAAAAAAAAACATACAAAACATGGGGTTGTACATCAATCGTACAAAACAATTTTACCCCACACTACTTTCTTGCTAATATATAATAAAACATAAGAAACATAAAAGTATTAAAACACACCATACAATAATGTTATTACACACCATAAAAATAAAAATGTTTAAAACAATAGAACTAGTCAAATGGGCTCCAAAATGGTCCTCCTCGTTCGCCCTCCTCCTGTTGCTGTCGCTGCCGTTGCTCGTTTAGGCGTTGTTCCTCGTAGAAACGCCTATATGCATCCTGACTCGCGGCTATGGCGGCGTTATGGTCATAGGGTGGAGGTAGAGGGTCATTGGGTGTCTGCCATGGGGGATATGATGGAAAGGCTGAGGGTGCGTAAGCTTGCGGGTTAGACGCGTATAGATATGCCTGTTGGTGCGCCCACTCTAATTGATTTCCCATTCCCCTCTGATCATATCGGATGTTGGACATCATATTATATTGATCTAGCTGGGTATGCCTAATGTCCCCTAATTGCTGAGATAAAGTAGTGTACTGATCTTCTGATCTCGCTCCCCAGTTTTGATATGAATTACGTACATCTAAACTCAATGCGTTAAACGAGTTTTGGAGCATATCGAAATCAGAAGTACCTGTATGAGACGAGCTAGCCTGATCTGTCTCCCTGCGTCTCCTCCTAGCTTCCCTCGAGGGTTCATCATCCTCCTCCATAGGTGCGTGAGCAGCAACTTCCTGTTGCCTTAAACTACGTACCCCACCCCTTACATGTATAGCCTTAGCTGTCCTATACACCTCCAATCCCAAATTACGAACCGGTTGATCTATTGGTTGGATTGGAGGGTCAAATTCGTTCGGGTCGAGACCGAACCAGGCTGCCAAACACGTGACATAGTGACCCCCCGACATGTCACTGGATCCTCGAGCACCCTTACCAAAGTGGGCTAAAAAGTAGGTCACTCCATAGGGTATACTAATAAATGTATCCCTATCTCTGATTGCATCTAAATACCAAAGGTCAACATAATTAATCTTATCTGTATTAAGGAATGCCCTCATTCTAAATGGTCCCTGCATAACATTTTAAAAACAAGGAAATCATCCCAATAGGATGTGTCAATGTTAGCAAAGAGTTTAAATTCAACAAACAAGCTTGTTTCATCACCACATGAATCAATCTATTTCAACAACATTGGAAGATTTAGTTCTATAATTCAAAATAAAGCAGAAACAAACCAAAAATCATAATTCAAAAATCAAGTTTCATATGCAAAGTTTAATTCACAAGTGAAAACACGCAATTTATCTAAGTGTATCTAATTCAACTCAATCACATTGCGTGTATTTCAACTTCTAAACAATCCTTAATAGCATTAAAGTTCATACTTGATTCATTAAAATGAACTTGCAAAAAATTAACAAATTTAGGCTAAAATTAAAAATCACACAGTCAAACAATCAAAATCATGTTCAAAAGTTCTAACTACTAACCAAACACTCAAAAACAACTAATTACAACCAAAATAACACACCTCAGTATCAATTTCCTAATTTTCCCCAATTTTGTATAAACCCTAATTTTCAATAACCAATTAAACATCATTTTTTTATGCTAATCGGGTTTATTATCCTACTAACAACATAGATATAGCATTAATCAAGCAAAATTCAACAAAAACATGCATATAAATCGGATTAAAGCTATAAAGAAAAATAATGAAAAACTTGAAGAATACTAAGTAAAATGGGTTTAGGACCCTTACCAATCTAGGCATGTTGAAAGATTGAAGAATTGGAGAAGATTGGAAGTGTTAATTTAAGTTTTTGGGTGTGATTTTCGGGTTTTTGTGTTGGGTTTTCGTCACAGCAGCAGAAATAAAAAAAATGGGAGTGTGAAAACTGTCTGCTGCTCGATCTGTTATGTTCAGCTATTTTTGACCTTACGCGTTTCGCGTAGGTCTACGCGATTCGCGTAAGCTTTGTATTCCACGCGTTTCGTGTAGGTCTACACGATTCGCGTATGCTTTGTCTGTATTTTTTTTTTTATATATAACTTAAAATCAATTGAATTTAAAAATATCTTTTATAAATTTATATTTGTAACGGAAATTCGGTTGTTAGACCTGATCTTAATCCGTTTATAAATTTTTAATTTCAATACATGTTTTAATAATTTCAATTTATAAAATTCAATCCATTAAAAGTTAAAGTTTTTAATGTTTTTCGAAAACAAATTTAAAATAAAATAAAAACACTCTATTTTTGTGTTAAAATTATTAACATTTTTAATTTTAAAACAAGTACATGAAAAATAAAAATTACACAAATTAAAATACACTCTATTTTTTTTATATACCCCTAGATCAACTAATTTTCAAACTTAAAACTTTGTTTCCTATCGATTAGGTAGAGATAAATTCGGTCGTAAAACCTATCATTATCCACGACAAAGATTTACAAGTTATATATTTTTACGTTATTGATAAAAAGGTATATTTTGCAATCTACTGTAGACTTTTAGAATTTAACAAAAAAAAATTTTGTGCAATTTGAAGAATGAAAATTCAGTTGTGACACCTAAACATTTTCATTTTCAAAGAAACAAGTTAAACTCAAGGCGTTTCACCTTTAATTTAGTAGAAAGGATTTTTTTTTAAAATTTTTATTTTGTTTTCGTGGTTTACTATTTAACAGATATCTTATGAATCCAATAAGAAATTTCGTGCAATTTAAAAAACGATAATTCAGTTGTAACACTTAACATTTATCGTTTTTAATGAAAACATATTGAACTCAAGGTTCATCACTTTTAAATGGTAGACCGTTTTAATAGAACATACAACAAACAAAAACAAACCAAACACACCAAAACATTACACACAAAAATGCACAAACACACAATTGGCGAGAAAAAGATTTAAAGAGTGAAGCCTCGTTGGCTCGCCTCGTAGTGGAGTCGCATTATTTCGCTCCCCATTGCTTCGTAGGCGTAACCTCGCTGGTTTAAGAGGTTTTCTTCTGCACATTTTAAAGGCCCTTCTCGGCATAAGGTTACGTACTCGTAATTAGAGTCCGTTTGGTTCTTTGGGCAATCTCCGGAGTGAGTCGGTTTTCCACATTTCACACATTTACCCAAATGACGTGCTCTACGCCTTTAAGCTGATTTAGATTTTCCTCTTGCATAGTTTGTCTCATTTAGTTTCTGTCTTTCTTCTTTCCTCGCCTTATCGCATCTTTTCTTAATATCTAACACCACATCCCTCGGTAAAATCTTATCGCACTTTAAAATGAAATGGTTGTAGATATACTGACTGCGCATCTTGAAATTACACAATAAAAACAAAAAGAAATTAAAAAGGTAGAATGGAGGGAGAAGACTAGTTCTTTAGGGTCTGCTAGGGAAAGACCAATCTAACCCCACTCTTAAAGATAAGAATAAAAATCGAGAATGGAGTTTAAAACCTTAGAGTTACCCTGAATTTATTTGTCCTTAGGGTAGAAGGTGGTTTCGTCTCTTTCCGTAGTATTGATTTCTTCAAAGTATAACTTGAGTCTATGTCCGTTCACTTTGAAAGTTCCACCGTCTTTACCATACAACTCTGCATATCCAGATGGAAAAACCTGTTTTATTATATATGGCCCATTCCATCGGGATCTAAGTTTACCAGGTGAAAACTTGAAACGTGATTGGAATACCAATACTTTATCCCCTTGTTCAAATTCTTTCTTTTTTAATCGTGCATCGTGCCATACTTTAGTTTTTTCTTTATATGTTTTAGAATTTTCATAGGCTTGTAATCTTAATTCATCTAGTTCGTTAAGTTGTGATAACCTATTTTCTTCGGCTTGTACAAGGTCAGTATTACATTCTCTCATAGCCCAGTACGCCTTGTGTTCAACTTCAACAGGTAGATGACACGCTTTACCGTATACAAGTCTAAATGGTGTGGTACCTATTGGTGTTTTATACGCAGTCCTAAAAGCCCACAACGCGTCATCTAACTTGCGTTGCCAGATTTTAGGGTTGTTATTAACCGTCTTCTCAAGTATGCGTTTTAAGGCACGATTCGTGTTCTCCACTTGACCACTTGTTTGCGGGTGGTACGAAGTAGAGAAACGATGAGTTACGCCATACTTCTTCAACACCTTTTCAAGAAGGTTGTTGGTAAAATGTGTTCCTCGGTCGGATATGAGTGCTTTTGGGATTCCAAAGCGTGAGAAGAGATTTTTCAAGAAGTTTACCACCACCCTAGCATCATTTGTAGGCAAAGCTTTTGCTTCAGCCCACTTGGATACATAGTCAACGGCTACTAGTATGTACTTGCACTTATGTGAACTTGGAAAGGGTCCCATGAAATCGATTCCCCAAATGTCAAAGATTTCACAAACTTGGATGCCGGTTTGAGGCATCTCATCCTTTTTTGTGATGTTACCCGTTCGTTGGCATGCGTTACAAGTCCGAACGAAATCATGGGCATCTTTAAAGATCGTGGGCTAATAAAAGCCCGATTCAAGGATTTTTCTTGCAGTGTGGTTTGGTCCGAAATGACCGCCGGTTGGCCCTTGATGGCAATGCTCAAGAATTTGTTGAGCTTCTTGTCCGTACACACAACGGCGAATTATTTGATCCGCACCAACACGAAATAGGTCTGGGTATTCCCAGAAATAAGACTTTAAATTCGCAAAGAATTTCTTCTTTTGCTGATAAGTAAGTCCTTTTTGTAGAATGCCTGAAGCAAGATAGTTTGCAAAATGGGCAAACCATGGGATTTCAGATTCTTTTTCAACCCTCATTAGAGATTCGTCAGGAAATGTGTCCTTGATGATTGTGTCATCAAGTTTATCTAATTCGGGGTTTTCAAGTCGGGATAAATGATCGGCAGCTAGATTCTCAGCTCCTTTCTTGTCACGTATCTCAATGTCAAATTCTTGAAGTAAAAGAACCCAACGTATGAGACGATGTTTTGCATCTAGTTTCGAGAATAAATACCTAAGTGCCGAATGGTCCGTGTAAACAATGGTTTTGGACAACACCAAATATGACCGAAATTTATCAAATGCATAAACAACCGCTAGGAGTTCTTTTTCCGTGGTGGTATAATTAATTTGGGCTCCCGTTAGAGTTTTACTTGCATAATAAATCGGAAGAAAATGATTATCGGGACGTTGTCCTAAAACAGCACCTAAAGCATAGTCGCTTGCGTCACACATTAGCTCAAATGGCATACTCCAATCTGGAGATACCATAATGGGAGCTTGTGTGAGTTTTGACTTTAGAATCGAGAATGCATTCTCGCAATTAGAATCGAAGTCAAATGGAGCATCCTTTTCAAGAAGTTTGGTCAATGGGCGGGCGATTTTAGAAAAATCTTTGATAAATCGCCTATAGAATCCTGCGTGACCAAGAAAGCTTCTAATTGCTTTAACATTTGATGGTTTAGGTAGCTTAGAGATAACTTCAATTTTAGCTTTATCTACCTCTATTCCCGCACGAGATATTTTGTGACCAAGTACAATGCCCTCTTTCACCATGAAGTGGCATTTTTCCCAATTTAGGACCAAGTTTGCTTTCTCACATCAGATAAGCATACGTTCAAGGTTGAAAAGACACGATTCAAAGGAGTCTCCAAATACGGAAAAGTCATCCATGAAGACTTCCATACAATCCTCTACCATGTCATCAAAGATTGCCATCATGCACCTTTGAAAGGTTCCGGGTACATTGCATAAACCAAACGGCATGCGGCGATAGGCAAAGGTACCAAAAGGACAAGTGAATGTGGTCTTTTCTTGGTCGTTGGGATCAATTGGAATTTGGAAGTAACCGGAGAAACCGTCTAAAAAGCAATAATATTCTTTTCCCGCTAATCGTTCAAGCATTTGATCAATAAAAGGTAACGGGAAATGATCCTTTCTAGTGGCATCATTTAGACGTCTGTAATCAATACAGACTCTCCAGCCGGTAACTGTTCTAGTTGGGACGAGTTCGCCCTTTTCATTTAATATAACGGTTGTACCCCCCTTTTTGGGTACTACTTGTACTGGACTAACCCATGGACTATCGGAGATGGGGTAGATTAACCCGGCGTCAAGAAGCTTGACGACCTCCTTTTTAACAACCTCTTTCATGTTAGGATTTAGCCTGCGTTGTCTTTGTACTACGGGTTTGTAGTCATTCTCAAGGAGAATTTTATGTGTACAATAAGACGGGTTTATTCCCTGAATGTCGGTTGTTTTCCAGGCTATAGCCTTTTTATGGGTTTTTAATACAGAAATTAGCTTATCCTTCTCATTATCTGAAAGATGTAAAGCAATAATTACTGGTAATTTAGATGTACCTTCGAGATAAGCATACTCCAAGTATTTGGGTAGCTCTTTAAGCTCTAGTACGGGTGGTTCTTCTAAGGAATTTTTTATACGAAATCTATCTTCATTTTTGATTTCCTCAAACGATTCCTCTTCCATGGGAATTTCTTCTATTATGGTCTCGTCATCCGTGACCACCTTCATCAACTCATCAAAATCTTTATCAATATTGAAGTATTCATTCTCACTTACCGGGGCTAACCCCGGGATATCAATTTCAAGTAGCTCCTTCAATTCATTCTCGACACAAAGATCTATAACATCAATTTGAAAACAAGAGTCATCGGTAGAAGTGGGTCTTTTCATGGCTTTGTCAATGTGACAAATTATTCTCTCGTTTCCCACACCTAGACTCAATTGTTCTTTTTGGACATTAATGATAGCATCTGCAGTGTTTAGGAAAGGACGTCCTAAAATGATAGGAACTTTTGTGTCCTCTTGCATTTCTAGAATAACAAAGTCGACGGGAAAGATAAGTGAGCCAACTTTTACAAGTATATCCTCGGCTATACCTATGGGAGTATCAAATGATTGGTTTGCTAATCGAATACCCATTCGGGTTGGTTTTAAGTCTCCTAAGTCAAGTTTTAAATATAACGAGTAAGGCATTAAGTTAACACTTGCACCTAGGTCGGCTAGTGCATCGTACACCACCGAATCACCCATCATACATGGTATGATAAAACTACCAGGGTCTCCTAATTTTGGAGGTACATTTTGTTTCTTTAAGATGGCCGAACATTCCTCATGGAGGAATGTGGCAGAAACGTCGTGGTATTTACCCTTCGAGGATATGAGATCCTTTAAAAACTTCCCGTAATTGGGCATATCCCTAAGAACCTCCGCGAGTGGCATGTTAATGCTAATTTGCTTAATCATGTCCGCAAATTTCTCATATCGCCTTGCGAGTCTGTCTTTTTTTAATGCTTTTGGGTATGGAATAGGTTCCTTATGCACCTTTACTGTTGGTTCTTCACTTTTCTTTGGTATGACCTCAGGTGGATCATCTTTCTCTTGTTCTTTGTCAACTTGCTCATTTTCATCAACCGGAATTTGTAAAACAGAAGGACATAAAGGAACTTCCGGGGACTTAAGAGTCTCCGGTTTAGTAGTTAAACCACTTCTAGTAGTTATAGCATTTACATGCTCGTTCCTTGTTTGGGGGTTGTTGGGATTCACTTGAGTATTTGAGGGGAGAGTACCTGGTGGTCTCTCTGATAGTAACTGTGATATCCTTCCAACATTCCTTTCTAAGTTTTGTATTGTGGCTTGTTGATTTCGGATTTGCTGAGTTTGGAGCTCTGCATTTTGCTCGTGCTTAACCATAAAATCTCTTAAGAGATCTTCTAAACCAGATTTCCTCTCAGGTTGAGGTTACATAATTGCTAATGGTTGTGGTTGCATAAGTGCTAGTGGTTGTGGCTGATTGTGTTGGAAATTATTTTGATAATTTCGTTGAGGTTGATTTCGGTTATTATAGCCTGGTGGCGGATTTCTTTGATTTTGATTTGGGAAATTCCGGTTATTTTGGTAACCTGGATTTCCTCCTTGATAGTTATTATTATTTTGATAGTTATTATTATTTGATCCTGAAGGTCCTCCTACTTGATAGCTGTTTATAGGAGGATATTTTCGGTTGTTTGCTTCTATAGCTGGAAAATCACTGAAGTTCATTTCACCTTTTCGTAAGTAACCTAAGAAATTTGCTTGCTCTTCCATTGTACTTTGATCACAATCTCTAGTAAGATGGGGACCTTGGCACAATTCACATCCTACTCTGATAGCATGCATTTCCTTGGTTACTTTCTCGATTTGCCGTGCTTGATATGCTATTTGAACTTTTAAAGAAGCAATTTCATCATTGCTTTCAATACTAGCAACATTTGATGATCTAGAGAATTCTATTTCTTGATGCCAATTATGGGAATGGGAAGCTAAATCAGCAATGATTGTGTGAGCGTCTTCAGGTGTTTTCTTCATGATCGAACCTCCGGCTGCAACATCTATATCTTTTCTAGTTGCCACATTGACTCCTTTATAGAATATTTGGACCTTTTGGAATGTATTCAACCCGTGTTGAGGACATATTCGAAGCATTTTATTGAATCGGGTCCAAGCTTCATAAAGAGTTTCATTAGGCTTTTGTTTAAAGTGATTTATGTCACTTTGTAATTTTGCTGCTTTTGAAGCAGGAAAGAATTCTGACAAAAATTTATCCATCATATCATTCCAGTTTTCAATATAACCTTCTGGTAATGAGTCTAGCCAATCTCTTGCATCATCTTTTAAGGACCATGGAAAGATTTTTAAACATGCAACTTCATCGGTGACATCTTTGATTTTGAAAAGCTTGCAAATGCTTACAAACTTACGAAGATGCTCGTTAGCATCCTCATTTGGGGCTCCACCGAATTGACATGTATTAGTTACCATGTGTAAAAATTGACCTTTTATTTCAAAGCCATCACTCATCGTGGGTTGGATGATTGCGTGGCCTTGACCTTTTCTTGTGGCCTTCATTAATGCTTCCATCGTTTGATTTGTATCAGCCATTTCTTCTTCTTCTTTAATAATCGGCTCTATGATTGGTTGAATTATTGGTTCAGAGTCGGATTCTAAGAAAAGTGACTCTAAATTTTTAGCAAGAGATTCTACTTCTTGAGCTCTTAAGCGTTCGTGGAATTTTCTTTCGGGTTCAGGATGTGAAGGAGTTAATTCAGCGTTGGAGGAACGTAAGTTCATACATTAATTTCTATTATGAGATCACTTCACTAAAGGTTTATCTAGGGTTACCTATTTGTTTCTCTTTTTTAGTGTTTTTCGGTGTTTTAAAATTACTAGTACTTCCTATTTCTTTTTGTTGTTTTTGTCCTTTATTAATTCTTTGAGGTTCCGGATTAAGTTTAACGAGTTTAGGATTGAACGGATCATACAATTTGGGAAATTGTACAAAGAATTAAAGGATTTATTCAAAAACTTTGAACTTTCTTGGAAATGAATTTCCTCGAGAGTATCGAATAACATAAAAACAATGATAAAAACCCTTAAACAAACAGATTTTCCTTCTGATTTTGCCCACATTTCGAATAGCCAAAAGATGCAGCAGAGGGGCAGGATCCTTCTATTGACCAATAAAATTGGTGATCCAACAACCCGGTCTACGTACAAATCCAACTACTACTATGAATCAGAAAAAATTATCTATTTATTTAACTGCCAACTCCCCGGCAGCGGCGCCAAAAAGTTGATGTGCTGGATCGTAACCTTTATTTATGAACGGATTTGAGTTGTTTTGTTACAAGAATTGATTTATTGTATATGTGGTATTTTATTGAATTCAGGTTGATTTCACACATATATAGGCAACTAGTCCTATTCATGTAGTTTAGTTTGTTGGTAAATCCGATTCGTTCCACAGGGAGATGGAGTGTTTAATGGTTTTTAATAGTCTTTGATGTCAAACTTAATTAAAGGGGGTTTTGGATTAGGAATTTATAATATAACAGTAACAGAAAATAACTTAACTAATTTAATTCATAAATAAAATTACAAGATTACAATAAATAACTTAAAAAGGAACTAAATGAAATTATGCTAATTATGATGCATTAATTATATTACTAGACGGTAATTAGTAAAATAGTAATTTTTAATAAAACTATATGTTTAGAATTTTGTTTTGAGTAATTATAATATAAACTTATTTAAATTAACTAAATGACAAGTTTTAATTATATTAATATAAATTATTAGGAATAGTAATTTAACTAATTACAAACTAATTATAAATTATAAACTTTTAATTAACACTAATTATAAGGTTAAAACATGTATTAAAGTATTTTATAATAAGTAATATAAATTATGTAATAATAACTTAAATATAATAATTAAAATAACTAAAACCCTAATTTTGCCCTAACTGGTACTGTAGCCGTGTCTTGTACATACGCGTTTCGCGTATTTATACGCCTATCGTGTATAATTTAAAACCTACGCGAATTGTGTGATTCTGATCGTACAGTTTGATTTACAGGCATACGCGTTTCGCGTATACCATACACGATTCGCGTATGATATATAAACTGTGACAAACAGTCTGTTACGGATTTAAATGTTTTTATGTATTGTTTTTATATTTTAAAATAATAATTCGTAAATAATGATAATAATACGTTTACAAGAAATAATAATGGGATAAATGGGAGTGTTTACTTAAATGTGTCACCCCTAGGTCCATGGATTGTTTTGAGTTTTAAGCCTTATTAAAATGCTTTAGTATTAAACTTTATATTTTTCTTTCGAAAAAATATAAGGTTAAGACTAACTAATTAAAATCTAATTTTCATCGGATTCTTTTTAGATAGCTACTATTCCTTAAGTATTTAAATTGAGACCTAGCCTAGTTTTGACTTTCACCAATACCCAAATTATAACGGCTTCCCTTTTTATAATTTCATTGTCATATAATTTATTGATATCACCCAAACCACTGAAGTTTATTTCTAAATTGGTGTTAATAACTTATCCATAAATTCGTCTAGATCATTTTTAATGTTGAAGCTTAATTTATGTAAATAAAAACAACTTTCGTTATTTAAATTTAATAAATTAAGTGGCAAGGGTTAAATACCTAATTACACAATAATGGTTCTTTTAACTAGGCTCAATATTAAAAATACTAAAGTTACATTTTTAACTTTTACAAATGGTAACAATCCATTTCACTAGGGGCTTTACATTTAAGCAAACACTAGGGAAATTTAGCTATTCATTACACTAGGGTAAACATAAAAATATAGATATGCAAACATAATAACAACGCTAATTTTAACAGAGTAAACTTACTAAAATATCTTCACTTTCATTAACTTCAAACGGTAGGAAAATTACAATAATAACACCCCTTTCACGCGTACAATAACACCCTTAATCACGAACAATACCCCCTAAATAATTGAAACTAATTTTACAGAGTAATAAAATGACAATATATTTAACTATAGTAATTGTTGTATGTGTTGTTGTCTAATATTTTCTGTACTTTGATGTTCAACTAGTACTCCGTATTTAAAGCCTACAAGATGTAGTAGGTGATAGTTGATGGACTTCATTGCTGTATCTCAATTCTAAAAGAATTAGTTTTTATCTCCAAAAAGCAGCCGCCCTTATCTGATGAATGATTAAATTCGGCCTAACATTACGCGTTTCGTGTAGAGGTCACACGATTCGCGTAAGGCTAAATTACTACGCGTTTCGTGTGACTCTACACGATTCGCGTAAGAGATAATGGCAGTTTTCTTTATTTTTCTTTTTCGTTTGTTCTATGTTGATCCCGTGTTGACGTTAAATTGACTTGGCACTTTTCATTTAAACTCTTTTCTTCAATTATCTTGTACTTTCATTCGGATAAACGTTTCTTGATATAAATTTGGTTAAAACTATCGTTTTATCGTCGTTTCTTCGAATAGCAAGCTCTTGTCTACTTTTATCGTTTTTCTCGTGAAATGCTCATTGAATGTCTTTGTAGATGGTAAAAACCTATGAAATATAAGTGATATTGCGTCGAATAATATGTATGTTTAGAGCAATATCAGATATCCTAGTTAGAGTGGATAAGTTAGCGTTTCCCGTTGATTTCGTCATTATGGATATTGAGGAAGACACGAAGGTCCCACTCATTCTTGGCAGACCATTCCTGAATACTGCCATGGCCGTAATTGACGTTCACGAGAAATCATTAAAGTTAAGGGTTGGAGAAGAAATCACATTCAATGTTGATCGCCTCATGAACCATCCTAAGGAAGAAGATGTGAATCTCTCTGATTCTTTTCAAGAACTCGTCAACGAATACCTGGAAGAGACTATGGCTATATGTAGTCAAGATCAAATTTCTAAGGATCTGTTCTTAGTTATAAAAATAAAAATTAGTTATAAAAATAAAAATTATATAAGTTATCAAATTAATAGACTTTTCTGATTTTGCTCACGTTTCGAATAGCCAATAGATGCAGCAGGTTGCCAGGACCCTTTAAATCGGAAGCCCACAACTCGCCACTAACAAATTCAACTATTACTACGAACTAGAAATTTTGGATGTCTATCAATTTAACTGCTTAAAATAATTTTTTGTCGAAATTTTGAAGAAGATAAAAATCTATGTCCTAAAAACTAGAGCGTAGAAATGAGAAAGAAAAAGAGTGCGTCAAAAAACGTCGAAAAATAAAAATCGAAAAATAAAAATAAGAAAAAAAACGTCGAAACTTAAAAGTCTAAAAACTAAATCTAAAAAGTTGCGCCTAAAGGTATTAAAGCTTAAAAGGAATTCTATATCTAAAACGGCAATAACTTAATTAGGCACTAAAATCTAAAAACTGCGTCGCAAAATTCTAAAGCGCCTAAATCTTAATCTAAAGAAAAAGCACTTAAGGGATTTTACGGCAAAACCTAAAGACTAGAAATATAAAAATAACTACGGCAAAAACTAAGCTTAAAACTATATATTACGAATGATAATTATAAAGACTACGTATTAAATAATAAAAAGATACAAATTATAAAAGGATATAATCTAAAAATGATAAAAATACAAATTTTATAAAAATATTATTTTTATATTATTTATATAAAAGGATTAATTTTATATAATTAATAATAATAATAAAACTTATATTACAAATTATATATTAAAACTCAAATTAATAATATGTTAAATAATTAAACCCTAATGAAATAAAAAATAAAAATAAAACCCTAACAGCGTAATTAATGTTGTCCGAGGATTCTGGCGTGTCAGATCAGTCCATGCTGTCGCATGGCCCAGCAATTCCGAAATGTTTCGGCTTCTAAACTGACTCGGCCCAGGATCTAATTTATTTATTTTTATTTGATTTTTTTAAATTATAGAAAATATAAGATAAATAATAAAAATAAATTTATATTTTAAAAAGTTAAAATAAAAATACTTTTTAATTTTATAAACAAAAATCTTATATATATATATATATATATATATATATATATATATATATATTATTTTTTTTATTTTTTTTTATTTTTTTGACACTTATTAATAATACAAAATATTTTTACAAAATTAGAGATAAAAATATAGCATTTCTCATCGAGTCCCCGGCAGCGGCGCCAAAAACTTGATGTGTGCAGCGGTGTATACGAAATAGATTATTTTTTACTACGAAATACTATTAAATACGATACAATTTACACAAGTTATTTATTTATTTTTAGAATGGATATACCTATACCTTGCTACAACACTTATAGGTAGTGTACCTAATCGTAGAGTAGTGTAGTTTTTAGTAAGTTCGGTTCGTTCCATAGGGAGTCAGCTGAGTTTAACGCTATATTTATTTTACACTATATTTGTATAACTATATATATAAGTAATATTATTATTATAAAAGGGGGGTTTTACCGTTTAGTGACCGGTTTGTCGATTTTATGTCTTAAGTCACAATTAAAACCTAATGTAAAATATTAATATAAATATAACTTAATTTAAAGCGTAAAGTAAATGACGATAAATATAAATGACAGAATTTAAATTGCGATAAATTAAATTGCAGTAATTAAAATGACAGTAAATAAATGTACGATGAAATATGAAATAAAAGTATTATGCTTATTGATGTGAGCAGCGTATACGAAATAGTTATATTTTTATTTCAAAATACTATTAAATGCGATACAATTTTACACAAGTTATTTATTTATTTATAGAGTGGATATACCTAAACCTTGCTACAACACTTATAGGCAGTGTACCTAATCGTACAGGAGTGTAGTTTTTAGTAAGTCCGGTTCGTCCACAGGGAACTAGCCAAGTTTAACGCTATATTTTAAAACTATATATATATATATATATACATATATATATATATACATATATATATATATATACATATATATATATATACATATATATATATATATAAGTAATATTATTATTATTATAAAAAGGGGGTTTTACCGTTTAATGACCGGTTTGTCGATTTTAAAACTTTAGTCACAATTAAAACCTAATGTAAAATATTAAATATACAAATAACTTAATTTAAAGCGTAAAGTAAATAACGATAATAAAAGTGCGATAATTTAAAGTGCGATAAATAAAATGACGATAAATAAAAATGCGATAAGATATATGATAAGGCTAAAAAGGAACATATATTTCATACCATTATCCCCCAAGAAAGACAAGATTTTAGTTGCAATTGTTCCATTTTCAAGTGATATTCGTTTATATTAAATAAGTGCGAAGACAAAAGGCGAAAACGACGAATTGAAGACACAAAGGTCCAAAAAAAGCTCAAATATACAAGATACAAATAAAAAGGTTCAAATTATTGATGAAGAACGTCTAAAAATGACAAGAGTACAAGTTGCGGAACGCAAAGTACACGATATAAAATAGTACGAAAGGACGTCCGAAAATCCAGAACCGGGACCCGAGCCAAGAAGAAACGCCCGACGCAATGGACCAAAAATATCTAGTCTACTATGCACATAAATATAATATAATATATAAATAATTATTAAAATTATTTATATTTTATATATATTTAATAAATATGTCGACGAACAAGAAGACAAAAAATATGTGAGCTGTCCAGCGTGGCCATGCGAGTCGCATGGCAAATAGGCATAAACCCATGCGAGTCGCATGGCAGTAAAAATCTGGCCAAATGCCTATAAAAAGGCAGTTTATGCACGAACTCAAACACATCTTTTTCTTTTCCTTCTCTCTAAACATATAACATAAATAAATAATTATAATTTTAATTATAATTTTAATAATTATGATTTAGTTTAGTATTGTAACAAATGATTTACGGGTTTTAAGTCAAGACTCTGCCCGTGTAATACTACGATATTAATACCCACTGTAAGTTATGTCTTTCCTTTTTAATTTAATGTCTCGTAACTAAGTTATTATTATGCTTATTTGAGCCGAAGTAATCGTGATGTTAGGCTAAAATATTAAGACGGGGTTATTGAACTTTGTACCATAATTAAAGGTTTGGGCAAAAGACCGACACTCGTGGAAATTGGACTATTGACTATTAATAGATGGGGGGTATTGTCTAATTGAGTGACAACTCATTGGAGTCTGTCGAACCTATCTTCAAATTAATTAACCTAATAATTAATAATGATTATGGTTGTCCTATTTAGTGATGTTCATATGGAATCTGTTATAATCATTTAATTAATCAATTGGGTTGGGTAATTGATTATTCATTCTGATCAAGTGGATGAATTAATATTCATAAACTAATTAAAGCAGGGGTGGATTACATACAGTGATAACTGGTGTAATTGTTGACAGAAGTGATAACTGCGTCACAGTTTAAATCCTTAATCAGTTGGAATATTTGACTTCGGGTATAAGGGTAATTTGACGAGGATACTCGCACTTTATATTTATGACCGATGGACTATTATGGACAAAAACCAGATAGACGTATCAAATAAACCAGGACAAAGGACAATTAACCCATGGTAATAAATTAAAATCAACACGTCAAACATCATGATTACGGAAGTTTAAATAAGCATAATTCTTTTATTATATTTCTCATCGTATCTTTATTTACTGTCATTTTATTACTCGCAATTTTATTTACTGTCATTTTATTTATTGTCATTATTTTACGCACTTTAATTATCGTCATTTATCTTTACGCTTAAAATATAGAATCGACAAACCGGTCATTAAACGGTAAAAACCCCCCTTTTATAATAATATTACTACTTATATATATATATATATATATATTTATATAAATATAGTTAAAAATATAGTAAGTATCACCAGCTCCCTGTGGAACGAACCGGACTTACTAAAAACTACACTACTCTACGATTAGGTACACTGCCTATAGTGTTGTAGCAAGGTTTAGGTATATCCCATCCGTAAATTAATAAAACTTGTGTCATATTTTGTAGTATTTTGTATTAAAAATAATACTATTTCGTACCCTCACGCTACATCATCAAGTTTTTGGCGCCGCTGCCGGGGAGCACTAAAACGCTATATTTTTAATTTATATTTGCAAAAATATAAAAAAAAAAAAAACATTTAAAAAAAAAACGTTTAAAAAAAAAAAAATTATAAAAAAAAAATATATTTTTAAGATTTTGTCTATAAAAAATTTTTTTTTTTTAGTTTTATTACCTTTAGATTTTTAGACTATATTCGCAACTTTTAGTATTAAGTTTAGTTTTGCCATAGTTATTTTTACTTCTAGAATTTTTAGTTTTGCCGTAAAATCCCTTAAGTGCTTTTTCTTTAGACTAAGATTTAGGTGCCTTAAAATTTTGCGACGCTATTTTTCGTGCTACTTTCTTATTTTTATTTATCTTTCGACGCCGTTTACCTATGTATCAATTACAATTCCAATTAGTAATCTCTATTTGTAGTTTTAATTTTAAGATAGTGATAGTTATAAGGTTGGATTAATCGCGTGTTTTTAAAGTCTTATAAGCCACTCTTCACCTTTTTATTTTTCGACACTTTTCGACGCGCAATCTTTTTCTCTCTTATTTCTCGCCATTCTAGTTTTTAGGACTTAGAATTTTTTCTACTTCTTCTCTAAATTTCTTAAAATTACGAAAATTTATTTTAAGTGGTTAAATTGATAGACATCAAAATTTTCTGGTTCGTAGTAATAGTTGGATTTGTACGTGGACCGGGTTATTGGAGCCAAACAGTACTCAATTATATTGAGACCAAACGAATCCTGCCCCTCTGCTGCATCTTTTGGCTATTCGAAACGTGGGCAAAATCAGAAAAGTCTATTAATTGGATAACTTATTATAATTTTTCTTTCCTTTTTAAAAACTAATAGGATATTCAGTGAATGCACCGAGCAAGACGTTCGCCGCCGGTCATACGTTCACCACCTGTAACTCGATCAAGACATCTAGCAAATATTGTCGCCGTTGATTTTTCTTTAGAATCGTCATCTAGTCGAACAAGAACTCCAACTCAAATTTCCGATAATCCATCTTTTGAACCCGACTTCACAATTAAGAACCCGGAGCATATTCAAGGACAATTCCAAGATCTTGAACCACTAATTATTCCTCCTGAGCCACAAACCATTAAATCAGAATCCTCTAGTGATTCGTATTCAACAAATTCAAATATGGAAGTAACGGAACTTCTAAGTATGGAAGATCGAATGAGAGCCACACGCACGGGCCAAGGTCACGCCATTATTAAGCCAGAAGTTAATGCGCCAGATTATGAAATCAAAGGACAAATTCTACACATGGTAACTAACCAATGCCAATTCAGTGGTGCACCGAATGAAGATCCTAACGAACACCTTCGTACGTTTAAAAGAATTTGTACACTATTCAAAATCCGAGAAGTGGAAGATGAGCAGATCTATCTCATGTTGTTTCCCTGGACTTTAAAGGGAGAAGCCAAAGATTGGTTAGAATCGTTACCTGAAGGGGCGATTGACACATGGGATGTTTTAGTTGAAAATTTTCTTAAACGATTCTTTCCGGCATCCAAAGCCGTGAGACTTCAAGGAGAAATTGTTACGTTCGCGCAAAAGCCAAATGAAACATTATATGAGGCGTGGACAAGATTCGGAAGGATGTTGAGAGGATGTCCTCAACACGGTTTAGACACTTACCAAATAGTACAAATATTTTACCAAGGTGTCAACGTTGCTACACGAAAAGACATCGACATAACAGCTGGTGGTTCCATTATGAAGAAAACCGCAACTGAAGCTTACAAAATTATTGATAACACAGCCTCCCACTCGCATGAGTGGCACCAAGAAAAAGATATTTTTCGTTCATCTAAAGCGGCTAGAGCCGATTCTAGCCATGACTTTGATTATGTTTCCGCAAAAATAGATGCTTTCGAAAGACGAATGGAAAAGATGAATAAAGATATTCACGCAATACGAATCAGTTGTGAGCTATGCGGTGGACCACACTTATTGAAAGATTGTCACATTGAACCAACCATGGAACAACGAGAGAATGTTTTCTATATGAACCAAAGGCCGGGAAATAATTATCAAAATAATTATCAACCGCCAAAGCTAAACTTCAATCGAAATCAAAACATTCTTTACAATCCAAAAGGACCCGAAAATAACTGGTATAACCAACAAGGTCCGAATAACCAACCAACTCAAAACAACACTTTCAATCAACAAAGACCTAGCTTGTATAAACCATCACAACAAACCGAAGAGAAAAAGTCAAATCTGGAAGAAGTGGTATTCAAGCTAGTTGAATCTCAAACACAATTTATTGAAACTCAAACCCAAACGAACGAGAGGTTTGATCAGTCATTAAGAACTCAACAAGCTTCCATTTTGAATCTAGAAAAACACGTAGGTACTCTTGCTAGCATGATGAGTGAGAGGGAACAAGGAAAGCTACCGAGTAATACTGAAGCAAATCCTCGGAATGAGAATGTTAACATGGTTTCAACAAATTCTGAAAAACCAGCTCCGGAAGATGGGAAGGTTTTAGATGAGAGTAAAAATGAAGAAGTTACACCACCACCACCAGAGTATGTAAAGCCAGTGGTGGCACCATATAAACCACCCATCCCGTTTCCAAGAAAAGGAGTTGAGTATGAGCAAGTGATAGGTAATAAAGATTGTGATACCTCTGGAAAGAAGAAGAAGAAAAAGAATAAGAAAGTGCAAGAAACAAAAGCCGTAAATATAAACCCGGTGAAGACAGTTCCACCAAAACCTCCACCTAGGGTAGGTGATCCGGGTGAATTTATTGTTCCTTGTCTACTTAGTGATTGTGTCATGTATGATGCACTAGCAGATTTAGGTGCAAGTGTAAGTGTTATGCCTCTTTCCTTATATAAGAGATTAGGTGTAGGTAAGTTAAGTCCAACGGATATGAGTGTTCGACTCTTTGATCAAACCATTAAGCACCCAGTTGAAATTGCTGACAACCTACCCGTTCAAGTAGGCAATTTAACCTTTCTAGTCGAATTTATTGTCATTGACATAGAAGAGGACCCAAACATTCCTCTAATTTTAGGTCGGCCATTCTCAGCGTCCACCAAGGCGTTATTTGATGTAGGAAATGGAAGAATGACACTTAAAAGTGGTGACAAATCGATCACCTTTATGATTCGAAAGTCTAAATCTCCACCAGCCAAAACCGTTGAACCAGTAAAAACAATTGGTAAGAACCATGTGCTTTTACCAACTCCAACGGTAATACTTAGCAATAATGAAACGCCTAAGTGTGGGGAAAATGAAGTAACACCTAATGATGACATGATAACAAAGAACCCCGTTGTTGATACGAAATTAAATGATCCCGTTATTAATAGTTCAATGAAGAAACTTATTAAACGGATTCGCGATGCTAAAACCAAGGGGAACTTTAAGTTATGTAACCGGTTAGTATCCAATCTATCACCTAAAGAAAAGGAGAAACTAGTTGAAATTATGGATATTACACAGGAATCCGACCAATGGCTTAAAGAAAAAGTCACGGATATGCAAGTTGATTATGGACCAAGAGAAATTGACGATAAAGTTAATCACAATTTCGACACCACAGCTACCTAAGTGTGGGGAGATTCGAATGTTATAAAAAGATAATGCTGTCTAAAGTTATTTGTTCTGTTCTCGTGTAGTTCCGAGAATGGAATCCGATTGGTCTTTTCCGCTAGCAGACACTAAAGAACTAGTTTTCTCCCTCCATTCTGAATTTTTGTTTTGTAGTTTTTTTTTATGAAATTAATATGCATTTTAATTTAAGTTTTTAAAAACAAAATTTACTTTAATTCATTAAGTTGAAAAAATGATTTCTAAAATTCGTCGTGAGTTGAAGACTAGGTCATTAAGCCGAAATTACTTTACCCGAGGGCGGGGCGACAAATTTTGTTATCATTATTTTTAATTTTATTGATTTAAAGTATGCCAAAAATATTATACTTTATAAATTTTTGAAAAGTGGGGTTATAAACCAAACTTCAAATATATATATATATATATATATATATATATATATATATATATATATATGTTTGTATTTTATCTTATGTACAAAACAGGGTAAAACAATGCACTTTCAAAGACTGTCATTAAAGTTAAGCAAAAGGTACTAATTTTGACGACAAGACGCAAAACAACAAATATGATATAACAAATGAAGGAATGAACGATGAGGCGCCATCTATCATTCGACGAGCTTTGTAATTACAAACTCGGTATTTTTAATCACTTTTCTACGCTAATCACCCTCATGAATTTAAATTATAGTCTGATTTCATGCAAATGAGGGTATTGCATGATCTTAAGTGTGGGGAAGGGTTATAAATTCTCTCAGGTTTATACTTGGTTTATTTGCCAAATTTTGTGAAAATTTGAAAAATTTTCAATTAAATGAAGTCAAAATCATGTTTATACATATTTATGAACGGTGAAAACTAGGTGATAATACCGAAATTATCGTTACCTCGGAAAGGACATAAATTGAGAAACACCCTAAAACGCTTGAATTCATTTAAAATGAAATAGAAGAAAATAAAAAGGCAAAGAAAGAAACTAAGTGTGGGAAGAATGTACCAAGTTATTCAATTTAAAACATATATCACATATTTTTGTACAAGATTATTGCAGATACTTTTACTTTGGACGATACTAATCAGTTTTACCCGGTTTACTGTAATACATTTGAAAGAAAGATGGATCTACACGATGAATCAATTCCATCATTAAAAGGAAGTAAAGTCTTCCGAAAAAGACACGCGCTTCTTGATTTAGGTCATGAAGTTGTCGTCCAGACCAGCTGTAGGTTGACGAAAAACCTAGAAAAGTCATCTCTAAAATCAGCAGGAAATCCACGGACCTCAGCATCAAACAGGGTCGCCAAGTGGTCAGATTTATCCTAACCATGAGAAGGATTTATCTCGTACAATGGGGAGGCACCGTGCAAATTAGCTTGATAAGACTAATGAATCAGATCCCCAGAAAAGGATAATCTCCTTAAAGATTAAAAATCAGCTTTTAAGACTGATAATACTCAATCCTAGAGATTGACCTTAAAGATTGAGAATTCAAACTCATGGAATTCGATGATATCTAAACTCGAGCTTGAACGAGAAAATATTTTGATCAAAAATACAAACCGATTTGTTTTCTGAAAACCCATTTTCAATGCGTTCATTACCATTGAACGTAAAATCCTAGGAATTCACCTGGAATTCATTAGGTCACCTGAACCAAATCGGGTGTCAACCGTAAGAACGGTGGTTGCATAGCATGGTCGAAGACAGGACCTTGTGCCAGACCGAAAAATCAAAGGATGATCTTTACTATTGCTCCTACCAAGGATAGTTCTAGCATCCGACACGTTAATTAGACCATGAACAAATGCATGTCATTAGACATTGCCTTAACAGTTTCTTGTTCATCGCTTTCCTTTACAACTGGACGGTAGTTTACCGAAAGGTAATATACGGAACAAGTAAACTGGATGTGTGCTTCCGATACCGGGATAGCAGTGGATTACACGAACCTAAAAGTTTTAAGCCAAAATATTGATCCACAAATATATTTTGCAACACCGAATGGTGGGTCAAATCAGAAAACTTGTCTAGGGTAAAATCTAGCTTGAATTTTCAAAAGATCAAATGTTTTCATAAAGATCTAATTTCCTTAAGGATCTAAATTTTTATAGTCATGTGGGACTGTAAACCGCCTTTCAAATGTGCACTTTGCTTTGGAAACCGAAAGTAAATCGACTATTTGATTGCCAGTGTCGTTTACCTAAACCCGAGGCAACTATAAAAGACACACCCACCTTAACCACATCGTTACTATCATTGTTTATACCGCTCTATCAAAATCACTGATGTACAAAGTGTGAAGAATAAAGAAGTGATTCGTATGTTTTTATTTCAAGACTGTATTGCTTGAGGACAAGCAACGTTCAAGTGTGGGGATATTGATAAGGCTAAAAAGGAACATATATTTCATACCATTATCCCCCAAGAAAGACAAGATTTTAGTTGCAATTGTTCCATTTTCAAGTGATATTCGTTTATATTAAATAAGTGCGAAGACAAAAGGCGAAAACGACGAATTGAAGACACAAAGGTCCAAAAAAAGCTCAAATATACAAGATACAAATAAAAAGGTTCAAATTATTGATGAAGAACGTCTAAAAATGACAAGAGTACAAGTTGCGGAACGCAAAGTACACGATATAAAATAGTACGAAAGGACGTCCGAAAATCCGGAACCGGGACCCGAGCCAAGAAGAAACGCCTGACGCAATGGACCAAAAATATCTAGTCTACTATGCACATAAATATAATATAATATATAAATAATTATTAAAATTATTTATATTTTATATATATTTAATAAATATGTCGACGAACAAGAAGACAAAAGATATGTGAGCTGTCCAGCTTGGCCATGCGAGTCGCATGGCAAATAGGCATAAACCCATGCGAGTCGCATGGCAGTAAAAATCTGGCCAAATGCCTATAAAAAGGCAGTTTATGCACGAACTCAAACACATCTTTTTCTTTTCCTTCTCTGTAAACATATAACATAAATAAATAATTATAATTTTAATTATAATTTTAATAATTATGATTTAGTTTAGTATTGTAACAAATGATTTACGGGTTTTAAGTCAAGACTCTGCCCGTGTAATACTACGATATTAATACCCACTGTAAGTTATGTCTTTCCTTTTTAATTTAATGTCTCGTAACTAAGTTATTATTATGCTTATTTGAGCCGAAGTAATCGTGATGTTAGGCTAAAATATTAAGACGGGGTTATTGAACTTTGTACCATAATTAAAGGTTTGGGCAAAAGACCGACACTTGTGGAAATTGGACTATTGACTATTAATAGATGGGGGGTATTGTCTAATTGAGTGACAACTCATTGGAGTCTGTCGAACCTATCTTCAAATTAATTAACCTAATAATTAATAATGATTATGGTTGTCCTATTTAGTGATGTTCATATGGAATCTGTTATAATCATTTAATTAATCAATTGGGTTGGGTAATTGATTATTCATTCTGATCAAGTGGATGAATTAATATTCATAAACTAATTAAAACAGGGGTGGATTACATACAGTGATAACTGGTGTAATTGTTGACAGAAGTGATAACTGCGTCACAGTTTAAATCCTTAATCAGTTGGAATATTTGACTTCGGGTATAAGGGTAATTTGATGAGGATACTCGCACTTTATATTTATGACCGATGGACTATTATGGACAAAAACCAGATAGACGTATCAAATAAACCAGGACAAAGGACAATTAACCCATGGTAATAAATTAAAATCAACACGTCAAACATCATGATTACGGAAGTTTAAATAAGCATAATTCTTTTATTATATTTCTCATCGTATCTTTATTTACTGTCATTTTATTACTCGCAATTTTATTTACTGTCATTTTATTTATTGTCATTATTTTACGCACTTTAATTATCGTCATTTATCTTTACGCTTAAAATATAGAATCGACAAACCGGTCATTAAACGGTAAAAACCCCCCTTTTATAATAATATTACTACTTATATATATATATATATATATATATATATATATATATATATTTATATAAATATAGTTAAAAATATAGTAAGTATCACCAGCTCCCTGTGGAACGAACCGGACTTACTAAAAACTACACTACTCTACGATTAGGTACACTGCCTATAGTGTTGTAGCAAGGTTTAGGTATATCCCATCCGTAAATTAATAAAACTTGTGTCATATTTTGTAGTATTTTGTATTAAAAATAATACTATTTCGTACCCTCACGCTACATCATCAATATAAAATAAAGGATTTATGCTTATTTAAACTTCCGTAATCATGATGTTTGACGTGTTGATTTTAATTTATTACCATGGGTTAATTGTCCTTTGTCCTGGATTATTCAATATGTCCATACGGTTTTTGTCCATAACAGTCCATCAGTCATAAATATAAAGTGCGAGAGTCCTCGTCAAATTATCCTTATACCCGAAGTCAAATATTCCAACTAATTGGGGACTCGAACTGTAACAATGTCTTAATGCTTTGTTTAATGAATACACCAGGTTATCGACTACGTGTAATCCAAGGTTTCAATACTTTGTTAACAATTACACCAATTACCCTTGAATGTAATCTACCCCTGTTTCAACGAGTCCATTGACTATTAATCCATTCCTGTGTCCGGTAAAATGAACAATTATTGGTATTTATAGATATCCCGCCCACCGTACCCGATTAAGCGTATGTGGTTATTTATAGATACGTCGAATTGTAACCTTTAATATTAAATTAATGAGGTATCGTTTAGTTAATATAAAACCCATTAGTAGCCCATAGTCTAATTTCCACAAGTGTCGTTCTTTTGTCCAAACCCCAATTATCGTCCAAAGCCCAATTACCCCGTCTTTAATATTTAGCCCAACATCACGATTAATTCGGCTTAAATAAGCATAATAATAACTTAGCTACGAGACATTAATTTAAAAAGGTTGAACGTAACTTACAATGAGTATTAATAGCGTAGCGTTACACGGACAGAATTTCGACTTACAAACTTAAAACATTCGCCACTATAACCTTATTATTATTAAACTTAAATTAAAATTAAAATTATAAATATATATATATTTTTACGTATATAGAAAAGAAAGAAAAGGGGTAATGAATCGATCAGAATGCGCGGCCTTTTATAGGCCCACGTTTCACTGTTGAGCTCCGCGAGTGAGGAGGTTTTCTTCATCAAAGCTCCGCGAGTGCGGAGTCTGGAATCCAGCTCATAGATCAAATTCAAAACATGGGCTGCGTATAATTATAATATATAATAATATATATAATTAATTATATATTATATTATATTCTTGTGCATAGTTGACTTGTAATTTTTGGTCCGTTGCGTCGCACGCTGAAAGTTGGTTCATGTCTCGGTTCTGGATTTTCGAACGCCTTTTTGTACAACTTAATATCTTGTACTTTGTGTTTCACGGCTTGTACTCTTGTAATTTTTAGACGTTTCTCATCAATAATTTGAACCACTTGAATTGTACTTTGTACTTTTTAGCTTTTTGGTCATTTGCGTCTTCAATTCGTCGAATCTGTCTTTTGTCTTCACCTTTTATTATTTAAACGAATATCACTTGTAAATAGAACAATTGCAACTAAAAGCTTGTCTTTCTTGAAGGATAATGCTATGAAATATGTGTTCGTTTTTAGCATTATCAAATATTCCCACACTTGAGCGTTGCTTGTCCTCAAGCAATATAGAACTTGAATATATCTTTACTAGAATCACTTCATTATTCTTCACACTTTGTACATCAGTGATTTCTATACGGCGGTATGAACAATGGTAGTAACATTGTGGTTTACAGTCTCACATGACTATGAAAATTTAGATTCTTTAAGGAAATTGGATCTTTATGAAAACATTTGGTCTTTTTGAAAATTCAATCTAGCTTTTACCCTAGATAAGCTTTCCGAAATAACCCTTCACCGGTGTTTACAAATTATTTTTGTGGGTTTCGTGGGTTTCAGATTTGAAAAGTTTAGCTCAAAACTTATGGTTTTGTGTCACCCACTTGCTAATCTTGTATTGGGAAAGCAACACGTCCAGTAAACTACCGTCCGGTTATAAAGGAAAGCGTTGAACAAGCAACTGTTAAGGCAATGTCTCGTGACATGCTTTTGATTATGGTCTATATCGTGTCGGATGCAATTACTATCCTTGGTAGGAGCAATAGTAAAGATCACCCTATAGTTTTTTTGTGACGCCCCGTACTAAATCATCATGTACGGACCATCAACAACAGGATCATTACAAGGTTAAGTACTATATGCGTTTTCAAAACAGAGTTTACATTCATAAATAAAAGTGACGTCATAACATACGTCAATTGTTTTACAAATCAAAAGTATGCTTCACTAAGTAGAAGCATTAAATAAGTGTACGTGACCATAATGGTCGTTACATAACATAAGTTCATAAGTAAAAAGTTTGAATGCAACATAAGTAGTCATGCGATAACAACTCTAGGCAGCGGGTTCTACAGCACGACTAGTAAGATAGCGGAAGCGACTTCAAGCACCTGAGAAAATACATGCTTAAAAAGGTCAACACAAAGGTTGGTGAGCTATAGTTTAAGTATAACAGTAACGTAAGTAGGCCACGAGATTTCAGTGCTACAACGAGCGTTTCAAAAGTATGTAAAAAGTATATGCTTAACCGTGGGCACCCGGTAACTAACTTAACGTTTAAAGTACCCCCTTAAAGTGCACTTGGCAAGTGCGTATAACCTCGAAGTATTAAACACTCGTTAAATGCTAGCGCTACTAGCCCGAGTGGGGATGTCAAACCCTATGGATCCATATCTAAGATTCGCGTTCACGGTTCAAAAACCAATGATTAAACGTTACCGAGCTAAAGGGAAAGTTTCTGCCGTTATATAACCCACACATATATAAAGTTTAAGTACTCGTGCCTAGTATGTAAAACATAAAATCCGCATGTATTCTCAGTTCCCAAAATAAGTTAAAGTAAAAAGGGAATGCTATAACTCACAATGATTAGTAGTAATGGTAAGGTAGTAGTCGGAAAGTGGTGTGCAAGTAACGGTCCAAACGTCCTCAACCTAAGTCAAATAGCACTAAGTCAATAAGTCGTCTCAAAAGGTTTACAAGTACGTAATTAAGGTCATAAGGGTCATCATCAATCATCATTAAACAAAAGGTAACAAGTAAGACTCGTTTATGAAAGTCGTTTAAAACAAAGGCTGACTTCGGTCAGTCACCACGGCCTCTACCCTTACTGAATTAAGGTGAGACCAGTGGTCATGGCTCCGTATATGAGTCCCTTAAGTGTGGTAAAATTTACAGAAGCAAACTCGTCTTGGTTTGACCGTGGCGACGGTCTAAGTGCGAGTAGGTCAGAAATTTCTGCACAACGTTAAAGGACATGGTAACGATCGGAGGGCCATAAATCCTAAACCGTAACTCGGATTAAGACGAGTCCTATATGAAAAGTTATCTACTCGAAAAGTTCTATCTAAAAATCAAGGTTAGAACAGCCCAGGTCTACTGGTCTGTTCCAGAAGCATCAGGTCAGTAGGTTTTGGACAGAACAGTGGGTTTTGGAGAGTTCCGGTTGTCTCGGTGCTTGATGTTCATCACGGTTCTCATCCTTGATGCGTATAGCTTCAAGTGTACAACTCGTTGATGTGTTAACATCATTTTGACCAAGGTTTGTCCATCATAACTCAAGTGCAAGTGTTGTAAATGTTTGATGAACCAAGGTTCCATGTAAGTTTATGAACAAGTTCATGAACACTAAGAAAGATCACAACCAAGTGTTGGATCCATGATACTTGCACCAAAGTGTAAGCTCTTGTTGGTTTCATGTCCTTGTTCAAATGTGTAGTAAGCAACTAACAATAAGAAATAAATAAAAAAGAATGATAAGCCTAAACCAACCATGAAGGTGGTATTCTAGTAACATACAACAAACAAGAACACAAGTAACAATTATAAAGATTATAAACTTTAAATCTTTTGAAACAAAATATGTAGAACATAACTAGATAGATTATGTTCTTGGATGTTCTTGATGAATACAAGATATTATGAAGAATCAAAACTAAGAAGTTTGATCTTGTAACATGAAAGTAAGTAAGTAAACAACTTAGTAACCTACAAGTAATTAACTTTAAACAAGAACAAGTAACAAAAGTTTTAACAACAAAGATTGATGATGATGATGTTCATGTAGAAATCAGTTTTTACCAACAAAGAAAAGAAGAAAAGAAGTTGTTACTTACAAGAAAGAAAGAAGAACTTGAGAGAAAGATAAGAGAAAAGATGAAGCAAGTGTGTGTGTGTATATGAGAAATGAGTGAGCAAGTGAGAGTAATGAAGGAAAATGAAATCAAAACACCACTAAATGGTGTACATGGATTCGGCATTCAGCTGAATGGGAGGGGGGGAAGGTTAAGTTTAATGGTTATTTGAATGAAAAGCTTGCAAAAGTTGGGTAAAAGGGTGGTGTACATGGGGATAACAAGTAATTTGATTCCAAATGCACAAACTAACTAGTTACTTATGAAAGTAATACTTACAAGTATGCAAGAGTGGGCTTAATGTCCATTAAAAGAAGTAGGGTGGGCTTGTGAGTCTTATTCAAGAGTCCATTACACTAATTAAAGCCCAAGTTGCAAATAATCCAAATAAGTCCAACTTAAGCCCAAGTAATTAACTAAAAGCCTTAGTTAATTAAAATGATTAATAAAATTAATCATGAATGTAAATAATATCTTAAAATATTATTCGTGCAAGTTCCGGGTGTCACAAAGACGTTTCGGGCATTTAAAGTTCAAGTACGGGCAATTAAAGCAACATGTAAATGTAATAACATACATTCGTTTAATCAAGCGTATTAATAATAATAATTATTAATAAATAACGTTGTAAATTCCAGGGTCGTTACATTACCCACCTGTTAAAGAAAATTTCGTCCCGAAATTTTAAGCTGAAGTAGATGGAGGAGTCGGGAAAAGATGAGGATACTTTCGCATCATTTGATCCTCTCGCTCCCAAGTAAACTCAGGTCCTCGTTTGGCATTCCATCGTACTCGTACAATCGGAATCTTGTTGCGTTTCAAAGTTTTGATCTCACGATCCATAATCTCAACAGGTTCCTCCACAAAGTGGAGTTTGTCATCAATAGTAAGTTCTTCCAAAGGTATGATGAGTTCGGGTGCAGCAAGACACTTCTTCAAGTTTGACACATGGAAGGTAGGATGAACTGAGCTCAATTGTGCTGGAAGATCAAGACGATAAGCAACGGGTCCAACACGTTCCAAAATTTCGAAAGGACCAATGTATCGTGGGTTCAACTTTCCACGTTTTCCAAAACGGATCACACCTTTCCAAGGTGCAACCTTCAACATTACACGATCACCAACATTAAATTCAAAGTCTTTCCGTTTAAGATCGGCATAACTCTTTTGGCGATCACGGGCAGTCTTAAGTCTAGCTTGGATCTGAGCAATCTTCTCCGTGGTTTCGTGAACTACCTCGGGTCCGGTGATTTGCTTTTCGCCTACTTCGGCCCAACAAATAGGAGATCGGCACTTACGACCATACAATGCTTCAAAAGGTGCAGCATTAATGCTTGAGTGATAACTGTTATTGTACGAGAATTCGGCGAGTGGCAAATGCCTTTCCCAGGCCTTTCCAAAATCAATGACACATGCACGCAGCATGTCCTCCAAGGTCTGAATCGTTCGTTCACTTTGCCCGTCAGTCTGAGGATGATAAGCAGTACTCATGTCAAGACGAGTTCCCATGGCTTCTTGCAAAGAACGCCAAAATCTGGAAGCAAAACGGGGATCGCGATCGGAGATGATTGATAAAGGTACACCATGACGAGATACAACCTCTTTGATGTACAGCTGAGCAAGTCTTTCCATTGTATCAGTTTCCTTCATCGCTAGGAAGTGTGCAGATTTGGTGAGGCGGTCAACAATAACCCAAATAGTATCGCATCCGCCCACCGTCTTCGGCAGCTTAGTAATGAAATCCATTGTGATCCTTTCCCACTTCCATTGTGGGATTTCCGGCTGTTGAAGTAACCCAGAAGGTCTCTGATGTTCGGCTTTAACCTTCGAGCAAGTCAAACACTTACCAACATAAGTCGCAACGTCCTTCTTAAGATTCAGCCACCAATACTGTTCTTTAAGGTCGTGGTACATCTTACCTGCACCGGGGTGAATCGAATATCTCGATTTGTGTGCTTCATCAAGTATCAGGCTTCGTAGATCTCCATAGTAAGGTACCCAAATTCTTCCGGCATAACATCGGAGTCCAGACTCTCTAACCTCGAATCGAGAGACAAGTATGTTCAAATGCTCGTGAGATATGTTCTCCTCCTTGAGAGCCTCAACTTGGGCTACTCTGATCTGGTTGTTGAGGTTCGAATGGATGGTGATGTTCAGAGCCCTAACACGGAGAGGTGCCGTCCTCTCCTTTCGGCTTAAAGCGTCAGCTACAACATTGGCCTTGCCAGGGTGATAACGGAGTTCACAATCGTAGTCGTTGAGCGTCTCGATCCATCGACGCTGTCTCATATTCAATTGCTTCTGATCGAAGATGTGCTGGAGACTCTTGTGATCGGTGAAGATAGTGCTCTTAGTTCCATACAAATAATGTCTCCACAATTTGAGTGCAAAGACAACGGCTCCAAGTTCAAGATCATGTGTAGTGTAGTTCCGCTCGTGAATCTTCAATTGGCGGGAGGCATAGGCAATAACCTTTGATCGTTGCATCAGTACACAACCAAAACCACTCTTCGATGCATCGCAATAAACAACAAAGTCATCACTGCCTTCAGGAAGTGATAGGATAGGTGCGGAGGTTAACTTCTTCTTCAAAGTTTGGAATGCTGATTCGTGTGTGGGTTCCCAAATGAACTTCTTGCCCTTGTGAGTCAGTGCGGTCAAAGGACGCGCAATCAGAGAAAATCCTTCGATAAACCTTCGATAATAACCGGCGAGACCTAGAAATTGGCGAATATGCGTTGGAGTAGTGGGGGTCTCCCACTTGCTGATGGCTTCAATCTTGGCGGGATCAACTTTGATACCCTGGTCGCTCACAACATGACCCAAAAACTGTACTTCCTTCAACCAAAATTCGCACTTGGAGAATTTGGCGTAAAGTTGCTCTTGTCTTAAGAGTTCAAGCACTAGCCGAAGGTGTTGCTCATGTTCTTCTTCGCTCTTAGAGTAGATGAGGATATCATCTATGAAGACGATAACAAACTTATCCAAGTAAGGCTTGCAGACACGATTCATGAGATCCATGAACACGGCAGGGGCATTTGTCAAACCGAATGGCATCACGAGGAACTCATAATGACCATAACGGGTCCTGAATGCAGTTTTCATCACGTCACTTTCCTTCACTCTCAGCTGGTGATATCCGGATCGCAAATCGATCTTTGAATAAACGCTCGATCCTTGTAGTTGATCAAAAAGATCATCAATTCGTGGAAGAGGATATCGATTCTTGATAGTCAATTTGTTGAGCTCACGGTAGTCAATACACATACGGAAGGATCCATCCTTCTTCTTTACAAACAACACAGGTGCGCCCCAAGGCGAGAAGCTTGGTTGGATAAACCCTCGATCTAATAGCTCTTGTAGTTGACTCTGTAATTCTTGCATCTCGGAAGGTGCGAGTCTATAAGGTGCGCGAGCTACAGGTGCAGCTCCTGGCACTAAGTCAATCTGAAACTCTACTGCTCTCTGCGGTGGTAATCCAGGCAATTCCTCTGGGAAGACATCAGAAAACTCGTTCACAATACGCACATCGTTCACGTTCTTCACCTCAGTTTCTACTGCTTTCACATGTGCTAGGACAGCAAAGCGTCCCTTCTTCATAATCTTTTGTGCTTTCACGCAACTAATGAGGTTCAACTTCGAGGTACATCTCTCTCCATAGATAACCAGTGGTTCGCCATCTCCTTGTGGTATGCGAAGTGCTTTATCTCCACAGATAACATCGGCCTTTATCTTGCTCAACCAATCCATACCGACGATCACGTCAAAACTTCCCAGTTTGATAGGTATCAAATCAATTTCGAAATCTGCACCAGCTATGTTGATAATAGCTCCACGACTAATATGGTCAACCTTTTCAAGTTTTCCATTGGCGACCTCGACAAGCATACTTTCCTTCAAAGGAACTAACGACCAATCTAACTTATCACAAAAATGTCTACACACATAGCTCCTATCGGCACCAGTATCAAATAGGACAGAAGCTAAAAGATTGTTGATCTTGAATATACCTGTCACCAAGTCGGGGTTGTCGCGAGCGTCCCTTGCATTAACATTGAAGGCTCTAGCACGCGGTGGTCCGCCATCCTTACGCTTGTTAGGACACTCATTTCTGAAATGGCCCGTCTTTCCACATTCATAACACTTCTTAGGCCCATTGTTGTTGTGGTTTGGCTTCACATTCAAAGTGGTAACCTTGCAATCCTTGCCAACATGTCCAGATCGTTGGCACTTCTCACAGATAACATTGCAATACCCAGTGTGGTGCTTGTAGCACCTATTGCATTGTGGTAAGGTTCCTTTGTAGTTCGGATTGGTGCGGTTGTTGTTGTTGGGGTTGGTGTTGTTGTTGTGCATGTTGTTGTTTTGCCTAAACCCTTCATGTCGCTTTGCCGGGTTTTGATCATAGTTCCTACCCCTGTTGTTGTTGTGGTTGTTGTCCCATTTCCTCTTTTCACCACTAACAGTTTCGAACTTAGCCTTCTCCGGCTCGTCAAGGATGATTTGATTCAAGAGAGTATGCGCCATGCGCATCGCTTCGGGAACACTTGGTGGCTTGGATGAGGTAACATTACCCTTGATGGACTTAGGAAGTCCCGAGAAGTATTTCTCCAAACGCTTAAATTCGGGGGTGACCATGGTTGGACACATAAGAGCCAATTCCAAAAACCTACGGTTGTAGTTGTTAAGGTCGTTCCCTACGGTTTTCAATTGCATGAATTCGATTTCCATCTTTTGAATCTCGGTTCTCGGACAGTATTCCTCGATCATAGCACATTTAAATTCTTCCCAAGGCGTAGCATACGCCTCATCAATTCCTTTCGCTTGGGCCATGGTATTCCACCATGTGAGCGCGCCATCATACAGCGTGCAAGATGCAAATTTCGTTTTGTTAGCCTCAGAACAATTGCTAACCCTGAATACCGATTCCAACTTTTCGAACCATCTGGTGAGACCGACGGGTCCCTCAGTGCCACTGAAGTAGTGTGGCTTGCAGTTTTGAAATTCCTTGTAAGTACACCCATCTCGGACGACAGGGGGATTGACAGGCGGTGGTGGTGGAACTTGGGGTTGTCTTTCAGCTAGTGCAGCAGCGACTCGCTCGTTAATCAATTCCTCAATTTGTGCCGCGGTGGGGATAGATCTCCCGTTGGCCATGATGTTCTATACAAACATTTTGACTCAAGTCAAAATCCATTATGCAAATAATAATAGTACATTATATAACAACCAACATGAAAACAGCACAACACATGTTGATTAAATAACGCAAGCAGATATAGGTACCACAAAACCATGAGATGATAACGTAAATAGAACACTTGCGCAAGAAGTAAGCAACACAAATTCCATTCATTAATGATAATAAGTTCATACATTACAATAAGTTCGTACATTACATAAGTGAAATATGAAATTACAAAAGAGATTACAATACAGAATCTAGTACAAAGTCCTACGGCGATGGTGGGTACAAGATGTCCAAAACATGAGCCATCTGCTCCTCGAGCTCAGTAACTCGAGTCTGGAGAATCTCAATCTCTCGCCTCATTTCCTCATTAGAGGAAGGTGATGGGGCAGGTGGTGCTGGCGGTGCAGGTGGAGCCGGTGGTGCTGAAGTGGATGGTCCGGCTCTGGGTGGAGACGGTAATATCAGTGGGTCGGCGGGGTACGGCACCAGCCGTTTACGAGCAGTGATCCTACGACGCCGACCATAAGCGTCAGTGACAGTACGACCAGGAATTATGCCAGCGAAGCGATACCGCTTCTTCGGCGGGGTAGAAGGTGCCTGAATCGGTCGGTCAGCGGGATCCTCCTCATCACTGGAGTCGTCAGATGAGGTGTCGTCTGAAGAAGCATCGGTGGAAGAACCGTCGTCTGAATCATGCGGTGGTGGCGCGGGTGGCTCAACATATCCGAAAGCGGCCAACATCTGTCGGTGTCGGCCTGGCGTAATCACGGCTAAGCGGCCGTCGGCAGTGCGTCGGCAAGGTGTGCGCCAGTGATTACGGAAAGGACCCTCCCCAAACTCCGCGGGGATATCTATGCCACCAATACGAGCCAGTTGCCTCGGGGGTCTGGAAGAAGACGCCGGGATGGGCACACTAGAGCTAGCTCCAGAACTAGAGGCGCCGGGGTCGCCAGTGGGTGTCGGGGCCGGAATGTCAGCAGCAGCAGCAGCAGCAACAGGTGCAGCAGTGGGAGGAACAACGGGGCCTGAGCCGCTCGGGATGTCAGTAGGTGGAACGTCCGACATCTGAACAAGGAAAAATAAATTTTCCATGTCAGTATGTCATAAAGCAAGCAAATAATAGGCCAACAGTTTAAATCATGTATAACAATAAGTAGCATGGCAATATCAGTAATCGTACGAAACCAGCATGCAATCGAAAGCAAGTAATAGCATGCAGTAGTGAAATCATGTAGTAGCATACGGCATATAGCAGTAACAGTAAGCAGCAGCATGCAGTAAGTTCAGCGGAAACAAGTAAACTAACAAGTTGTAGATTAGCCCTATTAGTGAATCCTACTCGGGTCGGTCTTAGACTCACTAATGCATCCTAATTCCCTACAACCAATGCTCTGATACCAAATGTGACGCCCCGTACTAAATCATCATGTACGGACCATCAACAACAGGATCATTACAAGGTTAAGTACTATATGCGTTTTCAAAACAGAGTTTACATTCATAAATAAAAGTGACGTCATAACATACGTCAATTGTTTTACAAATCAAAAGTATGCTTCACTAAGTAGAAGCATTAAATAAGTGTACGTGACCATAATGGTCGTTACATAACATAAGTTCATAAGTAAAAAGTTTGAATGCAACATAAGTAGTCATGCGATAACAACTCTAGGCAGCGGGTTCTACAGCACGACTAGTAAGATAGCGGAAGCGACTTCAAGAACCTGAGAAAATACATGCTTAAAAAGGTCAACACAAAGGTTGGTGAGCTATAGTTTAAGTATAACAGTAACGTAAGTAGGCCACGAGATTTCAGTGCTACAACGAGCGTTTCAAAAGTATGTAAAAAGTATATGCTTAACCGTGGGCACCCGGTAACTAACTTAACGTTTAAAGTACCCCCTTAAAGTGCACTTGGCAAGTGCGTATAACCTCGAAGTATTAAACACTCGTTAAATGCTAGCGCTACTAGCCCGAGTGGGGATGTCAAACCCTATGGATCCATATCTAAGATTCGCGTTCACGGTTCAAAAACCAATGATTAAACGTTACCGAGCTAAAGGGAAAGTTTCTGCCGTTATATAACCCACACATATATAAAGTTTAAGTACTCGTGCCTAGTATGTAAAACATAAAATCCGCATGTATTCTCAGTTCCCAAAATAAGTTAAAGTAAAAAGGGAATGCTATAACTCACAATGATTAGTAGTAATGGTAAGGTAGTAGTCGGAAAGTGGTGTGCAAGTAACGGTCCAAACGTCCTCAACCTAAGTCAAATAGCACTAAGTCAATAAGTCGTCTCAAAAGGTTTACAAGTACGTAATTAAGGTCATAAGGGTCATCATCAATCATCATTAAACAAAAGGTAACAAGTAAGACTCGTTTATGAAAGTCGTTTAAAACAAAGGCTGACTTCGGTCAGTCACCACGGCCTCTACCCTTACTGAATTAAGGTGAGACCAGTGGTCATGGCTCCGTATATGAGTCCCTTAAGTGTGGTAAAATTTACAGAAGCAAACTCGTCTTGGTTTGACCGTGGCGACGGTCTAAGTGCGAGTAGGTCAGAAATTTCTGCACAACGTTAAAGGACATGGTAACGATCGGAGGGCCATAAATCCTAAACCGTAACTCGGATTAAGACGAGTCCTATATGAAAAGTTATCTACTCGAAAAGTTCTATCTAAAAATCAAGGTTAGAACAGCCCAGGTCTACTGGTCTGTTCCAGAAGCATCAGGTCAGTAGGTTTTGGACAGAACAGTGGGTTTTGGAGAGTTCCGGTTGTCTCGGTGCTTGATGTTCATCACGGTTCTCATCCTTGATGCGTATAGCTTCAAGTGTACAACTCGTTGATGTGTTAACATCATTTTGACCAAGGTTTGTCCATCATAACTCAAGTGCAAGTGTTGTAAATGTTTGATGAACCAAGGTTCCATGTAAGTTTATGAACAAGTTCATGAACACTAAGAAAGATCACAACCAAGTGTTGGATCCATGATACTTGCACCAAAGTGTAAGCTCTTGTTGGTTTCATGTCCTTGTTCAAATGTGTAGTAAGCAACTAACAATAAGAAATAAATAAAAAAGAATGATAAGCCTAAACCAACCATGAAGGTGGTATTCTAGTAACATACAACAAACAAGAACACAAGTAACAATTATAAAGATTATAAACTTTAAATCTTTTGAAACAAAATATGTAGAACATAACTAGATAGATTATGTTCTTGGATGTTCTTGATGAATACAAGATATTATGAAGAATCAAAACTAAGAAGTTTGATCTTGTAACATGAAAGTAAGTAAGTAAACAACTTAGTAACCTACAAGTAATTAACTTTAAACAAGAACAAGTAACAAAAGTTTTAACAACAAAGATTGATGATGATGATGTTCATGTAGAAATCAGTTTTTACCAACAAAGAAAAGAAGAAAAGAAGTTGTTACTTACAAGAAAGAAAGAAGAACTTGAGAGAAAGATAAGAGAAAAGATGAAGCAAGTGTGTGTGTGTATATGAGAAATGAGTGAGCAAGTGAGAGTAATGAAGGAAAATGAAATCAAAACACCACTAAATGGTGTACATGGATTCGGCATTCAGCTGAATGGGAGGGGGGGAAGGTTAAGTTTAATGGTTATTTGAATGAAAAGCTTGCAAAAGTTGGGTAAAAGGGTGGTGTACATGGGGATAACAAGTAATTTGATTCCAAATGCACAAACTAACTAGTTACTTATGAAAGTAATACTTACAAGTATGCAAGAGTGGGCTTAATGTCCATTAAAAGAAGTAGGGTGGGCTTGTGAGTCTTATTCAAGAGTCCATTACACTAATTAAAGCCCAAGTTGCAAATAATCCAAATAAGTCCAACTTAAGCCCAAGTAATTAACTAAAAGCCTTAGTTAATTAAAATGATTAATAAAATTAATCATGAATGTAAATAATATCTTAAAATATTATTCGTGCAAGTTCCGGGTGTCACAAAGACGTTTCGGGCATTTAAAGTTCAAGTACGGGCAATTAAAGCAACATGTAAATGTAATAACATACATTCGTTTAATCAAGCGTATTAATAATAATAATTATTAATAAATAACGTTGTAAATTCCAGGGTCGTTACATTTTTAGTCTGGCACAAGGTCCTATCTTCGACCATGCTATGCAACCACCGTTCTTACGGTTGACACCCGATTTGGTTCAGGTGACCTAATGAATTCCAGGTGAATTATTAGGATTTTACGTTCAATGGTAATGAACGCATTGAAAATGAGTTTTCAGAAAATAAATCGGTTTGTAATTTGATCAAAATATTTTCTCGTTCAAGCTCGAGTTTAGATATCATCGAATTCCATGAGTTTGTAATTCTTAATCTTTAAGTTCAATCTCAAGGATTGAGTAATATCAGGCTTAAAAGCTGATTTTTTGATCTTTAAGGAGATTATCCTTTCTGGGGATCTGATTCATTAGTCTTATAAGCTAATTTGCACGATGCCCCCCATTGTACAAGATAGATCCTCTCATGGTTAGGATAAGTCTGACCACTTGGCGACCCTGTTTGATGTGACGACCCGGAAATTTCCGACCAAATTTAAACTTAATCTTATTGGATTTCGACACGATAAGCAAAGTATATAATGTTGAGTCTTGGAAATTTTGGAACGATATTCATATATTCAATTGACCATTGACTATTCCTAACGATTCACGAACAGTTGTGTGTAAATAAATATGAAAATATATATAATCATATATAAATACAAGTGTATATAAATACAATTAATTAATAATGTTATTGATATCATTACTACTTTCATTATTATAAATATTATTATCAATCAATATTAACAATATTAAATATTAAAACTTTTATAAATTTAAAATTATGATTATCACAAATCCACAATAAATACTTAAAATCATAAATATGATTAAATTTATTACGTGGTTGTAATCTAAATATTATTAAATATTAAGATTAATACTACTATAATTATTATTATAAATAAAAGAATTATTATGTATTAATTATTAATTAATATTATCAATATTATTATTATTTATTATTAATATTTTGATATATTTACATTTATCAAATTATTAATATTAATTATATATTTATAAATTATAAAACTCAGATTCAATTATATGAATTGTTTCACGTCCCCATCCAATCCAACTTTCTCTCTCTTTACTCGATTGCCTGCTGTCACTAAATTGTACGATCTTGTTAACTATAACTATTAAATTATAGTAAATTGATGTTTCTGTCTCTGAATTGAGTACCAGACAAATTTTATCACAATTGCAAACAAAAATAGTTAACATTCCTGATTGACTTTCTTACAATATCACTCACCAGCTACACTATATAATCCACCATTTTGTTTCTTCTTCTTGTTTAATATTCGATCACTTTTCACTAATTAGAGATATGCACATATAACATATGCATATGAAAATATAATATACATAGATAAAACAACCTTTCTCTTCTCCTATACCACCACCATCTAGACTACATCAAGACCCATCGACTACTACTACTGTCGTTATTATTCTGTCCAAAACACCATCACATGAATTCGAAAGCCTACTTGAACGAAGCTCACTTAAACCTCACTATTTTCTGTTTCAATTGTTGACAACCCTTCGGTTACTCATTTTCTTTTCCTCTCTTTTTCATTTGTGTTCAACTCCAACACCCACGTAAAAACCTATGCTATTATCGCCGCTATTAATTTCTTCAATCACCATCACAAACCATGACCACCAATGCCAACTATGATCGACCACCTTGTCGTCCACCATCAGTCATCACGTTTCTGTTTCTAAACAGCTACTATCCCATCTTAAACCTATCTACATCATCAATAATACAACAATCATTATCACCCACACTAAAACCGTGAGCACCACCACTTTTCATCATCTCCTCCATTCAAAACCACCATAAACTATCACCACCACCACAAGAATCACTACAACCGTAGACCCACCACCATGAACAAGAACCACCATCAAATTGTGATCGTTTATGTTTCTGTTCGAGACCCAACACCAATGATAACCTTCCAACACTCACCATTGTTAATGACCACCCTAATCACAACCACAACCACTATAACCCATCAAACAATATTATGTTCACTACTACTATCCCTCTTTTGTTATGAACCACCATCATTAAACCATTTTTACTAACCTTATTTCTGTTATCACGAATCAAAAATCCCAATTAATAAACCCATATCTCCACCTTCTTCTTTGTTTATGTCGATCCAAAACCAAATCAAACCGTTGTTACTATTAATCACCTCCTTGCTTCAATAACCTGCAACTAATGAATAATGATGATCAACCATATAAGAGATGATGATTGATAAATAAAGATAATGATAAAACTACCTTATTATCCTTTTTCACTTCGATGGAACCCTACGATCTTAACCTGCAAACCGTTTTTTTATCACTTTAACTTTGTTTCTGTTTCCTGTATTCTGCGTGACTCAAACCACCACCTCAGCCACTTTCTTTTTCTCTATATTCTTATTCGAAAACCACCATCACAAGGATAAACTACAGCTGCACTTTTCTGTTTCTTTTATTACTTAACACAACCAGAACAAACACCAATTCACTGTCATCTGTTTCCCGTTGTTTTTACTGCTGCTGTACACGAATTTTGTTTCTGTTTTGGTTGATCCGTGAATGACGAGAATATAATAAAGATTAAGTGATATGATAACAATGATAGGAAAGTAAAAGTGGTGAGTAAAGGAACGAGATATTTCAATTAAACAATGATGGCGGCTGCAAATTGTTACTTTCTGTATTCTTTTCCTTTTAAGAACCAAACATCCTTTTTGAATTATCTTAGGTAAGTTGTTAATGGATTGGGTTATGAAAATGCTACTGGGCCGATGTAAATTTATGCTTATGAGTACTGTTGGGCCGTTGTATATAGGGCCTAGACGTTTTGGGCTTGTATCAATTTGATTTCATGTTAATATGGTGATGATAAATGATAAACTGGCGATAAATATTAAAACAATAATTTCGCAAGTTTATACCAAAAACAAATTCATGGTTCAATGGTTTAGTGGTGTTTTGGGTTAAAGAGAGGTCGCGGGTTCGAGTCCGGGCGTCGGCAGCAAAAAAAAAAAAAAAAATTAAAGCTTGTGAGGTAGTTTATTATCTCTAGTATTATTATTATTAATATTCTTATTATGTTTATTATTATTATTTTTGTTATTTTTATGATTGTTATTATTAGTAATATAGTAGAAGTATTATCATATCTCTAAGTATTATTACCAATATTATTATTATTATTATTATTATTATTATTATTATTATTATTATTATTATTATTATTATTATTATTATTATTATTATTGTTAATTAGAAGTGTTATTAATGTTACTATTACTATTTCCATAAATATTAACATTAACATCAATCTATAAGTATGTGTATTATTATTATGTATTAACATCAATCTATAAGTATGTGTATTTCCATAAATATTAACATTAACATCAATCTATAAATATTAACATTAACATCAATCTATAAGTATGTGTATTATTATTATGTATTATTAATATTATCATTATTATTAGTGTTGTCAGATTATTATAAGTATTATTATCAATGATATGAGTATCGTTATTATTACTATTAAAACTATTATCCTAACTATTATTAACAGTAAAATTACCATAATTATTATTATTATCAGTATTGTTATTATTAGTATTATTATTATTATTAAATACAACTTTTACTTACCATTATTAATATTATTTTACTAAATAAATGTTATGTATATAAAAAATATATTTATAGGTAATATTACACAAAAGTATGTATTAATCATATTAACGAATTTTATACGAATATTCATATATAACAAATCAGGTATTTTTAATATAAAACTAACTGAATATATATTAATATAACTATCTAAACACTAATCGTTTTTGTATACACAAATTAAATATACATAATATATAACATAAGTTATAATATATGAATTTATTCAATTTCGATTATATATATTAATAAATATACAAATGATATAGGTTCGTGAATCCGAGGCCAACCCTGCATTGTTCAATATAGTCATATGTATTTTTACTACAAAATACAATAGGTGAGTTTCATTTGATTCCCTTTTACTCTTTACATTTTTGGGACTGAGAATACATGCACTGTTTTATTAACTGTTTTACAATATTTATATGCGTGAGTTTCATTTGCTCCCTTTTTACTCTTTACATTTTTGGGATGAGAATACATGCAAATGCTTTATTAACTGTTTTACAATATTTAGATGCGTGAGTTTCATTTGCCCTTTTACTCTTTACATTTTTGGGCTGAGAATACATGCGCTACTTTATAACTGTTTTATGAAATGGATACAAATACTAAAACTGATCTTTGCGTGAGTTTCATTACTCCCCTTTTAAATGCTTTTGAAATCTATATTTTTGGGACTGAGAATACATGCGCTGCTTTTATAAATGTTTCACGAAATAGACACAAGTACTTAAAACTACATTCTATGGCTGGATTATTAAACCGAATATGCCCCTTTTTATTAAGTCTGGTAATCTAAGAATTAGGGAACATACACCCTAATTGATGCGAACTCTAAAGATAGATCTATCGGGCCCAACAAGCCCCATCCAAAGTACCGGATGCTTTAGTACTTCGAAATTTATATCATGTCCAAAGGAGGATCCCGGAATGATGGGGATATTCTTATATGCATATTGTGAATGTCGGTTACTAGGTGTTCAATCCATATGAATGATATTTTTGTCTCTATGCATGGGACGTATGTTTATGAGAAATATGAAATCTTGTGGTCTATTAAAATTATGAAATGATTATTTATGTTAAACTAATGAACTCACCAATCTTTTGGTTAACACTTTAAAGCATGTTTATTCTCAAGTATGAAAGAAATCTTCCGCTGTGCATTTGCTCATTTTCAAGATATTACTTGGAGTCATTCATGACATATTTCAAAAGACGTTGCATTCGAGTCATTGAGTTCATCAAGATTATTATTTAGTCAATTATAGTTAGATATATTATGAAATGGTATGCATGTCGTTAACTTTCGATGAAATGAAAGATTGTTTTTTCCAAAAACGAATGCAATGTTTGTAAAATGTATCATATAGAGGTCAAGTACCTCGCGATGTAATCAACTGTTGTGAATCGTTTATAATCGATATGGACTTCGTCCGGATGGATTAGGACGGGTCCTTTCAGTTGGTATCAGAGCGGTGGTCTTAGAGAACCAGGTCTGCATTAGTGTGTATAACTGATAAGTCGTTAGGATGCATTAGTGAGTCTGGACTTCGACCGTGTCTGCATGTCAAAAGTTTTGCTTATCATTTCGTGTCAAAAATTACATGATTATCATTTTTAGGGAATCAATTGATTATCATTCTTAGTCTGGACACACTTTAATGCATTGACTACATGAATAGTGTATAGAAAAAATTCATATCTTAGCGTATCTGACAATTCATATCTTAGTGTATCTGTTATTGTTACCTTTGCCTGATAGCTTCCGTAGATTCCTCTGTAACTTATGGGATTTTAGTAATATATATGCATATGTAAATTATGTATTGTAGGTTACTAATCTACATCCTATAATCTATTTCATATCGAAAATCCTTCATCTGATCGTACGAGATGAATCCCTTAACCAGTTCGGGTCCCTTAGAGTTTGATAGCTATTCCGATAGTTATTTCGATAACTATTCCGACATAGATATTCACCTAAGCTCCGAAGCGGTGTCACCAGAATGAATCAACCAATCATCCATCCCCAATTCATCTGATGGGTTCGCAGTTGACTTAATCAATGAAGACGCGAAGAAGGCGATCCTTTTCACCAACCGAATTTGCCTCTTGATGAAGAACCCGAAGCACTTACCAGTGAACTAGTCTGAAACACCATTTTCACCCTCATTTCCCGAATATCTCACCATGATTATTTGCTATCTAAAATTTTAAACCTCATTCATTCGCTCGTCCGAACCGACAATCATCCCGGCGTAATAGAAGAAGTCAATGAGCTTTGTGCTCGAGTAGTGGCTCTGGAGAATATGGTGCAAAATGTACCAGCTTCAGCAATATCACCGGCACCAACAGTACCACCAGTAACAGCACCAGTACCATCAACAATCCATGCCTCAACATCTCAACCTATATCTCGAGCATAATCATCGTTCTACATGACGTTCTATATCATTTATCTTCGTTATATAAGACGGTTATGTAACCTCTAATGTTTTAGAGATTATGTATTCTAGTTTTAACCATAAACCAAATGAGTTTAATATCATATTAACTCATTAAATCCATGATTACATCTGAAGAAAATATATATGTATATATGTTTTCATAAAGATTGTAACTAAAAATTCTTTTGTACAAACGGTTAATGGTGAAAATATTTTAACGGGTAGGTAATACCCGAGGAATATTTAGATTTCACCATAATAAGTTACACTGTACATTCTTCAAGCTGATTCAACAGTCATTTACTATCCTACTTACAACCACTGATATACGTATCCGTTCACCGCAGAATAACCCTTTTTATTCAATTTCATAGTTGGATTTTGATCTATCAGAATCCAACAAGTGGCATAATGAAGAAAACATTTGACAAAATAAAATTTGTTAGAAATAAACAAATTAACTATGAGAAATTTTGTTAAGAATCCACGCTAACTGTTCCTAGCTAATTGTTCCTAGCTAACTAATTAATTCCGCAATACATTTTATTTATTACAATTTACTTATCACAATTTATTTATCGCAATTTAAATTCTCGCAATTTTATTTATCGTCATTTAATCTCTGTTATTTACTTTACGCACTTTATTTATCGTCATTTAATTTCTGTATTTATTTTACGCACTTTAAATATCGGGACACGTATACAAGGTCTTGACATATCATATCGACGCATTTATATATATTATTTGGAATAACCATAGACACTCTATATGCAGTAATGATCGAGTTCTCTATACAGGGTTGAGGTTGATTCTACAATAATATATATAATTTGAGTTGTGATCGAGTCTGAGACGTATACGGGTCATGACACGTATTAATTAATTCGAATATTGTATTTAAACTATATATGAATTATTGGACTGTTACTGTGGACTAATAACATTGGATAATTAAAAGGAATTAAAATATTGATTATAGCATATGAAACTAAACATTCTTCAAGGTTGCCACTTGAATTCATCTTAAACTTCATTTGTATCTCGACGATTACAATCTGCGTTCAAATCTTTCATGATTCTTGAAACCTCTCAATTAAGAAACAACTGAGAAGATGAACCAACCGCACTTCATCTATGAAAGAAAAGATTGACGCATATAGTTATGCACCTGAAAACTCCTGGACCCTAAGTAAAAGTTTAACACGTGTCTGTGTTAGCTCCTTTAGCATTATTATTACCGAAAATAACTTTGAAATTTCTTTTTAAATTAGCCAATTTTGTCACAGCTTCAACAAGTCAACTTCGATTTTAGTTCGAAACAACCTTATTATAACCTTGATTTATATGCGTGCTCTTTTATTGTTACCAGGAAACCTTTTATATTCCACCATATTACCATCAGTGTTTAGTCATCTAAAAACACAATTCTCCTGAAAACACCTTGGATTGATAACCGATGATTCAAATATCGTAGCATTAAATGTAGAGGAAACAGAAAAATTGTAGATGGTCTAAACGGCCAAAAGTTTGATGATAAAGAATGGAGTGTTGGGAACGCTCGATAGAAAATTTGGTACTGAAAAATGGATCAAACTAACCATGAAGGAGACCAAGGACAAATACAATGACCGAACCCTATATTCAAAGAATCCAGGTAATTCTGGAACCGATGAAATCTTTAGAGAATATCTTGCTCCGAGATCATTTTAAAATCTTGCGGAAATTTTTTTTCATCAACTTTCGAACTTAGAAATTCCAAAATATCATCATAAATATCTTCGATATTTCTGAGGATATTTTCTTAAATATTCTTGTCCGAATTATCTACCTCTTCGTGTTTTCTGTATTCCATTATATTGGAAACTTCTGTAAAATTTAAGTATAAAATATGAATGAATTATGGAGAAGTGTTGGAAATTGAAGCATGGGTTAGTATAATATAATGCGCTTGGCCAACGTGATTATATTACAGTAAGTCATGCTGAGTTTCTAATGAAACGTGATGATGGTTCACAGTAAGATCATACCATCATCATGTGTCATGTTACATAACTCTTTCATTCTACTTAACCTCTGAACATATCAAGAAAATATATTCTTGAAGGTTCTATCTTCCGTGATGTTGATAAATTTGAAAATCAAATCGTGCTATCACGTTCCTTCCTGCTTAGAACATTATAATTATTCGAAACTCTATATCTACAAATTCTGGACCATTATTCGCTTGACTTGAAGTCGGGAAGAGAAAACAAAAGAATAGAGCTTCAAAATATAGGGGAGAATATAAAGCCCAATAACAACACATAAATTACAAACCGTGTATATCAATGTTTATCGCAACATAAAGACACGGGAGAATTAAAAACACTATAACCCCAAAGGCAAAGTAGAAGAAAGCAGGTTCCTCTGGTGCAAGTTGGAAAAGGAGAATGATTGTTGCGATAGTAAGGATGAGGACAAGGATCAGAACTAGATTAAGCATTTTATTATACAATCTTTGGAAATATGAATTAAAAAGGAAAGTATTGAAGTGGTGAAAATCAATGAAACGGGAGAAGTTGATTTATAATGGAAGTATCCGACAAAGCAATCGAAGCAGATGACTGCATTTAATTAAGAAGATCTTAATTTCTTTATTCGCCGAAAGATCAGATCTTAATTAGATTTCGAAGATTTCTTAAATCCCTTGAATTCCGAAATTCAACAGTGACTATGTCAAAAGTTAAGACGTACCTTAATTTCTAAATTCAATCCTGACTACGTCAAAAGTTAAAACAAATCTACATTTACTCATCTCAATCTTTTGTGGTAGCTTCATTCGTACTCTTCGAATAATCGAATTGTTTTATCCATATTACTCAATGGTGATAAAACTCTATCTATCAACTCATATTTGTCATGAAAATATTTTTATTGTTAGCCATGACCACCTCACTCAAATTTCGGTACGAAATTTCTTTAACGGGTAGGTATTGTGACGACCCGAAAATTTCCGACCAAATTTAAACTTAATCTTATTGGATTTCGACACGATAAGCAAAGTATGTAATGTTGAGTCTTGGAAATTTTGGAACGATATTCATATATTCAATTGACCATTGATTATTCCCGACGATTCACGAACAGTCGTGTGTAAATAAATATGAAAATATATATAATCATATATAAATATAAGTGTATATAAATACAATTAATTAATAATGTTATTGATATCATTACTACTTTCATTATTATAAATATTATTATCAATCAATATTAACAATATTAAATATTAAAACTTTTATAAATTTAAAATTATGATTATCACAAATCCACAATAAATACTTAAAATCATAAATATGATTAAATTTATTACGTGGTTGTAATCTAAATATTATTAAATATTAAGATTAATACTACTATAATTATTATTATAAATAAAAGAATTATTATGTATTAATTATTAATTAATATTATCAATATTATTATTATTTATTATTAATATTTTTGATATATTTACATTTATCAAATTATTAATATTAATTATATATTTATAAATTATAAAACTCAGATTCAATTATATGAATTGTTTCACGTCCCCATCCAATCCAACTTTCTCTCTCTTTACTCAATTGCCTGCTGTCACTAAATTGTACGATCTTGTTAACTATAACTATTAAATTATAGTAAATTGATGTTTCTGTCTCTGAATTGAGTACCAGACAAATTTTATCGCAATTGCAAAAAAAAATAGTTAACATTCCTGATTGACTTTTGTTACAATATCATTCACCAACTACACTATACAATCCACCATTTTGTTTCTTCTTCTTGTTTAATATTTGATCACTTTTCACTAATTAGAGATATGCACATATAACATATGCATATGAAAATATAATATACATAGATGTAACGACCCTACTTTTTCCGTTATCTTTTGCCGTTAATTATTTAACGACCGTTAATTATTTTTCGTGCCACGTCATTTCTATGACCTATATTATTATTTTTGTAATAATATATTAATTATTATGTGTTATATGAATAATTGTATTCATATCTTTAACTGTACGTTTCTACGTGTCGCGGATTTCTATCCGGCGAATCTTTTCGGTTTTCAAACCAACGGTCGAACTTTTGGAATTTTTAAGTCCTAATTATTTTAAATATGATATTTTGATGTCATATGATTATATATAGTGTTTATATATTTTATTTGTCGCGTGTGCGTTCTCTCTCCGAAGATTTAATCGCGTAGCGGTATTTTCGCGTTTCGGGCTTCGTTCGGGCATTCGGGCCACAAGACCTCTTTCAATTGATCAAGTGGGCCATGTGGGGTCCACCCCTCTCAAAAATTCGGCCAAGCCCCTTTGAAAGGGGGTGTTTGTGCAATTTTGTGTAATTAGTGACTAGATTGATCAAAAGTCTCATTTTCCTTCATTTCACCCTAATTTCTCATTTTAGTTTTCTCCTCTCCTTCTCTTTTCTTTGGAGCCGTCACCTGCAACACCAATAACCATCATCATCTTTTTATTTCAAGCTTGGAGATTTAGGGCTTTCATCATTTCCGGATTCACCGTATCGAGCTCTACGCGTTCATACTAATCATTTCTTGATTAGGGTATAAACCCTAACCCTAGAACTTTTGATTTTTCTTTATTTTTCTGTTTTTATATGTTATTATAGTAGTATGATGATTGTGGATTATTGTAATGATGTTTGTATGCATAGAATTGCTCAATTTCACTTGTTTTCGGTTTGATAAAATTGGGACAGCAGCTTTTTCGTGTGTTTCTGATATTGTAACTGATGTTGATCATAAAATAAAGTATATAAATGAGTTCCTCTCATCAAGACATTAATTCTAGACTCCGGATTCATGTCGTTTCGATTCCCGGAGCCCTAGATGCGAGTAAAGTGGTATTTTGTTAAGATTGAAATGTGATTTTGGTATGAACCAGGTTTGGTCCGACTTTGTGACCATATTTGGTGACTTTAGGGTGTTTTAGTGTGTTAGGACTGATGGTGGGGCGAACTTTCATGTTCGGGTCATCTCAATCCGAGCCACGAATCACCCGTTACGTCTAAAACACGTTTTTGATTGAATTGAAGTTCCAAGTAGTGTATTGGCTGTATATCACGACTTGTGGGCTGTTCATGGTGTGTTCTTGAGTGTACCAAAGTGTCGGGTGGTTTGCTTAGGCGGAGATATATGTAAGGCTCGCCGAAAACCGACACCCGGGGCTCAGGATACGACCCGATGAACTTTTGATTTTAAAACTTGGGATTTATTATTAAACTTATGATATAAATAATGGATTTCATTATCATTTAATTACTTATGATATAAAAAGTAATTATTATTATTATTTAAGACTTATGATATATATTTATTATATCATTTAATTAATACTTATGATTTAATTAACATTTTAATTAAACATATTATAAATGATACTTCATTATTAATGGAAAATACTTATGATAAGTATTAAACTTATATAATGAGATTATTATAATAAGACTTATAATAAGGATTAATTAATTATTTAATTATTATAAGGCTTAGTTATTATTTAATTATAATTTAATTATTAAATACTTATGATTTAATAATTATAATTAGAAACTTATGATATGATTAATAATTCATTATTAATTAATAATACTTATGATATGATTTAAAATTTATTATTAATTAATAATACTTACATTATGACTAATATTTAATTAATTAATTAAATACTTATGTTATATTAATTATACCATTTAAACTTATATTAACTTTAATAATTCATTTTAATTTAATTAAACTTATGTTATGACATAACTAGACATATTTAACTTTAATAAACGTTATAACTTATATTATTATTATAACTTACACTTTTAAAATTTACATTGACCATGTTTGACCAAGGTTGACTTTTGAGTTGACTTTCGATTGACTTTGACTTTCAGTTGACTTTTGTTGACTTTCTAATTAAGGAAACTTTCCTAACTTATAAACTTTCCTAAAATAGCAATTTTCTAAATTTGGAAACTTTCCAAAAATAGAAACTTTCCAAAAATAGAAACTTTCCAAAAATAGAAACTTTCCAAAAATAGAAACTTTCCAAAAATGGAAACCTGCTAAAAATAGAAACTTTCTAAAAATAGAAAGTGTGTGTCCGTAAGCTGTTCCGATCAAACCGATGCATATTGAGTATTGTTCTATGACTACTTGCAACATGTACAATAGCTGTCATACTAAGACTTGACCTAAGTTAGTTATTTATATCGACCTGCTTTATTTATAGGTCGGCGTTGTGATCATTCCTGATCACTGTACTACATTTGCTGTTCGCTTAATTGTGTTGGTTACTTCGTTGCTATTAAGGTGAGTTATAGTCCCATTTTTCTATTTTAAAGCTTTTGGGATGAGAATACATGCAATTTATTTTATACTTTGGACACATGTGGAAGTTGGTTTAAATTATTCATTGTGAGTTGAACAAAAATATTCCCTAGTCTGGTAACTGTAATCACTGGTTTCTACTGGTGAACGCGAATCCTATGGATAGATCTATCGGGTTTGACAACCCCATTTCGAGCTAGTCGCGCTAGCAATTTATAATCGGAATGTTTAGTACTTCGTATTTAGTTGAAGATACACTTGTTCGGTGTATATTATTTATTGTGTTTAGCAAGGGTAAATAAAGGGTTAAGTGGTTACCAGGTGGCTCACGGAAAATGGAATAATGTTTTATTATATGTTTTCTAGCATATAATTTGGTGGTTTAAAAGGAGTTTTATGTTTTCAAACATAAATTTTTATTGTTTAAATTAAATATTGTTTGCAATATTAAACCTATAATTCACTCAACATTTTTGTTGACAGTTACTCGCATGTTTTATTCTCAGGTTCATGATTGATTGCTTCCGCTGTGCTTAGAGAGTCTGCATATTTATGATGGCAGCTTTTGTTAAACATTAACTTGCATTCTATTTTGTTACATTAAAAAGTGGTTGTTTGTTGACTTTATTTTGGTCAACTTTTGGTTAAAGTATTATTGTATAGTTTTTCTAAACTTATACATTTTAGTAGATTTCCTTTATAGGAAATCATTTTTAAATAAAGAATGCAAGGTTGTTTTATTAAATTCATATAGAGTTTCGATCAAGCTGTGGGACCAAGTGACGGAGCCGTTAAGTGTTTTGACGGAGTCGTCATAGTTGGTATCAGAGCTCTGGTTGTAGGGAATTAGGCTGCATTGATGTCGTTACCCGGGTCAATAGGGTGCATTAGTGAGTCTAGTCTACAGCCCGGCCTATTATATATTATTATATGTGATTATTTGTGTCGTGTTGGTATGTATATTGTTATCATACATACATTTCTATTATGTTCTGAATCCGGGAGGAACTCCCATTCCGATTTAAACTTATTCTCCGATTCATGCGAGTTCATCTTTTAAAGGAACACCTCGGTTAGTGAAACCGAGGGGGTGTCATTCTTGACTTCTGGAATTCTCGACATTTCTATGTCATAATTAGTGTTTATTGATATAACGTTTAAGTTACATTACGTGTTCTAGAATTCTCGGCATTTCTATGTCATCTATTATGGTTATGTATATAACGTTTGAGTTATATTACGCGAGATGTCATTCTTGACTTCTAAAGGCTCGGCATTTCAATGTCAGCTATTGTGTTTGGGTATATAACATTTTTGTTACATTACATGCCATTGTGCCGTTGTGCCTATGTGCTTTGGTTTTTGAACCGAAAAACGTCATCCTTGACTTTTAGAGATTCTTGGTACTTCGAAGACATTTTCATGTCACCATTACTCCTATTCATTACTTTCGATGTCTTTGTCTCTTGTGCTATCCTTAGCACATGGTTAAGAAATTGTTTTAGGGAAATTGTGTTGAAATTCGAGGTTGACCACGTGTCCTGACCTTATGTAGTGATATTGGAATGGAACTATGAGTTAGTGAAATATAATGGCGTCAGGCCAACGTGATTATATTACGTTAATTCATAAAAAGTCCCAATATTGCGACATGAGGAATAGAAAGCGAGTCAGAGAAAATTTGTACACCACTCATTCGGAAATTCTAATGTTATTACATGAGTAAGGAAGATACTCATTATCTTATTTGTTGATATGCGAGAGACTCATCTTAACCGAACTACCTACCCCATGTTTTATCATTTATAACTCGCTTGTTAGTGACAGCTTCGCACGTGAATAGTTTTGACCCAAGGACTTGTGTTCTGATAAAAGTCAAGACATTATTTAACTCATTGGTTTTCATGACCTCGTAGCATTTATTGAAGAGATGTCGCAAGACGATTCAAGTCCATCACCCGAGCTTTAACGATCTTACTTCAACTCGTAACCTCTGTGGTGCGGATACCCTGCTTTTCATTAAAAATTTTACACATCTGTGTAATTGGGCGGTTCTCACGAGATTTATGGGCGAATAGAAGTAATGAAATATTTTGTCATGTATACTAATTATAAAATCATATATGTACGTATGAATTCGAATGGATAAATTTACCCTTACCTATTTTGGCTAGTATACACTAAATTGTACCTTCAAAATTATTTTAAAATCACTCATGTCGAGTTGTCTAGTTAACTCAAATTGTTTTACGTAAAATGGTACACGTTGTACATACTTCTAAATTTACTAAGAGCTTCGTTCCATTTATGGGGTTACATCAGACGTTTAAAGCTTTTTCAAAAACTTCTTTGATTGATTACATTAGAATTTTCGCATTACTCTACAGAGTGCTTGGATCACAGTTCTTCTCATCCTCCGTTTAAGGATGAAATTTACCATTAAGTTCGTTGATAGAAATTCTTACACCAGTTTGGATGTCGGTTTTATAAAATTTGTTGGAAAGTCTTTGCGCCCATAGAATTTTCCCTCTTATGGTTGGACATGGCCGAAACGCAGATCGATAAATCAAGTTTCTGGGGTACACTCGATGGTCACCCTATTATAGAAAAGGCGCTAAGTGGGTTTCTACCCCAACTGTTGTTATGGCAGGTATCATGGATATATATTACACTAGACTGATTGAGGAGTTTCTACTCTCAATATTCACTGTCAATCGCAACACCCTCATAAACATCAATCCTAGGATTCGATACTTTAGGGTGCACGAAATTATTTTTGGAGATTCATCTCACCTGGAGTCGGCCATTCTTTATAACCCATGATTCGCGTTCTTTTCATCCGCACATAAATTTAAGAATATGGATGAATCCTAGACTTCCTCGCTCATTGTACAAGGAAGTTCACTCTCGTTGAATTATCACACCTTTCATACGTCTTCCTTTCGGAAATATAATGAAAATTTACTTTGGAGTCCATGATCCTCGTTAACTCTTTTGAGAGAATTGCCTTAAATATCTATGCCACCGATGTGACTACTCCATATTTATTTCTTCCTTCATTATTGCAACTTTATTTCATCCGTCCCAGTTCGTCCCCTTGGGGAGCTCCCGTTTTGTTCGTTGAGAAGAAAGATGGTTCATTTCGTTTGTGTATTGATTATCGTGAATTGAACGAGCTTACTGTTAAAAACCGTTACCCTCTTCCGAGAATTGATGATCTGTTCGATCAACTTCAAGGTTCGTCCGTTTATTATAATATTGATCTTCGTTCCGGTTATCACCAATTACGCGCTAAAGAAACTGATATTCTGAAAACTGCTTTCCGCACCCGTTACGGTCACTTTGAATTTCTTGTTATGCCGTTCGGATACAAATGCACCTGCTGTGTTTATGGACCTCATGAACCGTGTGTGTAGACCCTATCTGGACATATTCGTTATTGTTCTTATCGACGACATCCTTATTTATTCTAAGAGTGATGAAGAACACGAAGAATATTTGAAGTTGGTGCTTGATTTATTGAGAAAAGAAGGGTTGTATGCTAAGTTCTCTAAGTGTAATTTCTGATTAAGAGAAGTTCAATTCCTTGGATATATTGTTAGTAAACAAGGAATACTAGTTGATCCCGCCAAGATTGAGGCAATTGAAAAGTGGGAAATTCCGAAAACTCCTACTCAGATTCGCCAGTTTCTAGGATTAGCAGGCTATTATAGAAGGTTCATTCAAGATTTTTCACGAGTAGCGAAACCTCTGACTGCTTTAACGCATAAGGGGAAGAAGTACGAGTGGAAGAGTGAACAAGAGTCTGCTTTCCAAACTCTGAAGAAGAAGTTAACTTCCGCTCCGATATTATCACTACCTTAGGGTAATTATGATTTTGTTGTTTATTGTGATACTTCGCGTCAAGGCTTTGGGTGTGTTTTGATGCAATGAAAGAAGGTTATTGCATATGCGTCATGTCAGTTGAAGATTCACGAGCAGAATTACGTAACCCATGATTTAGAGTTGAGAGCTGCTGTGTTTGCGCTTAAGATTTGCAGACATTATCTATATGGGGTCAAAGGTACATTGTACACTGATCACAAAAGTCTTCAACATATTCTTGATCAGAAACAGCTAAATATGAGGCAACAAAGATGGGTTGAGACGTTAAATGATTATGATTGCGAACTTTTATATCATCCGGGAAAGGCCAATGATGTGGCTGATGCATTAAGTCGTAAAGAAAGGGCTGAACCTCGCAGGTTTAGGGCCTTGAATATGACAATTCAAACAAACCTCGCTAGGCAGATCCTTGAGGCACAATAAGAAGCCTTGAAGGAGGAAAATTTTGTAACGGGAAGGTCCGAGGCTTGAGTAAACAGTTAGAGGTACAAACCGATGGTACTCGGTATTTTGCGGGATGCCTTTGGGTTCCGAAGTTTGGTGATCTACGAAAACTTGTTTTAGATGAGGCTCATAAGTCTAGGTACTCTATTCATCCTGGTTCAGGAAAGATGTATCATGATCTTAAGGAGCTGTATTGGTGGCCTAATTTGAAAGCTGATGTGGCTACGTATGTGGCCAAGTGTTTGACCTGCGCTAAGGTTAAAGCTGAACATCAGAAACCGTCTGGACTTTTGGTGCAACCTGAAATTCCCGAGTGGAAGTGGGAAGGTATTAAGATGGACTTTATTACGAAGTTACCGGGAGTTGTGGGTGGTTATGATACCATTTGGGTGATTGTTACCGACTCGCTAAGTCAACTCTTTTCTTGCCAATTAAGGAAACATATTCAATGAAGAAGTTTACTCGTTTGTATTTGAAGGAGATTATTTCGAGACATGGTGTTCCCGTGTCGATTATGTTGGACTGAGGCAGTCCTAACAAGGTGCTCTAGGAACTAAATTGGATATGAGCACCGCTTATCATCCACAGACGGATGGTCAGAGTGAAGGGACCATTCAAACATAGAAAACATGTTAAGAGCGTGTGTTATTGATTTTGGAAATGGGTGGGATAAATATTTGCCGCTGGATGAGTTTTCTTATAACAGCAGTTATCATGCAAGTATTAAAGCCGCACCATTTGAAGCTCTGTATGGTAGAAAGTGTAGGTCTCCTGTCTGTTGGAATGAGGTTGGGGATGCTCAACTCACATGACCAGAGATCATTCACGAGACTACCGAGAAGATTGCACAGATTAAGGAAAGATTGAGAACTGCCAGGAGTAGGCAAAAGAGTTATGCTGATAAGAGAAGGAACGATATCGACTTTCAGGTCGGTGATCGTGTTATGTTGAAAGTTTCACCTTGGAAGGGTGTGGTACGTTTTGGTAAAAGGGGAAAGTTGAATCCTCGAATTGTTGGACCTTTTGGGATTATTGAGAGAGTTGGACCAGTGGCTTATCGTTTGAAATTGCCACAAGAACTCAGTGCTATTCGTGACGTTTTTCATGTATCGAATTTAAAGAAGTGTTTGGCCGAGGCCAATGAAACTATTCTTTTTGATGAACTTCATGTTGATAAGCAACTTTATTTTATTGAAGAACCTGTTGAAATTATGGACCGAGAGGTAAAGACTCTTAAGCAGAGTAAAATTCCTATTGTTCGAGTTAGATGGAACACCGGACGCGGTCCCGAGTTCACTTGGGAGCGTGAAGGTCAGATGAAGCAGAAGTAACCGCATTTGTTCCCAGATGCCGAGGAAACCCCTACACCTGCTTAAATTTCGGGACGAAATTTCCGTAACGGGAAGGTACTGTAACGACCCTACTTTTTCCGTTATCTTTTGCCGTTAATTATTTAACGACCGTTAATTATTTTTCGTGCCACGTCATTTCTATGACCTATATTATTATTTTTGTAATAATATATTAATTATTATGTGTTATATGAATAATTGTATTCATATCTTTAACTGTACGTTTCTACGTGTCGCGGATTTCTATCCGGCGAATCTTTTCGGTTTTCAAACCAACGGTCGAACTTTTGGAATTTTTAAGTCCTAATTATTTTAAATATGATATTTTGATGTCATATGATTATATATAGTGTTTATATATTTTATTTGTCGCGTGTGCGTTCTCTCTCCGAAGATTTAATCGCGTAGCGGTATTTTCGCGTTTCGGGCTTCGTTCGGGCATTCGGGCCACAAGACCTCTTTCAATTGATCAAGTGGGCCATGTGGGGTCCACCCCTCTCAAAAATTCGGCCAAGCCCCTTTGAAAGGGGGTGTTTGTGCAATTTTGTGTAATTAGTGACTAGATTGATCAAAAGTCTCATTTTCCTTCATTTCACCCTAATTTCTCATTTTAGTTTTCTCCTCTCCTTCTCTTTTCTTTGGAGCCGTCACCTGCAACACCAATAACCATCATCATCTTTTTATTTCAAGCTTGGAGATTTAGGGCTTTCATCATTTCCGGATTCACCGTATCGAGCTCTACGCGTTCATACTAATCATTTCTTGATTAGGGTATAAACCCTAACCCTAGAACTTTTGATTTTTCTTTATTTTTCTGTTTTTATATGTTATTATAGTAGTATGATGATTGTGGATTATTGTAATGATGTTTGTATGCATAGAATTGCTCAATTTCACTTGTTTTCGGTTTGATAAAATTGGGACAGCAGCTTTTTCGTGTGTTTCTGATATTGTAACTGATGTTGATCATAAAATAAAGTATATAAATGAGTTCCTCTCATCAAGACATTAATTCTAGACTCCGGATTCATGTCGTTTCGATTCCCGGAGCCCTAGATGCGAGCAAAGTGGTATTTTGTTAAGATTGAAATGTGATTTTGGTATGAACCAGGTTTGGTCCGACTTTGTGACCATATTTGGTGACTTTAGGGTGTTTTAGTGTGTTAGGACTGATGGTGGGGCGAACTTTCATGTTCGGGTCATCTCAATCCGAGCCACGAATCACCCGTTACGTCTAAAACACGTTTTTGATTGAATTGAAGTTCCAAGTAGTGTATTGGCTGTATATCACGACTTGTGGGCTGTTCATGGTGTGTTCTTGAGTGTACCAAAGTGTCGGGTGGTTTGCTTAGGCGGAGATATATGTAAGGCTCGCCGAAAACCGACACCCGGGGCTCAGGATACGACCCGATGAACTTTTGATTTTAAAACTTGGGATTTATTATTAAACTTATGATATAAATAATGGATTTCATTATCATTTAATTACTTATGATATAAAAAGTAATTATTATTATTATTTAAGACTTATGATATATATTTATTATATCATTTAATTAATACTTATGATTTAATTAACATTTTAATTAAACATATTATAAATGATACTTCATTATTAATGGAAAATACTTATGATAAGTATTAAACTTATATAATGAGATTATTATAATAAGACTTATAATAAGGATTAATTAATTATTTAATTATTATAAGGCTTAGTTATTATTTAATTATAATTTAATTATTAAATACTTATGATTTAATAATTATAATTAGAAACTTATGATATGATTAATAATTCATTATTAATTAATAATACTTATGATATGATTTAAAATTTATTATTAATTAATAATACTTACATTATGACTAATATTTAATTAATTAATTAAATACTTATGTTATATTAATTATACCATTTAAACTTATATTAACTTTAATAATTCATTTTAATTTAATTAAACTTATGTTATGACATAACTAGACATATTTAACTTTAATAAACGTTATAACTTATATTATTATTATAACTTACACTTTTAAAATTTACATTGACCATGTTTGACCAAGGTTGACTTTTGAGTTGACTTTCGATTGACTTTGACTTTCAGTTGACTTTTGTTGACTTTCTAATTAAGGAAACTTTCCTAACTTATAAACTTTCCTAAAATAGCAATTTTCTAAATTTGGAAACTTTCCAAAAATAGAAACTTTCCAAAAATAGAAACTTTCCAAAAATAGAAACTTTCCAAAAATAGAAACTTTCCAAAAATAGAAACTTTCCAAAAATGGAAACCTGCTAAAAATAGAAACTTTCTAAAAATAGAAAGTGTGTGTCCGTAAGCTGTTCCGATCAAACCGATGCATATTGAGTATTGTTCTATGACTACTTGCAACATGTACAATAGCTGTCATACTAAGACTTGACCTAAGTTAGTTATTTATATCGACCTGCTTTATTTATAGGTCGGCGTTGTGATCATTCCTGATCACTGTACTACATTTGCTGTTCGCTTAATTGTGTTGGTTACTTCGTTGCTATTAAGGTGAGTTATAGTCCCATTTTTCTATTTTAAAGCTTTTGGGATGAGAATACATGCAATTTATTTTATACTTTGGACACATGTGGAAGTTGGTTTAAATTATTCATTGTGAGTTGAACAAAAATATTCCCTAGTCTGGTAACTGTAATCACTGGTTTCTACTGGTGAACGCGAATCCTATGGATAGATCTATCGGGTTTGACAACCCCATTTCGAGCTAGTCGCGCTAGCAATTTATAATCGGAATGTTTAGTACTTCGTATTTAGTTGAAGATACACTTGTTCGGTGTATATTATTTATTGTGTTTAGCAAGGGTAAATAAAGGGTTAAGTGGTTACCAGGTGGCTCACGGAAAATGGAATAATGTTTTATTATATGTTTTCTAGCATATAATTTGGTGGTTTAAAAGGAGTTTTATGTTTTCAAACATAAATTTTTATTGTTTAAATTAAATATTGTTTGCAATATTAAACCTATAATTCACTCAACATTTTTGTTGACAGTTACTCGCATGTTTTATTCTCAGGTTCATGATTGATTGCTTCCGCTGTGCTTAGAGAGTCTGCATATTTATGATGGCAGCTTTTGTTAAACATTAACTTGCATTCTATTTTGTTACATTAAAAAGTGGTTGTTTGTTGACTTTATTTTGGTCAACTTTTGGTTAAAGTATTATTGTATAGTTTTTCTAAACTTATACATTTTAGTAGATTTCCTTTATAGGAAATCATTTTTAAATAAAGAATGCAAGGTTGTTTTATTAAATTCATATAGAGTTTCGATCAAGCTGTGGGACCAAGTGACGGAGCCGTTAAGTGTTTTGACGGAGTCGTCATAATAGATAAAACAACCTTTCTCTTCTCCTATACCACCACCATCTAGACTACATCAAGACACATCGACTACTACTACTGTCGTTATTATTCTGTCCAAAACACCATCACATGAATTCGAAAGCCTACTTGAACGAAGCTCACTTAAACCTCACTATTTTCTGTTTCAATTGTTGACAACCCTTCGGTTACTCATTTTCTTTTCCTCTCTTTTTCATTTGTGTTCAACTCCAACACCCACGTAAAAACCTATGCTATTATCGCTGCTATTAATTTCTTCAATCACCATCACAAACCATGACCACCAATGCCAACTATGATCGACCACCTTGTCGTCCACCATCAGTCATCACGTTTCTGTTTCTAAACAGCTACTATCCCATCTTAAACCTATCTACATCATCAATAATACAACAATCATTATCACCCACACTAAAACCGTGAGCACCACCACTTTTCATCATCTCCTCCATTCAAAACTACCATAAACTATCACCACCACCACAAGAATCACTACAACCGTAGACCCACCACCATGAACAAGAACCACCATCAAATTGTGATCGTTTATGTTTCTGTTCGAGACCCAACACCAATGATAACCTTCCAACACTCACCATTGTTAATGACCACCCTAATCACAACCACAACCACTATAACCCATCAAACAATATTATGTTCACTACTACTATCCCTCTTTTGTTATGAACCACCATCATTAAACCATTTTTACTAACCTTATTTCTGTTATCACGAATCAAAAATCCCAATTAATAAACCCATATCTCCACCTTCTTCTTTGTTTATGTCGATCCAAAACCAAATCAAACCGTTGTTACTATTAATCACCTCCTTGCTTCAATAACCTGCAACTAATGAATAATGATGATCAACCATATAAGAGATGATGATTGATAAATAAAGATAATGATAAAACTACCTTATTATCCTTTTTCACTTCGATGGAACCCTACGATCTTAACCTGCAAACCGTTTTTTTATCACTTTAACTTTGTTTCTGTTTCTTGTATTCTGCGTGACTCAAACCACCACCTCAGCCACTTTCTTTTTCTCTATATTCTTATTCGAAAACCACCATCACCAGGATAAACTACAGCTGCACTTTTCTGTTTCTTTTATTACTTAACACAACCAGAACAAACACCAATTCACTGTCATCTGTTTCCCGTTGTTTTTACTGCTGCTGTACACGAATTTTGTTTCTGTTTTGGTTGATCCGTGAATGACGAGAATATAATAAAGATTAAGTGATATGATAACAATGATAGGAAAGTAAAAGTGGTGAGTAAAGGAACGAGATATTTCAATTAAACAATGATGGCGGCTGCAAATTGTTACTTTCTGTATTCTTTTCCTTTTAAGAACCAAACATCCTTTTTGAATTATCTTAGGTAAGTTGTTAATGGATTGGGTTATGAAAATGCTACTGGGCCAATGTAAATTTATGCTTATGAGTACTGTTGGGCCGTTGTATATAGGGCCTAGACGTTTTGGGCTTGTATCAATTTGATTTCATGTTAATATGGTGATGATAAATGATAAACTGACGATAAATATTAAAACAATAATTTCGCAAGTTTATACCAAAAACAAATTCATGGTTCAATGGTTTAGTGGTGTTTTGGGTTAAAGAGAGGTCGCGGGTTCGAGTCCGGGCGTCGGCAGCAAAAAAAAAAAAAAAAATTTAAAGCTTGTGAGGTAGTTTATTATCTCTAGTATTATTATTAATATTCTTATTATGTTTATTATTATTATTTTTGTTATTTTTATGATTGTTATTATTAGTAATATAGTAAAAGTATTATCATATCTCTAAGTATTATTACCAATATTATTATTATTATTATTATTATTATTATTATTATTATTATTATTATTATTATTATTATTATTATTATTATTATTATTATTATTATTATTATTATTATTATTATTATTATTATTGTTAATTAGAAGTGTTATTAATGTTACTATTACTATTTCCATAAATATTAACATTAACATCAATCTATAAGTATGTGTATTATTATTATGTATTAACATCAATCTATAAGTATGTGTATTTCCATAAATATTAACATTAACATCAATCTATAAATATTAACATTAACATCAATCTATAAGTATGTGTATTATTATTATGTATTATTAATATTATCATTATTATTAGTGTTGTCAGATTATTATAAGTATTATTATCAATGATATGAGTATCGTTATTATTACTATTAAAACTATTATCCTAACTATTATTAACAGTAAAATTACCATAATTATTATTATTATCAGTATTGTTATTATTAGTATTATTATTATTATTATCAAATACAACTTTTACTTACCATTATTAATATTATTTTACTAAATAAATGTTATGTATATAAAAAATATATTTATAGGTAATATTACACAAAAGTATGTATTAATCATATTAACGAATTTTATACGAATATTCATATATAACAAATCAGGTATTTTTAATATAAAACTAACTGAATATATATTAATATAACTATCTAAACACTAATCGTTTTTGTATACACAAATTAAATATACATAATATATAACATAAGTTATAATATATGAATTTATTCAATTTCGATTATATATATTAATAAATATACAAATGATATAGGTTCGTGAATCCGAGGCCAACCCTGCATTGTTCAATATAGTCATATGTATTTTTACTACAAAATACAATAGGTGAGTTTCATTTGATTCCCTTTTACTCTTTACATTTTTGGGACTGAGAATACATGCACTGTTTTATTAACTGTTTTACAATATTTATATGCGTGAGTTTCATTTGCTCCCTTTTTACTCTTTACATTTTTGGGATGAGAATACATGCAAATGCTTTATTAACTGTTTTACAATATTTAGATGCGTGAGTTTCATTTGCCCTTTTACTCTTTACATTTTTGGGCTGAGAATACATGCGCTACTTTATAACTGTTTTATGAAATGGATACAAATACTAAAACTGATCTTTGCGTGAGTTTCATTACTCCCCTTTTAAATGCTTTTGAAATCTATATTTTTGGGACTGAGAATACATGCGCTGCTTTTATAAATGTTTCACGAAATAGACACAAGTACTTAAAACTACATTCTATGGCTGGATTATTAAACCGAATATGCCCCTTTTTATTAAGTCTGGTAATCTAAGAATTAGGGAACATACACCCTAATTGATGCGAACTCTAAAGATAGATCTATCGGGCCCAACAAGCCCCATCCAAAGTACCGGATGCTTTAGTACTTCGAAATTTATATCATGTCCGAAGGAGGATCCCGGAATGATGGGGATATTCTTATATGCATATTGTGAATGTCGGTTACCAGGTGTTCAATCCATATGAATGATATTTTTGTCTCTATGCATGGGACGTATGTTTATGAGAAATATGAAATCTTGTGGTCTATTAAAATTATGAAATGATTATTTATGTTAAACTAATGAACTCACCAATCTTTTGGTTGACACTTTAAAGCATGTTTATTCTCAAGTATGAAAGAAATCTTCCGCTGTGCATTTGCTCATTTTCAAGATATTACTTGGAGTCATTCATGACATATTTCAAAAGACGTTGCATTCGAGTCATTGAGTTCATCAAGATTATTATTTAGTCAATTATAGTTAGATATATTATGAAATGGTATGCATGTCGTTAACTTTCGATGAAATGAAAGATTGTTTTTTCCAAAAACGAATGCAATGTTTGTAAAATGTATCATATAGAGGTCAAGTACCTCGCGATGTAATCAACTGTTGTGAATCGTTTATAATCGATATGGACTTCGTCCGGATGGATTAGGACGGGTCCTTTCAGTTGGTATCAGAGCGGTGGTCTTAGAGAACCAGGTCTGCATTAGTGTGTATAACTGATAAGTCGTTAGGATGCATTAGTGAGTCTGGACTTCGACCGTGTCTGCATGTCAAAAGTTTTGCTTATCATTTCGTGTCAAAAATTACATGATTATCATTTTTAGGGAATCAATTGATTATCATTCTTAGTCTGGACACACTGTAATGCATTGACTACATGAATAGTGTATAGAAAAAATTCATATCTTAGCGTATCTGACAATTCATATCTTAGTGTATCTGTTATTGTTACCTTTGCCTGATAGCTTCCGTAGATTCCTCTGTAACTTATGGGATTTTAGTAATATATATGCATATGTAAATTATGTATTGTAGGGTACTAATCTACATCCTATAATCTATTTCATATCGAAAATCCTTCATCTGATCGTACGAGATGAATCCCTTAACCAGTTCGGGTCCCTTAGAGTTTGATAGCTATTCCGATAGTTATTTCGATAACTATTCCGACATAGATATTCACCTAAGCTCCGAAGCGGTGTCACCAGAATGAATCAACCAATCATCCATCCCCAATTCATCTGATGGGTTCGCAGTTGACTTAATCAATGAAGACGCGAAGAAGGCGATCCTTTTCACCAACCGAATTTGCCTCTTGATGAAGAACCCGAAGCACTTACCAGTGAACTAGTCTGAAACACCATTTTCACCCTCATTTCCCGAATATCTCACCATGATTATTTGCTATCTAAAATTTTAAACCTCATTCATTCGCTCGTCCGAACCGACAATCATCCCGGCGTAATAGAAGAAGTCAATGAGCTTTGCGCTCGAGTAGTGGCTCTGGAGAATATGGTGCAAAATGTACCAGCTTCAGCAATATCACCGGCACCAACAGTACCACCAGTAACAACACCAGTACCATCAACAATCCATGCCTCAACATCTCAACCTATATCTCGAGCATAATCATCGTTCTACATGACGTTCTATATCATTTATCTTCGTTATATAAGACGGTTATGTAATCTCTAATGTTTTAGAGATTATGTATTCTAGTTTTAACCATAAACCAAATGAGTTTAATATCATATTAACTCATTAAATCCATGATTACATCTGAAGAAAATATATATGTATATATGTTTTCATAAAGATTGTAACTAAAAATTCTTTTGTACAAACGGTTAATGGTGAAAATATTTTAACGGGTAGGTAATACCCGAGGAATATTTAGATTTCACCATAATAAGTTACACTGTACATTCTTCAAGCTGATTCAACAGTCATTTACTATCCTACTTACAACCACTGATATACGTATCCGTTCACCGCAGAATAACCCTTTTTATTCAATTTCATAGTTGGATTTTGATCTATCAGAATCCAACAAGTGGCATAATGAAGAAAACATTTGACAAAATAAAATTTGTTAGAAATAAACAAATTAACTATGAGAAATTTTGTTAAGAATCCACGCTAACTGTTCCTAGCTAATTGTTCCTAGCTAACTAATTAATTCCGCAATACATTTTATTTATTACAATTTACTTATCACAATTTATTTATCGCAATTTAAATTCTCGCAATTTTATTTATCGTCATTTAATCTCTGTTATTTACTTTACGCACTTTATTTATTGTCATTTAATTTCTGTATTTATTTTACGCACTTTAAATATCGGGACACGTACACAAGGTCTTGACATATCATATCGACGCATTTATATATATTATTTGGAATAACCATAGACACTCTATATGCAGTAATGATCGAGTTCTCTATACAGGGTTGAGGTTGATTCTACAATAATATATATAATTTGAGTTGTGATCGAGTCTGAGACGTATACGGGTCATGACACGTATTAATTAATTCGAATATTGTATTTAAACTATATATGAATTATTGGACTGTTACTGTGGACTAATAACATTGGATAATTAAAAGGAATTAAAATATTGATTATAGCATATGAAACTAAACATTCTTCAAGGTTGCCACTTGAATTCATCTTAAACTTCATTTGTATCTCGACGATTACAATCTGCGTTCAAATCTTTCATGATTCTTGAAACCTCTCAATTAAGAAACAACTGAGAAGATGAACCAACCGCACTTCATCTATGAAAGAAAAGATTGACGCATATAGTTATGCACCTGAAAACTCCTGGACCCTAAGTAAAAGTTTAACACGTGTCTGTGTTAGCTCCTTTAGCATTATTATTACCGAAAATAACTTTGAAATTCCTTTTTAAATTAGCCAATTTTGTCACAGCTTCAACAAGTCAACTTCGATTTTAGTTCGAAACAACCTTATTATAACCTTGATTTATATGCGTGCTCTTTTATTGTTACCAGGAAACCTTTTATATTCCACCATATTACCATCAGTGTTTAGTCATCTAAAAACACAATTCTCCTGAAAACACCTTGGATTGATAACCGATGATTCAAATATCGTAGCATTAAATGTAGAGGAAACAGAAAAATTGTAGATGGTCTAAACGGCCAAAAGTTTGATGATAAAGAATGGAGTGTTGGGAACGCTCGATAGAAAATTTGGTACTGAAAAATGGATCAAACTAACCATGAAGGAGACCAAGGACAAATACAATGACCGAACCCTATATTCAAAGAATCCAGGTAATTCTGGAACCGATGAAATCTTTAGAGAATATCTTGCTCCGAGATCATGTTAAAATCTTGCGGAAATTTTTTTTCATCAACTTTCGAACTTAGAAATTCCAAAATATCATCATAAATATCTTCGATATTTCTGAGGATATTTTCTTAAATATTCTTGTCCGAATTATCTACCTCTTCGTGTTTTCTGTATTCCATTATATTGGAAACTTCTGTAAAATTTAAGTATAAAATATGAATGAATTATGGAGAAGTGTTGGAAATTGAAGCATGGGTTAGTATAATATAATGCGCTTGGCCAACGTGATTATATTACAGTAAGTCATGCTGAGTTTCTAATGAAACGTGATGATGGTTCACAGTAAGATCATACCATCATCATGTGTCATGTTACATAACTCTTTCATTCTACTTAACCTCTGAACATATCAAGAAAATATATTCTTGAAGGTTCTATCTTCCGTGATGTTGATAAATTTAAAAATCAAATCGTGCTATCACGTTCCTTCCTGCTTAGAACATTATAATTATTCGAAACTCTATATCTACAAATTCTGGACCATTATTCGCTTGACTTGAAGTCGGGAAGAGAAAACAAAAGAATAGAGCTTCAAAATATAGGGGAGAATATAAAGCCCAATAACAACACATAAATTACAAACCGTGTATATCAATGTTTATCGCAACATAAAGACACGGGAGAATTAAAAACACTATAACCCCAAAGGCAAAGTAGAAGAAAGCAGGTTCCTCTGGTGCAAGTTGGAAAAGGAGAATGATTGTTGCGATAGTAAGGATGAGGACAAGGATCAGAACTAGATTAAGCATTTTATTATACAATCTTTGGAAATATGAATTAAAAAGGAAAGTATTGAAGTGGTGAAAATCAATGAAACGGGAGAAGTTGATTTATAATGGAAGTATCCGACAAAGCAATCGAAGCAGATGACTGCATTTAATTAAGAAGATCTTAATTTCTTTATTCGCCGAAAGATCAGATCTTAATTAGATTTCGAAGATTTCTTAAATCCCTTGAATTCCGGAATTCAACAGTGACTATGTCAAAAGTTAAGACGTACCTTAATTTCTAAATTCAATCCTGACTACGTCAAAAGTTAAAACAAATCTACATTTACTCATCTCAATCTTTTGTGGTAGCTTCATTCGTACTCTTCGAATAATCGAATTGTTTTATCCATATTACTCAATGGTGATAAAACTCTATCTATCAACTCATATTTGTCATGAAAATATTTTTATTGTTAGCCATGACCACCTCACTCAAATTTCGGTACGAAATTTCTTTAACGGGTAGGTATTGTGACGACCCGAAAATTTCCGACCAAATTTAAACTTAATCTTATTGGATTTCGACACGATAAGCAAAGTATGTAATGTTGAGTCTTGGAAATTTTGGAACGATATTCATATATTCAATTGACCATTGATTATTCCCGACGATTCACGAACAGTCGTGTGTAAATAAATATGAAAATATATATAATCATATATAAATACAAGTGTATATAAATACAATTAATTAATAATGTTATTGATATCATTACTACTTTCATTATTATAAATATTATTATCAATCAATATTAACAATATTAAATATTAAAACTTTTATAAATTTAAAATTATGATTATCACAAATCCACAATAAATACTTAAAATCGTAAATATGATTAAATTTATTACGTGGTTGTAATCTAAATATTATTAAATATTAAGATTAATACTACTATAATTATTATTATAAATAAAAGAATTATTATGTATTAATTATTAATTAATATTATCAATATTATTATTATTTATTATTAATATTTTTGATATATTTACATTTATCAAATTATTAATATTAATTATATATTTATAAATTATAAAACTCAGATTCAATTATATGAATTTTTTCACGTCCCCATCCAATCCAACTTTCTCTCTCTTTACTCAATTGCCTGCTGTCACTAAATTGTACGATCTTGTTAACTATAACTATTAAATTATAGTAAATTGATGTTTCTGTCTCTGAATTGAGTACCAGACAAATTTTATCGCAATTGCAAACAAAAATAGTTAACATTCCTGATTGACTTTTGTTACAATATCATTCACCAACTACACTATACAATCCACCATTTTGTTTCTTCTTCTTGTTTAATATTTGATCACTTTTCACTAATTAGAGATATGCACATATAACATATGCATATGAAAATATAATATACATAGATAAAACAACCTTTCTCTTCTCCTATACCACCACCATCTAGACTACATCAAGACCCATCGACTACTACTACTGTCGTTATTATTCTGTCCAAAACACCATCACATGAATTCGAAAGCCTACTTGAACGAAGCTCACTTAAACCTCACTATTTTCTGTTTCAATTGTTGACAACCCTTCGGTTACTCATTTTCTTTTCCTCTCTTTTTCGTTTGTGTTCAACTACAACACCCACGTAAAAACCTATGCTATTATCACTGCTATTAATTTCTTCAATCACCATCACAAACCATGACCACCAATGCCAACTATGATCGACCACCTTGTCGTCCACCATCAGTCATCACGTTTCTGTTTCTAAACAGCTGCTATCCCATCTTAAACCTATCTACATCATCAATAATACAACAATCATTATCACCCACACTAAAACCGTGAGCACCACCACTTTTCATCATCTCCTCCATTCAAAACCACCATAAACTATCACCACCACCAGAAGAATCACTACAACCGTAGACCCACCACCATGAACAAGAACCACCATAAAATTATGATCGTTTATGTTTCTGTTCGAGACCCAACACCAATGATAACCTTCCAACACTCACCATTGTTAATGACCACCCTAATCACAACCACAACCACTATAACCCATCAAACAATATTATGTTCACTACTACTATCCCTCTTTTGTTATGAACCACCATCATTAAACCATTTTTACTAACCTTATTTCTGTTATCACGAATCAAAAATCCCAATTAATAAACCCATATCTCCACCTTCTTCTTTGTTTATGTCGATCCAAAACCAAATCAAACCGTTGTTACTATTAATCACCTCCTTGCTTCAATAACCTGCAACTAATGAATAATGATGATCAACCATATAAGAGATGATGATTGATAAATAAAGATAATGATAAAACTACCTTATTATCCTTTTTCACTTCGATGGAACCCTACGATCTTAACCTGCAAACCGTTTTTTTTATCACATTAACTTTGTTTCTGTTTCCTGTATTCTGCGTGACTCAAACCACCACCTCAGCCACTTTCTTTTTCTCTATATTCTTATTCGAAAACCACCATCACCAGGATAAACTACAGCTGCACTTTTCTGTTTCTTTTATTACTTAACACAACCAGAATAAACACCAATTCACTGTCATCTGTTTCCTGTTGTTTTTACTGCTGCTGTACACGAATTTTGTTTCTATTTTGGTTGATCCGTAAATGACGAGAATATAATAAAGATTAAGTGATATGATAACAATGATAGGAAAGTAAAAGTGGTGAGTAAAGGAACGAGATATTTCAATTAAATAATGATGGCGGCTGCAAATTGTTACTTTCTGTATTCTTTTCCTTTTAAGAACCGAACATCCTTTTTGAATTATCTTGGGTAAGTTGTTCGTGGATTGGGTTATGAAAATGCTACTGGGCCGATGTAAATTTATGCTTATGAGTACTGTTGGGCCGTTGTATATAGGGCCTAGACGTTTTGGGCTTGTATCAATTTGATTTCATGTTAATATGGTGATGATAAATGATAAACTGACGATAAATATTAAAACAATAATTTCGCAAGTTTATACCAAAAACAAATTCATGGTTCAATGGTTTAGTGGTGTTTTGGGTGAAAGAGAGGTCGCGGGTTCTAGTCCGGGCGTCGGCAGCAAAAAAAATAAAAAATTTAAAGCTTGTGAGGTAGTTTATTATCTCTAGTATTATTATTAATATTCTTATTATGTTTATTATTATTATTTTTGTTATTTTTATGATTGTTATTCTTAGTAATATAGTAGAAGTATTATCATATCTCTAAGTATTATTACCAATATTATTATTATTATTATTATTATTATTATTATTATTATTATTATTATTATTATTATTATTATTATTATTATTATTATTATTATTATTATTATTATTATTATTATTGTTAATTAGAAGTGTTATTAATGTTACTATTACTATTTCCATAAATATTAACATTAACATCAATCTATAAGTATGTGTATTATTATTATGTATTATTAATATTATCATTATTATTAGTGTTGTCAGATTATTATAAGTATTATTATCAATGATATGAGTATCGTTATTATTACTATTAAAACTATTATCCTAACTATTATTAACAGTAAAATTACCATAATTATTATTATTATTATCAGTATTGTTATTATTAGTATTATTATTATTATCAAATACAACTTTTACTTACCATTATTAATATTATTTTACTAAATAAATGTTATGTATATAAAAAATATATTTATAGGTAATATTACACAAAAGTATGTATTAATCATATTAACGAATTTTATACGAATATTCATATATAACAAATCAGGTATTTTTAATATAAAACTAACTGAATATATATTAATATAACTATCTAAACACTAATCGTTTTTGTATACACAAATTAAATATACATAATATATAACATAAGTTATAATATATGAATTTATTCAATTTCGATTATATATATTAATAAATATACAAATGATATAGGTTCGTGAATCCGAGGCCAACCGTGCATTGTTCAATATAGTCATATGTATTTTTACTACAAAATACAATAGGTGAGTTTCATTTGATTCCCTTTTACTCTTTACATTTTTGGGACTGAGAATACATGCACTGTTTTATTAACTATTTTACAATATTTATATGCGTGAGTTTCATTTGCTCCCTTTTTACTCTTTACATTTTTGGGCTGAGAATACATGCAAATGCTTTATTAACTGTTTTACAATATTTAGATGCGTGAGTTTCATTTGCCCTTTTACTCTTTACATTTTTGGGCTGAGAATACATGCGCTGCTTTATAACTGTTTTATGAAATGGATACAAATACTAAAACTGATCTTTGCATGAGTTTCATTACTCCCCTTTTAAATGCTTTTGAAATCTATATTTTTGGGACTGAGAATACATGCGCTGCTTTTATAAATTGTGATGACCCGGAAATTTCGACTAAATTTAAACTTAATCTTAAATGATAAATGACTTCGACACGATAAGCAAAGCCTATGAAGTTGAATCTCAAAATTTTGAACTATTCAATTACCCTTCGGTTGTTCTCAACAATTCGCGAACCATTATATGTAAACAGATACATATATATACTATAACTTGAAAACGTAACAAAGTTTTAATTGCATGATACCGTACATTAAACTTATTGGTTTATATATCTATTTGAATATATATGATTTCAAGTTATTTAGTAAACGATAGTAACATTCGATTATTGATTCGATTGATATTTAGATAAGTTAACTAAAACGTTTAAGATGAACAAGTAAAATACTAATTTGCTACAGTATTTTCAAATTGATACAGTACCCAAAATGCTACAGTGTTTTCAAAAATCACTATTTGCTACAGTGAAATTGACTTTGCTACAGTGAATTGCTACAGTAGTTAATGATGAGAATATTTTAACGGGTAGGTAATACCCTAGAAATATATAAATTCCACATTAATATGTTACACTATACATTCTTCAATTCTGATTCAGCAATCATTAACTATACTGCTCAAACCTATAGATATACGTATCTGTTCATCGCAGAATAACCATTTTCATTCAATTTCATATTCTGATTTCGATAGATCAGAATCCAAGTCAAGATTAAACGAAAAACATCACTCTTAGATTCCTACATCTTTCAAAACCATGCTTCGAAAACCATGCTTTGAATTCAGAACAGTACTAGAACATCATATGATTACATTTTGCGTTCAAACCCATCGAAATTATTGGAAACACTTCAACTAATGAACAAACGAGAAGACAAACCAACTACACGATATCTACGAGAAGAAAGATTTGTACTTATAATCATACATCTGGAAAGCTCTCGAAACCTAAGTAAAACTTTAACACGTATCTGTGATAAATCCTTCGGCATTATTATTACTGAAAATAATCTTACAATTCCTTTTCAAGTATCCAGTTTTGTCACAACTTCAGCAAGTCAACTTCATTTGGATAAGTCTTAATTAAACCTTGACATATAGGATTACCCTTTCTATTGTTGTTACCGGGGAACCTTTTATATCCCATCATATTAGCAGTAAATGTACCAACGACTCCGTCACTCTGCTATTTAAATCTCTCCGGAAATCACTATATATACCTTGAAATCTGATCATGTACTCATCCACATCTTGTAACGGTAATTGCCATACCAACCACCGGGAATTAACAATCAGTATTTTGAATCTCGCAGCGTTTTCTACGACAACAGTTATATATAAACATATAACATCTATCTTCTAGACTTAGATACTTCGAATGTGAAGTTTCTGAAAAAACACCCCAAACTGTGAAACTAGTCCTCCTAATTTTGGAAAAATGCTGATAAAGCAGCAAAAACGGTAAACAACTTTAACAGTCAAAAGTTTGATGATAAAGAATAGTATGGTGGTAAAGCTGAGAAAAAGAGAAGGTTTGGAATTGAAAAACGGATTGAGCAAACCATAAAGGAGACTGTGGACAAGTCACAGGGACTAAACTTATACATAAAGAATCTAGATGATTCTGTTTTGATGAAATATTTAGCGAATATCTTGCTCCTTACTTATTTCAAATTCTTGCGGAACATATTCTTCATCATCCTTCGATATTAGAAATTCTAAGATATTATCATATCTTTCATTATAAATATCTTCGATATTTCTGAAGATATCTTCATAACTATTATCATCCGAAATTATTTATCTCTTCACGCTATCTGTGTTACATCATAAAAGAAACTATTTTAGTTTCAAAAATCTGAAAAATTCAAAAAAAAAAAAATGGATGTTTTGAAGTAGTGTTGGGAACTGAAGCATGAGTTAATATAATATAATGACACTTGATCAACGTGATTATATTACAGTAAGTCATGCTGAGTTTCTAATGGAACGTGATAAAGGTTCACAGATCCCACCCTCATCATGAACCATGTTACATAACTCTTTTAACCTCTAAACATATCAAGAAAATATTTTTCTTGATGATTCGGTCTTTTCCGGATAATTTGGTAATTTGACAAATCAAGATCGTGCCATTACGATTACCTTCTCAGAACAATAACTATGTCCATCCAAAACTCTATACCTACGAATTCTGGACCATTACAAGAGATGCCTAATCGCAAGAAGAAGAAACGAAGGGACAAAGCTCCGAAATAGAAATTGGAGTATAAATCGCAGCAAATAGGAGGGAGTATTAACTGTGAATGACAATGATTATAAAAGACAGGAGTAGGGACATTAAAATATAAGGGGAGATAAAAAGCCCGATAACAAACCTGAAATTACAAACCGTGTATATCAATGCGTATAGCAATATAAAGACACGGGAGAATGATAAATACAACAATCCCTAGAGCATAATAGAAATAAACAGATTCTTCTGGTGGGAGCTGGAAAAGAAGGATGATTGTGGCAAACGTCAATATTAGGTCAAGAACCAGAACTGGATTGAGCATTTTCACAATTTTTTTTAATGTATTAATTGGGGAAGAAAGTTTTAAGGGTGGTGAATATTATGAAACGGAAGAAGTCAATTTATAATGGAAATACCGGACAAAGTAGCCAGGGCAGGTTACCACATTTAATTAAAGTGGATCCTAATTTCCTTAAATCCCGGTGAATCAAATCCTGTATATATTTCAAAGATTTTCTTTTAATTTCCTTGAATTCCGGAAATCAAACGTTACTACGTCAAGAGATAAGACGAATCTCTATTCTCCATTTCACTCTATTACGATAACTTCTCTCATACGCTTCGAGTAATTGGATTGTTTTATCCATATTATTCAACGGTGATAAAAATTCTATTTATCAACACATATTCGTCATGAAAACATTTTTATTGTTAGCCATGACGACCTCACTCAAATTTCGGGACGAAATTTCTTTAACGGGTAGGTACTGTGATGACCCGGAAATTTCGACTAAATTTAAACTTAATCTTAAATGATAAATGACTTCGACACGATAAGCAAAGCCTATGAAGTTGAATCTCAAAATTTTGAACTATTCAATTACCCTTCGGTTGTTCTCAACAATTCGCGAACCATTATATGTAAACAGATACATATATATACTATAACTTGAAAACGTAACAAAGTTTTAATTGCATGATACCGTACATTAAACTTATTGGTTTATATATCTATTTGAATATATATGATTTCAAGTTATTTAGTAAACGATAGTAACATTCGATTATTGATTCGATTGATATTTAGATAAGTTAACTAAAACGTTTAAGATGAACAAGTAAAATACTAATTTGCTACAGTATTTTCAAATTGATACAGTACCCAAAATGCTACAGTGTTTTCAAAAATCACTATTTGCTACAGTGAAATTGACTTTGCTACAGTGAATTGCTACAGTAAAAAATGACCTTTGCTACAGTAACTTTGCTACAGTAACACTATTTCCAAAATGAAAATGTATATATTATATATATATATTAACAAATAGCGAGACGATGATTTATAGAAGTAAATGACCAAAACATTTGAAAGTTTAAGATATACTATGAGTGGTATAGTTTATGGATAATTTAAGACTATATTTTGACAAAGGTACGTGACACGAAACGTAAAATGCAAGTTTTCTAAAGGTACGAAAGGACATTCGAAAAACTGGAACCGGGACATAAGTCGAGTGATGACGTACGACTTATCGGAACAAAAATTACAAGTCAACTATGCACGTGAATTTAATATAATATATAATTAATTATTTAAATTATATATATTATATTAATATTTTATCATGTCGACAAACAAATGGACAAATGATTCTGAGCTGGAAATTGAGGCCATGCGATCGCATGGCCATCATGCCCAAAATCCATGCGATCGCATGAGGCAAAATTTCAGGCCAAGTGCTATAAATTCTCGAGTTTTGGCCAGATAAATCACACACACATATATATTATTTTTACTCCGTATTTATTTATTTTATTATTATTATTATTATTATTATTATTATTATTATTATTATTATTATTAATAAGATTATTATTAATCTTATTATTTTTATTATTAGTGTTATTATTTTTGCGATACAAAAATAATAATGTACATAAAATATTACGACGGAGTGCTGTCCAAGTAATTTTTCAAAACGAGTTTCCGAGAAAGCTAGAGCTAAGGAAAATATGGGTTATTGCCAAGGAGGTTATGGGTAATATTCGGGGGTATTTTTGTGAATCAAACCTCGTGCTTATTATCTCCAATGCGTCTACGTGCTTTCCTGCAATATTGTATATCAATATTAAACTGTGAGTTTCATTTGCTCCCTTTTATATATATTTTTGGGACTGAGAATACATGCACTGTTTTATAAAATGAATACAAAAACTAAAACTGATTTGAGTGAGTTTCATAAAATCCCTTTTACTCTCTACATTTTTGGGCTGAGAATACATGCAAATGCTTTATTAACCGATATACAATATTTATATGTGTGAGTTTCATATGATCCCTTTTACTCTCTACATTTTTGGGCTGAGAATACATGCAAATGCTTTATTAACCGATATACAATATTTATATGCGTGAGTTTCATTTGCTCCCTTTTTAATTGCTTTTGCAATATATATTTTTGGGCTGAGAATACATGCGCTTTATTTTAAACGCAATGGATACAAGTACATACTAAATTCTACACTGAGTTTGAACCGAAAATCCCTTAGCTTTGGTAACTAGTAACTGCCGGTTATAAGAACTGGTGGGCGCGAGTAGTAGTATATGGATCCATAGGGCTTGATATCCCCGTCCGAGCTAGAGCACTAGCCTTTTAACGGACGTATGCTATTTGAGAAGCGTACACGTTGGTTTGCGTGTATTATTAAGATGATTATACAAAGGGTACAAATTATATAAACGTTAAAGTTTAGTTACCAGGGTGCTCAATTTTGTAGAACCGATTGATAAACATTTCGGATGAAACAACTGAAATCTTGTGATCCACCTTTTATGTAAAACCTATTGATAAACGTTTTGAATAAAACAACTGAACTTTTGTAATCCACATTGATATACGGATTATGTGTAATATTAAAACTATGAACTCACCAACCTTTGTGTTGACACTTGAAGCATGTTTATTCTCAGGTTTCCTAGAAGTCTTTCGCTGTTTGCTTATATGTTAGACAAGCTATGTGCATGGAGTCATACATGGCATATTTTTCAAGGAAACGTTGCATTCACCAAATCATCACCATGTATCTTATTTTGACTGTACTGTCAACGGAAGTACTATTGTAAACTATTATTTACAGTGATTGTCTATATGTAGAAATCATCAGATGTTGAAAACCTTTGATTTAAATATTCATTTATGGTGTGCCTTTTCAAAAGAATGCAATGTTTACAAAACGTATCATATAGAGGTCAAATACCTCACAATGAAATCAATGAATGACGTATTGTCCATATGGATTTGGAGCGATCGTCACAGTTGGTATCAGAGCGTTGGTCTTAGCGAACCAGAATTTGCATTAGTGTGTCTAACTGGTTATTGTTAGGATACATTAGTGAGTCTGGACTTCGACCATGTCTGCATGATAAAAGTTGTTGCTTATAATTTTTTTTGTTAGAAATTACCTGCTTATCATTCCTTGTGTGGAAAATTACCTGCTTATCATTTGTAGTCTAGACACACCTTATTGCATGGATTGCATGACTAGTGTATAGACAAAATGAATATCTTAGCGTATCTGTTACTGTTACCTTTACTTGACAGTTTCCGAAAGTTTCTCCGTAATTCGCGGATCCTTTGTACTATATAAAGGTATTCTATGTAATTAGAATATCATCCGATATCCGAAAATCATTTCACATCGAAAATTATTTATCTAACCGTGTAAGATGAATTCTGCAAGTAATTCGAGTTCTTCGGATTCCGATATGAATTTCCACCTGAGTTCCGAAAGCAGTGTAACCGGAATGAATCAACCAATCAGTCATCACCAATTCTGGATGAATTGGGGATGGGTTCGTAATCAACTTAATCAATGGAGACAAGAGGAAGGCGATCCTTTCCACCAACCGAATTCACCTTTTAGTGAGGAACCTGAGGCACTTACCGGCGAACCCGTTCGAAACACTATCTTTACCCTCATTTCCAGGATATTTCGCAACGATTATATGATAACTAGAATTTTAAACTTTATTCATCCTCTCGTACCAACCGCCAATCATCCCGGAATAATAGAAGAAGTTAACGAGCTTCGCGCTCGAGTTGTGGCTTTGGAGAATATGATGCACAATTTGCAGGCATCACAGGCAGCACCGGTAGCACCACCAGAACCAGCAGCACAACCAACAACGGTACCAGTACCGACAACAACAACATCCGCAACGTAAACCTTAACCTCACAATCTGTCCCACGAGTATCAACCTCATACGCACCGTAGACACCGAAGAATACTAATAACCATAAACGATGAAGTATTAATTCATAACTTCATTGGAGAAATATCCTGCGATGATTATGTAATCTTTAATATAGAAGAGATTATTCGTTTCTAGTTCCAACCGAAAATCAAATGAGTTTAATAACTCATTAAATCTATATTACATCCGAAGGAAATATACATACATATATTTTCATAAAGATTGTAATTGAAAATCCTTTTGTACAAACTGTTAATGATGAGAATATTTTAACGGGTAGGTAATACCCTAGAAATATATAAATTCCACATTAATATGTTACACTATACATTCTTCAATTCTGATTCAGCAATCATTAACTATACTGCTCAAACCTATAGATATACGTATCTGTTCATCGCAGAATAACCATTTTCATTCAATTTCATATTCTGATTTCGATAGATCAGAATCCAAGTCAAGATTAAACGAAAAACATCACTCTTAGATTCCTACATCTTTCAAAACCATGCTTCGAAAACCATGCTTTGAATTCAGAACAGTACTAGAACATCATATGATTACATTTTGCGTTCAAACCCATCGAAATTATTGGAAACACTTCAACTAATGAACAAACGAGAAGACAAACCAACTACACGATATCTACGAGAAGAAAGATTTGTACTTATAATCATACATCTGGAAAGCTCTCGAAACCTAAGTAAAACTTTAACACGTATCTGTGATAAATCCTTCGGCATTATTATTACTGAAAATAATCTTACAATTCCTTTTCAAGTATCCAGTTTTGTCACAACTTCAGCAAGTCAACTTCATTTGGATAAGTCTTAATTAAACCTTGACATATAGGATTACCCTTTCTATTGTTGTTACCGGGGAACCTTTTATATCCCATCATATTAGCAGTAAATGTACCAACGACTCCGTCACTCTACTATTTAAATCTCTCCGGAAATCACTATATATACCTTGAAATCTGATCATGTACTCATCCACATCTTGTAACGGTAATTGCCATACCAACCACCGGGAATTAACAATCAGTATTTTGAATCTCGCAGCGTTTTCTACGACAACAGTTATATATAAACATATAACATCTATCTTCTAGACTTAGATACTTCGAATGTGAAGTTTCTGAAAAAACACCCCAAACTGTGAAACTAGTCCTCCTAATTTTGGAAAAATGCTGATAAAGCAGCAAAAACGGTAAACAACTTTAACAGTCAAAAGTTTGATGATAAAGAATAGTATGGTGGTAAAGCTGAGAAAAATAGAAGGTTTGGAATTGAAAAACGGATTGAGCAAACCATAAAGGAGACTGTGGACAAGTCACAGGGACTAAACTTATACATAAAGAATCTAGATGATTCTGTTTTGATGAAATATTTAGCGAATATCTTGCTCCTTACTTATTTCAAATTCTTGCGGAACATATTCTTCATCATCCTTCGATATTAGAAATTCTAAGATATTATCATATCTTTCATTATAAATATCTTCGATATTTCTGAAGATATCTTCATAACTATTATCATCCGAAATTATTTATCTCTTCACGCTATCTGTGTTACATCATAAAAGAAACTATTTTAGTTTCAAAAATCTGAAAAATTCAAAAAAAAAAAAAATGGATGTTTTGAAGTAGTGTTGGGAACTGAAGCATGAGTTAATATAATATAATGACACTTGATCAACGTGATTATATTACAGTAAGTCATGCTGAGTTTCTAATGGAACGTGATAAAGGTTCACAGATCCCACCCTCATCATGAACCATGTTACATAACTCTTTTAACCTCTAAACATATCAAGAAAATATTTTTCTTGATGATTCGGTCTTTTCCGGATAATTTGGTAATTTGACAAATCAAGATCGTGCCATTACGATTACCTTCTCAGAACAATAACTATGTCCATCCAAAACTCTATACCTACGAATTCTGGACCATTACAAGAGATGCCTAATCGCAAGAAGAAGAAACGAAGGGACAAAGCTCCGAAATAGAAATTGGAGTATAAATCGCAGCAAATAGGAGGGAGTATTAACTGTGAATGACAATGATTATAAAAGACAGGAGTAGGGACATTAAAATATAAGGGGAGATAAAAAGCCCGATAACAAACCTGAAATTACAAACCGTGTATATCAATGCGTATAGCAATATAAAGACACGGGAGAATGATAAATACAACAATCCCTAGACCATAATAGAAATAAACAGATTCTTCTGGTGGGAGCTGGAAAAGAAGGATGATTGTGGCAAACGTCAATATTAGGTCAAGAACCAGAACTGGATTGAGCATTTTCACAATTTTTTTTAATGTATTAATTGGGGAAGAAAGTTTTAAGGGTGGTGAATATTATGAAACGGAAGAAGTCAATTTATAATAGAAATACCGGACAAAGTAGCCAGGGCAGGTTACCACATTTAATTAAAGTGGATCCTAATTTCCTTAAATCCCGGTGAATCAAATCCTGTATATATTTCAAAGATTTTCTTTTAATTTCCTTGAATTCCGAAAATCAAACGTTACTACGTCAAGAGATAAGACGAATCTCTATTCTCCATTTCACTCTATTACGATAACTTCTCTCATACGCTTCGAGTAATTGGATTGTTTTATCCATATTATTCAACGGTGATAAAAATTCTATTTATCAACACATATTCGTCATGAAAACATTTTTATTGTTAGCCATGACGACCTCACTCAAATTTCGGGACGAAATTTCTTTAACGGGTAGGTACTGTGATGACCCGGAAATTTCGACTAAATTTAAACTTAATCTTAAATGATAAATGACTTCGACACGATAAGCAAAGCCTATGAAGTTGAATCTCAAAATTTTGAACTATTCAATTACCCTTCGGTTGTTCTCAACAATTCGCGAACCATTATATGTAAACAGATACATATATATACTATAACTTGAAAACGTAACAAAGTTTTAATTGCATGATACCGTACATTAAACTTATTGGTTTATATATCTATTTGAATATATATGATTTCAAGTTATTTAGTAAACAATAGTAACATTCGATTATTGATTCGATTGATATTTAGATAAGTTAACTAAAACGTTTAAGATGAACAAGTAAAATACTAATTTGCTACAGTATTTTCAAATTGATACAGTACCCAAAATGCTACAGTGTTTTCAAAAATCACTATTTGCTACAGTGAAATTGACTTTGCTACAGTGAATTGCTACAGTAAAAAATGACCTTTGCTACAGTAACTTTGCTACAGTAACACTATTTCCAAAATGAAAATGTATATATTATATATATATATTAACAAATAGCGAGACGATGATTTATAGAAGTAAATGACCAAAACATTTGAAAGTTTAAGATATACTATGAGTGGTATAGTTTATGGATAATTTAAGACTATATTTTGACAAAGGTACGTGACACGAAACGTAAAATGCAAGTTTTCTAAAGGTACGAAAGGACATTCGAAAAACTGGAACCGGAACATAAGTCGAGTGATGACGTACGACTTATCGGAACAAAAATTACAAGTCAACTATGCACGTGAATTTAATATAATATATAATTAATTATTTAAATTATATATATTATATTAATATTTTATCATGTCGACAAACAAATGGACAAATGATTCTGAGCTGGAAATTGAGGCCATGCGATCGCATGGCCATCATGCCCAAAATCCATGCGATCGCATGAGGCAAAATTTCAGGCCAAGTGCTATAAATTCTCGAGTTTTGGCCAGATAAATCACACACACATATATATTATTTTTACTCCGTATTTATTTATTTTATTATTATTATTATTATTATTATTATTATTATTATTATTATTATTATTATTATTATTATTATTATTAATAAGATTATTATTAATCTTATTATTTTTATTATTAGTGTTATTATTTTTGCGATACAAAAATAATAATGTACATAAAATATTACGACGGAGTGCTGTCCAAGTAATTTTTCAAAACGAGTTTCCGAGAAAGCTAGAGCTAAGGAAAATATGGGTTATTGCCAAGGAGGTTATGGGTAATATTCGGGGGTATTTTTGTGAATCAAACCTCGTGCTTATTATCTCCAATGCGTCTACGTGCTTTCCTGCAATATTGTATATCAATATTAAACTGTGAGTTTCATTTGCTCCCTTTTATATATATTTTTGGGACTGAGAATACATGCACTGTTTTATAAAATGAATACAAAAACTAAAACTGATTTGAGTGAGTTTCATAAAATCCCTTTTACTCTCTACATTTTTGGGCTGAGAATACATGCAAATGCTTTATTAACCGATATACAATATTTATATGTGTGAGTTTCATATGATCCCTTTTACTCTCTACATTTTTGGGCTGAGAATACATGCAAATGCTTTATTAACCGATATACAATATTTATATGCGTGAGTTTCATTTGCTCCCTTTTTAATTGCTTTTGCAATATATATTTTTAGGCTGAGAATACATGCGCTTTATTTTAAACGCAATGGATACAAGTACATACTAAATTCTACACTGAGTTTGAACCGAAAATCCCTTAGCTTTGGTAACTAGTAACTGCCGGTTATAAGAACTGGTGGGCGCGAGTAGTAGTATATGGATCCATAGGGCTTGATATCCCCGTCTGAGCTAGAGCACTAGCCTTTTAACGGACGTATGCTATTTGAGAAGCGTACACGTTGGTTTGCGTGTATTATTAAGATGATTATACAAAGGGTACAAATTATATAAACGTTAAAGTTTAGTTACCAGGGTGCTCAATTTTGTAGAACCGATTGATAAACGTTTCGGATGAAACAACTGAAATCTTGTGATCCACCTTTTATGTAAAACCTATTGATAAACGTTTTGAATAAAACAACTGAACTTTTGTAATCCACATTGATATACGGATTATGTGTAATATTAAAACTATGAACTCACCAACCTTTGTGTTGACACTTGAAGCATGTTTATTCTCAGGTTTCCTAGAAGTCTTCCGCTGTTTGCTTATATGTTAGACAAGCTATGTGCATGGAGTCATACATGGCATATTTTTCAAGGAAACGTTGCATTCACCAAATCATCACCATGTATCTTATTTTGACTGTACTGTCAACGGAAGTACTATTGTAAACTATTATTTACAGTGATTGTCTATATGTAGAAATCATCAGATGTTGAAAACCTTCGATTTAAATATTCATTTATGGTGTGCCTTTTCAAAAGAATGCAATGTTTACAAAACGTATCATATAGAGGTCAAATACCTCGCAATGAAATCAATGAATGACGTATTGTCCATATGGATTTGGAGCGATCGTCACATAAATGTTTGACGAAATAGACATAAGTACTTAAAACTACATTCTATGGCTGGATTATTAAACCGAATATGCCCCTTTTTATTAAGTCTGGTAATCTAAGAATTAGGGAACATACACCCTAATTGACGCGAACTCTAAAGATAGATCTATCGGGCCCAACAAGCCCCATCCAAAGTACCGGATGCTTTAGTACTTCGAAATTTATATCATGTCCGAAGGAGGATCCCGGAATAATGGGGATATTCTTATATGCATATTGTGAATGTCGGTTACCAGGTGTTCAATCCATATGAATGATATTTTTGTCTCTATGCATGGGACGTATGTTTATGAGAAATATGAAATCTTGTGGTCTATTAAAATTATGAAATGATTATTTATGTTAAACTAATGAACTCACCAACCTTTTGGTTGACACTTTAAAGCATGTTTATTCTCAGGTATGAAAGAAATCTTCCGCTGTGCATTTGCCCATTTTCAAGATATTACTTGGAGTCATTCATGACATATTTCAAAAGACGTTGCATTCGAGTCATTGAGTTCATCAAGATTATTATTTAGTCAATTATAGTTAGATATATTATGAAATGGTATGCATGTCGTTAACTTTCGATGAAATGAAAGATTGTTTTTTCCAAAAACGAATGCAATGTTTGTAAAATGTATCATATAGAGGTCAAGTACCTCGTGATGTAATCAACTGTTGTGAATCGTTTATAATCGATATGGACTTCGTCCGGATGGATTAGGACGGGTCCTTTCATTTGATGCTGAGGTCCGTGGATTTCCAGCTGATTTTCGAGAAAACTTCCTGACCTTAATCAAGAAGCGCATGTATTTTTCTCGGAAGACTTTACTTCCTTTTAAATCAAGTGGCACATTTCTTTCAAATATATTATAAGAAATCGGGTAAAACTGATAAAATTGTCCAGAACAAAAGTATCTTCAATTATTTGTACATAAATATGTGATATATGTTTTAAATAACTTGGTAAATTTTTTCCACACTTGGCTTTTATTTTTCTTTCTTTGCCTTTTTATTTTCCTCTATTCCATTTTAAATGAATTCAAGCATTTTAGGTTGTTTCTCAATTTATGTCCTCTCCGAGGTAACAATAATTTCGGTGTTAACACCTAGTTTTATCGTTCATAAATATGTATAAACATGATTTTGAGTTCATTTAGTTGAAAATTTTGAAATTTTTTACTAGAATTAGGTAGTCAGTATATAAGACTAGGGCTGTTCTTTATTATCAGAGAGCACTAGATTCTAATACAACTACTGCGTTACTAGTATTTTTAATGGTAACCAAGTGTTTAAATTAATTTTTTTTTTAAATCCGAAAGAATTTAACCCCTTCCTACACTTAAGATCTTGCAATGCACTCATTTGCAAGAAATCAGTAACAATTTAAATTATTGAGGGTGATTAGCGTAGAAAAATGATTAAATTTTACCAAAGTTTCCAAACATATTGTTGTTTATGTTGAATGATAAATGGTGCACATCATTTGTTCATTCCTGCAGTTGTTATTTCACATATATTTTGCATCTTGTCGTCAAAATTAGTTGCTTTTGCTGAACTTAATGCCAGTCTTTGAAAATGCGCTGTTTTACCCTATTTTATACATGAGATAAACTACAAACATATATATACATATTTTTGAAGTTGGGTATATCACCCCACATTCAAAAATTATTAAAAATCTAATAATAAAAGTTAGAAAATTATAAAAACTATTATAGTATCAAAAGAAATATTAAAAGTATAAAATTACAAGTTACCAAATAAATAAAAATAGGCATAAAAGAAAATTAGGGTTGATGAGGATGGTGCCAGTAGGGATTCCATTCATAGCCGTAAGTGCTGTAGAATGCTTGAGCTGGGTCATATGTAGGGTACGGTGGTCGGGTCTGTATAGTCCAGGGAGGAAATACGGGCATTGGAGTAGGAATGTAGTTTATATTTATGTGTCCACAATGACTTATGATTTGGTTTTGATGATACTGTCAATCTTGAAATGGTCGTTGTCTAGCCATTTCATACTCATGTTGAGCCATAAAAATTTATATTTCTGTCATCTGATTCCCCTCCCGCATTACCTTGCTGCTGATCTCTTTCGAACTGTGGATGATGGCCATCATATGGTGCTGCAGCGTTATGTCGTTTCTTTAAAACCTTAGCACCATGATATACTTTCAAACCAATTGTATCACAGGGTTCTGGTGCTGCAATTATTAATCCCCTCTGACTTCTATCGATACCGAGATACTCAGCAATTAAAGTAACAAAGATACCACCTTCTATTATACTATTAGGCCGTATACTCCTAACCATAGCCGATAAATAATAACCCACACAATAAGGTATACTCACAACGCTCTGTGGGTCTCGAATACACATGAGATAAAATAAATCATTCTCATTTACCTTCTCTTTGTTCCTACCTCGCTGTGTAATAGAGTTTGCTAAGAACCTATTGATTACTCTTAGCTCAGCTCTATCAATATCAGTATAAGAGTTATTCCCCCCACAAAATCGGTTATGTCTAGTCATTCTACTCCATATTCCATTCATATCAAAATTTTCATCAACCCTCCTACCATTAACTATCAACCTTTGACAATCAGTAGATGGTAGTTCCTCAGGCGTATATATACACAAAGCCTGAGCCATGTCTAGTAGAGACATATGGTGCATCACACCTCCTAATAAAAATCTAATAAAACTCCGATCGGTTAAGGTAGCTACCCGATCATTTATTTCAACACTACATAATAATTTCACACACCATTCTCTATATACACGCCTACGTATATTAAACAAACGTTTCCAATCATTAAAAGTAGAATTACCATACCTTTGTGTAAGTAATTCTCTGATTGGATCGGCCAATCCCACTGTTTCTAACGGTTCCCAATCTATTACCCTGGGTACTTCAAACACATTAGACTGAAGGGTGTGCAAGTTCCTCTGATATTTTGGATAATCTATCCAATGTAGGTCAAACCTTAAATTAGGGTGTAAATCTGCCAATTCTATATTTGAATATGAAATGAATTGATGTGGTAGATTTTGTCTATATTGGTCGTTAATCTCCTGTTCTTCTGCATTCTCAGGAGGAGCATTGTGAGCCTGGGATGCGGATGAAGATTCACCCCTTTCAGTCTGCAAAACACATTAAACACAATTTTTGTGCATCCAAATATGCATTAGTGTTATCAGAATCATAAATCAAAACAATCATAATGACATGTTTAATCCATATTAAACTTTATATGCATTTTCACAATATTAACAATTCTACACTTTTACAAATAAACATATATGAAAATGTATACAATGTTCCTTAGCATTCATCTTCTAAATCATGTTAAAAATAATCATTATAGCAATTAAACGAGTTCCAAATGGCATTCATATCAATTAAATCGAGTTCATGCATTTTTGACTCAAAAAGTCCACTTTAATATTCAAAAATCATGTTTAGGATCAAAGTTTTTATCATTTAGCAACTTAAACATGTTACACTACTCAATTTAGTATAAACTAACAACAAAATTCGGCCATAACTTGTTTATATCAAAAGGCCACAATTTTGCTCAAGAACACAAACCCTAGATTACTCAAAATTTGAAGTTTAAGGCTTCTAATCATGTTAAATAGCATCAATCTAGGTTATACAACCATAATACACAAACAATTTAAGCATAATTAAACTAGAAATCATCAAAATCATATTAGGTATAAATTTATTCAAGAACACTAAAAATCCGAATTAAAGAGTATTTAGATGTAGAAATTACCGATCTCCTTGAGTAACTTCTTGGTAGGATCCTTCTCAACATGATTATAGCAAAAAATTTGATGTTTAACGGTGAAAAATTTCGAATTTGAGAGCGTTTTGTGTGTGTTTTTCGCAGAAAATGGGGTGTGGTGTGTTGGGGACTTGTATGTTCGACCAGTTAACCCTTTCTGGGTTTTACAAACTCCGCGAGTGCGGATGTGGGTCCCTTTCAAGTTCCGCGAGTGCGGATTTCTTTTTTTTTTTTTAAATCTTTAATAATAAAACAATTAATTAAATTTAAATTTTTGTTTTCCTTTTTATTTAGGACGAGGTTGTTTCGGTACATTTACCTAGTCCGTCCCTCGACAAAATTTTAAAATTTGTCATTTTAAAGCTTTTGTTTTAAAAGCAAAGATTTTTGGGTTTTTTTTAAATATTTTTGGCATACTTTAAATCAATAAGAAAAAATAATGATAACAAAATTTCTCGTCCCGCCCTCGGGTAAAGCAATTTCGGTTCAACGACCTAGTCTTCAACTCACGACGAATTTTAAATATCAAATTTTTAACTTAATGAAATAAAGTAAATTTTTGTTTTTAAATTCACACCAAACTTAAATTTAAAATGCATAAAATTAAAAATTCATATTAATATTATTAATATTTTTATACATTAATTTTACAAACTTATATTGAAAATATTAATTTTTTAAAATATTTAAAAACTTAAATATATTGATTTAAAAAGATTTAAAATAATAATTTAATATTTTTATATTAATTTTAAAAACAAAGTAAAAATTAAAATTAAAAATCTTTTTGGTCTTTTATCCCACTTTAATCAATCAAATATTATCAAAAATATACGCCCCTCTTTTGGATAAAGTAATTTCGGCTATATTACCTAGTTTTACTCCTGACGAATTTTTGAAATATTTTGGATTGATTGATTAAAGATATTTATACCTTAAGAATAAACGGTAAATGTCGCAGTGATGTAATAAATTTTTGTATGATATCAATAATTTCGGTTTCGCATATCTAATTTTATTGAATATCAATTTAATACTTTATAGCGAACGATTCAGCGTTTATTATCAAAAGGTTGAAAGCAATAAGTAAAAGCAAATAAAAACTATACATACTTACCTATGAGATAGAATTCTCAGAGACCTGCTTTAGCTGACTCATAGGAGAGTTGTGTGATTTGGTTTTCCATAGCTACATAAGCGTAACCTCGATTCTTCAATAACTTTTCTTCTAAACATATGAACGGTCCTTCTCTGCATAGAGTAACAAATTCGATATTTGAATATGTTTGATTGTTCGAACATTTACCTTCGTGTGACCATTTTCCGCATTTATGACATCTTTCAAGGTGTCGTGCTCTTCTTTTTGTTGCGGATTTTGATTTTCCTTTACCAAAATGTGTCTTATGATGATCTTTCCTGAGTTCTTTCCTTACTTCGTCCATTTTGCCTCTTATGAATGATACCAGTTCACTCGGGAAAGTGTTATTATTACGTTTAGTAATCATAGCGTGTAGTATTAGACCATGGTTCAGATCAAAGGAATTCTTCATCTCGTAAAACCTAAAAGAAATAAAAATTCAGAATGGAGGGAGAAGACTAGTTCTTTAGGGTCTGCTAGGGAAAGACCATCCGGATTCCATTCTCGAGAACTACAAAATATCTAACTCTAACAGAAATATATATTACCCTTAAAAGATTCGAATTTTCCCACACTTAGTTAGCTGTGGTATCGAAATTGTGATTAACTTCATTGTCAACTTCCATTGGACCATGTATGTAATGTTTAACTCTGTGACCATTAACTTTAAATTCAATCCCATTTGAATTTATCAACTCTATTGTCCCTTACGGGAAAACTCTTTTGACTATGAATGGTCCAGACCATCTTGATTTCAATTTTCCAGGAAATAGCTTGAATCGTGAATTGAAAAGAAGAACTTTGTCTCCTTCTTTAAATTCTTTTAAACTTTTGATTCTTTTATCATGCCATTTCTTCGTTCTTTCCTTATAGATTAACGAATTTTCGTATACCTCATGTCTTAGTTCTTCTAATTCGTTTAGTTGACTTAACCGTAGACGTCCGGCTTCATGTAAATCAAGATTACATGTCTTCAAAGCCCAAAATGCTTTGTGCTCAATTTTTACTTGAAGGTGACATGCTTTTCCATAAACAAGTTTAAAAGGTGTGGTTCCAATTGGAGTTTTGTAGGCTGTTCTAAAAGCCCAGGGTGCATCCTTTAATTTCATGGACCATTCCTTCGGATTTGATCCTACGGTTTTCACTAGAATACGTTTTAAAGCTCGGTTGGTATTTTCAACTTGTCCACTTGTTTGTGGATGATAAGCAGTGGAGATTTTATGAGTTACTCCATATCTTTTGAGAACTTTCTCAAGTTGATTATTACAAAAATGAGTACCCCGATCACTTATTAAAGCTTTCGGTGTTCCGAACCTAGAAAAAAGACGTTTTAAGAAGTTGACTACAACTCATGCATCGTTAGTTGGGAGAGCTTGTGCTTCCGCCCATTTAGATACATAATCAATGGCAACGAGAATGTAGAGATTATTATGAGATTTTGGAAATGGACCCATAAATTCAATACCCCAAACGTCAAATACTTCACATACTTGAATGACATTTTGTGGCATTTCATCACGTTGACTTATTTTTCCGGCCCTTTGACAAGCATCACAGGATTTACAGAGAAGGTGTGCGTCTTTGAAAATTGTAGGCCAATAGAACCCAGCATCGTAAACTTTTCTTGCTGTAAGTTGAGGCCCATAATGCCCTCCTGTTGGTCCTGTGTGACAACGGTTTAAGATTTGACTAGCTTCATCTCCGAATACGCATCGGCGTATTATTCCATCGGGACAACTTTTAAACAAATGTGGATCTTCCCAGAAATAGTGTTTTATATCACTAAATAATTTCTTTCGTTTTTAGTACGACAACCCTTTTTCAAGGAATCCACATACTAAGTAGTTTGCATAGTCTGCAAACCATGTAATTTCACTATAATCGATCTTCAAAAGTTATTCATCGGGAAAGTTATCTTGTATAGCCGATTCATTTAGAACTTCTAATTCGGGATTTTCAAGACGAAAAAGATGATCAGCTGCGAGATTTTCTGCTCCCTTTTTTTCTCTGATTTAAATATCGAATTCTTGTAAGAGTAAGATCCAACGTATTAATCGTGGTTTGGAATCTTGTTTTGAAAATAGGTATCTAAGAGCAGAATGGTCAGTATAGACCACCATTTTAGCTAGAACTAGATATGAACGAAATTTGTCAAAAGCAAAGATAATAGTAAGGAGTTCTTTTTCAGTAGTTGTGTAATTCATTTGTGCTCCTTGTAACGTCTTACTAGCATAATAAATAGGTTGAAATCGTTTTTCAATCCTTTGTCCTAAAACGGCTCCCATTGCTAAATCACTTGCATCGCACAAAAGTTCAAACGGTAGATTCCAATTTGGAGTTATCATGATCGGTGCATTAGTGAGTTTTTCTTTAAGAATATTAAAAGATTTGATGCATTCATCCAAAAATATGAATGGAGCATCTTTTTCTAGGAGTTTATTCATAAGAGTGGCAATTTTAGAAAAATATTTTATGAAACGTCGGTAAAAACCGGCATGCCCTAGAAAACTCCTAACTCCTCTAACATTGGTGGGATGTGGAAGTTTAGCAATTACATCTACTTTAGCTCTATTCACTTCAATTCCTTCCTTTGAAATTTTATGACCAAGAACGATGCCTTCTTTAACCATGAAATAGCATTTCTCCTAATTAAGAACTAGATTTGATTGCTCGTATCTAATAAGCATTCGTTCAAGATTAACTAGATATGTTTCAAAAGTATCACCAAAGACTGAAAAGTCATCCATGAAAACTTCCATGCATTCTTCTATCATGTCGTGAAAAATCGCCATCATGCACCTTTGAAAGGTTGCAGGGGTGTTGCAAAGTCCAAATGGCATGCGTTTGTAAGCAAAAGTATCATAAGGGCACGTGAACGTGGTTTTCTCTTGGTCCTCGGGTGCTATTGGAATTTGAAAGTATCCGGAAAAACCGTCAAGAAAACAATAGTAACTATTCCCGGCTAACCTTTCCAACATTTGATCAATGAAAGGTAAGGGAAAGTGATCTTTTCTGGTGGCGTCATTTAATTTTCTATAATCAATACAAACACGCCATTCCGTTACACTCCTTGTAGGAATAAGCTCATTTTTTTCATTTGTGATGACAGTCATGCCACCCTTCTTAGGTACACATTGAACTGGGCTTACCCATGGACTATCGGAGATTGGATAAATTAAACCTGCATCTAGTAGTTTAATAATTTCTTTCTTAACAACATCTTGCATATTAGGATTTAGTCTTCGTTGGCGTTACACATATGTTTTATGACCTTCTTCCATAAGGATTTTATGTGTGCAATACGAAGGACTTATGCCTTTAATGTCATGAATCTTCCATGCAATAGCTGGTTTATGAGCTTTTAACAGAGAAAAGAGTTAAGATTTTTCATTTTCCGTAAGAGAAGATGATATTATTACCGGTAATTCAGATTCACCATGTAAATAAGCGTATTCCAAATGGTTTGGAAGTGGTTTTAACTCTAATGTCGGTGGTTCTTCTATCAATGATTTGTATCGATATCTGTCTTCCTCTTTTAGCATTTGAAGTTCTTCTATTGTTGGTTCGTATTCATTAGCCATGAGTGCGGCTAACATTTCAGATTCATCAATTGGTTCAGTTCCTTCTCCTAAAGAACATTCTCCCGTTCCTTGTAATTCTGGAAATTCTTCTAACAATTCTACATGTGAATCTATAGTTTGAATATAATAACATGTATCATCTGCAGATTGCGGTTGTTGCATGGCTCTATCAATAGAAAAGGTAACACTCTCGTCCTCTATACTTAGGGTCAGTTTCTTACCAAACACGTGTATTATTGCTTTAGCCGTGTTTAAGAATGGTCTTCCTAATATAAGAGAAACTCGAGAATCTTCTTCCATATCCAGAATAACAAAATCTACTGGAAATACTAAAGTACCAACTTTAACTATGTAGAGACCCGTCCTAATCCATCCGGACGGAGTCCATATCAATTATAAATGATTCACAACAGTTGATTACATCGCGAGGTACTTGACCTCTATATGATACATTTTACAAACATTGCATTCGTTTTTGAAAAGACAATCTTTCATTACATCAAAAGTTGACGGCAGGCATACCATTTTATAATATATCTAACTATAGTTGACTTAATAATAATCTTGATGAACGCGACGACTCGAATGCAACGTCTTTTGAAATATGTCATGCATGACTCCAAGTAATATCTTTAAAATGAGCAAATGCACAGCGGAAGATTTCTTTCATACCTGAGAATAAACATGCTTTCAAGTGTCAACCTAAAGGTTGGTGAGTTCATTAGTTTAACATAAATAATCATTTCATAATTTTAATAGACCACAAGATTTCATATTTCCATTTCTCATAAACATACATCCCATGCATAGAGACAAAATATCATTCATATGGATTGAACACCTGGTAATCGACATTCACAATATGCATATAAGAATATCCCTATCATTCCGGGATCCTCCTTCGGACATGATATAAATTTCGAATTACTAAAGCATCCGGTACTTTGGATGGGGCTTGTTGGGCCCGATAGATCTATCTTTAGGATTCGCGTCAATTAGGGTGTCTGTTCCCAAATTCTTAGATTACCAGACTTAATAAAAAGGGGCATATTCGATTTCGATAATTCAACTATATAATGTAGTTTCATTTACTTGTGTCTATTTCGTAAAACATTTATAAAAATTGCGCATGTATTCTCAGTCCCAAAAATATATATTGCAAAAGCATTTAAAAAGGGATTAATGAAACTCACCTACATTTTGTAGTAAAAATACATAGAACGATATTGAACAAGTATAAGGTTGGCCTCGGATTCACGAACCTCATAAAACCATTTCTAAAAAAAATGGCTGCTGCGTGAATCGAACCCAAGACCTGTCGCTCACCCGTCACTCCCTCAGACCATTACTCTGTATGTTTTTATCTGGAATTACACCCATCTCATTAAATATAAACCGTATTTTATATATCCCACTTCTTCTTTCTCAACTTGTATCAAATCAACCAGGGATCAATCCCAACAAACATCAAGTTATTAACTAGTTTTTAGAATTTAATAACCATCATAGAAACTTTTATGTGGGTTTATTTGGACTGAAAAAATAAAAAATAAAAAATAAAAAAAAGAAGAACAGCTCGTCGCTGCTGTATAAGAAAAAAAAATGATTTTGTAAAAAGTGACGTTATAGATAAATGTTATAATATGAAATATGTTAGAAAAAGTTTGTGGAAACATTTGAAATCATTAATTTAACTGGAATCGAAACGGATAACACGAATTCGATTGATGAAAAAAGTTTGACTTTTTAAGTTTAAAAGTTTGACTTCAAAATTCAAGCTCCAACGAAAGAATTAGAGTCTCTAAATTTGTAGATAGTTTAAGGGAAGGATTCCTAACATTCCTTCATAAATAGATTTTGGTGTTGATTCGAATTTGAATTATGGGTTGAAACAGGTCACGAATGAAAAAAAAAAAAATTTGGGTTTCTTTGTTCTCTGTAACATCTCTTTGATTCTTCAATTTACAGTAGTGGTTTCATGTTGAGCAAATGATCGATGATTTAGTTTTGTTTTGTGTGATGATTGAATGGACAAAGGTTCACAAGCATATACAGAAAGAAAGAAAAAAAAACAAAAGAAGAATAAGATAAAAGGGATACAGATATTACGCGTGTGTATGTATATGATTTATATTATCTATCTAATTTAATATTTATAATTAATAATTAATAATATATAATAATAATACTAATAAAAATAATAATAATCACATTAATAAAAATCATAAATATAACAATGTTAATATTAGTAATAGAAACATACGATAGTTCTTAAAAAAATAAAGATAGTGAATAAATAATATTAATAACAAGGATAATGATAATTTTTAATAACAATATGAACAATGAAATTTTTAATGATAATAATAACTAATAACATTTAAATTATAACTAAGTTACACTTTTAATTATTCTTATAATAATATTTATATTTATAGATTATAATTAATCTTATTAATAAATGTAATTACAATAATAATACTATTTAATATTTATAAATAATAGTAATACAAATATAATTGTAATAGTAATAATATTATTATTAACAATAATACTAATTATACTAATGTTATTAATAATAACAATGATACTAATAATAATATATTATATATATCAAATTCCATATATATATATATATATATATATATATATATATATATATATATAATACAATTAATGATACAATTATTAATAATATAAGTAATGATAATAATATAGCGACTATACCTTAACTTGTAATCACATATGATATGTTGCCATTTATTATATCATGTCTATCAATTACGCAATTTAATGAATCTTTAATATTTATATATATTAGCATATATAATGCTACTTATGTATAGAACTTATATATAGATATCTACGTTTTCATTTATACACAAATGTTCGTGAATCGTCGGGCATAGTCAAAGGTCAAATGATTACATGAATATAGTTTTAATATTTTCGAGATTCAACATAACAGTTTTTGCTTATCGTGTCGAGATCATATAGAGATTAAGTTTAAATTTTGTCAGAAATTCCCGGGTCATCACAGTACCTACCCGTTAAAGAAATTTCGTCCCGAAATTTGAGTGTGGTGGTCATTGTTAACAATAAAAATATTTTCATGACGAATATAAGTTGGTAAATAAAGTTTTATCATCATTGAGTAATATGAATAAAATGATTCGATTAATCAAATCGTATGAATGAAGCTATCACAAAAGATCGAGATGAAGAAATGGAGATTTTCCATAACTTTTGACGTAGTCGCGATTGAATTCCGGAATTCAAGGAATTTAAAGAAAATCTTCAAAATCTAAAAGATTTGATTCTTCGGCGAGTAAGGAAATTAAGATCTCTATAATTAATTACGGTGATCTGCCTCGATTACTCTGTCTGATATTTCAATTATAAATTAAACTTCTTCCATTCCGTTACTTTTACCATTCCTATATCAAATTCCCATATCCAAAAGTTTATGAAAATGCTAAATCCAGTTTTAATCCTTGTCCTTATTCTTACTATCACAACCACCATTCTCCTTTTCTAACTTCCACCAGAGGAATCTGCTTTCTTCTACTTTGCCCTTGGAATTATAGTGCTTTTAATCTTCCCGTATCTTTATGTTGCTATAAACATTGATATACACGGTTTGTAATTTATGTGTTGTTATCGGGCTTTATATCTTCCCTTATACTTCGAAGTCCTTGCTTCTGTTTTCTATAATCATTGTCATTCCCAGTTAATACTCCCCCCTAATTGTTGCGATTTATACTCCAATTTCTATTTCGGAGCTTTGTCCCTTCCTTTCTTCTTCTGGCGATTTGGCATCTCTTGTAATGGTCCAGAATTCGCAGATATAAGTTTCAGAATGAACATTATTAGTGTTCTAAATAAGAAGGAACGTAATAGCACGACTTGATTTGTCAAATTATCAGATTCACTGAGAATAGAACTATCAAGAATATACTTTCTTGATATGTTCAGAAGTTAAGCAGAATGACAGAGTTATGTAACATGGCACATGATGACGTTATGATCTGTGAATCGTCACGTCCCATTAGAAACTCAGCATGACTTACTGTAATATAATCACGATGATCAAGTGTCATTATATTATACTAACTCATGCATCAGTTCTCCACATTACTTCAATAACATTCATATTTTTAAGCTCGAAAATTTACAGAATATAGAAACTAACAGTTTCTATATGATGTAACACTGATAGCACGAAGAGATTAATGATTTCAGATAAGAATAATTATGAAAATATCTTCAGAAATATGGAGGATATTTATAATGAAAGATATTATGATACCTTGAAATTTCTAATATCGAAGGATGATGAAGAAGATTTATCCGTAAGGGTTTAGATTCGAAAGCAAGGTATTCGCTAAAGATTTCATCAGAAACTGAATCATTTGGATTCTTTGAAGTCAAACTTATTCTTTGTGATTTATCCACGGCTTCCTTCATAGTTTCGCATAATCCGCCTTTCGGTAATAGATTTTCTATTGAATATTTCCAATATAATGATACACAGGAAGCACGAAGAGGTATATAATTTCGGATGAGAATATTTACGAAAATATCCTCAGAAATATCGAAGATATTGATGATGATATTTTGGAATTTCTAAGTTCGATGGTTGATAGATAAAGATTTTCATTAAAATTTTAACATGACTTCGGAGCAAGATATTCTCTACAGATTTCAACGGATCCAGAATTACCTGGATTCTTTGAATATAGGGTATGGTCCTTGTATTTGTCCTTGGTCTCCTTCTTGGTTAGCTCAATCCGTTTTCCAATTCCAACTTTTCTGAGCTTTTCCAACATACTATTCTTTATCATCAAACTTTCGATGATTAAGGTCATTTACGATTGTCTATAGTTTCTGCTGCTTCATTCAGCTTTTTCAACATTCAGAGTATTGATTTGTGACTGAGTGTTTTTCAGAATTTCAGAATGAGATATTATAATTCTAAGAGATAAATATCATACATATAACTGTTGATGTAGATATGCTGTAAGTTTTCAAAGTACTGATTGCTGATTCCCGATAATTGGTATGGCAGTTCTCGTTACAAGATGCGGATGATTATATAATGGGGTTTCAATGAATATAATGATTTTTCGGAAAGTCCAAATTCATTGAAGTTGCTGGTAAATTTACTGCTAATGTGGTGAAATATAAACGGTTCTCCGGTAACGATGACGACAGACAAACTTATATATCGAGGTTATAATAAGGTTAATTCGAATGAAAATTCGAAGTTGACTTGCTGGAGCTGTGACAAAATTGGCTACTTTGAAAAGGGATCGCAAAGTTATTTTTGCTAATTAATGCCAAAGGATTTGACGCGGCTACGTGTTAAACTTTTACTCAGTTGCCGAGAGTTTCTCAGGTGCATAACTATATGCATAAATCTTTCCTTCCGTAGATGAAGTACGGTTGATTCATCCTATCGATTGAGGTGTTTTCAAGAATCATGAAAGGTTTGTACGCAGATTGTAATCGTCAAGATACAAATGAAGTTTAAGATGAGATCAAGTGGCAAACTTGAAGAATTGTTTAGTTTCATATGTTATAATCAATATTTTAATTCATTTTAATTGTCCAATATTATTAGTCCACAGTTGACAGTCCAATAATTCATATATAGTTTAATATATAATATTTGAATTAATTACTATGTGTCGTGACCCGTATATGTCTCAGACTCGATCACAACTCAAAGTATATATATTATTATAGAATCAACCTCAACCATGTATAGAGAACTCGATCATTACTGCATATAGAGTGTCTATGGTGATTCCAAATAATATATATAGATGTGTCGATATGATATGTCAAAACTTGTATACGTGTCCCGATATTTAAAGTGCGTAAAATAAATAACAGAAATTAAATGACGATAAATAAAGTGCGTAAAGTAAATAACAGAAATTAAATGACAATAAATAAAATTGCGAGAATATAAATTGCGATAAAATAAATTGCGATAATTAAATTGCGATAAATAAAATGTAATACGGAATTAACAGTTAGCTGGGAACAGTTAGCTAGGATTTTGTTAGCGTGGTTTCTTAATAAAATTTAATATTGTTAATTAGTCTGTTTCTAATCAATTTTTATTGTGTCCATTATTTCTTCATTATGCCACTTGTTGGATTCTGTTAGGTCAAAATCCAAATATGAAATTGAATAAAAATGGTTATTCTGCGGTGAACGGATACGTATATCGATGGTTGTAAGTAAGATAGTAAATGACTGTTGAATCAGATTCGAAGAATGTATAGCGTAACCTATTAATGTGAAATCTAAATATTCTTCGGGTATTACCTACCCGTTAAAATATTTTCACCATTAACAGTTTGTACGAAAGAATTTTCAATTACAACCTTTATGAAAATATATATACATATATATCTTCTTCAGATGTAATTATGGATTTTATGATATTAAACTCATTTGTTTTTCGGTTGGAACTAGAATAAATAATCTCTAAAACTTTAGAGATTACATATTCGCCATGTCGAATGAAGATAAATGAAGTAGAACGATACGCAGAACGAAGATCATACTCAAAGTACATATGATGATATTGAAGCATGGATTGTTGATGGTACTGGTGCTGTTATTGATGGTACTGTTGGTGTCGGTGATGTTGCTGAAGCTGGTAAGTTTTGCACCATGTTCTCCAAATTGATTACTCGAGCGCGAAGTTCGTTGACTTCTTCGATTTCCCTGGGATGATTGTCGGTCAGAACGAGTGGATGAATAAGGTTTAGAATCTTTGAAATCATAAAATCATTGCGTGGTATCCTGGAAATAAGTGTGAAAACGGTGTTTCGGACAGGTTCGCCGGTAAGTGCTTCAGGTTCTTCACCAAGAGGTGAATTTTGTTGATGGAAAGGATCGCTTTCTTCGCGTCTTCATGGATGAAGTCGACTATGAATCCATCAGATAAATTAAGGATGGCTGATTGGTTGATTCATGCCGATGACGCTGTTTTCGGAGCTTAGGTAAATATTCATGTCGAAATAGCTGTCAGAATATCTATCGGAATAGCTATCGAAATCTGAGGGACTCGAACTGGTTAAGGGATTCATCTCGTACGATCAGATGAAGGATTTTCGATAAGAAATAGATTATAGGATATATATTAGTACTCTGCAATACATAATTTACATATGCATATATAATACTAAAATCCCATAGGTTACGGAGGAATCTACGGAATATGTCAGACAAGTTACAGTAACAGATACGCTAAGATATGAATTTTGTCTATACACTATTCATGCAGTCAATGCAGTAAAACGTGTCTAGACTAAGAATAATAAGTAGGTAATTTTCTAAGGTTGATAAGCAGATGATTTCCGACTAGAAATGATAAGCAAAACTTTTGACATGCAGACACGGTCGAAGTCCAGACTCACTAATGCATCTAAACAGCTACTAGTTAGACACTCTAATGCAAGACCTGGTTTGCTAAGACCACCGCTCTGATACCAACTGTAGAGACCCATCCTAATCCATCCGGACGGAGTCCATATCGATTATAAACGATTCACAACAGTTGATTACATCGCGAGGTACTTGACTTCTATATGATACATTTTACAAACATTGCATTCGTTTTTGAAAAGACAATCTTTCATTACATCAAAAGTTGACGGCAGGCATACCATTTCATAATATATCTAACTATAGTTGACTTAATAATAATCTTGATAAACGCGACGACTCGAATGCAACGTCTTTTGAAATATGTCATGCATGACTCCAAGTAATATCTTTAAAATGAGCAAATGCACAGCGGAAGATTTCTTTCATACCTGAGAATAAACATGCTTTCAAGTGTCAACCTAAAGGTTGATGAGTTCATTAGTTTAATATAAATAATCATTTCATAATTTTAATAGACCACAAGATTTCATATTTCCATTTCTCATAAACATACGTCCCATGCATAGAGACAAAATATTATTCATATGGATTGAACACCTGGTAATCGACATTCACAATATGCATATAAGAATATCCCCATCATTCCGGGATCCTCCTTCGAACATGATATAAATTTCGAATTACTAAAGCATCCGGTACTTTGGATGGGGCTTGTTGGGCCCGATAGATCTATCTTTAGGATTCGCGTCAATTAGGGTGTCTGTTCCCAAATTCTTAGATTACCAGACTTAATAAAAAGGGGCATATTCGATTTTGATAATTCAACCATATAATGTAGTTTCATTTACTTGTGTCTATTTCGTAAAACATTTATAAAAATTGCGCATGTATTCTCAGTCCCAAAAATATATATTGCAAAAGCATTTAAAAAGTGATTAATGAAACTCACCCAATGTATTTTGTAGTAAAAATACATAGAACGACATTGAACAAGTATAAGGTTGGCCTCGGATTCACGAACCTCATAAAACCATTTCTAAAAAAAAAAATGGCTGCTGCGTGAATCGAACCCAAGACCTGTCGCTCACCCGTCACTCCCTCAAACCATTACTCCGTATGTTTTTATCTAGAATTACACCCATCTCATTAAATATAAACCGTATTTTATATATCCCACTTCTTCTTTCACAACTTGTATCAAATCAACCAGGGATCAATCCCAACAAACATCAAGTTATTAACTAGTTTTTAGAATTTAATAACCATCATAGAAACTTTTATGTGGGTTTATTTGGACTGAAAAAAATAAAAAAAAAATAAAAAAAAAAGAAGAACAGCTCGTCGCTGCTGTATAAGAAAAAAAATGATTTTGTAAAAAGTTACGTTATAGATAAATGTTATAATACGAAATATGTTAGAAAACGTTCGTGGAAACATTGCAAATCATTAATTTAACTGGAATCGAAACGGATAACACGAATTCGATTGATGAACAAAGTTTGACTTTTTAAATTTAAAAGTTTGACTTCGAAATTCAAGCTCCAACGAAAGAATTAGAGTCTGTAAATTTGCAGATAGTTTAAGGGAAGGATTCCTAACATTCCTTCATAAATAGATTTTGGTGTTGATTCGAATTTGAATTATGGGTTGAAACAGGTCACGAATGACAAAAAAAAAAAAAAAAAAATTGGGTTTCTTTGTTCTCTGTAACATCTCTTTGATTCTTCAATTTACAGTAGTGGTTTCATATTGAGCAAATGATCGATGATTTAGTTTTGTTTTGTGTGATGATTGAATGGACAAAGGTTCACGAGCATATACAGAAAGAAAGAAAAAAAAAACAAAAGAAGAATAAGATAAAAGGGATACAGATATTACGCGTGTGTATGTATATGATTTATATTATCTATCTAATTTAATATTTATAATTAATAATTAATAATATATAATAATAATACTAATAAAAATAATAATAATCACATTAATAAAAATCATAAATATAACAATGTTAATATTAGTAATAGAAACATACGATAGTTCTTAAAAAAATAAAGATAGTGAATAAATAATATTAATAACAAGGATAATGATAATTTTTAATAACAATATGAACAATGAAATTTTTAATGATAATAATAACTAATAACATTTAAATTATAACTAAGTTACACTTTTAATTATTCTTATAATAATATTTATATTTATATATTATAATTAATCTTATTAATAAATGTAATTACAATAATAATACTATTTAATATTTATAAATAATAGTAATACAAATATAATTGTAATAGTAATAATATTATTATTAACAATAATTCTAATTATACTAATGTTATTAATAATAACAATGATACTAATAATAATATATTATATATATCAAATTCCATATATATATATATATATATATATATATATATATATATATATATATATATATATATAATACAATTAATGATACAATTATTAATAATATAAGTAATGATAATAATATAGCGACTATACCTTAACTTGTAATCACATATGATATGTTGCCATTTATTATATCATGTCTATCAATTACGCAATTTAATGAATCTTTAATATTTATATATATCAGCATATATAATGCTACTTATGTATAGAACTTATATATAGATATCTACGTTTTCATTTATACACAAATGTTCGTGAATCGTCGGGAATAGTCAAAGGTCAAATGATTACATGAATATAGTTTTAATATTTTCGAGATTCAACATAACAGGTTTTGCTTATCGTGTCGAGATCATATAGAGATTAAGTTTAAATTTAGTCGGAAATTCCCGGGTCATCACAAACTAGCATGTTCTCCATTATCCCTATAGGAAATTTTACTGATCGGTCGGCTAGTTGTATGCTTATTCGTGTTGGTTTTAATTCTTCGAGGTCTAATTTAGCGTATAGTGAATACGACATTAGATTTATACTAGCACCTAAGTCTGCCAATGCTTCTATTGAACTAAGACTACCCAGAAAACATGGAATTTTGAAACTTCCTGGATCTGATAATTTTTCTGGTATCTTATTCAACAACACTGCAGAACAATTAGCATTCATTGTAACAGCCGAGAGTTCTTCCATTTTATTTCTATTTTTGATTAGATCTTTCAGAAATTTAGCATATCTAGGCATTCCTGAAATCACATCAATGAAAGGAAGATTGACATTTATTTGTTTAAACATATCCAAGAATTTGGATTGCTCGGCTTCAAGTCTTTCTTTTCTCATTTTACTCGGGTAAGGAAGTGGTGGTTGATATGGTTTAACATAAGGTTTAGCCTTAACTATGTTATCTTCATTAACCTTTTCAACTACCGGTTCTGTTTCCTTCTCTTGCTCAGGCTGTGGTGCCTGTGTAGTAGGAATAGAGTCATCAGAAATTACAGGTATTTCAGGTGGTTTAAGTGTAATACCATTTCTCGTGGTAATGGCTTTAGCTGTTTCATTCCGGGGGTTAGCATTTGTATCGCTAGGTAGACTTCCCGGTTTTCTTTCACCTATCAAACTTTCTAGGTTGCTCACTTCTTGTTCCAGATTTTGAATAGAAGCTTGTTGATTTCTAAATGCTTGAGCATTTTGTTCATTGGTTTCTTTCTGAGATGTGAAAAATTGAGTTTGAGATTCAACTAGCTTCGACATCATATCTTCTAAATTTGGCTTTTTATCATCGGTTTGTGGTGGTTTATTTTGAAAAATAGGTCTTTGCTGATTGTAAGTATTATTGGATACTTGTTGATTGCTAGGACCTTGTTGGTTGTTGTATGGAACATTTCGGTTATAATTCTGGTTTTGATTGTAGATTGGTCTTGGCGGTTGATAATTATTCTGATAATTATTTCCAGGCCTTTGGTTCATGTATGAAACATTCTCTCTTTGTTCCATTATTTGTTCAATACTGAGATAATCTTTTGTCAAATGTGGTCCTCCACACTGCTCACAACTAATTCGTATTGAGTGAATATCTTTAGTCATCTTTTCCATTCGTCTTTCGACAACATCTATCTTTGCGTAAATGGAATCAAAGTCATGGCTAGAATCGGCTCTAGTCGCTTTAGATGATCTAACGATGTCTTTTTCTTGATGCCACTCATGTGAGTGGGAAGCAGTGTTATCAATAATTTTATAAGCTTCAGTTGCGGTTTTCTTCATAATGGAACCACCAGCTGCTATATCGATGTCTTTTCGTGTAGTGATGTCGCATCCTTGGTAGAATATTTGTACTATTTGATAAGTGACTATACCATGTTTCGGACATCCTCTTAACAACTTTCCAAATCTTGTCCACGCCTCATATAGAGTTTCATTTGGCTTTTGCGTGAACGTAACTATTTCTCCTTGAAGTCTCACGGCTTTAGATGCCGGAAAGAATTGTTTAAGAAATTTTTCAACTAAAACATCCCATATATCAATCGCCCCTTCAGGTAGCGATTCTAACCAATTTTTGGCTTATCCCTTTAAAGTTCAGGGAAATAACATGAGATATATCTGTTCATCCTCAACTTCTCTGATTTTGAATAGAGTACAGATCCTATTAAAGGTTCGAAGATGTTTATTTGGATCTTCCTTCGGCGCACCACTAAATTGGCATTGATTAGTTACCATATGTAGGATTTGTCCTTTTATTTCATAATCTTGCGCATTAATGTCTGGTTGAGTAATTGTGTAACCTTGGCCAGTGCGTTTAGCCCTCATTCGGTCTTCCATACTTAGAGGTTCCAGATTTTTCATGATTGAATTTGTTGAATCTGAATCACTAGAGGATTCTGATTTAATGGTTTCTTCCTCGGCAATCTCTGGATGAGTAATTTGTGGTTCATGAGGAATGATTAGTGGTTCAGGATCTCTGAATTGTCCCTGAATATCCTCCGGATTCTCAATTGTGAGGTCGGGTTCAAAAAATGGATTATCGGAAATTTGAATTGGAGTACTTGGTCGATTAGATGACGATTCTAAAGAAAAATCAACGGCAAAAATATTGGCTAAATGTCTTGATCTGGTTACAGGTGGTGAACGTTTTGCTCAGTGCATTCACTGAATATCCTGTTAGTTATAAAAATAAAAATTATATAAGTTATCAAATTAATAGACTTTTCTGATTTTGCCCACATTTCGAATAGCCAATAGATGCAGCAGGTAGCCAGGACTCTTTAAATCGAAAGCCCACAACTCGCCACTAACAAATCCAACTATTACTACGAACCAGAAAATTTTGGATGTCTATCAATTTAACCACTTAAAATAATTTTTCGGCGAAGTTTAAATAAATGTTAGAGAAGAAATAGAAAATTCTATGTCCTAAAAACTAGAGCCTCCAGAAATAAGAAGGAAAAAGAGTGCGTCGGAAAATAAAAGGTCGAAAAATAAGCGTCAAAAAACAAAGATCGAAAAATAATAATAAGAGAGTAGCTTTGAAACTTAAAAGGTACTAAATACTAAAAATTAAAACTTACGTCTAAAGGTATTAAAGCTTAAAAGGAATTCTATATTCAAAACGGCAATATCTTAAAAGTAACTAAAATCTATAAAATATTAAGGCGATAAGCAACGTCGTAAAATTCTAAAGCACCTAAATCTTAGTCTAAAGAAATAGCACTTAAGGGATTTTACGGCAAATCCTAGAAATCTTAGAAATATAAAATGGCTACGGCAAAAACTATATCTTAAAACTAGTTACGAACGATAACTATACAATTACGAATAAAAAGATACAAAATATAAAAATAAAACTTAAAGTTATAAAAATACAATTTTTATAAAAATATTATTTTTATATTATTATTTTATAAAAGTATTAATTTTTTATAAGTAATAAAACTAATTAATACATAAAAATACAAATTTAATTTAACTAAACTAAAACTAATTAATATTAAACATAAACCCTAATTAGGTTAATGAATAATAATAATAATAATAATAATAATAATAATAATAATAATAATAATTAAATTAAAACCCTAAAACGTAATTAATGCAGTCTGAGGTTGCAGCTGTCAGACAGCTCCTCGAGTGCGGATACTAGCTGCCCAAAAGTACCGCGAGTGCGGAGGATGCAGGTTCAAGTGAGCTGCAGGCCCAAATTACGCAGGTTCAGAATTTAATATTTTTTTTTTATTTTCTGTTTTTATTTTATATAAAATGTAATTTAAATAAAACTTATATTAAAAATTACTTATTAGTTTTTTTTATAACTTTTCACAATAAATAAAAATATAAACTTTTCAATAAATTTAAAAATATAGATATAGATTTTTTTTTATGTTTTTATATTTTTGTTTTTAATATTTAAAACTTATATTTTTACAAAAATAGATTAAAACTTAATAAAAATCTCTTTTTTTTATATAGCGTTTCGCTTCGGCGTTGAATTGTCCCCGGCGGCGGTGCCAAAAATACTTGATGTGTGCAGCAGCGTATACGAAATAGTTATATTTTTATTTCAAAATACTATTAAATGCGATACAATTTTACACAAGTTATTTATTTATTTATTTATAGAGTGGATATACCTAAACCTTGCTACAACACTTATAAGGAGTGTACCTAATCGTACAGTAGTGTAGTTTTTAGTAAGTCCGGTTCATCCACAGGGAACTAGCCAAGTTTAACGCTATATTTTAAAATAATATTTGAAAATATATATATATATATATATATATATATATATATATATATATATATATATATATATATATATATATATATATATATAAGTAATATTATTATTATTATTATAAAAAGGGGGTTTTACCGTTTAATGACCGGTTTGTCGATTTTAAAACTTTAGTCACAATTAAAACCTAATGTAAAATATTAAATATACAAATAACTTAATTTAAAGCGTAAAGTAAATAACGATAATAAAAGTGCGATAATTTAAAGTGCGATAAATAAAATGACGATAAATAAAAATGCGATAAGATATAAAATAAAGGAATTATACTTATTTAAACTTTCGTAATCATGATGTTTGATGTGTTGATTTTAATTTATTACCATGGGTTAATTGTCCTTTGTCCTGGATTATTCAATATGTCCATACGGTTTTTGTCCATAACAGTCCATCAGTTATAAATATAAAGTGCGAGAGTCCTCGTCAAATTATCCTTATACCCGAAGTCAAATATTCCAACTAATTGGGGACTCAAACTGTAACAAGGTCTTAATACTTTGTTTAATGAATACACCAGGTTATCGACTGCGTGTAATCCAAGGTTTCAATACTTTTTTAATAATTACACCAATTACCCTTGAATGTAATCTGTAACATCCCGCATTTTTCCGTTAAATTATTTTAACGCCTGTCTTTTTTTTTAGATAATATCTTCCGTTATCTAAATTCGTACCTTTCGTTGACTAACGTTCTAATATTTCCGTTATTTAATTATAACATCACTCGTTTACTCGAGCGTTTTTAAAATAATTCGTTTGGTTAATTCCTGCACCCGACTACAAACTTGAGGGACTAAACTTGCCAAGAGGGCAAAGGGATGACTAGGTCAACTAGTCAACCTTCAACCTCCTCCATTCATTTCACCCTCCCCATTTCATTACTTCCATTTTATTCTCTCAAACCCTCAAACACAAAATCATCATCTAAATTCGATCTAGGAAGCTTGCAACAAAACAAATTACATATTTGGAATCCTCTCTTCGTCCTCTACAATTTGATACCAACTTCATCTCGTTTGGGTAACATTTCTAAAACTCTAGATTTTCTCAAATTCGTGTTTTTGACTTGAAATGGTGTTAGTTAGTGTCTATGGCTCGTGTTTAGCATGAATATATGATTTATTTGCTCGATTTGTTGATTTGAGTAACTAGTTTGAACATTTGAAATGGGTGTGCTTAATCTTGTGTTTTAGGTGATTAAATATTGTTAAATTGTTAAAGTTCATGTTTAAAATGTGTTACTAGTATCACTAGCTTCGTTTTGATGTATAGGTTGATTAAGAAAACTTCAAACACATAAGTATTGATTTTGTGAGTTTTGGTTAGGGTTTGATAACTCTTAAAATGGACTTTTGATGATTTGAATGCCAAGAAATATTTTTGGTAAGTGTTTGGTTGGATTGTATGCTTGATTACCTTCGAAACGGCATATCATACATGTAAATTGGTTGCCCGAATCATGAAATGCATTTTGCGAACTTGAGACTTTGATTATGAACATTTAATGATCACTTGACGAGTTTTCGGCCATTGTAAATTATGTCATTGTTTGATGATATGTGTTTAGTTGTATTCCTTGTCAAAATACATTTTCGATGACATAAGATACATGCTTTAATCGTTTGCGGATCATAAATTGTGAATGTTTGATGTTTGGTTCGTGTATTTGTATGATTTCAGCAAAGCAGGCCTGAGTACCATTTTGGACGCCGTCCAACCTTTGGGACGCCGTCCAGTCCTTTATTGCTGGACGCCGTCCAGCCTTTTTGGACGCCGTCCAGATGGCCTATCAGGTGCTGTCCAACTTGGTCTTTTTACAAAAAACGTTTGCTATCCTACGCACATCCGATCCACATGTAACTTGTTCTAACAGGCTCATATATGATTAAAAACCTCAGAAAAATAGTTCGAGACCCGACCCGAACGTGTTGACATTTTCGTTGACTTTGACCCGACCAAGTTTGACTTTTAGCCAAACTTAACCGGATACTTATGCAATCTTTCTAACTTGCTTCTATACTAGTATCTTGCATGAAACTTGACAATTTGATTCACATGCTACATAATCGAGTCGTAACGAGCCATAGGACTAATTGAACACATTTCGCCCGACCTTGTGTCGTAACCGGTTAATTAATACAACTTGCTTGTTTAGGTCAAGGCTAAGCAACTTTCATGCACACGTTTACTTTGTGAAGTACATTTATACTCGTGCACTCGAGGTGAGATCATAGTCCCACCTTTTCAACAACTTTTTATGCTTTTAAATAGTGGGCTGAGAAACATATACTTTGTTACATTTTGTACTACCTACTTTTATACTTTGAACACAAGTACGATGAAACAAACATTCCACAGCGAGTTAGAACAAAAATCCTCAATTCGATTATCATTAGTTACACTTGCAGGGTGTAAGCGAGAACTTATATTGTGTGGCCATACGGGTTTGACAAACCCTCATTACGGACGGTTCGCTACCGTCTAAGGATGAAATATATTTTCGAGAAATAGTGTATGTTCTAACACTATTGTGATGGGGTTCTATGGAAGGAAACGTTAAGTCTTGATAATTGGGTGCTCGAGAACAAACTTTTGGAATGCAACTTTTGGATGATCAATTTTATGGAAATACTAAATCTTGTGATTCAAAAATAACGTTTATTACTACATCTATGATTTCGCCAACGTCTTTCGTTAACAGTTTTCTATATGTTTCTCAGGTTCATACTTGGCTACTTGATACATGCTTCCGCACACTTTGATTACTTGCTTGGGGTCAAGCATACATGCATACGCTAGTGATAGCACCTTTGGATTCAAACTTAAAGCATACATACTTACGTTATTTATAGCAACCGTGATTTTCAACTTATTATGTCGCAAGTTATATCATTTATACATTTACTTTTGTAAACTTAAACTTGTTGTCGATCCGTTTGGTAAACTAAACTTTGTAAGTCTTGTACGTTTCAAATGAATGCGACATAATTTTGGTTAAACGCGTCTCATATAGGGACTATGACCACGCAACGGGACCTAAGTAGCAGCGCCGTCAATGACGATTTTGTCGGGTCGCTACAGATGGTATCAGAGCTTTGGTTGTAGGGAACTAGGATATGCATTAGTGCATCTGACAGAGTCGTTAGGACGCATTAGTGAATCTAGACTACAACCGGATAGTTAATTATTGCATTCTGACTTGCATTTGCTATAGATAGCACTTACTTGACTACTTGTGCATTATACTTGAATCGTTCTTAGGCAAACTTCTTACTGGTACCAAGCTTTCATCATACGAATCTGTATTCTACCACTTTCTCGTAACACACGTGAATTCAAGATTCATACGCTTAAGGAGGACGATGAATTCATTAGTTATACTAGTTCGGGAACTCTGTCTCCCATGTTGTTATTCGCCACCGTTTCAACTTACTATCGGTGTCACACCGGTGTTCCTTACTATCTACCACTTCTTGTTACTACCATCACTACTCTAGGTGAGTATCGTCATCACTATTTATCACTATGGTTGCGTACTATTCGTTATCATGATTCGTTACATTTCTCGTACCGAAATACATTATTGTTTGACTTGAACCGCTTTGACGTTAACAATCATTTATACACTTCCCTCGGGGAACGCTTCTTTAGAGTTGCACTAATTCTTTCGATTAATACTAGTCACGTTAGAGACGTCGTTACACTTTGTTCATTTTAAAACTTCACGATTTCACGAACTTGAATCTATGGAGTGATGTGGGAATGGAGGTATGAGTTAGCGTAATATAACGACACTCGATCAACGTGGTTATATTACGGTAAGTCATACCAAAGTTCTAATGACTCGTGATGGTGATTGGACTCGATCAACCTAATCACCACCATGTGTCATGTACATGACTTCATTTTTCTTGTTTGGGATATCCGAAAACTCTGAGAATATTGATAACAACCATACCCGGGACACATCTTCGATTATTGTCGAACCATATTTATGCTTCCGAATGAATGACAAATTCTTCTGACTTCAAACATATGTTATACGCGTATACTATCTCGTTTTCTTACAGTTTATCGACGAACTACAATATGCTTGTTATGCTCACATCGAGGCGGAAACTTCTCTCGCCTTACACACGTACTTCCGTTTAAGGAAATCCTTTTATCTAAATTCTCAATGGAGAGAGAGACTCTTCACATTATACTAGTATTCGCCTCGAGGGTGAATAGTCATAACGAACGTTTTCGGAAACAAATAAATCTTTCGCGGCGCCAAATTCTTGAGAAACAAAAACTTGTTCAAAATATATCTTGAGGAGATACACTTCGTTTCGGATCGAGATCCTCGTTTCACTTCTAGATTTTGGGGTGCCTTACAAAAAGCCTCGGGACCTCGTTTAAACATGAGTACAATACATCAACCATAACCCGACGGACCGAGCAAACATACGATTCAAACCTTGGAAACCATAATACGAATTTGCGTTATCAACTTCAATTTACTTGAGAAAAGTAGTTGCCTTTAGCCGAATTCTCTTACTACAATAATTTTCATTCGAGTATTAACGTCACACTTTTCGAGGACCCGTATAGCCGCAATTATCTTTTTCTTAATCGTTGAGCCGAAGTAGGTGACAAGCAAACCACTGGACCCGAACTCATTCATGAAACAACCGAAAAATTATTCCATTCCAAGAAGGGCTCAAGATAGCCCGTAGTCGCCAAAAGAGCTACGCCGGTGTTAGACGTAAACCTTTCGAATTCCAAGTGGGTAACCGCGTAACGTTAAAAGTCGCACCTTGAGAAGGTGCAATCCGTTTCGGGAAACATAGAAAGCTAAATCTGCGATACACAAAACCTTTTAAAATCCGGGGGCGTTTTGAACCCGTTACTAGATGTTTAGATTTTCCGACACGTTTGAGTCTCCATTCATCCTACATTCTATGAATCAACTTACAAAAGTGTCTTGCAAAACAAGAACTTGTTATTCCCTTCGATGAGCTTACTATCGATGACAAACTTCACTTCCAAGGAGGACCGGTTGAATTATAAATCGTGAAACCAAACTTTAAAACAACGTAAAATCTCAAATGTCAATGTTCGTTGAAATGCTCAAGGAAGTACCTTCACTTATCCGTAGAATTGACAATGCAAGATCTCGAGGGAGAAACAACGACTACTACTTCCAACTAAATTTCGGGACGAAATTTCTTTTAAGGTGTAGGTAATGTAACATCCCGCATTTTTCCGTTAAATTATTTTAACGCCCGTCTTTGTTTTTAGATAATATCTTCCGTTATCTAAATTCGTACTTTTCGTTGACTAACGTTCTAATATTTCTGTTATTTAATTATAACATCACTCGTTTACTCGAGCGTTTTTAAAATAATTCGTTTGGTTAATTCCCGCACCCGACTACAAACTTGAGGGACTAAACTTGCCAAGAGGGCAAAGGGATGACTAGGTCAACTAGTCAACCTTCACCCTCCTCCATTCATTTCACCCTCCCCATTTCATTACTTCCATTTTATTCTCTCAAACCCTCAAACACAAAATCATCATCTAAATTCGATCTAGGAAGCTTGCAACAAAACAAATTACATATTTGGAATCCTCTCTTCGTCCTCTATAATTTGATACCAACTTCATCTCGTTTGGGTAATATTTCTAAAACTCTAGATTTTCTCAAATTCGTGTTTTTGACTTGAAATGGTGTTAGTTAGTGTCTATGGCTCGTGTCTAGCATGAATATATGATTTATTTACTCGATTTGTTGATTTGAGTAACTAGTTTGAACATTTGAAATAGGTGTGCTTAATCTTGTGTTTTAGGTGATTAAATGTTGTTAAATTGTTAAAGTTCATGTTTTAATTATGTTACTAGTATCACTAGCTTCATTTTGATGTATAGGTTGATTAAGAAAACTTCAAACATATGAGTATTGATTTTGTGAGTTTTGGTTAGGGTTTGATAAATCTTAAAATGGACTTTTGATGACTTGAATGCCATGAAATATTGTTGGTAAGTGTTTGGTTGGATTGTATGCTTGATTACCTTCGAAACGGCATATCATACATGTAAATTGGTTGCCCGAATCATGAAATGCATTTTGCGAACTTGAGACTTTGATTATGAACATTTAATGATCACTTGACTAGTTTTCGGCCATTGTATATGATGTCATTGTTTGATGATATGTGTTTAGTTGTATTCCTTGTCAAAATACATTTCCGATGACATAAGATACATGCTTTAATCATTTGCGGATCATAAACTGTGAATGTTTGATGTTTGGTTCGTGCAATTGTGTGATTTCAGCAAAGCAGGCCTGAGTACCATTTTGGACGCCGTCCAACCTTTGGGATGCCGTCCAGTCCTTTATTGTTGGACGCTCTCCAGCCTTTTTGGACACCATCCAGATGGCCTATCAGGTGCTGTCCAACTTGGTCTTTTTACGAAAAATGTTTGCTATCCTACGCACCTCTGATTCACATGTAACTTGTTCTAACATGCTCATATATGATTAAAAACCTCAGAAAAATAGTTCGAGACCCGACCCGAACGTGTTTACTTTTTCGTTGACTTTGACCCGACCAAGTTTGACTTTTAGCTAAACTTAACCGGATACTTATGCAATCTTTCTAACTTGCTTTTATACTAGTATCTTGCATGAAACTTGACAATTTGATTCACATGCTACATAATCGAGTCGTAACGAGCCATAGGACTAATTGAACACATTTCGCCCGACCTTGTGTCGTAACCGGTTAATTAATACAACTTACTTGTTTAGGTCAAGGCTAAGCAACTTTCATGCACACGTTTACTTTGTGAAGTACATTTATACTCGTGCACTCGAGGTGAGATCATAGTCCCACCTTTTCAACAACTTTTTATGCTTTTAAATATTGGGCTGAGAAACATATACTTTGTTACATTTTGTACTACCTACTTTTCTACTTTGAACAAAAGTACGATGAAACAAACATTTCACAGCGAGTTAGAACAAAAATCCTCAATTCGATTATCATTAGTTACACTTGCAGGGTGTAAACGAGAACTTATATTGTGTGGCCATACGGGTTTGACAAACCCTCATTACAGAAGGTTCGCTACCGTCTACGGATGAAATATATTTTCGAGAAACAGTGTATGTTCTAACACTATTGTGATGGGGTTCTATGGAAGGAAATGTTAAGTCTTGATAATTGGGTGCTCGCGAACAAACTTTTGGAATGCAACTTTTGGATGATCAATTTTATGGAAATACTAAATCTTGTGATTCAAAAATAACGTTTATTACTACATCTATTATTTCACCAACGTCTTTCATTGACAGTTTTCTATATGTTTCTCAGGTTCATACTTGGCTACTTGATACATGCTTCCGCACACTTTGATTACTTGCTTGGGGTCAAGCATACATGCATACGCTAGTGATAGCACCTTTGGATTCAAACTTAAAGCATACATACTTATGCTATTTATAGCAACCGTGATTTTCAACTTATTATGTCGCAAGTTATATCATTTATACATTATACTTTTGTAAACTTAAACTTGTTGTCGATCCGTTTGTTAAACTAAAATTTATAAGTCTTGTACGTTTCAAATGAATGCGACATAATTTTGGTCAAACGGGTCTCATATAAGGACTATGACCACGCAACGGGACCTAAGTAGCGGCGCCATCAATGACGATTTTGCCGGGTTACTACATAATCTACCCATGTTTCAACGAGTCCATTGACTATTAATCTATTCCCGTGTCCCGTAAAATGAACAATTATTGGTATTTATAGATATCCCGCCCACCGTACCCAATTAAGCGTATGTGGTTATTTATAGATACGTCGAATTGTAACCTTTAATATTAAATTAATGAGGTAGCTCATGATCTAATTTTCACAAGTGTCGTTCTTTTGTCCAAACCCCAATTATAGTCCAAAGCCCAATTACCCCATCTTTAATATTTAACCCAACATAACGATTACTTCGGCTTAAATAAGCATAATAATAACTTAGCTACGAGACATTAATTTATAAAGGTTGAATGTAACTTACAATGAGTATTAATAGCGTAGCGTTACACTGACAGAATTTCGACTTACAAACTTAAAACATTCGCCACTATAACCTTATTATTATTAAACTTAAATTAAAATTAAAATTAAAAATATATATATATTTTTACGTATATAGAAAAGAAAGAAAAGGGGTAATGAATCGATCAGAATGCGCGGCCTTTTATAGGCCCACGTTTCACTGTTGAGCTCCGCGAGTGCGGAGGTTTTCTTCATCAAAGCTCCGCGAGTGCGGAGTCTGGAATCCAGCTCATAGATCAAATTCAAAACGTGGGCTGCGTATAATTATAATATATAATAATATATATAATTAATTATATATTATATTATATTCTTGTGCATAGTTGACTTGTAATTTTTGGTCCGTTGCGTCGCACGCTGAAAGTTGGTTCATGTCTCGGTTCCGGATTTTCGAACGCCTTTTCATACAATTTAATATCTTGTACTTTGTGTTTCACGGCTTGTACTCTTGTAATTTTTAGACGTTTCTCATCAATAATTTGAACCACTTGAATTGTACTTTGTACTTTTTAGCTTTTTGGTCATTTGCGTCTTCAATTCGTCGAATCTGTCTTTTGTCTTCACCTTTTATTATTTAAACGAATATCACTTGTAAATAGAACAATTGCAACTAAAAGCTTGTCTTTCTTGAAGGATAATGCTATGAAATATGTGTTCGTTTTTAGCATTATCACTTATTTAAACTTCCGTAATCATGATGTTTGATGTTTTGATTTTAATTAATTGTTACCCGGATTAATTGTCCTTTGTCCTGGTTTATTTGATACCTATCTGGTTTTTGTCCATAATAGTCCATCGGTCATAATTATAAAATGCTCGTCAAATTAACCTTATTCCTGAAGTCAAATATTCCAACTAATTAGGGATTCAAACTGTAACAAGGTTTTTATACTTTGTTAATAATTACACCAGGTTATCGACTGCGTGTAAACTAAGGTATTAATACTTTGTTAATAATTACACCAATTATTCTTGTATGTAATCCACCCCTATTTTAATGAGATATGAATATTAATTTACCCACTTGATCAGAATGAATAATCAATTACCCAACCCGAATAATTAATTAAATGATCGTAAAAGATGTCGTATAAACGTCACTAAATAGGACATACATAATCATTTTAATAATTATTAGATTAACTAATTTGAAGATAGGTTCGACATGTTCCAATGAATTGTCATTCAATTAGACAATAACCCCTACCTATTAATAGTCAATAGTCCAATGTTCACAAGTGTCGGTCTTTTGTCCAAACCTTAATTATGGTACAAAATTCAATAACCCCATCTTAATATTTAGTCTAACATCACGATTACTTCAGCTCAAATAAGCATAATAATAACTTAGTTACAATACATTAATTTAAAAAGGAAGAACATAGTTTACAGTGATTATTTATCGCGTAGCGTTACACGGACATGATTCCGACTTTAAAAACCTTAAAACATTTCTTACAATAACTTTATTATTAAAATTAAGTTAAATTAAAATTATAATATAAATATAAATTATATATAGAGAGAAAGAAAAGATTGATAATCAATCTAGTGTATCATTCGAGCAGAAATCATGTCTATATATAGATGTGGCCAGAGTCTGACCCCCATGCGATCGCATGGATTTTGTGCCTCCTAGCCATGCAATCACATGGCCCCTTGAATCAGGATATTTTGTTTAACAAAACGTGGGCTGCTCGATTAAATTAATATATAATATAATATATATATAATTATATATATATTATATTATATTCTTGTGCATAGTAGACTTGTAATTTTAGGTCCGTTGACTAGAGCGTGGATACTCGGTTTATGTCTCGGTTCTGGATTTTTGAACGTTCTTTCGTACGCGGAGATATCTTGTACTTTGCGTTCCCCGACTTGTATTCTTGTCATTTTTAGACGTTTCTCATCAATAAATGGAACCACTTGAATTATATCTTGTACATTTGAGCTTTTTTGGTCATTTGCATCTTCAAATCGTCGTTTTCTTCTTTTGTCTTTGCACTTATTTATTTAAATGAATATTACATAAAAATAGAACAATTGTAACTAAAAGCTTTACATATTGGAAAGATATTGATACTAAATATATGTTCATTTGGAGCACTATCAAATATCCCCACACTTGAGCGTTGCTTGTCCTCAAGCAATACAGAACTTGAAATTAAATCACACTTCACTCGAATCATTTTTTTTATTCTTACACTTTATACATTAGTGATTTTGATACGGTATAAACAATCATAGTAACGATGTGGTTTACAGTCCCACATGACTATGAAAATTTAGATCCTTTAAGGAAATTGGATCTTTATGAAAACATTTGATCTTTTGAAAATTCATTCTAGCTTTTACCATAGATAAGTTTTTCGGAATAACCCTTCACCGGTGTTTGCAAAATTTTTTTGTGGGTTTTGTGAGTTTCAGATTTTAAAATTTTAGCTCAAAACTTGCAATTATGTGTCACCCACTTGCTAACCTTGTATTAGGAAAACACAGTCCAGTATACTTGCTCCGTATATTACCTTTCGGTAAACTACCGTCCGGTTGTAAAGGAAAGCGTTGAACAAGCAACTGTTAAGGCAATGTCGAATGACATGCAGATGTTCATGGTTCACAATGTGTCGGATGCAGTTACTATCCTTTGTAGGAGCAATAGTAAAGATCACCCTATAATTTTTCGGTCTGGCACAAGGTCCTGTATTCGACCATGATATTTAACCACCGTTCTTAAGGTTGACACCCGATTTGGTTCAGGTGACCTAATGAATTTCGGTGAATTCTTAGGATTTTACGTTCAATGGTAATGAACGCATTGAAAATGGGTTTTCAGAAAACAAATCGGTTTTAATTTGATCAAAATATTTTCTCGTTCAAGCTCGAATTTAGATATCATCGAATTCCATGAGTTTGTAATTCTCAATCTTTAAAGTCAATCTCAAGGATTGAGTGATATCAGGCTTAAATGCTGATTTTTAATCTTTAAGGAGATTATCCTTTCTGGGGTCTGATTCATTAGTCTTATCAAGCTAATTTGCACGGCACCCTCCCCATTTTACGAGACAGATCCTCTCATGGCTAGGATAAGTCAGACCACTTGGCGACCCTGTTTGATGCTGAGGTCCGTGAATTTTCTGCTGATTTTAGAGATGACTTTTCTAGATTTTTCGTTAACCTACAGCTGGTCTGGACGACAACTTCCTGACCAAAATCAAGAAGCGCGTGTCTTTTCGGAAGACTTTACTTCCTTTTAATGATGGAATTGATTCATCATGTAGATCCATCTTTCTTTCAAATATATTACAGTAAATCGGGTAAAACTGATTAGTTTAGTCTAAAGCAAAAGTAGGTGCAATAATCTTGTACAAATATGTGATATATGTAAATTCTTCCCACACTTACCTTTTATTTTTCTTTGCCTTTTTATTCTCCTTTATTCTATTTTAAATGAATTCAAGCATTTTGGGTTGTTTCTCCATTTATGTTCTCTTCGAAGCAACAATAATTTCGGCATTAACACCTAGTTTTATCATTCATAAATATGTATAAACATGATTTTGAATTAATTTAGTTGAAATTTTTTCAAATTTTCACAAAATTTGGCAATTAAACTAAGTGTAAACCCGAGAGAATTTATAACCCTCCTCCACACTTGAGATCATGTAATGCCCTCATTTGCATGAAATCAGACTATATTTATAAATTCATGAGGGTGATTAGTGAAGAGAAGTGAATAAAAATACCCAGTTTGTAATTACTAAGCTCGTCGAATGATAGATGGCGCGCCTCATCGTTCATTCCTTTTGTTGTAATTTCACATATGTTTTGCGTCTTATCGTCAAAATTAGTAGTTTTTGCTTAACTTAATGCCAGTCTTTGAAAGTGCACTGTTTTACCCTGTTTTACATAAGATAGACTACAAACATATATACATACATATATATATATATATATATATATATATATATATATTTTAAAAACCTTTATTTATTAAAACAATTTAAATGAATAATTTTTTAAAATTTTGTTTCCTTTTACTTTAGGTAGAGGTAGTTTCGATACGTTTACCTAGTCCATCCCTCGACAAAATTTAAAATTTGTCATTTTAAAGCGATTGTTTTAAAAACAAAGATTTTCGGGTTTTTTTAATTTTTTTGGCATACTTTAGATCATTAAAAATAATGATAAAAAAATTTTTCGCCCTGTCTTTGGGTAAAGCAATTTCGATTCTATGATCTAGTCTTTAACTCACGACGAATTTTAGAAATCATTTTTTTTAACTTAATGAAATAAAGCAAATTTTTGTTTTTAAATTCACACAAAACATAAATTTAAAAAGCGTATTAATTTCATACAAAACCTACAAAACAAAAAAAAATCAGAATGGGGGGAGAAAACTGGTTCTTTAGTGTCTGCTAGCGGAAAAGACCAATCGAATTCTATTCTCGGAACTACACGAGAACAGAACAACTAACTCTAGACAGCATTTTTTCCTTAGAAAATTTGAATCTCCCCACACTTAGGTAGATGTGGTGTCGAAATTGTGATTAACTTCATCCTCAATTTCTTTTAGACCATAATCAACTTGCATATCTGTGACTTTTGCTTTAAGCCATTGGTCGGATTCCTGTGTAATTTCCACAAATTCAACTAGTTTCGCCTTTTCTTTAGGCGATAGATTAGATACTAACCGGTTACATAACTTAAAGTTCCCCTTGGTTCTAGCAACGCGAATCCGGTTAATAAGTTTCTTCATTGAACTATTAATAACGGGGTCATTTAATTTCGTATTAACAACGGGGTTCTTTGTTATCATGTCATCATTAGGTGTTACTTCATTTTCCCCACACTTAGGCGTTTTATTATTATTAAACACTACCGTTGGAGTTGGTAAAACAATGTGGTTTTTACCAATCGTCTTTATTGGTCCAACTGTTTTGGTTGGTGGAGATTTAGACTTTCAATTCACAAAGGTGACCGATTTTTCACCATAACTAAGTGTCATTCTACCCTCTCTTATATCAAATAACGCCCTGGTGGACGCTAGGAATGGCCGACCTATAATTAGAGGAATATTTGAGTCCTCTTCTATGTCAATGACAATAAATTCGACTAAAAAGGTTAAATTACCCACTTGAACGGGTAGGTTGTCAGCAATTCCAACTGGGTGCCTAATGGTTTGATCAAAGATTCGAACACTCATCTCCGTTTGACTTAACTCCCCTACTCCTAATTTCTTATATAATGAAAGAGGCATAACACTTATACTCGCACCCAAATCTGCTAGTGCATCATACATGACACAATCGCTAAGTAGACAAGGAACAATAATTTCACCCGGATCACCCAACCTGGGTGGAGGTTTTGGTGGAACTGTCTTCACCGGGTTTATTTTTACGATTTTTATTTCTTGCACTTTCTTATTCTTCTTCTTCTTTCTAGAGGTATCACAAACTTTATTACCTATCACTTGGTCATACTCAACTCCTTTTCTTGGAAACGGGATGGGTGGTCTGTATGGTGCCACCACTGGCTTTACATACTCGGGTGGTGGTGGTGTTGTAACTTCTTCATTGTTACTCACATCTAAAACCTTCCCACCTTCTGATGATGGTTTTTCAGAATTCATTGACACCATATTAACATTTTCATTTCGAGGATTTACTTCAGTATTACTCGGTAGCTTTCCTTGTACCCTCTCACTCATCATGCTAGTAAGAGTACCTACGTGTTTTTCTAGATTCAGAATGGAAGCATGTTGAGTTCTTAATGACTGATCAAACCTCTCATTCGTTTGGGTTTGAAATGTAATAAATTGTGTTTGATATTCCATTAGCTTTGCCATCATTTCTTCCAGATTTGGCTTTTTCTCTTCTGTTTGTTGTGGTGGTTTATACAAGTCAGGTCTTTGTTGATTGAAAGTGTTGCTTTGAGATGGTTGGTTATTCGGACCTTGTTGGTTGTACGAGTTTTGTTGGGCCCATTTGGATTGTAAAGAATGTTTTGATTTCGATTGAAGTTTAGCCTTGGCGGTTGATAATTATTTTGATAATTATTTCCCGGCCTTTGGTTCATGTAGGAAACATTCTCATGTTGTTCCATCGTTTGCTCGATGTGACAATCTTTCATTAAATGTGGTCCACCGCATTGCTCACAACTGATTCGTATTGCGTGAATATCTTTAGTCATCTTTTCCATTCGTCTCTCGAAAGCATCTATTTTTGCGGAAACGGAATCAAAATCATGGCTAGAATCGGCTCTAGCCACTTTAGATGAACGAAAAATATCTTTTTCTTGATGCCACTCATGTGAGTGGGAGGCTGTATTATCAATAATTTTGTGAGCTTCGGTTGCGGTTTTCTTCATAATGGAACCACCAGCTGCTGTGTCGATGTCTTTTCGTGTAGCAACGTCGACACCTTGGTAGAATATTTGTACTCTTTGATAAGTGTCTAAACAGTGTTTAGGACATCCTCTCAACAACTTTCCGAATCTTGTCCACGCCTCATATAATGTTTCATTTGGCTTTTGCGTGAACGTAACAATTTCTCCCTGAAGTCTCACGGCTTTAGATGCCGGAAAGAATCTTTTAAGAAATTTCTCAACTAAAACATCCCATGTGTCAATCGCTCCTTCAGGTAACGATTCTAACCAATCTTTGGCTTCTCCCTTTAAAGTCCAGGGAAACAACATGAGATAGATCTGTTCATCGTCGACTTCTCTGATTTAAAAAGTGTACAGATCTTATTAAAGGTTCGAAGATGTTCGTTTGGATCTTCTTTTGGCGTACCACTATATTGGCATTGATTAGTTACCATTTGTAGAATTTGTCCTTTGATTTCATAATCTGGCGCATTAATGTCTGGTCGCGTAATGGCATGTCCTTGGCCAGTGCGTGTAGCTCTCATTCGATCTTCCATACTTAGAGGTTCCGTTATTTCCATATTTGAAATTGTTGAATCCGAATTACTAGAGGATTCTGATTTAACGGTTTGTGGTTCAGGAGGAATGATTAGTGTTTCAGGATCTTGGAATTGTCCTTAAATATCCTCCGGGTTCTCAATTGTGAAGTCGGGTTCAAAAAATGAATTATCGGATTTATGAATTGGAGTACTTGTTCGACTAGATGATGATTCTAAAGAAAAATCAACGGCGATAATATTGGCTAGATGTCTTTATCGAGTTACAGGTGGTGAACGTATGAAAGGTGGTGAACGTTTTGCTCGGTGCATTCACTGAATATCCTATTAGTTATAAAAATAAAAATTATATAAGTTATCAAATTAATAGACTTTTCTGATTTTGCCCACGTTTCGAATAGCCAATAGATGCAGCAAGTAGCCAGGGCCCTTTAAATTGGAAGCCCATAACTCGCCACTAACAAATCCAACTATTACTACGAACCAGAAAATTTAGATGTCTATCAATTTAACTGCTTAAAATAATTTTTCGTCGAAATTTTGAAGAAGATAAAAATCTATGTCCTAAAAACTAGAGCGTAGAAATGAGAAAGAAAAAGAGTGCGTCGAAAAACGTCGAAAAATAAAAATCGAAAAATAAAAATAAGAAAGAAAAACGTCGAAACTTAAAAGTCTAAAAACTAAATCTAAAAAGTAGCGCCTAAAGGTATTAAAGCTTAAAAGGAATTTTATATCCAAAACGGCAATAACTTAATTAGGCACTAAAATCTAAAAACTGTGTCGCAAAATTCTAAAGCGCCTAAATCTTAATCTAAAGAAAAAGCACTTAAGGGATTTTACGGCAAAACCTAAAGACTAGAAATATAAAAATAACTACGGCAAAAACTAAGCTTAAAACTATATATTACGAACGATAATTATAAAGACTGCGTACTAAATAATAAAAAGATACAAATTATAAAAGGATATAATCTAAAAATGATAAAAATACAAATTTTATAAAAATATTATTTATATATTATTTATATAAAAGGATTAATTTTATATAATTAATAATAATAATAAAACTTATATTACAAATTATATATTAAAACTCAAATTAATAATATGTTAAATAATTAAACCCTAATGAAATAAAAAATAAAAATAAAACCCTAACAGCGTAATTAATGTTGTCCGAGGATTCTGGCGTGTTAGATCAGTCCATGCGGTCGCATGGGTTTTGGCCTACAGGCTCATGCGGTCGCATGGCCCAGCAATTCAGAAATGTTTCGGGCTTCTAAACTGACTCGGCCCAGTTTCTAATTTATTTATTTTTATTTGATTTTTTTTAAATTATAGAAAATATAAGATAAATAATAAAAATAAATTTATATTTTAAAAACTTAAAATAAATATACTTTTTAATATTATAAACAAAAATCTTAAATATATATATATATATATATATATATATATATATATATATATATATTATTTTTTTATTATTTTTTTATTATTTTTTTGACACTTATTAATAATACAAAATATTTTTACAAAATTAGAGATAAAAATATAGCGTTTCTCACCGAGTCCCCGGCAGCGGCGCCAAAAACTTGATGTGTGCAGCGGTGTATATGAAATAGATTATTTTTTTACTACGAAATACTATTAAATACGATACAATTTACACAAGTTATTTATTTATTTATAGAATGGATATACCTAAACCTTGCTACAACAATTATAGGCAGTGTACCTAATCGTAGAGTAGTGTAGTTTTTAGTAAGTCCGGTTCGTTCCACAGGGAGTCAGCTGAGGTTAACGCTATATTTATTTTACACTATATTTGTATAACTATATATATAAGTAATATTATTATTATTATAAAAGGGGGGTTTTACCGTTTAGTGACCGGTTTGTCAATTTTATGTCTTAAGTCACAATTAAAACCTAATGTAAAATATTAATATAAATATAACTTAATTTAAAGCGTAAAGTAAATGACGATAAATATAAATGACAGAATTTAAATTGCGATAAATTAAATTGCAGTAATTAAAATGACAGTTAATAAAGGTACGATGAAATATGAAATAAATGTATTATGCTTATTTAAACTTCCATAATCATGATGTTTGACGTTTTGATTTTAATTAATTGTTACCCGCGTTAATTTTCCTTTGTCCTGGTTTATTTGATACATATCTGGTTTTTGTCCATAATAGACCATCGGTTATAATTATAAAATGCTCGTCAAATTAACCTTATTCCCGAAGTCAAATATTCCAACTAATTAGGAATTCAAACTATAACAAGGTTTTAATACTTTGTTAATAATTACACCAGGTTATCGACTGCGTGTAATCCAAGGTTTTAATACTTTGTTAACAATTACACCAATTATCCTTGTATGTAATCCACCCCTGTTTTAATTAGATATGAATATTAATTTACCCACTCGATCAGAATGAATAATCAATTACCCAACCCGAATAATTAATTAAATGATCGTAAAAGATGTCGTATAAACGTCACTAAATAGGACATACATAATCATTTTAATAATTATTAGATTAACTAATTTGAAGATAGGTTCGACATGTTCCAATGAGTTGTCATTCAATTAGACAATACCCCCTACCTATTAATAGTCAATAGTCCAATGTTCACAAGTGTCAGTCTTTTGTCCAAACCTTAATTATGGTACCAATCCAATAACCCCATCTTAATATTTAGTCTAACATCACGATTACTTCGGCTCAAATAAGCATAATAATTACTTAGTTACGATACATTAATTTAAAAAGGAAGAACATAGCTTACAGTGATTATTTATCGCGTAGCGTTACACGGACATGATTCCGACTTTAAAAACCTTAAAACATTTCTTATAATAACTTTATTATTAAAATTAACTTAAATTAAAATTATAATATAAATATAAATTATATATAGAGAGAAAGAAAAGATTGATAATCAATCTGGTGTATCATTCGAGCAGAAAACGTGTCTATTTATAGATGTGGCCAGAGTCTGACCCCCATGCGATCGCATGGCTTTTGTGCCTACTGGCCATGCGATCGCATGGCCCCTTGAATCAGGATATTTTTTTTAACAAAACATGGGCTGCTCGATTAAATTAATATATAATATAATATATATAATTATATATATATATATATATATATTATATTATATTCTTGTGCATAGTTGACTTGTAATTTTAGGTCCGTTGACTCGCGCGTGGATGCTCGGTTTATGTCTCGGTTCTGGATTTTTTAACGTTCTTTCGTACGCGGAGATATCTTGTACTTTGTGTTCCGCGACTTGTATTCTTGTCATTTTTAGACGTTTCTCATCAATAAATGGAACCACTTGAATTATATCTTGTATATTTGAGTTTTTTTGGTCATTTGCGTCTTCAAATAGTCGTTTTCTTCTTTTGTCTTCGCACTTATTTATTTAAACGAATATTACATAAAAATAGAACAATTGTAGCTAAAAGCTTTACATATTGGAAAGATATTGATACTAAATATATGTTCATTTGGAGCTCTATCGAATATCCCCACACTTGAGCGTTGCTTGTCCTCAAGCAATACAGAACTTGAAATTAAATCACACTTCACTCGAATCATTTTTTTATTCTTACACTTTATACATTAGTGATTTTGATACGGTATAAACAATCATAGTAACGATGTGGTTTACAGTCCCACATGACTATGAAAATTTAGATCCTTTAAGGAAATTGGATCTTTATGAAAACATTTGATCTTTTAAAAATTCATTCTAGCTTTTACCCTAGATAAGTTTTCCGGAATAACCCTTCACCGGTGTTTGCAAAATGTTTTTGTGGGTTTTGTGTGTTTCAGATTTTAAAATTTTAGCTCAAAACTTGCAATTTTGTGTCACCCACTTGCTAAACTTGTATTAGGAAAACACACGTCCAGTATACTTGCTCCGTATATTATCTTTCGGTAAACTACCTTCCAGTTGTAAAGGAAAGCATTGAACAAGCAACTGTTAAGGCAATGTCTAATGACATGCAGATGTTCATGGTCCACAATGTGTCAGATGCATTTACTATCCTTTGTAGGAGCAATAGTAAAGATCACCCTATAATTTTTCGATCTGGCACAAGGTTCTGTCTTCGACCATGCTATGCAACCACCGTTCTTACGGATTAACACCCGATTTGGTTCAGGTGACCTAATGAATTTCGGTGAATTCTTAGGATTTTAGGTTCAATGGTAATGAACGCATTGAAAATAGGTTTTCAGAAAACAAATCGGTTTTAATTTGATCAAAATATTTTCTCGTTCAAGATCGAATTTAGATATCATCGAATTTCATGAGTTTGTAATTCTCAATCTTTAAAGTCAATCTCAAGGATTGAGTGATATCAGGCTTAAATGCGGATTTTTAATCTTTAAGGAGATTATCCTTTCTGGGGGTCTAATTCATTAGTCTTATCAAGATAATTTGCACGGCGCCCTCCCCATTTTACGAGACATATCCTCTCATGGCTAGGATAAGTCTGACCACTTGGCGACCCTGTTTGATGCTGAGGTCCGTGGATTTCCTGCTGATTTTAGAGATGACTTTTCTAGATTTTTCGTCAACCTACAGCTCGTCTGGACGACAACTTCCTAACCTAAATTAAGAAGCGCGTGTCTTTTTCAGAAGACTTTACTTCCTTTTAATGATGGAATTGATTCATCGTGTAGATCCATCTTTCTTTCAAATATATTACAGTAAATCGGGTAAAACTGATTAGTTTAGTCCAAAGCAAAAGTACCTGCAATAATCTTGTACAAATATGTGATATATGTAAATTCTTCCCACACTTAGCTTTTATTTTTCTTTGCCTTTTTATTCTCCTTTATTCCATTTTAAATGAATTCAAGCATTTTGGGTTGTTTCTCCATTTATGTTCTCTTCGAGGTAACAATAATTTTGGCATTAACACCTAGTTTTATCGTTGATAAATATGTATAAACATGATTTTGAATTAATTTAGTTGAAATTTTTTCAAATTTTCACAAAATTTGGCAATTAAACTAAGTGTAAACCCGAGAGAATTTATAACTCTCCTCCACACTTGGGATCATGCAATGCCCTCATTTGCATGAAATCAGACTATAATTATAAATTCATGAGGGTGATTAGTGTAGAAAAGTGATTAAAAATACCAAGTTTGAAATTTCTAAGCTCGTCGAATGATAGATGGCGCGCCTCATTGTTCATTCATTTTGTTGTAATTTCACATATGTTTTGCGTCTTATCATCAAAATTAGTAGCTTTTGCTGAACTTAATGTCAGTCTTTGAAAGTGCGCCGTTTTACCCTGTTTTGTATATAAGATAAACTACAAACATATATATAATATATATATTTTTTATATAAAACCTTTATTTATTAAAACAATTTAAATGAATAATGTTTAAAATTTTGTTTCCTTTTACTTTAGGTAGTTTCGGTATGTTTACCTAGTCCGTCCCTCGACAAAATTTAAAATTTGTCGTTTTTAAAGAGATTGTTTTAAAAGCAAAGATTTTTGGGGTTTTTTAATTTTGTTGGTATACTTTAGATCAATAATATTAAAAATAATGATAACAAAATTTGTCGCCCCGCCCTCGGGTAAAGCAATTTCGGTTCCATGACCTAGTCTTCAACTTACGATGAATTTTAGAAATCATTTTGTAAACTTAATGAAATAAAGTAATTTTTTTTTAAATTCACACAAAACTTAAATTTAAAAATGCATATTAATTTCATACAAAACCTACAAAACAAAACAAAATTCAGAATGGGGGGAGAAAACTAGTTCTTTAGTGTCTGCTAGTGGAAAAGACCAATCAGATTCCATTCTCGGAACTACACGAGAATAGAACAACTAACTCTAGACAGCGTTTTCTTTTTAGAACATTCGAATCTCTCCACACTTAGGTAGATGTGGTGTCGAAATTGTGATTAACTTCATCGTCAATTTCTTTTGGACCATAATCAACTTGCATATCTGTGACCTTTGCTTCAAGCCATTGGTCGGATTCCTGTGTAATATCCACAAATTCAACTAGTTTCTCCTTTTCTTTAGGCGATAGATTAGATACTAACCGGTTACATAACTTAAAGTTCCCCTTAATTCTAGCATCGCGAATCCGTTTAATAAGTTTTTTCATTGAACTATTAATAACGGGGTCATTTAATTTCGTATCAACAACGGGTTCTTTGTTATCAGGTCATCATTAGGTGTTACTTCATTTTCCCCACACTTAGGCATTTTATTATTGTTAAGCACTACCGTTGGAGTTGGTAAAACAACATGGTTCTTACCAATTGGTTCAACGGTTTTGGTTGGTGGAGATTTAGACTTTCAACTCACAAAGGTGATCGATTTTTCATCATCACTAAGTGTCATTCTACCCTCTCTTACATTAAATAACGCCTCGGTGGACGCTAAGAATGGTCGACCTAAAATTAGAGGAATGTTTGGGTCCTCTTCTATGTCAATGACAATAAATTCGACTAGAAAGGTTAAATTACCTACTTGAACGGGTAGATTGTCAGCAATTCCAACTGGGTGCCTAATGGTTTGATCAAAGAGTCGGACACTCATCTCTGTTGGACTTAACTCACCTACTCCTAATCTCTTATATAATGAAAGAGGCATAACACTCACACTCGCACCTAAATCTGCTAGTACATCATACATGAAACAATCACTAAGTAGACAAGGAACAATAAATTCACCCGGATCACCCACCCTGGGTGGAGGTTTTGGTGGAACTGTCTTCACCGGGTTTATATTTACGGTTTTTATTTCTTGTACTTTATTATTCTTCTTCTTCTTTCCAGAGGTATCATAAATTTTATTACCTATCACTTGCTCATACTCAACTCCTTTTCTTGGAAACGGGATGGGTGGTCTGTATGGTGCCACCACTGGATTTACATACTTGGTTGGTGGTGGTGTTGTAACTTCTTCATTGTTACTCACATCTAAAACCTTCCCATCTTCTGGAGCTGGTTTTTCAGAATTTGTTGACACCATATTAACATTCTCATTCCGAGGATTTGCTTCAGTATTACTCGGTAGCTTTCCTTATTCCCTCTCACTCATCATGCTAGCAAAAGTACCTACGTGTTTTTCTAGATTTAAAATGGAAGCTTGTTGAGTTCTTAATGATTGATCAAACCTCTCATTTGTTTGGGTTTGAGATGTAATAAATTATGTTTGAGATTCCATTAGTTTTGCCATCATTTCTTCTAGATTTGACTTTTTCTCTTCAGTTTGTTGTGGTGGTTTATACAAGCCAGGTTTTTGTTGATTGAAAGTGTTGTTTTGAGTTGGTTGGTTATTCGGACCTTGTTGGTTGTACGAGTTATTATTAGGTCCATTTGGATTGTAAAGAATGTTTTGATTTCGATTGAAGTTTGGCCTTGGCGGTTGATAATTATTTTGACAATTATTTCCCTGCCTTTGGTTCATGTAGGAAACATTCTCACGTTGTTCCATCGTTTGCTCAATGTGACAATCTTTCATTAAGTGTGGTCCACCGCATTGCTCACAACTGATTCATATTGCGTGAATATCTTTATTCATCTTTTTCATTCGTCTTTCGAAAGCATCTATTTTTGTGGAAACGGAATCAAAGTCATGGCTAGAATCGGCTCTAGCCGCTTTAGATGATCGTAAGATATCTTTTTCCCGGTGCCACTCATGTGAGTGGGATGCTGTGTTATCAATAATTTTGTAGGCTTCAGTTGCGGTTTTCTTCATAATGGAACCACCAGCTGTTATGTCGATGTCTTTTCGTGTAGCAACGTCGCATCCTTGGTAGAATATTTGTACTATTTGATAAGTGTCTAAACCATGTTGCGGACATCCTCTCAACAACTTTCCAAATCTTGTCCACGCCTCATATAATGTTTCATTTGGATTTTGTGTGAACGTAACAATTTCTCCTTGAAGTCTCACGGCTTTAGATGCCGAAAAGAATTGTTTAAGAAATTTTTCAACTAAAACATCCCATGTATCAATCGCCCCTTCAGGTAATGATTTTAACCAATCTTTGGCTTTTCCCTTTAAAGTCCAGGGAAATAACATGAGATAGATCTGTTCATCCTCCACTTCTTGGATTTTAAATAGAGTACAGATCCTATTAAAGGTTCGAAGATGTTCGTTTGGGTCTTCTTTTGGCGTACCACTATATTGGCATTGATTAGTTACCATGTGTAGGATTTGTCCCTTGATTTCATAATCTGGCGCATTAATGGCTGGCTTAATAATGGCGTGACCTTGGCCCGTGCGTGTGGCTCTCATTCGGTCGTCCATACTTAGAGGTTCAGTTACTTTCATAATTGAATTTGTTGAATCTGAATCACTAGAGGATTCTGATTTAACGGTTTGTAGTTCCGGAGGAATGATTAGTGGTTCAGGATCTTGGAATTGTCCTTGAATATCCTCCGAGTTTTCAATTTTGAATTCGGGTTCAAAAAATGGATTATCAGGATTTTGAGTTGGAGTACTTGGATTACTAGATGATGTTTCTAGAGAAAAATCAACAGTGACAATGTTGGTTAGATGTCTTGATCGAGTTACAGGTGGTGAATGTATGAAAGGTGGTGAACGTTTTGCTCGGTGCATTCACAGAATATCCTATTAGTTATAAAAGATAAAAGTTAATTAAGTTATCAAATTAATAGACTTTTCTGATTTTGCCCACGTTTCGAATAGCCAATAGATGCAGCAGGTAGCCAGGACCCATTAAATTGGAAGCCCACAACTCACCACTAACAAATCCAACTATTACTATGAACCAGAAAATTTTGGATGTCTATCAATTTAACCGCTTAAAATAATTTTTCATTTTGAAATTTTAGAGAAGAAATAGAAAATTCTATGTCCTAAAAACTAGAGCGTAGAAATGAGAAAGAAAAAGAGTGCGTCGAAAAACGTCGAAAAATAAAAATCGAAAAACAAATGTCGAAAAACAAACAGTCAAAAAATAAAAATAAGAAAATAAAGCGTCGAAATTTAGAAGTCTAAAAACTAAATATTAAAAGTTGCGTCTAAAGGTATTAAAGCTTAAAAGGAAATCTATATCTAAAACGGCAATAACTTAAAAGGCACTAAAATCTATTTAAAATTAGAGCGATAAGTGACGTCGTAGAATTCTAAAGTGCCTAGATCTTAATCTAAAGAAAAAGCACTTAAGAGATTTTACGGCAAAGCCTAAAAATCTAGAAATATAAATTAACTACGGCAAATACTAAGTTTAAAACTAATTACGAACGATAAATATACAATTATGCTTTAACTAAAAAATACAAAATATAAAATAAGTTTAAAGTTATAAAAATACAATTTTATAAACATATTATTTTTATATTATTTATTTTATAAAAGTATCAATTTATAATTAATAACACTAATTTAAACTAAATATTACAAATTAAATATTATAGCTAGAATTAAAATTTAATTAAATAAGTAAAACCCTAATTAATAATTAATTAATAATAATAATTAATAAAACCTAACCCTAATCTGTACGGCTAAGGTATTCAGAGCTGTCTTTTCACCTCATGCGACCGCATGAGGTTTCTTTGGTCTGACCATGTGACCGCATGGACTCGAATACCAGGCCGAAGGTTTTAGGCTGCAACAGTGATCGGCCCGTTTCAGTTTTAAATTTTTTACGTTTTACTTTTTTCTGTTTTTAAATTTTTTTAAATATTTATATAAAACTTATAAATAAGAAAAATTTACTTATTAGTTTTTATAACTTTTCACAATAAAAAGAAATATAAACTTTTCAAATTTAACTAAACTTAAAAATATAGATATATATTTTTCTTTTTCTTTTATATTTTTTATTATATTATATAAAACGTATTTTTATAAAAATGAATTAAAGCTTAATAAAAATCTTTTTTTTAGATAGCGTTTCGCTTCGGCGTTCCCCGGCAGCGGCGACAAAAACTTGATGTTATGCGAGGTAGTGTACGAAATAGTTATATTTTTATTGCTAAATACTATAAAATACGATACAATTTTACACAAGTAATTTATTTATTTAGAGAGTGGATATACCTAAACCTTGCTACAACACTATAGGCAGTGTACCTAATCGTAAAGTAGTGTAGTTTTTAGTAAATCCGGTTCGTCCACAGGGAACTAGCCAAGTTTAACGCTATATTTTTAAAACTATATAAATATATATATATATATATATATATATATATATATATATATATATATATATATATATATATATATATATATATATATATATATATATATATATATATATATATATATATATATATAATATTATTATATATACTTTTGATTATTATATATACTTCCGTAATCATGATGTTTGACGTTTTGATTAATTGTTACCCGGGTTAATTGTCCTTTGTCCTGGATTATTTGATACCTATTTTGTTTTTGTCCATAATAGTCCATCGGTCATAATTATAAAATGCTCGTCAAATTAACCTTATTCCCGAAGTTAAATATTCCAACTAATTAGGGATTCGAACTGTAACAAGGTTTTAATACTTTGTTAATAATTACACTAGGTTATCGACTGCGCGTAATCCAAGGTTTTAATACTTTGTTAATAATTACACCAATTATCCTTGTATTTAATTCACCCCTGTTTTAATGAGATATGAATATTAATTTACCCACTTGATCAGAATGAATAATCAATTACCCAACCAGAATAATTAATTAAATAATCGTAAAAGATGTCGTATAAACGTCACTAAATAGGACATACATAATCATTTTAATAATTATTAGATTAACTAATTTGAAGATGGGTTCGACAGGTTCCAATGAGTTGTCACTCAATTAGACAATACCCCTTATCTATTAATAGTCATAGTCCAATGTCTACAAGTGTCGGTCTTTTGTCCAAACCTTAATTATGGTACAAAATCTAATAACCCCGTCTTAATATTTAGTCTAACATCATGATTACTTTGGCTCAAATAAGCATAATAATAACTTAGTTACGAGACATTAATTTAAAAAGGAAGAACATAGCTTACAGTGGTGATTAATCGCGTAGCGTTGCACGGACAGAGTTCCGACTTTAAAACTCGTAAAACATTTCTTACATTAACCCAACTAAACCATAATTTATTATTAATCTTAATTATAATTATAATTAAAATTATAATTATATATTACATAGAGATAAAGAGAGATTAAAAAAGGTGTATAACTCGTCCGAAAAATGCTGAATTTTTAGAATGTGGCCTGCTACAGTAACTCATGCGGTCGCATGAGATTTTAGTGCAAATCTCATGCACTCGCATGAGTTTTATGCCTATTTCCCATGCGATCGCATGGCCGTCAGATCCAGCTCACATATTTTTTGTTTGCTAGTTTGTCGACGTTATTTAATATAATATATAATATATAAATAATTTATATAATTATTTAAATATTATATTATATTCTTGTGCATAGTTGACTTGTAATTTTAGCTCCGTTGCGTCGCGCGTTGATAGTTGGCTCAGGTCCCGGTTCCGGTTTTTCGAACGTCCTTGCGTACTATTTAATATCTTGTACTTTGCGTTTTGCGGCTTGTACTCTTATCATTTTTGGACGTTTCTCATCAATAAATTGAACCACTTGAATTATATCTTGTACATTTGAGCTTTTTGGTCATTTGCGTCTTCAAATCGTTGTTTTCTTCTTTTGTCTTCGCACTTATTTATTTAAACGAATATTACATAAAAATAGAACAATTGCAACTAAAAGTTTTACATATTGGAAGGATATTGTGCCTAAATATATGTTCATTTGGAGCACTGTCAATAAAAATAAATTTATATTTTAAAAACTTAAAATAAAAATACTTTTTAATTTTTTAAACAAAAATCATATATATATATATATATATATATATATATATATATATATATATATATATATATATATATATATATATATATATATATATATATATATATATTATTTTTATTTTTATTTTTTTGACACTTATTAATAATACAAAATATTTTTACAAAATTAGAGATAAAAATATAGCGTTTCTCACCGAGTCCCCTGCAGCGGCGCCAAAAACTTGATGTGTGCAGCGGTGTATACGAAATAGATTATTTTTTTTACTACGAAATACTATTAAATACGATACAATTTACACAAGTTATTTATTTATTTATAGAATGGATATACCTAAACCTTGCTACAACACTTATAGGCAGTGTACCTAATCGTAGAGTAGTGTAGTTTTTAGTAAGTCCGGTTCATTCCACAGGGAGTCAGCTGAGTTTAACGCTATATTTATTTTACACTATATTTGTATAACTATATATATAAGTAATATTATTATTATTATAAAAGGGGGGGTTTCACCGTTTAGTGACCGGTTTGTCGATTTTATGTCTTAAGTCACAATTAAAACTTAATGTAAAATATTAATATAAATATAACTTAATTTAAAGCGTAAAGTAAATGACGATAAATATAAATGACAGAATTTAAATTGAAATAAAGTAAATTGCGGTAATTAAAATAACAATAAATAAAGGTACGATGAAATATGAAATAAAAGTATTATGCTTATTTAAACTTCCGTAATCATGATGTTTGACGTTTTGATTTTAATTAATTGTTACCCGGGTTAATTGTCCTTTGTCCTAGTTTATTTGATACCTATCTGGTTTTTTTTGTCCATAATAGTCCATCGGTCATAATTATAAAATGCTCGTCAAATTAACCTTATTCCCGAAGTCAAATATTCCAACTAATTAGGGATTCAAACTGTAACAAGGTTTTAATACTTTGTTAATAATTACACCAGGTTATCGACTGCGTGTAATCCAAGGTTTTAATACTTTGTTAACAATTACACCAATTATCCTTGTATGTAATCCACCCCTGTTTTAATGAGATATGAATATTAATTTACCCACTTGATCAGAATGAATAATCAATTACCCAACCCGAATAATTAATTAAATGATCGTAAAAGATGTCGTATAAACGTTACTAAATAGGACATACATAATCATTTTAATAATTATTAGATTAACTAATTTGAAGATAGGTTCGACAAGTTCCAATGAGTTGTCATTCAATTAGACAATACCCCCTACCTATTAATAGTCAATTGTCCATTGTTCACAAGTGTCGGTCTTTTGTCCAAACCTTAATTATGGTACAAAATCCAATAACCCCATCTTAATATTTAGTCTAACATCACGATTACTTCGGCTCAAATAAGCATAATAATAACTTAGTTACGATACATTAATTTAAAAAGGAAGAACATGGTTTACAGTGATTATTTATCGTGTAGCGTTACACGGACAGGATTCCGACTTTAAAAACCTTAAAACATTTCTTACAATAACTTTATTATTAAAATTAACTTAAATTAAAATTATAATATAAATATAATTTATATATAGAGAGAAAGAAAAGATTGATAATCAATCTGGTGTATCATTCGGGCAGAAATGTGTCTATTTATAGATGTGGCCAGAGTCTGACCCCCATGCGATCGCATGGCTTTTGTGCCTCCTGGCCATGCGATCGCATGGCCTCTTGAATCAGGATATTTTGTTTAACAAAACGTGGGCTGCTCGATTAAATTAATATATAATATAATATATATAATTCTATATAATTATATATATATATATATATATATATATTATATTATATTCTTGTGCATAGTTGACTTGTAATTTTAGGTCCGTTGACTCGCGCGTGGATGCTCCGTTTATGTCTCGGTTCTGAATTTTCGAACGTTCTTTCGTACGCGGAGATATCCTGTACTTTGCATTCTGCGACTTGTATTCTTGTCATTTTTAGACGTTTCTCATCAATAAATGGAACCACTTGAATTATATCTTGTACATTTGAGCTTTTTTGGTCATTTGCGTCTTCAAATCGTCGTTTTCTTCTTTTGTCTTCGCACTTATTTATTTAAACGAATATTACATAAAAATAGAACAATTGTAACTAAAAGCTTTACATATTGGAAAGATATTGATACTAAATATATGTTCATTTGGAGCACTATCAGGTACCCAAAAAGGGAGGGACGATCGTAATTCAAAATGAGAATAATGAGCTTATTCTAACTCGAGAAGTCACCGGTTGGAGGGTTTGCATAGATTATCGTAAACTAAACGATGCAACCCGGAAGGATCATTTTCCATTACCTTTCATCGATCAAATGTTGGAACGTCTACCAGGAAATGAATACTACTGTTTCCTTGACGGTTTTTCCGGCTACTTTCAAATTCCCCTCGATCCAAAGGACCAAGAGAAAACAACCTTTACCTGTCCTTATGGAAAATTTGCGTATCGACGTATGCCCTTTGGGTTATGCAATGCACCAGCTACATTTTAGCGATGCATGATAGCAATATTCCACGACATGATTGAGCGTTGTATGAAAGTCTTCATGGACGACTTCTCAGTCTTTGGTAGTACCTTAGATTCGTGCCTTTCAAACCTTGACAAGATGCTCACCCGGTGTGAAGAGTCAAATTTAGTTCTGAATTGGGAAAAATGTCACTTCATGGTAAAAGAAGGGATAGTTTTAGGACATAAGATCTCAAAAGCAGGAATAGAAGTTGATAAGGCTAAGATTGAGACCATTACTAAACTTCCAGAACCTACCACAGTAAGAGCGGTAAGGAGTTTCCTAGGACACGCCGGTTTTTATAGACGCTTCATTAAGGATTTTTCAAAGGTCACACGACCTCTCACTCATCTCCTAGGGAAGGAAGTCCCGTTTGTCTTCGATGAAGAATGTCGAAAAGCATTCAACTATCTGAAAGAGCAGCTAACACATACGCCCATCATGATAGCTCCTGATTGGAGTCTACCCTTTGAGATCATGTGTGATGCGAGTGATTTCGCAGTTGGATCTGTGCTTGGACAATGGGTAGATAAACACTTTCATCCAATCTATTACGCAAGCAAAACCTTAACCGGAGCTCAAGAGACATACACTACCACGGAGAAGGAGTTGCTAGCCGTAGTATTCGCCTTCGACAAATTCCATTCCTATCTCATTCTGTCCAAGACTACAGTCTATACAGATCATTCAGCCCTCAAATATCTATTCACTAAGCAAGACGCGAAACCAAGACTCCTACGATGGATCTTACTCCTTCAGGAATTCAATATTGAGATTAAAGATAAGAAAGGAGCAGAGAACATCACAACAGATCATCTTAGTCGTTTGGAGAACCCATCGATGGAAAAACTTGCTGAACAAAATATCAGAGATAAATTTTTGGAAGAACAGCTTATGAGTTTAGGACAAACTCACATAGGATCACAATTTACTGACACTCCTTGGTATGCTGACATGGCCAACTACCTAGTTGCTGGAGTAGTACAAAATAGAATGAGTACCTCCCGAAGAAGGAAGTTCTTCAGGGATGCCAAGTACTACTACTGGGAAGATCCTTACATGTATAGAATTTTCCATGATCAGATAATCAGGAGGTGCGTAGATGAAAAGCAAGCAGCAGGAATTCTTCACCAATGTCACCATGGACCAACTGGAGGTCATCATGGAGAAAATTTAACCGCGAGAAAAGTCTACGAATCAGGACTCTACTGGCCGTCTATATTTCGAGATGCATGCCAAAGGCAAGGTATTATCTCTATGAAGAACGAGATGCCTCGGACTAATATCCAAGCTTACGAGATCTTCGATATATGGGGATTAGACTTCATGGGCCCATTCCCAAAGTCTAACGGGAAAGAATACGTCCTCGTAGCAGTAGATTACGTCTCCAGATGGGTTGAAGCTCAAGCATTTCCAACTAATGATGCCAAAGTCGTCACAAATTTCCTGAAAAGACTCTTCTGCAGATTTGAAGCTCCCCGTGCGATAATAAGTGATAGAGGCACATACTTCTGTAGTACTCAATTTATGAAGGTGATGCAACAATACGGAGTTACCCACAAAATGTCCACTGCCTATCATCCGCAGACCAACGGACAAGCAGAGGTCACGAACAGAGCACTCAAAAGAATCTTAGAACGAACTGTCAGCCATCATGGAAATAAATGGGCCGAGAAGCTAGATGATGCTCTGTGGGCATTCCGGACTGCCTACAAGAATCCTGTAGGAACTACACCCTACCACATGATCTATGGAAAAGCTTGTCACCTTCTGCTGGAACTTGAATATAAAGCTCTCTGGGCGCTGAAGACCTACAACCTTGATCCCTCAGTTACCGGAAGACATAGGAAAATGCAAATGAACGAACTCGCCGAATTGAGAGACCAAGCATATGAAACATCATACATCTACAAGGAACGAACAAAGCTTACGCATGATGCAAAATTGATCCCTACAAAGTTCGCCCCTAGAGATAAATTTCTTCTCTTCAATTCTCGGTTCAAGAAGTTCGAGGGAAAATTTAGATCAAGATGGAGTGGCCCATACAAAGTTTTACACGCTTTTCCACACGGGGCCGTGGAATTGGAAGGATCTACTGTTAACTTCAAGGTCAGTGGCCACCGGTTGAAAGCTTATCTAGAACACCACGATAAGGAGGAGCACCTCTTCTCCTTTGATCCATTCTGAAGATCTGACAAGGAAAAGTCGAGCTGTAACGACTTGATAAACAAAGCGCTCTTGGGAGGCACCCCTTGCTTATCCTTTTTATTACTTATTTATTTTTATTTCAATTATTTTCAGTCTTAAGATATTATCTGTGTACTAACAACTAAGCGCCATACTTGCGCTTAGTACTTACAAGTTTGTTGAATGTGTTCAGGTGAAATACCAAGTTCAGGAGCTTCAGCTTACAATCCAGTTCGCAGGAGGAGGACTCCTAGAGTTTATCTTCCGGAAGCAGTGCTGATCAGAACAGGCCATCAACAGGGCAATTAGGCCCAAGACGATTGATATTGGAGAGTGTTGAGGAGGATATCAGCACAGCAATGCCAGCTTCTCCCGTTCGACGATCTAGACGTTTAGCCAGGAAACCAGCCGATCACACACAGTTTCCAGTTACGCATGAGCCAAAGATAGTGATACATTACAGAGCCACTTTAAGTGACCCTGATGTTGCATGGGCACTACTCAGAGATCAGCAGAGACTCTACAAAGCTCTGAGAGTATACCTCCGGTGCGAGGGGATGCCACGCAGTACTCTGGGCCCGACTTCATTTAGGCTAGCGCGCCGTTTTCAGCCGACACGACAAGCTACGCCCAGGCGTTCCACACCGACCTCAGTTCACTCAGTTGCCTCAGCTACTATGCCTACACACGCTACTCCTATTCCTATCACGCCGCCTGCTCCAGTCGCCAAGCCAGTTCCAGTCACTGAGTTACCAGAGGGGTGTCACCTAGTCACTATTCCCATTTCAGTGGAGCCACCAACAGCCCAGGCATTTGAGATCACTGGGAGCATACCTGACAAGGAGCCTTTCCTAGACTTATCACACCTGGAGATGCCTTCAGACTTATGTCTGGATTTATTACTAGGCCCTGAGTTGGATATAAGGCAGCCTCTTGAGTACTTGCCGAACATAGAGGATGATGAGATCTTCAGATACTTCGCAGAGCCGACTCAGCGCATTGACCAGGATAATATCTCATAGACTACTTTATCTTTATTTTATCTTTTATCTTTTTAAAGCATTGTACTGAAAAATATATATAGTGGAAATGCTGCCTTTCTCTTGTTGTTCTTCATGCAGAAATATTATCAAACGAGACTGGTCCGTAGGAGATTGACCGTAGGAAGGCCCAGCACTAGGAAAGTAACATGACCGTAGGGAAGTAATCCTTTCTCAAACCTATTTCGATTATAACGCACTAAAATCTCTAAGTGTGGGGTCACCCCCGCAACTAACTTAGAATTTTAGAAGTCAGTGTCCTTAATTTATATAGTATCAAAATATTCTTTCTAGAGAACATTAGGACAATGTTCTTCTAAGTGTGGGGTAATGGCTAAGGTTTTTAAAGGTCGAAGTAGTCAAGTAACCTTAAATCGCCAAGTTTTGAAAAAAATTCTTTTGTCCAAAAGTAATTAAGCAATGGATATTGGGTAATTTTGAAAAATTCTTACTTTGTTTTTGCCCAAAAGATCTAATAAAATTGCTAGAAATCGGTTTTCAGAACATTTATTAGAACGGAACGAATAAGCTGAAACTTATATTTTGTGTCAAAAGATTTCTTTTAAGAAATATGTAAAAGGCTACGCATGATCAAGCACAACCCCTACTCCTAAAAAGTGAGGAATCTTGGACCCAAAGTATCTGTATGACCCATCAAATCTACAGTACTTTGTAATTTCAATTGATGAGCGTGCCGGTGTACGGTTCAAGTTAGAACTTGGTTCAGACATACGTTTCAAGACCAATGGTTAGTGAGCGCCATACGTAGTGCAGGTGCGATACTCCTTCTGAAATCATTCTGAATAGAGAAGACAAAAACCCTCCGTTTTCTTTTCCACTCCACGCAATTTAAACCGACCAACTCACATAAAGAGTTGACGAATCAGAAATATTCACCCCAAATTCACTCCCAAAATACACCATTTACCAATCACTCCCCTTTCCATTCACCAAAAAATCCAGAGATTAATAAAGAGATAGATCGATCAAATTCGCTTCAAAAGCACTTGTTGAAAGATTCTGAATCCCTAATTGTTTTTTATAGGTCAAAGACCTATTTTCAGTGGATTATCACTTCCTCTCTGGGCACCAGGAACGAAAAACAAAAGTTATGAAGAAAGGGTATGCCGAAAAAAAAATGATTAATCTGAAAGAGCAAAGTCTCTAAATAAGGCAAAAAGAAACCCGAGGAGATGCCCTGAAGAAGAATGCTGGAAGATCAAAAGAAAAATTCTAGACAAAGTCTTAGCAAAATCTGCCTCTTCCGAAGAAAACCTTTACGGAATTCTAAGTCATTCTCTATCCAAAATGGATACTCTGAAGAATCAAAGTCTATCAATTCTCTCAAAAATCAAAAGATCTGGATACCTTTCACCGAATCATAAATTTCCAACCAAACCCTATAACCCGTCTTCCTCTTGAAAGAATGCTTAGGAAGAAGATCAGTGCCGTCCTTACTTAACCGGTGGAGATATTGATGCTTTACCAAGCCTATGATGAGAACTGTTACACGACTGGCTTCTGAGCGATAATACAATTAGAATAGGACACCCTAAACACTTGAGTGATACGAGTGATCCGTCAGTGACGAGCCTGATCATGTATACTCTACATCTGAGATTTAGAAAGTACACCTTTTCCACTATGGACGCAATTGAAATCTAGCGACCAAATCATCGAAGCTCGAAACTTTTTCTAATACTTTCGAAAGATGTGCCGACTTCTGATGAAGGTATAATAAAAAGATCTACGGGTAGGGTAAGGGAGAATCTATTAGAAAGATCCTTATATTCCTGCTTTTTGCTTGAGGACAAGCAAAGCTAAGTGTGAGGTATTTGATATCGGGCAAAAAGTCACATTTTTACCCCTTAAATTAAGCCCTAGAACAATAAAGATTATAACTTTGTTGGCAAAATTATCGCTTTTTCTGTTGATTTTGTAGATTAAGTAATTACAAAGGCGATGCAAAAAGAATCAAGTAAAAAGGAGCTAAAACGAAGATTCTAGAGTGAAAACGGTGAAAGACAAGAAATCAAGTTACTATCCAGTGAATCAAGGCTGACCAGCACCGAATACGGCCTGCCATACGGCCTGCCAGTATTGGGTACGGCCTGCCAAACGGTCCAGCAAACGGCCCCTTAATACGGCTTGCCATGCAAACGGCCTGCCAAATACGGCCTGCCAAACGGCCTGCCATACGGCTTGCCAGCCGTTTGCAGGCAAAAATGGGATCTATTTAAAGGGCTCTCTCCATCCATTCCAACACACACTCAACTTGCAATTCGTTTTATATTTTCAATCTTTTAGTTAGTTTTAGTAGTAGTTAGCTTAGCTTTTATTTTCCGGAGGATATCCTGGCGAGTCCCTACGATCTCGGGCAGATTTGTTCGGCCTTTTCAGGTTTTTATCCGAAACGCTTGTCTTTTGTATTAAACATGTACTCTTACTTTTTATGTTTAATAATGCGTTCTGATATTGCCATGATAGCTTAATTAATCTGTATGTTGCCATGATAGAAGTTAGGGTTAGCGTAATTATGTTAATTTAGTACGATTACTATTATAATACTGAACTAGGAAGTCTGATAGATTTGTATGCTAGCATTTTAAGGATTGACCAACCTAGGTTGTGATCAGGACTTATCCACCTATATGAAATTAGCTACTTCATAGGATTAAGACCCCTGGTTATACTGTATCTGAAGATTCTATGAACTCGGTATGGCCGGAGTTCCCGAGAGGCATCTGATGCACTTTTAGGATACAGAACTTAGGAATTTAGACATGAATGACCTGGTATGCCTATTGACTATTCCGAAGAGACCTCTTAGGAGTTGTTAAGATCTAGTTAGTGCCTTTACTGTATGACCCAAGCCTATTGCATGTTCTTGTTTGATTGTTGCCCTAGGTCTTAGTCATACCAGCTGTTTAGGTATTCATTAGGTTTCTATCTGCTTTACTATCAGTATATTAACTGTGATGCTGTATAATGTTTGAATTGTTGTGATCTCATTAGTATGATGAAATGGTTATTAGTTTTCACCTAAGGTTTTGCCAACTTATACCGACGGACTCCTTCCATTTGTGATCAGTGTTCAATCAACACGGCACGTTGTTATTCAGTTACCTAAACTGATAACGAGGTTTAGGGTTAGAGCTTAACTCACTAATAAACCTAGTACTCTACTGAGGATAACCTCCGAGGTATTGTTACACTTCAGTTATACAACCAAGTGACATACTTCTCACTGCTCAAAGAGAACTCCGAGAGTTCAGAGATAAGTAGGTCTGTGTACTTGGCTCATCCAACCAGATCTACATCAATCAAAGCATAGTCTTAACATAAGCATAATTACCTTCCCTAACCCAATACTGATATCTTGGTCAACATTTCTCTGATCTGCATACTCTGGATATCCTTCCACTTTATTTACTTTTCTGCATTTAGGACCTTTAGCTAAAATCAACTACTATCTTTTTTCCAGGTAATTTAACTAAAAGACAATTATCCACTTGATCTTCAATTCGTTAATCAGCATAAAATACGACACTAGGTTAACTTACACCTTCTACACCTTAGAAAGTAAAAGTAAATTTAGGCCCCGCAAAATATAAATAAACGAAGACACTGTGTGCTACCGAATCGGACATCCTGCGACTTAACGACACCGCACAAATAAAACCGTTCGTTAGTGGCATATCAATGACCCTTAGAAAATTTTTGTAAAACATTTGGTGATTTCTTAGTGGACTTATTCAAGGCTGAATGAGTCGAGGTTTGAGCCATAAGGACTGATGGGTTTGATGGATTCGGTGGGTCAGCTGGTACAAGATTTTTACGATTGATTATCATCTCTTCCATCGAAAGCATAGAGCGAACCGTACTGAGGTCTGGGAAGGGTGCACGGTGAATGATAATGTGCTTGGCATGAGCGAATTTGTCATTTAAACCATTTACCGCATACATAACTAACTCGCTGTCTTCGATTGTCGAACCAAGATTTTTTAAATGAGCAGCGATTCGATAAATTTTACGGAAGTAATCTTCAACATATGAGTTACCTATGTCCAAGCCACGAAGCTCAGCATGAAGTTCCATTGTCTTAGATTGTTTGTTATCGTGGAATACTTTCTCGAGGAACGTCCAAGCTTCATAAGCAGTCGTGGGTTCTGAATTTAGCACACGTTCAAGAAGGGCTTCGAAAACTGTTAGAAAGATCTAAGTGGACATGACAGCATCTGCTTTTAACCAATGTGGATCAGCTTTTTCTACATCAGTTGGTTGTCAAAGGATGAAATTGGATACATCGAAGCCTGCGCAGTGGGTCGAAAATAGTTTCTTCCAATGGGTGTAATTAAGTTTTGATGGGTCAAGCTTTACGGGGATTAGATGGTGAACGGACGTAACCGTATATATTTTTTCATATTTATTGGGTGCCATGGATGAAGGCAGTAATGATTTGAAGAAGATGAATGAAACATAAAGAAGAAGAAGATGCAGCAGAAGGTTATCGATGGTGGGGCAGAATTAGGGTTTTGAAATTGTCTGATACCATGTTGAAATAGAGAATCGATATATTTTATTGATTGCCTCCGTAGCATATATATATATATATATATATATATATATATATATATATATATATATATATATATATATATATATATATATATATATATATATATATATATAAACCCTATTAAAGCTAAACAGGGCTAGGCCCAACAATGAAAACATGGACTATCAAAACATGGACTGCTAAACATAATACTCTAACACTTAGAGGACACATTAGATATTTCCTATAATTTTAATGAATTATACATCCGGTACTATTTAAATTTATCAATTTGTATTTGTAGGTCACACATTCAAGTTGGCAATAGTGTACAGATAGGATAATTACTTGTTTGGTCTGCTTCATATACTCTCTTGTATAGCAGCAGCCTGTTTGATGTACATATAGCGGGATCGATCTCGATTCGATCCTTTGCCCGCTTTGCAATTCACATGTCGAAACAATTGAACACATATTAATACATTGCCCCGTCTCCACACACATATGGTCACTTGTCCTAAAATGGTGAAATCTACAACAATACCCAATCACTAACCTAGAAGTACTATCATCAACTCAACCTTTCGATAACAACAAACTTGGTTCCCTCATTTGACAAGCCACAAAATGGTCATGTAATTACATAATATGGAAACATATAAACCTCAAAGTATTCTGCAAGAAAGAATGGATTCATGCCGCCATCCTAACCGAAATACAATCTCAAAGTTTTAGTTGGATATCTAAACAAAGCAAAAAGATATCACTTGAGTGGCATCAATGACTAATAAACCCATCATCATATGCCTCAGCATCTCAACAACGAGCAGGGATTGGATAAATATTGTGCATGCTACATTCCTTGGTATGCATTTGGCGTTACGGTGTAGATGATTAAATGGGGCGGTTAGGTGCTAGCTTTGTCGCCGCCCGATTGACACTGCTTCCCCTTTCCCCTCAGCTTGGTTTTCAAGTTCAATTCGGCGCTGTTTCGCCTCTTGCTACCTGTCCAATTGCGTTGTATTTTCACACTAAGCTATTAGTTTCCTTGTAAAGTTCATTTTATACACATTATGTAATTATTCGTTATATCAATAAAAAGTTTTACTTGCTTTAAAAAAAAAAAAAAGAACATATAGCTGTCTTTTATTTGTTAAAATAGTAGCTTGGCTTTAAGAAAAAAAAAAATTTTTGTAGGTCACACATTCGATAATAATAATGTAAGCCATCAAAATTTATATGTTGATCAATGTATGAAAATTTTGCATAAAAAATCTTTTGGAAAATCTAGTTACAAACAAATTCTTTTATCGACACAGTATCTATTATTTTATTTTCCTCTAAACATAATGGTATTAAATTTCTTCTGCATTTTACGATGATTTTCCAATTATATTTGGTATGTACGGAAATATATACTAGTTTGGTGGCCTAAAAAGGTATTCCAAATATACGGGTGGCCTAAAAATAAAAATGATATACTTCGTATATGTGTAGCGTCCAAATGTATAATTACATATTTATATCTGATCCTAAAATGATTATAATAATGTACTTACAAAAAATTGTATTAAATATCATTAAATTTCTTTGATTTAATCATAATATAATAATATGATAACTAGTGAAATGACCCGTGAAATCACGAGTTTGTTTAAACGAAACAGTTTAGTGATATGTTTTAGATATTAATTGAATGTAAATGCTAAAGTCATTTAGTTTAATGACCCGTGGAACAATAGATTACGACTAAGAAACTTGATCAGTATAAATGAACTACATTTCTTCTCCCACCACATTGTTCCAATTTTCATCACAATTATTATTTTTTTGTCATAAAAGCTACATTACAACATTTTATTCTATTGGGACATGTATTTCGCATACATATGTTACGTAATTAATCCGTAAAGAAGACCAGTTTGAATAATAATAATATAATAATAATAAAGTTTGCTCTAAAATTGAGTATTTATATTTATAATAATAATTATTAGTAATAATACATGTCTCTTTAATTTTATTTTAAAAAAAACTAAAATACAATTATTATATGAAGGCTGTACAATATGCTTCAAAGTTTGTACATGTGTTAATGAGATGTTTTATCATAAAGTTGTATATAATGTTTCAAATATTATACATATGGTCATGATAGTGTTTTACCATAACGTTGTACATATTGCTTCAAATATTGTACATATAGTCATGAGGGTATTTTATCATAAAGTTGTACATAATGATTTATATATTATACAATTAACATTTTATAATTTTATTTAAAATAATTAATTATTTTAATGACATACCAAGTTAGTTACTATAAATATAATTTTTTATAATTATAAAATATTTAGAATTAATGACATCATGTAATTGACCTAAAATTTTTTTATTTTTTTTTTTTTGATTTTTTCTTAATAAAGAAATTAGCGTTTAATAGAAACTATAGATGATTTAATTTCTCGATTAACTTTCATATGTTATACTGATCTTTTATCTTTTATTTATTTAAACTTACATTAAACTTACTAGTATATCTCTCTTGTCTATCTATATATCTATATATATTACTATATATAACAATAATGTACTGTTAATATATGTTATTAATATTAATAATATTGATTATGATTATTTAAGAAATCGTATTTATCCATATGACATAGTATCAACTAAGCTCTACAAATACACGTGTTACATACTCGTTACATTATGATAACTTTTGCCAAGAAAAGGGGGAGGTTATAGCTATTTCGTCGTCACATGAGTTTGTGCACCTGATGCATAGAGAATTGTAAGCACCTATAGCCAATGGGTTCTAACATTAAGAGACGTGTCGAGCCAACGATGAAAAGGTGGTGGTGGAGCCGATGGGGTGCATTTGGAGGAGCCACGTGAAGTGGAGCCTATCCGCGTTTTGTCCATCACACCTCAACCTTTGCTCCTTTTTTGGCACTGTCCTTGAAAAACGCGACACAACCATGACAATACATAAAAATTTGAGTACAGTATTTTTTTTTTTTATGTGATTTACACAAATGTCAAAAACTTTTAGTTATTCTTTAATCATTTTAAACCCCTGGAACTTCATATAATAATGCTCTTTTACTTATGTATAAGGTAAAATGTACAAAATTAAATTTTGGTAGTATATAACAAAAAGAATATTATCCGTGTGTTGTTATTCCAGTGATAACAACATATACCTCTTTGTTAGAATTTAAAACTTCGATTTATTGGGGTGGCAATATTGCACACAAGAATATTCTCCTTATCTTGAAGTTCACTCAAAGTTGCCTTTCGCACCTCGCGTTGCGGGGAGGGGGGGTTTTACCGGCCATGTTTCTCGGATTGGTCCGGGTTTTCTCCAGGGCACCAATTGGGGGCGAGCTATGCAACTGCGAGAAATGATCACGTGGTTGGCTTAGTCCCACTTGAATGATCTCAAACTACTGTTAAAATAAAAAAAAAAAAAAAAAAAAAGAATACCGATCACTTTTTATTACGGAAAAATGGAATGATCTCAAACCATGTATATGATCAAGTCCCCCCAGTTTATTATGATTCATTTTGCGAAGCAGATGTATCATGATAAACTCTAAAATTCCGCATTTAACATAACCGCTATTCGCATTTAACTATTTTTGCTTTCGCTATAGGTTAGTTACCGTTTTCACCCGTTATCTCAAATATTACCGTTTGAGTTATCATAACGGATAACTAACACAATCAATTGCCACCCTTATTTCTCCTACATATATCATGATTCATAACCACCAAGGTCTCACTCGCTTTATCTAACATAATTCGCAATTACAAAAATTCGCAATTAACCTTTACGAATTCTTAGCCACCACTTCTCCTTCATAATTAAAAATGAAGATTGACGAAGTTGATAGAAAGGTAGATCCCAAGGCTCTTATTACGAAACTACTAACCAGTCCGGAATCTAAATCAACAGCTTCCTCCGGCAGCCAAATCAAGCAGGAAAAACAGGCGATTCATGTCGTTGATTTGACGTCGAAGTCGCCATCATCACAGCCAAGTTCCGAAAAACGGCCACTTAAAACTCCACTATCATCTCAGAGCAAGAAGCTCAAACAAAGCACTCCGCTGGTCGATAATCCAATTTCATCGGATTATGAAGGGGAGCAACAAACCGGTATATTGCGTACTTTTACTCATATGTATGACCTTGTTTACCGCACATTCCACTGCTATAATACTTGTTTTTAGTTTATAGGAGGCTCACCATTCAATCTACGCTACCCGAGCCCGCATTCCATGGAGCAGATTACAGAGCTATTCCGCACTCCTCCAGACTCGTATGGGGTGCGGATTGATGGCTTATCAGGGTATACTTATGCCTCTGCTGCTGCTGCACTTGACCAGCGTCAACAGATGAAGTTGGCCATTCCAGGCGAGCTTCGGCGTGAATTTTCTAAGCTCTCTGCGCTTAATGCGCACAACAGTTTTGTTCAAAACTTTTACATGTGTTTCAACTCGGCATACGATGTGATATGCCGTCAAGAACAATTTTTCAATGTTCTTGAAGCCGAACAGCAGAAGTACAATGCTGAGAGGATCAAAGCTGAAAACAGCGAGAAAAGCTGTGTTGATCTCTCCTATGAGCTCACCGCGGCCAAAAACGCGGTAGATGAATTGAAGCTACAAGTGTCTACTGCAGCTGACAAACAAAACAATCTTCAGACAACAATCTCCCCGCTACAAGAGGAGGTTTCAAAGCTTACTGTGGAGCGAGACAATGCTCTGGCCTCCGCAGCCTCTGCGAAATTTGAGTTCTCCTAACTCCGCAAACACTTACCGGAGTTTGCGAAAAAGGTTCTCAATTCGCGTCCCGTGAATGTTCTGTTTTCTACATACGCAGCTGCTTTACGACTGCGCGAGTGAGTAGAGTTTCTAGATGAAATTGCTCCACATTGCACCATACCAGATCCACTACCTCCTGCCATTGGAGATCGCGTTTGTTCACTTGCCGAAGCACGTGAAGCAGCTGCTACTGCACAAGCAAGCTTAGCGGATATTCCAATCGACAAAGTTACAGCAATAAGTCAACAAGATGATGCTACTTTAAAAGACATCTTTGAACTTGACTTATCTAAGCTAGAATAGAATATTGTAGAAATTAGCGCGCAGCTATCTCTGCGCCGTTATCAATGAAACTTCACTTTTTCATATTTATTCGAGAGTACTCTTTATTTATATAGCGCTTTTTCGTAAACAGTATTCATAACACAAACTTGTCCTTTGCAATTTCCAACTTCTATTATTGTGCACATAATAAATGCGTACTTTTGCAAAACAATCTGTATGCGTATATATTTATACGTTATGAATCTTCTAAGTCCGCCGAAACAATCCTTAGGCAATTAATTAGCATTGCGAAGCATCTAAGTATTGGCAAAATCAAATACTTAGGATATAAAATTCCTTTCGCAATAATGTACATGCAAAAGTGGGCAATTTCATCATTTTGCTATCAAAACACTTGTGAAATACTACAACTTTATGAAACAAACTATAAAACATTTCATAATCATTCGCATTTCACAGATAAACTTTTCGCATACTTTTACAAGTGTTTATTTTTAAAATTCCTACAAGCGTGATCAAGACTTGCAAAAAATTAAAAACAGAAACACCTAATAAGTATATCAGCCATATGCCTTGAATTCAATTTCACACTTTGAACATATATCCTCTATAGTTTTCGCCAAGCTATGCGTAATATCGCTTTAATAAAACAGCATGCCACGCATTAGGTAAAATTCGCCCTTCCATATCCGCGAGCTTATATGAACCTGCCGCATTAATTGCCACAATTTGATAAGGTCCTTCCCAATTAGGACCCAATTTGCCAATCTTTTCTGCTCTGCTTGCTTCATTATTTCGCAGCACCCATTCGCCTATAGCGAAAGACAAAGCACGCACTCTTTTGTTATAATACTTAGCAATTTGCTGCTTATTATTCGGTTCTCTGATAGCAGCCATTAACCTCCGCTCTTCAATGAAATTCAGGTTTTCGCTCAACACAGCATCATTCGCTTCTTCCTCAAAGTTAACTATTCTGTGCGTTGGTACCAAAATTTCTGCGGGAATTACTGCCTCAGAACCATATACCAAACTAAAAGGTGTTTCTCCTGTGCTCTTTTTGAAAGTTGTGCGATGTGCCCACAACACATTGGGTAATTCATCTACCCTACCAGTTCGCTTTTCGCATAACCTCTTTTTAATACCGCTTACTATATCACAGTTGGTTACTTCGCATAAGCCATTAGCTTGTGGGTGCGCTACTGACGTAAACTTTTGTATGATATTTAAATCAGTGCACCATGTTTTGAAAGGATCTTTCGCTATTTGTGCACCATTATCGCTAATCAGTTCTCGCGGAATGCCAAATCTACAAACAATGTATTCCCATATAAAATTTCGCACTTGTACACCAGTGATAGTGCGGACCGCCTTAGCTTCAACCAATTTGGTAAAATAATCGATTGCCACAATCAGGAATTTAACATTGCCAGGCCCTGCAGGAAATGACCCTACAATATCAATAGCCCATTTGTGAAATGGCCATGGCGAATTGACAGGAATCATATCATGCCTTGGCATTCGGTTCTGCGGGGCATGCCTTTGGCAACTTTTGCATCTTTTAACAATTTTCGCCACATCGCGGTATAGGGATGGCCAAAAGTAACCCATCCGCATAATTTTCGCTGCAATTGTTTTGTAGCCTGAATGCAGTGCACAAGTACCATTATGCACTTCTTCTACAATCATTTCTGCCTCAATTGGGCCAACACATCGCATCATTGGTCCGCAGTACGATTTGCGATATAGGATATCATTTTGGATGATATACATTGGTGCCCGCTCTCTTACTAAACGAGCTTCGCGGCTGTCGCTTGGCAAAGTATCATTGCAGATATATTGTATAATTGGCTCCATCCAATTTGCCTGTTCTTCTTCAACAGATGCGACCATTAAGTCACTATCTATTGATTTACTTGGTAATTCCTCAACCCATATTTGTTTTTGAAAATGCGAAAACGTTAAAACGGCCAATTTGCTCAAAGCATCCGCCTTCTTGTTTTGACTTCTTGGCACTTGTGCAAGTTCAAAATGCTCAAACCGCGCTGCTAGTTCCTTTAATAGCTGCAAGTATTTCTGCATAGAAGGATCATGTGCTTCGAAAGAGCCATTAAACTGATTCGCTACTAACTGCGAATCTGTAAATGCTCGCAACTTAGCAATATTCATTTTTTGCGCAATATTTAAACCAGCAAGTAGTGCTTCATACTACGCTTCATTATTTGACACATCAAAATTAAAACGCAGTGCATACGTATGCTCCTCACCACTTGAATTTGCCAAAACCAAACCCGCACCTGCACCCTCTGCGCATGAAGCACCATCAGTAAACAAATCCCAAGTTTCATCAAGTACCGGTTTCAACGCGGTTCGCTCATTAATCACCTCCAATTCTCCAGATATTTCAGCGAGGTAATCCGCCATAACCTGACCTTTTACAGCACTACGCGGTAGGTAAGATATTTGATAAGCGCCTAATTCGACTGCCCACAATGCAAGTCTACCAAATATCTCTGGTTTTGTTAAAACTTGCTTGATTGGCATATTAGTTAATACATGCACTGGATGCCCTTGAAAATATCTTCTTAACCTTCGCGATGTTAAAATAAGCGCGTACACAAACTTTTCGATCGGCGCATAGTTTATTTCACTTCCTGTAAGAGCTTTACTAACAAAATACACCGGTTTTTGTATTTTGTTCCTTTCCGCGATCAAAACTGAACCGAAAGCTTCGTTTGCCACTGATATATAAAGGTAAAGAATTTTGCCATCAATTGGCACTGTTAGTGTAGGAAAAGTTTTCAACAACTTTTTCATCTCTTGAAACGCGGTTTCTGCTTCACTGGATCAAACAAAACTTTTTTGTTTCAAACATCCTTTTAAAGTTTTGAAAAACGGCAACTGCCTTTCAGCAGCTTTAGACAAAAAGCGCGTTAACGCGGCCAGTTTTCCCGTCAAACTTTGCACTTCTTTAATCGTTTTTGGCGCGGTCATATTTTCTATAGCCGCGATCTTTTTTGGATTAGCTTGAATACCTTGTTCTGTAACAAGATATCCCAAAAACTTTCCTTCGGTTTCACCGAAACTGCATTTTAGTGGATTGAGTTTCATGTTTATTTTTCGCAGTGTATCAAATGTTTCGCGCATATCTTCACTAATTCGCTCTTGCATTGTGCTTTTGATCACTAAATCATCTACATAAGCCTCAAGATTACGCCCTATTTGTTTGTCAAACGCGGTATCAATCAAACGCTGATATGTCGCACCCGCATTAATTAAACCAAAAGGCATCATTATATAACAATATATGCCTTTGCCCGTATGAAATGCGGTTTTATCTGCATCATCTTGAGCCATTGGAATCTGGTGATAACCTCTTGCCGCGTCCAGAAAACATTTATACGGGAAAGCATGCAAAGATTCCACTTTTAAATCAATTTCTGGAAGCGGATAGTTATCTTTAGGGCACGCTTTATTTAAATCTTTGTAATCAATACACATTCTCCAAGAACCGTCAGGTTTTTTCACCAACAATGGATTCGCGATCCACGATTGGTATTGAACTTCACGCAAAATTCCAGCTCTCACCAATTTTGCTACTTCTTCTCACAACCATTTTACTCGGTATGGGGCCATACCCCTTCGCTTTTGCACTATAGCTTTTAGGGCTGGATTTACATTAAGCCTGTGTTGTGCAATATGACGCGGAACACCAGTCATATCGTTTTCGCTCCAAGCAAAAACATCCATGTACTGGACAAGTAATTGAATTATTTGCTTCCTAATATCCGCACTAATATTGTGTCCCACTTTAATTTTCTGCTCAGGATATGCGGGATTAATAATTTCCATATTATTCGCATCATCAGCAGTTTCCTGCCCTGTGGTTTTTACATTATCAGTCGCACAAATAGGCATAATGTTCATTGAACATATTGTGGCAACCCCTTTATATGTTGAAAATTTGATCATGCCATGAATTGTGGACGGGATAATTCCGAATCTACTTATAGCGGTTCTTCCCAGCAGCAAGTTATAGCGAGATAAGGCTCGAATAACATAAAAATCTAACCGCGCCTGTCGCGCCAAAGCGTTGTCATTTACATCGGCTAGCTCGATTTCTAATGGCAAAATGCCTATAGGCAATGAAGACTCTCCTGCAAAATCAGTTAGCGAAACCGCGGTTGGTTGTTGGTTTGCTTTAATACCCTCCGGCAGCTGAACAAAGCATTGTTCGTAGATAACATCAACACTGCTGCCATTATCAACATGAACTTTCATGACTGTAATTTCAGCTTCTGCGATTTTGCACGATACTACTATCGGCATTTCAGAAAAATCATCGCTCTGCATTTTCGGGAAACTAATTGGCGCAAATTGCCAATTATGATACAATTTAACTGACTTTCGCTTTCTTCCTCTTTTTTGGACATTTTCTCGCACAGCAACCACTACATCGCCATTATTTCTGATATTACTCATTATTCTAAACAATCGAGCAACTTACTGCTGATTTTAAATGTATTCACCTGCAAATCATCACAACAAAAACACGAGTGAAATTAAACTAAAGAATTAATCGTTTGATAGCACAAAACAAATAATTTTCAGTTTAATTCGTAAAACGTGTCCCACGGATGGCGCCAATTGATCAATCCCTAATTAATGATGTTACTTAATTACGGATTGAGTGCAATAAGATTATGATGAAGGATGGAGTGTTTGATGATTGTTTTGGGCCCCGATGATCGTCTTTCACTTTAACTATCAAGTGATCAACCACCCCGACCCGATCTTGATTATTAACTAGCTTAATTCACCTTTGCGCGATGTAAAAATCCCTTGGGCAAGGTCACAAGTGGAAATCACAAAGGCGTCGTGTCATAACCCGACCTTAACCATAAGGACGAATACAATAACATATGATTTCATCGCGAGGTATTGACCTCTATATGCGACATTTTTCAAAAACTGCATTCGTTTTTACAATACAAACCATAGCTTTTATTACAAATACAAGGTTTAAACAACTTAATAATGATTATCGTTTAGCGATAATCTTAGACTTACAAACTTTACATGTGATAATAACAATACGACTTCCAACATATTTTACATTACAAATCCTTCGATATGCAGTTTTATTTTTGACACAAATATGCATACTCAAGATCTTGCTTAAATTCAACATGTTGCAGCGGAAGCTTTTAGTTATCACCTGAGAATAAACATGCTTAAAACGTCAACATAAAGTTGGTGAGATATAGGTTTAATGCCGGCAGCGTTATAAATATAGACCACAAGATTTCATATATAAACGTTTTAATAAAAATATTCTAAATTGTTGAGCACTTGATAACCATACTTAACATTTAATGAACGTCGCATATTCCCTTTATTATGAAATCTTACTACACCGTACCAAGTGTAGTCACCGAAACGAAGTACTGTGCAATCGTTGAATACTGGTCATCCAGTCCGGTTGGGGTTGTCAGGCCCGATAGATCTATCAACAGGATTCGCGTTTACAATACCTCATGTAAATAATAGTTACCAAGTTACAGGGAAGTATGCCAGTGGTACAACTCAACGTAGAATATATATTTTTAATCACTTGTGTCCATAACGTAAATCATAAAATGCATGTATTCTCATCCCGAAATATTTAGAGTTTAAAAGTGGGACTATATACTCACTTTTGCCTTGAAGGTATTTATCACGGCTTGGTCTCCGATAGATATCACGAACCTAACCATATATATAATATATCAACATATTTTCTTTTTAAGTAATCGTTATATATATATATATATATATATATATATATATATATATATATATATATATATATATATATATATATATATATATATATATATATATATATATATATATATATATATATACTTTTAATATTTTCTTAGTCCGTAGTTAGCAGTCCGATGTTAGTGGTCCACAATTAGTTGCTCAATAAAATAAATAAAGACCCCATCGTATTCGTATTGATCAGAATTAATCTTGACCCATGGTACCATGTTGTCAAATGACGTGTTGCGTACATAAATTACCGTGTTGTCAAATGACGTGTTGCGTACAATCATGAGGTCTTATGATTAATCTTCTCGTGTTGTTTACGGGTGGTCCTGAAATATATAAAATCAAATCATAAGTAAATATATATGAAATATCATATTAATTAGAAATATATGATTAATTTAATTTTTCTCCAAATATTTTCGTAGCTAAACTAGCTTCGGATACCCGATCTTGTTTTAGTCGTACTTTCTTCATTACAACTCCGTTTTTGTTGGTTCAACTTGCCACTTCCTTGGATCGAGTCAAATTTTAAGAATATGAACTAAAAATACCTTAGGTTGTATTCGAAATCACAGGTTATAGGTCAAACTTTGGTGAAACTTATGAAAGTGATCATTTTCCATCATAAAAACAACATTTAATGATCATTTTTCTAAAAATATTTACACTTTGAGTTAAACCATGAAATTTTTATGTGTTAACATATTCATAAGAAATATTATTTTTCCAGAACATGAACCTCCAATTCAAAACTTAAGATGGTTTTTAATTATCCAACCCAAAACAGCCCCCGGTTGCACTCCGACGACGTAGATTCAGTTTTTAAGATGTTCTTTGTAAAACCAAGTTATATCTTGTTAAGTTAGCATATCATTATGATATATTACAGGCCTTGAATTGTTTTAAAAGTTAAGTTAGAAGGATCTATTTAGTTTGCAAACAAGTTTGAAATCATTCAAACTATGTTCTTGTTGTTAAAATTTTACAACACAAAATAAGATAGCTATATGAATATGAATTGAATAAGATTATGAATAAGGTTACTACCTCAAGTTACTTGGACAAAGTTACTGTAAGAGATGAGAAAAATCCTAGAATCAAAAGAGTGGTGGAGTTGGATTGAAAGATTGGAAGTAAACTTGTTTACTTGGAAGGATTTTTGAAGTGTTCTTGAATGGATTTTCTTATGATGATTAAGGGTTGTTTTTGAAGCTAGATCTTCATGGTTATTTGCTGAGATTTTGAAGAACACTTAAGGTTCCTAAGAGTGTGTTTTTTATTAGAGAAAATGTGTAGTAAAAATGAAAATGGAATGGAGTATAAATGGTGGTGAAAAGATGTATAAATTTGTAGTATTGTGCAAAAGTCTTGTAATATGCCAAATTGATTAATCATGCATGCTAAGATCCAAAATTAGCTGACTCATGGCTGCTAATAAAGTGATTGTGATGTGTATATACCAATAGTAAATACGTATAGAAGCTGGGTATGATACGGGTACATATACCCTAGATATATGTATAAAAATCTTGAGAAAACGGAACGAGGATTCAAATATAGCTATCTTTTGTAAATATACTTATATTGTTTTATGTATATAAATCCTTTAAAAGTGATAAAATACATATCTATACGTTACATGTATAAGAATTATATGTTTTAAGTATTTAAGTCGAAGAACGTCACATATAGTAATCGTTTTGAAAACTTAAGTTAGTAGTCTCAAAATATACTTATAACTCATTGTTATTAGTACACAATGAGATGTTAAAACATTCTTAGATCATGTTAAATATATAAAAATACATATATATGCACAAACGTATAATTATCGTATGTTATATAGTTCGTGATATCATCGGTCAAATTGGACGGTCAAACGTTGTGTAAAACTCTTTTCAAAAACATAAGTCTCAACAATTTAGATTGCTTATCATGTTGGTAAGGTTTAATTTATGTAAATATTAATCTCATAGGTATAAAATGATCGGAAAAATTCGGGTCGTTACAGTACCTACCCGTTAAATAAATTTCGTCCCGAAATTTTAAAATTGTACCTATTTTGCGTTCTCGGGAAACAAATGTGGGTACTTTCATTTCATCTAATCCTCTCATTCCCAAGTAAACTCAGGACCCCTTCGAGCATTCCAACGAACCTTAACGATCGGTATGTTGCTCTGCTTGAGTTGTTTAACTTCACGGTCCATGATTTCGACTGGTTCTTCTATGAATTGTAGTTTCTCGTCGACTTAGATTTCTTCAAGAGGAATGGTGAGATCTTCCTTTGCAAGACATTTCTTAAGGTTTGATACGTGGAATGTATTATGTACTCCGGCGAGTTGTTGCGGTAACTCGAGTCGATAAACTACCGGTCCAATGCGTTCGATGATCTTAAACGGGCCTACATACCTTGGGTTCAGTTTACCCCTTTTACCGAAACGTATTACACCTTTCCAAGGTGACACCTTTAACATAACCATGTCACCGATCTGAAACTCTAATGGTTTCCTTCGGACATCGGCGTAGCTCTTTTGGCGACTACGGGCTGTTTTCAATCTCTCCTTGATTTGTACTATCTTCTCAGTCGTTTCGTGTATGATCTCGGGACCAGTTAATTGTCGATCTTCTACTTCATTCCAACAGATAGGGGATCTACACTTCCTTCCATACAGTGCTTCGAATGGTGCAGCTTTAATGCTCGCATGATAACTGTTATTATACGAGAATTCTGCTAATGGTAGATATTTATCCCATCCGTTTCCAAAATCGATCACACATGCCCTGAGCATGTCTTCAAGAGTCTGAATTGTTCTTTCACTCTGCCCGTTAGTTTGTGGATGATATGCGGTGCTCATATCCAAACGAGTTCCCAGGGCCTCCTGTAGTGATTGCCAAAACTTTGATGTAAATCTACTATCACGATCGGATATAATGGAAATAGGTATTCCATGCCTTGAAAAAATTTCCTTTATGTATAATCGTAATAGTTTCTCCATTCTATCCGTTTCCTTTATAGGCAAGAAATGTGCAGATTTGGTGAGACGATCAACTATTACCCAAATGGTGTCATAACCCCATGCAGTCTTAGGTAACTTTGTGATGAAATCCATGGTAATACCGTCCCATTTCCATTCTGGGATTTCTGGTTGTTGAAGTAACCCTAACGGCTTCTGGTGTTCTGCTTTGACTTCGGAACAAGTTAAACAATCCCCAACATATGTTGCAACGTCTGTCTTCAAATTAGGCCACCAATAATGCGTCTTAAGATCTTGATACATCTTTCCAACTCCAGGATGTATAGAGTATCTTGTCTTATGTGCCTCATTCAATATCAACTTCCTTAATCCACCCAACTTCGGTACCCAAATACGGTTTGCAAAAATATCAAATTCCGTCTTCTCGCATAACGAGTTGCTTCTCATACTTCTTCATTATTTCATTTCCTATGTTTTCTTTAGTAAGAGCTTCTCGTTGAGCCTCTTTGATTTGTGAGTTGAGATTCATGCGAATTTTTATGTTCATTGCTCGTACTCGAATTGGTTCCCGTTCCTTTCTGCTTAGAGCGTCGGCCACTACATTCGCTTTCCCGGGATGATAGCGAATCTCACAATCATAGTCGTTTATCAGCTCGACCCACCTACGTTGCCTCATGTTCAGCTGTTTCTGATCGAAGATATGTTGAAGGCTTTTATGATCGGTAAACACAGTGCATTTAACCCCATATAAGTAGTGTCTCCATATCTTCAATGCAAACACTACTGCTCCCAATTCTAAATCATGCGTCGTATAATTCCACTCATGAATCTTCAATTGTCGGGATACGTATGCTATAACTTTCTTCCGTTGCATAAGGACGCAACCAAAACCTTGTCACGAAGCGTCACAATATATCTCAAAATCATCGTTCCCTTCAGGTAACGATAAAATAGGTGATGTAGTCAACTTCTTCTTCAGTAATTGAAATGCATTCTCCTGCTCAGAAGTCCATTCGTACTTCTTCCCTTTTTGTGTTAACGCTGTTAATGGTTTAGCTATTCGGGAAAAATCTTGAATAAACCTTCTATAATAACCAGCTAAACCTAAAAATTGGCGTATCTGCGTTGGTGTCTTAGGAGTCTCCCATTTTTCAATGGCCTCAATTTTAGCTGGATCAACCTGAATTCCTTTGCTACTAACAACGTGGCCAAGAAATTGCACTTCTTTCAACCAAAATGCACACTTAGAAAATTTGGCGTATAACTGTTCTTTTCTTAACAATTCTAATACCATCCTTAAATGCTGCTCATGCTCTTTCTCACTCTTGGAATAGATATGAATATCGTCAATGAAAACGATAACAAACTTATCTAAATACGGACTACAAACTCGATTCATGAGGTCCATGAATACAGCTGGCGCATTAGTCAACCCAAACGGCATAACCAAAAATTTGTAATGACCATAACGTGTCCGAAAAGCAGTTTTCGGAATATCTTCTTCTTTGACACGTAATTGATGATAGCCCGATCTTAAGTCGATTTTCGAGTACACACATGATCCTTGCAGTTGATCAAATAAGTCGTCAATTCTCGGTAGTGGATACCGATTCTTGATAGTTAACTTATTTAATTCACGATAATCTATACACATCCTAAAAGATCCATCTTTCTTCTTGACGAATAAAATCGGAGCTCCCCACGGTGAAGTACTTGGTCGTATGAATCCACAGTCCAGTAATTCTTTTAACTGACTCTGAAGTTCTTTTAACTCAGACGGTGCAAGTCTATATGGAGCACGAGCCACTGGTGCAGCTCCTGGTACTAGATCTATTTGAAATTCTACAGATCTAAATGGAGGTAATCCCGGTAACTCTTCCGGAAAGACTTCAGGAAAATCTCTTGCCACAGGCACGCCATTGATGCTCTTCACTTTTTCCTTCATTTCGACTTTATTAACATGTGCTAAGATAGCATAACACCCTTTCTTCAAGCACTTTTGAGCTTTCAAACAACTAATGAGTTTTAGCTTTGAGTTACCCTTCTCTCCATAAATCATTACTGGCGTTTTATCCTTACGAGGAATGCGAATTGCCTTCTTGGCACACACAACTTCAGCTCCTATTTTGGACATCCAGTCCATGCTGACTATTACATCAAAACTTCCTAATTCTACGGGTATCAAATCAATCTTAAATATTTCTCCGGCTAAATTTATTTTACAATCACGGCAAATTTTATCGGCTTTAATTAGTTTACCATTAGCTAACTCAATCATGTACTTAGCATCTAGAGGTAATGATGAACAATTCAATTTAGCGTAAAAGTCTCTACTCACGTAACTTCTATCGGCACCAGTATCAAATATAATAGATGCGGATAAGTTATTAATGGTAAACGTACCCGTAACAAGCTCCGGGTCTTCACACGCCTCTCTAGCATTAATAACAAATGCTCTTCCACGTGCAGATCCATTATTCTTCTCTGGATTCAGACACTGCCTCTTATAATGACCCTGTTTCCCACACCCATAACAGGTAACAGTGGCCAAGGCAGTTCTATTTGCATTAGTGGCAGGAGTCTTGGTGCCATTTGTATTTGTAACAGGAATCCGACAATCTTCAGCAAGATGACCCCTTTGATTACAATTTTCGCACACCACATTACAATAACCAGAGTGATGTTTGTGGCATCTGTTACATAAAGGATTTCGTCCTTTGTAACCTGAGTTCGAACCGCTACCCGCACCTTGCGTGGTTTCTTGTTTCTTGTTTCTTGTTGGATTGTTGATGATTACCTTCCCACTTTCTTTTGTTTCCCGATGTCTTGACATCGGTGTTCTTATCCAGAATAATCTGGTCCATCAACTCGTTTGCCATGGTGATGGCTTCGTGAATAGTCTTGGGTTTCGATGCTGTAACATTTGCCTTGACCTTTTTAGGCAAACCGTCTTTGTACAGTTCAATCTTCTGTTCTTCGGTTGGTACTAATTCGGGACATAGCAAAGCTAATTCCATGAATCGCTGATTGTAGTTGGTGAGTTCAGTACCAACAACTTTCAGGCTTCGTAATTCAGCTTCCAACTTCCTAACCTCGTTCCTTGGACAATACTCGTTGATTAGCATTGTTTTGAATTCTTCCCAGGGAGTATCATAAGCTACATCTCCTCCTACGGCCTTCACATAGTTTTTCCACCATGTGAGTGCACTATCTTGTAAGGTGCACGATGCATACTTGGTCACATCCTTCTCAATACAACTACTGATTTTAAACACAGACTCAATCTTTTCGATCCACCGGGTTAAACCGACCGGTCCTTCTGTTCCACTGAATGATGAGGGCTTGCAACCTTGAAAAGTTTTGTAAGTGCATCCCACACGAGGATTTGGGTTAACTGCAGCACCTCTTGCAGCCTCGACCCATAACATTCTGTCATTCACTCGCTGATTGATGAGTTCCTGGATTTCTTGTTCCGTCATTCGGTTCAATCGCGCCATAATCTTCAATAAATATGGAAAAAAAATAATTATTCACATGGAATATTATAGATGTAGTATGTATTTACAGTACATCGTAGCTTATTAATAATATGAACCAGTTATTATTATAAAAGCCTTTTCTTCTTATTAGCATTTTATAATTATAACTAGGGTAGTACCTACCCGTTAAAGTTCATACTTAATAGCTTAGTACGAAAATCAATTACTATTACCCAAATAATACTCAACCATGGAAAATTATTGCATTTCACACTTCACTATTTTACATATGCTTATCTTACATCAAACATTAAGCAAACCACACTAGTAATATTATACAAAACATTATATGATCCCATGGTTTAAAACAACAGTGCATCATTTAACCCAAAGCGTTTGTGTTCAAAGAAATCGCTTAAAGGTTATCCTGGTTGTCTCCCTGCGTTTTGGCTGAGGAACCGAAGAACTGGATGTCGGGATAGAACTAATAGGAATAGCGGGAATAGGTGTGGAAGTATCTGGTGGAGTTGGTGCCACAACATCCTCTCTAGACTCGGGATTTGGATTTTCCATTTTAGTAGCCTTTCGTTTCTTTCCTCGTTCGAACTTGTCTTTCGTAATTTCCTGTATTTCTTCCTCCTCAAGATCACTTTCCGGTTCCTCTTCAATTGATTCATCCGGAACTTGTGAGTCTCCCCAAAGGTGTCGTTTTCATCATCGGATAGGTTAATGACTGGAACACCATCTGAAGATTCTGGTTCGGAGTCGCTGAATGTGATAACAAGTTCTAAGCTAGACATCTATCACATAACAACTAGCATGTTAGTATCACATAATATTTACATATTAATTTTTTTAACCAACAGGGATAAGCAATAGTTTTCTAAATCAAACACGGTCAAAGTCCAGACTCACTAATGCATCCTAACAAACTCGATAAGACACACTAATGCAAATTTTCTGGTTCTCTAAGACCAACGCTCTGATACCACATGTCATAACCCGACCTTAACCATAAGGACGAATACAATAACATATGATTTCATCGCGAGGTATTGACCTCTATATGCGACATTTTTCAAAAATTGCATTCGTTTTTACAATACAAACCATAGTTTTTATTACAAATACAAGGTTTAAACAACTTAATAATGATTATCGTTTAGCGATAATCTTAGACTTACAAACTTTACATGTGATAATAACAATACGACTTCCAACATATTTTACATTATAAATCCTCCGATATGCAGTTTTATTTTTGACACAAATATGCATACTCAAGATCTTGCTTAAATTCAACATGTTGCAGCGGAAGCTTTTAGTTATCACCTGAGAATAAACATGCTTAAAACGTCAACATAAAGTTGGTGAGATATAGGTTTAATGCCGGAAGCGTTATAAATATAGACCACAAGATTTCATATATAAACGTTTTAATAAAAATATTCTAAATTGTTGAGCACATGATAACCATACTTAACATTTAATCAACGTCGCATATTCCCTTTATTATGAAATCTTACTACACCGTACCAAGTGTAGTCACCGAAACGAAGTACTGTGCAACCGTTGAATACTGGTCGTCCAGTCCGGTTGGGGTTGTCAGGCCCGATAGATCTATCAACAGGATTCGCGTTTACAATACCTCATGTAAATAATAGTTACCAAGTTACAGGGAAGTATGCCAGTGGTACAACTCAACGTAGAATATATATTTTTAATCACTTTTGTCCATAACGTAAATCATAAAATGCATGTATTCTCATCCCAAAATATTTAGAGCTTAAAAGTGGGACTATATACTCACTTTTGCCTTGAAGGTATTTATCACGGCTTGGTCTCCGATAGATATCACGAACCTAACCATATATATAATATATCAGCATATTTTCTTTTTAAGTAATCGTTACACACACACACACACACACACACACACACACACACACACACACACACACATATATATATATATATATATATATATATATATATGTATGTATACTTTTAATACTTTTAATATTTTCTTAGTCCGTAGTTAGCAGTCCGATGTTAGTGGTCCACAATTAGTTGCTCAATAAAATAAATAAAGACCCCATCGTATTCGTATTGATCAGAATTAATCTTGACCCATGGTACCATGTTGTCAAATGACGTGTTGCGTACATAAAGTACCGTGTTGTCAAATGACGTGTTGCGTACAATCATGAGGTCTTATGATTAATCTTCTCGTGTTGTTTACGGGTGGTCCTGAAATATATAAAATCAAATCATAAGTAAATATATATGAAATATCATATTAATTAGAAATATATGATTAATTTAATTTTTCTCCAAATATTTTCGTAGCTAAACTAGCTTCGGATACCCGATCTTGTTTTAGTCGTAGTTTCTTCATTACAACTCCGTTTTTGTTGGTTCAACTTGCCACTTCCTTGGATCGAGTCAAATTTTAAGAATATGAACTGAAAATACCTTAGGTTGTATTCGAAATCACAGGTTATAGGTCAAACTTTGATGAAACTTATGAAAGTGATCATTTTCCATCATAAAAACAACATTTAATGATCATTTTTCTAAAAATATTTACACTTTGAGTTAAACCATGAAATTTTTATGTGTTAACATATTCATAAGAAATATCATTTTTCCAGAACATGAACCTCCAATTCAAAACTTAAGATGGTTTTTAATTATCCAACCCAAAACAGCCCCCGGTTGCACTCCGACGACGTAGATTCAGTTTTTAAGATGTTCTTTGTAAAACCAAGTTATATCTTGTTAAGTTAGCATATCATTATGATATATTACAGGTCTTGAATTGTTTTAAAAGTTAAGTTAGAAGGATCTATTTAGTTTGCAAACAAGTTTGAAATCATTCAAACTATGTTCTTGTTGTTAAAATTTTACAACACAAAATAAGATAGCTATATGAATATGAATTGAATAAGATTATGAATAAGGTTACTACCTCAAGTTACTTGGACAAAGTTACTGTAAGAGATGAGAAAAATCCTAGAATCAAAAGAGTGGTGGAGTTGGATTGAAAGGTTGGAAGTAAACTTGTTTACTTGGAAGGATTTTTGAAGTGTTCTTGAATGGATTTTCTTATGATGATTAAGGGTTGTTTTTGAAGCTAGATCTTCATGGTTATTTGCTGAGATTTTGAAGAACACTTAAGGTTCCTAAGAGTGTGTTTTTGGTTAGAGAAAATGTGTAGTAAAAATGAAAATGGAATGGAGTATAAATGGTGGTGAAAAGATGTATAAATTTGTAATATTGTGCAAAAGTCTTGTAATATGCCAAATTGATTAATCATGCATGCTAAGATCCAAAATTGGCTGACTCATGGCTGCTAATAAAGTGATTGTGATGTGTATATACCAATAGTAAATACGTATAGAAGCTGGGTATGATACGGGTACATATACCCTAGATATATGTATAAAAATCTTGAGAAAACGGAACGAGGATTCAAATATAGCCATCTTTTGTAAATATACTTATATTGTTTTATGTATATAAATCCTTTAAAAGTGATAAAATACATATCTATACGTTACATGTATAAGCATTATAAGTTTTAAGTATTTAAGTCGAAGAACGTCACATATAGTAATCGTTTTGAAAACTTAAGTTAGTAGTCTCAAAATATACTTATAACTCATTGTTATTAGTACACAATGAGATGTTAAAACATTCTTAGATCATGTTAAATATATAAAAATACATATATATACACAAACGTATAATTATCGTATGTTATATAGTTCGTGATATCATCGGTCAAATTGGACGGTCAAACGTTGTGTAAAACTCTTTTCAAAAACATAAGTTTCAACAATTTAGATTGCTTATCATGTTGGTAAGGTTTAATTTATGTAAATATTAATCTCATAGGTATAAAATGATCGGAAAAATTCGGGTCGTTACACGTCGGCAAATGGCAGAGAATCAACAACCTATAAATGAGAGGCCAAGCTCCCTATTTATAGTATTTGAGATGTCCGCGGTCTGCGAATTACCTAACCATCCGCGAAAACTCAGCGGATTAAACCGCAGTCCCTTATTAACGCGAAAACATAACTGCTGCACTTTATTTTCAGCGAATATTGCATATCTTAACTTTAGAGTCCGCATAATTCTGTTTTTAGCCTTTAGCAAATAAAACACACATATACAATGCCATGTATATGATCAGTCATGACACTAGTTGATACTAGTATCTCAAAGAAACACCTTAACTTTATGATTCGCATCAGTTCTGACTGGCATGTAAATTTGTCAATGAAAATATAGTCGTTCCGAGCGAAAGTCATTTGGCTAACTGACTGAGTGGCTAACAGACTGAGCCCTTGAATTTCTTACATATGGTTTTGGGTTCGAATCCTTCTTATATCGGACTTTATATTTGTCAAGGAAGTGTTAGAAATATCCACACAGTAATCTTGACGGACTCCATAGGTTAAAGTATGAAGTTGGAATACTCACTTTAAAATAATCAAAACACATATAGAACTTGTAACGAGAACACATAAAACTTGTAACTTTACTACGTTGTACATAAAACTTGTAACTTTACTACCCAACGGAGTGTATCCGTGAACTTTAAATGTTCAAATGTTTTGACCATCCTTTCAAGTGCATCTCGTGCACTCGAAGCTTTATTTTATTTGCTTTTTGGGCTAAAAATGACACACTTGTTCATTAAAGTTTATTTCAAACGGTCATTTGTTGGTTAACTTATAAACATTTACTTCTTCCTTAACTCTACTACAAACCATCACAAGATAGTAGAAACAAACCAAACAAGTAAATTGACACTAACTGAACCTCAAGATGTTGTGTATTGGTGATAATTGAACTTCTCATAAAGGAGGTCAGGTGTTTGATCTCTATTAACTGTAAAATATTTCTTTTGACGTTACCCGCTTATTTCATGGGTCTCGGAGGTTACAAACGTCTTGCGTTCAAGCCTCACTCGAGGAGGTTTTCCCATATGCAATGCCAGTAAGGATTCTCTATCGAGGTTTCCTCCTGAACGGAGATATGACCGTAATGTTCGTCCTAGAAAATGATCGGGTAAATGGATTCTGATATTGCGTTCGGACTTCCATCGGTGACTCCTAACCGCAATTAAAGGAAAAAGAGTGACCGATTAGTGTCACTAATGTCTTGTATCCATTTTGATTTTCTTCATCTTATTACGAAAGTTTTCCTTTTTAATATAGTTTCCTTTTGTTTTTGAAAAAAACCATCTTAAGAGATGTTAGTAATTAACGTTGTAATATCCTCATAAGTATTAAAAATATGATATCGTAGCTAATTATTAGACGATTAAATAATGTAAATATTTTTTCTCAATAAATTATATCGACTCAATTGATGTTTATGTTCACGAAATCTTTATTCGGATAAGACAAAAACAAAAATTTGTATTATAGGTAATGATGCGGATAGCTGCACATCTATATGTGCCACACTAGATCAACGCGCGTCATCCCACATAAGTCGCGCCAAGCTCATACCTTACATTGACTAGCGCGCAAATCCCGCCACGCTTTAGCACTGGTCTCACGAACATTGATTGCGCATCTGAACAAGAGCGCAATGTTAAAGAACGGATAAGGCTAAAGAAGTACCATGGCGACACAAAAGAAGAAAGGACATCTGTGGCTGCACGACGCGATCCTGACAGTGCAGAACGTACAGAAACGGACAACAGGGTATCAAGGGGACAACACTAAGATAATGGCAGTATTTTTTCAGCTTTTTGGAATAAAAGGACATAGACAATACGACGTAGCAACAACATATCCTCTTTGTCCCCTTACGCGGAACTAAGGGACAAAAGCCAGCAAGTATAAATACGCGTAACTAGAACGAATTAAGGATCACTTCCAGAATTACATTCCACTTCACTCACAAAAATACTCTCAAGTGTTTTCTCCTCAGCTAACCCGCGCAACCGGCATAGCACTCACAAAGACTTAGCGATTTCAGGTAGCGCACACTACGTAAATCCTAACATCGCCTTTAGGCCATCAACTCCGGTTAACCCGGATGATGGTGGGTTACGTTTAACCACCCTTTCTGAGATCATCATATCGTATGAGGGTTATTCACGGTACTCTGGACCGGAGAGTTAAACTCAAAAAACCCTTAAACCCCTCATTATTGTTAATCTCGCATGAACCGAACCACTTGGACCATTTTATGCTTGATCAAATGGCGCTATCCGTGAGACTCTAAGTTAAAAGGTTTTGTTAGAATCTTTTTTCCTTAAAGTTCTTTACATTCATAACGTTTTCTTTTTTGTATGTGTGTGTTTCAGTCCCAGGTAACTTTAAGAGTATCGCGAAGAAATGACAAGTCAACCGGAGGCTTCAAAAGTGGTTCCAGCACGATCGCAAGTACAACGCGTATCCAAACTCGCTAACACGCAGGTGAACAACAATACGAGCACGTTGCCGTCAAAGACTACTTTCCCTTACTCACTAAAGACTCCTGTTCTGGGCTTCAAGACCCCAGAAGTTACGCGACCAATACCCTGGGTAGTGAATACCACGTACGTGGGGACCATTCCCATTCTCATCGGTGCATCTGGGTCATCTGTGTATGGGACTAGCCCTGGGATTTTGGGAACTGAATCGTGCGCACCAATTACACCATCCGGCTCAATAGAAGTTTTGCAAAAATTAGGCTTTGACACGCAAGAGTCGAGCATTCAAAATGCGCAGTCACGGCCGGGACAATACCAACTTGCGCCGGCAACGGGATCGTGCCAAGGCCCGATAGCCTATTTTCCCCAGCAGACGCCTCTCAATGTAGCGCCCAATCCAGCGCTAAACACTCGAACACTTCAAGGGCGTGCCCAGAACCGTTCAGAAAGGTTCGCGCCTCAAAAGGGGGCTGACGAAACCCGATGCGCGGAATTTCCTACTTCTCTCGAAGGAATAGGGAGCCAGTGGACTGACAACTCGACCGCGCCAACCATCCTCTCTCAACATAATAAAGAAGGACGCCTCTTGCCCCATCTCAGTAACACTGAGATGCCTGGGCAAACTATGATGACCCGGAAAATTTCGACTTATTTTGAACCAAATTCTCGATATAATTTAATGTTTCCGACATGATAAGCAATGTCTGTAAAACTGAATCTCAAAATTTTTGAACTATTCAATTACCCATCGACTGTTCTCGACTATTCGCGAACAATTATATGTAAAAAGATGCATATATACACTATAACTTGAAAGCGTAACAAAGTATCAATTGTATGATACTGTGCATAAAACTTATTGGTTTAAATATCTATTTGAATATATATGATAAGTTGGAATTGTAATTGTATGAATAACTTGCGATGTGTATTTAAAACGTGTTTATGAATATTAACTTGGTTATTAAACGTTTTGATTTAAAACAATATTATTAAATATACTTTGATAGATAACGAGACGATGATTTATAGAAGTAAATGACCAAAACACTCGAATGTATAAGTTATATTTCGAGTGATATAGTTTATGGATAGTTAAGTCTATATTTTGATAAAGGTACGAGTCATGAAAGGTAAAGTGCCAGTTTTCTCAGTGTACGAAAGGACGTTCGAAAAACCGGAACCGGGACATAAGTCAAGTGACGACGTACGACTTATCGGAACAAAAATTACAAGTCAACTAGACAAGAGAATATAATATATTATATAATTAATTAATTTAAATTATATATATTATATATAATTATGTCGACAAACAAAACAACAAAAAAATTGTGAGCTGGATTTTGGAGCCATGCGATCGCATGGGAAATAGACATAAAACCCATGCGATCGCATGGGGTCAGATTTCAGGAAAGGTCTATAAATTGAATTCGTTTTTGCTCGATTACACACACACATATCCTCACATCCCTCTGCTCTCTTTATACATATATATATATATATATATATATATATATATATATATATATATATATATATATATATATATATATATATATATATATATATATATATATATATATATATATATATATATATATATATATATATATATATATATATATATATATATATATATATATATATATTATTAATTAATTTTATAATTAATCTTAATACTATTAGTAGTATTATTATTAATTAATATTATACATAAAATACTACGACGAGGTCATGAGCGTGTCACTTCAAAACAAGCTTTTCGAACGGGATAGAGCTAAGTAAATTATGGGTTATAGCTATGGAGGTTATGGGTAATATTCGTGGGTATTGTTTGCAAGTCAAACCTAGTGTTTATCATCTCTGTTGCGTCTACGTACTTTCCTGCAATATTGAATCACAATATTGATACGTGAGCATTCATATCTTATCTTTTATATATTAATAGTGTATACATGTCTAGTGCTCGAGTATATATGTTTATGCATGCTTGTATGCTAAATTTCGTCTTTAGATAGTTATGATGAATCACGAATTAAATACATATATTAATGATAAAAGGTATATGATATGCATGTCGTTGGAAAGCTGGCTAAAAATCAATAACTTTTCATTTACAAATCGCGTAATTTCGGTGAACGAATTAAAAGATATGATCAACTGAATTATGATTGACGTTAATTGAAATTGCTTTTGAATCTGCAATTGATATTTAAACAACTTGTTTATAAGATTGATAAAGTGGATTTTTAAATATTACTAATCGAGTAAATGAATTTCTATATAAGGCACGTCTCGTTTTGTTGAACAATTGTCAAAACTGACTATTTTATCATATTTTAAAGCCTTATAAAAACTATACTCTAATTTTACAAGTATTGGGAAACTATGTGAAATGTTAAAATGTTTCGATTGCCATGATCATTCAACTATAGTATTGAGTCAGGTTAACTTGTTGAAATGACTTTTGATAACTTTTGTATGTCGATCTCGAGCATTAGGATTGTGATACACTATGACCTGACCTAGCTTGATAGACAGTTATTGACCAACATATGTTCTCTAGGTTGAGATCTACGATTATTTGGTATTCCGAGTTTCGGTCACATTTCGGTGAACGACTTTATATGCTGCTAAGGTGAGTTTCATTTGCTCCCTTTTTAATTGCTTTTGCAATCTACATTTTTGGGCTGAGAATACATGCACTTTATTTTAAACGCAATGGATACAAGTACATATTAAATTCTACACCGAGTTTGAACCGAAAATCCCTTAGCTTTGGTAACTAGTAACTGCCAGTTATAAGAACTGGTGGGCGCGAGTAGTTATATATGGATTCATTGGGCTTGACTTCCCCGTCTGTTCCAGGTATAGAAACCCTAGCCTGAACTATAAAATAGACGTATGCTATTTGAGTTTAGTACATGTTAGATTACGTGTATTGTACATGTTGGTTGCATGTATGTTAAAACAGGGGTACTTATTATATAAGACATTAAAGTTTAGTTACCAGGGTGCTCAATCTTGTAGAATATTTTGATAAACGTTTCTGGATGAAACAACTGAAATCTTGTGATCCACCTTTACATACAGATTATGCGAAACATTAAAACTATGAACTCACCAACCTTTGTGTTGACACTTGTTAGCATGTTTATTCTCAGGTTCCCTAGAAGTCTTCCGCTGTTTGCTTATATGTTATACAAGATATGTGCATGGAGTCATACATGCTTTATTCGAGAAAACGTTGCATTCACAAATCATCATCATCTATCTTATTTTGACTGCATTATCAACGGAAGTATTATTGTAAACTATTATATTACGGTGATTGTCTATATGTAGAAATCATCAGATGTCGAAAACCTTTGATTTAAATATTCATTTATGGTGTGCCTTTTCAAAAGAATGCAATGTTTATAAAACGTATCATATAGAGGTCAAATACCTCGCAATGAAATCGATGAATGACGTATTCATCCATATGGATTTGGAGCGATCTTCACAGTTGGTATCAGAGCGTTGGTCTTAGCGAACCAGGTCTTGCATTATTGTGTCTAACTGATAGTTGTTAGGATGCATTAGTAAGTCTGGACTTTGACCGTGTCTGCATGTCAAAAGTTTTGCTTATCATTTTTTGTCGGAAATTACCTGCTTATCTTTCTTAGTCTAGACACATTTTACTGCATTGATTGCATGAATAGTGTATAGACAAAATTCATATCTTAGCATATCTGTTGCTGTAAACTTTGCCTGACATCTTTCGTAAAATCCTCCGTAACTTATGGGATTCTGGTATTATAAATACATATGTAAACTATGTATTGAGGAGTACCAAATTAGTCCTATAATCTATTTCATTCCAAAAATCTTTTCCTTGATTACACAAAATGGATCCTATATCTAGTTCAAATTCCTTAGATTCCGACAGCTATTCCGATATGGATTTCCACTCGAGCTCCGAAAGCAGCGTAACCGGAATGGATCAACCAATTAGCCATCATCTATTCTGGATGAATTGTGGATGGGTTCGTAATCTACTTAATCATTGGAGACAGGAAGAAGGCGATCCCTTCCATCCACCACATTCACCTCTTGGCGAAGAACCTGAAGCACTTACCGGCGAACCTGTCCGTAACACCATTTTCACCCTCATTTCCAGAACAGCTCGCAACGACTACGTAATATCCAATATTCTAAATCTTATTCATCTGCTTGTCCGAACCACCAATCATCTGGGGGTAGTAGAAGAAGTCAACGAGCTTCGCGCTCGAGTAGTGACTTTGGAGAACATGATGCGCAACTTGCAGGCATCACAGGCACCACCAGCATCGGCGGCAACGGTATCATCGAAAACAACACCAACAGTACCATTACCACCACCAACAACAACATCCCCATCACACGCCTCAACATCACAATCTGTACCTCGGATATCAACATCATACGCTCCATAGGTACCAAGGAGTACCAACAACAATAAAAGATGAAGTATTGATTCATAACTTCATCGGAGAAATATTCTACGGCAATTAAGTAATCTCTAAAATCTTAGAGATTATTTATCCCAGTTCTAACCGTAAATCAGATGAATAGAGATGATAGAAGGAAGAATAGAAACCCTGACAGGAATGGTACGTGATTTACAAGCTAGACTCGTTATACAGCATCACCAGAAGTACCACTAGCAACATCTGTATCCACCAATTCCATAACCACCGACTATATCGACACCACAATCACCAATGGGTATATTGTAATAATGAGTTATGAAGTAATAACTTATTATTTCCAAAGAATTTATATATATATATATATATATATATATATATATATATATATATATATATATATATATATTTTAGAAATCATAATATATCTTTTCGTACTAAGCTATTACGCGTGAATTTTAAAGAGTAGATACTACTCGATTAATTCATATTACTAATATGCTATAATGTACAACTTTCATTAACAACTTAACCATCGTTAACTACAATCTCTGTTTCAACTCAATGAATTTCATTTCATAATAAACCAAGTATATTATTCAATTACATAATTGATTTTACATTTTCATTTTCATTTTCGATGTACTTGAAACTTTCCAGAAAATATCATCTGTACCTTGTAAGGTTCACAAAAATTCTACGAGCACCAACATCCTTCACCAAGGAATATCAATAAGAATAAATAATAAAGTATTGATTACATTAGTGAAATACTCCGCAAAGATTAAGTAATCTTTAATGTTTTAGAGATTAATCATTTCTAAGTCAAGCCAAAAATCAAATGAGCTTAATATGATATTAACTCATTAAATCTGTATTACATCTGAAGAAAATATACATACATATATTTTCATAAAGACGGTAATAAAAATTCTTTTGTACAAAGTATTAATTGTGAAATCTTTAACGGGTAGGTAATACTCTGGAAATATATAAGTTCACAATTAATATGTTATACTGTACATTCTTCAACTTTGATTCAAAAATTATTAACAATGCTCACAACGATATACAATCGTTTTCATACAAATTCAATTACATATTCTGATATTGACGGATCAAAATCCAAGTCATAACTCTGAACCGGTGACATCATTCTTAGATCTCTACATCTTTTAAAGCTATACTTTAACTTCAAAACTGTGAAAGATCCTTTAGTATTGTTATTACCAAAAATAATCTTGCAATCCCTTTTCAAAGTATCCAGCTTTACCACACTTCCAACCAGTCAACTTCGACTTTTCAGATTAACCTTATTATAACTTTGATATATACGTTTTTGTTACCGGGGAACCTTTCATGTTTCACCGCATTAACAGTAAATGTACCAGCAACTTCATTACCCTTTGACTTAAGCCTCTCCGAAAAGTCACTATAATTATTCATTGAAAACTTATCATGTACTCATCCACATCTTGTAACAATAATTGCCATACCAACTACCGGGAATTAGCAATCAGTATTTCAAATTTTCGCAGCAATTCTACGCTAACAGTTATATATATACATATAATGTCTATCTCATAGACTTACTTACTTCGAATGTGAAGTTTCTGAAAAACACCCCAAACTGCGAAACTAGTTCTTTGAATTTTGGAAAAATGCCGAAGAAGCAGCAAAAACTATAAACGACTTTAACAGTCGAAAGTTAGATGATAAAGAGTAGTGTGTTGGAAAAGCACAGAAAAAGAAAAGGTTTAGTACTAAAAAACAATTGAACAAACCATGAAGGAGGCTGTGGACAAATCACAAAGACGAAATCTACCTTCAAAGAATCCAAATGATTCAGTGTCTGCTAAAATCGTTAGCGAACACCTTACTCCTTATTCTAAACCTTCGCACACAAATTTTCTGCATCATCCTTTGATCCCAGATATTTTAAAAATTCTAAAATATCATCGAATCTTTCAGTATAAATATCTTCGATATTTCTGAAGATATCTTCATAACTATTATTATCCGAAATTATTTATCTCTTCGCGATATCTGTGCTATATCATAAAAGAAACTGTTTTAGTTTCTAAACTTCTGAAACCATCGAGTTTAAATTATGAATATTTTTGAATTAGTGTTAGGAACTGAAACATGAGTTAGTATAATATAATGACACTTGATCAACGTGATTATATTACAATAAGTCATGATGAGTTTCTAATAGAAGGTGATAAAGGTTCACAGATCATACCCTCATCACGAACCATGTTACATAACTCTTTCATTCTATTTAACCTCTAAACATATCAAGGAAATATTTTTCTTGATGATTCGGTCTTTTCCAGATATTCTGGTAATTTAACAAATCAAGATCGTTCCATTACAATTTCTTTCTTAGAACATTAACTATGTTCATTCCGAAATGTATAGCTACGAATTCTGGACCATTATTCGCTTGACTTGAAGTCGAAAAGAGAAAATGAAAGCATGAAGCTCTGAAATATAATGGAAAATATAAAGCCCGATAACAACCTAGAAATTTACAAACCATGTATATCGATGCGTATAGCAATATAAAGACACGGGAGAATAAAAAACACTATAACCCCAAGGTAATAGTAGAAGAAAATAACTTTCTCTGGTGGCAGATGAAAAAGAAGAATGAAGGATACGATAGCCAGGAAAATATCAATAATCAAAACTGGATTAAGCATTTTCACAATCTATTGGGATGTATGAAATAAGGAAGAAGATTATAGGAGTGGTGAAAATAAATGAAAAGGAAGAGGTCAATTTATAGTGAAATATCAGATATAGCAATCGAGGCAGATTACGCATTTAATTAAAGGAAATCTTAATTTCCTTAAATTCCGAAGAATCAAATCTTATTTAGATTATGAAGATTTTCTATTCCTTAAATTTCGGAAATCAATCGTTACTACGTCATGAGTTAAAACAAATCTTTATTCTCCATTTCACTCTATTACGATAACTTCCCTCATACGCTTCGAGTAATCGGATTATTTTATCCATATTATTCAATGGTGATAAAATTCTATTTATCAACTCATATTCGTCATGAAAACATTTTTATTGTTAGCTATGACGACCTCACTCAAATTTCGGGACGAAATTTCTTTAACGGGTAGGTACTGTGATGACCCGGAAAATTTTGACTTATTTTGAACCAAATTCTCGATATGATTTAATGTTTTCGACACGATAAGCAAAGTCTATAAAACTGAATCTCAAAATTTTTGAACTATTCAATTACCCATCGACTGTTCTCGACGATTCGCGAACAATTATATGTAAAAAGATACATATATATACTATAACTTGAAAGCGTAACAAAGTATTAATTGTATGATACTGTGCATAAAACTTATTGGTTTAAATATCTATTTGAATATATATGATAAGTTGGAATTGTAATTGTATGAATAACTTGCGATGTGTATTTAAAACGTGTTTATGAATATTAACTTGGTTATTAAACTTTTTGATTTAAAACAATATTATTAAATATACTTTGATAGATAACGAGACGATGATTTATAGAAGTAAATGACCAAAACACTCGAATGTATAAGTTATATTTCGAGTGATATAGTTTATGGATAGTTAAGTCTATATTTTGATAAAGGTACGAGTCACGAAAGGTAAAGTGCCAGTTTTCTCAGTGTACGAAAGGATGTTCGAAAAACCGGAACCGGAACATAAGTCGAGTGATGACGTACGACTTATCGGAACAAAAATTACAAGTCAACTAGACAAGAGAATATAATATATTATATAATTAATTAATTTAAATTATATATATTATAAATATTATATTTAATTATGTCGACAAACAAAACAACAACAAAATTGTGAGCTGGATTTTGGGGCTATGCGATGGCATGGGAAATAGGCATAAAACCCATGCGATCGCATGGGGTCAGATTTTAGGAAAGGTCTATAAATTGAATTCGTTTTTGCTCGACTACACACACATATCCTCACATCCCTCTCCTCTCTTTATATATATATATATATATATATATATATATATATATATATATATATATATATATATATATATATATATATATATATATATATCTATATATATATATATTATTAATTAATATTATAATTAATCTTAATACTATTAGCAGTATTATTATTAATTAATATTATACATAAAATACTACGATGAGGTCATGAGCGTGTCACATCAAAACAAGCTTTTCGAACGGGATAGAGCTAAGGAAATTATGGGTTATAGCTATGGAGGTTATGGGTAATATTCATGGGTATTGTTTGCAAGTCAAACCTAGTGTTTATCATCTCTGTTGCGTCTACGTACTTTCCTGCAATATTGAATCACAATATTGATACGTGAGCATTCATATCTTATCTTTTATATATTAATAGTGTATACATGTCTAGTGCTCGAGTATATATATTTATACATGCTTGTATGCTAAATTTCGTCTTTAGATAGTTATGATGAATCACGAATTAAATACATATATTAATGATAAAAGGTATATGATATGCATGTCGTTGGAAAGCTGGCGAAAAATCAATAACTTTTCATTTACAAATCGCGTAATTTCGGTGAACGAATTAAAAGATATGATCAACTGAATTATGATTGACGTTAATTGAAATTGCTTTTGAATCTGCAATTGATATTTAAACAAGTTGTTTGTAAGATTGATAAAGTGGATTTTTAAATATTACTAATCGAGTAAATGAATTTCTATATAAGGCACGTCTCGTTTTGTTGAACAATTGTCAAAACTGACTGTTTTATCATATTTTAAAGCCTTATAAAAACTATACTCTAATTTTACAAGTATTGGGAAACTATGTGAAATGTTAAAATGTTTCGATTGCCATGATCATTCAACTATAGTATTGAGTCAGATTAACTTGTTGAAATGACTTTTGATAACTTTTGTATGTCGATCTCGAGCATTAGGATTGTGATACACTATGACCTGACCTAGCTTGATAGATAGTTATTGACCACCATATGTTCTCTAGGTTGAGATCTACGGTTATTTGGTATTCTGAGTTTCGATCACATTTCGGTGAACGACTTTATATGCTGCTAAGGTGAGTTTCATTTGCTCCCTTTTTAATTGCTTTTGCAATCTATATTTTTGGGCTGAGAATACATGCACTTTATTTTAAACGCAATGGATACAAGTACATACTAAATTCTACACTGAGTTTGAACCAAAAATCCCTTAGCTTTGGTAACTAGTAACTGCCAGTTATAAGAACTGGTGGACGCGAGTAGTTATATATGGATCCATAGGGCTTGACTTCCCAGTCTGTTTCAGGTATAGAAACCCTAGCCTGGACTATAAAATAGACGTATGCTATTTGAGTTTAGTACATGTTGGATTGCGTGTATTGTACATGTTGGTTGCATGTATGTTAAAACAGGGGTACTTATTATATAAGACGTTAAAGTTTAGTTACCAGGGTGCTCAATCTTGTAGAATATTTTGATAAAAATTTCTGGATGAAACAACTGAAATCTTGTGGTCTACCTTTTCATACAGATTATGCGAAACATTAAGACTATGAACTCACCAACCTTTGTATTGACACTTGTTAGCATGTTTATTCTCAGGTTCCCTAGAAGTCTTCCGCTGTTTGCTTATATGTTATACAAGATATGTGCATGGAGTCATACATGCTTTATTCGAGAAAACGTTGCATTCACAAATCATCACCATCTATCTTATTTTGACTGCATTATCAACGGGAGTATTATTGTAAACTATTATATTACGGTGATTGTCTATATGTAGAAATCATCAGATGTTGAAAACCTTTGATTTAAATATTCATTTATGGTGTGCCTTTTCAAAAGAATGCAATGTTTATAAAACGTATCATATAGAGGTCAAATACCTCGCAATGAAATCGATGAATGACGTGTTCGTCCATAAGAATTTGGAGCGATCGTCACACAAACCCATATCAAACAACGACATGAAGAGTCTGTGGAGCAGTTCACCGATAGGTGCAGACTAGAAACCGCACACTTCCTCGATTGGACGGTATCACAGGAATTTTTCGGAATCATCCGCGATATTTGTAAAGAGCGCCACTCACAATTGTGGCGAAAAATGTGAAACAAGGATTAGGAACATAATCAAACACTCGTCAAGAAATTGGCAAAAAGTCTTAAGGAAATTCTTGTGACAGAACCGGTTTCTCAAACTTTCGGCAGACCAGCGCGAATAACCGGATACGCCAGGCATGACAAATTCAAATTCTGTGATTTCCACGATGATTACAGACACGGGACTAACAGATGCAACGCTCTAACAAGCAGGGTGGTGACATGTTTGAAGCGAGGCGAGCTCCGACGTATGATGACACAAAAAGGATAGTCGTTAAGGGGAGAATACGATGAAAATTAGGAAAATGAGAAGGTAAGATAATCCAAGTTGTCACCAGAAGAAGCGCTAATAACAAGACAGAACCTGCGCACTCTCGAGAATACATGCAGGTCCCACTACCCATTAGTGAAGTTCAAAAATTTAAGCGCGACCTTATCCTGGTTAGTGGATGCCTGCCGGAGATTGGATGGGAAGTGAAGCGCCTCTTCCTAGACACTGGCAGTTGCGCCGATATCATGTTCGAAAGATGTTTCCAAAAACTTCCGCGCAAACTTAAGCTTAGCCTGAAACCATCAAAGGAATGGTTCTGGGGGCTCTCTGATAGTCCGTTGCCGACCTTGGGAACCTTGGAAGTCAAACTACAGCTTGAAGACGATGGTAATTTGACAAAGAAGCGCACTAAGACAGTACAATTTAGCATCGTCCGCGTACCATCACACTACGATGCATTGCTAGATTACCCATTGTTGCATAAGTTTGAAGCAGTGCTCTCTATCGCGCGTAGTTCGTTTAAATTTCCCACAAGGACTGGACTTGCAATAATGATGTCAAAATCATCAGAAAGCAACGAAGACCAGGTAATCCACTAAATGATAGCTTCGCGATTATAGGATGGTCACTTGATCTGAAAAGATGCTTAAAACACGCAAACTGTTCAGCGCGCTTACCGCATTTAAATGAGCACAAGCTTGTATAATCTGAAACATAAGATGCACATTTAAATGCACATTAACGCATATTTGCGCGCATTCAGTGATTTACGAAAAACTTTGAGCTGGTCTAAACAGGTCCCAGGGAACAAAACGATGGAATATGAAAATGAAAACAACTCAACCAAAGGAACAAAGGATGCTGGGAGCTACAACGTACATATATGAAGTCGCATGCAGCCGAATGTGAAGACATGTTTAGAGTTTTTGTAACCTGAAGCCATGTTTTTCATATGTTGTTCCTAGAAATATATCATCGCACCACCTATGTAACTGCGCTAGAAAAAAAAACAATTGTAACCAACGTCGGCAATGTGCCTATGTTTCTTTTGTTTTCCAAGATATTGTCTGCAAAAATCTTTGTGCCATATATAATGCAAAGTAGCTCTTTAGCTCGGACTGGTGTGTACGGTCGCGAATACCATGCGCACTCCTACCTTTGAAGGGGTGTTTTCTCCAACCCCCGCGCGGCAGAAGCCTGTTTGGCGACAGGCTAGATTTTATTATCGGAGGTGACGGACATTGGTTTGTCCTAGAAATGAGGGTGAAAATAGTGTTTTGGATTGGTTCGCCGGTAAGTGCTTCAGGTTCTTCGCCAATAGGGCAATTTGATGAGTGGAAAGGATCTCCTTCTTCACTTCTCCATTGATTAAGTCAACTACGAACCCATCCCCAATTCATCCAGAATAGATGATGGCTGGTTGGTTCGTTTGTTCTGGTTACGCTGCCATTGGAGCTCGAGGAGTTCGAAGAATCCATATTATGTGTTTGGAATTAGGGTTTGATAAGAAATGGGTGTTGAATATTGAATGATATATTCGTCTCCTTGTATACGTATATATAGCAAAAAGATTTCCGTAATTTACGGAGAAAATTTAGGAAAAGTGTTAGACAAAGTCTATTGGGATAGATATGATAAGATATGATTTGTCTATACTCCAATAATGGCAGTATGACATGCCGAGATCATAAAATGATAAGTATGTAATCTAATAATCGTTTGATTGAAGACTTTCAATTCGTATACTGTGATAACCCAATGACATTTTCCGGTTCGCAAACCGATGCATAAAGGCATAAGGCATATAGGTACGTGATATATAACAGAGAGTTATATACGTTTGAGTATGAATAGTAACAATTATAGGAGTTTCAAAAATCATGGATAATGTTTCATGTAATACATATGTAATACACAAAACCATGATAAATGACATAGGAATGTCAAGAATTTCTGAAATCATGGTGTTGCATTTAAATGCGGTGGCGGAATTGGATAGTACTTAGGACAGTGAGCAGAGTTCTTAGATTGGCTTGGCATTCTAAGATAAGTAAAGTTTCTAAAGTATAGTGTAGCATTTAACAGTTAAAGGCAACAAGTAAAGGCACTATGGTCAAGAAAAGTTGTAGTCCTACATTGCTAAGGTACCTAATTGTATAAGGCACACATAAAATGCAATCCTGGTTCTCTACAACAAAACTGCTATGATACCAATCTTTGTCACACCCCAAATAGGGCCTGGGGTATTTGTGACTAATTATATCAAATCATAGTTGTATAAACGAGAACGACTCTATATGAGACGTTTTATTAAGTTTTGCAGCGGAAGATAAATAGATTACATTGTATTTAGAACATTAAATGTCTTTAATTTATATGATATGTAATGAAGACTCCAAGCATAGCAAGCAATCATCATCAAAGCAGCAGATATACAGCGGAAGCAATACTTAAGTACTTGAGAATAAACATACTTAAAAAGTCAACACGAGGTTGAGTGAGTTCATAGGTTTGTCATAAATAATGATTTCAGTAATAGATATAGATCACAAGATTTAGTTTATAAAGTTGATCTCGCAGGGACCAAAAAGTTAAGTTGATCTCACAGGGACCAAAAAGTTAAGTTGATCTCACAGGGACCAAAAAGTTAAGTTGATCTCACAGGGACCAAAAAGTTAAGTTGATCTCACAGGAACTAAAAAGTAAAGTTGATCTCACAGGGACCAAAAATTAAAGTTGATGTCGCAGGGACCAAAAAGTTATGCCTGTTCGTGATATTTAGATTAAACAGTTTCAAAGTTTGCCCCGTGACAAGTTGTACTGTCCTTGTCGGCTTGAGTGGGGACTTGCAGGACATAGCCAGATATAGCACAGTATAATAGTTGGTATTTGTGTTTAACGTGTAAAACAGTTATAAAAGTTGCGCATGTATTCTCAGCCCAAAAATATATATAAAAAGGGAGCTATGAAAACTCACGAAAAATCAGTTTTAGTATTTGTATTCAATTTATAAAAACAGTTATAAAAGTAGCGCATGTATTCTCAGCTCAAAAATGTAAAGAGTAAAATGGAGCATATGAAAACTCACGAAAAATAAGTTTTTGTATTTGTATTCATTTCATAAAAATAGTTATAAAAGTAGTGCAGGTATTCTCAGCCCAAAAATGTAAAGAGTAAAAGGGAGCATATGAAAACTCACGATACGATGTGATAGTTTGTAGTAATTATGCATAGGATGGCACTGAACAAGTACAAAGTTGAGTTGACCTCGGATTCACGAACCTATATCAAGTATATATATTAACACATATACTCGTAATCGAATAAGTTTATATATATATTATTTCAATTTTTATATATTTCTGTGTATATACTTTTATACATATTCTATATATAAGTATTTATTTGATAAAATGATATTAATAATGTTAGTGAATAAAGAGTGGTATTATTTTGTAATAATAATATTCATAATGATAATGGTAATGTTCATAATAATAACGATAATGATAACTTTAATAAAAATGATAATTTTACTAACAATGATGTTTTTAATAAAAATGATAGTTTTGTTAATAATGATTTACTAATAATAATAATAATAACTTTATTAATAATGATAATACTCATAACAAAAATGATAAAGATAATTCTTAATATTAATGATAATAATGTTAATAACTCTATTAGTAATAAAAATAATGATATTAATAATAATAATTGTAAAAATATAAATTTTACTGTTAATGTTAGTTATGATAATAACTTTAGTAATTTCATAATAATACTACTATTAATCATTCTAATAAAATAGTGATAATATTAATAATAGTATTTATGATAATAATAATCTTAATATTTAGAAAATGATACCAATACTAATATTTATGAAAATAATAATAAGTTGTTTTATTTTCATAATATTAATAATAATACTAAAATGGTAACTAATACTTTTATTAGTAATATTAGTAGTAATAACTATAATACTAGTAACAATAACAATAACTAATAATAATAACAATAATAATAATAATAATAATAATAATAATAATAATGGTAATAACAATTATTTTGTTAAAGAAAAACTACCTTAAAAAGGTTCCAATAAAATTATGCCATGGCCGGGACTCGAACCCGTGACCTCTCGCTCACCCGCAAATGCACTTAACCATTCTTCCATCCTTGTTTTTCTGATTTATATTACATCAAAAATTTATTTAACCCATTATTAATAATCATCATCTTCTTATCTTCTTCCTTACATCAATTCCACCATGGAACTTCAAAACTCAAGATAACGAATTCGGGGTTTCACTTATGACTTGAAAACGACATAAAACTTGAAAGGAATGTTTTCAAATAACAAAAAAATTTTAAAAAAATGGAAACAGCATGTACTGCTGTTCGTAACTTTTGTAAAAAAAAATTCGTTTTTTTGATTTTAAGCTCGTTTTAGACAAACCTTAAAACATGAAATATGTTACATATCATTAGTATAATATTTCTAATTCATAAATTTAACAAAAAATATCAAAACGGGTTTGAATTTCTTCAAGAACGAAACAGTTGACTTTTTAGATTTGAACCTTTGACTCGAAAATTACAACTCAATACGATGAATTGGAATTTGAGATTTTGGAGAAAGTTTGAGTAATTTATTCCTAACAAAACTGCAATTAAGGATTTTGTAATAGATTTCGAAATCGAATTTTAGCAAAAATGGATCAAGAACAGGGACGGAAAAGAAAAAAATTATTTCTGCTTTGATTTATGAGTTGCTGTAATGTTATATAATGTGAATTGATTGATAATGGATACAAAGCAAAAACCAGTAGAATAAAAAAATATAATCACGATTTCTAAAAATTTAAAAGCAGTCGTGATAATAAAAAAAATCCATGATTATGATTAGCTAAATAAAAAAATAAAAGTTGATTACCTAATATATATGTTTTTTATAAAAATAAGGAAAATCAGATCATGATAAAAAAATATAAAATTTAAAAGCTGATAATTATAGTACTCTTTATTTGACTTTTTAATTTATTTTTAATTAATATTAATTATTGATAAATATATTAATTATAATAATTTGATAATATTATTAATAATTTTAAAATTAATAATATTGATAATAATAATAATAGAAATAATAAATGATAATGATAAATTATTATTCATGATAATGGTATTATTTTATATTAATAATAATAACTATATTAATTATTAATGATAATTGTAATGGTAATAATAATTATGATAATAATATTAATATTAATAATTTTAACAATAAGAATAATAATATTAGTAATGAGGATACTAATAATGATAATAATAATATTATCAATAATATTAGTAATATTGATAATAATATAACAGATTAAATGTATAAATTTTTCATATCTAGATATTATATATAATTATTTACGAATGATTGTTCGTGAATCATCGGAATCATATAAAAGTCAGGTTTAAATTTAGTCGGAAATTTCCGGGTTGTTATAGTACCTACCCGTTAAAAGAAATTTCATCCCAAAATTTAGTTGTTGCCATCAATCGGCGTTGTTCGTACATAGACGAGGATATTTACATTTTATTTGGTCTTCACGTTCCCAGGTATACTCGGGGCCTTTCGTGAATTCCAATGGATAGAATATTATTTTGTTTCAAGCGTTTAAGTCATACAAACCATAATTTCTACAGGTTCTTCTACGAAGTGCATTTTATCATTAATGCAGATGTTATCTAAAGGATTAACAAGAGTGTCATTTGACTTGGTTATCCTCAAAAGGGATGATGGTGCTATACAAGCATTTCAGTAAATTGGATACATGAAATGTGTGATGAATAGTATTGAGCTCATTTAAAACTTTGAGCGTTTATGTCGCAATATTAGGGCAGACAAAACATAGAGGAGTTCGTGAAAATCACGGTCATAAAATTTGATAGAGATCGTTATTGTTTACAACCAGAATGATGAGTATGAGTTCAAAAATAGAGTTTTATCAACGTTGGGTAATATGGATGAAATGATTCGATTACAGGAAGAGTATAAACGAAGCTATCGTAAAAGATTGAAATGAGAAAATTAAAAGTTCGCCTTAACTTTTGACATAGTTAAAGTTGATTTCTGGAATTCAAGGGATTTAAAGAAATCTTCATAATCTTTATAAGATTTGATTATCCGGTAATTAAGGAAATTAGGATTTCTTTTATTAAATGCGGTGAACTGCCTCGATTGCTGTGTTTGGAATTTTTGCTATAAATTAGCTTCTTCCGTTTCATTATCTTCACCACTTCTATACTTTCTTCCTAAATTCATACTTCCAAAAGATTTGTTAATATGCTCAATCCCGTATTGATACTTGTTATTATATTGACCATATATGCAGTCATTCTCCTTTTTCATTTACCACCAGAGGAATCTGTTTACTTCTACTATGCTCTTGGTTTTATAGTGTTTTTAGTTCTCCCGTGTCTTCATATTGCTATACGCATTGATATACACGGTTTGTAATTTTGGTGTCTTTATCGGGCTTTATATTTTCCCTTATATGTCGAAGCTCTTTGCCTTTTTATTCTCTTCTCAACTCTAAGTAAAGCGAGTAATGGTCCAGAATTCGTAGGTATGAAGTTATAAATGAACCTTATGTTCTAAGCAGAAAGGAACGTAATATCACGATTTGATTTGTTAAATTACCAGAATTACTGAGAATAGAACTATCAAGAATATATGTTCTTGATATGTTTAGAGATTAGGTAGAATGTAAGAGTCGTGTAACATGGCAAATGATGATTATAAAGTCTATGAATCATCATCTTTCATTAAGAATTTAGCATGACTTACTGTAATATAATCACATTGGCCTGACGTCATTATATTATACTAACTCATGCTTCAATTCCCAACACTTCTTCAAAACATTTATAATTTAAACTTGAATTTTACAGAATATAGAAACTAATATAGTTTCCTTCATGATGTAATAAAGATATCGCAAAGAGATAATTAATTGCGAACAAGAATTATTATGAAGATATCTTCAGAAATATAGAGGATATTTATAACGAAAGATACGATGATATCTTAGAATTTTCAAAGATCGAAGGATGATAAAGAAGATTTGTCCGTAAAAGGTTTAGAGTCAGGAGCAAGGTATTCGTTAATGACTTTAGCAGATACTGAATCATTTGGATTATTTGAAGGCATATTTAGTCTTTGTGATTTGGCCACAGCCTCCTTCATAGTTTGCTCAATCCGTTTTCTAGTTCCAAATCTGAGCTTATACCATTCTTTATCATCAAACTTTTGGCCCTTAAGACCTTCTACAATTTTGCTGTTTCCTCTGCATTTAATGCAGCCATATTTAAATCATCGGTTATCAATCCGAGATGGTTTCAAGAAATTTTATTTTTATATGATTAAACGCTGATTATAATCGTCAACAGATCTATTGGTTGACGAATAGGCGGTGTTGATTTCAAAAGTAATGAATGATAATTTCGGTGGTTTGATGTGATAATTCATCATAGAATACGAATGAATATAATTCATGAATGTAGTGATCTTTAGGAAGATAACACCTGCTAAAGCTTTACTTGAATTCTGATATGTCAAAATCAGAATATATAATTGAATTTGTATGCAAATGGTTGTTCCTTAGTGAACTGATACATATATCTTGTGAATGTAAGCAGTATAGTTACCGACTATTGAATCAGAATTTGAAGAATTTACAATGTAACATATTAATGTGAGATATAAATATTTCTCGGGTATTACCTACCCGTTAAAATGTTTTCACAATTAACAGTTTGTACAAAAGGATTTTTAATTACCATCTTTATGAAGACATACGTTCATATATATATTCTTCAGATGTAATCATGGATTTAATGAGTTAATATAATATTAAACTCATTTGATTTATGGTTGAAACGAGAATAAATAATCTCCAAAACCTTAGAGATTTCCTAATTGTTGCGATATATTTCGCTAATGAAGTTATGATTCAATACTTCATCATTCATTGTTATTGATATACCTCGGTATATGATGTTGGTGCTCGTGGAATTCTTGTGAAATTCACAAGGCACGAATGATGTTTTTTCTAGAAAGTTTCGAGTACATCGAAAATAGGAGTGTAAGATCAAACATGTATTTGAATAATACACTTGGTTTATTATGAAATGAAGTTTATTGTGTTGAAGCAGTGATTAACGATTGTTAAGTCATTAACGAAGGATGTACATCATGGCATATTAGTGATATGAATTAACCAAGTAGTACATACTAGTTAAGATTCACACTTAATAGCTTAGTACGAAAAGATCTATTATTGTTCCAAACCATATATATATATAAAGTATACATATATAATTCTTCAGAAAGAATGAGTCAATACATCTTAACTCATTATTGCTAATATTCCTTGGTATCTAGGGGCATATGATGTTGATATCCGAGGTACCGAGTGTGATGTTGAGACGTGGAATGCAGATGTTATTGTTGGTGAAGCTGATGCTGTTGGTGGTGATGCTGATGGTACTGGTGGTGCTGGTTATGCTGCTGGTGCTCGTAGGTTTTGCACCATATTCTCCAAAGCCACTACTCGAACGCGAAGCTCGTTAACTTCTTCTATTATACTGGGATGAATGGCGGCTCGAACAAGGGGACAAATAAGATCTAGAATTCTAGATATTATATAATCGTGACGGGATATCCTGGAAATGAGGGTGAAAATAGTGTTTCGGATTGGTTCGCTGGTAAGTGCTTCAGGTTCTTCGCCAATAGGGCAATTTGATGAGAGGAAAGGATCTCCTTCTTCACTTCTTCATTGATTAAGTCGACTACGAACCCATCCCCAATTCATCTAGAATAGATGATGGCTAATTGGTTCGTTTGTTCCGTTTATGCTGCCATTGGAGCTCGAGGAGTTCGAAGAATCCATATTATGTGTTTGGAATTAGGGTTTGATATGAAATGGGTGTTGAATATTGAATGATATATTCGTCTCCTTGTATACGTATATATAGCAAAAAGATTTCCGTAATTTACGGAGAAAATTTAGGAAAAGTGTTAGACAAAGTCTATTGGGATAGATATGATAAGATATGTTTTGTCTATACTCCAATAATGGTAGTATGACGTGTCGAGATCATAAAATGATAAGTATGTAATCTAATAATCTTTTGATTGAAGACTTTCAATTCGTATACTGTGATAACCCAATGACATTTTCTGGTTCGCAAACCAATGCATAAAGGCATAAGGCATATAGGTACGTGATATATAACAGGGAGTTATATACGTTTGAGTATGAATAGTAACAATTATAGGAGTTTCAAAAATCATGGATATTATTTCATATAATACATATGTAATACACAAAACCATAATAAATGACATAGGAATGTCAAGAATTTCTGAAATCATGGTGTTGCATTTAAATGCGGTGGCGGAATTGGATAGTACTTAGGACAGTGAGCAGAGTTCTTAGATTGGCTTGACATTCTAAGATAAGTAAAGTTTCTAAAGTATAGTGTAGCTTTTAACAGTTAAAGGAAACAAGTAAAGGCACTATGGTCAAGGAAAGTTGTAGTCGTACATTGCTAAGGTACCTAATTGTATAAGGCACACATAAAATGCAATCCTGGTTCTCTACAACAAAACTGCTATGATACCAATCTCTGTCACACTCCCAAATAGGGCCTGGGGTATTTGTGACTAATTATATCAAATCATAGTTGTATAAACGAGAACGACTCTATATGAGACGTTTTATTAAGTTTTGCAGCAGAAGATAAATAGATTACATTGTATTTAGAACATTAAATGTCTTTAATTGATATGATATGTAATGAAGACTCCAAGCATAGCAAGCAATCATCATCAAAGCAGCAGATATACAGCGGAAGTAATACTTAAGTACCTGGGAATAAACATGCTTAAAAAGTCAACACGAGGTTGAGTGAGTTCATAGGTTTGTCATAAATAATGATTTCAGTAATAGATATAGATCACGAGATTTAGTTTATAAAGTTGATCTCGCAGGGACCAAAAAGTTAAGTTGATCTCACAGGGACCAAAAAGTAAAGTTGATCTCACAGGGACCAAAGAGTAAAGTTGATCTCACAGAGATCAAAAAGTTAAGTTGATCTCACCGGGAGCAAAAATTTAAGTTGATCTCACAAGGACCAAAAAGTAAAGTTGATCTCACAGGGACCAAAAAGTTAAGTTGATCTCATAGGGACCAAAAAGTAAAGTTAATCTCACAGGGACCAAAAAGTAAAGTTGATCTCGCAGGGACCAAAAAGTTATGCCAGTTCGTGATATTTAGATTAAACAGTTTTAAAGTTTGCCCCGTGACATGTTGTACTGTCCTTGTCGGCTTTAGTGGGGACTTGCAGGACATAGCCAGATATAGCACATTTTAATAGTTGGTATTTGTGTTTAACGTGTAAAACAGTTATAAAAGTTGCGCATGTATTCTCAGCCCAAAAATATATATAAAAAGGGAGCTATGAAAACTCACAAAAAATCAGTTTTAGTATTTGTATTCATTTCATAAAAACAGTTATAAAAGTAGCGCATGTATTCTCAGCCCAAAAATGTAAAGAGTAAAAGGGAGCATATGAAAACTCACGAAAAATCAGTTTTAGTATTTGTATTCATTTCATAAAAACAGTTATAAATGTAGCGCATGTATTCTCACCCCAAAAATGTAAAGAGTAAAAGGGAGCATATGAAAACTCACGATACGATGTGATAGTTTGTAGTAATTATGCATAGGATGGCACTGAACAAGTACAAAGTTGAGTTGACCTCGGATTCACGAACCTATATCAAGTATATATATTAACACATATACTCGTAATCGAATAAGTTTATATATATATATTATTTCAATTATTATATATTTCTGTGTATATACTTTTATACATATTCTATAAATTAGTATTTATTTGATAAAATGATATTAATAATGTTAGTGAATAAAGAGTGGTATTATTTTGTAATAATAATATTCATAATGATAATGGTAATGTTCATAATAATAACGATAATGATAACTTTAATAAAAATGATAATTTTACTAACAATGATGTTTTCAATAAAAATGATAGTTTTGTTAATAATGATTTAATAATAATATTAATAATAACTTTATTAATAATGATAATACTCATAACAAAAATGATAAAGATAATTCTTAATATTAATGATAATAATGTTAATAACTCTATTAGTGATAAAAATAATGATATTAATAATAATAATTGTAAAAATATAAATTTTACTGTTAATGTTAGTTATGATAATAACTTTAGTAATTTCATAATAATAATACTATTAATCATACTAATAAAATAGTGATAATATTAATAATAGTATTTATGATAATAATAATCTTAATATTTAGAAAATGATACCAATACTAATATTTATGAAAATAATAATAAGTTGTTTTATTTTCATAATATTAATAATAATACTAAAATGGTAACTAATAATTTTATTAGTAATATTAGTAGTAATAACTATAATACTAGTAATAATAATAATAATAATAATAATAATAATAATAATAATAATAATAATAATAATAATAATAATAATAATAATAATAATAATAATAATAATAATAATAATAATAATAATAATAATAATAATAATAATAATAATAATAATAATGGTAATAACAATTATTTTGTTAAAGAAAAACTACCTTAAAAAGGTTCTAAAAAAATTATGCAATGACCGGGACTCGAACCCGTGACCTCTCGCTCACCCGCAAAAGCACTTAACCATTCTTCCCTCCTGGTTTTTCTGATTTATATTACATCTAAAATATATTTAACCCATTATTAATAATCATCATCTTCTTCATCTTCTTCCTTACATCAATTCCACCATGGAACTTCAAAACTCAAGATAACGAATTCGGGGTTTCACTTATGACTTGTAAATGACATGAAACTTGAAAGGAATGTTTTCAAATAACAAAAAAAATAAAAAAAATGGAAACAGCATGTACTGCTGTTCGTAACTTTTGTAAAAAAAATTCGTTTTTTTGATTTTAAACTCGTTTTGGACAAACCTTAAAACATGAAATATGTTACATATCATTAGTATAATCTTTCCAATTCATCAATTTAACAAAAAATATCAAAACGAGTTTGAATTTCTTCAAGAATGAAACAGTTGACTTTTTAGCTTAGAACCTTTGATTCGAAAATTACAACTCGATACGATGAATTGGAATTTGAGATTTTGTAGAAAGTTTGAGTAATTTATTCCTAACAAAACTGCAATTAAGGATTTTGTAATAGATTTCGAAATCGAATTTTAGCAAAAATGGATCAAGAACAGGGACGGAAAAGAAAATTTTTTTATTTCTGCTTTGATTTATGAGTTGTTGTAATGTTATATAATGTGAATTGATTGATAATGGATACAAAGAAAAAACCAGTAGAATAAAAAAATATAATCACGATTTCTAAAAATTTAAAAGCAGTCGTGATAATAAAAAAATCCATGATTATGATTAGCTAAATAAAAAAATAATAGTTGATTACCTAATATATATTTTTTTATAAAAATAAGGAAAAGCAGATCATGATAAAAAAATATAAAATTTAAAAGCTGATAATTATAGTACTCTTTATTTGACTTTTTAATTTATTTTAATTAATATTAATTATTGAAAAATATATTAATTATAATAATTTGATAATATTATTAATAATAATAAAAGTAATAATATTGATAATAATAATAATATAAATAATAAATGATAATGATAAATTATTATTCATGATAATGGTATTATTTTATATTAATAATAATAACTATATTAATTATTAATGATAACTGTAATGATTAATTATTAATGATAATTGTAATGGTAATAATAATTATGATAATAATATTAATAATAATAATTTTAACAATAAGAATAATAATATTAGTAATAAGGATACTAATAATGATAATAATAATATTATCAATAATATTAGTAATATTGATAATAATATAACAGATTAAATGTATAAAATTTTCATATCTAGATATTATATATAATTATTTATGAATGATTGTTCGTGAATCATCGGAATCATATAAAAGTTAGGTTTAAATTTAGTCGGAAATTTCTGACTTGTTATAAGGTCTGCCTCTAGACTCCTCATCTTGAACAGCTCTGTCGCGCTTAGAAGAGTATAGTCCAACAAGAACTTCAGTTGAGTTGTACCAGCCCCGGATGGAATGTCCAGAAACTCCGACAACTTGTTGAACTACAAAAAGACATCTTTAGGAGGACAACGCGCTCCCTCACCGCTCTCTACACAACAATGAAAAGGATGAAATAAACCACCGGAAGACAGTACTACAAGTCGAAATAATAAGAAGATTGGAAGGAGTGCCTTTACCAGATTTCTTCTTCTTCTTATGGGATCTCTCCCCACTCTTATCTGAAGATTTGCTCTTTTTCTTCTTATGGGAAGAAGCGCCTTGGGTAGTTGTCTTGCCTCGCTCGGTGACAGGAGGGACGGTGTCCCTGATATCGTGATCACTAGATTCCACAACTGTGTGTGGAACCCCCTCCTCCTCATGAGTATTATCGCCCTCAGGCATGTGAAGCTCGGGGCCAAAAGTAGGAACACTACCCTCCGCACCGTGAGTGGGAGTGGTGTTCCCCTCAACCTGAGTGCCCTCAACTTTTGCGCCCCCGTAATGGGCAGTAATTTCATCAATACTCTCATCCTGAAGCACAGTAATTAGCGGCATCACTACAAAGACAAACAAAGTAAAGTTAACATGCGCTGTTAATGAATATCCTACATTACAAGTGTAAAGATGGAGTGTGTTGGCCATCGTACCCTATCCTTTGTACATCAGCACCGGTGCAATGGCAGGATAGGTACATACTTGACCAACACGAAGAATGCCGGTCGCATATGTGCGCACCGAGAGTTTTTTCTTCTTGCATATACTGAATATACGCTTCTCATCGGGTGTCATGGGAGGCTTGTCATTCAAATCCTTATTAACATCAGAATGACATACGCGGACATTGGCACAAATGTTGGGAATGAATGTGTGGTAAACAAAGAAAAAAGGAGTTTTTTCACTTCTCGCCAGGCCTGCCTTTGTGCGCTGGGCGAACCCCTCGCGATCTTGAAATCCAAACCAGCCATTATCATGTGCCTGGTAAGAATAGAGGTTCCTGAATAGTTTCACCGTAGGGACGAAGCCCTGCGCCCTACACCACATCTCAAAAAGAGAGAGTTTGCAAGGCGTTATAAGGATGTAGCTAACCAACACCAATACAAAAATGGTGAAGAACATATAGGAAGAAGGAGGTGGTAGGATATTGTAGATTTCTGTATTGCATCACCTTCAAATAAATAACCACCTTCCTGGCAGGAGGGTCATGAGCATGCTGCTCGCTATTAGGGGAAAGGGTTTAAAGCACGAAGAGGGGGATAACCCCTCATGATCCCTTCCAAGTCTTGTCTTGAAGAGTGATCACGAAGGAAATCTCATCAACATTCTTTCTTTCGGTAGTAGACGAAGAAGAAGACATAATTTTTTCAAGGGAAAAAGCAAAACCCTAACCTGATGGTCGTTAGAGTGGAAACTGATAAGAGTTGAAAAAGCGTCGAGTCGATTACACAAGGAAGAAAGAAGAAGAAGTTATATAGGATATGAAGAAAAATACATAAAGCTAATTAGGTATTTATAGGGTAATACCTTGGTTGACGTAGGGAGAAGGAAAACGCGCCATTGCCATACACGTATCGCAAATCTAATAAAGAACAAACTGATACGCAACAGTAACCGTGCAAGGGTGACGGTTGAGTTGACAGCCTCCCATGCGTAACGGACTGACAAGCCGGAAAAGCGTCTGAGCATTTAATGCATCTCTACAACGTGCTATGCGTTATGATTAAAATTTCATAACACGCGTGCTTCCCTGCATTAAACATGACTACTTGACGCGCTAAACGTCATCATTAGAAATTCTACATCGTGCACAACACTGTGCATTAAAACACACTTTTTTTGCACACTCCGTGACATGATTAGAGTTCTACATCACGCACAATAAATAGCGCGCAATATAGAACTGGGGAGACTTAATGATGCACATAGCTGCACATCTATATGCGCTACACTAGATCAACGCACGTTATCCCGCATAAGTCGCACCACCCTCATACCTTACATTGACTAGCGCGCAAATTAGCACTGATCTCAAGAACATTGATTGTGCATCTGAACAAGAGCGCAATGTTAAAGAATGGATAAGGCTAAAGAAGTACTATAGCGACACAAAAGAAGAAAGGACACATGTGGCTGCACGACGCGATCCTGACAGTGCAGAACATACAGAAAGGGACAGCAGGGTATCAATGGGACATCACTAAGATAATGGCAGTACTTGATATCGTTTAAAAAGTCAGTTACGTTTGTCATCAATGGCGGAACTAGTAAGGGGGATTTGGGGTTCCCAGCCTCCCCTAATCGTGTTAAGAATATAGAGTACTAAATATGTATTTCAATGGCAAAAAAGTATTTTGAAGTCCGGTCCTGGGAATTGCAGGTGGGGTTTGGTAAAAGATTTAATAGAGACGATGAGTTTTTATTATATTTTTGTTAAAGTCCCTTAACTAGTGTATTCCACACTCTTTTACTCCCTCAAATTTTATAATATATCAATTAAACCCCAAATGTTAATGTATACATAAGTACTCCGTCTTTATTATAAATGAAAAGAAATCTAAATGTCAATATATCACATATTTCAACCTCGTAAACTAATTTACTCCGTAACATTTTAAATGATTGGTGTCAGAAAATAAAAAGGAAAGGTACGTAGAGATACATTACATGTTTGAATAATTTGCTATCGATTTTACATCCTATATATGAATAATTTTTAAGAGTCAATTTTTATCACTATGTCTCACATGTAAGTTTACATTCAAAATAATTTCTCAATTTTTGCCTTTTCAATTATGATACTTTTTATGTTGTTCGATATAATTTTATATTTCTATTTAAAAGTAAATGAAGCCTCCCTCAACGGAAATTTCTGGCTCCGCCTCTGTTTGTCGTGGAATAAGGTAGACAAATGGGTCCCAGTAGGGTTCTAAAATTTTTATTTTTAAGTGCGGGGTCTAAATCTTATTAGCACTTTCTAAGGTAGAAAGAGTAAGTTAACCCAGGGTCGTGTTTTTGAATGGTTTAATGAATTGAATTTCAAACGGATAAATGTTCTTGGTTAAATTATCTGGATAGAAGAGTAGTTAAGTTTTTATCTAACAGGTTCCTAAATGCTGGAAAAGTAAAAAGGTGGAGGAATACCGGAGTGTGCAGATGAAGGAAATGCTATCCATGATATACGTCTAGGCTAGGAAAAGGTAGTCATGAGGATGAGCCTCTAAATAGGATAGTATGGATCTAATCGGATGAGCCAATCGTACAGTCCTACCAATCTTCGAACTCTCAGAGTTCTCTTTGAGTGAAGGCCGGTATGTCACTAGGGTTGCACTATTGAAATGTATCTAAACCTAGGGAGTTATCCTCAGTTAAGCACTAGTTCGTGTCAGAAGTTGACCTCCAATCCTAACCCTAGTTATTTGTTAGGAAACAGAATAACGACATGCCGTGTCGAGTGGACACAGTCACAATAGGAGGGAACCTACTGCGCTAAGTTGGCAACGACTGTAAAAACTAACTAACCTATTATCATTCTACAAAGATCCTACTATACTACTTATTATATAGTGTTACAATGTTATGCTGACAATGATACAGATAGAAATCTACCAGATGCACTCAATATATTGTACGACCAGTCCTAAAGCAACAATCAAACAAGAACATGCAATGGGAGATGGAACATACAACTGGGTACAACTAAGTGGATCATAACAGGCCCTAAGAGGTCTCCTTGGGTCAGTTATCATGCATACTACAAAATGAAGCAAATACTTGCCACTTTTGGCGATAAAGTTTGAACCTTTATGATTTTTGGGCTTAATATCGGGGGTAAAAACGTGACTATTTGAACGATATCATATTATCCCACACTTAGGCTTTGCTTGTCCTCAAGCAATAAAGCTGGAATAACGGGTTTATTCTACTAGATTATGTTTCCCATAATACCTCAACCTCTTTTATTTATGCCTAAAGTCAAAAACTTGGAACATCATTCAAACGTATTTGAAAAAAAGATTTCCAACTTTATGCTTTAAACGCAAGATTTTGGATTTGTTTTCATGTTTGAGAAAGGCGTACTTCACAACTCTCTTAGTAAAGTAGAGTATACATTATCAAGCTTCTCACAATGGATCACTCATATCACTCAAGTGTTTAGGGTGTCCTATTCTAATTGTACTGTCGCTCAGAAGCCAGTCGTATAACGGTCGTCATCATAGGCTTGTTCGAGAATCGATATTTCCACCGGTTAAATAAGGACGGCACTGATTTCCTTCATAATCAATCTTTCAAGAGAAGACGGGTTTAAAAGGCAGGATGACGAAGAAAGGTAAAGGTTTATGAGGTAGGGAATTTCATCGAATCTTTAGATATTCGATAGATTTAAATTTCTTGGGAATAATCTTTTTTCGAAAATAGGATGGAACTCTATTTTTGTTGAAGAGTTTCCAAAGAGGAGCGCGATTTTCGCGAAGAATTTGTCTAGAATTTTTCTTGCTAGATGGCTCTTCTGGTTCACAACTTCTTTTTCGGGATTTTCTATGCCTTTAATAGAGACTTTGCTCTTTTACTATTTATTTATTTTTTTTATTTTTTTTTGTATCCCTTCTTCATGACTTTTGTCTAATTTTCTTGTGCCCAGAGAGACGATGGTATTTTTACCAGAAATAGGCCTTTGGCCCATCAAAAACAGTTTGGAATTTGAAATTTTTGACAAGTGTTTTGAAGTAAACTTGATCTATCTTTGTGGATTTCTAAGATCTTTGAAATGAGAAAAGAATGAAAGTTATTGGGTTACGTATTTTGGGGGTGAATTTGGAGGCGAAAATTTTATGATTCATCAACTCTTTTGAGTGAGTTGGTCAGGTTTAAGCATTTGAGAGTGGAAACGGAAATAAAAATGGAAGGTTTCTGTCTTTTCTATCCAGAATGGTTTCAGAAAGAAGATCACACCTACACCACGTATGGCGCTCATTAACCATTGGTTTTGAAACGTATATCAAGGACAAGTTCTAATTCGAACCGTATACCGGCACAATCATCAAACGAAATAACAAAGTATTGTAGATTTGATGGTTCTTACAATAACTTTGGGTCCAAGGTAATTCTCAATATTTATTGGTGGGGGTCGTGCTTGATTATGCGTAGCCTTTTTGCACATTCTTTCAAAATATAATCCTTTGTTTGAAAACATAGGTTTTGACTTATTCGTTCTGTTTTAATAGATGCGAAAAGATCTGACTTATGCAATTTCTTATTAAGGTGTTTTTGGTAAAATAGGGTAATAATTCTTTCAAATTTACCCATATTCCTTTGCTAAATCTTTTTAGGACAAAGAATTTTTAAAAACTTGAGCGTTTTTATGGTAACTTGTTCTTAATATCCCTTAACCCTAATTACATCCCACACTTAGAAGAACATTGTCCCTAATGTTCTCCTTTAAAGAAAGTTTTAACAATTTTTCGTATTAAGGACAATAGTTTTCTAAAATTCTCTAAGGTTGGAATTGGTATCCCACACTTAGAGTTTTTAGTATGTTTGTAATATTGTATATCTAAAAGTGATGGGGTAATCCCACACTTAGAGATTTTAACAGTTTATAAATATGAGAAAATGTTACTAAGGATAAGTCACTCCCCTATGGTCAGGTCTCTTTTGAGAAGTTCCTAGGGCTGATGCTTGGAAAAGTACCAGGCTCTTTCCTAATGATTCTGCAAAAATATAGACATAATCCACTACACAAAATTTTTAGTACATGCTTTTCTGATTATGATAAAAATACTAAACTAGAAATAAAATAAAAGATGTTGATGATAACTATCCAGTCTACGTATCTGTGGAGCTGTTGTGGAGTCAGGATCTCAAATAGTAGTTGGATCAAAGTCCTTGAGCCCAGCTATGTCATCCAATAAACCATCACAAGGTTCTCTCAGATGATCATCAAGAACAAGGTTTGAAGGTAACGGTAAGCCCTCTAAACTGAAAGGATCATAAGTCACCGGAGCGGGTATGGTATCTGTAAGCCTAAAAAGCTGCTCAAACGGTGGCTGGGGTACGTATGCTGCATCTGAAGTAATTGGTACATTGATGAGGTGACCGTTAGCAGATAGTGCAGTGAATGAATGCTCAATTACACCAACAGTCTCAACTATAGGCGGTGGTGTGATAATAAGGGATGCAGAGGGCGGAGTGGCGGCAGATGCAGTGGACACAAGGGGTGCAGCGATAGGTGGGACATCTCTCTGAGAAGGATGGGAAGTAAGATCCAACCTAAACGAAGAGGGTCTCAAATATCTGCATGGCACACCAGCTTTCTCGAAGTGTGCCATCTGTGCTGCAAACAGTGTCTGATGGTCCTGTGCGATGCACCAAGTCAAGTCTCTGTCTATGGAATGTACCCCGTAACAGAACACGGTGACTGGTGGGAGTGGCTCTGATGGCTCTGCCTGATGCACTGACCGTGAGGCGAGTCGTGTGGATCGTCTCAAGGGTCGTGATGGTGCGATTGGTGTCTCATCTTCCTCCTCTAATCTCGGCATGATCATCCTTCGAGGTCGAATTTGGCCGGTAGAAGGCCTAGGCTGATCTAACCCTGAACTGTCATCAGTCCTCTTCCGTTTGACCAGAATGCTCATAATAGAACCTGTACTCATCTTTTTATCATATTCAACAACTTTGTCAGAACTAAGTAATTTTTTACACATGGTGTAAGATAAACACTTAGGGTTAGTAAATAGGTAATAAATCATTAATGAAAATAAATATGGAAATAAAATAAACATAAAATAAAGAAAGTGAAGAAAAATACTAACTAGGATAGGTTTGGGGTGCCCCCCAAGAGCGCTTTGTTTAAAAAGTCTTTCAAGCTCGACTTTTAAAATACCATAAAACTTTTTTAGTCTCGAATTGAAGAGTAGAACTTTATCTCCAGGAGCGAACTTTAAAGGAATTAATTTTGCATTGTGTAAAAGCTTCGTCTTCTCCTTGTAGATATATGATGTCTCGTACGCTTGATATCTTAAATCGGCTAATTCATTTAACTGCATTTTTCTATGCTTGCTGGTTTCAGAAGGATCAAGGTTGCAGGTCTTCAGTGCCCACAGAGCTTTGTACTCTAATTCTAACGGAAGGTGACAAGCTTTGCCATAGATCATCCTTCAAGGTGTAGTGCCGAGAGGATTTTTGTAAGCAGTGCGAAATGCCCACAAAGCATTGTCCAGCTTCTCAGCCCATCTATTCCCATGATTACCGAAGGTGCATTCCAATATTCTCTTTAACGCTCTATTTGTGACTTCAACTTGTCCGTTAGTCTGCGGATGATATGTAGTGGACATCTTGTGGGTAACTCCGTATTGTTGCATCACCTTCATGAACATTTGGGTAACTCCGTATTGTTGCATCACCTTCATGAACATAGTCTGTAGATGATATGTAGTGGACATCTTGTGGGTAACTCCGTATTATTGCATCACCTTCATGAACTGCGTGTTACAGAAGTGTGTGTGCCTCTGTAACTGATAATAGCGCAGGGAGCTCCGAATCTGCTGAATAGTCTCTTCAGGAAATTGGTGATGACTTTGGCATCATTTTTTGGGAAGGCTTGTGCTTCCACCCATCGTGATACGTAATCTACTGCTACTAGGACGTATTCTTTGCCATTAGACTTAGGGAATGGCCCCACGAAGTCTAAACCCCATATCTCAAAAATCTCTTAAGCTTGGATGTTAGTGTGTGGCATTTCATTCCTTGCAAAAATCAACCCTTGACGTTGACATGCATCACATCTCCTCACAAGCTCTTACGCATCTTTAAATATAGATGGCCAGTAAAAGCCCGAATCGTAAACCTTTCTTGCTGTTAAATTAGCCCCATGATGACCTCCAGTTGGCCCGTGATGACATTAATGAAGAATCCTGATAGCTTGCTTTTCGTCTACACACCGCCTAATTATTTGGAATGGACAGACTTTAAACAAGTACGGATCTTCCCAGTAGTAGGATTTCACATATCTGAAGAATTTTCTTCTTCGAGAGTTGCTTATTCCTTTTTGAACTACTTCAGCCACTATAAAGTTAGCTATGTCTGTGTACCAAGGAGTATCAGTAAATTGTGATCCTACTTCGGCTTGTCCTAAGCTCATAAGTTGTTCTTCCAAAAATTTGTCTCTGATATCTTGTTCTACAAGTGGTCCCATTGATGGATTTTCCGATCGACTCAGATGATCTACTGCGACGTTTTCTGCTCCTTTCTTGTCTTTTATCTCGATACCAAATTCTTGTAAGAGCAAGATCCATCGTAGAAGTCTCGGTTTTGCGTCTTTCTTTTTGAACAGATATTTAAGCGTTGAATGGTCTGTATAGACTGTAGCTTTGGATATGACAAGGTATGTTCGGAATTTATCGAAGGCGAATACTACGGCAAGTAATTCCTTTTCCGTGGCTGTATAGTTCTCTTGAGTTCCAGTCAAGGTTTTACTAGTGTAATATATCGGATGAAAATGGTTATCTTTTTGTTGGCCGAGGACGGCTCCAACTGCTAAATCGCTAGCGTCACACATGATCACAAACGGTAAACTCCAATCCGGAGCAATCATGATAGGTGCGTGTGTGAGCTGCTCTTTCAGATAATTGAACGCTTGAGTGCACTCTTCGGTGAAGTTGAACAGAACATCCTTTCCAAGGAGGTGAGTGATGGGGCGAGTGACCTTTGAAAAGTCTTTGATGAACCGGCAGTAGAATCCAGCGTGCCCCAGAAAACTCCGAACTGCTTTGACTGTAGTCGGCTCTGGTAATTTGGCTATGTTTTCTACTTTAGCTTTATCAACCTGTATTCCTGATTTGGATATCTTGTGTCCTAAAACTATCCCTTCCTTTACCATGAAGTGACATTTCTCCCATTTTAGCACTAGGTTTGATTCTTCACACCGGGTGAGCATTTTGTCCAAGTTGGAAAGGCACAAATCGAAGATACTTCCGAAAACAGAGAAGTCATCCATAAAGACTTTCATACAACGTTCGATCATGTCATGGAATATTGCTACCATGCATCGCTAAAATGTAGCTGGTCCATTGAATAACCCGAAGGGCATGCGGTGATAGGCAAATGTTCTATAAGGACATGTGAAGGTTGTCTTTTCTTGGTCCTTAGGATCAAGGGGAATTTGAAAATAGCCAGAAAAACCATCGAGAAAACAATAGAATTCGTTTCCTGATAATCGTTCTAACATCTGATCAATGAACGGAAGTGGGAAATGATCTTTCCAGGTTGCATCATTAATTTACGATAATCTATGCAGACCCTCCAACCGGTGACTTCCCGAGTTGGTTTCAGTTCATTATTGTCATTTTTTATAACGGTTATCCCTCTTTTTTTTTTGTATAACTTGTACAGGACTGACCCATGGTGAATCAGAAATTGGATAGATCAGACCGGCGTCCAGAAGTTTAATTACTACTTTCTTGACAACCTCTTGAATCTTTGGGTTTACCCTACGCTATCTCTGAACTGATGGCTTAAAGTCATCTTCCATGAAGATCTTGTGACTACAGTATTTTGGACTGATTCCTTTGATATCGGAAATCTTCCAAGCAATCGCTCTCTTGTGTGACTTTAAGACTTTGATTAACTCTGCCTTTTCCTTGGGCGTAAGTTCCTTAGAGATGATGACGGGTAATTGCGAATCTCCTTCTAAGAACGCATATACCAGGTGCTCAGGTAACTTCTTGAGCTCCCATTCAGGCGGTTCCTCGATAGATGATTTCATCCTGGTGATTTCCTCCCTAACTAACGGATCATACCCTTCTTGGTACTTAGATTTTTCAGGTTCTTGGATAGCGGTGACTGAAGCTATATGCTCTTTTATTCTTGAAATTGTCCTTCTTAATGCCTCGTCTTCTGAAACTTCTTCCTTTGTTTCGTATGATGGCTCAGGAGTCTCCTCACAGTCCTTCAATTGTTGTGGTTCCTGATTTACCTGAATGAAATCCGTTTTTTCATTTGTTCTTTTCCTTAATAGAGGTAATGGGATTCCTTCTCCTAGTGGTGCTATAATTGTGCTCATAGAATTACTTGAGGTGGTGAGAGATTGTGGTTGACCATCTCCTATGGCCGAGCATGCGTCAAGATTTTCCTTGTATGGTGTGGGGAATAATTCCTTAAAAATCTGATCTTGGCTACATATCGCCATGGATTCCTCCAGATGTTCGTCAATGAGTTCTTGAAGAGAATCAATGTGACTGATATCTTCTTCCCTGGGGTGGTTCATAAGTTGGTCGACATTGAATGTGACTTCTTCCTTACCTACCCTCAGTTTTAAAAATTTCTTATGTATGTCGATTACAGCCTTGGCGGTGTTTAAGAACGGTCTACCAAGGATGAGCGGAACTTTCGTATCTTCTTCAATATCCATGATTACGAAATCAACGGGGAATGTGAACTTATCCACTCTTACTAGGATATCCTCAGCAATTCCTCGAGTGATATTAACTGGTCTATCCGCGAGTTGGATAGTCATTCACGTAGGCCTTAATTCATTAAGTCCTAGCTTCTTAAAGATGGAGTAGGGCATTAGGTTTACGCTGGCTCCTAAGTCTGCTAACGCATTACTAATTTGGACATCTTGCAGGTAGCAAGGTATCGTAAATATTCCTGTAACTCCTAACTTAGGGGGAATTCCATGATGTAGAACTAACAAACACTCCTCACTCAATGGTAAGCTAGTTATCTCTCTTAATCGTTCTTTTTTCGAAAGTAATTCTTTGAAAAATGTATCACAGTTAGGCATTTCGACTAACGCATCTACTAAGCGTATATTTAAGTGGAGGTTTTTAATTATATCTCAATATCTGGCAAATTGAGTTTCCTGCCTTTCCTTCCTTAGTCTACCCGAAAAAGGTATTCGAGCTCTCGGAATAATCTCTGAGGTGACAGGATTAACAGAATCAGGGGGAATTATAGGCTGATTAAGCGTTATGGGTTCTGTTTCGGAAAGGTTTTGAGTAGGGGATTCCTCTATATTTGCGGGATTATCTACTTTTATTTCTTTTCCTCCCCTAGTTAAAACTAGGACATCAAACTCTTTGTATTCCATCTCGAGTTTAGCTGATAATTGTTGTATAGTAAGTTGAAAACTTTCTATTAATTTTTCAAAAGTGAAGATCAGGTTATCAAACTTATTTTGACATTCTATGACTTGAAGATTTATACTTTGTTGTTTCATCATAAAATCAGCTAAGACTATCTGAGAGTCTATAGAGGGTGTGTGTACTGGAAATATTATATTGGAATCTGAGCTATTTTGCTGTTTATATGCCATCTAGGGTAAGGATACCTTAGATTGGTTCTAGTATCATTGTCATTTAATGTAGCAGGAATTGAAAAGTTCTGAAGCGTAAAGTTAAGATCTTCTAACCTTGATTCTAGCATTTTTAAAGCTTGTGTAGAAGTATCTGGCTTAGCAGCTTCATTACTCCAGTCTTCCACTCATGTTTCAATCGTTTCTAGGAGATCCCATGCTTCTGTTGTTGTGCGTAGCATGAAGTTTCCTTGCGAAGCCATGTCGAGGGTGTATCTATCGTTTTGGGTCAAACCATTGTAAAATGTGCAAAGTAGATCCGGTTGACCTATTGAATGATTTGTGCAAAGTAGATCCGGTTGACCTATTGAATGATTTGGACATCTCATAAGCATCTTCTTAAATCTTTTCCATGCTCAGCTTAACAGTTCATCATTTCGTTGGTGGAAATTAATGATTTTACTACTTAGACTGGTTAGAAGAGGAGGTGGATAGAACTTTGCCAGGAACTTGGTTGCTAATTCTTTCCATGAATGGATCGAGTTAGAATCGAGTCCATCAAACCACAATAAAGCGTGTGCAGATAAAGAGTATTGAAAAAAGATAGAGTTTTAAAATATTTGAATCAGTTATCCTTTGCTTATAAGATTTGACCAGACTGATGAATTTACTCAGGTGAGAGTTTGTGTCATCATTAGGAAGTCCTTGAAATTGACAGAAAGTTTTGACTAATTTGATAATGTTTGAATCAATTTCTGGGGTTTCTTCGGTAGTTAAAATAATTGGCCCGCCTCGATTTTCTATACACGACCTTTGCATAGAAGCGAGAGTAACGCGGTTCATTTTTAAATTTTCTGTTTTATGAAAACGTAAAATGTAACTTTCAGATATTGATCTGAAAGGATCGACAATTTAATTAAAACAATTATATTTAAAATTTGATCGCTAACCTTATCGATATAATAATCAATCCAGTTTCTTTCAAACAACTTCTTACATAGGTGGTCAGGATGACAACGGAGAGGCAGGATCCTTTTGGTTCCAATATAATCGGAGGCTGTTCGGAAAATCCAACAACCAAGTCCGTATATGTCGTGTTCCTAAGACACTACCCTACAGTATTCTTCGGTTGTGATTAAAACTTTTTCTATTAAAATATTCGGTCCCCGGCAGTGGCACCAAGAAATTAGATAGCCTACTGATATCGCTTAAAAAGTCGGTTACGTTTGACGTGGAACGAGGTACACAAACGGGTCCCAACAGGGTTCTAAAATTTTTATTTTTAAGTGCGGGGCCTAAATCTTATTAGCACTTTCTAAGGTAGAAAGAGTAAGTTGACCTAGGGTCGTGTTTTTAAATGGTTTAATGAATTGAATTTCAAAGGGATAACTGTTCTTGGTTAAATTTTCTGGATAGAAGAGTAGTTAAGTTTTTATCTAACAGGTTCCTAAATGCGGGAAAAGTAAAAAGGTGGAGGAATACCGGAGTGTGCAGATCAAGGAAATGTTATCTATGATATACGTCTAGGGTAGAGAAAGGTAGTCATGAGGATGAGCCTCTAAATAGGAGGGTATGGATCTGATCGAATGAGCCAATCGTACGGTCCTACCAGTCTTCGAACTCTCGGAGTTCTTTTTGAGTGAAGGCTGGTATGTCACTAGGGTTGCACTATCGGAATGTATCTAAACCTATGGGGTTATCCTCAGTTAAGCACTAGGTCGTGTCAGAAGTTGAGCTCTAATCCTAACCCTAGTTATCTGTTGGGAAACAGAATAACAACATGCCGTGTCGAGTGGACACAGTCACAATAGGAGGGAACCTACCGGGCTAAGTTGGCAACTTTAGAAACTAACTAACCTATCATCATTCTACAAAGATCCTACTATACTACTTATTATATAGTGTTACAATGTTATGCTGACAATGATACAGATAGAAATCTACCGAATGCACTTAATATATAGTACGACCAGTCCTAAAGCAACAATCAAACAAGAACATGCATTGGGAGATGGAACATACAACTGGGTACAGCTAAGTGGATCATAACAGGCCCTAAGAGGTCTCCTTGGGTCAGTTATTAGGCATACTAGGTCATTCATGTCTCAATTCCTAGGTTCCATGTCCCATAAGGTAGGGCCTCTCGGGAACATCGACCATAACGAGTTCATAGATGCTTCAGGTACAGAATAAACGAGGGTCTTAGTCCTATGAAGTAGCTAATTTCATATATGTGGACAAGTCTCATTCACAATCTAGGTTGGTCAATCCCTAAGATACTAGCATACGAGCCTTACTATAGTCAGAGGTTCAACGTAACAACAGTAAACGTACTAAAAAGTCATAACTACTATAGCCTAGGTGAAATGTCCCGTTCATATTGATTATAAACGTTCCATATTAATTGATTTTGTTGCGAGGTTTTGACCTCTATATGAGACGTTTTTAAAAGTCTGCATTCGTTTTTAAAACAAACCATAACCTTTATTTTATCGACAAGGTTAAAAGGACACCACCTAGATTATCAGAAATGATAATCTAAAAATATCACACTTACACACTACCAATACATATTGGTTTATAATATTAATATGTTACAACAAAGTAAATCTCGAATGCAGTTTTAAACAATATTATACAAGCATGCTGACACCAAGTCTTGTCCATATATTAGCATGCAACAGCGGAAGCTCTTAATAATCACATGAGAATAAACATGCTTTAAACCTCAACAAAAATGTTGGTGAGTTATAGGTTTAACCTATATATTATCAAATTAATATAATAGACCACAAGATTTCATTTATTCAATAATCCTACACTAGCAAGTGTATAAATATCATTCTATGATGAACACCGGGTAACCGACATTAACATAATGCATATAGAATATTCCCCACATACTCGCAAGTATGTCATAAATTGGAAATCGCAATCACCATATAAATCTAAGTATTAAAGCATTACAAATTCCAGAATGGGGTTTGTTAGGCCCATAGATCTATCTTTAGGATTCGTTTCAATTAGGGGCCATTTCCCTAATTCTTAGGCTACCAGACTTGAAGGGGCGATATTCGGTTTAATAATTCAACCATATAATGTAGTTTTAAGTACTTGTGTCTATTTTGTAAAACATTTAGAAAGCTGCATGTATTCTCATCCCAAAAATATTAGATTTTAAAAGTGGGACTATAACTCACTTTCACAGATTTTTACTTCGTCGGGAAGTAAGACTTGGCCACTGGTCGATTCACGAACCTATAACAAATATGTACATATATATCAAAGTATGTTAAAAATATATTTACAACATTTTTAATACGTTTTACTGTTTTAAGTTTATTAAGTCAGCTGTCCTCGTTAGTAACCTACAACTAGTTGTCCACAGTTAGATGTACAGAAATAAATCGATATATATTATCTTGAATCAATCCATGACCCAGTGTATACACGTCTCAGGCTATATCACAACGCAAAGTATATATATTTTTGGAATCAACCTCAACCCTGTATAGCTAACTCCAACATTACTGCATATAGAGTGTCTATGGTTGTTCTAAATAATATATATACATGGGTCGATATGATATGTCAAAACATTTGCATACGTGTCTATGGTATCCCAAGATTACATAATATATTAGAATACATGTATAATACAATATGAGTTAGCTAGGATATGATTAATATAGATTTGTTACCAATTTTCACGTAGTTACAACAAGCAAAAATATCCAATCTTGTTTTACCCATAACTTCTTCGTTTTAAATCCGTTTTAAGTGATTCAAGTTGCTATGGTTTCATATTGAACTTAAGTTTATGAATATAAATATAAAAAGTATAAGTTTATAGTCAAAAATACATGTTACAAGTCATTTTTGTAAAGGTAGTCATTTCAGTCGAAAGAACGACGTCTAGATGACCATTTTGGAAAACATACTTCCACTTTGAGTTTAACCATATTTTTTGGATATAGTTTCATGTTCATAAGAAAAATAATTTTCCTAGAAGAACAAATTTTAAATCAAAGTTTATCATAGTTTTTAATTAACTAACCCAAAATAGCCCGCAGTGTTACTACGACGGCGTATATCCAGTTTTACGGTGTTTTTCGTGTTTTCAGGTTTTAAATCATTAAGTTAGCATATCATATAGATATATAATATGTGTTTAGTTGATTTTAAAAGTCAAGTTATAAGGATTAACTTTTGTTTGCGAACAAGTTTAGAATTAACTAAACTATGTTCTAGTGATTACATGTTCAAGTCTTCGAATAAGATAGTTATACATATATGAATTGAATGATGTTATGAGCATCATTACTACCTCAAGTTTAGTAGGTAAACCTACTGGAAATGATGAAAAAATAACTTGAGCTTCAAAGGATCTTTGATGGCTTGGAAGTTCTTGAAATAGAATCATGACACAAAAACAAGTTCAAGTAAGATTATTACTCGAATTAAGATAGTTATAGTTATAGAAATTGAATAAAAGCTTGAATATGAATATTACCCTGATTTAGAAAGATAACCTACTGTAAATAACAAAGGTTTCTTGATCTTAGATGATTACTTGGAATGGATTAGGAAACTTGGAAGTAAACTTGTAAACTTGGAAGTGTTCTTGATGTGTTCTTGAGTAATTGTTTTTATGATGATTATAGGTAATAACCAAAGCTTGTATTTGATGATTTTTGCTAGAAAAATAGTAACTTAGACGTTCATAGAAGAGTGTGTGTGTTTTGAGAGAGAATTGGGAAGAAAATTGGAAGTGAAATGGAGTAGGTGGTGAGTGGTGAAGGTGAGTGGGGTTAAAAGGAGTTCTTGTTTTGGTTTCCTTGCTCATAAGTCATGCTAGATGTTAAATTATAGTTCCCACATGGTTAGGTGATTCACATGGGCTGCTAAGAGTTGATCATTGGAGTGTATATACCAATAGTAAATACATTTAGAAGCTGTGTATTGTACAAGTACAAATACGAGTGCATACGAGTAGAATTGTTGATGAAAATGAATGAGGATGTAATCGTAAGAATTTTTGTTAAGTAGAAGTACTTGGATAAGTGTCTTGAAGTCTTTCAAAAGTGTATGAATACATATTAAAACACTACATGTATATACATTTTAACTGAGTCGTTAAGTCATCGTTAGTCGTTACATGTAAATGTTGTTTTGAAACCTTTAAGTTAACGATCTTGTTAAATGTTGTTAACACATTGTTTATTATAACTAATGAGATGTTAAATTATTACATTATCATGATATAATGATGTATTAATATATCTTAATATGATATATATATATATATATATATATATATATATATATATATATATATATATATATATATATATATATATATATATATATATATATATATATATATATATATATAGTTAAATGTCGTTACAACGATAATCGTTACATATATGTCTCGTTTCGAAATCCTTTAGTTAGTAGTCTTGTTTTTACATATGTAGTTCATTGTTATTATACTTAATGATATGTTTACTTATCATTTAACATGTTTATATATAGTGTATCAATATCTTAAAATAATTCATATGTAATTAGTAAGACGTTGTTATAACGATAATCGTTATATATACCGTTTTCAAGTTTCTTAATTCAATAGTCTCATTTTTATGTATATAACTCATTGTTAAAATACTTAATGAGATACATACTTATCATAATATCATGATAACTATATATATATATATATATATATATATATATATATATATATATATATATATATATATATATATATATATATATATATATATATATATATATATATATGTCATCATATAGTTTTTACAAGTTTTAACGTTCGTGAATGGCTGGTCAACTTGGGTGGTCAATTGTCTATATAAAACCTATTTCAATTAATCAAGTCTTAACAAGTTTGATTGCTTAACATGTTGGAAACACTTAATCATGTAAATTTCAATTTCATTTAATATATATAAACATGGAAAAGTTCGGGTCACTACAGTACCTACCCGTTAAATAAATTTCGTCCCGAAATTTTAAGCAGTTGGAGGTGTTGACGTATCTTCCGGAAATAGGTGCGGGTATTTCTTCTTCATCTGATCTTCTCATTCCCAGGTGAACTCGGGTCCTCTACGAGCATTCCATCAAACTTTAACAATTGGTATCTTGTTTTGGTTAAGTCTTTTAACCTCACGATCCATTATTTCGACGGTTTCTTCGATGAATTAAAGTTTTTCGTTGATTTGAATTTCGTCTAACGGAATAGTGAGATCTTCTTTAGAAAAACATTTCTTCAAATTCGAGACGTGGAAAGTGTTATGTACAGCCGAGAGTTGTTGAGGTAACTCAAGTCGGTAAGCTACTGGTCCGACACGATCAATAATCTTGAATGGTCCAATATACCTTGGATTTAATTTCCCTCATTTACCAAATCGAACAACGCCTTTCCAAGGTGCAACTTTAAGCATGACCATCTCCCCAATTTCAAATTCTATATCTTTTCTTTTAATGTCAGCGTAGCTCTTTTGTCGACTTTGGGCGGTTTTCAACCTTTGTTGAATTTGGATGATCGAATTTGGATGATCTTCTCGGTAGTTTCTTGTATTATCTCCGGACCCGTAATTTGTCTATCCCCCACTTCACTCCAACAAATCGGGGATCTGCACTTTCTACCATAAAGTGCTTCAAACGGCGCCATCTCAATGCTTGAATGGTAGCTGTTGTTGTAGAAAAATTCTGCTAACGGTAGATGTCGATCCCAACTGTTTCCGAAATCAATACACATGCTCGTATCATGTCTTCAAGCATTTGTATCGTCCTTTCGCTCTGCCCATCAGTTTGTGGATGATAGGCAGTACTCATGTCTAGACGAGTTCCTAATGCTTGCTGTAATGTCTGCCAGAATCTTGAAATAAATCTGCCATCCCTATCAGAGATAATAGAGATTGGTATTCCATGTCTGGAGACGAGTTCCTTCAAATACAGTCGTGCTAACTTCTCCATCTTGTCATCTTCTCTTATTGGCAGGAAGTGTGCTGATTTGGTGAGACGATCAACTATTACCCAAATAGTATCAAAACCACTTGCAGTCCTTGGAAATTTAGTGATGAAATCCATGGTAATGTTTTCCCATTTCCATTCCAGGATTTCGGGTTGTTGAAGTAGACCTGATGGTTTCTGATACTCAGCTTTGACCTTAGAACACGTCAAACATTCTCCTACGTATTTAGCAACATCAGCTTTCATACCCGGCCACCAAAAATATTTCTTGAGATCCTTGTACATCTTCCCCGTTCCAGGATGTATTGAGTATCTAGTTTTATGAGCTTCTCTAAGTACCATTTCTCTCATATCTCCAAATTTTGGTACCCAAATCCTTTCAGCCCTATACCGAGTTCCGTCTTCCCGTAAATTAAGATGCTTCTCCGATCCTTTGGGTATTTCATCCTTTAAATTTCCTTCTTTTAAAACTCCTTGTTGCACCTCATTTATTTGAGTAGTAAGGTTATTGTGAATCATTATATTCATAGCTTTTACTCGAATGAGTTCTCTGTCCTTTCTGCTCAAGGCGTCGGCTGTCACATTTGCCTTCCCCGGGTGGTAACGAATCTCGAAATCATAATCATTTAATAACTCAATCCACCTACGCTGTCTCATGTTTAGTTGTTTCTAATTAAATATGTGTTGGAGACTTTTGTGATCGGTATATATAATACTTTTGACCCCATATAAGTAGTGCCTCCAAGTCTTTAATGCAAAAACAACTGCGCCTAATTCCAAATCATGCGTCGTATAATTCTGCTCGTGAATCTTCAATTGTCTAGACGCATGAGCAATTACCTTCGTTTGTTGCATTAATACACAACCGAGACCTTGCTTTGAGGTGTCACAATATATCACAAAATCATCATTCCCTTCAGGTAATGACAATATAGGTGCCGTAGTTAACTTTTTCTTCAACAATTGAAACGTTTTCTCCTGCTCATCCTTCCATTCAAATTTCTTCCCTTTATGCGTTAATGCAGTCAAGGGTTTTGCTATTTTGGAAAAATCTTGGATGAATCTTCTGTAGTAACCAGCCAATCCTAAAAATTGACATATATGCTTCGGAGTTTTCGGGGTTTCCCACTTTTCAACGGTTTCAATCTTTGCCGAATCCACCTGAATACCTTCTTTGTTCACTATGTGACCGAGGAATTGAACTTCTTCCAACCAAAATGCACACTTTGAAAATTTAGCGTACAGTTTTTCTTTCCTCAACAACGCTAGCACTTTTCTCAAATGTTCTTCATGCTCTTGATCATTCTTTGAGTAAATAAGTATGTCATCGATGAAAACAATGACAAACTTGTCAAGGTATGGTCCACACACTCGGTTCATGAGGTCCATGAACACAGCTGGTGCGTTAGTCAATCCAAATGGCATAACCATAAACTCGTAATGACCGTAACGCGTTCTGAAAGCAGTCTTCGGAATATCATCCTCCTTCACCCGCATTTGATGATACCCAGAACGTAAATCAATCTTCGAATAAACTAACGAGCCTTGTAGTTGATCAAATAAGTCATCAATTCTCGGTAGTGGATAACGGTTCTTGATGGTAAGTTTGTTCAACTCTCGGTAGTCGATACACAACCTAAATGTACCATCCTTCTTTTTGAAAAACAAAACAGGAGCTCCCCATGGTGAAGTACTTGGTCGTATAAAATCACGCTCTAAAAGTTCTTGTAGTTGGTTTTGGAGTTCCTTCATTTCACTGGGTGCGAGTCTGTATGGAGCACGAGCTATTGGTGCAGCTCCTGGTACAAGGTCTATTTGAAATTCAATGGATCGATGTGGGGGTAATCCCGGTAATTATTTCGGAAATACATCGGGAACTTCTTTTGCGACAGGAACATCACTGATGTTCTTTTCTTCAGGTTTAACTTCCTCGATGTGTGCTAGAATGACGTAACAACCTTTTTTTATTAGTTTTTGCGCCTTCAAATTACTAATAAGATTTAACTTCGCGTTGCTCTTTTCTCCGTATACCATTAAGGGTTTTCCTTCTTTTCGTACAATGCGAATTGCATTTTTGTAACATACGATCTCTGCTCTCTCCTTTTTCAACCAGTCCATGCCAATTATCACGTCAAAACTCCCTAACTCTACTGGTATCAAATCAATCTTAAACGTTTCGCTAACCAATTTAATTTCTTGATTCCGACATATTTTATCTGCCGAAATTAATTTACCGTATGCTAATTCGAGTAAAAATTTATTATTCATAGGCATCAATGGACCACTTAATTTAGCATAAAAATCTCTACTCATATAGCTTCTATCCGCACCCGAATCAAATAAAACATAAGCAGGTTTTTCATCAATAAGAAACGTACCCGTAACAAGCTCTGGGTCTTCTTGCGCTTCTGCCGTATTAATATTGAAAACTCTTTAGCGGCCATGTCCATTAGTATTCCCCTGATTTGGGCATTCGTTTCTGATATGACCCGACTTCCAACATCCATAACAAATAATGGCGGTATTATTTGTTCCGACATTATTTGTTCCTTTATTCTTGTTAGCCATTGGTCCGTAAACTTCACACTTCGTCATACCATGACCCTTTCTATTACACTTAGTACACGATGTCGTACAAAGCCCAGCCAGATGGTATCCTTCACACCTCTGGCATGGTTTCTGCCTCTGATTGTTATTGTTGGGATTGTTGTTGTTGCGGTTGTTGTTATTGTTGGAACGGTTATTGTAGTTGTTGTAGTTGTTGTTAGGATTGTTATTCTTGTTGCGGTTGTGGTGGTAGTTATTGCGTTTGTAATTGCGATTATTGTTGTTGTTGTTGTATTAGTGACTCTTGTCACTGTTTTCTTCCCACTTCCTCTTGACTTGTTTCGTGTTGGCTTCTTCGGTCGCTTGCTCTTTAATTCTCCCCTCAATCTGATTTATGAGTTTATGAGCCATTCAACTTGCCTTTTGTATGGAAGCGGGCTCGTGTGAACTCACATCTTCTTGAATCCTTACTGGTAACCCTTTTATAAACGCGTCGATCTTCTCTTCTTCATCTTCGAACACTCCCGGACACAATAGGCACAACTCTGTGAATCGTCGTTCATATGTGGTAATGTCAAACCCTTGTTTTCGTAACTCTCTAAGTTCTACCTTGATCTTATTGACTTCGTTTCTAGGACGGTACTGCTCGTTGATCAATTGCTTGAATGCCAACCACGGTAGTGCGTAAGCAGCATTTTGTCCTACCTGTTCAAGATAGGTGTTCCACCACGTTAACGCAGTACCTGTGAAGGTATGCATAGCGTACTTAACTTTGTCCTCTTCAGTACACTTACTTATGGCAAACACCGATTCGACTTTCTCGGTCCACCGTTTCAATCCAATTGGTCCTTCAGTTCCATCAAATTCCAAAGGTTTGCAGGCAGTGAATTCTTTGTAGGAGCATCCTACATGATTTTTTGTGGAATTAGTTCCACTGCTAGATCCAGAGTTATTGTTATTTTGCATCGCAGCCTGTACTGCGGCTATGTTTGCTGCTAGGAAAACACGGAAGTCTTCCTCGCTCATGTTCAAATTCTGATGAGTCGTCGGTGCCATTTCCTTCAATAATAGCCCAAAAGAATTAAGTTAATCATATAGAATATTAAGAGTAGTCAATAGTATTTCGTAGCATAATATGAACTCATTTATAAAAGCTTTTTCTTCATATTAGCGTTTTATAGGTTTAATTCGGGTAGTACCTACCCGTTAAGTTCGTACTTAGTAGCTAATATATAATTTAACTACTACAATTCTATATGAAAAATTGATTATAATAATATTTCGCGTTCAAACTTTTATACAATATTTTACAAACTTACAATACCGCTATTATACATATAGGATGAAATATAACACATAATAACTTTGCTACTCGGCAGCTATAAAGGCAATTCTAGTTAATACGCAAGTTGTTCAGCAAAAGAAATAAAGACACGTAATTCATAAGTCCAGAAACAAGTCATGCATTCTGGTTTTACTAAGACGACTTCCCATCCTTGGTCTTGTGAAAAGTAACCGTTATGACATTTGGCTAGGCAGCATGTTGTAATGTCGTCAAAAGGACGAGGGTTTCATAATGACCAACAGCCCCGTAATAATCTAAAAACCTTGTTTCTCACCCCAACTACTGAATCCGTCACTTGTGGGAAGGTTTTATTTAAAAGTTGTAACCCGATGTTCTTTTTCTCACTTTGGTAAGAAGCGAACATCACTAACCCGTAAGTATAACATGCTTCTTTATGTTGCATGTTAGAAGCTCTTTCTAACTCACGAAACCCTATGTTGGGATATGTTGAGTCAAAATAGGTTCTTAACCCATAGCGTAAAATTGCATTTGGGTTCCCCGCATTTAACGCTTTAAAGAAAACACGGCGTAACTTACGGTCTCCCCAATGTGATATACCCCACCTATCAAAAGAAAGCCTTTTATAAACTAAGGCATTTCTGGAAATTCTTTCAAATGTTTGATAAGTTAATTTTGCCATAACTAAATGTGCTGATGAATTTTGACCGACTCTAGACAAGATTTCCTCAATCATATCCTCTGGTAGGTCTTCTAAAATATTCGGTTGTCTACCCTTAACGTCCATTTTGTTTTTATACTATAAAATAGACAAGGATTAGATTCGTAAAAGATAATTAACAAATAATACAAACAATTTTTACATAGAACATAAAAGTACAAGTACACTACAATACTTATAATACACAACATAATTACAACCCTCTAATCTGAATCACTGGTTTCTTCTTCTTCGAACTTGGTTCGTTTTCCTAATTTTCTAGGGATATATGGTGTTCCTCTAATACGAGCCATTGTTTTTCACAATGGTTTAGAAAAACCTGGTGGTTTAGAGATTCCCGGGTTATTGTTACATTTTAGGAAATACGGATGTTGCCGATACATATAAAGTTCATCGGAGTTGGAATCAGGTTTCTCTATTTTTATACCTTTTCCTCTATTATTTTCTTTTGCTTTATTAAATTAGGTCGAGGTAATTTCTATAACATCATTGGAATCCTCATCGGGATCTGATTCATCGAAAAATTGGTAATCTTCCCAATATTTTGCTTCCTTGGCGGAAACACCATTGACCATTTTTAATTTTGGTCCGTTGGTTGAGGATTTTCTTTTATTTAATCGATTTACTGTACGTATCAATATTTCTTCCTCCAGAACCTCTTCTTCTTCCGGTTCCTCCTCTTCCGGTTCCTCCTCTTCCGGTTCCTCCTCTTCCGGTTCCTCTTCTTCCGGTTCCTCCTCTTCCGGTTCCTCTTCGAGAATTTGTGAATCTTCCCAATATATATTTGACTCTTCATTGTTATTAGGTGAGTCGATGGGATTTTTACTAGAGGTAGACATCTATCACACAATATCAAACATTTTAAGAGATTAATTTATCACATAATATTTACATGTTACAATTTGTAGTTTCCAACAAAAAAAAATATTAAGCAATCATTTTTAAAGAAAACACGGTCGAAGTCCAGACTCACTAATGCATCCTAACAAACTCGATAAGATACACTAATGCAAATTTTCTGGTTCTCTAAGACCAACGCTCGGATACCAACTGAAATACAGTTAGGGACAACCACCGTCCCACCCAGTGCCTTCCCAGCTAACCGCCTGGTGACCACTGAGTATACCTCAGATACTGATTTTAGGGCCTGCCTCTCGGCTACTGCCAACCCTCGTAAGGGATCGCAAGGACTAAGAACCAATGCTTCGCCACAGGTCACACTGTGAGAACCTACTTTACGACTAACCCACACCAACGGCGTTAAACCAGTTCTGATGCCAACTGAAATGTCCCGTTCATATTGATTATAAACGTTCCATATTAATTGATTTCGTTGCGAGGTTTTGACCTCTATATGAGACGTTTTTAAAAGACTGCATTCGTTTTTAAAACAAACCATAACCTTTATTTTATCGACAAGGTTAAAAGGACACCACCTAGATTATCAGAAATGATAATCTAAAAATATCACACTTACACACTACCAATACATATTGGTTTACAATATTAATATGTTACAACAAAGTAAATCTCGAATGCAGTTTTAAACAATATTATACAAGCATGCTGACACCAAGTCTTGTCCATATATTAGCATGCAACAGCAGAAGCTCTTAATAATCACCTGAGAATAAACATGCTTTAAACGTCAACAAAAATGTTGGTGAGTTATAGGTTTAACCTATATATTATCAAATTAATATAATAGACCACAAGATTTCATTTATTCAATAATCCTACACTCACAAGTGTATAAATATCATTCTATGATGAACACCTGGTAACCGACATTAACATAATGCATATAGAATATTCCCCGTATACTCGCAAGTATGTTATAAATTGACAATCGCAATCACCATATAAATCGAAGTATTAAAGCATTCCAAATTCCAGAATGGGGTTTGTTAGGCCCATAGATCTATCTTTAGGATTCGCGTCAATTAGGGACCATTTCCTTAATTCTTAGGCTACCAGACTTGAAGGGGCGATATTCGATTTAATAATCCAACCATACAATGTAGTTTTAAGTACTTGTGTGTATTTCGTAAAACATTTAGAAAGCTGCATGTATTCTCATCCCAAAAATTTTAGATTTTAAAAGTGGGACTATAACTCACTTTCACAGATTTTTACTTCGTCGGGAAGTAAGACTTGGCCACTGGTCGATTCACGAAGCTATAACAAATATGTACATATATGTCAAAGTATGTTCAAAATATATTTACAACATTTTTAATACGTTTTACTGTTTTAAGTTTATTAAGTCAGCTGTCCTCGTTAGTAACCTATAACTAGTTGTCTACAGTTAGATGTACAGAAATAAATCGATATATATTATCTTGAATCAATCCACGACCCAGTGTATACACGTCTCAGGCTAGATCACAACTCAAAGTATATATATTTTTGAAATCAACCTCAACCCTGTATAGCTAACTCCAACATTACTGCATATAGAATGCCTATGGTTGTTCCAAATAATATATATACATGGGTCGATATGATATGTCAAAACATTTGCATACGTGTCTATGGTATCCCAAGATTACATAATATATTAGAATACATGTATAATACAATATGAGTTAGCTAGGATATGATTAATATAGATTTGTTACCAATTTTCACGTAGTTACAACAAGCAAAAATATCCAATCTTGTTTTACCCATAACTTCTTCGTTTTAAATCCGTTTTGAGTGATTCAAGTTGTTATGGTTTCATATTGAACTTAAGTTTATGAATATAAATATAAAAAGTATAAGTTTATAGTCTAAAATAAAGGTTACAAGTCATTTTTGTAAAGGTAGTCATTTCAGTCGAAAGAACGACGTCTAGATGACCATATTGGAAAACATACTTCCACTTTGAGTTTAACCATGATTTTTGGATATAGTTTCATGTTCATAAGAAAAATCATTTTTCTAGAAGAACAACTTTTACATTAAAGTTTATCATAGTTTTTAATTAACTAACCCAAAACAGCCCGCGGTGTTACTACGACGGCGTATATCCAGTTTTATGGTGTTTTTCGTGTTTTCAGGTTTTAAATCATTAAGTTAGCATATCATATAGATATAGAACATGTGTTTAGTTGATTTTAAAAGTCAAGTTAGAAGGATTAACTTTTGTTTGCGAACAAGTTTAGAATTAACTAAACTATGTTCTAGTGATTACATGTTCAAATCTTCGAATAAGATAGTTATACATATATGAATCGAATGATTTTATGAGCATCATTACTACCTCAAGTTTAGTAGGTAAACCTACTGGAAATGATGAAAAAATAACTTGAGCTTCAAAGGATCTTTGATGGCTTGAAAGTTCTTGAAATAGAATCATGACACAAAAACAAGTTCAAGTAAGATTATTACTCGAATTAAGATAGTTATAGTTATAGAAATTGAATCAAAGCTTGAATATGAATATTACCTTGATTTAGAAATATAACCTATTGTAAATAACAAAGGTTTCTTGATCTTAGATGATTGCTTGGAATAGATTAGGAAACTTGGAAGTAAACTTGTAAACTTGGAAGTAAACTTGTAAACTTGGAAGTGTTCTTGATGTGTTCTTGAGTAATTCTTTTTATGATGATTATAGGTAATAACCAAAGCTTGTATTTGATGATTTTTACAGGAAAAATAGTAACTTAGATGTTCATGGAAGAGTGTGTGTGTGTTTTGAGAGAGAATTGGGAAGAAAATTGGAAGTGAAATTGAGTAGGTGGTGAGTGGTGAAGGTGAGTGGGGTTAAAAGGAGTTCTTGTTTTTGTTTCCTTGCTCATAAGTCATGCTAGATGTTAAATGATGGTTCCCACATGGTAAGGTGACTCACATGGACTGCTAAGAGCTGATCATTGGAGTGTATATACCAATAGTAAATACATTTAGAAGCTGTGTATTGTACAAGTACAAATACGAGTGCATACGAGTAGAATTGTTGATGAAAATGAATGAGGATGTAATCGTAAGCATTTTTATTAAGTAGAAGTACTTGGATAAGTGTCTTGAAGTCTTTCAAAAGTGTATGAATACATATTAAAACACTACATGTATATACATTTTAACTGAGTTGTTAAGTCATCATTAGTCGTTACATGTAAATGTTGTTTTGAAACCTTTAAGTTAACGATCTTGTTAAATGTTGTTAACACATTATTTATTATAACTAATGAGATGTTAAATTATTACATTATCATGATATAATGATGTATTAATATATCTTAATATGATATATATATATACAGTTAAATGTCGTTACAACGATAATTGTTACATATATGTCTCGTTTCGAAATCCTTAAGTTAGTAGTCTTGTTTTTAGATATGTAGTTCATTGTTATTATACTTAATGATATGTTTACTTATCATTTAACATGTTTATATATAGTGTATCAATATCTTAAAATAATTCATATGTAATTAGTAAGACGTTGTTATAACGATAATCGTTATATATACCGTTTTCAAGTTTCTTAATTCAATAGTCTCATTTTTATGTATATAACTCATTGTTAAAATACTTAATGAGGTACATACTTATCATAATATCATGATAACTATATATATATATATATATATATATATATATATATATATATATATATATATATATCCATATATCCATATGTATGTCATCATATAGTTTTTACAAGTTTTAACGTTCGTGAATCGCCGGTCAACTTGGGTGGTCAATTGTCTATATAAAACCTATTTCAATTAATCAAGTCTTAACAAGTTTGATTGCTTAACATGTTGGAAACACTTAATCATGTAAATATCAATTTCATTTAATATATATAAACATGGAAAAGTTCGGGTCACTACACTAGGTTTCTATCATGGCAACATATGAATAATCTAAGCTATCATGGTACTATCATAACGCATATTCAAACATGGATAATAATAACACATATTTAAATATAAAAGAAAAGCGTTTAGATTAGAACCTGAGAAGTGATTATAGATTCGCCCGAGATCGCTACAATTCTGGAAGTTCCTCCATAAAAACTAACTAATAACTACTAACTACTAACTAAACTACTACTAAATCTAAAATTGAGTGTTTCTTCAACGTGTGAAAGTTGAAGTGTGTTGAAATGGAGAGAATTGGCTCCTATTTATAGGGCCTCCTGGACTGGAAGGCCGTCCTGGCAGGCCGTTTATATTCTTGGCAGGCCGTCCAATTTTGTGTTCAGCCATCTAGTTTACCCGTCCAATTTGGTGTTGGGCTGTCCAATCGGGTGGTGGCCCATTTAATTGATCCGTGTAAATGGCAGGCCATTTGTAATCATGGCAGGCCATCTACATACATTGGCAGGCCTTTTTTCTTGATCTCTGGCATGACGTTTTTCTGGTGACTTCTGATATTTTGTCATTTTCGCTCTAGATTATTCGTTTTAAGTTCGTTTTCTTTGATTCTTTTTGCATTGCCTTCGTAATCACTAAATCTACAAAATGAAGCAAATACTTGCCACTTTTGGAAATAAAGTTTGAACCTTCATGGTTTTTGGGCTTAATATCGGGGGTAAAAACGTGACTAATTGAGCGATATCAGTACTTTTTTAGCTTTTTGGAATAAAAGAACAGAGACAATACGACGTAGAAACAACATATCCTCTTTGTCCCCTTACGCGGTACTAAGGTGTAAGATCCTGTTTTTCCAGTTAGCTGGGACGCCGTCCAAAATAATGGGACGCCGTCCAACATTGTAGGACTGGATGCCGTCCTGTTTATGGGACGCCGTCCAGATGAACTGACGGGCCAGCTGGTTGTTTTTGGATATTTTAGAAGGGTATTTTGGTATTTTCACTTTGGAACGAGTTTAAGGCCACTAGATCAGATCTTGGGGTGTCATTTACTCCACTTACAACAACCTCATCCCCTTCACTTCAATTTTAGAGAGAGAGATTCCTAGTGTGAGAAAGCTCAAGTAAAGGAAGAAGAAGCTAGTTTCGGGTCTTAGATCGAGTGATAAATTGTTCATCTCCTCACTAGCTACGTTTTGATTGTGGTGGTAAGTTCTCATCTTGATTTCCTTAGTTTAATTCGTTTAAAGGTTAGGGTTTGGGAAACGAATGAGCATAAAACCCATTGTAGGTGATTTTGGGAGGTTTTTTTTTTGGGTAAGATGGAGTCATGAGGACTCAAGAATGACTAACCTAGGGTTTCAAAATAATAAATGGTGTTAATGAGTCTTAAATGGTTAGTTAATCACTGCACTTGTGTTGTTAGTGAAAAGTGTTTCTAGGATTTATGGTTGACTTGAAATGGGTCAAATGGGTATGTTTTACCTAGCGGGATAAATTGGGTATGAAAACACCCTAGATATGTGTTGATGGGAGTCATAGAACCTTAATCACTAGCTTTTAGCGATTAGTTGGGGATTTGGACCTTCATTTAATGATTCTAGTGCAAATGGGTCATAAATACCCTTTTGGGTCATAAATGCACTAGTGAGGATAGTTGGTGGATAGTCCAACTTATTATGTGAATTAATTGGGCATTAATTTTATTAGGTGACTTGCTTTGAAGGTTACAAGTTGTTGGAAATCTTACAAGATGATAAGGTGAGTGGAATATCTATGTATGTATATATATGATTTATTGGCCCGTATTGATGGTGTCAGGTAGCCGTTTTGTGACTATAGTGTGGGGCATAGTCGTTTTGTCCACATTTTGTAATTATGCACATAGCTGTGTTTGTGCATATGGTGGTGAGTAATAGCCATGTTTTACTCACACGTTGTTGCCCGTATTAATTGTGCACATAGCCATGTTGTGCACATGATTGTGAGTAATAGCCGTGTTTTACTCACACATTGATCAAGTGATGCCATAGCTATTTTTGGAACACTTGGGGGTGATGCCATAGCCGTTTCTGGAACACCTCGGGGGTTAGCATACCATAGCCGTGTTTGGGCGCTAACGGTTGTTATGAACATCGATGATTTGTTTCGCGAAGTCATTCCCTTATGAAGATTTGGTTAACCATGGGTTATATTTGTTGACGTTAGCATTTAATTATTATTATGAATTATTATGCTATAAATGTTGCTAGTTGTACGAATTGATGATACTAGCCTTGTTTAGAGATGATATGCGATTATATGTGTTATATGATATCGTGGATGCGAGTAGGTAAGTTTTATATGCATGTATATATTTATTCTACTCACTAAGCGTTATCTTACCCTCTCGTTGTTTACCTTTTTAGGATCCGGCGCGGATAAGGGCAAATGTATCCGTTTGGACTAGTAGTGGCTCTCGAGGGTTTAGCATTTGGAAGTTCGGCCAAGATTTGAGTAGTTTAACCCCAAACACCATGCTCTAGTGTCGTTTGGAAATTAAACTTGAATGGTTGAAACTTTTATTTTTGAACGAAAATTGTAAGTCGGGTCGTTGTGGGCCCGGTGTTGTAAAACTTGTTTTGAATGTGGAAATCTCTTTGTTTTACTTATATGGATGTTTTATGATAATCGGTTATGTTTAAAAATTTCGGGAAGTGGATTTTCCGCTCGAGTAAGTTGGACCGCTGGGTCAGAAAGTTTTAGTTCATTTGGACACCGTCCAAGGTCCTTGGACGCCGTCCTGTATTTCAATGCTGGACACTGTCCAGATAACTGGACGCCGTCCAGATACACTAGTTCAGATTATTATTATTTTTTGTCGTGTTTTTGGATTGACGAGGGTTGGGTTGTTACATAAAGGACAAAAGCCAGCAAGTATAAATAGGCGTAACAAGAACGAATTAAGGATCACTTCTAGAATTACATTCCACTTCACTCACAAAAATACTCTCAAGTGTTTTCTCCTCAGCTAACCCGCGCAACCGGCATAGCACTCACAAAGACTTGTTTGACCAACAAAGTGACGATCAAGAATCGTTATCAATTGCCTCAGATTGACAATTTGTTTGACCTACTCCAAGGTGCGACGTATTTCTCTAAAATTGACCTACGGTCCGGCTATCACCAAATGCGGGTCCGTGAGGAAGATATTGAGAAGATGGATTTTCGAACTCGTTACGGGAATTTTGAATTTGTAGGGATGCCTTTCGGTCTTACGAATGCACCGGCGGCATTCAAGGATCTTATGAACCGAGTGTGCCAACCTATGTTGGACAAGTCGGTGATTGTGTTCATTGACGATATTCTTGTCTATTCTAAGAGCATGAAGGAACATGAACACCATTTGCGCGAAATTTTAAAGACGTTACGGAAGGAGAAGTTGTATGCTAAATTCTCAAAATATGAATTTTGGCTAAGGGAAGTGCAATTCCTTGGCCATATTGTTATCAAGGAAGGGATTCAAGTAGATCCGAGGAAGATAGAGACGTTAAAGAGTTGGGAACAACCGACTACACCTACGGAAATCCAAAGTTTTCTCGGATTGGCCGGTTATTATCGTCGGTTTATCCAAGACTTTTCTAAAATTGCCTCTCCATTGACAAAGTTGTCAAGGAAGAATACGAGATTCAATTGGGAGAACGAGCACGAAATTGCTTTTCAATTATTAAAAGAGAAATTGTGTCAAGCTCCGGTCTTAGTGTTGCCGGAAGGTGTAGAAGATATGACGGTTTATTGCGATGCCTCATTAAATGGAATCGGGTGCATTCTAATGCAATGGGGTAAAGTTATCGCTTACGCCTCTAGGCAATTGAAGGAACATGAAAAGAACTACCCGACGCATGATCTCGAGTTAGCGGCGGTGGTACATGCGTTGAAAATTTGGCGCCATTACTTGTATGGGGTTAAGTGTACGTTTTATTCGGATTACAAGAGTTTGAAACACCTTTTTGATCAACAAGATTTGAATTATCGTCAACGTAGATGGATGGATGTGGTAAAAGACTATGATTGTGAGATACTTTATCATCCGGGCAAGGCGAATGTGGTCGCGGATGCGTTAAGTCGAAAGAGTCAACATCCGACGATACGATTAGGATTGTTACGTATGATAATTACTAACGATTTTCTTGTTAAGCTCGGTGAGGTTCAAATTGAAGCTTTTGTTAATAACAAATGTGAGGAACGAATTGTGGGGCAAATGGAGTCTATTCAATTAGGCCCTCACGGGTTGTTATCCTTTCAAAGTAGGGTGTGGGTACCAAAGATGGGGGATTACCGAAAGGTGCTTCTTGATGAAGCGCACAAGTTAAAGTATTCCATTCATCCGGGTGCAACGAAAATGTACCTCGATTTGAAGAAAGAGTATTGGTGGCCCGGAATGAAACGTGATGTGGTTAAATATGTTGAACAATGTGTTACGTGTTTGCAAGTAAAAGCCGAACACCAAAAACCTTATGGTAAATTGCAACCTTTAGAAATCCCAAAGTGGAAGTGGGAGCATATTACCATGGATTTTATTACCAAGTTGCCGAAAACGGCAAGAACCCAATTTGATACTATTTGGGTGATTGTGGATAGATTGACGAAAAGTGCTTTGTTTCTTCCTATTAAAGAAGCAATTACATCGGAGGCACTTGCGAAAATGTTCATTAAAGAGGTGATATCGAGACATGGCGTTCCCACGACTATCATTTTGGATCGGGACACGCGTTTTACTTCTCGATTTTGGAAAAAGTTTCATGAAGATATGGGTACGAGGGTGAATATGAGTACGGCGTACCATCCTCAAACGGACGGTCAAATCGAACGTACGAATCAAACATTGGAGGATATGTTACGGGCGTCTATTATTGATTTTGGTGGAAATTGGGACGAACATTTACCTTTGGTGAAGTTTTCGTACAACAATAGTTATCAAACTAGTATCGGAATGCCACCTTATGAGATGCTCTATGGTAGAAGGTGTAGAACCTCGATTTATTGGAGTGAGGTGGGTCAAAGAGAAGTCGGGAGTACCAACTTGGTCCTAGAAACTAATAGTAAGATCGATATGATTCGAGCTCACTTGAAGGCGGCTCAAGATAGACAAAAGTCTTATGCTGATAAACGTAGGCGACTGATTATGTTCCAAGAAGGTGACATGGTTATGCTTAAGGTTTCTCCATGAAAGGGTATTATTCGATTCCGAAATCGGGGGAAGTTAGCTCCTCGGTTTATTGGGCCATTTAAGATTTTAGCTCGTGTTGGTGAAGTCGCGTATCGTTTGGAATTACCCGAAGAGCTTGCGGGGATCCATAATACATTTCATGTTTCCCATATCTATAAGTGTCTCGCGGATGATTCATCTTGGGTGCCGTTAGACGTGATCGAGCTAAACAACAAGTTAGAATACGTCGAAGAGCCGATTGCTATACTTGATGAAAAAGTCAAATTTTTGCGTAACAAAGAGATGAGGACTTTTAAGGTCCAATGGCGTCGTAGTAAAGGTTCCGAGTTCACAGGGGAACCCGAAGAATTTGTCTTGGTGTATCTTCCTGCGTGTCATGCGGCGTGGATTACGAGGACGCAATCCGGTTCAAGTGGGGGAGAGTTGTAAGATTCTGTTTTTCCAGTTAGTTGGGACGTCGTCCAAAATAATGGGACGCCTGTGACGACCCGGAAAGTTCCGACCAAATTTAAACTTAAACTTCATCTGATTTCGATACGATAAGCAAAGCCTATTATGTAGAGTCTCAAAAAGTTTGAACTATTGTCATACATTCAATTAACCTTTGGCCATTCCCGACGATTCACGAACAACTAATTGTATATATATATATATATATATATATATATATATATATATATATATATATATATATATATATATATATATAAGAATATATAATATTTGGATAAAGTATACTTTAAATAAAAAAAATAACAATTAGAATAATTAAGTACTGTTAATAGATAGGTATATGTTATTATGAGTTCCATTAAAAATATATATATAAATATTAACTATTCAGTAAATATCAACACATAATATAATATTACATAAATAATAAATAGTATTATATAAGATTTAATTTCAAGATTGAATATGATTGTTATATTAATATTATTATTATTACTTTTACTATTGATTAATATTGATATTAATATTTGTATTATAAATATAACATACAAATATAAAACTTGATATATATAAAATTGCTATAGTATTATTACTAATAATATTATATTCATTAATATCATTATAACTAATATTATTTTAATATCATTAATCAGATTATTATTATTATTTAGAAATTAAAGTATTATTAAACTTACTAAAATTATCATTTTTGTTATTATTAATAACATCATATTATTATTACCATTATTTTTAAGTTTAATATATTTTGCATCTTGTTAATAATAATAATATTATTATTATTAATATTAAAATAATTATTAGTAATTAGTATTATTATTATTATTATTAATAGTATTATTATTATATATTTATAAATAAATATTTATTATTAATAGCTGTAAACAAATGGGAATCTCTACAACATCACAATCAAACTTTATAAATCGTGTTTTTCTCCACCAAATCTGTACCAGCCGAATCATACATATATATCATTCTAAAATCTGTTTCAAATCGCTTTCCATCTGTAGATGATGATCTCAATTCGAACAAATTATGAACGACTTTTATTTTTTTATTATTTTTTTCTGATCAAGCAAATATTCTGTCGACCCTAAATTCATTATATAATTGAATACATTAAGTGTTAATTGTTACAAGAAAACCTACACTATCACTTAACAAATACAACTACCCTTTTACAGCCTTCAAAGTAGCGAATTAAATTGGAAATAGGGAGAACCCAGACGACCTGCCCTGTTCTTCCTCATTTTTCAATTAGAAAGATTTTGTAATAAATTTCAAAATGTGTAAGTGTTGTTTTGTTAGAAATCTTTTCTTTTAACTATTTGCAAAGCTTCATATGCCAAATTGTTTTAACAAGTACGAATTTTGAAAGTCAAACTTTAATTTCAAAAGTCAACTATTGTGTTCATCCGAAAATTCGAAGCCATACCGACGTTTCAAGTTAAATTAAGGATTCAAACAGTTTCAAATGATGATTTAACATCCTTTTCATGTTATAATCATAACCTATAACAGCCTCTAGTAGTGAATTTGATTTTGAGTTCGTTACATCTCTTCACGACCTGTTTTGCTTTTATTTTGATTTATTTATGTTTTAAATAATTTGATCAATTCAATAATGATTATGAGTCATTTATAAATTCAAAATAAATTCAGTGTGTTATTGATGTGTCTTGATTTGAACTCTGGTCGATTTGTATTAAATGAGGAAGAAGAAGGGATAGGAAGCACTGGTATACGGGTTATATAAATTAAATGGTATTATAAAACTGAAAAACGGGCAACAGCCCACTGGTTCGAGGTGTTAGGGAGTTTCAAGAGGTCTCGGGTTCGAGCCCGACTAGTGGCATTCTTTTTACCGAGCATTTTTGAGGTAGTTCCATATTTTTAAATTCATTTTATTATTATTGTTATTATTATTATTATTATTATTATTATTATTATTATTGTTATTATTGCTAGCTATTATTATGATTAATACTAAGCTAAGTATTGATTACCATGTATTGTTATTATGATTATAATTACAAATATGATTACAAATATTATTAATGTTATAACTAATATTATTATCATCGTTTGAATATATAAGTTTATCATTTTATTACTAGTGTAAGTATTATTAGTATTGTTACGATTATGAGTATTATTAATATTATCAGTATTAAGAGTATCACAAGTATTATTAATATCACTAATATTATTGTTAGTAAAAGTATTATTACTGTAGAAATTATGGTTATTATTATTATTACTATTAATATTATTATTACTAGTATTATAACTATTATTAGAATTATAATTATCATTATAAGTACCATAGTCATTACTATGATTATTATCGTTATAAGTATTATTATTTATATTATCATGAATATTACTAATAGATAATTACTAAAATCATTATTATAAGTATCATTAATCGATAAATTAATATTTTACAGTTGTTATTATAAATATCATTATTAATATCATTAATATAATTATTAACAATAATACCTTATTTAGTAATATTAAGTATTATGATTATTATCATTTTTATCCATATTAAGATAATCGTAGTATTACTAAAATTACTATTTTTTTTTACAAACAAATGATATATAAATATATAAAAAATACATTTAATACATATAACAGAACAACATTACTAGTTTTATATACAAAATGAATATATGAGACGTATAAATATATTAATACAAAAATGATATAATTAGTGAATTATATATACATAAACTTATTCGATTACGATTATATGTATTAATATATATACAAATGATATAGGTTCGTGAATCCGAGGCCAACCCTGCATTGTTCAGTTTTGTAATATGTATTTTTACTACAAAATACAGTATGGTGAGTTCATTTGATTCCCTTCTACTCTTTACATTTTTGGGAGTGAGAATACATGCGCTACTTTTACAACTGCTTTATTAAATGCTTTTGAAATACATTTTGAACTGCGAATACATGAAATGCTTTTATAAATGTTTGACGAGATAGACACAAGCAAAACATTCCTCGAATGAATTATGTGGACGTGATAATTGCCACCATTGAATTATGTGGACGTGATAATTGCCACAATTGATATGAATATTTTTCCCCTAATTATTATTGCTTGGTAACCTAAGAATTAGGGAATATCACTAATTTTGAGAATTAGTGCACGCCTAATTGACGCGAATCCTAAAGGTAGCTACTGGGTTTAACACCCCCACCCAGAATGTTCACTAGACGGGAGGGCTAGTGGCCGTGGTGTTTAGTACTTCGAAGTTTATATGATTATTATACAGACGAGATGTTCTGTTTTGGGGATATTATTATGCGCATTATATGTTAAGGTCGGTTACCAAGCCAAGCTATGAAAGAAATGAAAAGTGAATGTTATGTATCGAGAGAATGATTTTATACACAGGTTATGTGTATGTTATTTTTGGTACACGAGATATGTGTACGATTACAAAGATTTATGAAAGATGATTTCGTACACGAGAAAGGTGTACTGTATTTAAAAGATATCGCATGTACATTACAGGTGGGTATAGGATTCGAGCCCATTTGTACCATGCAGCATTTAAATCTTGTGGTCTATCAAAATGATGAATTTTATTGTTTTATAATAAACCTATGAACTCACCAACCTCTTGGTTGACACTTGAAAGCATGTTTATTCTCAGGTATGAAAGAAATCTTTCACTATGCATTTGCTCATTTTAAAGATATTACTTGGAGTCATTCATGACATATTTCAAAAGACGTTGCATTCGAGTCATTGTGTTCATCAAGATTATTATCAAGTCATTCATAGTTGGATATATTAGGAAATAGTATGCATGCCGTCAACTTTTGATGTAATAAAAGTTTGTCTTTTAAAAACGAATGCAATGTTTGTAAAATGTATCATATAGAGGTCAAGTACCTTGCGATGTAACCAAATGTAATGTATTCGTCCGGATGGATTAGGACGGGTCATTAGAGTTGGTATCAGAGCGGTGGTCTTAGCGAACCAGGTCTTGCATTAGTGTGTCTAACTAATAGTTGTTTAGATGCATTAGTGAGTCTGGACTTCGACCGTGTCTGCATGTCAATAGTTTTGCTTATCATTTCGTGTCAAAAATTATCTGCTTATCAATCTTAGGGAATCACTTGCTTATCATTCTTAGTCTAGACACATCATACTGCAATGATTGCATGAATAGTGTATAGACAAAATTCATATCTTAGCGTATCAGTTATTGTTACCTTTGCCTGACAGATTCCGTAGATTCCTCCGTAACTTATGGGATTTTAGTATTATATATGCATATGTAAATTATGTACAGCAAGGTACTAATATACATCTTATAATCTATTTCTTATCGAAAATCCTTCATCTGATCGTACGAGATGAATCCCTCAACTAGTTCGAGTCCCTCAAATTCCGATAGCTATTCCGATAGTTATTCCGACAGCTATTCCGACACGAATATTCACCTAAGCTCCGAAAGTAGCGTCACCAGAATGAATCAACCAATTAGCCATCCCCAATTCATGTGATGGGTTCGTAGACGACTTAATCAATGGAGACGCGAAGAAGGCGATCCTTCCCACCAACCAAATTGCCCTCTTAGCGAAGAACCTGAAGCACTTATCGGCGAACCTATCCGAAACACCGTTTTCTCTCTAATTTCCAGAATATCTCGTCACGATTATATTCTATCTAAAATTCTAAACCTTATTCATTCGCTCGTTCCGACTGACAATCATCCCGGAATAATAAAAGAAGTCAACAAACTTCGCGCTCGAATAATCAATTTGGAGAATATGGTGAAAAATTTACCAGCTTCAACAACATCACCGATACCAGCAGTACCATCAGTAACAACACCAGTACCATCAACAATCCATGCCTCAACATCTCAATCTGTACCTCGAGTCTTACATTCTATCTAATTTGTAAACATATCAAGAACATATTTTCTTGATAGTTCTATCTTTCCTCTTGAATTCTAATAATTTAACCAATCAAGGTCGTGCTATTACAATCTCTCTCATAGAACATTAGTCATGTTCATTCGAAACTTCATATCTATGAATTCCGGACCATTATCCGCTTAACTTAGAGTCATGAAGAGAATAAAAAAGGCCAAGAGCTCCGAAATATACGGGATAATATAAAGTCCGATAATAACACATAAATTACAAACCGCGTATATCAATGTTTATCGCAACATAAAGACACGGGAGAATTAAAAACACTATAACCCCAAGGGCGAAGTAGAAGAAAACATATTCCTCCGGTGGAAGTTGGAAAAGGAAAATGATTGTTGCGATAGTCAGGATAAAGACAAGAATCAGAACTGGATTAAGCATTTTCACAATCTTTTGAAATTGGGAATTGAGTATAGGAGTGGTGAGAATAATGGAACGGAAGAGCTTAATTTATAATGAAAAAATCATACAGAGTAATCGAGGCAGATCACCGTATTTATTTATAGAGATCTTAATTTCCTTATTCGCCGAAGAATCAAATCTTTTTATTTCGAAGATTTTCTTTAAATTCCATGAATTCCGGAATTCAACCGAGACAACGTCAAAAGTTAAGATGCACCTTATTTTCTAAAATCAACAGTGACTACGTCACCGGTTAGGACAAACCTGCATATACTCATTTCACTCTTTAGTGATAGTTTCATTCGTACTCTTCGAGTAATCGAATTGTCTTATTCACATTACTCAATGGTGATAAAACTCTATTCAACAGCTCATATTCATCATGAAAACATTTTTACTGTTAGCCATGACCATCTCACTCAAATTTCGGGACGGAATTTCTTTAACGGGTAGGTACTGTGACGACCCGAAAATTTCCGACCAAATTTAAACTTCATCTGATTTCGATACGATAAACAAAGCCTATTATGTAGAGTCTCAAAAATTTTGAACTATTGTCATACATTCAATTAACCTTTGGCCATTCCCGACGATTCACGAACAACTAATTGTAAATAAATAAATAATATATATATATATATATATATATATATATATATATATATATATATATTAATATAAGAATATATAATATTTAGATAAAGTATACTTTAAAAAAATAAAAAAATAACAATTAGAATAATTAAGTACTGTTAATAGATAGGTATATGTTATTATGAGTTCCATTAAAAATATATATATAAATATATAAATATTAACTATTCAGTAAATATCAACACATAATATAATATTACATAAATAATAAATAGTATTATATAAGATTTAATTTCAAGATTGAATATGATTGTTATATTAATATTATTATTATTATTATTATTACTTTTACTATTGATTAATATTGATATTAATATTTGTATCATTATTATTGTATGCTATCATTAAATATATATATATATATATATATATATATATATATATATATATATATATATATATATATATATATATATATATATATATATATATATATATATATATCTTCTATTATTATAATTAGTATTATCAATATAACATACAAATACAAAACTTGATATATATTAAATTGCTATAGTATTATTACTAATAATATTATATTCATTAATATCATTATAACTAATATTATTTTAATATCATTAATCAGATTATTATTATTATTTAGAAATTAAAGTATTATTAAACTTACTAAAATTATCATTTTTGTTATTATTAATAACATCATATTATTATTACAATTATTTTTAAGTTTAATATATTTTGCATCTTGTTAATAATAATATTATTATTATTATTATTATTAATATTAAAATAATTATTAGTAATTAGTATTATTATTATTATTATTAATAGTATTATTATTATTATATATTTATAAATAAATATTTATTATTAATAGCTGTAAACAAATGGGAATCTCTACAACATCACAATCAAACTTTATAAATCGTGTTTTTCTCCACCAAATCTGTACCAGCCAAATCATACATATATATCATTCCAAAATTTGTTTTAAATCATTTTCCATCTGTAGATGATGATCTCAATTCGTACAAATTATGAACGACTTTTATTTTTTTTATTATTTTCTTTCTGATCAAGCAAATATTCTGTCGATCCTAAATTCATTATATAATTGAATACATTCAGTGTTAATTGTTACCAGACGACCTACACTATCACTTAACAAATACAACTACCCTTTTACAGCCTTCAAAGTAGCGAATTAAATTGGAAATAGGGAGAACCCAGACGACCTGCCCTGTTCTTCCTCATTTTTCAATTAGAAAGATTTTGTAATAAATTTCAAAATGTGTAAGTGCTGTTTTGTTAGAAATCTTTTCTTTTAACTATCTGCAAAGCTTCATATGCCAAATTGTTTTAACAAGTACGAATTTTGAAAGTCAAACTTTAATTTCAAAAGTCAACTATTGTGTTCATCCAAAAATTCGAAGCCATACCGTTTCAAGTTAAATTAAGGATTCAAACAGGTTCTAATGATGATTTAACATCCTTTTCATGTTATAATCATAACCTATAACAGCCTCTAGTAGCGAATTTGATTTTGAGTTCGTTACATGTCTTCACGACCTGTTTTGCTTTTATTTTGATTTATTTCTGTTTTAAATAATTTGATCAATTCAATAATGATTATGAGTCATTTATAAATTCAAAATAAATTCAATGTGTTATTGATGTGTCTTGATTTGAACTCTGGTCGATTTGTATTAAATGAGGAAGAAGAAGGGATATGAAGCACTGGTATACGGGTTATATAAATTAAATGGTATTATAAAACTGAAAAACGGGCAACAGCCCACTGGTTCGAGGTGTTAGGGAGTTTCGAGAGGTCTCGGGTTCGAGCCCGACTAGTGGCATTCTTTTTACCGAGCATTTTTGAGGTAGTTCCATATTTTTAAATTCATTTTATTATTATTGTTATTATTATTATTATTATTATTATTATTATTATTATTATTATTATTAATATTAATTATTGTTATTATTGCTAGCTATTATTATGATTAATACTTAGCTAAGTATTGATTATCATGTATTGTTATTATGATTATAATTACAAATATGATTACAAATATTATTAATGTTATAACTAATATTATTATCATCGTTTGAATATATAACTTTATCATTTTATTACTAGTGTAAGTATTATTAGTATTGTTACGATTATGAGTACTATTATTATTATCAGTATTAAGAGTCTCACAAGTATTATTAATATCACTAATATTATTGTTAGTAAAAGTATTATTACTGTAGAAATTATGGTTATTATTATTATTACTATTAATATTATTATTACTAGTATTATAACTATTATTAGAATTATAATTATTGATAGTTTGAGCAGGGTGGTATAAAATACTATTAAATTTTACAAGAAATACTATTACATACGATACAATTTTACACAAGATATTTATTTATTTAGAGAATGGATATACTTAAACCTTGCTACAACACTTATAGGCAGTGTACCTAATCGTACAATAGTGTAGTTTTTAGTAAGTCCGGTTCGTTCCACAGGGAAAATCTTTAAACAAAGCTTAACGCTATATTAGTTTACTTTTATAAAAATACAAATATATATATAAGTAATATTATTATTATAAAGGGAGGTTTTTACCGTTTAATGACCGGTTTGTCGATTTTAAAACTTTAGTCGCAGTTAAAACCAAATGTAAAATAATAAATAAATACAAGACTTAATTTAAAGCGTAAAGTAAATAACGATAATGAAATTGCGAATAATAAAAGTGCGATAAAATAAACTTGCGATAATTAAAAAGTACGATAATTAAAAGTGCAATTAAATACAATAACAATAAAAATGCGATAATTAGAAGTGCAATTAAATATAAAATAAAGGAAATTAAATATGAAATAAAAGAATTATGCTTATTTAAACTTCCGTAACCATGATGTTTGACGTGTTGATTTTAGTTTTATGCCCATGGGTTAATTGTCCTTTATCCTGGATTATTTAATATGTCCGTCTGGTTTTTGTCCATAACAGTCCATCAGTCATAAATATAAAGTGAGAGTGTCCTCGTCAAATTATCCTTATACCCGAAGTTAAATATTCCAACTAATTGGGGATTCGAATTGTAACAAAGTTTTAATACTTTGTTTAATGAATACACCAGGTTATCGACTGCGTGTAAACCAAGATTTTACTACTTTGTTAACAATTACACCAATTACCCTTGAATGTAATTCACCCCTGTTTCAACAATTCTAGTGGCTATTAATCCATTCCAGTGTCCGGTTAAATGAACGATTATTCGTACATATAAATACCCCGGCCATCGTTTCCGATCGAGTGTATATGGTAATTTATAGGGACGCCCAATTGTAAATCTTTATATTAACATTAACAAACTATCATTTAGTTAAACAAATATAAAGCCCATTAATAGCCCATAGTCTAATTTCCACAAGTGTCGTTCTTTTGTCCAAACCCCAATTATGGTACAAAGCCCAATTACCCAATTTTAGTAATTAGCCCAACATCATGATTACTTCGTTTTAAATAAGCATAATAATAACTTAGCTACGAGACATTAAATTAAAAAGGTTGAACATAACTTACAATAATTAAAAATAGCGTAGCGTTACACGGACAGAATTTCGACTTACACCCTTACAACATTCGCTAACATACCCTTATTATTAGGATTAAAATTAAAATTAAAATTAAAATTAAAATATAAATATAAATATTTACGTATAGATATAGAGAGGATGGATATATGATTTGTGAAAAATGATCAGAATTCGGTTGGCTTTATAGGGAATTGAGTTCAGGGATACTCCGCGACTCGCGGCAATTTTTTCCTTCAAACTCCGCGAGTCGCGGAGTTTGAAAATACAGCTCACCAACTTTGGAGTCTTTCTTGCCGACGGATTTTTATTATTTATATAATATATAAATAATTATAAGAATTATTTAAATATTATATTATATTTATGTGCATAGTTGACTTGTAATTTTTAGTCCGTTGCGTCGAGCGTTGAGAGTTGACTCTGGTCCCGGTTCCGGATTTTCGAACGTCCTTGCGTACAATTTAATATCTTGTACTTTGCGTTTTGAATCTTGTACTCTTGTAATTTCGAGACGTTTCTTATCAATAATTGGAACCTCTTTGATTGTATTTTGTACTTTTGAGCTTTTTGGTCGTTTGCGTCTTCAATTCGTCGAATCTGTCTTTTGTCTTCACCTTTTATTATTTAAACGAATATCACTTTTAAATAGAACAATTGCAACTAAAAGCTTGTCTTTCTTGAGGAATAATGCTATGAAATATATGTTCGTTTTTAGCATTATCAAATATTCCCACACTTGAGCGTTGCTTGTCCTCAAGCAATATCGTCTTGAAATACTAGAATCACTTCTTTATTCTTCACACTTTGTACATCAGTGATTTCTATACGGCGGTATAAACAATGGTAGTAACGATATGGTTTACAGTCCCACATGACTATAAAAATTTAGATCCATTAAGGAAATTGGATCTTTATGAAAACATTTGATCTTTTGAAAATTAAATCTAGTTTTTACCCTAGATAAGTTTTCCGGAATAACCCTTCACCGGTGTTTGCAAAATATTTTTGTGGGTTTGGTGGGTTTCAGATTTGAAAATTTTAGCTCAAAACTTATGGTTTTGTGTCACCCACTTGCTAACCTTGTATTTGGAAAGCAACACGTCCAGTTTACTTGTCCCGTATATTACCTTTTGGTAAACTACCGTCCGGTTGTAAAGGAAAGCGTTGAACAAGCAACTGTTAAGGCAATGTCCCCTGACATGCTTTTAATTATGGTCTATAACGTGTCGGACGCAATTACTATCCTTGGTAGGAGCAATAGTAAATCTCACCCTTATAATTTTTCGGTCTGGCACAAGGTCCTGTCCTTGACCATGCTATGCAACCACCGTTCTTACGGTTGACACCCGATTTGGTTCAGGTGACCTAATGAATTCCAGGTGAATTCCTAGGATTTTACGTTCAATGGTAATGAACGCATTGAAAATGGGTTTTTAGAAAACAAATCGGTTTGTAATTTTGATCAAAATATTTTCTCGTTCAAGCTCGAGTTTAGATATCATCGAATTCCATGAGTTTGAATTCTCAATCTTTAAGGTCAATCTCTAGGATTGAGTAACATCAGGCTTAAAAGCTGATTTTTGATCTTTTAAGGAGATTATCCTTTCTGGGGATCTGATTCATTAGTCTTATCAAGCTAATTTGCACGGTGCCTCCCCATTTTACGATATAAATCCTTCTCATGGTTAGGATAAATCTGACCACTTGGCGACCCTGTTTAATGCTGAGGTCCGTGGATTTCCTGCTGATTTTAGTGATGACTTTTCTAGATTTTTCGTCAACCTACAGCTGGTCTGGATGACAACTTCATGACCTAAATCAAGAAGCACGTTTCTTTTTTGGAAGACTTTACTTCCTTTTAATGATGGAATTGATTCATCGTGTAGATCCATCTCTTCTTTTCTTTCATCGGGTAAAACAGTTTAGTTTAGTCCAAAGTAAAAGTATTTTCAGTTATTTGTACAAAAATATGTGACATATGTTTTGAATAACTTGGTAATTTTTCCCACACTTGGCTTTTATTTTCCTTTTTATTGTCCTCTATTCCATTTTAAATGAATTTTAACATTTTGGTTTGTTTCTCAATTTATGTCCTTTCTGAGGTAACAATAATTTCAGTGTTAACACCTAGTTTTATCGTTCATAAATATGTATAAACATGATTTTGAGTTCATTTAATTGAAAATTTTGAAAATTTTTTACTAGAATTGGGTAGTCAGTATATAAGACTAGGGCTGTTCTTTATTATCAGAGAGCACTAGATTCTAATACTACTACTACGTTTTTAATGGTAACCAAGTGTTTAAGATAAAAATTTTAAAATCCGAAAGAATTTAACCCCTTCCCACACTTAAGATCTTGCAATGCCCTCATTTGTAAGAAATCGGTAACAATTTAAATTATTGAGGGTGATTTGTGTGAAAATGATTAAATTTTACCAAAGTTTCCAAACATATTTGTGTTTTCTTGCTGAATGATAAATGGTGCATATCATTTGTTCATTCCGTCTTGTTGTTATTTCACATATATTTTGCATCTTGTCGTCAAAATTAGTTGCTTTTGCTGAACTTAATGCCAGTCTTTGAAAATGCGTTGTTTTACCCTGTTATGTACATAAGATAAACTGCAAACATATATACATATTTTTGAAGTTTGGTATATTACCCCACATTCAAAAATTATTAAAATCTAATAATAAAAGTTAGAAAATTATAAAAACTATTACAATATTAAATAAGTATTAAACGTATCAACATTACAAATTACAAAATAAATAAAACTAAGTAGACTAGGGATGATACTGATACCAATAGGGGTTCCACGCATAACCATAGGTGCTATAAAATGCTTCGGCTGGGTTATACGTAGGATACAGTGGTTGAATCTCTATAGACCAGGGAGGGAATATGGGCTTTGGAGTAGGAATATAGTTTCTACCTATATGTTGGCAATAAGCTATGATTTGGTTTTGATGAACTTGCCAATCATCAAATGCTCTTTGTCTAGCATTTTCGTACTCCTGTGAAGCTATAAACCTTTGCATTTCTTGCATTTCATTTCCCCCTCCTACATTACCTTGCTGTTGGTTTCTCTCAACCTGTGGATGTCTACCATGGTATTGTACTGCGACGTTATTTCGCCTCTTCAAAACTTTCGCACCATGGTATACATTTAAACCTATTGTATCGCGGGGTTCTGGTTCTTCGACTAATAATCCCCCCCGACTTATATCCACACCGAGATATTCAGCAATCAAAGTAATAAATATACCACCTCCTATTATTCTATGCGGTCTCATCCCCCTAACCATAGCTGATAAATAATAACCCACACAATAAGGTATACTTACAGCGCTTTGTGGGTCTCGAATACACATATGGTAAAACAAATCCTGTTCATTTACCTTTTCCTTGTTCTTACCTCTTTGGGTAATCGAATTACCTAAAAACCTATGAATTACTCTTAATTCAGCTCTATCTATATCCAAATAAGAGTAATTTCCCCCTTTGAATCGGTGATGGCTTGTCATTTGACTCCATACACCATGTGTATCAAAATTTTCATCTATCTTTCTACCATTTAGTATCAACCCTCTACAATCGGCATATGCTAACTCCTCAGGCGTATATATACGTAAAGCCTGAGCCATGTCTAGTAAAGACATGTGGCGCATCGAACCTCCTAACAAAAATCTAATAAAAGATCGATCGGTTAAACTATCTACCCGATCATTTAATTCTATACTACACAACAATTCTTCACACCATACTTTATATACAGGTCTACGCATGGTGAATAAACGTACCCAGTCGTTAAAAGTAGAATTACCATACCTCTGTGCAAGTAATTCCCTAATTGGCCCGGCCAATTCTACAGCTTCTAATGGTCCCCATTCTATGACCCTAGGTACCTCAACAACTTTAGAATAAAGAGTATGCAAACCCCTTTAGTATTTTGGATAATCTATCCAAAGTCTGTCAAATCTCAGGTTCGGGTGCAAATCTTCCAAGTGCATATCAGAAAATGTCATGACTGGATGAGGTATATCTTGCTTGTAGTAGTTATCCACCTCCTGTTGTTCTGCATTCTCAGCAGGAGCATTGCGAGCTTGGGATGAAGATTCACCCCTTTCAGTCTGCAAAACACATCAAACACAATTTTTGTGCATCCAAATATGCATTAGTGTCAGCAAAATCATCAATCAAAATAATTACAATGACATGATCAATTTATATCAAACTTAAACTCATTTTCATATTTTCATCAAATCTACACTTTTTCAAATAAGCATATACGAAAATGTTCGTCAAGTTCATAAGCATTCAACTTAAATAACATGTCAAAATAATCATTACTAGCAATTAAACAAGTTTCAAATGGCATTATCTCTCAAAAATCAAGTTCATGAATTTTAGACTTGAAAAAGTCCACTTTAATTATCAAAATCATGTTTAGGCTCAAAGTTTGGATCATTTAACTACCTAAACATGTTACACTACTTAATTTAGTAACAATTCATGACAAAAATCGGCCATAACCTGTTTATATCAAAAAGCCCCAAATTGCTCAAGAACACAAACCCTAGATTACTCAAAATTTGAAGTTTAAGGCTTCTAATCATGTTAAATAGCATCAATATAGGTTATACAAGCATAATACATAAACAATTTAAGCATAATTACACTAAAAAGCATCAAAATCAAATTGGGGAAAAAATTGCTCAAGAACACTAATTTTCGGATTAAATGGTGTTTAGGTGTAGAAATTTACCGTTTTTCTTGAGTAATTCCTTGATAGCATCCTTCTCAACATGATTTTAGTAAAAGATTTGATGATTAACGGTTAAAAATTGTGATTTTGGGGGTGTTTTTCGGGTTTTTTCGGGTATTATTTTCGCAGTATTTTTGAGTTGTGTGTGGACTGATCAGTTCAGCTCGATTTTATTTTTTTCTGTATTTTGGTCCTCCCGCGAGTCGCGGGGTTTAAACCTTCAAACTCCGTGAGTCGCGGAGTTTGTTTTTTTTTTATATATCTTATACTAATTAAAACAATTAAGTAATTAATTTTAAAATTTTGTTTCCCTTGTTATTTAGGACGAGGTCGTTTCGGATTGATGTCCTAGTCCGTCCCTCGACAAAATTTTAAAATTTGTCTTTTTGTAGCGATTGTTTTAAAAGCTAAGATTTTTGGGGTTTTTTAATGTTTTTGGCATACTTTAATTCAATAAGATTAAAAATAATGATAATAAAAGTTCTCGTCCCTCCCTTGGGTAAAGCAATTTCGGTTCAACGACCTAGTCTTCAACTTACGACGAATTTTAAAAATCATATTTTTAACTTAATGAGATAAAGTAAATTTTTGTTTTTAAATTCACACAATTTAAATATAAAATTCAAAATTAATATTAAAAATTCACACCAAACTTACAATTTAAAATGCATAAAAATAAAATTCATATTTTAAAAATTAAAAATTCACACCAAACTTAATTTAAAAATTCATATTATAAATTCACACCAAACTTATATTAATTTTTCAAATATTTATAATTTTAAATATATTGATTTTATAAAGTTTACAATATTAATTTAAGATTTATATATTAATTTTAAAAACATGGTAAAAATAAAATTAAAAATCTTTTTGGCTTTTTATCCCACTTTAATCAATCAAATATTATCAAAAATATGCGCCCCTCTTTTTGGTAAAGTAATTTCGGTTCCAAGACCTAATTTAACTCATGACGAATTTTTGAAATATTTTGGGTTGATTGTTTAAAGATATTTATACCTTAAGAATAAACGTTAAATTTCGCAGTGATGTAATAAATTTTTGAATGATATCAATAATTTCGGTCGCCAAACCTAATTTTATTCAATACCAATTTAATACTTTATAGCGAACAAATTAGCGTTTATTATCAAAAGGTTAAAAATAAAAATAAAAAATAATAAAAACTGTACAGACTTACCTGTGAGATAGTATTCTTAGTTATATGATCTATCCCATTCATAAGATAGTCGGTTTAATTGGTTTTCCATGGCTGCATAGGCGTAACCTCGAGCATTCAGTGTCTTTTCTTCTAAACATATGAACGGTCCGTCTCTGCATAAAGTAACAAATTTGGTGTTTGAATAGGTTTGATTATTTGAACATTTACCTCCATGTGACCATTTTCCGCATTTGTGACATCTTTCTAGGTGTCGTGCTCTTCTTTTCGCTGCGGATTTTGATTTTCCTTTACCAAATTGTAACTTATTATCTTCGCATCTGGATTCTTTTCTAACTCCGTCCAATCTTTCTCTGATTACTGATACTGTTTCACTCGGTAGTGTGTCATTATTACGTTTAGTGATCAAAGCGTGTAACATTAGACCATGGTTTAGTTCACAGGCAGTCTTCATTTCCTAAAAAAAATAAAAATTCAGAATGGGAGGAGAAGACTAGTTCTTTAGGGTCTGCTAGGGAAAGACCATTCAGGTTCCATTTTCGAGAACTACACGAAAATAGACAATCTAACTCTAACAGAAATACATATTATCCTTTAAAGACTTGATTCTCCCCACACTTAGTTAGCTGTGGTGTCGAAATTGTGATTAACTTCGTTGTCGACTTCCATCGGACTATCTATGTAGTGTTTAACTCTGTGACCATTAGCTTTAAATTCAATCCCATTTGAATTTATTAATTCTATCATTCCGTATGGGAAAACTCTTTTGACTATGAATGGTCCAGACCATCTTGATTTTAATTTTCCAGGAAATAGCTTGAATCGTGAATTGAAAAGAAGAACTCTGTCTCCTTCCTTAAATTCTTTTGAACTTCTGATTCTTTTATCATGTCATTTCTTCGTTCTTTCTTTATAGATTAACGAATTTTCGTATGCTTCATGACTTAATTCTTCTAATTCGTTTAGTTGACTTAATCGTAGACGTCCAGCTTCATGTATATCAAGATTACATGTCTTCAAAGCCCAAAATGCTTTGTGTTCAATTTCTACTGGAAGATGACATGCTTTTCCATAAACAAGTCTAAAAGGTGTGGTTCTAATTGGAGTTTTGTTGGCTGTTCTAAAAGACCAGAGTGCATCCTCCAATTTAATGGACCATTCCTTCGGATTTGATCCTACGGTTTTCTCTAGAATACGTTTTAAAGCTCGGTTGGTATTTTCAACTTGTCCACTTGTTTGTGGATGATATGCGGTGGAGATTTTATGAGTTACTCCATATCTTTTAAGAACTTTCTCAAGTTGATTATTACAGAAATGAGTACCCTGATCACTTATTAAAGCTTTCGGTGTTCCAAACCTTGCAAAAAGACGTTTTAAAAAGTTGACTACAACTCGTGCATCGTTAGTTGGGAGAGCTTGTGCTTCCGCCTATTTAGATACATAATCAATGGCTACGAGTATATATAGATTATTATGAGATTTTGGAAATGGACCCATAAAGTCAATACCCCAAATGTCAAATACTTCACATACTTGGATGACATTTTGTGGCATTTCATCACGTTGACTTATTTTTCCGGCCCTTTGACAAGCATCACAGGATTTGCAAAGAAGGTGTGAGTCTTTGTAAATTGTAGGCCAATAGAATCCAGCATCATAAACTTTTCTTGCTGTTAGTTGAGGCCCATAATGCCCTCTTGTTGGTCCTGTGTGACAATGGTTTAATATTTTACTAGCTTCATCTCCAAATACACATCGGCGTATTATTCCATCGGGACAACTTTTAAACAAATGAGGATCTTCCCAAAAATAGTGTTTTATATCACTGAAGAATTTCTTTCGTCTTTGGTACGATAATTCTTTTTCAAGGAATCCACAAACTAAGTAGTTTGCATAGTCTGCAAACCATGGTATTTCATTATAATCTATCTTCAATAGATATTCATCAGGAAAGTTGTCTTGTATGGTCGATTCATTTAGAACTTCTAACTCAGGATTTTCAAGACGAGAAAGATGATCAGCGGCGAGATTTTCTGCTCCTCTTTTATCTCGGATTTCAATATCAAACTCTTGTAAGAGTAAGATCCAACGGATTAATCTTGGTTTAGCATCTTGTTTTGAAAATAGGTATCTAAGAGCAGAATGGTCGGTATAGACTACCGTTTTTGCTAGAACGACATATGATCGAAATTTGTCAAAAGCAAAGACAATAGCAAGGAGTTCTTTTTCAGTAGTTGTATAGTTCGTTTGTGCTCCTTGTAACGTCTTACTAGCATAATATATAGGTTGAAATCGTTTTTCAATCCTTTATCCTAAAACGGCTCCCATTGCAAAATCACTTGCATCGCACATTAGTTCAAATGGTAGATTCCAATTTGGTGTTATCATGATCGGCGCATTAGTGAGTTTCTCTTTAAGAATATTAAAAGATTTGATACATTCATCTGAAAAGATGAATGGAGCATCCTTTTCTAGGAGTTTATTCATAGGAGTGGCAATTTTAGAAAAATCTTTTATGAAACGTCGGTAAAAACCGGCATGCCCTAGAAAACTCCTAACTCCTCTAACATTGGTGGGATGTGGAAGTTTAGCAATTACATCTACTTTAGCTCTATCCACTTCAATTCCTTCTTTTGAAATTTTATGTCCAAGAACGATGCCTTCTTTAACCATAAAATGGCATTTCTCCCAATTAAGAACTAGATTTGATTGTTCGCATCTAATAAGCATTCGTTCCAGATTAACTAGACATGATTCAAATGTATCACCGAAGACTGAAAAGTCATCCATGAAAACTTCCATGCATTCTTCTTTCATATCGTGAAAAATCGCCATCATACACCTTTGAAAGGTTGCAGGGGCGTTGCAAAGTCCAAATGGCATGCGTTTGTAAGAAAAAGTACCATAAGGGCACGTGAATGTGGTTTTCTCTTGGTCCTCGGGTGCTATTGGAATTTGAAAATATCCGGAAAATCCATCTAGAAAACAATAGTAACTATTTCCGGCTAATCTTTCCAACATTTGATCTATGAAAGGTAAGGGAAAGTGATCTTTTCTGGTGGCGTCATTTAATTTTCTATAATCAATACACACACGCCATCCTGTTACAGTCCTAGTAGGAATAAGCTCATTTTTCTCATTTGTAATGACAGTCATGCCACCCTTCTTAGGCACGCATTGAACTGGGCTTACCCATGGACTATCAGAAATTGGATAAATTAAACCTGCATCTAGCAGTTTAATAATCGCTTTCTTAACTACATCTTGCATATTAGGATTTAGTCTTCGTTGGCGTTGCACATACGTTTTATGACCTTCTTCCATAAGGATTTTATGTGTGCAATACGAACGACTTATTCCTTTAATATCATGAATCTTCTATGCAATGGCTGGTTTATGGGCTTTCAACACAGAAATGAGTTGTGATTTCTCATTTTCAGTAACAGAAGACGATATTATTACAGGTAATTCAGATTCACCATGTAAATAAGCGTATTCCAAATGGTTTGGAAGTGGCTTTAACTCTAATTTCAGAGGTTCTTCTATCGATGATTTATATCGATATCTGTCTTCTTCTTTTAGCATTTGAATTTCTTCTGTTGTTGGTTCATATCCATTAGCTATAAGTGTAGCTAACATTTCAGCTTCATCAATTGCTTCATTACCTTCTCCTAAAGAACATTCTCCTGTTCCTTGTAATTCTGGAAATTCTTCTAACAATTCTGCATGTGCATCTATAGTTTGAATATAATAACATGTATCATCTGTAGATTGTGGTTGTTGCATTGCTCTATCAACTGAAAAGGTAACACTCTCGTCCTCTATACTTAGGGTCAATTTCTTACCGAACACGTCTATCATTGCTTTAGCCGTGTTTAAGAATGGTCTTCCAATATGAGAGGAACTTGAGAATCTTCTTCCATGTCCAGAACAACAAAATCTACTGGAAATACTAAAGTACCAACTTTAACTAGCATGTTATCCATTATCCCTCTAGGATATTTTATTGATCTATCGGCTAGTTGTATGCTTATTCTGGTTGGTTTCAATTCTCCAAGGTCTAGTTTAGCGTATAGTGAATACGGCATTAGATTTATACTAGCACCTAAATCTGCTAATGCTTCTATTGAACTAAGACTACCCAGAAAACATGGAATCGTGAAACTTCCTGGATCAGATAGTTTTTCTGGTATCTTATTCAACAGCACTGCTGAACAATTAGCATTCATGGTAACAGCCGAGAGTTCTTCCATTTTCTTTCTATTTGAGATTAGATCTTTCAAGAATTTAGCATATCTAGGCATTCCTGAAATCACATCAATGAAAGGAAGATTTACATTTATCTGTTTAAACATATCCAAGAATTTGGATTGCTCGGCTTCAAGTTTCTCTTTCTTCATTTTACTCGGGTAAGGAAGTGGTGGTTGATATGGTTTAACATAAGGTTTAGCCTTAACTGTGTTATCTTCATTAACCTTCTCAATGTAGTGACCCGAACTTTTCCAAGTTTATATATATTAATTGAGATTGATATTTACATGATTAAATGTTTCCAACATGTTAAGCAATCAAACTTGTTAAGACTTGATTAATTGAAATATGTTTCATATAGACAATTGACCACCCAAGTTGACCGGCGATTCACGAACGTTAAAACTTGTAAAAACGGCATGACGATATATACATGGATATACATATGGTTAACATGAGATTATGATAAGTAAGTATCTCCATAAGTATATTAACAATGAGTTATATACATATAAACAAGACTACTAACTTAAGGATTTCGAAACGAGACATATATGTAACGATTATCGTTGTAACGACATTTAAATGTATATATATCATATTAAGATATATTAATATATCATAATATCATGATAATATAATAATTTAACATCTCATTAGATATAATAACCAATGGGTTAACAACATTAATTGAGATCGTTAACTTAAAGGTTTCAAAACAACACTTACATGTAACGACTAACGATGACTTAACGACTCAGTTAAAATGTATATACATGTAGTGTATTTAGATGTATTAAAATACTTTTGGAAGACTTCAAGACATATATCAAAACACTCATACTTAACGAAAATGGTTACAGTTACTTTCCCATTCTTTTCTTTCATCAAGAATTCTAGTCGTATTCTTACCCGTATTATACACAGCTTCAAAACGTATGACTAATCAATTTTAACTTCTACCATGAGCTAGTCAACTAACTAGAACTCCTTTTAACCCCACTCACCACTCACCAATTACCACTCATCATTCACTCCATTTCACTTCCAATTCTCTTTCTAATTCTCTCTCAACACACACACACTATTATGAACGTATTTTTCCAGTAGTTAATCATCATCTTCATCAAAAATCACTTCAAGAATCAAGCTATAATTATCATAGGAAGAACACTTCAAGAACACTTCAAAAATCCCTTCAAGTTTACTAATTTACTTCCAAGGTTTCTAATCCATTCCAAGTAATCATCTAAGATCAAGAAACCTTTGTTATATACAGTAGGTTATCTTTCTTATTCAAGGTAATATTCATATTCAAATTTTGATTCAATTTCTATAACTATAAACTATCTTAATTCGAGTAAAAATCTTACTTGAACTTGTTTTTGTGTCATGATCCTACTTCAAGAACTTTCAAGCCATCAAAGATCCTTTGAAGCTAGATCATTTATTGTCACTTCCAGTAGGTTTACCTACTAAACTTGAGGTATTAATGATGTTCATAACATCATTCGATTCATATATATAAAACTATCTTATTCGAAGGTTTAAACTCGTAATCACTAGAACATAGTTTAGTTAATTCTAAACTTGTTGCAAACAAAAGTTAATCCTTCTAACTTGACTTTTAAAATTAACTAAACACATGTTCTATATCTATATGATATGCTAACTTAATTATTTAAAACCTGTAAACACGAAAAACACCGTAAAACCGGATTTACGCCGTCGTAGTAACACCGCGGGCTGTTTCGGGTTAGTTAATTAAAAACTATGATAAACTTTGATTTAAAAGTTGTTATTCTGAGAAAATGATTTTTATTATGAACATGAAACTATATCCAAAAATTATGGTTAAACTCAAATTGGAAGTATGTTTTCTAAAATGGTCATCTAGACGTCGTTCTTTCGACTGAAATGACTACCTTTACAAAAACGACTTGTAACTTATTTTTCTGACTATAAACCTATACTTTTTCTATTTAGAATCATAAAATAGAGTTCAATATGAAACCATAGCAATTTGATTCACTCAAAACGGATTTAAAATGAAGAAGTTATGGGTAAAACAAGATTGGATAATTTTTCTCATTTTAGCTACGTGAAAATTGGTAACAAATCTATTCCAACCATAACTTAATCAACTTGTATTGTATATTATGTAATCTTGAGATACCATAGACACGTATACAATGTTTCGACCTATCATGTCGACACATCTATATATATTTCGGAACAACCATAGACACTCTATATGTGAATGTTGGAGTTAGCTATACAGGGTTGAGGTTGATTTCAAAAATTTATATAGTTTGAGTTGTGATCAATACTGAGATACGTATACACTGGGTCATGGATTGATTCAAGATAATATTTATCGATTTATTTCTGTACATCTAACTGTGGACAACTAGTTGTAGGTTACTAACGAGGACAGCTGACTTAATAAACTTAAAACATCAAAATATATTAAAAGTGTTGTAAATATATTTTGAACATACTTTGATATATATGTATATATTGTTATAGGTTCGTGAATCAACCAGTGGCCAAGTCTTACTTCCCGACGAAGTAAAAATCTGTGAAAGTGAGTTATAGTCCCACTTTTAAAATCTAATATTTTTGGGATGAGAATACATGCCGGTTTTATAAATGATTTACAAAATAGACACAAGTACGTGAAACTACATTCTATGGTTGAATTATCGAAATCGAATATGCCCCTTTTTATTAAGTCTGGTAATCTAAGAATTAGGGAACAGACACCCTAATTGACGCGAATCCTAAAGATATATCTATTGGGCCTAACAAACCCCATCCAAAGTACCGGATACTTTAGTACTTCAAAATTTATATCATATCCGAAGGGTGTCCCGGAATGATGGGGATATTCTTATATATGCATCTTGTTAATGTCGGTTACCAGGTGTTCACCATATGAATGATTTTTATCTCTATGTATGGGATGTGTATTGAAATATGAAATCTTGTGGTCTATTGTTACGATTTGATATATATAGGTTAAACCTATAACTCACCAACATTTTTGTTGACGTTTTAAGCATGTTTATTCTCAGGTGATTATTAAGAGCTTCCGCTGTCGCATACTTAAATAAGGACGAGATTTGGAGTCCATGCTTGTATGATATTGTGTAAAAACTGCATTCAAGAAACTTATTTTGTTGTAACATATTTGTATTGTAAACCATTATGTAATGGTCGTGTGTAAACAGGATATTTTAGATTATCATTATTTGATAATCTACGTAAAGCTTTTTAAACCTTTATTGATGAAATAAAGGTTATGGTTTGTTTTAAAATGAATGCAGTCTTTGAAAAACGTCTCATATAGAGGTCAAAACCTCGCAACGAAATCAATTAATATGGAACATTTTTAATCAATAAGAACGGGAGATTTCAGTTGGTATCAGAGCGTTGGTCTTAGAGAACCAGAATTTTGCATTAGTGTGTCTTATCGAGTTTGTTAGGATGCATTAGTGAGTCTGCACTTCGACCGTTTTTACTTGAAAAATGATTGCTTAACAAATTTTGTTGGAAACTATATATTTTTAACATGTGAATATTATGTGATATATTAATCTCTTAACGCGTTTGATATTATGTGATAGATGTCTACCTCTAGAACAAGTCTCATTGACTCACCTAATAATAATGAAGAGTCAAATGTAAATTGGAATGATTCGTGGACTGATTCACAAGTTCCCGAAGAGGAACCGGAAGAAGAGTCGGAACCGGAAGAAGAATCGGAACCGGAAGAAGAATCGGAACAGGATGAAGAAATAGAACCGGTGGGGGAAATAATAAAATGGTTAAGTAAAAGAAAATCCTCAACCAACCGACCAAGGTTAATTATGGTCAATGGTGTTTCCGCCAAGGAAGCAAAATATTGGGAGGATTACAAATTCTCCGATGAATCGGATTCCGACGAGAATTCCGATGATGTTATAGAAATTACCCCAACTGAATTTAAAAAGGCAAAAGAAAATAATAAGGGAAAGGGCATAAAAATAGAGAAATCTAATTCCAACCCCGATGAACTTTATATGTATCGTCAACCCCCGAAGTCCTTAAGTTGTAACAATGACCCGGGAACCTCTAAACCACCAGGTTTTTCTAAACCAATGTGGAAAATTACGGCTCGTATTAGGGGAACATCATATATCCCTAGAAACTTGGCAAAACGAACCAAAAACGAAGAAGAAGAAACAATTGAGTCGGAATAAGATAGTTGTATTCGTGTGGTGTAATATATGTAATATAGTGTGCTTATGCTTTATGATATATGTAAAAATTGCTTGTATTAATAAGTATTTTTTTTTATGAATCTAACTCTTGTCTATTTTACAGTATAAAAACACAAAATGGATAGACAACCCAATATTTTAAAAGACCTACTCGGAGACATGATTGATGAAATCTTGTCTAGAGTCGGTCAGAATTCTTCGGCACAACTATTTAAGGCGAGATCAGTTTGTAAGACATTCGAAGAACGTTCCAAGAATGCCTTAGTTTATAAAAGGCTTTCGTTCGAAAGATGGGGGATATCACATTGGGAAATCCATAAGTTACGATGTGTTTACTTTGACGCATATATTGCGGGGAACCCAAATGCTATTTTACGCAATGGGTTAAGAAATTATTTTGACTCAATATATCCGAATATTGGACTTCGTGATTTAGAAAAAGCGGCTAACATGCAACATAAAGAAGCATGTTATGCTTACGGATTAGTAATGTTCGCTTCTCACCAAAGTGAGAACAAGAACATCGGGCTACAACTATTAAACAAAACGTTCCCACAAGTGACGGAGTCGGTAATTGGGGTAAGAAATGAGGTTTTTAGATTGTTACGGGACTGTTGGACATTACGTAATCCTCGTCCCTTTGACGACGTTACAACACGCTGTCTTATCAACGGCCATAACGGTTATGTTCCACAAGACCAAGGATGGGAAGTAATCCTAGTAAAACCAGAATGCATGACTTGTTTCTGGACGTATGAATTACGTGTCTTTATTGCCTTTGCTGAACGACTTGTGTACTAGCTAGAATTATCTTCACAACCATCTTGTATCAAATTTATTGTGTGCTATATTTCATGCTATATGTAAAATAAGCGGTATTGTAAGTTTGTAAAATATTGTGTAAAAGTTTGAACGCGAAATATTATTATAATCAGTTTTTCATATAGAATTGTAGTAGTTGAATTGTATATTAGCTACTAAGTATGAACTTAACGGGTAGGTACTACCCGAATTTAAACTTATAAAATGCTAATATGAAGAAAAAGCTTTTATAAATGAGTTCATATTATGCTACGAAATACTATTAACTACTCTTAATATTCTGTATGATTAACTTGTTCCATTTGACTATTTTGAAGGAAATGGCACCGACTACTCGACACACCGTGAATATGAATGAAGAGGAATTTCGTACTTTTCTAGCTTCAAACATAGCCGCAGTACAGGCTGCGCTACATACCAACAATATCCTTGGATCTAGCAGTACAGGAAATCGTGTAGGATGCACCTACAAAGAATTCACTGCCTGCAAACCTTTGGAATTTGATGGAACCGAAGGACCGATCGGATTGAAACGGTGGACCGAGAAGGTCGAATCTGTGTTTGCCATAAGTAAATGTACTGAAGAGGACAAAGTGAAGTACGCTACGCATACCTTCACAGGTTCTGCGTTAACATGGTGGAATACCTATCTAGAGCAAGTGGGATAAGACGATGCGTACGCACTACCGTGGTCAGCATTCAAGCACTTGATGAACGAGAAGTACCGTCCCAGAACCGAGGTCAATAAGCTCAAGACAGAACTTAGAGGGTTACGAACCCAAGGATTTGATATTACCACGTACGAAAGACGATTCACAGAATTGTGCCTATTGTGTCCGGGAGCATTCGAAGATGAGGAAGAGAAGATCGACGCGTTTGTGAAAGGATTACTGGAAAGAATCCAAGAAGATATAAGTTCACACGAGCCCGCCTCCATACAACAGGCATGTAGAATGGCTCACAAACTAGTGAACCAGATTGAAGAAAGAATTAAAGAACAGACTACTGAAGAGGCCAATGTGAAGCAAGTCAAGAGAAAGTGGGAGGAAAACGATGATAAGAATCACCAATACAACAACAACAACAGCAATTACAACAATAATCGCAACAATTATCTCAACAATCGCAACATCAATCGCAACTACAACAAACGGCCCAACAACAACAACAACAACAACAACAACAACAACAGAAACTACAACAATCATCCCAACAACAATAATAACCGCAACAACAACAACAACAACAACAATCAGAAGCAGCTATGCCAAAGGTGTGAAAAGTATCACTCGGGGTTCTGCACCAAATTTTGCAACAAGTGTAAAAGAAATGGTCATAGCACGGCGAAGTGTGAGGTCTATGGACCAGGGGTTAATAGAACGAAAGGAACAAATGGTGTCGGAACGAGTAATGGCGGAGCAAGTAGTGTCGGAGCAAGTTATGCCAATGTAGTTTGTTATAAATGTGGAAAACCGGGCCACATTATTAGAAATTGCCCGAACCAGGAGAACACGAATGGACAAGGCCGCGGAAGAGTTTTCAATATTAATGCGGCAGAGGCACAGGAAGACCCGGAGCTTGTTACGGGTACGTTTCTTATTGACAATAAATCTGCTTACGTTTTATTTGATTCGGGTGCGGATAGAAGCTATATGAGTAGAGATTTTTGTGCTAAATTAAGTTGTCCATTGACGCCTTTGAATAGTAAATTTTTACTCGAATTAGCAAATGGTAAATTAATTTCAGCAGATAATATATGTCGGAATCGAGAAATTAAACTGGTTAGCGAAACATTTAAGATTGATTTGATACCAGTAGAGTTAGGGAGTTTTGATGTGATAATCGGTATGGACTGGTTGAAAGAAGTGAAAGCAGAGATCGTTTGTTACAAAAATGCAATTCGCATTATACGAGAAAAAGGAAAACCCTTAATGGTGTACGGAGAAAAGGGCAACACGAAGCTACATCTTATTAGTAATTTGAAGGCACAAAAACTAATAAGAAAAGGTTGCTATGCTGTTCTAGCACACGTCGAGAAAGTACAAACTGAAGAAAAAAGCATCAATGATGTTCCCATTGCAAAAGAATTTCCCGATGTATTTCCGGAAGAATTACCGGGATTACCCCCACATCGATCCGTTGAATTTCAAATAGATCTTGTACTAGGAGCTGCACCAATAGCTCGTGCTCCTTACAGACTCGCACCCAGCGAGATGAAAGAACTGCAAAGCCAATTACAAGAACTTTTAGAGCGTGGTTTCATTCGACCAAGCACATCACCGTGGGGAGCTCCTGTTTTGTTTGTCAAGAAGAAAGATGGTACATTCAGATTGTGTATCGACTACCGAGAGTTGAACAAACTTACCATCAAGAACCGCTACCCACTACCGAGAATCGACAACTTATTTGATCAACTACAAGGCTCGTTTGTTTATTCAAAGATTGACTTACGTTTCGGGTATCATCAAATGCGGGTGAAAGAAGATGATATTCCAAAGACTGCTTTCAGAACACGTTACGGTCATTACGAGTTTATGGTCATGCCGTTTGGTTTAACTAATACACCAGCTATGTTCATGGACCTTATGAACCGAGTGTGTGGACCATACCTTGACAAGTTTGTCATTGTTTTCATTGATGACATACTTATTTACTCAAAGAATGACCAAGAACACGGTGAACATTTGAGAAAGGTGTTAGAAGTATTGAGGAAGGAAGAATTGTACGCTAAGTTTTCAAAGTTTGCATTTTGGTTGGAAGAAGTTCAATTCCTCGGTCACATAGTGAACAAAGAAGGTATTAAGGTGGATCCGGCAAAGATAGAAACTGTTGAAAAGTGAGAAACACCGAAAACTCCGAAACACATACGTCAGTTTTTTGGACTAGCTGGTTACTACAGAAGGTTCATCCAAGACTTTTCCAGAATAGCAAAACCCTTGACTGCATTAACGCATAAAGGGAAGAAATTTGAATGGAATGATGAACAAGAGAAAGCGTTTCAGTTATTGAAGAAAAAGCTAACTACGGCACCTATATTGTCATTGCCTGAAGGGAATGATGATTTTGTGATTTATTGTGATGCATCAAAGCAAGGTCTCGGTTGTGTATTAATGCAACGAACGAAGGTGATTGCTTATGCGTCTAGACAATTGAAGATTCACGAACAAAATTATACGACGCATGATTTGGAATTAGGCGCGGTTGTTTTTGCATTAAAGACTTGGAGGCACTACTTATATGGGGTCAAAAGTATTATATATACCGACCACAAAAGTCTTCAACACATATTTAATCAGAAACAACTGAATATGAGGCAGCGTAGGTGGATTGAATTATTGAATGATTACGACTTTGAGATTCGTTACCACCCGGGGAAGGCAAATGTGGTAGCCGATGCCTTGAGCAGGAAGGACAGAGAACCCATTCGAGTAAAATCTATGAATATAATGATTCATAATAACATTACTACTCAAATAAAGGAGGCACAACAAGGAGTTTTAAAAGAGGGAAATTTAAAGGATGAAATACCCAAAGGATCGGAGAAGCATCTTAATATTCGGGAAGACGGAACCCGGTATAGGGCTGAAAGGATTTGGGTACCAAAATTTGGAGATATGAGAGAAATGGTACTTAGAGAAGCTCATAAAACCAGATACTCAATACATCCTGGAACGGGGAAGATGTACAAAGGATCTCAAGAAACATTTTTGGTGGCCGGGTATGAAATCCGATGTTGCTAAATACGTAGGAGAATGTTTGACGTGTTCTAAGGTCAAAGCTGAGCATCAGAAACCATCAGGTCTACTTCAACAACCCGAAATCCCGGAATGGAAATGGGAAAACATTACCATGGATTTCATCACTAAATTGCCAAGGACTGCAAGAGGTTTTGATACTATTTGGGTAATAGTTGATCGTCTCACCAAATCAGTACACTTCCTACCAATAAGAGAAGATGACAAGATAGAGAAGTTAGCACAACTGTATTTGAAGGAAGTCGTCTCCAGACATGGAATACCAATCTCTATTATCTCTGATAGGGATGGCAGATTTATTTCAAAATTCTGGAAGACATTACAGCAAGCATTAGGAACTCGTCTAGACATGAGTACTGCCTATCATCCACAAACTGATGGGCAGAGCGAAAGGACGATACAAACGCTTGAAGACATGCTACGAGCATGTGTTATTGATTTCGGAAACAGTTGGGATCGACATCTACCGTTAGCAGAATTTTCCTACAACAACAGCTACCATTCAAGCATTGAGATGGCGCCGTTTGAAGAACTTTATGGTAGAAAGTGCAGGTCTCCGATTTGTTGGAGTGAAGTGGGGGATAGACAGATTACGGGTCCGGAGATTATACAAGAAACTACCGAGAAGATCATCCAAATTCAACAACGGTTGAAAACCGCCCAAAGTCGACAAAATAGCTACGCTGACATTAAAAGAAAAGATATAGAATTTGAAATTGGAGAGATGGTCATGCTTAAAGTTGCACCTTGGAAAGGCGTTGTTCGATTTGGTAAATGAGGGAAATTAAATCCAAGGTATATTGGACCATTCAAGATTATTGATCGTGTCGGACCAGTAGCTTACCGACTTGAGTTACCTCAACAACTCGCGGCTGTACATAACACTTTCCACGTCTCGAATTTGAAGAAATGTTTTGCTAAAGAAGATCTCACTATTTCGTTAGATGAAATCCAAATCAACGAAAAACTCCAATTCATCGAAGAACCCGTCGAAATAATGGATCGTGAGGTTAAAAGACTTAAGCAAAACAAGATACCAATTGTTAAGGTTCGATGGAATGCTCGTAGAGGACCCGAGTTCACCTGGGAGCGTGAAGATCAGATGAAGAAGAAATACCCGCATCTATTTCCAGAAGATTCGTCAACACCTTCAACAGCTTAAAATTTCGGGATGAAATTTATTTAACGGGTAGGTACTGTAGTGACCCAAACTTTTCCATGTTTATATATATTAATTGAGATTGATATTTACATGATTAAATGTTTCCAACATGTTAAGCAATCAAACTTGTTAAGACTTGATTAATTGAAATATGTTTCATATAGACAATTGACCACCCAAGTTGACCGGCGATTCACGAACGTTAAAACTTGTAAAAACGACATGACGATATATATGGATATACATATGATTAACATGAAATTATGATAAGTAAGTATCTCCATAAGTATATTAACAATGAGTTATATACATATACACAAGACTACTAACTTAAGGATTTCGAAACGAGACATATATGTAACGATTATCGTTGTAACGACATTTAAATGTATATATATCATATTAAGATATATTAATATATCATAATATCATGATAATATAATAATTTAACATCTCATTAGATATAATAACCAATGGGTTAACAACATTAATTGAGATCGTTAACTTAAAGGTTTCAAAACAACACTTACATGTAACGACTAACGATGACTTAACGACTAAGTTAAAATGTATATACATGTAGTGTATTTAGATGTATTAAAATACTTTTGGAAGACTTCAAGACATATATCGAAACACTTATACTTAACAAAAATGGTTACAGTTACTTTCCCATTCTTTTCTTTCATCAAGAATTCTAGTCGTATTCTTACCCGTATTATACACAGCTTCAAAACGTACTTACTATGGGTATATACCAATAGGAACTAGCATGGGATTCCACTCTTGATTATTTCATGTATGACTAATCAATTTTAACTTCTACCATGAGCTAGTCAACTAACTAGAACTCCTTTTAACCCCACTCACCACTCACCAATTACCACTCATCATTCACTCCATTTCACTTCCAATTCTCTTTCTAATTCTCTCTCAACACACACACACTATTATGAACGTATTTTTCCAGTAGTTAATCATCATCTTCATCAAAAATCACTTCAAGAATCAAGCTATAATCATCATAGGAAGAACACTTCAAGAACACTTCAAAAATCCCTTCAAGTTTACTAATTTACTTCCAAGCTTTCAAATCCATTCCAAGTAATCATCTAAGATCAAGAAACCTTTGTTATATACAGTAGGTTATCTTTCTTATTCAAGGTAATATTCATATTCAAACTTTGATTCAATTTCTATAACTATAAACTATCTTAATTCGAGTAAAAATCTTACTTGAACTTGTTTTTGTGTCATGATCCTACTTCAAGAACTTTCAAGCCATCCAAGATCCTTTGAAGCTAGATCATTTATTGTCACTTCTAGTAGATTTACCTACTAAACTTGAGGTAGTAATGATGTTCATAACATCATTCAATTCATATATATAAAACTATCTTATTCGAAGGTTTAAACTCGTAATCACTAGAACATAGTTTAGTTAATTCTAAACTTGTTCGCAAACAAAAGTTAATCCTTCTAAATTGACTTTTAAAATTAACTAAACACATGTTCTATATCTATATGATATGCTAACTTAATTATTTAAAACCTGGAAACACGAAAAACACCGTAAAACCGGATTTACGCCGTCGTAGTAACACCGCGGGCTGTTTCGGGTTAGTTAATTAAAAACTATGATAAACTTTGATTTAAAAGTTGTTATTCTGAGAAAATGATTTTTATTATTAACATGAAACTATATCCAAAAATTATGGTTAAACCCAAAGTGAAAGTATGTTTTCTAAAATGGTCATCTAGACGTCGTTCTTTCGACTGAAATGACTACCTTTACAAAAATGACTTGTAACTTATTTTTCCGACTATAAACCTATACTTTTTCTGTTTAGATTCATAAAATAGAGTTCAATATGAAACCATAGCAATTTGATTCACTCAAAACGGATTTAAAATGAAGAAGTTATGGGTAAAACAAGATTGGATAATTTTTCTCATTTTAGCTACGTGAAAATTGGTAACAAATCTATTCCAACCATAACTTAATCAACTTGTATTGTATATTATGTAATCTTGAGATACCATAGACACGTATACAATTTTTCGACCTATCATGTCGACACATCTATATATATTTCGGAACAACCATAGACACTCTATATGTGAATGTTGGAGTTAGCTATACAGGGTTGAGGTTGATTCCAAAATATATATAGTTTGAGTTGTGATCAATACTGAGATACGTATACACTGGGTCGTGGATTGATTCAAGATAATATTTATCGATTTATTTCTGTACATCTAACTGTGGACAACTAGTTATAGGTTACTAACGAGGACAGCTGACTTAATAAACTTAAAACATCAAAATATATTAAAAGTGTTGTAAATATATTTTGAACATACTTTGATATATATGTATATATTGTTATAGGTTCGTGAATCAACCAGTGGCCAAGTCTTACTTCCCGACGAAGTAAAAATCTGTGAAAGTGAGTTATAGTCCCACTTTTAAAATCTAATATTTTTGGGATGAGAATACATGCAGGTTTTATAAATGATTTACAAAATAGACACAAGTACGTGAAACTACATTCTATGGTTGAATTATCGAAATCGAATATGCCTCTTTTTATTAAGTCTGGTAATCTAAGAATTAGGGAACAGACACCCTAATTGACGCGAATCCTAAAGATAGATCTATTGGGCCTAACAAACCCCATCCAAAGTACCGGATGCTTTAGTACTTCGAAATTTATATCATATCCGAAGGGTGTCCCGGAATGATGGGGATATTCTTATATATGCATCTTGTTAATGTCGGTTACCAGGTGTTCACCATATGAATGCTTTTTATCTCTATGTATGGGATGTGTATTGAAATATGAAATCTTGTGGTCTATTGTTACGATTTGATATATATAGGTTAAACCTATAACTCACCAACATTTTTGTTGACGTTTTAAGCATGTTTATTCTCAGGTGATTATTAAGAGCTTCCGCTGTCGCATACTTAAATAAGGACGAGATTTGGAGTCCATGCTTGTATGATATTGTGTAAAAACTGCATTCAAGAAACTTATTTAGTTGTAACATATTTGTATTGTAAACCATTATGTAATGGTCGTGTGTAAACAGGATATTTTAGATTATCATTATTTGATAATCTACATAAAGCTTTTTAAACCTTTATTGATGAAATAAAGGTTATGGTTTGTTTTAAAATGAATGCAGTCTTTGAAAAAGGTCTCATATAGAGGTCAAAACCTCGCAACGAAATCAATTAATATGGAACATTTTTAATCAATAAGAACGGGACATTTCACTCAACTACCGGTTCTTTTTCTTTATCTTGATCAGGTTGTGGTTCTTGTGGAGTAGGAATAGCTTCATCAGAAGTTACAGGTATTTCAGGTGGTTTAAGTGTTGTACCACTTCTTGTGGTAATGGCTTTAGCTGTTTCATTCCGGGGGTTAGCATTTGTATCACTAGGTAGACTTCCCGGTTTTCTTTCACCTATTAACCTTGCTAGGTTACTTACTTCTTGTTCCAGATTTTGAATAGAAGCTTGTTGATTTCTAAATGCTTGAGCATTTTGTTCATTAGTTTTTTTTCTGAGATGTGAAAAACTGCGTTTGAGTTTCAACTAGCTTCGTCATCATATCTTCTAAATTCGGCTTTTTATCATCGGTTTGTTGTGGTGGTTTGTTTTGAAAATTAGGTCTTTGCTGATTGTAAGTATTATTGGATACTTGTTGATTGCTAGGACCTTGTTGGTTGTTGTATGGAATATTTCGGTTATAATTCTGGTTTTGATTGTAAATCGGTCTTGGCGGTTGATAATTATTCTGATAATTATTTCCAGGCCTTTGGTTTATGTATGAAATATTCTCTCTTTGTTCCATTGTTAATTCAATACTGAGACAATCTTTTGTCAAATGTGGTCCTCCACACTGCTCACAACTAATTCGTATTGAGTGAATATCTTTAGTCATCTTTTCCATTCGTCTCTCCACAGCATCTATCTTTGCAGAAATGGAATCTAAGTCATGGCTAGAATCGGCTCTAGCTGCTTTAGATGATCTAACGATATCTTTTTCTTGGTACCACTCATGTGAGTGGGAAGCAGTGTTATCAATAATTTTGTAAGCATCAGTTTCGGTTTTCTTCATAATAGAACCACCAGCTGCTATATCTATGTCTTTCCTTGTAGTGATGTCGCATCCTTGGTAGAATATTTGTACTATTTGACAGGTGTCTAAACCATGTTGCGGACATCCTCTTAACAACTTTCCAAATCTAGTCCACGCCTCATATAGAGTTTCATTTGGCTTCTGTGTAAACGTAACAATTTCTGCTTGAAGTCTTACGGCTTTAGATGCCGGAAAGAATTGTTTAAGAAATTTTTCAACTAAAACGTCCCATGTATCAATCGCCCCTTCAGGTAACGATTCCAACCAATCTTTGGCTTCTCCCTTTAAAGTCCAGGGAAATAACATGAGATATATCTGTTCATCCTCAACTTCTCGGATTTTAAATAGTGTGCAGATCCTATTAAAGGTACGTAGATGTTCATTTGGATCTTCCTTCGGCGCACCAATAAATTGGCATTGATTAGTCACCATGTGTAGAATTTGTCCTTTGATTTCATAATCTGGCGCATTAATGTCTGGATGAGTAATTGCGTGACCTTGGCCAGTGCGTTTAGCTCTCATTCGGTCTTCCATACTTAAAGGTTCCAGATTCTCCATAATTGAATTTGTTGAATCGGAATCACTAGAGGATTCTGATTTAATGGTTCGTTCCTCAACAATCTCTGTTTGAATGATTGGTGGTTCCGGAGGAAAGTTTAGTGGTTCAAGATCTACGAATCGTTCCTGAATATTCTCCGGATTCTCAATTGTGAGGTCGGGTTCAAAAAATGGATTATCGGAAATTTGAACTGGAGTACTTGGTCGACTGGATGACGATTCTAAAGAAAAATCAACGGCAGTAATATTTGCTAAATGTCTTGATCTAGTTACAGGTGGTGAACGTACAGAAGGTGGTGAACGTCTTGCTCGGTGCATTCACTGAATATCCTATTAGTTTTTAAAAGGAAAGAAAAATTATAATAAGTTATCCAATCAATAGACTTTTTTGATTTTGCCCACGTTTCGAATAGCCAAAAGATGCAGCAGAGGGGCAGGATTCGTTTAGTCTCAATATAATTGAGGACTGTTTGGCTCCAATAACCCGGTCCACGTACAAATCCAACTATTACTACGAACCAGAAAATTTTGATGTCTATTAATTTAACCACTTAAAATAAATTTTCGTAATTTTAAGAAATTTAGATAAGAAGTAGAATAAAAATCTATGTCCTAAAACTAGAATAGCGAGAAATAAGAAAGAAAAAGAGTTCGTCGAAAAAGGTCGAAAAAGAAAAATGGTTGAAAAATAAAAGGTGACGGAAAAATAAAAGAAACTTATAAAACTTAAAAACACTTGACTAACCTAACCTTATTACTACAACTAACTTAAAATTATAATCGCAAATTAAGATTACTAATTGGAATGATAATTGATACATAGGTAAAAGTCGTCTAAAAATATTAAAGCTTACAAGAAAAACTATATCCCAAATGGAAATAACTTAAAAAGAAACTAAAACTTAAAAAGGCGTCGCAAAATTCTAAAGTACCTAAATCTTAGTCTAAAGAAAAAGCACTTAAGGAATTCTACGGCAAAGCCTAAAAATCTAGAAGTAAAAATAACTATGGCAAAAACTAAGTTTAAAACTAAATATGAGCTAAAAATACAAATATTACTCTAAAACTATTAAAAAGGGACAAAATATAAAAATATACAAAAAGTTGTAAAAAGTACAATTTTTATAAAAATATTATTTTTATATTATTTATTTAATAAAACTATTAATTTTACAATTTAATTAAACTAATTTAACTAAAATATAAATTAAATAAAAAGTAAAACTAATTATAATAATAATAAGTAATTAGGGTTAATAATAATAATAATTAATAATTACCCGTAATTAAATGCAGATTAGGGTTTCTGTCGGTGTCAGGGTAGCTCCGCGAGTTGCGGTATTCCAAGCAGCAAACCCCGCGAGTCGCGGGGTTTCAAAATTCAACTCTGGTACAGTTTTGAAATTCGACGTTTTTTTGATTTTTTTTGTTTTATGCTTTATAATCTAAAATTTTTATATAATAAAAACTTATATTTTAAAAACTAGAATAAAAATAGAACTACTTTATAATTTTATAAATAAAAATCTTAAAGCTAGATTTATATATATATATATATTTTTTTTTCAGTTTTATATTTATAAAATATATTTATAAATTAAATTAAATAAAACTTATATTTTTACAAACTAAAGAAACTTTATAAAACTTAAATATTTATCAAACTCTTAAAAATATTTATATTTTTGTTTTTCTTTTTATATTTTCGAATAATTAAAAACGTATTTTTATAAAAACGAATTTTAATAAAAGTAAACTAAAAATCTTTTTTTTAATATTATATTAGCGTTGCGCTTCCGGCTTTTAAGCGATTCCCCGGCAGCGGCGCCAAAAATACTTGATAGTTTGAGCAGGGTGGTATAAAATACTATTAAATTTTACAAGAAATACTATTACATACGATATAATTTTACACAAGATATTTATTTATTTAGAGAATGGATATACTTAAACCTTGCTACAACACTTATAGGCAGTGTACCTAATCGTACAATAGTGTAGTTTTTAGTAAGTCCGGTTCATTCCACAGGGAAAATCTTTAAACAAAGCTTAACGCTATATTAGTTTACTTTTATAAAAATACAAATATATATATAAGTAATATTATTATTATAAAGGGGGGTTTTTACCGTTTAATGACCGGTTTGTCGATTTTAAAACTTTAGTCACAGTTAAAACCAAATGTAAAATAATAAATAAATACAAGACTTAATTTAAAGCGTAAAGTAAATAACGATAATGAAATTGCGAATAATAAAAGTGCGATAAAATAAACTTGCGATAATTAAAAAGTACGATAATTAAAAGTGCAATTAAATACAATAACAATAAAAATGCGATAATTAGAAGTGCAATTAAATATAAAATAAAGAAAATTAAATATGAAATAAAAGAATTATGCTTATTTAAACTTCCGTAACCATGATGTTTGACGTGTTGATTTTAGTTTTATGCCCATGGGTTAATTGTCCTTTGTCCTGGATTATTTAATATGTCCGTCTGGTTTTTGTCCATAACAGTCCATCAGTCATAAATATAAAGTATGAGTGTCCTCGTCAAATTATCCTTATACCCGAAGTTAAATATTCCAACTAATTGGGGATTCGAATTGTAACAAGGTTTTAATACTTTGTTTAATGAATACACCAGGTTATCGACTGCGTGTAAACCAAGATTTTACTACTTTGTTAACAATTACACCAATTACCCTTGAATGTAATTCACCCCTGTTTCAACAATTCTAGTGGCTATTAATCCATTCCCGTGTCCGGTTAAATGAACGATTATTCGTACATATAAATACCCCGCCCATCGTGTTCGATCGAGTGTATATGGTAATTTATAGGGACGCCCAATTGTAAATCTTTATATTAACATTAACAAAATATCATTTAGTTAAACAAATATAAAGCCCATTAATAGCCCATAGTCTAATTTCCACAAGTGTCGTTCTTTTGTCCAAACTCCAATTATGGTACAAAGCCCAATTACCCAATTTTAGTAATTAGCCCAACATCATGATTACTTCGTTTTAAATAAGCATAATAATAACTTAGCTACGAGACATTAAATTAAAAAGGTTGAACATAACTTACAATGATTAAAAATAGCGTAGCGTTACACGGACAGAATTTCGACTTACACCCTTACAACATTCGCTAACATACCCTTATTATTAGGATTAAAATTAAAATTAAAATTAAAATTAAAATTTAAATATAAATATTTACGTATAGATATAGAGAGGATGGATATATGATTTGTGAAAAATGATCAGAATTCGGTTGGCTTTATAGGGAATTGAGTTCAGGGATACTCCGCGACTCGCGACAATTTTTGCCTTCAAACTCTGCGAGTCGCGGAGTTTGAAAATACAGCTCACCAACTTTGGAGTCTTTCTTGCCGACGGATTTTTATTATTTATATAATATATAAATAATTATAAGAATTATTTAAATATTATATTATATTTATGTGCATAGTTGACTTATAATTTTTAGTCCGTTGCGTCGAGCGTTGAGAGTTGACTCTGGTCCCGGTTCCGGATTTTTGAACGTCCTTGCGTACAATTTAATATCTTGTACTTTGCGTTTTGAATCTTGTACTCTTGTAATTTCGAGACGTTTCTTATCAATAATTGGAACCTCTTTGATTGTATTTTGTACTTTTGAGCTTTTTGGTCGTTTGCGTCTTCAATTCATCGAATCTGTCTTTTGTCTTCACCTTTTATTATTTAAACGAATATCACTTTTAAATAGAACAATTGCAACTAAAAGCTTGTCATTCTTGAGGAATAATGCTATGAAATATATGTTCGTTTTTAGCATTATCAATTATCATTATAAGTACCATAGTCATTACTATGATTATTATCGTTATAAGTATTATTATTTATATTATCATGAATATTACTAATAGGTAATTACTAAAATCATTATTATAAGTATCATTAATCGATAAATTAATATTTTACAGTTGTTATTATAAATATCATTATTAATATCATTAATATAATTATTAACAATAATACCTTATTTAGTAATATTAAGTATTATGATTATTATCATTTTTATCCATATTAAGATAATCGTAGTATTACCAAAATTACTATTTTTTTACAAACAAATGATATATACATATATAAAAAATACATTTAATACATATAATAGAACAACATTACTAGTTTTATATACAAAATGAATATATGAGACGTATAAATATATTAATACAAAAATGATATAATTAGTGAATTATATATACATAAACTTATTCGATTACGATTATATGTATTAATATATATACAAATGATATAGGTTCGTGAATTCGAGACCAACCCTGCATTGTTCAGTTTTGTAATATGTATTTTTACTACAAAATACAGTATGGTGAGTTCATTTGATTCCCTTCTACTCTTTACATTTTTGGGACTGATAATACATGCGCTACTTTTACAATTGCTTTATTAAATGCTTTTGAAATACATTTTGAACTGCGAATACATGAAATGCTTTTATAAATGTTTGACGAGATAGACACAAGCAAAACATTCCTCGAATGAATTATGTGGACGTGATAATTGCCACCATTGAATTATGTGGACGTGATAACTGCCACAATTGATATGAATATTTTCCCCCTAATTATTATTGCTTGGTAACCTAAGAATTAGGGAACATCACTAATTTTGAGAATTAGTGCACGCCTAATTGACGCGAATCCTAAAGGTAGCTATCGGGTTTAACACCCTCACCCAGAATGTTCACTAGACGGGAGGGCTAGTGGCCGTGGTGTTTAGTACTTCGAAGTTTATATGATTATTATACAGACGAGATGTTCTGTTTTGGGGATATTATTATGCGCATTATATGTTAAGGTCGGTTACCAAGCCAAGCTATGAAAGAAATGAAAAGTGAATGTTATGTATCGAGAGAATGATTTTATACACAGGTTATGTGTATGTTATTTTTGGTGCACGAGATATGTGTACGGTTACTAAGATTTATGAAAGATGATTTCGTACACGAGAAAGGTGTACTGTATTTAAAAGATATCGCATGTACCTTACAGGTGGGTATATGATTCAAGCCCATTTGTACCATGCAGCATTTAAATCTTGTGGTCTATCAAAATGATGAATTTTATTGTTTTATGATAAACCTATGAACTCACCAACCTTTTGGTTGACACTTGAAAGCATGTTTATTCTCAGGTATGAAAGAAATCTTCCGCTGTGCATTTGCTCATTTTAAAGATATTACTTGGAGTCATTCATGACATATTTTAAAAGACGTTGCATTCGAGTCATTGAGTTCATCAAGATTATTATCAAGTCATTCATAGTTAGATATATTAGGAAATGGTATGCATGCCATCAACTTTTGATGTAATGAAAGTTTGTCTTTTAAAAACGAATGCAATGTTTGTAAAATGTATCATATAGAGGTCAAGTACCTCGCTATGTAACCAAATGTAATGTATTCGTCCAGATGGATTAGGACGGGTCATTAGAACGCCGTCCAACATTGAAGGACTGGACGCCGTCCAGATGAACTGACGGGCCAGCTGGTTGTTTTTGGATATTTTAGAAGGGTATTTTGGTATTTTCACTTTGGAACGAGTTTAAGGCCACTAGATCAGATCTTGGGGTGTCATTTACTCCACTTACAACAACCTCATCCCCTTCACTTCAATTTTAGAGAGAGAGATTCCTAGTGTGAGAAAGCTCAAGCAAAGGAAGAAGAAGCTAGTTTCGGGTCTTAGCTCGAGTGATAAAGTTGTTCATCTCCTCACTAGCTACGTTTTGATTGTGGTGGTAAGTTCTCATCTTGATTTTCTTAGTTTAATTCGTTTAAGGGTTAGGGTTTGGGAAAGGAATGAGCATAAAACCCATTGTAGGTGATTTTGGGAGTTTTTTTTTTTTTTTTTTTGGTAAGATTGAGTCATGAGGACTCAAGAATGACTAACCTAGGGTTTCAAAATAATAAATGGTGTTAATGAATCTTAAATGGTTAGTTAATCACTAGCTCACTTGTGTTGTTAGTGAAAAGTGTTTCTAGGGTTCATGGTTGACTTGAAATGGGTCAAATGGGTAAGTTTGACCTAGCGGGATAAATTGGGTATGAAAACACCCTAGATATGTGTTGATGGGAGTCTTAGAACCTTAATCACTAGCTTTTAGCGATTAGTTGGGGATTTGAACCTTGATTTAATGATTCTAGTACAAATGGGTCATAAATACCCTTTTGGGTCATAAATGCACTAGTGAGGATAGTTGGTGGATAGTCCAACTTATTTTGTGAATTAATTGGACATTAATTGTATTAGGTGACTTGCGTTGAAGGTTACAAGTTTTTGAAAATCTCACAAGACGATAAGGTGAGTGGAATATCTATGTATGTATATATATGATTTATTGGCCCGCATTGATGGTGTCACATAGCCGTTTTGTGACTATAGTGTGGGGCATAGCCGTTTTGTCCACATTTTGTAATTATGCACATAGCCGTGTTTGTGCATATGGTGGTGAGTAATAGCCGTGTTTTACTCACACGTTGTTGCCCGTATTAATTGTGCACATAGCCGTGTTGTGCACATGATTGTGAGTAATAGCCGTGTTTTACTCACACATTGATCAAGTGATGCCATAGCCGTTTTTGGAACACTTGGGGGTAATGCCATAGCCGTTTTTGGAACACCTCGGGGGTTAGCATACCATAGCCTTGTTTGGGCGCTAACGGTTATTATGAACATCGATGACCTGTTTCGCGAAGTCATTCCCTTGCGAAGATTTGGTTAACCATGGGTTATATTTGTTGACGTTAACATTTAATTATTATTATGAATTATTATGCTATAAATGTTGCTAGTTGTACGAATTGATGATACTAGCCTTGTTTAGAGATGATATGCGATTGTATGCGTTATATGATATCGTGGATGCGAGTAGGTAAGTTTTATATGCATGTATATATTTATTCTACTCACTAAGCGTTAGCTTACCCTCTCGTTGTTTACCTTTTTAGGATCCGACGCGGATAAGGGCAAAGGTATCCGTTTGGACTAGTAGTGGCTCTCGAGGGTTTAGCATTTGGAAGTTCGACCAAGATTTGAGTAGTTTAACCTCAAACACCATGCTCTAGTGTCGTTTGTAAATTAAACTTGAATGGTTGAAACTTTTATTTTTGAACGAAAATTGTAAGTCGGGTCGTTGTGGGCCCGGTGTTGTAAAACTTGCTTTGAATGTGAAAATCTCTTAGTTTTACTTATATGGATGTTTTATGATAATCGGTTTCGTTTAAAAATGTCGGGAAGCGGGTTTTCCGCTCGAGTAAGTTGGACCGCTGGGTCAGAAAGTTTTAGTTCATTTGGATGCCGTCCAAGGTCCTTGGACGCCGTCCTGTATTTCAATGTTGGATGCCGTCCAGATACACTGGTTCAGAATTTTTTTTTTTTTTTTTTGTCGTGTTTTTGGATTAACGAGGGTTGGGTTGTTACATAAGGGACAAAAGCCAGCAAGTATAAATAGGCGTAACAAGAAAGAATTAAGGATCACTTCCAGAATTACATTCCACTTCACTCACAAAAATACTCTCAAGTGTTTTCTCCTCAGCTAACCCGCGCAACCGGCATATCACTCATAAAGACTAGAAATAAGTACTCCAACACGGCTCAAATACCACTTTGTATTTCAAACACATGTACTAGAAATAAGTCTAAGAGTCTCTTAATACTCTAAACCAATTGGTAGTAGAGAGAGTTCTCATTAGACTTATATACGTATATTTGTTTCTTTCAATATTTAATATTTAATGTGGACTTTAGTTAACGCCTATCATCACCAGCAACAAAGAAGTTTCAAGTTCAAATCTCCTTAACAACTCTTGGGGTGATCCGAAAAATGGTAAACAATGGTCAAAGAATAACCGGTTAAACCATATATGAATAAATACAAATGAATAGTGTCCACTAAGAGTGTGTTTCTTTATCTCTTAATTAAATGGTTCAGCGTTGAATGTCGTACTATTCAACATGCAGCTCGTTTGTTTCTGACATCTTAATGACATATAATGCTAAATTGTTCAACATTCACTGTCGAACCTTCAAAGATGAAATTATCTCTTAATCATTAAATACATAAATTTTATGTAATATTCTCTATAACTATACCAAGAACACTTATTAAACAACTATATTGTAATTTTCATTCATGTCAAAGGTTAATAAGATAATTTTACAGCATTCATATTATTCGTTCAAAATGATTTTTAAATAAGTTATTGTCATTAAGAATGAACTTCATTTATAATTTTTTAATCATTCAGATTATAAATCATTCAATGGTAAATCATTTAATCTTATTATCAAAAGCAATATAACATTTTTCCTATAATTGATATATAGTATGATATTCGTCTACTTCAAATAACGTAAACAACGTAAACAAAAACTTTCTTCGTTTGCGTACAACGCATGCATTTCTATTTACTGTCTCTTTCAAATGCCCAATTTTTGTGGTGTACTTAATTTGTTCATTTTTCCCGTAATTTTCTATAAATGACACTTGTATATTAAAGTCACTTTTGAAGGACCATACGCCGATTGATACTTGTACATCATGACACCTGATCTCTCCATAAATAATGCAAGGTTTTTGAATTAACAATTGTAAAGATATCCATCACGTGAGTTATTTACTCCGTATTATATTAATCGTGAATTTTGATATTGTATTAATTTTATATATTAAATTAATATATTAATATTATTTATTTATTATAATTATATTATATTATAAACTAGTGAAATGACCCATGGAACCACGGGCTTGTTTAAACGAAACAGTTTAATGATATTTTTAAGTATTAGGTGAACGTAAATCCTAAAATTATTTAGATTAATGACCCGTGGAACCACAGAGTCCGACTAAGAAACTCGTCAGCTGAATATTTCATCAAACACCTAAAATGCATATTAAACAATCCACATCAATCATAAGAGATAATATCAATTTTCATTTTATTTTAAAAGTGTAAATTAAAATGTAAAATTATAATTGATTTCCTTCTACCGAGCTTTTAAATCTTCTCGTACACAATTTAAAATAATTCAAAATTATTTAATTTTAATAATAAAATAATTATTAATAAGTTTTAATAATAATAATTAATTAATAAGATTTAATTTTAATTCAAAATTATTTAGATTAATGACATCATCTATAATGCTTAGAATTTTTTTTTTTTTAATTTTTTCTTAATAAAAGAATTAGTCTAATAATGAAATTATTATTATAGAATTTTAATATTAACTATAGATATATTCAATTCGAAAATTAACAAAGGATACCATTCATTTAAAACTTCATCTCAGTTTCATCATTTTCACTCCCTCATCTTTACACTATGTTCAATATAACCCCCCATTTTAGAAAATTAACAACGGATACTATTCATTTAAAACTTCATCTCAATTTCACCATTTCCACTCCCTCATTTTTACACTATGTTCAATATAACCCCCCATTTTTAGTTTTATATAAAGAAATACATAATGTTCTAATTCTAGAACAAAAGGAACCCTCGGAAGAGTGTTTTCAAGCGCGGCTATCATTTGAGTGGTTGCGGGTTCAATTCTCGCATTTTTTTATATAAAGCAATTATTGAAACTCAATTTTTTTTTATATATATATTTGATAAATAATGTTCTAATTATAACAAAATATTAGTCATGGAAGAGTGGTTATTATATATAAATCGGAGATAGTGGTGTTCTAAGCATACTTTAAAGAAAGACTAGTTTATAACCCGCGATTCGCGGGATTTTTTAAAAATAATAATAATAAAAGGTCCTAAAATATATAACTGAAATGTGTGTTATAGAATGTACGGAAAAATAAAAAATCATACAACTTAGTAATATTTTTCTCATATAATGTCAAAATATGGTACTCTAGAGCAGTGTTGTAAAAAAAATCGATTACCCGCCGATTAATCTCCGATAAATCATTTTTAAGAGAAATCCGTTCCGATTTCCAAAAATCCGTTTAATTAAACGGTCAACGTTAATTGATGGGTTAAAGTCGAATTTGGTAATCAAAATTGGTTAAAGTCATAATGGTTAACATTTTAATATGAATTAAACTAGAATTTTGTATTTTTGAAGCAAAATGAACAATTTTAGACAGTTACGTTAAAGTTTGTTTTATATTTATGATTTTTTTTCTATATTTACACATAAATTTTAAAATTTAATATTTAAATGTATACAGTACAATCCGATTAATCCCCGAATTGCCGATTAATCATTTCAAAGTCCCGGCCGATTAATCCCCGAGTAGCGAATTTTGTAACCTTGCTCTAGAGGTAACTCGATGAGTTGTTAATATATACTAACATTCCACGCATACACAATGACCAAAAAATAACATTGATAATTTTAGTTGTAGAAGTGAAACACACACATACAAAGTTATAAAGAAAAATAATTGTAGATGTTGCATCCGAAAAACTTGCTTCCTCCATCAATAGTGTACGACACATATGATCAATTACAACCTGGACTCAAATTCATTTAAACTCAATATTAGTGTTGCATACTACATTTTTATAAGAGAGACTAACATAATTAAGCTCTAATTCAGCTTTATTTATATCAACCCAAAGATTAGATGATTTAATGATTTTTTAGGGTTCTTTGTTGTAAACTTGTCGTCCTATAATAATTAAAATCTTACCTAAACACACAAAGCAGGACCTAATTAAGTACTCCGTAACAAAGACATATTATATGCATTCAATATAGTTCAAGCAACTATATAAACTCTTAAGACTGTTAAATCATGTTAGGCCCATTTAAAGTCGCCCCATAATTTCATGTAGGACAAAGGCTAAAGTATACCCGAACAAAAGATGAAAACAGTTAATATAAACTATTTTTATATAGTTATTCACAATGCAGAGCAGCTCAAAAATCAGTCTAATGTAACGTTTAACTTCCCTATAATAACATGCCATTTTAAGAAATTTCAGATATAGATCCAGAGAAGGTTTACACAGAAAGAACGAAAGAAAGAAAGAAAAGTAAATCGATCAACCCGTGTTCCGTATTTTTTGTTTGGAGAGTTGAGGGTAGCTGTGTCAATAAACAATTGAAATAGAGGAGAGAGACAATTGTTGAGTGATCAATAAAATTCATGACTATTATTGAAAGATAACAATTAATCTAATGGTATTAATCTAATGGTCTTTTTCTGTCATGTCAATTTTTTGAATGTTGATTAGCTAAAACCAAGGTTGTAAAAGTCGCGAGTCGGGGACGCATCGGCCGAGACCTAAAAAGGACGCGTCGGCCAAATCGGGGACGCGTCGGTGACGCGTCGATCGTTGACCAACGTTGACTTTATTAATAATTTCTTGAATATATATTTATATATGTATAAAATAGTTGATTCTGTACCATAAATTTCTTAAATAAGAACTTGAATTTAAATACAATCAAACTTCAAACTCAATTAATGTTACTGAGTACATAATCAGTAAGGACACAGAGAAAAGGGCGGCCCAAAAAATAAAAACAAACCCTAATTTTAGAAACATATCACATCTTGACGAAAATTTGACTGATTTTGACCATTTTGACCAACTTTGACCGTCTTTGACAGACTTTGACCGAACTTTTAGCTTTGACCGTCTTTTGAGTCGTTTTCAGAAAAACGGGACGGAGAACCCAAAAAAACGACGCATCGGCCAAGTCGGCCGACTTTTACAACACTGGCTAAAACTCACTTTGTGATTATATATAATATAGAATATCGATAGATGGTGATATATATGTCAACTGAAAACCACTGGATGATTACTACGGAGTATTTAAAATAATTAACAGTAATTAACATTTTATCGTAACAGTGTAATGCACATATTTTATTTGTTAACCAATACTTGAAAACAACATTTAAGGTTATGATATATCTTTGCCATTAAACCCTCTGACCACTCTTTATGGCCTCGTGATGAGGCTCAGCACAGTCAACAGGCTAGGACCTCTTTGTGTGGCGGCTTGATGGTGTGGCTCGTGGTGTACACCGCGCTTTGTTATATTAAAAACGTCTTTTTAAGTAATTATTTAAGCTATCCAACATTTTTAACTATACTTTTGGGTTTTAATATTTCGTTATCATTCAACAAGCACTCCTTTTGGCCACCATGATGGCCTCTTATAAGGGACCTCTTGTGGTGGTAGCGTGGTGGTACAGCTTGCAAAGTACAAACCGTCCATTTCATAGTATCTGTCTTCATCTTTTGTTCCGTGTTATGATATTCGGCCCGTTTGTTAAGCCCATTAAATTAACAATGCAACCTCAGGCCCATTTGTTAAGCCCATTGGATAAAATCCAAAGGATAAAATCGACTTTTTAGTCACACACGCAAAGCCCTAATTAACTTCTCCTTTTTAATTTTCTAACTTCTAACAATCACAACACACACTCAAACCCACTCTCTTGCCGAAACCCTAGCAGCCGCCGCCGTCGTCCAAAATGCCGCCGAAGTTCGATCCCTCGCAAGTCGTCGACGTCTATGTGCGTGTTACCGGAGGTGAAGTCGGTGCCGCATCATCACTCGCACCTAAAATCGGCCCACTCGGTCTATCACCAAAAAAAATCGGTGAAGACATTGCAAAAGAAACCGCTAAGGACTGGAAGGGTCTACGTGTCACAGTGAAATTGACTGTGCAAAATCGTCAGGCTAAAGTCTCCGTCGTACCTTCAGCGGCGGCGTTAGTTATCAAAGCTTTGAAAGAACCTGAACGTGATAGGAAGAAAGTGAAGAATATTAAGCATAGCGGAAATATATCACTTGATGACGTCATTGAGATTGCTAAAGTGATGAGGCCTAGATCAATGGCGAAGGAGCTGCAAGGAACGGTTAAGGAGATTTTAGGAACGTGTGTTTCTGTTGGATGCACGGTTGATGGTAAAGATCCGAAGGATTTGCAGGAGGAAATTGCTTCCGGTGATGTTGAAATTCCGCAGGATTGATTGATGATATTGATTGATCTGTTGTGATATCTGTGCTCGAATCGTACGGTAGTTTTTTTTTTTTTTGGTTATAATTTTCATGTTTTGGGATGTTGACTTTGATATTAAGTTTTGTTTTAATGACATTATATTATCATTATATTCTGATAATAAGTTTCATCACTGAGTTTTCTCATATTTTGATAAAATGTGAAAAATTTGAGTGTTGGTGTCTTATATTCTGATATTTTGATGTATAGTTATTTAGCAAGACAGTCTGGCCAAATGTGTGAATTTTTAGTTTAATTTTGATGTTTGGGGTTTAGATTTTATATTTTGGTGAATATTGCTGTTTACTTGCATCTCATTATTGCTCTGTTGATAAATTTTGGATACTTGGTTACAATTTGTATACGTTTGTTTGTCAAAATGTTCAAAGTTCGCGTTCCTGTGAGCGACCACCATTGCGTGTTAGGCATTCCACTATTCCGATATATTGTCACTGCAATTATGAAAATTTGGTACCGTATAATCTGAAATTTGGGCAATAATATGTTTTAAAGTATTCATTTATGTGTAAAGCTTGTCACTTTTGTGTGAGTTAGGAAGACATTATGACCAATTGTTTGAGTCCTGAGTTTATTGTTTACTATTTCATGTTGTCTACTTGTTTAAGCTGATTTTTTTGGTGAATAATGCAATACTGCATATATGTTATGATAATTCACGTTAATGCATTTGAACAATTGTTTTTATGTTTCTAAACAACTCTGTTAATGCTTCTTTATTATAATCTTTATGCTTATGCTTATATGCTTATAGTTTTATTTCTTATCTATATCTATATTTATATATAAATAATATATATGTAATATGTAAATATATATAGAAGTTCAAATAGAGTACTTCTCGAGTATAGCTAGCCTTCTCTTCACTCGAAGGGCCAATGCACTAGGCCAGCGATGTGTTGTAAGCTAAGCTGTTCACATTTTGCAACCTTGTCTAAAATTATATATTTGTACTTTGAATTAAACACTAAGAATATATCAAGTAAAAACTTCGACAAAGAAGTATTTAATATAAGATTTAGAAAATATTCATAGTACATAAAAAATAAATCATGTACAAAGATATGTAACAACTCTGCCTATTGTGTTCGCCATAGCATCTCCATGACTCACCAAGGAGATGTTATCATATGCACCAACCCAGCATACAGGGGCGATTGTAGGCCATAAGGGGTGGTGGGGGTCTATGACCCTACTAGTGTGAAAAAAATTTATAAAATGTATACTTCAAATTGTATAGGACACACACTAAATTTCATTACGGGACCTCATATATTTTTAAAAATTATTATATTATTAGGTAAATGACTACTAAAGTACTCTTCACCAGTGTTGTGAAAAACCCGATTACTCGCCGATTAATCCCCGATTAATTATTATTAGGAGCAATCCGTTCCGATTTTCAAAAATCCGTTTAATTAAACGGTCAACGTCAATTGATGGATCAAAATCGAATTTGGTAATCAAAGTCAGTCAAACTAAAAAATGGTTAACAATTTAACATGAATTTAAACTAGAATTTTATAGTTTTGAAGCAAAATAAATAATTTTAGACAATTATGGTAAAAATTATCTTTATATTTATGTTTTTTTTCCTATAATTACACATATAAATATTAAAATTTAATATTTAAATGTATACGGTACAATCCGATTAATCTCCGATTAATCCTCGAATTGCCGATTAATCCTTCCAAAGTCCCGACCGATTAATCCCCGAATAGCGAATTTTGCAACCTTGCTCTTCACCTTCCATTAGCTTTGAAATTTTTTTTGGGACCCCATAAGGCTTTCATCCTAGATTCGGTCAGAATAGGAGGTTTTCACCATACATATGATGGAAGTTTTAAAATAAAGTGGGACCCGTAAGGCTTTGAATTGTTATGTACATTGTTTCTTAGAATTTAGTTATGATATGTATATGTATATGTATATGTATATGTATGTATTGTTATGGGTTGATTATAGTGTTTTGGTGCTGACTGATGGTGAGCTGTTTATCCTTTGGAAATTTGTATGCCTGCTAAAAACTAATGTCTTGGTTCATCACATTATAACCTCCTTAGACCACTAGGAGTCGTTAAGTGTTAAATCTCAGTGTTAAATTTAACATTGGATTTAACACTGAAGCCAAAACAGGGGAAATCGTTCAGTGTTAAATTTCAGTATTAAATCATTATTTAATTATTTTTAAACACTTTTAATAATATTATTTAGTTTAATTATATATTAAAAATATAAAAACAAATGCTATATAAAATAAATCAGTGTCAAATTTAAATATTTATTATTATTTAATTAATTTAAATCTTTTTATTTATTAACTAACATACTATCTAAAATAAATTAGAATAAATTATTATTATGATTTAAGAAAAAATATTGGCCCTGTTATAATTCAGTAAGCTTATAACTACCTTTAATGGTTATAAGAACAAAGAGAGAAAAAGAGAGAAGAAGGAGAGAAGAAATATTGATATTGATATTTCAAGAGAAATGGTGCACCTTAAATGGTTACCATACATGTCTATTTATAATATAAAATATTACTATGCAAGAAATATAATAATAATAAAATTAACATCCAATCTAGATATTTTATAACACAATCTAGATATTTTATAACACTCCCCCTTGGATGACAATTTTATTAGAGAATAACTAGTACTGCCTCGTTAAAAACCTTGCTAAAGAAAACTCATTGGGATAAAACTTTAGCTAAGGGAAAAAGAGTGCAGCATAAAGTTGACTCCCCCTCAAATAGGCAACGCCTGAGTTGTTACATCTTCTGAACATGCCTCATGCCAATATTATGAACGTGTGTTCTGAAAATAGCAGTTAGCAGTGCTTTGGTATAAAGATCAGCAGAGTTGTTGATTGAACGTATCTCATTTTAATCTGGTTGTCTTTTACGATATCTTGAGTATATGAGAAAAATCTGAGGTTTTCATCTGAAACTGTATCATCTAAATCTTTTATGTACAAGTTTGGCCCTCGTGATTTGTCTACAGTCTCCTTCATGGTTTGTTCAAACCGTTGTTTCAGTTCCTATTCCCTTTCAGTCTTTTTCTGAGCCTTACCAATATACCATTCTTTTCCATCAAACTTATGACCGTTAAGACCGTTTATAGCTTTAGCGCCTCGTCAGCATTTATGTTTTGTTCTGTCATTTTTGATACTCTTCTTTCATTTGTATTATGTAAGTTGTATTATCTTCATAGATAGTTGTTACGCTTTTATAGCGTTCTAGTCCACAAGAATCAATAATGATTTGTATCATTGATCTTAACTAAAATCATTCCCGAGTAGCTTCATGTAATGCAATCACTTCGGCATGATTTGATGATGTTGCAACAAGTGTTTGTTTTGAGAACGTCATGATATTGCGGTGCCTCCATTTAGGAATACATATCCAGTTTGAGATTTAGCTTTATGTAGATCGGATAAATAATCTGCATCTGTATAACCAAACAAATCTTGTTTCGAGTTGTTAGAATAAAATAATTATAAATCAGTAGTTCCCCGAAGGTATCAAACTATTTGTTTGATCTCATTCCAATGTCTTTTGGTAGGGGCTGAGCTGAACCTTGTCAACAAATTAACTGCAAAAGAAATGTCAGATCTTGTATAATCTATAAGATACATAAGAACCTCAATTGCACTAAAATATAGAACTTCCGATCTGTTAAAATTTTCATGATCATCGCAGGGATGAAATAGATCAGTGTCAATATTGAGTGATCTAACAACAATGAGTTTGTCTTTAAAAAAAAATGTTTTAAAATCTTTTCGGTATAAGTTGTTTGATGTACAAGTAAACCATTAGGCATATGCTCAATTTGCAATCCAAGGTAATACTTGATTTTTTCAAGATCTTTCATTTCAAAATAATTCTTTAGAAGTTGAATGATTTCATAGATCTCTTTATTTGTTCATATGATGTTAAGAACATTGACATAAACAACTACGATCTCATATCCGAACATTGTTTTTATAAAACATACGTGCAAAATAAGTTTATATTTATACCCTTTTTTTTATCAAGTAGTCATTTAATCGGTTATACCACATACGTCCCGTTTGTATAAACCCACTTAGAAATCTTTGTGATTTAATGGAATATATTCCCTTGGGTTTTACATTAGATGCTTATGATACCTTAACCCTTTAGGTATATTCATATATATCACTATTAAGTGATCCATACAGATAAGTAGTAACAACATTCATGAGATGCATTTAAATAACTACCAGGTTGATTAAGTATCTAATAAGTAATTGTATCCATTACAGGAGGATAATTTTTCCTCCTAATTCATTTCTGGTCTTTGTGGGAAATATTGAGTTACAAGTCTAGTTTTGCCTTGTAACTTCATTTGCACATTTCTTTTCGGATAAAAATTCATTTGTATCCCATACGTTTCACATCTTTAAAAGTGATAACGATTGATCCGAAAACTTTTCTTTTATCGAGCGATTCTAATTCAGCTCTTATTGCTCCTTTCCATTGAGCTCAATCATGTCCATTTTGTATATTCAATGACAGATTTTAGTTCCAGATCATCATCTTTATTCATGATGTCATTGTAACATTATATGAAAATATCTCATAGAGATTTTAGTTTCATTTCGGTTCCATAATATTGCATAATTTATCGCAATTTTAGTATTTACATTTATCAATATCCTCTGCAGAAGGAATATTGATTTGTGGTTCTTCTTGGACACTTTCTCTTACCTCATTATCAGCTGATTTTCTTTTTCGAGGATTTTTATCTTCGGAACCAATTGATCTTCCACGTTTGATGCGTGGCAAAGACTCAACAGTGACATTATTGCCAGCTTTTGGAATTTCAGTTCGAGCTGGAGCATTTATCGCTGGTATATATGATTTAGTCACTTTTTTATATCTGTAAATGCATAAAGTAATTAATTTGCAAGTTCTTGCATATGCATTATTTTTGAACTTTCGTTTCACATTCTTTTGTGCGAGTTCAATATACCTTAATTGATGTTCACATCATGAAGCATCATTTTATTTTTTATTTTTATTTCTCCCCCTAATCTAGGGAACAATGTTTTATTAAAATGAAAATCAGCAAAACGTGCTGTAAAAATATCACCCATCATGGGTTCAATATATCTTATGATTGAAGATGTTTTATATCCAAAATATATTATCATCTTTCTTTGAAGAACCATTTTATTGTGTTGTGGTGATACAATTGGAACATACACTGCACAACCAATGTTTTAAGGTAGAAAATATTTGGCTCTTGGCCAAAATCAAGTATTAAGTGAAAATATTTACGACTTCCACATGGTATAATGCGAATTAATGTCGCAACATGTAAATTTACATGTCCACATATAAATATTGAGAGATTTGTACTCATTATCAATTGTCTAGTTATTAGCTGTAAGCGTTTATCTATTGATTCAGCTAAACCAATTTTGTGTATGCACATGAGCAACTGGATGTTCAACAACAATCCCTGTAGATATATAATGATCATTAAATGCTTGAGATGTTAACTTACCAGCATTATCAAGTCTCATCCTTTTAATGGTGTAATCAGAATAATGTGTTCTCAATTTAATAATTTGTGCAAGAAACTTTGCAAATGCCATATTACGGCTTGATAACATACAAATATGAGACCATCCGCTAGATGCGTCTATTAGAACCATGAAATATCAAAATGGTTCACATGATGGATGAATTGGTTCATATATCTTACCTTGAATTCTTTCAAGAAACATTTGTGATTCTTTTTCACAATATACTTTTCATTAATCACCATATGTGCTTTCCATTAATCACCATATGTGTTTTTTTTTTTTTTTTTTTTTATAAATCACCATATGTGTTTTTTTTTTTATCATATATCCTTTTCACCATATACGCTTTTAATCATATGCGCTGTGTTTTTCACCATATGCGCTTTTAATCATATGCGATTTTCATCATATGCGTTGTGCTTTTCATCATATTCGCTTTTTATCATATGCGCTTATCATATGCGATGCGCTTTTTATCATATGCGCTTTTTTATGTGAATAGTAAATTAATTAATTTCGTTTTACTATTCATATGAATTAATTTAGATTTACTATTTTGTTAATTGAGTAATATATATATACATCATATACTTGTGACTCCGAAGGCTCAAATGAATTTGACCATATAGTTATACGTTGTACCTTGCACATTAATTTTCAGTAGAAGCTTTAGATGCATATTATTTTCAGTAGAAGCTTTAGATGCACTTTTTTTTTAATCACCAAATACCACAAATACTTTGTTTGCGTTTGTTCATAGTCATCAATGAAAACCATTTTCTTTAATTTTATTTTATACAATAAAATTAACGCATCATTATTCTTTTCAAAAACAATAATCTATTGTTATTGTTCACTTGTGCCATGTTTAACAACAAAAGTCAACAACCTCTGTCTTGTTTGTTGTGGCAACCAAAAACAACCTTTGCTTTTGTTACCGAGAATCCAAGACCAAAAAACAATTAATTTTTAATTAATCTTTTATCAAAACCATAAATGATTTTATTGATCTACGTTGATATGGCCATAAAGAATTGACGGCTGACCTACTTTTGTAAGTGTATTTCGGCTATCATCCCGAAAACGCACAACGACCTTTTTTTTTTTTTTTTTTTTATGAACTATTTGTTTCATATCTAGCTTAGGCAATTATTGTGAACATTTGGTCCCTATAAGAGCATTTATTTTTTAGACTTTTAGTTGATTTGTACTTGTCACAATTAGGGATAGCACCCGCGGGTCGTGGATGCGGATCCATTGGATCCATCACCCGTACCCGCGGATTTTTTTTAAGAGACATCCAATTGAACCCTTGTTCGTTGAAACAATTTGACTATATTTTTACTCCCCATTATTAAACGGGCCATTTTGATGCACACTCTTAAAAAAATAATTTATTTTTTAAGTTTTATTATTCAACCTCCTTTTTTCAACGGTCACGTTTTTAACAAAATATTTGACAAGTTTGGAAAAAAGTTTTTTATTGATTATCATCAAAAGTTTTCTATTGTCACTCTACTGGATGGAATTATGGCATACAACCAAAATTGCAACCCAACACTACATAAGAACAAAAAGGTTGTTTTTAATTAACATATGTATATGTGTTAAACTCGGAATAATAATAATTTATTTTAGAAAATTAACATAAGACATGTTGAAACATTTTTGTCACATTTAGCTCATCAAGTCTAATACTTATCATTGATAGATTTTATCACGTCTAGGAGATGTTTACTTTTTTCTTGTATTAAGTCCTACTTTCATTTACCTTTGTTTGGAAAAAAGTTTTTTTTTTTACTTTGCTTTCCCCCTTTCTGTAAAACTCATTTAAACACTTTCTTTGTTTTTTTTTTTTTTAAAAAAACTTCCTTTTTTTTACGTTACCCGTAAATTATAAATATATAAAAAAAAACTTTTTGTTTAAATTTTTTTTCTAGTTTTTAAAAGGCCACTTGACCAATTTTTTAATTCTTTCACAACACCTGATATCGTGATCGTGACCTTTCACCAAAGCAAGAGATATTCTTGATAAACTAAACACGGACTCGTGTTTGAAATTGTCGGCCACAAAAAAATTCATTTGATAAAAGTATATATATATTTTTTTTAGTTATAGAAGGAGACCACTTCATTTTCAATACTTCATTTTTGACAAAAAACTATTCCATTTTACCATCCTTTTTTTCTTACTTTAACTTTTAAGATATACTTTTAATAAAAATACAAACTACTTTTTCTTATTTTAACTTTTAAGATTTACTTTTAATAAAAATACAAACTACTTTTTGTATTTTAACTTTTAAGATTTACTTTTAATAAAAGTACAAACTACTTTTTCTTATTTTAATTTTTAAGATTTACTTTTAATAAAAATACAAACTATTTTTTTATTTTAACTTTTAAAATTATAAATTTAAGAATAAACATTAGTATGCATGAAATAAATAATGATTAATTGCATAAGTAATCATAAATGTTAGATAACATATAAAGACCCCGTCGTATTCGTATTGATCGGAATTAATCTCGACCCATGGTACCGTGTTGTCAAATGACGTGTTGCGTACATAAAGTACCGTGTTGTCAAATGACGTGTTGCGTACAATCATGAGGTCTTATTAACATAAATATAAATGTTAGTGAAGTTAATAAGAGTTAGATTACAGAAAATATAATTCAGGTGGTATAACCGACCATATATAACTTAAATAACATAAATATAAATGTTAGTGAAGTTAGTAAAAGTTAGATTACAGAAATATAATTCAGGTGGTATAACCGACCATATATAACTTAAATAACATAAATATAAATGTTAGTGAAGTTAGTAAAAGTTAGATTACAGAAATATAATTCAGGTGGTATAACCGACCATATATAACTTAAATAACATAAATATAAATGTTAGTGAAGTTAGTAAAAGTTAGATTACAGAAATATAATTCAGGTGGTATAACCGACCATATATAACTTAAATAACATAAATATAAATGTTAGTAGTCCAAAATTTGATATATTCGAGTCTGAAAATTATTAATAATTTCATACCTTGATTAGTGATTCGTGATCGTTTGAGATATCTTTTAATTACACTAAGCTTTTCGTGCTGATAACGTGTTATAATTCAGTAGGCTTATAACTACCTTTAATGGTTATAAGAACAAAGAGAGAAAAAGAGAGAAGAAGGAGAGAAGAAATATTGATATTGATATTTCAAGAGAAATGGTGCACCTTAAATGGTTACCATACATGTCTATTTATAATATAAAATATTACTATGCAAGAAATATAATAATAATAAAATTAACATCCAATCTAGATATTTTATAACACAATCTAGATATTTTATAACAGGCCCAAAATTGTAAAACAATTTCATCTCCTTCTTCTTCCTTGTTCATCTTCTTCCTTTTTCATCTCCTTCTTCTTCCTTGTTCATCTACTTCTTCTCTCCTTTTCCATTTAAACCTGCAGATTTCTTCAAATAATACGGAGTAAAAGAAGTAAAAAGAAAAAAAAAAAATAACAGTGTTACCAGCCCGACGGTGGCCTTTAACGCCGATTTAACGGCGGCCGGGTGTCGGATTTTCCACCGTCCCCACCGTTAAATTTGTTTAACGCTGAAAATATCCTTCGACTCCTGGTGCTCTTACTATCACATACAACCTATATTGGCTCATCCACTCTCTAGATTTTAACAAATCCCAAACAGTTAAACCCTAGTTTTGCTAGTTTGAACCTATTTGTTGGGTCTACTGATTCAATGAAATATGACTATGTGAATGTGAATATATTGATAGACACAAATTTTAATTGATTCTGTGTAGTTCATATGGATTGAATTCCCATGTCCTCACCGGTCATCACTAGGCTACCCATAAATTAATGTATTGAAATTGTGAGTACATTTTCCACCTCTACATATGAGTTACTCATGGGAGTATCCCAAATGGAAGCTACATTTTAATTTTTTGGGTGGTCATATTGCATAAATCTTGTGACTCACTCATGGTTCTTATGCATATATTAAATGTCGCCACCACAAATCCATGTATCGATTTAATTGATTCAAGATTTGTATGTATGTATATGAACATTGAATACAAATTTGTTCAACATGTCACGGATACTTTTGTTATGTTATTAGCTCGTTCACTTATTTGTATTCTACCATATTCTTGTATTTCTTTAATTACCACTTAAAATGTTCACATTTTAGCTAATTTTAACGGTCACAGAATAAGTCAGTCACATCCGAGTAAAAGAGGTTACTTTTTAAACTTGTCTACATTCATAACCTTCTAACAAATTCATAACCTTCTAAGTAACGCTTTTTTGTCCAGAAAATATAACAATGACAAATACACTTAAAAAATGTAAGCCTAAATGTGATTCGTAAACATTGAAACTACAAAGTTAAGGTATCGGTAGAGCACCTGAACCTCCCAACAAAGCTTTTTAAACCCGATTTTTCACTTTTGTGACCTCTAAGTTGATGAGAGAATTGATTTATAATGGTTAGATGGAGACTAGAGGAAGAAGACATTAATGTTGTGTCCATGATGCGGTTCCCCCCCTATAATAATGGTCAAGGCCAATACAAAGCTAAAAGAGGGTGTCAAACTATAATTACATACACACATATGACATGAATACTTACCCTTTAATTCTGAATTATAATTATATTGGCTCACACCTTTGCCGTTCCTTTAAGCTAAGCAAACTCAATTTTGTTTTTCACTTTTTCCTATTGTACGTAAGAAGATGATTTCATCTTTAATTCTATTCATGTCAATTATACATGTATATATTACTTTATGATACACAACTTGTTTTATAATCAATTATATTTATAATGTGATTTATTTTATCATTTTAAAAGCTATATTTGGTTATCTTGATTACTTCCATAACTAGGTATACTAAACTCAATGACAATAAACATATATAGTGTTGATTCTTTGAGCAGTCTTTAGATGTTAACTTATCTTTCATAGGTTTTAATGTATACTATACTAGAATACACACAAAAGGAATAATAGATATAAAAAAGAATCAGATTAATGACAAAAGAACTGATATTCATCATTTTACTCCCATTTGTATAGTTTAATGCTATCACAAAAATTGTGAGCAAAGCAACCACCTAACCAAAAAAACCTCTCTCTATATATTACACCAAAAACCTAACACTCTTAACCATTAGAGTCCAACTAAAGAGAGAAAAAAAAATAATAATAATAAAATTAAAAACACATACAAATGAATTTCCTATATCTTCTCTTAGTTACTCTTGTAAGTTTTATTTCCTTAACTATAACAAAAGCTCAAGAAAGATCTCCTCATGGGCTCGTTTACGAGAACCCAATGGCGTTTTCGCCATCCGCGTACAATTTCTTCCATCCAAACGCAAAATCGCCGAACACTAAAGAACAATGTAACGAATCTAGTTGTTCACCGTTGCCCATGGCTGCTACGGTGCAATCAAACTTAGCAGAAGAAAGCGTATCTAAAACTGAAAAGAGTAAGAGTAAAGTTGGAGCTGGAGGCATTATGGGTGTGATATTTGGTTTCGTATTTGTGGTTCTTTTAACTATGGGCGCTTACTATGTTGTAACAAACCGTAAAAGCAATTTGAGGCGCGAAAGTACAGTCCTACATTCGGTTTGATGTGCTTCAAAACGAGTTTATAACTTTCGTAGATTTTTTTTTCTTTTTTTTTTTTTTTTTTTTTTTTTTCCTGTTAGTGTCCACTTCTTTCGCTATGAGATGTACTATTGTTATTACTTATTAGTAATTAATTAAAGTGTGCAAGTCTATTATTCGTGAACTGATTTTAAAACCTGTTATAAGTTCTGTTATAAGCCTCGGTAATCTAAAAGGTGTAAGATAGAAGCTTAGAAATCAATAACCAGAACAATGCTAACGATCCTAGAATTCGGAATGCATCAGCATTTCATAACTTTAACCATTTAAGAGGTGGCAATTTTGACCCATTTAGTTAGTAATGGTCAATCTGGATTGTATTTAGTCTTATATTGGTCAACTCATAAAATTATGTAAAAAGGGGATGGCCCAAACAAGTTGAAAGTCTGCTAAAACTTCCGATTCCTTCGTAATAATATTGTTTTTCTCATGACAACATATATTATTTACTGTATTATACACATACAAACGCAATATAAAATGACAATAAGTGTATGCAAGTCAACCCAACTAGATCGTCACTCAAACATTGACTGTGTCAATTATAATCTCGTTTTGACCCGTAATCCAACCCGCCCATCTTGCTAAATCTAATGAACTTCATCTCTGCAGAGATAGATGTTGTTAGTGATGTTGATGTGGAGGAGATACGGAGTGGTTTATGTAAAATCTTTCTCTGGCCACGTCTGTAACCTCATTCTCTATTACGCCGTGATTGGGAATAAGATATATACACACTAATTATATATAGGTTAGTTGGGCCACGCTCGATTGTGTGCTTAAGTTGGTTATGATTATTTAGAATTTTATTAAGGTTTTATGTAATTTATAAAAACCGAATCAATAGTATAGTATAACTGGATTTTCATTGTTCAACAGTTATGTATGACTGCACCTACTTTTTGTGCAGCTAGAAGCATACCATATTTCCCCATAAGATAATTACAAGTAAGATCATTTTATTATTCCACAAACACATGTATACAAGTAGTTTATCTACAAATCAAAAATTCCCCCATATATCTCCATTTAGAAAGTAAATATCACACAAACAGTACAGACCCAAACATACTTAGTTTTCATGAAATCTGAACTCATGCTTTGATAATCATGGATCCACAATTGAGGGATCATAAGCATCTAATATTTCTTAGAAATTATGAAATTTCCACTTTATATATAAAAAAAAGGGCAAATTAACCCATTGCTATTTAGATCGATTTGTAAGTATCAATGTTAATCCGACGCTGGGAGGAAAAGGGTGGTGGTGTTGGCGGTAGCAGAGTGTGTGGCGGTGATACGGCTCTGTATTGCGGGTGGTCTAGATTGATAATGACATCAGGAGAAGCTATATAAGATGGTGGTGGTGGCGGCGGTGATGGTAGCGTTGGCGGTGGAGTACTTTCAGACGACAATGTTGGTGACGGTGGTACGATTTCAGCGGTTGGATTATCGCGTTGTAGATTTGATCTGCGACGATTATACCATCTTCTTAACCTCACTAACTCCACAACGATGCACTTTCCACATATTGCCACCCCACAACCCGCAAAAGTTGCAAGAATAATCGATAAAACAGAATGAACTCCAACCTATACATACGACATCAAAATTATTATCACACGATGATAGAAGTTTATGTGAATTTAGTGCTTGTGCTTACAATGATAGTAACTTGTATGTAATTATGGATTTTGCTAACGAAATAGGGCTGTCATTAACATGCATAAAAGGGTTGTACATGTCGTTTACATATTGACTTTATAGTAATGGTTATTGAACTGTTTATGCACGTTAACGACAACCCTAAGGGCTTTCGGTAGCAAAATCCTATATAGTTTAAGTAAATATGTAGTAAGAAGTGTTCAAATATACAATGTGAGGTTTTTATATGTATTGTTACAGTTAGGAAAAATTTTTGTTTGGTAGATTTATATATTACAAAGGTTACAGTTGCTTTATTATTCATTTTATTGAAGACTAGCATGAATATAACTAATCTTCTTACCAGAGAGTAAAATATATGTGCGAAAAGTACCACAAACACGAACTGAACAGATGCATATAACCATGCAAATCTTCGACTCACTGTACATAGAAGAAATTCAGGATATTCAAACAAGATCAGTTAGTTTTGGTTGTGGATCGTTTTTACTACATAAGTATAAAAGCCAAATAACCTCAATTATGGAAATCGTAAAACCATTTTATTTTAATTATTGAATTAATTTATTTAAATTTGTGACGCAAAAAACTTACCCATTGCGGAAGAGGTCATGGATGATAGAAGGCCTAATATGCAAGAAAATGGTAACGATAAAGCGATTGAACCTGTACCCATCCTCTTAACCTTCATAAAAACAATTACACTTAAATCAAAAACATAATCACAATGTTTATAATTAGAAATGTCATGTTTGTGAACTAATTTTCATACTCCGAAACACAATCCATGTAAAATTTATAAAAAAGTCTTTACCAGAAGCTGCTCAAGAAAGCAAAAGTATGCAATCATGCTAACAATAACAAGAATCGGCATTTCTTGCCACACCCTGTAGATATCACTGCAAAAACCAAAACAAAAACGATATTGGATTCTATTTTCGATATTAAGTCCGTCCCAAATTGATTGTCACCATACAAAAAACACACAGTTTAATAAATGTCATTATCACATTGTACTTTTTGCCAGCTTTACAGTTTTACCCCTTACTTTTTACTTACCTCTTGTTTTACATGCATTAAGTAGGGACATAAAAGAATTTTACCTTATTATTCTTATCTGTTTATGACCATGGACAATTAATTCGGACAACCCGAAAAGGAATAAAGGAAAATAAATATGGGACGGAGGGAGTATGAACTTTTTAAAATCTAGCCACATCTTAACACTGAAACTTGCCTGTATCCATTAACTTCAATGTGATGATCATGGCCTGCAATCACACTAGCAACTCGGTTTCTAACGCTACTTTGGACCCTTAAAAGTGTAACGGGTAGATTTTCGACATCTTGATGGCACACATCACATGTTTTGTTACCTTTTATGCTAAACCATTTTATAGCACATTCTTTATGTGCTAAAGCGAGTTCCCCTTTGCAACTGCATTCCATCTTCAGTGTTTCTCCACCTTCATTTAATTCAATTAAACATATTCTACAAACAGCCTCTTCTTCGGCTATATCATCACCATTAGCTTCATAGGAATAGTCAAACACTTAATCATATATTATCAAAGTTATGTTAACTATAACGCGCTATAGATGCAAATTTACCTTCATCATCAGTTGGAATAGGGGTTGGAGTCATTGAATCGAGTTCTTTCACTTTTGGAATTGCGGGGATCACTCGGAAAAAAGAATATTCCGTTCTCGTGATATGCATGTCTTCGTTCAGAATCGGGACAGATTGAGATCGAGGTATATGCTCATGGACTTTAGTCTGCAAATAACCACATGAAAAAGATTAGCTCACTTATTACGCTGAACATATTAAGCAACTAGCTCGTAAATTTATAACATTATGGACAACATTTCAACTTAAAATTCTCATACCTATTAATCTGTCAAGAATTACAGAGGACTAAAACTGTGACTTTTAGAAGTCTACTTCTAACGGCATGTTCTAACTATAATTTGTGTGCAGTTATCTGCACGGATGTTATCGACTAAAACATTTGTATCAACGTGTATTCTTTTTACTACTCTTGTATGTCACTTTATCGATTAATTTTTTTTTTTTGTAAATGCGATCAACCAGGGGCGATTCTAGATGGCAATGGGCGGAAAAAACCCGTGACCCGCAGGTATTTGTGCCTGTGATAGGCGGGTAAATTCCAAAAAGTTCACCCGTGATTACGAGACGGGTAAAATTTTGTACCGTTTGATGGGTCGCGGGCGGGTCGCGGGTATAATTTACCCGTCGCGGGTAAAGTCCGACCCGCGAACCAGTGATACTCATTAGAGAAACCTGCAGGTATATACCCATTAACCCGCATAATTATATTAAATTTAATCACACATTAATATACACATATATTTGATTTGATATAAATCGTTATTATTTGCGAATTTACCAGCGGGTTTATCCGCGGGTCATGGTTATCTGCGAGCACATATTGTTATAAAATGTATTTTGTATAACCCGTGGGTTTGCCCGCGGATAACGGCTATCCGCGGGTAAGGGGTACGGTGAGAAAAATTACCTGTTGACAGGTATACGGGCCCCTGACGAATAAAGAAAAATCATGGTGGGCGGATCGCAGATTTAAAAGATCCATGCCCGTTACCCGCCGGTGCTAATATCCTTGGATTCTAGTGAGGACCCATTTTGATGACACCACTATTTTGGAATATTCTTTTACAAATTACTACTCCGTACTAAAATTGCATAGGACACCACTTAATATAGTGATAAGACCCTATATGTTTTTAAAATTCATGGTTTTCCGAGGTTAACACCCAATCTTTGAATTTTTTTTTTTTACAAAAGTGCCACTCAAATTGTACTACTGTGTATAGTAAACTGTAAAAACAAGAAACTCAATCAAGGACCATAAGAAAATAAACTTACCTGCAAATTAAGCGAACCGCCAGCTCTTGTTAACCCTGACTGTGGGCCCGAATGTCCAGTTGGCGTAAAAGGAAAAGACGGTGTCATTTTCACAAGAGGTGTAAACATTTTTGTAAGTGACCATGATCTAGCAATACACGATTTCTCTTGTGGTACAGAACCCGAGGCTGCTGTAACTACCGCTGCATCTGAAATAGTGTTCCTATTTTTAAAACCTACTTTTGGTATAAGATTTTTCTTTGACGATTTACTTCGTGATAAACAAGTTTCATGTGATGATGCGACGTTGAAGTTCACTTTTTTGGGAAATCGAGGCGGTGTTGGGGGTGTTGGAGGCATTTTTATTTGTACAAATTCATGAGATAAAGAAGAGTGTATTGATGGTGTAGCAGAAACAGGGTTTTGCTCAGTCATATTGTTGTCAAATAGTTCGTTTTCGACCTGTAAATAAAAAAATAAAAAAAGTTTGTTAAAACGTTGAATAATCAGCAAACCTTAACAGGTCCATAGATTGTTTTGAACAATGTAACTCTAACTATAGTAGACGAGATCAGTATTTGACTACACGATTAAGATCATAAATGCTTTGATGAAGGTACTAACAAGATGGATGAACATGGTATAAATAAGTGAAATCAAGCTTTTTAATCCAAAAGAGAAAGAAAAAAATAAAAACAGAAGTACACTTTTGAAAATGTTGATTAGGAAAATAATGCAATCCTAATTAATAATGAGTCTATAGATCTTCAAACGATATGAGCTACAAATGAATAAACTTTTAGCCATTCACAATTCTTAAAATTATCAAATTCTTTTTCGGGCTAAAAGCGTAAGCCCCTAACGTTATAACCATTCATTTCCATTTTACGGGTCCCACTTATATCTATATGAATTGATTATGTGACCTGTGAAATGGATCAAAACGGTATAAATGAATAAAACCTAAGCTTTTCCACATCATTGCCAACCAAAAAATCATTAATAAGCACACTTTTGAGCATTTTTATTGAAAAATTAATTGCATCCAAATAATTCTGCACTAACAAAAGCAACAGGAAGACTATATGATGCTTATAAAAGCCGAATGGTGTAGAATCAAAAGCACCTTTTTCTTAAATTTTAAGTCCCACAACGTACCACTAAATTAGAGAACATTAATTGAGACTAGCCCTTAAAAGTTATTATCTATCTAAAGCCTTATGATAAGAAGGATAATATATAATTTAAGAACAAGATTGCTTTTTCCCTGTAAACAGATGCTCACCAAGAAAGGCAACAAATTGCAAATAAATATCATGAATAGTATAAATATAAATCTTGTACCTCAAGTTATTATATGCTTAATAAGTGGAGAAAAAACAAAATAAAAGTTCATGTGTTAGGCAAAAGGAACCACTTTTGCCGACCGCGCCTAGCGGGCTCGGTAGACACTCAAACTCTTGCGTGTGGTATGTTTCCAAGATCTCAAAAAAAAAAAAAAAAAAAAAAAAAAATTGCTATAAAGCACTGCTAGTGAAAATCAAATTTAGAAGCTGACTCACCTCTTTAAACTGCTTGTAGTTCATAACCATGGACTATAGTCAACAATGTAGGTAAAAGTGTCTCACTTGATGTCAAAAGTAATAAAGAAAACAAAAAGACCAATTTTTGTGTGAAAAGTTAATGTTAAAGTTAATCTGCTTTGACAACTATTGTGCTTTTAAGGAAGACTCTACAATGTAGGCTAAAATATCAAGAAAAATCAAGATAACGGCTGATATTAGTTTAAAAGTTATCATATCTAAATTCCCTGATTGAGTTATCCATAATCCTTTCTATCCAAATTAGCTTTGTTTTAAACTTGCCAAATTTGACTATGTTTGACTTTTAGTTGTAGGCTTTGTAACCATTAAACTTACTATCATTATTAAATACTCCGTACAAATCACTGCAAATTACTATGAACCTTAAACAGTTAAACTATGTTAGACAACTAGTCTAATGTCTAAAATACCCTTATGGTGCTTACTTGTAAGTTGTAACCACAGGAGAAAGTATCATGGAAAACAAATGATGATAAACTGCAAAACTTAAGTTCATATGATTATTTCTCTGTTCTAAATTCCCAACTACCTTATAAATTTGAATTAGTTTTTTTTTTTTTTTAAATTGCAATGTTGTACTATTTTTTATTTTTATTTTATCTTTCACTATATATATTTATATTATTAGTAAAACACCTACAAATTTAATGAGGAATAAAACATGATTAAATTATATTTATCAATATCAATATTTTGTAAGTCATTAATTGTAATTAGATATCAATTGATTGGGTAGAATTTTATTTATAAGACTAAAAATATTGATAAATATGATCAGAAAAAAGCTCTAACAAGTTACCATTATAAAACAAACACACACAAACATAGAAATATCAAAACTTTAGTAATTAAAATCAAGAATGAACCACTTACAGTTGTCATCCAAATAAAAAGATAATCGAAGATCAAAATTCAAATAAAAAAAAAAAAAGGTAGGAAAAAAATGAATGAAATGAAAACCAACCAACTGAATAGGAACTGTAATTTCTTCAGGTTGAGAAGAACTTGAATTATGCATTTCATCCAGAGATTTAATAATATTATTTTCTTGAGAATTCATGCAGAAATTAGAGATGGGTTTTGTTTGATCCTTTTGGGGAAGCTAAATTGTTTATGAGAAAGATAGAGGGGGAAAGAGAGAGGAGTGCTGTGAAAATGAAGCAAGTACGGAGTATAACTGAAACAACATATTGTCATCAGTTTTCCATATGTATGTATATATATTATATTATATATCTATTTATTTCTATTAAAATACTAAAATGATAATGTAATTATTAGGCTAATTTTTTTGTTAAAAAAAAAATCTAGATCACTTAAATGATGTCATTAATTCTAAATATTATATATATTTATAGTAACTAACTTGATGATGTCATTAAAATAATTAATTATTTTAAATAAAATTATTAACATGTTAATTGTATAATATATGAAGTATTATATATAACTTTATGATAAAATATCCTCATGACTATATGTACAATATTTGAAGCAATATGTACAACCTTATGGTAAAACACCCCCTGACCATATGTACAATATTTGAAAGATTATATACAACTTTATGATAAAACACCCCATGAACACATGTACAAACTTTGAAGCATATTGTACAGCCTTCATATAATAATTGTATTTTAGTTTTTAAAAAATAAAATTAAAGAGACATTTGTTATTACTAATAATTATTATTATAAATATAAATACTCAATTTTAGAGCAAAATTTATTATTATTATATTAATATTATTATTATTCAAAACTGGGTCATCTTTACGGGATTAATTACGTTACATATGTATGCGAAATACATGTATTAATAAAAAGTTGTAATGTAGCTTTTATGATAAAAAAATAATAATTGTGATGAAAATTGGAACAAGGTGGTGGGAGAATAAATGTAGTTCATTTATTCTGACTAAGTTTTTTAGTCGGAATCTGTGGTTCCACGGGTCATTAAACTAAATGACTTTAGCATTTACATTCACTTAATACCTAAAACATATCATTAAAATGTTTCGTTTAAACAAACCCGTAATTTCACGGGTCATTTCACTAGTTATTTCTTATTATTGTTATTATTATTTATTATTATTAATATTGATAGTTAATATTTATTATTAATTAAAAAATTAATGAATTAAGGGATTATTAATTATAATTATAATAATTAATAATATATTCATAGTTAAAAGAATATGTAATTTAATTTAATTTGAATCGTTGGATTACAATTGGCATACACTAACTCTATATATACTATATATACTGAGACCATAATTAACGCAATGTTAAAACTGAATTTGACAGCGATTTGGCGTTTCTGACACCCTCTGACGTCACTAACGCAACGTCAGAGCTGATCGGTGTTAGTCATATGTTTGACAGAAAAAACGCTAAACGTGAGGGACAGGTGGAGGCGTACAATTGGCTGTTTATGATATGGTTTAGTTTTTTATTATTATTTTTTTAGTTTGAAGCTTTTCTCGAAAAAATGTAAGATTTCAATTTTCCCCTAACGGTGACTCCTTTCTTGCTATGAAGAAAAAGAATTGCTCGACCTATATTAGGTTCTACTTAGACGAGTTCTAACCCAACGTCAAATTCATTTCGTCAGATGACGTGGAGCAGGTGACAGAAACTGATGCCTAATAACCCAACGTCACTTTTTGACGCAAACAAGGGTTAGTTCAAATTTTTGACGGGAGCGTGAGGGCATGGAGGACCAATCAAATAATTTACTTTTTGGTATTTATTTTGTTTTTTGTTATTTATTTATTTTTAATACCCAATTTTTAATCAGATTTATCACACCACTCTCCAAATATATGACACAAAAACTTGAAATTTGGGTTAACGGGGTCAAATACAGTCAACCCAGCGTCTAATTCATTTCGTCAGATGAGTGGAGCAGGTGACGGAATCTGGCACCCAATAACCCAGCGTCACTTTTTGACGTAAACAAGGGTCAGTTGGATTTTTGACGGGAGCGTGAGGACATGGAGGACCAATCAAATAATTTACTTCTTGTTATTTTTTTTTGGTATTTATTTATTTTTAATACCCAATTTTCAATCTGATTTTATTATATCACTCTCCAAATATATGACACAAAAACTTGACATTTTAGATTAATGAGGGTCAAATACAGTCACAGTAAAAAACTTACTTTTTCATCAAAAAGTGCACAATTTATCTCTGATATTACCGTCAGGATTAGGAATAGCCTTATAAATATGAAAGGGTGAAGCCCAAAATTTTATCTCTATAGAGCTGAATGTCACGGACTTATCTCAATAAGCTCACGTGCGGCACTTAGTCTCTACTAAGTCAGCCTTACTCGGACCTTATAATGATTCAAGTAACCAAAAGAGAAAATATTATAGAACAAGTGGAATTGAAGAAAATACTTATATTGCTTGAGAATGCTTTACAAGAGAGAATGTTTGAGATTTGAGGTGTGGTGTGCCAAATGAGACCACCCCTATTTATACTACTTCTAACACAAAATGGATGGCTAAGATTAATCTAAATCAATGGTTAGGATCTAAGTACTAGAAACTTCAAGTATATACATGGAGATAGATATTTCCATGAACATTCCATACCATTCCATGGAAGAACTCATTGGAAAGTTCTAGGGAGCTTCCATGATGTTCTTGGGCCTTCCATGAAGTTCTTGGGTTAAAACCCTTAATTAGGTCATAATCTTAGTGGGTTGGGCCACAAACTTATTGGGTTGTGACATTCTCCCCCACCTAAGCTCGCGACGTCCTCGTCGTGTGATCCTCGTGATACTTCTTGATTTTGTCTGTGAACTGCCACAATAAGTCTTCGGCTTCCCAGCTTGCTTCACTATCGGGCAAGTTACGCCACTTAACCAGGTATTCTCTATAGCTCGGCACACCTCGTCTCCGTACCGTTCGATGCAACAAGATATCTTCCACTTCACGATCGAACGAAGTCGCAACTGCCATTGGTGCTCGTTTGGAAACTCCTCGTTCTGGGTCTTCCTCGTCCCCATGATAAGGCTTTAGAAAACTTACGTGGAAGACTGGATGAATCTTTAACTTGGGCGGTAGTTGAACTCGATAAGATACGTTCCCAACACGTCCAATTATCGGGAATGGGCCTTCATATCTCCGGATCAATCCTTTGTGCACCTTCCTAAATGTTTTGAATTGTTGAGGTAAAAGCTTCACCATCACCTGGTCCCCAACTTTGAACTCAACATGTCGTCTTTTCTCATCCGCCCATCTCTTCATTTTCTTGGCCGCCTTATCTAGTGATGCTCGCGCCAAGTCGGCTTGTTCGTGCCACTCCTTCATCGTTCTATAAGCGGATGGGCTGCTTCCATCATATGAAGCGGCCAAAGCATTCGGGGTCAATGGTTGGCGTCCTGTCACCAACTCAAAAGGACTCTTCCCCGTGGACTCACTCCTTTGCATGTTATAAGAGAACTGAGCAATATCAAGAAGCTTAGCCCAATCATGTTGATTTGCACTTACATAGTGTCGAAGATAGAGCTCCAATAGTGCATTCACCCTTTCCGTCTGTCCGTCTGTTTGGGGATGAAAACTCGTGGAGAAATTCAAGTCCGTCCCCATGATCTTGAACAACTCCGTCCAAAAACGCCCTGTGAACCTCGGATCTCGATCACTTACTATCACATGCGGTATCCCCCAATACTTCACCACATTCTTGAAAAATAGTTTTGCGGTTTCATCCGCGGTAACTTCGGATGATGCGGCTATGAAGGTACCATACTTAGAAAACCGGTCTACCACGACTATAATACTCCCACACCCTTCCGACTTAGGTAAGCAAGTAATGAAGTCCATGGAAATACTCTCCCATGGTCCTTTCGGTGTAGGTAGCGGCTGTAATAGTCCTCCTGGTTGGCGTTGCTCTATCTTATCTTGTTGGCATATTAGGCATGTTCGCACGTACGTCTCTACGTCGTCTTCCATCCTTGGCCAATAATAAGTGCCTTCTACTAATGCCAGTGTCCTCTTGATACCTGGATGACCAGCCCACTTTGAATCATGACACTCCTTCAAGATTGTCCGTCTAAGATCACCCCACTTAGGCACATATAACCGGTCTCCTTTGGTGAATAATAGATCACCCTTGAGCCAAAACCTTCGCGTTTTCCCATCTCGAGCCAATCCAACAAGGTTTTTGGCTATAGGATCATGCTCTAATCCATCCTTTATACGATCTTGAAGGAAGAATTGTGGTTTTGTGATCGCTGCAAACTCCGCCTTACGACTTAGGGCATCAGCTACCACATTGGCCTTCCCAGGCTTATACTCCAACACATAGTCAAATTCGGCTAGGAAGTCTTGCCAACGAGCTTGTTTGGGACTCAACTTCTTTTGGGTTTGAAAATAACTCGTTGCCACATTATCCGTCTTGATCACGAACCTTGATCCCAAAAGATAATGCCTCCATGTCCTCAAACAATGAACCACCGCCGTCATCTCCTTCTCCTGCACAGTGTACTTCCTTTCCGCCTCGTTAAGTTTCCGGCTTTCGAATGCGATCGGGTGACCCTCTTGCATTAGAACTCCTCCAATAGCAAAGTCCGATGCGTCTGTGTGTAACTCGAACGGAATGGTCACATCCGGAAGTCTCAACACCGGTTCTTCCATGACCGCTCCTTTCAACTCTTCAAATGCTGCTTGACATGTCTCATTCCACAACCAAGCTTTGTTCTTCTTTAACAATTCTGTCAATGGAGCCGCTTTCTCCGAGTATCCCTTGATAAAACGACGATAGTAGTTTACTAAACCAAGGAAAGATCGTAAATCAGTAACCTTGGTTGGTGCCTCCCACTCTTGGATTGCCTTGATCTTAGCCCCGTCCATCAGCAACTTCCCATCTTTTATTCGATGTCCAAGAAATTCCACCTCTTTTAATCCAAATGAGCATTTCTCTAGTTTCACATACAACTCATTATTCCTTAGTACTTGGAAAACTTGTTTCAAGTGCCTCACATGATCTTCCATGGTGTCGCTATATACGACTATGTCATCTAAGTACACCACGACAAACTTGTCGAGGAACGGGTGGAATAATTTGTTCATCAAAGTACAAAATGTGGCAGGGGCATTGGTTAAACCAAAGGGCATGACTAGGAATTCATAAGCGCCATACCTCGTCACGCATGTGGTCTTAGCCTCATCTCCTTCGGCAATTCGGACTTGATAATATCCCGATCTCAAGTCTAACTTGGAGAAGTATCTCGCCTTCCCAAGTTGATCGAACAAATCAGCAATAAGTGGGATTGGGTATTTGTTCTTGATAGTTACCTTGTTGAGTGCCCGGTAATCTATACACATCCGCAAGGACCCATCCTTCTTTCTTTGAAATAGCACCGGAGCACCATACGGGGATTTTGATGGTCGGATGTATCCCGCATCCAGCAACTCCTTGAGTTGTCTTCGCAACTCCTCCAACTCGGGTGGTGGCATTCGGTATGGGGCTTTGGAAGGTGGTTTTGATCCCGGCTCCAACTCGATCGCATGGTCAACCTCCCTCCTAGGTGGTAACTTCTTTGGTAACTCCTTGGGCATGACATCCTTGAACTCATCGAGGACCTTCTCAATTTCCTTGGGTACCTCTAGTTTTCCCTTATCTTCGACCGTCTCTTGCTTTGCTACCGCTAAATAGCATGTCTCATTCTTGTTGTACCCCTTCTTGAATTGCATGGCTGAAAGTGACTTGGATGCACTCTTGCTTCCACGTTCGGTTGACACCATACAAGTCTTCTCACCATCCAAGATACACAGTGAATTAGCAAACGGCATAGGGAAACCGCGTACCTTATCTAGGAACTCCATCCTAAGTACTAACTTGAAGTCATCCATAGGCACGACTGAGAGATCAATCATTCCTTCCCATTCTCCAATCTTCACATATACGTCTTTAGCCACCCCACTAATCGGTCTGGCACTCGTGTTCACCGTCTTCATCATGCCACTCTCTTTTGTTTCCTTAAGTCCTAGCCTTTTGGCTTCATCGGTGGAGATAAAGTTATGAGTTGCTCCCGTATCCACCAAAGCTCGTACCCGATCTCCACAAATGTTAATATCTACGAATTGGAGTCCTTTAGCCACTACCTTGGGTATCTCCGTCTTGGCCTTGATTGCGTTGAGGATATGCATTGATCCTATGCACCGCTCCTCATCCTGACAACCCGCCTTTTGAGCTTCCATAGCATGAAGGCTAGCTTTCTTCGGACAATCTCGGGCTCTATGCGGTCCATCACATATGAAACATCCATCATTCTTGTAAGAAGTTTTTATGCTCTTGTTATTCCCGGTTGGTGGCTTACGTGTATTACCATTCCTTGATTGGGCGGGCTTATCTCCCCCACCTTTCTCATGGCTCACCTTCTTATCTTTTGACTTGAACGAATCTTTCCTATTAGCATGGTCGACTAGTGCCTCCGCTTGAGCAATTGCGGTGGCAAGGTCTTGGACTCCTCGTCTCTCCAACTCCGTTTTAGCCCAAGGTTGCAAACCATCGAGAAAATAGAAGAGGAGAATATCATCGGGAATATCTGGGACCTCCAGGCTAAGGTTCGTGAATTCTTTAATATACTCCCGAATCGTCCCGGAATGATGTAATTTACGTAGACGACTCATCGCATCCTTTTGAGCATTCTTGGGGTAGAATTGATTCTTAAGTTCAGTAAGGAAATCATCCCAAGTATCAATAGTAACCGTACCTTTCTCGATATCTCCATATCGACGACGCCACCATAACGCTGCGGTATCCTTCAGGTAACGGGTTGCCGTCTTGATCTTCATTGCATCATCCACTATGTTGACTCCCTCCAAGTATTGTTCCATCTCCCATATAAAATCATCAACCGCTCGGGCTTCCCGCTTCCCCACGAACGGTGACGGCTTGGGAACGTCCACCTTCGGATCATTGCATCCAGTGTTGCTACCCCCACTAGCCATGAATCTCAAACAAGAGTTCATGTTGGTTTGTAAATCCACGAGGCGTTGGTGAATAGTGGAGACCTCCCCCTCCATTTCGCCTCGCAACTTCGTAATCTCACCCATGAGCATACCCCTTAAGTCATGGATCTCACGTCGCATGTCAACGTCTAGCACGTTGATTGCACTCTTGCAATCATCTTTCAATTCGTCAAAGTCCCCGTCCAAACCATCCAAACGTTGGTGGACGTCTTCGACCTTTGCTTTCACGTCGTCCATGGATGTCTCTACATCCATGATCCTCTTGTCCAAGTTTGCGACAAAGTCTTTGGACATACCTCGGTTCTTCTTGGCTCCTTGTCGAGTCTCTACCCGACCACGAGTCTCATCACCCATCACACCACTTGTTGCGCTCACATTCTTCTCGATCTCGGTTGCCATCTCCTTGAATCGACCTTGCTCTTGATACCAAATGTCACGGACTTATCTCAATAAGCTCACGTGCGGCACTTAGTCTCTACTAAGTCAGCCTTACTCGGACCTTATAATGATTCAAGTAACCAAAAGAGAAAATATTATAGAACAAGTGGAATTGAAGAAAATACTTATATTGCTTGAGAATGCTTTACAAGAGAGAATGTTTGAGATTTGAGGTGTGGTGTGCCAAATGAGACCACCCCTATTTATACTACTTCTAACACAAAATGGATGGCTAAGATTAATCTAAATCAATGGTTAGGATCTAAGTACTAGAAACTTCAAGTATATACATGGAGATAGATATTTCCATGAACATTCCATACCATTCCATGGAAGAACTCATTGGAAAGTTCTAGGGAGCTTCCATGATGTTCTTGGGCCTTCCATGAAGTTCTTGGGTTAAAACCCTTAATTAGGTCATAATCTTAGTGGGTTGGGCCACAAACTTATTGGGTTGTGACATGAAACCCAATCTACTTTTTGTTTGAGCTAGCCCGTTTTCAAATTTATTTAATTTAATACTAATATATAATATATAATAAAATAATATATATGTAATATGTATGTTTTATTTTAATTATTAGTTTAAAATTTAAATTTATTATTTAAATATGTGTTTTATTCAAAAAAAATTATATATGTATTATTTTGTAATATTAATTAAAAAATTATAAAAGCGATAAGGCCTACTAAAATTTACACAAGAATTTGACATATTAGGTTAAAAAAGGTTAAGTAGAGACTTTGACATGTCACAGTCAGATTTGCAATTTTTGGCTAAAAATTGATCTCGATGCCTCTATGTCATATACGTGGTTAAAAGTGGTATAATATGCATAAGATACGACATCGTAGCATCTTATTTTTTTAATTGATGTATTTTAAATTGTTTACAAATTGGTAACTATTTTTTTATTAAGTTATCTCAACTTCAAAAAATTTTAATTTATATTAATATGGTAACTATATTTTTTTCTTATTTTCTGACAACTACAAGTTATATGCTAACTAGTTATGATAACTAATTTAGTACATCCGAAAAAGAAATAATATGTCATATACAATATATTTAGGATGACTTATAGCAACTAATTTTAAACAACTAAAAAAAATAAAAATTGGACAATGTAATCGATCATATATATATAAAAACTACGTGTCATCCTTTTTAACAATTATCATTTTCTGTACAAATATAATCAAACATATATGTAATATGTTATTTTTTTTTACAATGTTCTCCGGTTACAATTGTATTGTAGCTATTTATTATTTTATTGTGGTACAAATTCATTATAATATATACTAAAATTTATCGTGAATACACCTCGATTTATTATGCTCCGATTCAGCCAGATTCCTTTTCTAACTTTCATTTTTTGATTCATGTTTCATATATATTTAACCTGAATGGTTTTGACGTGTTTTACTTTAATTTTTTAGAACCTATCATTTATGCATAAATTTAAGGTAAAAACATAAGAAATTAAAGGAAATAAAAAAACATATTTTTTATTTAGAAAAATCATAACCAAAAACTAGTTTGCAATCAATTTAATTAAATTATTGTTTTAACTTAGTTATAACCCTTATTAGTATATATATTTATATTTTTTACTTTCATTTCATAAAAGTATTTGTCAGTTATCAATGTGCGCATTTTAACTACAAAAATATGAAGAAATTATTTTTCGAAGCAACGCGCGAGCTCGATCATAGTAGTGATTAATGACAAAGTGTTTTGTTTTAATTTTGTAGAAGTTATTAGTTTTTATGTTTGTGAATGGACATACGTTATCATATATTTTTCTCAAGGACATAAGATAAATAATATTTTTTTCGAAAAAAAATTATATTAATAGAATAACTCGAGTAGGGTCAGGCTAAGGGAGACCTAACCCAATGTACAAAAGCAAGAACACAACATCGGCTCATTTGGCCGATACAGGAGATACCAACGACTAGCATAGAGTTGCGGAGGGGGCAACTATGACACGGGGTACAAGAACAGACATATACAATCTACCCTGCATACATAAAGAATACATACACGAGCAAACCTGACGCCAACTTCTCTTCATGCAACATCATATATTGGTTATCGAGCATATGTCAAGGGGCACGACAACCAATCTAACTTCACTTTCTTGAATCAGGCGGATATTGTAATGACCCGTATTTTTCCGTTAATATATAGAAGATTAATATTTACATAATTAATGTTTCCAACATGTTAAGCAATCAAACTCATTAAGACTTGGTTATTTGAAATGAATTTTATACAAACATTTGGCCACCCAGTCTGTCTGACAATTCACGAACGTCATAATTTGTATTAATTATATAATGGAATATATATATGGATATATATATATATATATATATATATATATATATATATATATATATATATATATATATATATATATATATTTATTTATGAATTGTTAAAATGATATTTAAGTATCTCATTAAGTATATTAACAATTGGTTATATATATATAAAATGAGACTACTAACTTAAAGACTTCGAAACAATATACATATATGTAACGTTTAACGACGTCATAAACCCCAAGTTAAACTGAATGTATATGTATTGTATTAAGATGTATTAATACACTTTTGAAAGACTTAAATACATATATGAATATACTTACACTCAACAAAGATAGCTATACTCATATTCTCATTAGATTCCATCAAGAATTCTACTCGTATTCATTCGGTATTCATACCAGTATCATACACAACTTCTAAACGTATTTACTACTAGTATATACAAATAGGATTAGCATGGGATTCCATTTTAATAATGTCATCCATGACAACACCTAGTTGAACATCTACCATGAGCTAGTTGCTTATAAAAACAAACCAAGAACACCTTGTTTGACTACAAACCTCACGCCATTTTACACACACTTACACAACACTTTCATTTGCAAGTTTCTTTCAAGTCTAATTCACCTACTTCACTCTCTCCATTTACTACTCAAACAACTCAGTAAACCATCTTCATATTGATCATAAACTACACCAAGAATCAAGCCTTAAACATCATAAGAAAATACTTTCAAGAACACTTCAAGAACACCATCAAAATCAAGAAGATTACTTTCAATCTTTTTAAACCAATCCAACAACTCTTTCAAGATCAAGAACATCACTTCTATCTCAGAAACTATTCGTTATTTATCAAGGTAATAATCATATATAAGCTTTAGTTCAATTTATATAAACATAACTATCTTAATTCAAGATAGAATTCTTATTCGAACTTTTGTTCATTCCATGATTCTACTCAAGAATTCCAAGCCATCAAGAAGGTCTTCAACCTCAAGATTATTATCTTGTTTTTCTAGTAACATCACTCTTTTGATTTGAGGTAGTAACCTTATTCATAATCTCTTTCGATTCATATTCATATAGCTATCTTATTATGAGTATATAACTTACAACAACTAGAACATAGTTTAGTCAATTCTAAACTTGTTCGCAAACAAACTTAATCCTTCTAACTTGACTTTTAAAATACTTCAACACATGTATTATGATAGTATGTCAAGCTAACATAAGGATATAAAACTTGTAAACACGAAGAACACCTTAAAATCGAATATACGTCGTCTTAGTCGAACGGGGGCTGTTTTGGGTTTGTTTTTAAAAACCTATCTTAAACTTTGAATTAAAAGATTTTCTTTGGTGAAAAATCTTATTTTATATGGATATGAAATATATCCAAAATCCATGGTTAAACTCTAATTGGAAGTATGTTTTTCAAAAGAGTCATCAAGATGTCGTTCTTACGACGGATATGACTATCTTCTTGTATTTGACACCTAAGCTGTATTTTTGACTATAAATATATACTTTTTCTGCTAGATTAATAAATAACGGTTCGATACAAAACTATGGCAAGTTGAATCACTTAAAACGGATTTTTAACGAAGAAATTATGGGTAAAACAAAATTGGATATTTTTGTTTGTTTTTAGCTACGGTTTTGATTAATAAAAATAGATGCTAACCTTATCCTAGCTAACTTACCTTGTATCCTACATGTATTTATACATGTCTTGTTCCCGAACTTATGGGAATACAATTTATGATAGTCGTGATTAAGTTCTACGACAATATATATAGTCTTAATAAAGATCGTAAGACACCATATATATATATATATATATATATACATATATATATATATATATATATATATATATATATATATATATATATGTATATATATATATATATATATATATATATATATATGACTTGATCACCGTGAATTCGTATACAAAATTTTGACATATCATTTTGACTTCGTCTATATATATTATTGGAACGAACTATAAGACACCATTGACAGTAATCTCGACTTAGCTGTGGGTCGAAGTGGATTCCAACATAAGATATATACTTTGAGTTGTGATCGAGCCTGAGACATGTATACAATGGGTCGCGGATTGCTTCAGACAATATACATATTATGTGTCTTATTATATTAAGACAATATATTATAGTGTTAGTAAATTCTAACACAATATACGCATTTATATTTATATATATATATTTATACTGTTGGACTATCGGACTATTGGACTACGAACATTGGACTACTAACAATGGACAATTAAAATTATCACAAGTATCATAAGTATGGAATATTAATTATATATATATATATATCTTGACACAAGAATATTATTATTAGGTTCGTGAATTTGTCAAAGGCCAAGTCTTATTACCATCTATTCGGAAATCATCACAAGTGAGTTATAGTCCCATTTTTACTATCTAAATTATTTTGGGATGAGAATACATGCAAATTTATAAATGTTTTACAAAATAAGCACAAGTTCATGAAACTACATTCTGCGATTGTTTTGTTATACCGGATATCTGTACTTATTATTATTATTATGCTTGGTAACCTAAGAATTAGTGAAAAACACTAATTGACGCGAATCCTAAAGGTAGATCTACGGGCACCAACCACCCCCATTTTCGAATAGTGGAAATGCTTTAGTACTTCGAAGGGTTCTTATCATACATTTGAATAGTGGAATGTATGATGCCAGATATCTTAAGTGCTCTATGTTAAGGTCGGTTACCAGGCGACTCATCGTATGAATGATTTTTGCAGTTGTAATGATCCTGCGCATTTAATTAAATGAAATCTTGTGGCTTATTAAATGTTATGATTATTATATAGAAACTAAACCTATGACTCACCAATATTTTTGTTGATGTTTTAAGCATGTTTATTCTTAGGTGAAAATTAAAAAGCTTCCGCTGTTGCATGTTTACTCAACGTCAAGATTTGGAGTCATCATGCTTTTCTTAATAAATAAACTTGCATTCGAGAATTATATTTGTAATATATTGTTGGCAAGTATGTAATGGTGTGTGTAAAATATATGTATTTTGAGGAGATTGTCTTTGATCGACAATCAAAACTTATGTTTTTAGACCTTTATTCAATAATAAAGGTTATGGTTATTTTGAAATGAATGCAAGCTTTGAAAACATCTCATATAGAGGTCAAAATCTCGCAAAGAAACAAATTAATATGAAACGTTTATAATTAATATGAACGGGGCATTTCAGTTGGTATCAGAGCGTTGGTCTTAGAGAATCGGAAAATTTTTCATTAGTGTGTCTAACTGATTTTTGATGCATTAGTGAGTCTGGACTTCGACCGTAATTGTTTTAAAAATGATTGCTTAATATAATTGTTGAAAACATAAGATTATTAACATATAAATATTATAAGATATATCATTCTCTTAACGTGCCTGTTATTATGTGATAGATGACTTCATCCGATCATATAAGCATCTCTAGTGATTCAGATTTCATTTACTTATCAAGTGATTCGGACGTTGAGTCAAAGCATACGACTTATGAACCAACGGAAAAGTTAACTTTTGGTACTACCATTAAAGAGGAAAATTGTTGGAAAAATTGGAAAGATTCACAATTGCCAGAAGAGGTTCCGGAAGAGGATCCGGAAGAAGATCCAGAGGAGGAACCCGAAGAAGAGGATCCTGAAGAAGTTGTGGAAATTACCGAACCACAACGTGATTTGGGAAAATCTTTGGCTGTTATACCCAATCTCAAACCCGATGAACCTATTATGACCCAAAATGTTTGTGACCATCCACATGAACCATCTAAGAAAGCAGTTTACAAAATGACTGCTCGTATAACGACTGGTGGTTTTGTTCCTAAGCAATTAGCCGAAAGAACCAATTGGGAGGAATTGGAAAAAGAACTATCCAAACGAAGATCCAAACGTTTGACTGAGAAAGAAACAACGTCAACATCTAAGAAACCTCGTCATTCTTAAACTATCGACGACTACCCTATATTCCATGCATTGTATAATATGTATTATATTGTGTGTTTAAGTTTGTAAGAAAATCCGCAATGTAATTTTTCTTATGATTGTATAATAATAAGAATAAGCATGGAAGGTTTATTATTATTATTACAACTTATTATTACGTAGTAACGTAATAACTTACCATAGTTTTTCATATTAGAATTTTAGTAGTTAATTTGTGTGTTAGCTGCTAAGTATGAACATTATTATAGTTATAAAACGCTAATATGAAGAAAAGACATTTATAATAATAAGTTCATATTAAGCTACAAAATACTTTTTGGCTACTTCTAAAATTCTATATGATTAACTCAGTCGGCTATTTTTGAAGGAAATGGCTCCTCCAGCTACTAGACAACAACAATTGAATACAGAAGAACTTCAAGCTTTCGCTGCAAATATGGCTGCAGTGGTGAATGCAATGAACAACAATAACCAATCGGGTTCCAGTAGTAGAGGAAACAATGGCAACCGGGTAGGATGTTCCTACAAAGCTTTTATGGCCTGCAAACCCAATGAGTTTGAAGGAACCGAAGGACCCGTTGGACTAAAGCGGTGGAAAGAGAAGGTTGAAGCCGTGTTTGCAATCAGCAACTGCGCAGAAGAGGATAAAGTTAAGTATGCCACACATACTTTCAAGGGTACTGCTTTGACATGGTGGAATACCTACATGGATTACGTAGGACAGAATACCGCCAACGCACTTCCATGGTTTGCCTTCAAGCACATGATGAAGGAAGAGTACCGTCCCAGAACTGAAATCAACAAGCTCAAGGAAGAGCTTAAAGCACTGACAACCCAAGGGTTAGACGTCATTACCTACGAGCGAAGTTTCAACGAACTGGTTTTAATGTGTCCTGGAGTATTTGAGGATGAAGAGGCAAAAATTGAAGCGTTCATAAAAGGGTTGCTGGAAAGAATCCAAGAGCATATAGGTGCTAACGACCCTGCAACAATGCAGAAAGCGAGTCGTATATCCTACAAATTGATAGGCCAAATTACAGGAAGGATAAAGAAAGAGACGGCCGAGGAGGCCATAATGAAACAGGGAAAGAGAAAGTGAGAGGAAAGTAGTGATCAGGGTCACCAGTATAACAATAACAATCGGTACAACAACAACAACAACAATCAAAACAACAACTACAACAACAATCGCAACCACCCCAACAACAACAATAATTGCAACAACAACCGCAACAACCATTCTAATAACAATTACAACAACAACAACCGCAACCAAAACTACAACAACAACAACCCCAATCCTAACAATAACAACAACAACCATCTCAACAACAATAACTCTAACAACAACAACAACAACGACAACAAAAAGCAAAGAACTTTATGCCCAAGGTGTGATACGTTTCATCCAGAGTGGTTTTGTAGAGAGTTATGTACCAGGTGCAACAAGAATGGTCATATTACGGCAAAGTGTGAAGTCTACGGACCAAATAGAAACAAAGGAGCAAATAATGCCGGGACAAATAATAACGGCGTTGTTTGCTATGGATGTGGAAAATCGGGCCATACCATAAACCAGTGCCGGAATGGAAATAGGCAACGCCGTGGGAGATCCTTCAACATTAATGGGGAGAAAGCACAGGAAGACCCGGAGCTTGTTACGGGTACGTTTCTTATCAACAATACACCTGCTTATGTTTTATTTGATTCGGGTGCCGATAGAAGTTATATGAGTAGAGAATTTTGTGCCAAATTAAATTGCCCGTTAACGCCTTTGGATAAAAAGTGTATAGTTGAAGTAGCAAACGGTAAACTAATTAAGGTTGATTAAATTTGCCGAAATCGAAAAATTAGTTTAGTTAGCGAAACGTTTGCAATTGATTTAATACCAGTGTATTTGGGAAGCTTCGACGTAATTATTGGAATGGACTGGATGTCCAGGGTGAAAGCCGAAGTTGTTTGTCATGAGAAGGCGATTCGCATTCCGAAGGAAGACGGGTTACCCTTAATGGTGTACGGAGAAAAGGGTAATGCTAAATTAAATCTTATCAGTAGTTTGAAGGTGCGCAAACTAATAAGAAAAGGTTGTTATGCCGTACTAGCACACGTCGAGAAGGTTGAAAAAGAAGAAAAGAAAATCGATGACGTTTCCGTTGCAAGAGAATTTCTTGAGGTGTTTCCGAACGAATTATCGGGACTACCTCCACACCGATCCGTTGAATTCCAAATAGATCTTGTACCGGGAGCCGCACCAATAGCTCGTGCTCCATATAGACTTGCGCCCACCGAAATGAAAGAATTACAAAGTCAGCTACAAGAATTATTAGAACGTGGTTTCATCTGACCGAGTACGTCACCATGGGGAGCTCCAATTTTGTTCGTTAAAAAGAAAGATGGGTCTTTTCGCATGTGTATCGATTACCGTGAGCTGAACAAAGTCACCATTAAAAACCGATACCCTTAACCCCGAATCGATGACCTTTTCGATCAACTCCAAGGTTCGAGCGTATACACCAAAATCGACCTAAGGTCGTTATCATCAACTAAGGGTTAAAGAAGTCGATATACCGAAAACAGCCTTCAGAACTCGTTATGGCCACTACGAATTCATGGTTATGCCATTCGATTTAACCAATGCACCCGCAGTTTTCATGGACCTCATGCACCGAGTATGTAGTCCATATTTAGATAAGTTTGTTATTGTCTTTATTGATGACATCCTTATCTATTCAAAGAATAACCAAGAACACGAACAACACTTGAGACTTGTGTTAGAGTTGTTAAGAAAAGAACAACTTTATGCTAAGTTCTCTAAATGTGCTTTTTGGTTAAATGAAGTACAATTTCTTGGCCACGTAGTCATTAGTAATGGAATCAAAGTTGATCCCGCCAAGATTGAAGCCATCAAAAATTGGGAGACCCCGAAAACTCCAACGCAAATACGTCAATTTTTGGGTTTAGCCGGTTACTATAGGAGGTTTATTCAAGATTTCTCCCGAGTAGCCAAACCTTTAGCCACATTGACACATAAGGGGAAGAAGTATGAATGGACTTCCGAACAAGAGAGTGCCTTCCAATCAAGAGAGTGCCTTCCAATTGTTGAAAAAGAAGTTGACTACGGCACCTATTTTATCGTTACCTGACGGAATGGAAGATTTTGTTATATACTGCGATGCATCAAGAATGGGTTTTGGGTGTGTTCTTATGCAACGGAAGAAGGTGATTGCATATGCTTCTCGACAACTCAAAATTCATGAACAAAACTACACCACACACGATCTAGAATTGGGCGCCATTGTTTTTGCATTAAAGATGTGGAGACATTATCTATATGGGGTCAAGTTCATCATACACACTGACCACAAAAGTCTCCAACATATTTTAAATCAAAATCAACTAAATATGAGGCAGCGTAGGTGGGTTGAGCTGCTAAATGATTATGATTGTGAAATCCGTTACCACCCGGGGAAAGCAAATGTGGTAGCCGATGCCTTGAGTCGAAAGGAAAGAGAACCTATTCGAGTAAAAGCTATGAACATGATTATTCATACTAATCTTACTACTCGAATAAAAGAGGCACAACAGGAGGTTTTGAAGGAAGGAATTTTTGGAAGGGAAATACCCAAAGGATTAGAAAAACAGCTTAATATTCAGGAAGACGGAACCAGGTATTTAGCTGAAAGAATTTGGGTACCAAGGAATGGGGATTTGAGGAAAGTGGTACTAGATGAAACACATAAAACCAGATATTCAATACATCCCGGAGCGGGGAAAATGTTCCAAGACCTCAAGAGAAAATTTTGGTGGCCAGGAATGAAGGCCGATATAGCCATATATGTAGGAGCATGTTTGACTTGTTCTAAAGTCAAAGCTGAGCATCAGAAACCATTGAGTCTACTCCAACAACCTGAAATCCCAGAATGGAAATGGGAAAACATTACCATGGATTTCATTGCTAAGTTACCGATAACCGCAGGTGGTTATGATATGATTTGGGTAATAGTCGATCGTCTTACTAAGTCAGCATACTTTCTGCCAATAAAAGAAGAGGATGGTATAGAGAAATTAGCACGATTATATCTGAAATAAGTTGTTTCTAGACATGGTATACTAATCTTTATTATCTCTGATCATGATAGCAGATTTACTTCTAAATTCTAGCAGGCATTACACGAATCGTTGGGAACTCGTCTATATTTAAGTACTGCCTATCATCCACAAACTGATGGGCAGAGTGAAAGGACGATTTAGACACTCGAAGACATTCTACGAGCATGTGTTATTGATTTTGGAAGCAGTTGGGATCGACATCTACCGTTAGCTGAGTTTTCCTACAACAATACCTATCATTCTAGTATTGAGACGGCACCATTCGAGGCACTTTATGGGAGGAAGTGCAGGTCTCTAATTTGTTGGAGTGATGTGGGGGAAAAACAGATTACAGGTCAGGAAATTATCCAGGAAACTACCGACAAGGTCATCCAGATTCAGCAACGATTGAAAACAGCCCGGAGTCGGCAAAAGAGCTACGCGGATGTTAGAAGGAAACCTTTAGAGTTTGAGGAGGGTGATATGGTTATTCTTAAGGTATCACCTTGGAAAGGTTTTATTCGTTTTGGAAAGCGAGGGAAATTGAGCCCAAGATACATTGGGCCATTCAAGATCGAAAAACGCATTGGGCCGGTGGCCTATCGACTTGAACTACCTCCACAATTAGAAAAGATTCACAACACCTTTCATGTTTCGAACCTGAAGAAATGCCTAGCTATCGAAGATCTCATTATCCCTTTAGATGAAATTAAGATTGACGAGAAACTAAATTTCGTCGAAGAACCCGTCAAAATTATGGATCGTGAGGTCAAACGACTCAAACAAAGTAAGATACCAATCGTTAAGATTCGGTGGAATGCTCGTAGAGGACCTGAATTCACTTGGGAACGAGAAGACCAAATGAAGCTGAAGTACCCACATTTGTTTTCCGATATCGCACGTTAACCATGTACTATTCTAAATTTCGGGACTAAATTTAATTTAACGGGTGTGTAATGTAACGACCCGGATTTTTCCGTTAATATATAGAAGATTAATATTTACATAATTAATGTTTCCAACATGTTAAGCAATCAAACTCATTAAGACTTGGTTATTTGAAATGAATTTTATACAAACATTTGGCCACCCAGTTTGTCTGACGATTCACGAACGTCATAATTTGTATTAATTATATAATGGAATATATATATGGATATATATATATATATATATATATTTATGAATTGTTAAAATGATATTTAAGTATCTCATTAAGTATATTAACAATTGGTTATATATATAAAATGAGACTACTAACTTAAAGACTTCGAAACAATATACATATATGTAACGTTTAACGACGTCATAAACCCTAAGTTAAACTGAATGTATATGTATTGTATTAAGATGTTTTAATACACTTTTGAAAGACTTAAATATATATATGAATATACTTATACTCAACAAAGATATCTATATTCATATTCTCATTAGATTCCATCAAGAATTCTACTCGTATTCATTCGGTATTCATACCCGTATCATAAACAACTTCTAAATGTATTTACTACTAGTATATACAAATAGGATTAGCATGGGATTCCATTTTAATTATGTCATCCATGACAACACCCAGTTTAACATCTACCATGAGCTAGTTGCTTATAAAAACAAACCAAGAACACCTTGTTTGACTACAAACCTCACGCCATTTTACACACACTTACACAACACTTTCATTTGCAAGTTTCTTTCAAGTCTAATTCACCTACTTCACTCTCTACATTTACTACTCAAACAACTCAGCAAACCATATTCATATTGATCATAAACTACACCAAGAATCAAGCCTTAAACATCATAAGAAAATACTTTCAAGAACACTTCAAGAACACCATCAAAATCAAGAAGATTACTTTCAATCTTTTTAAACCAATCCAACAACTCTTTCAAGATCAAGAACATCACTTCTATCTCAGAAACTTTTCATTATTTATCAAGGTAATAATCATATATAAGCTTTAGTTCAATTTATATAAACATAACTATCTTAATTCAAGATAGAATTCTTATTCGAACTTTTGTTCATTCCATGATTCTACTCAAGAATTCCAAGCCATCAAGAAGATCTTCAACCTCAAGATTATTATCTTGTTTTTCCAGTAACATCACTATTTTGATTTGAGGTAGTAACCTTATTCATAATCTCTTTTGATTCATATTCATATAGCTATCTTATTATGAGTATATAACTTACAACAACTAGAACATAGTTTAGTCAATTCAAAACTTGTTCGCAAACAAACTTAATCCTTCTTACTTGACTTTTAAAATACTTCAACACATGTATTATGACAGTATGTCAAGCTAACATAAGGATATAAAACTTGTAAACACGAAGAACACCTTAAAATCGAATATACACCGTCTTAGTCGAACGGGGGCTGTTTTGGGTTTGATTTTAAAAACCTATCTTAAACTTTGAATTAAAAGATTTCCTTAGGTGAAAAATCTTATTTTATATGGATATGAAATATATCCAAAATCCATGGTTAAACTCTAATTGGAAGTATGTTTTTCAAAAGAGTCATCAAGATGTCGTTCTTCCGACGGATATGACTATCTTCTTGTATTTGACACCTAAGCTGTATTTTCGACTATAAACATATACTTTTTCTGTTTAGATTAATAAATAACGGTTCGATACAAAACTATGGCAAGTCGAATCACTCAAAACGGATTTGTAACGAAGAAATTAGGGTAAAACAAAATTGGATATTTTTGTTTGTTTTTAGCTACAGTTTTGATTAATAAAAATGGATGCTAACCTTATCCTAGCTAACTTACCTTGTATCCTACATGTATTTATACATGTCTTGTTCCCGAACTTATGGAAATACAATATATAATAGTCGTGATTAAGTTCTATGACAATATATTATAGTCTTAATAAAGATCGTAAGGCACCATATATATATATGACTTGATCACCGTGGATTCGTATACAAAGTTTTGACATATCATTTTGACTTCTTCTATATATATTATTGGAACAAACTATAAGACACCATTGACAGTAATCTCGACTTAGTTGTGGGTCGAAGTGGATTCCAACATAATATATATACTTTGAGTTGTGATCGAGCCTGAGACATGTATACAATGGGTCGCGGATTGCTTCAGACAATATACATATTATGTGTCTTATTATATTAAGACAATATATTATAGTGTTAGTAAATTCTAACACAATATACGCATTTATATTTATATATATATTTATACTGTTAGACTATCGAACTATTGGACTACGAACATTGGACTACTAACAATGGACAATTAAAATTATCACAAGTATCATAAGTATGAAATATTAATTATATATATATATATATATATCTTGACACAAGAATATTATTATTAGGTTCGTGAATTTGTCAAAGGCCAAGTCTTATTACCATCTATTCGAAAATCATCACAAGTGAGTTATAGTCCCATTTTTACTATCTAAATTATTTTGGGATAAGAAAACATGCAAATTTATAAATGTTTTACAAAATAAGCACAAGTTCATGAAACTACATTCTACGATTGTTTTGTTATACTGGATATCTGTACTTATTATTATTATTATGCTTGATAACCTAAGAATGAGTGAAAAACACTAATTAACGCGAATCCTAAAGGTAGATCTACGGGCACCAACCACCCCCATTTTCGAATAGTGAAAATGCTTTAGTACTTCGAAGGGTTCTTGTCATACATTTGAATAGTGGAATACATAATGCCAGATATCTTAAGCGCTCTATGTTAAGGTCGGTTACCAGACGACTCATCGTATGAATGTTTTTTGCAGTTGTAATGATCCTGCGCATTTAATTAAATGAAATCTTGTGGCTTATTACATGTTATGATTATCATATAGAAACTAAACCTATGACTCACCAATATTTTTTTCACGTTTTAAGCATGTTTATTCTCAGGTGAAAATTAAAAAGCTTCCGCTGTTGCATGCTTACTCAACGTCAAGATTTGGAGTCATCATGCTTTTCTTAATAAACAAACTTGCATTCGAGAATCGTATTTGTAATATATTGTTGTCAAGTATGTAATGGTGTGTGTAAAATATATGTATTTTGAGGAGATTGTCTTTGATCGACAATCAAAACTTATGCTTTTAGACCTTTATTCAATAATAAAGGTTATGGCTATTTTGAAATGAATGCAAGCTTTGAAAACCTCTCATATAGAGGTCAAAACCTCGCAAAGAAACCAATTAATATGAAACGTTTATAATTAATATGAATGGGGCATTTCAGATATCCATTCAAATGACTTAAGTTGAATTTCCATTAAAGTAATAGGACCATTCCAACCCTTGTTTGTAAAGACTTTGAGATTTCGATTTCGCCAAATTATATATGCACACGTCCACTCCACGACTTGCCACAAATAACACCCAACCGAAGACAATGCTTGAGGACTCTTTTCATGGAATGCTTCATTGATGCGTAGATTTGATACCGGACCTAAATCCCACCACTTATAAACCCTTTCCCACACATCCAAGGAATATCGATAAAGGATTAATGAGTGATTAATGGATCCTACATCGTCATCACATACGGGACACCTAACTGTAACAACCTCAATTTGGGCTTAGTGGTAATTGACCATTTTACCCTTAGTTAATATTAATTTATTAATTTTAGTGAATTTAGAATTATGTGTGTGTAATTATGGGATTATATGATTGAATTCGCTTTGTGACAAGGGTCACATACTATATTTCCTTATTTTATTTGGACCTCGTTAGGACCGCCTAATGAAGTAAGTGGTGTTTCAGATAACTGGTAAATACCCGTGTGAGACACGGAATATGATTCTTCAAAATGAAGAAACCCTTGTTGGGTTAAAACCCCTGCTCCTTCATTATTTCCATTTACGAAAACTTATATACACCAAGCATACACACACAAACCTTAAATTCCTAAACCCAAATATTGTGTTCTTGATCTCGTTTTCTAACTGGAAATCGTGTCTAGTGATTTCAATAACTTCATCAGGTATTTAACAAGCGATTTCATGTTCTAATTCGAGTTAAAATCAATGCTTTTATTAGCTTTTATGTTAAAGTGGGTTTTAAATCAAAACTTGGATTTGAAGTGTTGTTTATCTCAAATTGAAGTTAGTAAACATTTATACATGAGTTATGTATGTTTTCTAAGTGATTTTTATGGTCAAAACTGTGCAAAAACGAGATTTGGGGCTCAAAATCACGAAAATAGCGACCTGTTGCTGATGAACAGAATCGGTACGGATACAGGATGCATCCGTATGGATACGGGGTGTATCCGAGCCATTTTAGCTGCAACCGTACGGATACAGATGCATCCGTACGGTTACAGGTGCTTCCGTGCGGTTGCAGTCTGTCAGCATTTTGCAAAACTTGTTTTGGCCGTATCTTTCAAGCCGTAACTCCGTTTTTGATGAATAAACTACCATTGGAAATGCAATAAGGTCTACATTCTAATGGTAAGGTTTTAAAACACTAAATCAAACTTTAATTTGGGTCAAAATGATGGGATAACGTGTATGCCTCGTTTTACACGCGTGTGATAGTTGCAACTGAATGGGGAACCATGTAAACTTGTCATATATGGATATATTAGGCTATATGATGTTGTTTAGAATATGAATTGATGATATTATTGATTATATATGTTCTAAATTGAGATATGAAATTCTCAGGTAATAAAGGAACGGAAAGACTTAGTAATATAAGACTTCTGAGTTCTTGTTGTTTATCAAGTGAGTGGGACTATCTTAACTGTTATATGTATGTAGTAGCAGGTTATGCTACTGTTGTCCTACCATGTTATACCTAACTAGTTAGCATATGATGTTTATGCTTCCGGGATGATTATGTGCACTTGGGTATTATCGGCTATGAAGTCTAGTCGGTAATCAGCTTTGGGTATAAAGCTGAGCATAAGGTCAACATTGCTGCCAGGTTGGGTTCAAAAGTTACTATTTATGTAGTATAGTTTGAAAGATGTATCCCCTGCGTTCGGATTACTATACGAGGGAGACAGTAACGAGAACTTTCGGTAAACTCTAGCCCGATCAGCTAGTAGTTAATGGCTCGTACAAGCTGCCGAACCTAGTGTTATCATTTTGGTTTATCTTGTTACTGTATACAATTGTGCTTAGCTTGATGCTAGATACCTACAACTGTTAGGATATTTACATTCACTTAGCTTTATGCTAATCCCCCACAGTTCCTCCCTTACAGGTTATACTTTGAATGTTAGAGCTTTGGGAGAAGTTGGTTGTTGGATATGTTTGACGGGCCTCACTTTGATGTCTATATTTTGATATACTATTAAGTTATGGTTTTTGTAATAACGTAACACCTGGTTACTGTAATAACTATGCCTTGGGTTATTACTTAATTATTTTTGTAAATATAATATATGTTTATGTTTCCGCTGTGAATTAAAAAAAATACGGTGTTACAAGTTGGTATCAGAGCGTAGGTTTGGCAATGTGTACACATGGATGTCATGTTCCCAAACCTTGCTTATGTTGTGTCAAACATATCTGCGGGGTAGAGTTAAGTGAATGTGGAGGTTGTATGTTAGTCTTAGGTACTAACTAGTTATCCACTAAGCTTTGGTAAGGTGATGTACAGTACAGGTTAAAGATGACTGTCGGATAACAGAATGTTCATGCTCCCCCGACCCCTGGTATCTTCAGACTTCCAACAGAGGGTGAAATTTCAGATGAAGATCAAGAAGACTACATCCAGAGGTTGCAAAATGAGTTACAGGAAGCTCTGGAAAAGATTGCAGATTTAGAAAATACTCTTCCTGCAAGTACTGTAGGGGAAAATGTTGAACCTCCACCTCCCGTTTTTCCTGCAAGAACAGTTGTTTAACGACCAGTCAAAGTACACTTGACGACCATCGTTATCTTGGTCCCACAACTTGATCATAACTCTAAATGAATTTAATAAATAACCTTGCATTCTTTATTTAAAAATGATTTCCTATAAAGAAAACCTACCAAAATATGTAAGTTTAGAAAAACCATACAAAAATACTTAACCAAAAGTTGACCAATACAAAGTCAACGAACACCCACAATTTAATGTATCAAAATAGAATGCAAGTTAATGTTTAACAAAAACTGCCATCATAAATATGCAGACTCTCTAAGCACAGCGAAAGCAATCAATCATGAACCTGAGAATAAAACATGCGAGTAAACTGTCAACAAAAATGTTGAGTGAATTATAGGTTTAATATTGCAAACAATATTTAATTTAAACCATAAGAATTTAGGTTTGATAACATAAAGACGCATTTTGGACCACAAAATTATACGCTCGAAAACGTATAAAAATATTATTCTATTAACCCGTGAGCCACCTGGTAATAACTTAACAACTCCATACCCTTAACAAAACCAATATAAAAATATACACTGAACAGGTGTATCTTCCAAAATACGAAGTACTAATACATTCCGTCTGAAACTGCTAGCGCAACTAGCATGAAATGGGGCTGTCAGGCCCGATAGATCTATCCATAGGATTCGCGTTCACCAGTAGAAACCAGTGATTAAAATTACTAGATTAGGGAATATTTTCGTTCGACTCACAATGAATAATTTAAACCAATTCCACTTGACTCCAATATGTAAAATAAATTGCATGTATTCTCATCCTAAAAGATTTAAAATAGAAAAATGGGACTATAACTCACCTTAACGAAATCGAAGTAACAACACAGAAATGTGAACCGCAAATGATAAAGTGATCAAGAATGATCACAACGCCGACCTATAAACAAAGCAGGTCGATATAAATAACTAACTTAGGCCAAGTTTTAGTATGATAGCTATAGTACTTGTTGCAAATAAGCATAGAACAAAACTCGGTATGATCAGGACAGCATATAACCTGTACTTTCTATTTTTAGAAAGTTTTTATTTTTAGCAGGTTTCCATATTTGGAAAGTTTCTATTATTGAAAAGTTTCTATTTTTGAAAAGTTTCTATTTTAAGAAAGTTTCTATTTTTAGAAAGTTTTTGACTTAGGAGATTTTCCTTAATTTGAAAGTCAACAAAAGTCAACTGAAAGTCAAAGTCAACCGAAAGTCAACTCAAAAGTCAACATTGGTCAAACTTAGTCAACATTGAAATTAAAGTGTAAATTATATTAATAATATAAGTTATAATGTTATTTAAAGTCATATATGTATAATCATGTCATATCATAAGTTTAATTAAATTAAATTGAATTATTAAAATTGACATAAGTTTAAATGATATAATTAATATAATATAAGTAATTAATTAATTAATTAAATATTAATCATAATATAAGTATTATTAATTAATAATAAATTTTTAATCATATCATAAGTATTATTAATTAATAATGAATTATTAATCATATCATAAGTTTTTAATTATAATTATTAAATCATAAGTATTTAATAATTAAATTATAATTAAATAATAACTAAGCCTTATAATAAATAAATGATCAATTAATCTGTATTATAAGTTTTGATATAATAATCCCATAACATAAGTTTAATACTTATCATAAGTATTTTTCATTAATAATAAAAGTATTATTAACCATAAGTTTAATTAAATGTATAAGTAATCATAATGTAATTAATAAATGATATAATTAATATATATATCATAAGTCTTAATTAAAAATAATTACTTTTATGTCATAAGTAATTTAATAATAATTAAAATCATTATTTATATCATAAGTTCAAATTTTATAACCATAAGTTTAATTAAACGTTCGTCGGGTCATAACTTGAGCCCCGGGCGTAGGTTTTCGACGAATCTATATATATATATATATATATATATATATATATATATATATATATATATATATATATATATATATATATATATATATATATATATATATATATATATATATATATCCTCGTCTAACCAAACCACCCGACACTTTAGTGTACTCAAGAACACCCTAAATTCAGTCCCCAAGTCGTGACCTACAGCCATGAATCAACTTGGAACATTAATCCATTCAAAATCTTGTTTTGGCCATTCCGGGTGATCCGTGGCTCGGATTTCGATGACCCAAACATGAATGTTCATCCAATCATCAATCCTAACCCACTAGTACACCCTAGAGCCTTCAAAAATGGTCACTAAGTTGGACCCCGACTGATTACATTCGTTTTTATATTTTAATCTCATGAAAACATTAAATCAAGCATAACTTTTGATCTGGGACTCGAAATAACATGAATCTAAAGTCCAAAATTATTGTCTTGATGATAGGAACTAATATAAACACTTTAATTTATCAAAAACAACAGTTAGATGTACTGATTTCATAAAAAAGTCCGATGTCCCAATATAATCAAACCGAAAACATATACAAACGAGCATTTCTACGCATACAATCATCAATACAATAATACACAAGTACTATACAATCATAATAACATCAAAAACAGTAAAAATGAATAGAAATAAAAAAGTTAGGGTTAGGGTTTATACCCTAATCGAGAAAAGAAAGGTATGAGCGCGTAGAGAACGATGCGGTGAATTCGATTACACTAAAAGCCCTTTGAAATGATCAACAATTTGATGAAGATGATGATGATATTGGATGGTGGTGGCAATGGCTCCAAATGGGAGAAGAGAGGAAGAGAGAAAAAAAATTAGAAAGTGATTTAGGGTGAAATGAATTTGAAATGGTGATTTAGGATACTAGTTACAAAAATGCACCAAATTACCCCCCTACATGGGGTTCGGCCGATCCAAGGCATGAGGGTGAGCCCCACTAGCCCAATTTGATAAAATGTAAATTAGCTTGTGGCCCAAACGCTCGAACAAAACCCAACACGAAAACAGCGTTACACGATTAAATATTTGGAGAGACAACGAATACGTGACAAATAAAATATATAAACACTATATATTGTGACGACCCGGGAATTTTTGACCAAATTTAAACTTAATCTTTATATGATTTCAACACGATAAGCAAAGTCTGTAAAGTTGAGTCTCAAAAATTCTAAACTATTTTCTTGTATTTAATTGATCTTCGACCTTTCCCGACGATTTACGAACTGGTACTTGTAAATAAATATGTATATATATATATATATATATATATATATATATATATATATATATATATATATATATATATATATATATATATATATAAATGTAATATATATAAAATGTATAAGTATCAAATATTTAAATAATGTTATCATATAGTGAATGATATAATTACATAATTAATAGATTGTAATATTAATATATTAAATGTAGTTACAAGTTAAAATATAATTGTTATACTAATATTATTATTACTTTCATTATTACTAAAAAATCAGTATTAGCTAATTTATTATTTTCAATATAAAATATATGAAAGTTAACACATGTAATTTGTTATATCATTATTATTACTAAAAATTATCATTTTTTATTTCAAAATTATTATTATTATTATTATTATTATTATTATTTTTATTACTTTTAATCATTATTCTTATTATTATTAGTATTACTTGGATATTGTTAATATTATTATTATTACTATACCTAATTATTTGTTAATACAAATTATATATAGTAATGAAATATAAATACAGATATTTGTATATACAGATATATAAAAGAAACAAATATATATATATATATATATATATATATATATATATATATATATATATATATATATATATATATATATATATATATATATATATATACTGATATATACAGATACATTATATGAATCAGTATTATTGTATTTAGATTAATTAAAAATAGATTACAAGATCAGCTTCAATTACAGAATCAAAATCTGTTTCATATCTACATCAAACTGTATATAATCTTTGTTTTCTGTCTGCAATCAGTATAGATTGATTCCAATTTATCACACTAACAAACAAACTTAGTACAAATCAAAATCAATTTTTATATGATTCTTCTGTTTCCTGAATCAAATATTATCTGTCTGATTGATATAACCTATTGACAAGCAATTTGGTGAACTGTAAAGAGTATATAGTAAATTGCTTCTATATCACTCTGTAAATAATATATACGTATACATAGAGTTATAGAGGATCACCAGTTTAATTTGTTTCACTTCAGGGTCAATCTTTATTCCTTCTGCAATTCATTGAGAAAAATCAAACAGATAGATACAAAGATTGCTAGATATTAAACAGATGAGGAATCAAATTCTGTTAGGCATCAACATCAATTTTGTTTTACTCATCCTTCCTGTCTCCAACTTGTTACCCGTCCAGATGAACTTCTCAATACAAACAACCTGATCAAATCAAGTTGTTAATAGAAATCGTACGATTCTATTAGCCATAACTATCTGACTTATTTTTTTCTTGTTTTCTTCCTCTTGTTTGAAGAACCCTATCTGCGTTCTGTTCCACGTCCACTTCACAAATTATTTGGGATCAATTATAACTGTTACCTCAAATCTTCAATTCCTCTATATATGTCACTGACTGCAAAATTTAATGGGAAGAGAGAAGACAGGAACCAACATTCATATTATTCAACAATTTCTATTCGAGAATCCTATTAAACTTCATCACCTTTACAATAATCACCATCTTTGATTTTCATTAAACTAATCATCAAGGTATGTTTCTTCATTATCACTATATGTACGTAGTGGTACAAGAACATATAAACTAGATAGAAACATTACCGGGTTCGGGTCACAAGTTCGATCCATATCAAATGAATCTTTGAAACCCAGTAATACATCTGCACGTAGACATAACTCGCCTCCCCTTTTAGTTTTTACTATTCCTACTGTGTTTTTGTTGCTATTAAACGACCACCATCATCAACTTGATATTGTGTCCTCCTTTTTCGTTTTCTGTCTTGATTTGAATCACAAAACCGCCACCTTTATCATGCTGATATCGGCTAAAAAGTCACGTTTTCACCCCGATATTAAGGCCCAAAAACAAGAAAGATTCGAACTTTGTCAGCAAAATACCCACTTCATCGGTTAGAATTGAAGAATAAGTAATTATGAAGGCGGCGCAAAAAGAATAAAGAGAATTGGAGCTAAAACAAAGATTCTAGAGCGAAAACGGTGAAAGACAAGAAATCAAGTTACGATTCAGGGAATCAAGGCTGACCAGCAAGCCATACGGCCTGCCATACGGCCTGCCATACGGCCTGCCAGTATGGAAACGGCCTTCCATATACGTGCCACCACACGAGCCACCATACGGCCTGCCTTGCATACGGCCTGCCAAAAACGGGCTGCCATACGCCCTGCCATACGCCCTGTCAGGCGTATGCTGGCAAATTCCAAGTCTATTTAAAGGGTCTTTGTCATTCATTCCAATACACACTTCAATTCACTTCTTTTTCTCTCTTGTACAATATTAGTCATAATTTTGAAGGCCTTCTCACCTCCGAGAGGGAAATTAAGCACCCGGAGGCGAATGCTGAAGATTGTATTAGGAGCGGTCTGGAGTCTTGAAGTTATCAATTTTGTATTCAGAACTCATTTAATCTACTGGTACTTCTATCCTTTATCTTATATAATGTTTTATGATATTATTGCCATGATTAGCGAGTAGTTATCTTTAGTGTATGCTATGATGTAAGTAGTTATAATGCCGAAATAATATTATGGTTTGTGTATGCTGTTGAAATGCTTTCCGATTATGCTTTAAACTCAATCGCTTTTCCAACTAATAGAACGTAGTTATAGGCTCTGTTATTGGGAAGTCGCGAACCCCGATTCAGAGTACACTATCCGTGTCACCCCTTGGTAAGAGAAGTCTCTCGGATATAACGTAAGATCGACCGAGGCACACCGGTTGTAGTAAGTCTATCGAGCTTTGGATTCCGACTGAGGACTCTTTCGTAGTGAAACATCTGACTAGACCCCTAGTACATTGTCGGTCCTAGACCATGCTGGTGTAGTCACCAAGCATATAAACTTCGTACGTTCACACTGAAGCACAACGGTTGTTGTAAGCTGTACCTCTGCTAAGTAAGGCCATGGAACACGGTTAGTGTTGACCAGTACACTGCACCATAAAGCGGTCTCAAGCATTGCACCTCGCTTGAGGGATTCTTAGTTAATTAAGGAACTATTTGTTTAGACACATAAAGGATTGGACCGTTAGGATAACCGAACGTGTTCATGGAAGTCAGACTTGACTTGGCCATGGTGTTCGTTATGGTTGAACTCTTTTTAAGGGCCTAACTATCTTTTACCAATCATTAACGAAAGCATTGAAACACATCACGTCTCTCGGATATGGTAAACCATGTATTCTATTATGCTTAAGAAAGTTTAGACCATTTTGGAACGTTAGTACGTCACCCAACCGAGTCGCTCAATTGGATGAGCCGTCTGAACGTGTATGCCTGTATTCAGACTGCACGGGCGTCGGGGGTAAGGGACGTTGCTGTCTATTCAGAATCTTCAAGCCTAACGCAGTACCCAATGACATGTCTTATGACAGGGGCGTTTAAGACCAGTGTAATGAATACAAGGCCTCTGCCTATTCATGAGCCAGCATTCCATAATCTCGATAGAATAACTGATGAAGTCATAGTATGCACTTACTTTAACCTTATTTGGATTACAAATTTTATCGCATTTACTTTATCTATCTTAAATTAGAAAATCCCAAAATAAATATTCACTACTCCCTAACTGAAATGTCCCGTTCTTATTGATTAAAAACGTTCCATATTAATTGATTTCGTTGCGAGTTTTTGACCTCTATATGAGACGTTTTTCAAAGACTGCATTCATTTTTAAAATAAACCATAACCTTTATTTCATAGATAAAGGTTTTAAAAAGCTTTACGTAGATTATCAAATAATGATAATCTAAAATATCCTGTTTACACACGACCATTACATAATGGTTTACAATACAAATATGTTACAACAAAATAAGTTTCTTGAATGCAGTTTTTACACAATATCATACAAGCATGGACTTCAAATCTCGTCCTTATTTAAGTATGCGATAGCGGAAGCTCTTAATAATCACCTGAGAATAAACATGCTTAAAACGTCAACAAAAATGTTGGTGAGTTATAGGTTTAACCTATATATATCAAATCATAATAATAGACCACAAGATTTCATATTTCAATACACATCCCATACATAGAGATAAAAATCATTCATATGGTAAACACCTGGTAACCGACATTAACAAGATGCATATATAAGAATATCCCCATCATTCCGGGACACCCTTCGGATATGATATAAATTTCGAAGTACTAAAGCATCCGGTACTTTGGATGGGGTTTGTTAGACCCAATAGATCTATCTTTAGGATTCGCGTCAATTAGGGTGTCTGTTCCCTAATTCTTAGATTACCAGACTTAATAAAAAGGGGCATATTCGATTTCGATAATTCAACCATAGAATGTAGTTTCACGTACTTGTGTCTATTTTGTAAATCATTTATAAAACCTGCATGTATTCTCATCCCAAAAATATTAGATTTTAAAAGTGGGACTATAACTCACTTTCACAGATTTTTACTTCGTCGGGAAGTAAGACTTGGCCACTGGTTGATTCACGAACCTATAACAATATATACATATATATCAAAGTATGTTTAAAATATATTTACAACACTTTTAATATATTTTGATGTTTTAAGTTTATTAAGTCAGCTGTCCTTGTTAGTAACCTACAACTAGTTGTCCACAGTTAGATGTACAGAAATAAATCGATAAATATTATCTTGAATCAATCCACGACCCAGTGTATACGTATCTCAGTATTGATCACAACTCAAACTATATATATTTTGGAATCAACCTCAACCCTGTATAGCTAACTCCAACATTCACATATAGAGTGTCTATGGTTGTTCCGAAATATATATAGATGTGTCGACATGATAGGTCGAAACGTTGTATACGTGTCTATGGTATCTCAAGATTACATAATATACAATACAAGTTGATTAAGTTATGGTTGGAATAGATTTGTTACCAATTTTCACGTAGCTAAAATGAGAAAAATTATCCAATCTTGTTTTACCCATAACTTCTTCATTTTAAATCCGTTTTGAGTGAATTAAATTGCTATGGTTTCATATTGAACTATATTTTATGAATCTAAACAGAAAAAGTATAGGTTTATAGTCGGAAAAATAAGTTACAAGTCGTTTTTGTAAAGGTAGTCATTTCAGTCGAAAGAACGACGTCTAGATGACCATTTTAGAAAACATACTTCCACTTTGAGTTTAACCATAATTTTTGGATATAGTTTCATGTTCATAATAAAAATCATTTTCTCAGAATAACAACTTTTAAATCAAAGTTTATCATAGTTTTTAATTAACTAACCCAAAACAGCCCGCGGTGTTACTACGACGGCGTAAATCCGGTTTTACGGTGTTTTTCGTGTTTCCAGGTTTTAAATCATTAAGTTAGCATATCATATAGATATAGAACATGTGTTTAGTTGATTTTAAAAGTCAAGTTAGAAGGATTAACTTTTGTTTGCGAACAAGTTTAGAATTAACTAAACTATGTTCTAGTGATTACAAGTTTAAACCTTCGAATAAGATAGCTTTATATGTATGAATCGAATGATGTTATGAATATCATTACTACCTTAATTTCCTTGGATAAACCTACTGGAAAAGAGAAAAATGGATCTAGCTTCAATGGATCCTTGGATGGCTCGAAGTTCTTGAAGCAGAATCATGACACGAAAACAAGTTCAAGTAAGATCATCACTTGAAATAAGATTGTTATAGTTATAGAAATTGAACCAAAGTTTGAATATGATTATTACCTTGTATTAGAATGATAACCTACTGTAAGAAACAAAGATTTCTTGAGGTTGGATGATCACCTTACAAGATTGGAAGTGAGCTAGCAAACTTGAAAGTATTCTTGATTTTATGAAACTAGAACTTTTGGAATTTATGAAGAACACTTAGAACTTGAAGATAGAACTTGAGAGAGATCAATTAGATGAAGAAAATTGAAGAATGAAAGTGTTTGTAGGTGTTTTTGGTCGTTGGTGTATGGATTAGATATAAAGGATATGTAATTTTGTTTTCATGTAAATAAGTCATGAATGATTACTCATATTTTTGTAATTTTATGAGATATTTCATGCTAGTTGCCAAATGATGGTTCCCACATGTGTTAGGTGACTCAAATGGGCTGCTAAGAGCTGATAATTGGAGTGTATATACCAATAGTACATACATCTAAAAGCTGTGTATTGTACGAGTACGATTACGGGTGCATACGAGTAGAATTGTTGATGAAACTGAACGAGGATGTAATTGTAAGCATTTTTGTTAAGTAGAAGTATTTTGATAAGTGTATTGAAGTCTTTCAAAAGTTTATAAATACATATTAAAACACTACATGTATATACATTTTAACTGAGTCGTTAAGTCATCGTTAGTCGTTACATGTAAATGTTGTTTTGAAACCTTTAGGTTAACGATCTTGTTAAATGTTGTTAACCCAATGTTTATAATATCAAAAGAGATTTTAAATTATTATATTATCATGATATTATGATGTACGAATATCTCTTAATATGATATATATACATTAAATGTCGTTACAACGATAATCGTTACATATATGTCTCGTTTCAAAATTATTAAGTTAGTAGTCTTGTTTTTACATATGTAGTTCATTGTTAATATACTTAATGATATGTTTAATTATCATAATATAATGTTAACTATATATATAACCATATATATGTCATCATATAGTTTTTACAAGTTTTAACGTTCGTGAATCACCGGTCAACTTGGGTGGTCAATTGTCTATATGAAACCTATTTCAATTAATCAAGTCTTAACAAGTTTGATTGCTTAACATGTTGGAAACATTTAATCATGTAAATATCAATCTCAATTAATATATATAAACATGGAAAAGTTCGGGTCACTACAGTACCTACCCGTTAAATAAATTTCGTCCCGAAATTTTAATCTGTTGAAGGTGTTGACGAATCTTCTGGAAATAGATGCGGGTATTTATTCTTCATCTGATCTTCACGCTCCCAGGTGAACTCGGGTCCTCTACGAGCATTCCATCGAACCTTAACAATTGGTATCTTGTTTTTCTTAAGTCTTTTAACCTCACGATCCATTATTTCGACGGGTTCTTCGATGAATTGGAGTTTTTCGTTGATTTGGATTTCATCTAACGGAATAGTGAGATCTTCTTTAGCAAAACATTTCTTCAAATTTGAGACGTGGAAAGTGTTATGTACAGCCGCGAGTTGTTGAGGTAACTCAAGTCGGTAAGCTACTGGTCCGACACGATCAATAATCTTGAATGGTCCAATATACCTTGGATTTAATTTCCCTCGTTTACCAAATCGAACAACGCCTTTCCAAGGTGCAACTTTAAGCATGACCATCTCTCCAATTTCAAATTCTATATCTTTTCTTTTAATGTCAGCGTAGCTCTTTTGTCGACTTTGGGCGGTTTTCAACCGTTGTTGAATTTGGATGATCTTCTCGGTAGTTTCTTGTATATTCTCCGGACCCGTAATCTATCTATCCCCTACTTCACTCCAACAAATCGGAGACCTGCACTTTCTACCATAAAGTGCTTCAAACGGCGCCATCTCAATGCTTGAATGGTAGCTGTTGTTGTAGGAAAATTCTGCTAATGGTAGATATCGATCCCAACTGTTTCCGAAATCAATAACACATGCTCGTAGCATGTCTTCAAGCGTTTGTATCGTCCTTTCACTCTGCCCATCAGTTTGTGGATGATAGGCAGTACTCATGTCTAGACGAGTTCCTAATGCTTGCTGTAATGTCTGCCAGAATCTTGAAATAAATCTGCCATCCCTATCAGAGATAATAGAGATTGGTATTCCATGTCTGGAGACGACTTCCTTCAAATACAGTCGTGCTAACTTCTCCATCTTGTCATCTTCTCTTATTGGCAGGAAGTGTGCTGATTTGGTGAGACGATCAACTATTACCCAAATAGTATCAAAACCACTTGCAGTCCTTGGCAATTTAGTGATGAAATCCATGGTAATGTTTTCCCATTTCCATTCTGGGATTTCGGGTTGTTGAAGTAGACCTGATGGTTTCTGATGCTCAGCTTTGACCTTAGAACACGTCAAACATTCTCCCACGTATTTAGCAACATTGGCTTTCATACCCGGCCACCAAAAATGTTTCTTGAGATCCTTGTACATCTTCCCCGTTCCAGGATGTATTGAGTATCTGGTTTTATGAGCTTCTCTAAGTACCATTTCTCTCATATCTCCAAATTTTGGTACCCAAATCCTTTCAGCCCTATACCGGGTTCCGTCTTCCCGAATATTAAGATGCTTCTCCGATCCTTTGGGTATTTCATCCTTTAAATTTCCCTCTTTTAAAACTCCTTGTTGCGCCTCCTTTATTTGAGTAGTAAGGTTATTATGAATCATTATATTCATAGATTTTACTCGAATGGGTTCTCTGTCCTTCCTGCTCAAGGCATCGGCTACCACATTTGCCTTCCCCAGGTGGTAACGAATCTCAAAGTCGTAATCATTCAATAATTCAATCCACCTACGCTGCCTCATATTCAGTTGTTTCTGATTAAATATGTGTTGAAGACTTTTGTGGTCGGTATATATAATACTTTTGACCCCATATAAGTAGTGCCTCCAAGTCTTTAATGCAAAAACAACTGCGCCTAATTCCAAATCATGCGTCGTATAATTTTGTTCGTGAATCTTCAATTGTCTAGACGCATAAGCAATCACCTTCGTTCGTTGCATTAATACACAACCGAGACCTTGCTTTGATGCGTCACAATAAATCACAAAATCATCATTCCCTTCAGGCAATGACAATATAGGTGCCGTAGTTAGCTTTTTCTTCAATAACTGAAACGCTTTCTCTTGTTCATCATTCCATTCAAATTTCTTCCCTTTATGCGTTAATGCAGTCAAGGGTTTTGCTATTCTGGAAAAGTCTTGGATGAACCTTCTGTAGTAACCAGCTAGTCCTAAAAACTGGCGTATGTGTTTCGGAGTTTTCGGGGTTTCCCACTTTTCAACAGTTTCTATCTTTGCCGGATCCACCTTAATACCTTCTTTGTTCACTATGTGACCGAGGAATTGAACTTCTTCCAACCAAAATGCACACTTTGAAAACTTAGCGTACAATTGTTCCTTCCTCAATACTTCTAACACCTTTCTCAAATGTTCACCGTGTTCTTGGTCATTCTTTGAGTAAATAAGTATGTCATCAATGAAAACAATGACAAACTTGTCAAGGTATGGTCCACACACTCGGTTCATAAGGTCCATGAACACAGCTGGTGCATTAGTTAAACCAAACGGCATGACCATAAACTCGTAATGACCGTAACGTGTTCTGAAAGCAGTCTTTGGAATATCATCTTCTTTCACCCGCATTTAATGATACCCGGAACGTAAGTCAATCTTTGAATAAACAGACGAGCCTTGTAGTTGATCAAATAAGTCGTCGATTCTCGGTAGTGGGTAGCGGTTCTTGATGGTAAGTTTGTTCAACTCTCGGTAGTCGATACACAACCTGAATGTACCATCTTTCTTCTTGACAAACAAAACAGGAGCTCCCCACGGTGATGTGCTTGGTCGAATGAAACCACGCTCTAAAAGTTCTTGTAATTGGCTTTGCAGTTCTTTCATCTCGCTGGGTGCGAGTCTGTAAGGAGCACGAGCTATTGGTGCAGCTCCTGGTACAAGATCTATTTGAAATTCAACGGATCGATGTGGGGGTAATCCCGGTAATTCTTTCGGAAATACATCGGGAAATTCTTTTGCGACGGGAACATCATTGATGCTCTTTTCTTCATTTTGTACTTTCTCGACGTGTGCTAGAACAGCATAGCAACCTTTTCTTATTAGTTTTTGTGCCTTCAAATTACTAATAAGATGTAGCTTCGTGTTGCCCTTTTCTCCGTACACCATTAAGGGTTTTCCTTTTTCTCGTATAATGCGAATTGCATTTTTATAACAAACGATCTCTGCTTTCACTTCTTTCAACCAGTCCATACCGATTATCACATCAAAACTCCCTAACTCTACTGGTATCAAATCAATCTTAAATGTTTCGCTAACCAGTTTAATTTCTCGATTCCGACATATATTATCTGCTGAAATTAATTTACCGTTTGCTAATTCGAGTAAAAATTTACTATCCAAAGGCGTCAATGGACAACTTAATTTAGCACAAAAATCTCTACTCATATAGCTTCTATCCGCACCCGAATCAAATAAAACGTAAGCAGATTTATTGTCAATAAGAAACGTACCCGTAACAAGCTCCGGGTCTTCCTGTGCCTCTGCCGCATTAATATTGAAAACTCTTCCACGGCCTTGTCCATTCGTGTTCTCCTGGTTCTGGCAATTTCTAATAATGTGGCCCGGTTTTCCACATTTATAACAAACTACATTGGCATAACTTGCTCCGACACTACTTGCTCCGCCATTACTCGTTCCGACACCATTTGTTCCTTTCGTTCTATTAACCCCTGGTCCGTAGACCTCACACTTCGCCGCGCTATGACCATTTCTTTTACACTTGTTGCAAAATTTGGTGCAGAACCCCGAGTGATTCTTTTCACACCTTTGGCATAGCTGCTTCTGATTGTTGTTGTTGTTGCGGTTATTATTGTTATTGGGATGATTGTTGTAGTTGCTGTTGTTGTTGTTGTTGTTGTTGTTGTTGTTGGGCCGTTTGTTGTAGTTGCGATTGATGTTGCGATTTTTGGGATAATTGTTGCGATTATTGTTGTAATTGCTGTTGTTGTTGTATTGGTGATTCTTATCACCGTTTTCCTCCCACTTTCTTTTGACTTGCTTCACATTGGCCTCTTCAGCAGTCTGTTCTTTAATTCTTTCTTCAATCTGGTTCACGAGTTTGTGAGCCATTCTACATGCCTGTTGTATGGAGGCGGGCTCGTGTGAACTTATATCTTCTTGGATTCTTTCCGGTAATCCTTTCACAAACGCGTCGATCTTCTCTTCCTCATCTTCGAATGCTCCTGGACACAATAGGCACAATTCTGTGAATCGTCTTTCGTACGTGGTAATATCAAATCCTTGGGTTCGTAACCCTCTAAGTTCTGTCTTGAGCTTATTGACCTCGGTTCTGGGACGGTACTTCTCGTTCATCAAGTGCTTGAATGCTGACCACGGTAGTGCGTACGCATCGTCTTGTCCCACTTGCTCTAGATAGGTATTCCACCATGTTAACGCAGAACCTGTGAAGGTATGCGTAGCGTACTTTACTTTGTCCTCTTCAGTACACTTACTTATGGCAAACACCGATTCGACCTTCTCGGTCCACCGTTTCAATCCGATCGGTCCTTCGGTTCCATCAAATTCCAAAAGTTTACAGGCAGTGAATTCTTTGTAGGTGCATCCTACACGATTTCCTGTACTGCTAGATCCAAGGTTATTGTTGGTATGTAGCGCAGCCTGTACTGCGGCTATGTTTGAAGCTAGAAAAGTACGGAATTCCTCTTCATTCATATTCACGGTGTGTCGAGTAGTCGGTGCCATTTCCTTCAAAATAGTTAAATGGAACAAGTTAATCATACAGAATATTAAGAGTAGTTAATAGTATTTCGTAGCATAATATGAACTCATTTATAAAAGCTTTTTCTTCATATTAGCGTTTTATAAGTTTAAATTCGGGTAGTACCTACCCGTTAAGTTCATACTTAGTAGCTAATATACAATTCAACTACTACAATTCTATATGAAAAACTGATTATAATAATATTTCGCGTTCAAACTTTTACACAATATTTTACAAACTTACAATACCGCTTATTTTACATATAGCATGAAATATAGCACACAATAAATTTGATACAAGATGGTTGTGAAGATAATTCTAGCTAGTACACAAGTCGTTCAGCAAAGGCAATAAAGACACGTAATTCATACGTCCAGAAACAAGTCATGCATTCTGGTTTTACTAGGACTACTTCCCATCCTTGGTCTTGTGGAACATAACCGTTATGGCCGTTGATAAGACAGCGTGTTGTAACGTCGTCAAAGGGACGAGGGTTACGTAATGTCCAACAGTCCCGTAACAATCTAAAAACCTCATTTCTTACCCCAATTACCGACTCCGTCACTTATGGGAACGTTTTGTTTAATAGTTGTAGCCCGATGTTCTTGTTCTCACTTTGGTGAAAGCGAACATTACTAATCCGTAAGCATAACATGCTTCTTTATGTTGCATGTTAGCCACTTTTTCTAAATCACGAAGTCCAATATTCGGATATATTGAGTCAAAATAATTTCTTAACCCATTGCGTAAAATAGCATTTGGGTTCTCCGCAATATATGCGTCAAAGTAAACACATCGTAACTTATGGATTTCCCAATGTGATATCCCCCATCTTCCGAACGAAAGCCTTTTATAAACCAAGGCATTCTTGGAACGTTCTTCGAATGTCTTACAAACTGATCTCGCCTTAAATAGTTGTGCCGAAGAATTCTGACCGACTCTAGACAAGATTTCATCAATCATGTCTCCGGGTAGGTCTCTTAAAATATTGGGTTGTCTATCCATTTTGTGTTTTTATACTGTAAAATAGACAAGAGTTAGATTCATAAAAAAAAATACTTATTAATACAAGCAATTTTTACATATATCATAAAGCATAAGCACACTATATTACATATATTACACCACACGAATACAACTATCTTATTCCGACTCGCTCGTTTCTTCTTCTTCGGTTTTGGTTCGTTTTGCCAAGTTTCTAGGGATATATGATGTTCCCCTAATACGAGCCGTCGTTATCCACATTGGTTTAGAAAAACCTGGTGGTTTAGAGGTTCCCGGGTCATTATTACAACTTAAGGACTTCGGGGGTTGACGATACATATAAAGTTCATCGGGGTTGGAATTAGATTTCTCTATTTTTATGCCCTTTCCCTTATTATTTTCTTTTGCCTTTTTAAATTCAGTTGGGGTAATTTCTATAACATCATCGGAATTCTCGTCGGAATCCGATTCATCGGAGAATTGGTAATCCTCCCAATATTTTGCTTCCTTGGCGGAAACACCATTGACCATAATTAACCTTGGTCGGTTGGTTGAGGATTTTCTTTTACTTAACCGTTTTATTATTTCCCCCACCGGTTCTATTTCTTCATCCGGTTCCCATTCTTCTTCCGGTTTCGATTCTTCTTCCGGTTCCGACTCTTCTTCCGGTTCCTCTTCGGGAACTTGTGAATCAGTCCACGAATCATTCCAATTTACATTTGACTCTTCATTATTATTAGGTGAGTCAATGGGACTTGTTCTAGAGCTAGACATCTATCACATAATATCAAACGCGTTAAGAGATTAATATATCACATAATATTCACATGTTAAAAATATATAGTTTCCAACAAAAATGTTAAGTAATCATTTTTAAAGAAAACACGGTCGAAGTCCAGACTCACTAATGCATCCTAACAAACTCGATAAGACACACTAATGCAAATTTTCTGGTTCTCTAAGACCAACGCTCTGATACCAACTGAAATGTCCCGTTCTTATTGATTAAAAACGTTCCATATTAATTGATTTCGTTGCAAGTTTTTGACCTCTATATGAGACGTTTTTCAAAGACTGCATTCATTTTTAAAATAAACCATAACCTTTATTTCATAGATAAAGGTTTTAAAAAGCTTTACGTAGATTATCAAATAATGATAATCTAAAATATCCTGTTTACACACGACCATTACATAATGGTTTACAATACAAATATGTTACAACAAAATAAGTTTCTTGAATGCAGTTTTTACACAATATCATACAAGCATGGACTTCAAATCTCGTCCTTATTTAAGTATGCGATAGCGGAAGCTCTTAATAATCACCTGAGAATAAACATGCTTAAAACGTCAACAAAAATGTTGGTGAGTTATAGGTTTAACCTATATATATCAAATCATAATAATAGACCACAAGATTTCATATTTCAATACACATCCCATACATAGAGAAAAAAATCATTCATATGGTGAACACCTGGTAACCGACATTAACAAGATGCATATATAAGAATATCCCCATCATTCCGGGACACCCTTCGGATATGATATAAATTTTGAAGTACTAAAGCATCCGGTACTTTGGATGGGGTTTGTTAGACCCAATAGATCTATCTTTAGGATTCGCGTCAATTAGGGTGTCTGTTCCCTAATTCTTAGATTACCAGACTTAATAAAAAGGGGCATATTCGATTTCGATAATTCAACCATAGAATGTAGTTTCACGTACTTGTGTCTATTTTGTAAATCATTTATAAAACCTGCATGTATTCTCATCCCAAAAATATTAGATTTTAAAAGTGGGACTATAACTCACTTTCACAGATTTTTACTTCGTCGGGAAGTAAGACTTAGCCACTGGTTGATTCACTAACCTATAACAATATATACATATATATCAAAGTATGTTTAAAATATATTTACAACACTTTTAATATATTTTGATGTTTTAAGTTTATTAAGTCAGCTGTCCTTGTTAGTAACCTACAACTAGTTGTCCACAGTTAGATGTACAGAAATAAATCGATAAATATTATCTTGAATCAATCCACGACCCAGTGTATACGTATCTCAGTATTGATCACAACTCAAACTATATATATTTTGGAATCAACCTCAACCCTGTATAGCTAACTCCAACATTCACATATAGAGTGTCTATGGTTGTTCCGAAATATATATAGATGTGTCGACATGATAGGTCGAAACGTTGTATACGTGTCTATGGTATCTCAAGATTACATAATATACAATACAAGTTGATTAAGTTATGGTTGGAATAGATTTGTTACCAATTTTCACGTAGCTAAAATGAGAAAAATTATCCAATCTTGTTTTACCCATAACTTCTTCATTTTAAATCCGTTTTGAGTGAATTAAATTGCTATGGTTTCATATTGAACTATATTTTATGAATCTAAACAGAAAAAGTATAGGTTTATAGTCAGAAAAATAAGTTACAAGTCATTTTTGTAAAGGTAGTCATTTCAGTCGAAAGAACGACGTCTAGATGAACATTTTAGAAAACATACTTCCACTTTGAGTTTAACCATAATTTTTGGATATAGTTTCATGTTCATAATAAAAATCATTTTCTCAGAATAACAACTTTTAAATCAAAGTTTATCATAGTTTTTAATTAACTAACCCAAAACAGCCCGCGGTGTTACTACGACGGCGTAAATCCGGTTTTACGGTGTTTTTCGTGTTTCCAGGTTTTAAATCATTAAGTTAGCATATCATATAGATATAGAACATGTGTTTAGTTGATTTTAAAAGTCAAGTTAGAAGGATTAACTTTTGTTTGCGAACAAGTTTAGAATTAACTAAACTATGTTCTAGTGATTACAAGTTTAAACCTTCGAATAAGATAGCTTTATATGTATGAATAGAATGATGTTATGAATATCATTACTACCTTAATTTCCTTTGATAAACCTACTGGAAAAGAGAAAAATGGATCTAGCTTCAATGGATCCTTGGATGGCTCGAAGTTCTTGAAGCAGAATCATGACACGAAAACAAGTTCAAGTAAGATCATCACTTGAAATAAGATTGTTATAGTTATAGAAATTGAACCAAAGTTTGAATATGATTATTACCTTGTATTAGAATGATAACCTACTGTAAGAAACAAAGATTTCTTGAGGTTGGATGATCACCTTACAAGATTGGAAGTGAGCTAGCAAACTTGAAAGTATTCTTGATTTTATGAAACTAGAACTTTTGGAATTTATGAAGAACACTTAGAACTTGAAGATAGAACATGAGAGAGATCAATTAGATGAAGAAAATTGAAGAATTAAAGTGTTTGTAGGTGTTTTTGGTCGTTGGTGTATGGATTAGATATAAAGGATATGTAATTTTGTTTTCATGTAAATAAGTCATGAATGATTACTCATATTTTTGTAATTTTATGAGATATTTTATGCTAGTTGCCAAATGATGGTTCCCACATGTGTTAGGTGACTCACATGGGCTGCTAAGAGCTGATCATTGGAGTGTATATACCAATAGTACATACATCTAAAAGCTGTGTATTGTACGAGTACGAATACGGGTGCATACGAGTAGAATTGTTGATGAAACTGAACGAGGATGTAATTGTAAGCATTTTTGTTAAGTAGAAGTATTTTGATAAGTGTATTGAAGTCTTTCAAAAGTTTATAAATACATATTAAAACACTACATGTATATACATTTTAACTGAGTCGTTAAGTCATCATTAGTCGTTACATGTAAATGTTGTTTTGAAACCTTTAGGTTAACGATCTTGTTAAATGTTGTTAACCCAATGTTTATAATATCAAAAGAGATTTTAAATTATTATATTATCATGATATTATGATGTACGAATATCTCTTAATATGATATATATACATTAAATGTCGTTACAACGATAATCGTTACATATATGTCTCGTTTCAAAATTATTAAGTTAGTAGTCTTGTTTTTACATATGTAGTTCATTGTTAATATACTTAATGATATGTTTAATTATCATAATATAATGTTAACTATATATATAACCATATATATGTCATCATATAGTTTTTACAAGTTTTAACGTTCGTGAATCACCGGTCAACTTGGGTGGTCAATTGTCTATATGAAACCTATTTCAATTAATCAAGTCTTAACAAGTTTGATTGCTTAACATGTTGGAAACATTTAATCATGTAAATATCAATCTCAATTAATATATATAAACATGGAAAAGTTCGGGTCACTACACTAACTATCTTAGGCTACAATATAGGTTCGATGTTAGTGATATCTCAAAAATTCGACTCTAGGTCATACTTCCCTTACTTATAAGGAGTAGTAAGATTTAGGCCCCGCTAAATATAAATTTAAAACAGTACCCTCTCCCACGAGTGGCTGATCCTGGCGAGCCGCGGCCTAACGACACCACGCAAATAAAAACCGTCCGTTTCAGTCATATCAAGAGACCTACTAGTTTTTGGCGCCGCTGCCGGGGAACTGGTATCAGGCAATACTGTTTTCAATCAAACTTATTCACAAGCATTTAGTGGTGTCTAAGAAAGACAATTATACACGGACTTGGTTATTGGATTTTCCGAACAGTCGCCAATTATATTGGGACCAAAAGGATCCTGCCTCTCCGTAGTCGGCCTGGCCACTTAGTTTGTTGAATAGTTTGTGCAGAACTTTGTTACCGAAATACCAGGGAATCAGTAGCCAGAACCAAAAACATATTCCACCATAGGATAGTTAGTTAATTAGATTAGATTACTTAAGATTACTCTAGTATACCTTAGACCACCTTAGATTACCTTAGATTGCCTTAGATTAAATTAGATTACCTTATAATTAGATTAGTTTAGTTTAGCTTATTATAATTTAGCTTATTTGCGAAAATTAAAAACAAAAAGGCATACCTAGTGTATGACCCAAACCCGATCTAGACCAGGGCCGTTGTTATTCGTACCTAATCCAGACGCAATAATCTCTAAAGCACGCAAGGAAGCACGAATCAGAAACCAAATGGCGTTACGCGTTACTTTAGCAGAAAACACGAAACCCTCGATTGAAGGTCGAGGAGGACCAATCAGATTTCCAGAGATTCAAGGACACTCGTTCGAGTTAAAACATCACATCATCCAGCTCATTCAGAATAGCTGTCAATTTCATGGATTACCGAATGACGATCCTAATTCTCACCTTGATAAATTCATATCTCTTTCGAACTCCTACAAACAGCCAGGGATAGGACAAGATATAGTCCGGCTATACTTGTTCCCTTATTCTCTCACTCATCATGCTCAAACTTGGTTTGAAGGACTGGAAAAAGATTCCATCACGTCATGGACAGAGATGGCGACTAAATTCCTAACCAAATATTTCCCTCTTTCTAAACAAACCAAACTGAAGAATGACATCATTAACTTCAAACAAAGTTATGATGAATCTCTTTACACTGCATGGGAGCATTTCAAAACCCTGCTGAAGAAGTGCCCTAATCACCAGTTAGAACGGTCAGCCCAAATCTGTACCTTCTACAATGGTCTTACGGTAAATCATAGGACGACGATCGATGCAGCAGCTCAAGGGAATCTGATGAACTAAACCGCAGATGAAGCATGAGAATTGCTCGAGAACATGACGATGCATCCTCATGACTGGAACAGTGGTGAAACAACTTCATCATCTGCCCCACTCTCTGCACTTAACAATCAAACGGAGGCCATCAAATCCCTTACAGATAAGATGGAATCTCTTGCCAAGCAACTCGGAGAATTGAAGACGCAACCGCAGCAGGTTAACCAAGCTCAGGCTTGTGTTAATTGTACCAACCCGCAACCTACTGAAGACTATCAAGTTGAGTACGAAAACCCTGACGGTTCAGTCTGTTACGTTCAATACCCAGCTCGTCCACCAAATCCCGAATTCAATCAACCACCAAGGGTTAATCAATTTCAGCGAAGCAATCAACCTTTCCGCTATCGCTATCCACCTTATCCAGCCCAACAATCTCAATTGACCTTCGATCAACCACTTCCACTCACTAGTCCCCAGTTGAGGAAAATTCCCCTACCACCCAGATTACAAAAGCAGCTAACCCCACTCTCGGAGCTGATGATCAGTTAACTCAGTTCATCCAAGGACAACAACAGCTAAATCAGAGAACTGTAACTAGACAAGATCAGACAGAGATACTAATGAGAAATCAATTGGCTCTGCTCAAAAGTTTGGAAACGCAGCTCGGACAGTTATCACAACGCCTTGAAACCCGACCGCAGGGAAGATTGCCAAGTAATACTATCCAGAATCCCCACATAGAAGAAGCAAAGCAAATGGATTCCATAATCTCAGAGGAAGAACCACAGAGAAGGTCAACTAGGCTCAAGAACAAATCAACATATACTCAGAAGCTGACCCCTGAAACTCCAGTTCGCATACCTTATCCTGGAAGGCTACAAGAAGAACCATCCAAGCTTGATTCCTTCAAACTAGATGGAAGATTCTTGGACACTGTGTCCAAAGTTCCTAACCAGAAGAGATACATCCAAAGGCTTCTATCTACAAAGGAGAGGATACCAGACTCTAACAAAATTCCACTGAGTGAAGAATGCTCTGCATTACTCAGAAACTCTCTACCACATAAGCTAGGAGATACGGGTCGATTCATTTTCCCGTGTTCAATCTACCAATCTGGAACCATTCATGTGCTAGCAGATTTAGGAGCAAGTATCAACCTAATCCCCTACTCTCTCTACAAGAGATTAGAGTTAGGAGATTTGTCACCAACCAAAATGACAATCCAACTTGCCGATCATACAATTCGATATCCTAAGGGCATAGTTGAGAACGTCTTGGTGAAAGTCGACAAATTCTTGTATCCTACGGATTTCGTAGTAATGGATATTAAGGAAGACCTACACACCCCAATAGTGTTAGGAAGACCTTTCATGAATACGGCTAGGAATGTCATTGATGTGTACAATCAAACCATGATCTTACGATCACATGAGGAGAGCGTTACCTTCAAAATTGACCGACCAACCGATCTTTCTGGACAGGCAGAGATGTTTGCTATTTCCACTAGACGGATCATTTCCGATGATGATTCATTACCACCAACCGACGATATCGATATGGGTGTCGAATCACAGTCTGTAAACGACCCAGAAATGGAAGAAGAGGATCCCAGCGAAGAAATAGAGGAAAAAGGAGGAATCTGAAGAGGAAGAGGAAATGGAAGACGTAAAAGAAACTGCGACAACACCCGTTCCAAGCACTGAGCGTCATGAAGAAATAATGAGGCTTGAAACGGCAGATCACAGTTTAATCATTCGCTTCAAGAAGAAGAATGACAAGGCTGAGGTTAAGGATATAGAAATTGATCCTGTAAGTATCAAAGTGGAGAATCAGAATACTGAAGGAACCCGTTCATCAGACGCATCCTCAGAAGAACCGGATACCGATGATGATGAGGAAGAGCATCACGAAGACATTCTGACTAACTCACACTCTCCAACCAAAGTATATCAAGGGGATCCGGACTCTTCTTCAGATCAAATTCCGGTTATATCCACACATGCAGACATGATTACCTTCATTAATGATACCGATGATTTTGAAGGTATTCTCGAAGCCATCTGAAAGTTAACCATTGATTTTTCGCTACGCTTAACAGAACGAATCATGGCCATCAGAGAAGAGCACCACCTCTATCTCCGAAGAGAAGACAATGATGTTGAAATCCTAGAAGAACGCATTCAAGACTTTATCAATTCTCTTCACGATCATATCTATCACGAAGAAAGGCAACGAGAGCATAATTCAGTAGTTCGCACTATTCTCGAGACAAGATTCTGTCGAGATCAGGAGATCATTTACTCTAAGGTTTATAACGCCTTAGTCGAATCTGCACTTCCGTTCTCATGAAACGAACGAGCACTACTGACTCTCATCCGGAAGCATATGGATCTTTCCACCGGCCACCCGACTTATCACTCTAATTTGCAAATGATCGAGGATATTCACAGTCTTTTCGCTCTTCTGGATAGAGATAACTTCGAAAGCACACCAGACAGACTAGTGATTTACGTAACAATTGATCGCCACGCTGATCTGATTATCAAAGAGTTACAAGACGCTGTTATGGAGGATGCAAGACGAAACAATCCATTCTCTCATCTTGAACTAGATCGAGTCAACATTGCCACCTATATTACAAAGCAGCTATCACGTATCTTCCACTAATCCACAGATCCTAGTTTTATATTTAAAGCTGGATGTCGAGAGATATACTCAAAGACGGTGAAATTAATACTCGGATCAGGATTGCTGCTCACTTCTTTCCAGCTTTGTCTCTTAACTAATCTGTGCAAAGCTACAGAATCTTACTGTGGAGATCACCGTTCCGAAGACTTCAAAATTCTAAAGATACAGTTTCTTACATTGTTTGAAGACCTCCAAAATGAGCATCCAGTCAGAGAAATCATCAACACCAGCACTGCAACCATGATTAACATTCATGGGTCAACCAGCAGAGCTGTGGATCATATTCTCATCGGACTTCAAGACTTATCAAGAGCCGAAACTACGCACTACTTTTTGTTCAGAAGATCTTCAAGAGAAGTACCGGACTTGTTACCACTAATGGTCCGACACTTTCTCAGAACTTATCCACCAAGACTCACATTCCCTCAAGAAGACCAAGATTACAACCATCAACAAGGAATGTTTACTTTTTGAAGAATCACTACGGTCGAGCCAACGACCTTAAACAAAAGCACTTCTCGGGAGGCAACCCGTGCAATAAAGTAGAGTAGAAGAATAAAGGATGACAAATGAGCCGATAAAGAAGCAAGAAAGCCAGCCGCATCTGCTAGGGGTATTTCTTTCTTTTCGCTACTAGCTCAAGATTCTAACTATACCGCATCCTAGATTATCACTAAGTGTGGGATAACACCCAATTAAAACACTAGACAAACACTCCCAAATCTTCAACTAAAACTCCTAAGTGTGGGATACACTAGGAACATTGAGGACAATGTTCGTCTAAGTGTGGGATGTTGGTATCTTTTTATGCTATATCATAATAAACCATTACGAAGATTCCAAGTCCTTAAGCCAAATTTAAAATTTTTGGCAAAAGAAACCCTTTTCGAAAAAGTATTTTTGAAAACCTAAAACGTTTGTCAATAAAAATAAGGCTTAAGTAAAGGTGGAAATCTTGTTAGATTGAAATCTCTAATAGAGCATTGCATGACTTAGGCATTATCGACCTAAATTGATTATGGTGAGGCACCCCAAATAAGACCAGCATTCATCTTTAATGCTTCACTATTTTCCGTTGAGAGTGCCGATGACTGTGCTCAGAATCAGAACTTGCTTTAGATCTACATCTCCAAGCAGCAAAGTGTGGTTCGGTTGTAATCAAAATAGCTACCCATTTATCAAACATAAGCCTTTCACACCTCTACTACTTCTACTCCACCACCACATCCATATCACCTTTACTATTTCTCAGAAAACCCAAAAAATGAGATTACTTCCGAAAACCCAATGTTATAAACCTCTCAAGTATCATGGCAAAGGTCTTGAAAAAGTTTACCGGCAAAAAGTTTCTCGAGATGATGTCTCCAAAAAAAAAATGATGAAGGAGCAGAACTAAATAAGAAAAATGCCGAAGAGAACTCGACCAAAAATGATTATCAAATGAAAAAAAAGTTCAAAAGTGCTTCTCAAAATATTTCAGCACTCCCATCTATCTGAATAAAAGTCTGTATAATGACTACATTACCCTTTTATCTCACCCTTCAAAAACAACTTCACTACCACTCCAAAATTCCTTCTCCATCATTGACAAATAACCCATAAAGCTGAGATTACTACCGTTCTCGTGTTAACAGTAAGGATTTGAGTCTTTATCAAGCCTATGACGATGGGTGCAGCATGACTGGCTATGAGTGTATTCATTTCTTAGATCTGTAGGGAACCCTAAACACTTGAGTGATTTGAGTGACGCGTGAAAGCTAGCATATGTCATGTAACCTCCTCGCATGCTTGCAGAGATAATTTCAATCCTAACATAGATGACTCACCTTATCTTTTTGCTCTTATAATAAAAGCAAACCGCTTAGGCTTTTAGAAAATAAATGCCAAAAAGATTCTTTAAAATGAGAGTTTGCTTGAGGACAAGCAAAGTCTAAGTGTGGGATATTTGATATCGGCTAAAAAGTCACATTTTCACCCCGGTATTAAGGCCCAAAAACAAGAAAGATTCGAACTTTGTTGGAAAAATACCCACTTTGTCGGTTAGAATTGAAGAACAAGTAATTACGAAGGCGGTGCAAAAAGAATCAAGAGAATCGGAGCTAAAACGAAGATTCTAGAGTGAAAACGGTGAAAGGCAAGAAATCAAGTTACGATTCAGGGAATCAAGGCTGACCAGCAAGCCATACGGCCTGCCAGTATGGAAACGGTCTGCCATATACGTGCCACCACACGAGCCACCATACGGCCTACCTTGCATACGACCTGCCAAAAATGGGCTGCCATACGCCCGGCCATACGCCCTGCCAGCCGTATGCTGGCAAATTTCAAGTCTATTTAAAGGGTCTTTGTCATTCATTCCAACACACACTTCAATTCACTTCGTTCTCTCTCTTGTACAATATTAGTCATACTTTCAAGGCCTTCTCACCTCCGAGCGGGAAATTAAATACCCGGAGGCGAACACTGAAGATTGTATTAGGAGCGGTCTGGAGTCTTGAAGTTGTCACTTTTGTATTCGGAACTCGTTTAATCTACTGGTACTTCTATCCTTTATCTTATATAATGTTTTATGATATTATTGCCATGATTAGCGAGTAGTTATCTTTAGTGTATGCTATGATGTAAGTAGTTATAATGTCGAAATAATATTATGGTTTGTGTATGCTGTTGAAATGCTTTCTGATTATGCTTTAAACTTAATCGCTTTTTCAACTAATAGAACGTAGTTATAGGCTCTGTTATTGGGAAGTAGCGAACCCCGATTCAGAGTACACTATCTGTGTCACCCCTTGGTAAGAGAAGTCTCTCGGATACAACGTAAGATCGACCGAGGCACACCGGTTGTAGTAAGTCTATCGAGCTTTGGATTCTGACTGAGGACTCTTTCGTAGTGAAACATCTGACTAGACCCCTAGTACATTGTCGGTCCTAGACCATGCTGGTGTAGTCACCAAGCATATAAACTTCATACGTGCACGCTGAAGCACAGCGGTTGTTGTAAGTTGTACCTCTGCTAAGTAAGGCCATGGAACACGGTTAGTGTTGACCAGTACACTGCACCATAATGCGGTCTCAAGCATTGCACCCCGCTTGAGGGATTCTTAGTTAATTAAGGAACTATTTGTTTAGACACATAAAGGATTGGACCGTTAGGATAACTGAACGTGTTCATGGAAGTCAGACTTGACTTGGCCATGGTGTTCTTTATGGTTGAGCTCTTTTTAAGGGCCTAACTATCTTTTACCAATCATTAACGAAAGCATTGAAACACATCACGTCTCTCGGATATGGTAAACCATGTATTCTATTATGCTTAAGAAAGTTTAGACCATTTTGGAATGTTAATACGTTACCCAACCGAGTCGCTCAATTGGATGAGCCGTCTGAACATGTATGCCTGTAGTCAGACTGCACAGGCGTCGGGGGTAAGGGACGTTGCTGTCTATTCAGAATCTTCAAGCCTAACGCAGTACCCAGTGGCATGTCTTATGACAGGGGCATTTAGGACCAGTGTAATGAATACAAGGCCTCTTCCTATTCATGAGCCAGCATTCCATAATCTCGGCAGAATAACTGATGAAGTCATAGTATGCACTTACTTTAACCTTATCTGGATTACAAATTTTATCGCATTTACTTTATCTATCTTAAATTAGAAAATCCCAAAATAAATATTCACTACTCCCTAACTATCTTAGGCTACAATATAGGTTCGATGTTACTGATATCTCAAAAATACGACTCTAGGTCATATACTTCCCTTACTTATAAGGAGTAGTAAGATTTAGGCCCCGCTAAATATAAATTTAAAACAGTACCCTCTCCCATGAGTGGCTGATCCTGGCGAGCCGCGGCCTAACGACACCGCGCAAATAAAAACCGCCCGTTTCGGCCATCTCACATGCCAACACTTGTAAAATATTATTTTTTCTACAAGTCCTCTGTTTTTCCCATCGAGTTAAACCACCAACAGCGTATCATTATTTTCGGTTTTCATTAACAAGAACAAATCACAAACACCTGCACCTTTTCATCAATCACCACCTTCTTGTAATCACCAAAATCATACACCACCTTCACCGAATTCTTTAGTCGATCAACACCCATTAAACCACTTGTTTTTCCTGCTGTTTCACTTTCTTCTGATTGAACAAATTATCGAATGATTAATGATATAAATGTTTAGAGTTTTATTGAATCACCAACTTAGATATGGTGCAATAATTTATATAGCATTCATATAAGCAAGTGGGTCAATGTGTGAAGTTATGGCAGACAAATACCAAACCCACTCATTTGTTAATTGCCGACAATTATTGTTCTTTGCCAGTGGGACGGTTTCTTTTATTATATGAGGTAATCAGGGAATAGTGATATGGTGGCTATGGTGGTGAAAACGTTTTTTTTTTTTTTTTTTTTTTTACTCTTAGGGCCGATTAAGATTATGAAACCCAAATCCCTTTTTATCTTTTGGATCGGATGCATTAGTTGGGCCGAGGTTTAGCTAACATTTTGGACTGTCATAACCTGATGGGCCATCCGAATTACACTAGCCCAATTAAGGTCCGAAGGTTTGTGTTTTTGTGAATTGATACATGGATTAGCGAATGATAATGTGATTATGATTAAGAAAATAATAAAAGTGAAACTATAATAATAATAATTCATGATGATGATGATAATTTGATGTTAGATGATAAATTAAGATGATGAGAGTGATTCACGAAGTAACGATTGTGAACGAGAAGATGATGACGAGTATGAAAGATTGATGATGTACATGAAGATGATTCGGTTATGAATGATGGTGGGTGTTGTCAAACGATGATGATTGATGGTTAGGGTATGTATTATGAGATGATGATTAGATTAGGATTAAGATTGAGTGATGATGATACTTGAACGATGACAACGAAGTTAATGATAAAACGAGTTGTTAATAATATAGTTAGGGTGAAATACATAATATGATTTTGATAAGGATGAATTGAAAATGATATATATATATATATATATATATATATATATATATATATATATATATATATATATATATATATATATGATATTGATGAAAGGCGGTTATGATCATAATGATGTAGTTATGATGTTAGATAATAATGAGGATGATGAGATGTAAAGAAGAAAAATGGATAACAGATAGATTTGGGTTATAAAATTTATTCGGGGTATTAAATCAGATAAAATGAAATAGAAGAATGGTTAAGGTGTTATCGGGTTAGCGGGACGTCGCGAGTTCAAACCCAGACTTGGGCATTTTTTAGGGATACTTCTTTGAGGTAGTATTACTATTACCATTATTATCATGATTATTATTATTAGTATTATAACTATTATTATTATTATTATTATTATTATTATTATTATTATTATTATTATTATTATTATTATTATTATTATTATTATTATTATTATTATTATTATTATTATTATTATTATTATTATCATTATTATCATTATTATCATTATTATCATTATTATTATTTTTATTTTTATTTTTATTATTATTATTATTATTATTATTATTATTATTATTATTATTATTATTATTATTATTATTATTATTATTATTATTACCATAAGTATTAGTATTATTATTAATAGTATTCATTATCATTAAAATTAACATTTTTATTAAAAGTATCATTTTTATTAAAATTATCATTTTTATCATTAATATTAAAAGTATTATTTTTAACTCTATTATCATTATTATTATTATTATCATTACTAATATTATTTTAGTATTGTTATAATTTTAACAAACAAACGATATATATATATATATATGTATGTATGTGTGTGTATATATATATATATATATATATATATATATATATATATATATATATATATATATATATATATATAAAATACATATAACATAACAAAATTAATATTTTTATATATAAAATAAGTATATGAAACATATAGGTTATTAATATAAAAATGATATAACTAATAAAGTTATATATATAAACTTGTTTGATTACAATTATGTGTGTTAATATATATAAATGATATAGGTTCGTGAATCCGAGGCCAACCCTGCATTGTTCAGTTCCGTCGTATGCATATTTTTACTACAAAATATCGTATCGTGAGTTCATTTGATTCCCTTTAACTCTTTATATTTTGGGACTGCGAATACATGCGCTATTTTACAACTGCTTTATTAAATGCTTTTGAAATATATTTTGAACTGCGAATACATGAAATGCTTTTATAAATGTTTGACTAGATAGACACAAGCAAAACATTCCTCGAATGAATTATTATACAGACAGAAGTTCTGTGGATTATTATTAAATTATGTGGACATGATAATTGCCACCAATTGATGAATATATTTTCCCCTGATTATTATTGCTTGGTAACCTAAGAATTAGAATCGGGTATGGCCCTAATTCACGCGAATCCTAAAGGTAGCTACTGGGTTTAACACCCCCACCCAAAATATTCACTAGACGAAAAGGCTAGTGGGCGTGGTGTTTAGTACTTCGAGGTTTATATATTTATATAGACGAGATGTTCTGTTTTAGGGATATTATTGATGCACATTATATGTTAAGGTCGGTTACCATGTTGAGCAATAAAATTTAAATGAATGTTATGTATCGAGAGAATGATTTTATACACAGGTTATGTGTATGTTATTTTTGTTCACGAGATATGTGTACGGTTATTTAAAAATCGCGAGGCAACCTACGGGGGAGAAAAGGATACGAACCTACTCTGCTAAGCATTATGAAAAATGGTTTCGTACACGAGATAGGTGTACTGTTTTTGAAATCTTGTGGTCTATCAAAATGATGAATTTTATTGTTTACGATAAACTTATGAAGTCACCAACCTTTTGGTTGACACTTTAAAGCATGTTTATTCTCAGGTATGAAAGAAATCTTCCGATGTGCATTTGCTCATTCTAGGGATATTACTTGGAGTAATTCATGGCATATTTCAAAAGACGTTGCATTCGAGTCATTGACTTCATAAAAAATATTATTAAGTCAATTATAGTTAGATATATCATGAAATGGTATGCATGCCGTCAACTTTCGATGTGATGAAAGTTTGTCTTTTAAAAACGAATGCAATGTTTGTAAAATATATCATTTAGAGGTCAAATACCTCATAATGAAATCAACTATCGTGAATCGTTTATAATCGATATGAACGGGGCATTTCAGTTGGTATCAAATCGGTGGTCTTAGCGAACCAGGTCTTGCATTAGTGTGTCTAACTGATAGTTTTTAGGATGCATTAGTAAGTCTGGACTTCGACCTTAGCTGCATGTCAAAAGTTTTGCTTATCATTTCATGTCGAAAATTACCTGCTTATCATTCTTAGTCTAGACACGACTTACTGTATTTAGTGCATCGATAGTGTATAGACAAAATTCATATCTTAGCGTATCTGCTAATTTATATCTTAGCGTATCTGTTATTGTAAACTTTGCCTGACATATTCCGTAAATTCCTCTGTAATCTACGAAATCTTTTGATATTCTATGTAATTAGAATACCATCCAATAGCCGGGAATCATTTCATATCGAAAAATCCTTTATTCAATCGTACGAAATGGAACTCGCCACTAGTTTAAGTCCCTCGGATTCCGATATGGATTTTCACTCGAGCTCCGAAAGCAGTGTGACCAAAATGGATCAACTAATCAGCCATCGTCAATTCTGGATGAATTGGGGATGGGTTCGTAGTCGACTTAATCAACAGAGAAGAGAAGAAGGCGATCCCTTTCATCCACCACATTCCTCTCTTGACCAAGAACCTGAAGCACTTACCAGCAAACCAGTCCGAGACACCATTTTCACTCTCATTTCCAGAATAGTTTGCAATGATTACATAGTATCTTCAATTCTAAACCTTATTCATTCGCTCGTTTCAACCGCCAATCATCCCGGAGTAATGGAAGAAGTCAACGAGCTTCGCGCTCGAGTAATCAATTTGGAGAATATGGTGCAAAACTTACCAGCTTCAGCAACAGCACCAACACCAACAGTACCACCAACAACCCAAGTTTCAACATCACATGCCTCAACATCACAACCTAAACCTCGAACCTAATCACCATTTTACCTATCGTTCTACGTCATTTATCTTCGTTCTACCTGGCGATTATGTAATTTCTAATATTTTAGAGATTATGTATTCTAGTTCTAACCATAAATCAGATGAGTTTAATATCATATTAACTCATTAAATCCACGATTACATCTGAAGAAAATATATATGTAAGTATATTTTCATAAAGATTGTAACTAAAAATTCTTTTGTACAAATTGTTAATGGTAAAAATATTTTAACGGGTAGGTAATACCTGAGGAATATTTAGATTTCACATTAATGTGTTACACTGTACATTCTTCAAATCCAATTCAATAGTCATCTACAATCCTACATACAACCACAGATATACGTATTCGTTCACCAAAGAATAACCATTTTCATTCCAATTCAATTTCATATATGAGTTTCTGTCAATCAAAATCCAAGTCAAGATTTGACAAGTGGCATAATGAAGAAAATAATGAATAAAATAAAATTGATTAGTAACCAATTAATTAACTACGTAAAATTTCTCCATCATCTTCGGATCTTAAATATTTTAAATTCTAAGATTACATATCGGAATATTGGATTATTGGACTACTAACATTGGACTATTAACCTTGGACAATTAAAGAGTATTAAAAGAGTAGGAAATATTAATTATAACACATTTTGATTAAAAATGTCATTAATAAGTTACATCACTACAGTTAAATATTTCCTCAAGTTGCCACTTGATTCTATCATAAACCATCCTTTATATCTTGACGATTACCATCTCCGTTCAAATCCTTCAAAATTCTTGAAACATCTCGAATTGATAACCAATGATTCAGTTAAGATAACTTTGAATGTTGATGAAGCAGCAAAATCTATAGATGGTCTTACAGACCAAAAGCTTGATAATAAAGAATGGAGTGTCGGAAACCCTCAATAGAAAAATTGATACTGGAAAGCGGATTATGCGAAACTATGAAAGAGGTTTTGGACAAATCACTAGGACTAAACCGGTACTTAATGAATCCAGATGATTTTCTATCTAATGAACTCTTTAACAAATATATTGCTCCTTATTTATTCTAAATCCTGGCGGAAGAATTTTATTCATCAACCTTCGATCTTAGAAACTCCAAAATATCGTCATAAATATCTTCGATATTTCTGAAGATATATTCATAAATATTCTTGTTCGAAATTATTTATCTATATTACATCATAAAGGGAACTATTTTAGTTTCTAAATGTCTCTAAAATTCGAGTTTAAATTATGAATGGTTTCTGGAGAAGTTTTGGGAATTGAAGCATGAGTTAGTATAATATAATGACACTTGGCCAACGTGATTATATTATAATAAGTCATGCTGAATTTCTAATGGAATGTGATGATTCACAGATGAGTAAGTTTTTCCATTGAATCTGTTTCCTTAATCGGCAAAACGTGAGCTGACTTTGTGAGTCGATCAACAATCACCCAAATGGTATTGTAACCACCCACAACTCTCGGTAACTTTGTGATAAAGTCCATTGTAATACCTTCCCACTTCCACTCGGGAATCTCAGGTTGTACCAGAAGTCCGAATGGTTTCTGATGTTCGGATTTAACCTTAGCACAGATGAAACACTTGGCCACATAATTAGCCACATCAGCCTTCAAGTTAGGCCACCAGTATAACTCCTTAAGATCATGATACATCTTCCCTGAACCAGGGTGAATAGTGTATCTAGATTTGTGAGATTCAACCAAAACAAGTTATCGCAAATCACCAAATTTCAGAACCCAAATGAAATGTCCCGTTCATATTGATTATAAACGTTCCATATTAATTGATTTCGTTGTGAGGTTTTGACCTCTATATGAGACGTTTTTCAAAGACTGTATTCATTTTTAAAACAATCATAACCTTTATTTTATCAATAAAGGTTTAAAAAGCATTACGTAGATTATTAAATAATGATAATCTAAAATATACCGTTTACACACGACCATTACATAATGGTTTACAATAAGAATATATTACATCAAAAATAAGTTTCTTGAATGCAGTTTTTACATAATATCATACAAGCATGGACTCCAAATCTTGTCCTTATTTTAGTATGCAACAGCAGAAGCTCTTAATAATCACCTGAGAATAAACATGCTTAAAACGTCAACAAAAAATGTTGGTGATTTATAGGTTTAACCTATATATTATCTGTAGTGACCCGAACTTTTCCATGTTTATATATATTAATTGAGATTGATATTTACATGATTAAATGTTTCCAACATGTTAAGCAATCAAACTTGTTAAGACTTGATTAATTGAAATATGTTTCATATAGACAATTGACCACCCAAGTTGATCGGTGATTCACGAACGTTAAAACTTGTAAAAACTATATGATGACATATATATGGATATATATATATAGTTAACATGATACTATGATAAGAAAACATATCATAAAGTATATTAACAATGAACTACATATGTAAAAACAAGACTACTAACTTAATGATTTTTAAACGAGACATATATGCAACGATTATCGTTGTAAAGACATTTAATGTATATATATCATATTAAGAGATATTCATACATGATAATATCATGATAATATAATAATTTAAAATCTCATTTGATATTATAAACATTGGGTTAACAACATTTAACAAGATCGTTAACCTAAAGGTTTCAAAACAACACTTACATGTAACGACTAACGATGACTTAACGACTCAGTTAAAATGTATATACATGTAGTGTTTTAATATGTATTTATACACTTTTGAAAGACTTCAATACACTTATCAAAATACTTCTACTTAACAAAAATGCTTACAATTACATCCTCGTTCAGTTTCATCAATAATTCTACTCGTATGCACCCGTATTCGTACTCGTACAATACACAGCTTTTAGATGTATGTACTATTGGTATATACACTCCAATGATCAGCTCTTAGCAGCCCATGTGAGTCACCTAACACATGTGGGAACCATCATTTGGCAACTAGCATGAAATATCTCATAAAATTACAAAAATATGAGTAATCATTCATGACTTATTTACATGAAAACAAAATTACATATCCTTTATATCTAATCCATACACCAACGACCAAAAACACCTACAAACACTTTCATTCTTCAATTTTCTTCATCTAATTGATCTCTCTCAAGTTCTATCTTCAAGTTCTAAGTGTTCTTCATAAATTCCAAAAGTTCTAGTTTCATAAAATCAAGAATACTTTCAAGTTTGCTAGCTCACTTCCAATCTTGTAAGGTGATCATCCAACCTCAAGAAATCTTTGTTTCTTACAGTAGGTTATCATTCTAATACAAGGTAATAATCATATTCAAACTTTGGTTCAATTTCTATAACTATAACAATCTTATTTCAAGTGATGATCTTACTTGAACTTGTTTTCGTGTCATGATTCTGCTTCAAGAACTTCGAGCCATCCAAGGATCCATTGAAGCTAGATCCATTTTTCTCTTTTCCAGTAGGTTTATCCAAGGAAATTAAGGTAGTAATGATGTTCATAACATCATTCGATTCATACATATAAAGCTATCTTATTCGAAGGTTTAAACTTGTAATCACTAGAACATAGTTTAGTTAATTCTAAACTTGTTCGCAAACAAAAGTTAATCCTTCTAACTTGACTTTTAAAATCAACTAAACACATGTTATATATCTATATTATATGCTAACTTAATGATTTAAAACCTGGAAACACGAAAAACAACGTAAAACCGGATTTACGCCGTCGTAGTAACACCGCGGGCTGTTTTGGGTTAGTTAATTAAAAACTATGATAAACTTTGATTTAAAAGTTGTTATTCTGAGAAAATGATTTTTATTATGAACATGAAACTATATCCAAAAATTATGGTTAAACTCAAAGTGGAAGTATGTTTTCTAAAATGGTCATCTAGACGTCGTTCTTTCGACTGAAATGACTACCTTTACAAAAACGACTTGTAACTTATTTTTCCGACTATAAACCTATACTTTTTCTATTTAGATTCATAAAATAGAGTTCAATATGAAATCATAGCAATTTGATTCACTCAAAACGGATTTAAAATGAAGAAGTTATGGGTAAAACAAGATTGGATAATTTTTCTCATTTTAGCTACGTGAAAATTGGTAATAAATCTATTCCAACCATAACTTAATCAACTTGTATTGTATATTATGTAATCTTGAGATACCATAGACACGTATACAATGTTTCGACCTATCATGTCGACACATCTATATATATTTCGGAACAACCATAGACACTCTATATGTGAATGTTGGAGTTAGCTATACAGGGTTGAGGTTGATTCCAAAATATATATAGTTTGAGTTGTGATTAATACTGAGATACGTATACACTGGGTCGTGGATTGATTCAAGATAATATTTATCGATTTATTTCTGTACATCTAACTGTGAACAATTAGTTATAGGTTACTAACGAGGACAGCTGACTTAATAAACTTAAAACATCAAAATATATTAAAAGTGTTGTAAATATATTTTGAACATACTTTAATATATATGTATATATTGTTATAGGTTCGTGAATCAACAGTGGCCAAGTCTTACTTCCCGACGAAGTAAAAATCTGTGAAAGTGAGTTATAGTCCCACTTTTAAAATCTAATATTTTTGGGATGAGAATACATGCATGTTTTATAAATGATTTACAAAATAGACACAAGTACGTGAAACTACATTCTATGGTTGAATTATCGAAATCGAATATGCCCCTTTTTATTAAGTCTGGTAATCTAAGAATTAGGGAACAGACACCCTAATTGACGCGAATCCTAAAGATAGATCTATCGGGCCTAACAAACCCCATCCAAAGTACCGGATGCTTTAGTACTTCGAAATTTATATCATATCCGAAGGGTGTCCCGGAATGATGGGGATATTCTTATATATGCATCTTGTTATTGTCGGTTACCAGGTGTTCACCATATGAATGATTTTTATCTCTATGTATGGGATGTGTATTGAAATATGAAATCTTGTGGTCTATTATTATGATTTGATATATATAGGTTAAACCTATAACTCACCAACATTTTTGTTGACGTTTTAAGCATGTTTATTCTCAGGTGATTATTAAGAGCTTCCGCTGTCGCATAGTTAAATAAGGACGAGATTTGGAGTCCATGCTTGTATGATATTGTGTAAAAACTGCATTCAAGAAACTTATTTTGTTGTAACATATTTGTATTGTAAACCATTATGTAATGGTCGTGTGTAAACAGGATATTTTAGATTATCATTATTTGATAATCTACGTAAAGCTTTTTAAAACCTTTATCTATGAAATAAAGGTTATGGTTTGTTTTAAAAATGAATGCAGTCTTTGAAAAACATCTCATATAGAGGTCAAAACCTCGCAACGAAATCAATTAATATGGAACGTTTTTAATCAATAAGAACGGGACATTTCAGTTGGTATCCGAGCGTTGGTCTTAGAGAACCAGAATTTTGCATTAGTGTGTCTTATCGAGTTTGTTAGGATGCATTAGTGATTCTGGACTTCGACCGTGTTTTCTTTAAAAATGATTGCTTAACATTTTTGTTGGAAACTATATATTTTTAACATATGAATATTATGTGATATATTAATCTCTTAACGTGTTTGATATTATGTGATAGATGTCTACCTCTAGAACAAGTCCCATTGACTCACCTAATAATAATGAAGAGTCAAATGTAAATTGGAATGATTCATGGACTGATTCACAAGTTCCCGAAGAGGAATCGGAAGAAGAGTCGGAACCGGAAGAAGAATCGGAACCGGACGAAGAATCGGAACCGGAAGAAGAATCGGAACCGGTGGGGGAAATAATAAAACGGTTAAGTAAAAGAGAATCCTCAACCAACCGACCAAGGTTAATTATGGTCAATGGTGTTTCCGCCAAGGAAGCAAAATATTGGGAGGATTACCAATTCTCCGATGAATCGGATTCCGACGAGAATTCCAATGATGTTATAGAAATTACCCCAACTGAATTTAAAAAGGCAAAAGAAAATAATAAGGGAAAGGGCATAAAAATAGAGAAATCTAATTCCAACCCCGATGAACTTTATATGTATCGTCAACCCCCGAAGTTCTTAAGTTGTAACAATGACCCGGGAACCTCTAAACCACCAGGTTTTTCTAAACCAATGTGGACAACGACGGCTCGTATTAGGGGAACATCATATATCCCTAGAAACTTGGCAAAACGAACCAAAACCGAAGAAGAAGAAACGAGCGAGTCGGAATAAGATAGTTATATTCGTGTGGTGTAATATATGTAATATAGTGTTCTTATGCTTTATGATATATGTAAAAATTGCTTGTATTAATAAGTATTTTTTTATGAATCTAACTCTTGTCTATTTTACAGTTTAAAAACACAAAATGGATAGACAACCCAATATTTTAAGAGACCTACCCGGAGACATGATTGATGAAATCTTGTCTAGAGTCGGCCAGAATTCTTCGGCACAACTATTTAAGGCGAGATCAGTTTGTAAGACATTTGAAGAACGTTCCAAGAATGTCTTGGTTTATAAGAGACTTTCGTTTGAAAGATGGGGGATATCACATTGGGAAACCCATAAGTTACGATGTGTTTACTTTGACGCATATATTGCGGGGAACCCAAATGCTATTTTACGCAACGGGTTAAGAAATTATTTTGACTCAATATATCCGAATATTGGACTTCGTGATTTAGAAAAAAAGGCTAGCATGCAACATAAAGAAGCATGTTATGCTTACGGATTAGTAATGTTCGCTTCTCACCAAAGTGAGAACAAGAACATCGGGCTACAACTATTAAACAAAACGTTTCCACAAGTGACGGAGTCGGTAATTGGGGTAAGAAATGAGGTTTTTAGATTATTACGGGACTGTTGGACATTACGTAACCCTCGTCCCTTTGATGACGTTACAACACGCTGTCTTATCAACGACCATAACGGTTATGTTGCACAAGACCAATGATGGGAAGTAGTCCTAGTAAAACCAGAATGCATGACTTGTTTCTGGACGTATGAATTACGTGTCTTTATTGCCTTTGCCGAACGACTTGTGTACTAGCTAGAATTGTCTTCACAACTATCTTGTATCAAAGTTATTGTGTGCTATATTTCATGCTTTATGTAAAATAAGCGGTATTGTAAGTTTGTAAAATATTGTATAAAAGTTTGAACGCGAAATATTATTACAATCAGTTTTTCATATAGAATTGTAGTAGTTGAATTGTATATTAGCTACTAAGTATGAACTTAACGGGTAGGTACTACCCGAATTTAAACTTATAAAATGCTAATATGAAGAAAAAGCTTTTATAAATGAGTTCATATTATGCTACGAAATACTATTAACTACTCTTAATATTCTGTATGATTAACTTGTTCCATTTAACTATTTTGAAGGAAATGGCACCGACTACTCGACACACCGTGAATATGAATGAAGAGGAATTCCGTACTTTTCTAGCTTCAAACATAGCCGCAGTACAGGCTGCGCTACATACCAACAATAACCTTGGATCTAGCAGTACAGGAAATCGTGTAGGATGCACTTACAAAGAATTCACTGCCTGCAAACCTTTGGAATTTGATGGAACCGAAGGACCGATCGGATTGAAACGGTGGACCGAGAAGGTTGAATCGGTGTTTGCCATAAGTAAGTGTACCGAAGAGGACAAAGTGAAGTACGCTACGCATACCTTCACAGGTTCTGCGTTAACATGGTGGAATACCTATCTAGAGCAAGTGGGACAAGATGATGCGTACGCACTACCGTGGTCAGCATTCAAGAACTTGATGAACGAGAAGTACCGTCCCAGAACCGAGGTCAATAAGCTCAAGACAGAACTTAGAGGGTTACGAACCCAAGGATTTGATATTACCACGTACGAAAGACGATTCACAGAATTGTGCCTATTGTGTCCGGGAGCATTCGAAGATGAGGAAGAGAAGATCGACGCGTTTGTGAAAGGATTACCGGAAAGAATCCAAGAAGATATAAGTTCACACGAGCCCGCCTCCATACAACAGGCATGTAGAATGGCTCACAAACTAGTGAACCAGATTGAAGAAAGAATTAAAGAACAGACTGCTGAAGAGGCCAATGTGAAGCAAGTCAAAAGAAAGTGGGAGGAAAACGGTGATAAGAATCACCAATACAACAACAACAACAATTACAACAATAATCGCAACAATTATCCCAACAATCGCAACTACAACAAACGGCCCAACAACAACAACAACAACAACAGCAACTACAACAATCATCCCAACAACAATAATAACCGCAACAACAACAACAATCAGAAGCAGCTATGCCAAAGGTGTGAAAAGAATCACTCGGGGTTCTGCACCAAATTTTGCAACAAGTGTAAAAGAAATGGTCATAGCGCGGCGAAGTGTGAGGTCTACGGACCAGGGGTTAATAGAACGAAAGGAACAAATGGTGTCGGAACGAGTAATGGCGGAGCAAGTAGTGTCGGAGCAAGTTATGCCAATGTAGTTTGTTATAAATGTGGAAAACCAGGCCACATTATTAGAAATTGCCCGAACCAGGAGAACACGAATGGACAAGGCCGTGGAAGAGTTTTCAATATTAATGCGGTAGAGGCACAGGAAGACCCGGAGCTTGTTACGGGTACGTTTCTTATTGACAATAAATCTGCTTACGTTTTATTTGATTCGGGTGCGGATAGAAGCTATATGAGTAGAGATTTTTGTGCTAAATTAAGTTGTCCATTGACGCCTTTGGATAGTAAATTTTTACTCGAATTAGCAAATGGTAAATTAATTTCAGCAGATAATATATGTCGGAATCGAGAAATTAAACTGGTTAGCGAAACATTTAAGATTGATTTGATACCAGTAGAGTTAGGGAGTTTTGATGTGATAATCGGTATGGACTGGTTGAAAGAAGTGAAAGCGGAGATCGTTTGTTACAAAAATGCAATTCGCATTATACGAGAAAAAGGAAAACCCTTAATGGTGTACGGAGAAAAGGGCAACACGAAGCTACATCTTATTAGTAATTTGAAGGCACAAAAACTAATAAGAAAAGGTTGCTATGCTGTTCTAGCACACGTCGAGAAAGTACAAACTGAAGAAAAGAGCATCAATGATGTTCCCATTGCAAAAGAATTTCCCGATGTATTTCCGAAAGAATTACCGGGATTACCCCCACATCGATCCGTTGAATTTCAAATAGATCTTGTACCAGGAGCTGCACCAATAGCTCGTGCTCCTTACAGACTCGCACCCAGCGAGATGAAAGAACTGCAAAGCCAATTACAAGAACTTTTAGGGCGTGGTTTCATTCGACCAAGCACATCACCGTGGGGAGCTCCTGTTTTGTTTGTCAAGAAGAAAGATGGTACATTCAGGTTGTGTATCGACTACCGAGAGTTGAACAAACTTACCATCAAGAATCGCTACCCACTACCGAGAATCGATGACTTATTTGATCAACTACAAGGCTCGTCTGTTTATTCAAAGATTGACTTACGTTCCGGGTATCATCAAATGCGGGTGAAAGAAGATGATATTCCAAAGACTGCTTTCAGAACACGTTACGGTCATTACGAGTTTATGGTCATGCCGTTTGGTTTAACTAATGCACCAGCTGTGTTCATGGACCTTATGAACCGAGTGTGTGGACCATACCTTGACAAGTTTGTCATTGTTTTCATTGATGACATACTTATTTACTCAAAGAATGACCAAGAACACGGTGAACATTTGAGAAAGGTGTTAGAAGTATTGAGGAAGGAAGAATTGTACGCTAAGTTTTCAAAGTGTGCATTTTGGTTGGAAGAAGTTCAATTCCTCGGTCACATAGTGAACAAAGAAGGTATTAAGGTGGATCCGGCAAAGATAGAAACTGTTGAAAAGTGGGAAACCCCGAAAACTCCGAAACACATACGCCAGTTTTTAGGACTAGCTGGTTACTACAGAAGGTTCATCCAAGACTTTTCCAGAATAGCAAAACCCTTGACTGCATTAACGCATAAAGGGAAGAAATTTGAATGGAATGATGAACAAGAGAAAGCGTTTCAGTTATTGAAGAAAAAGCTAACTACGGCACCTATATTGTCATTGCCTGAAGGGAATGATGATTTTGTGATTTATTGTGATGCATCAAAGCAAGGTCTCGGTTGTGTATTAATGCAACGAACGAAGGTGATTGCTTATGCATCTAGACAATTGAAGATTCACGAACAAAATTATACGACGCATGATTTGGAATTAGGCGCGGTTGTTTTTGCATTAAAGACTTGGAGGCACTACTTATATGGGGTCAAAAGTATTATATATACCGACCACAAAAGTCTTCAACACATATTTAATCAGAAACAACTGAATATGAGGCAGCGTAGGTGGATTGAATTATTGAATGATTACGACTTTGAGATTCGTTACCACCCGGGGAAGGCAAATGTGGTAGCCGATGCCTTGAGCAGGAAGGACAGAGAACCCATTCGAGTAAAATCTATGAATATAATGATTCATAATAACCTTACTACTCAAATAAAGGAGGCGCAACAAGGAGTTTTAAAAGAGGGAAATTTAAAGGATGAAATACCCAAAGGATCGGAGAAGCATCTTAATATTCGGGAAGACGGAACCCGGTATAGGGCTGAAAGGATTTGGGTACCAAAATTTGGAGATATGAGAGAAATGGTACTTAGAGAAGCTCATAAAACCAAATACTCAATACATCCTGGAACGGGGAAGATGTACAAGGATCTCAAGAAACATTTTTGGTGGCCGGGTATGAAAGCCGATGTTGCTAAATACGTAGGAGAATGTTTGACGTGTTCTAAGGTCAAAGCTGAGCATCAGAAACCATCAGGTCTACTTCAACAACCCGAAATCTCGGAATGGAAATGGGAAAACATTACCATGGACTTCATCACTAAATTGCCAAGGACTGCAAGTGGTTTTGATACTATTTGGGTAATAGTTGATCGTCTCACCAAATCAGCACACTTCTTGCCAATAAGAGAAGATGACAAGATGGAGAAGTTAGCACGACTGTATTTGAAGGAATTCATCTCCAGACATGGAATACCAATCTCTATTATCTCTGATAGGGATGGCAGATTTATTTCAAGATTCTGGCAGACATTACAGCAAGCATTAGGAACTCGTCTAGACATGAGTACTGCCTATCATCCACAAACTGATGGGCAGAGCGAAAGGACGATACAAACGCTTGAAGACATGCTACGAGCATGTGTTATTGATTTCGGAAACAGTTGGGATCGACATCTACCGCTAGCAGAATTTTCCTACAACAACAGCTACCATTCAAGCATTGAGATGGCGCCGTTTGAAGCACTTTATGGTAGAAAGTGCAGGTCTCCGATTTGTTGGAGTGAAGTGGGGGATAGACAGATTACGGGTCCGGAGATTATACAAGAAACTACCGAGAAGATCATCCAAATTCAACAACGGTTGAAAACCGCCCAAAGTCGACAAAAGAGCTACGCTGACATTAAAAGAAAAGATATAGAATTTGAAATTGGAGAGATGGTCATGCTTAAAGTTGCACCTTGGAAAGGCGTTGTTCAATTTGGTAAACGAGGGAAATTAAATCCAAGGTATATTGGACCATTCAAGATTATTGATCGTGTCGGACCAGTAGCTTACCGACTAGAGTTACCTCAACAACTCGCGGCTGTACATAACACTTTCCACATCTCGAATTTAAAGAAATGTTTTGCTAAAGAAGATCTCACTATTCCGTTAGATGAAATCCAAATCAACGAAAAACTTCAATTCATCGAAAAACCCGTCGAAATAATGGATCGTGAGGTTAAAAGACTTAAGCAAAACAAGATACCAATTGTTAAGGTTCGATGGAATGCTCGTAGAGGACCCGAGTTCACCTGGGAGCGTGAAGATCAGATGAAGAAGAAATACCCGCATCTATTTCCAGAAGATTCGTCAACACCTTCAACAGCTTAAAATTTCGGGACGAAATTTATTTAACGGGTAGGTACTGTAGTGACCCGAACTTTTCCATGTTTATATATATTAATTGAGATTGATATTTACATGATTAAATGTTTCCAACATGTTAAGCAATCAAACTTGTTAAGACTTGATTAATTGAAATATGTTTCATATAGACAATTGACCACCCAAGTTGATCGGTGATTCACGAACGTTAAAACTTGTAAAAACTATATGATGACATATATATGGATATATATATATATATAGTTAACATGATACTATGATAAGAAAACATATCATAAAGTATATTAACAATGAACTACATATGTAAAAACAAGACTACTAACTTAATGATTTTTAAACGAGACATATATGCAACGATTATCGTTGTAAAGACATTTAATGTATATATATCATATTAAGAGATATTCATACATGATAATATCATGATAATATAATAATTTAAAATCTCATTTGATATTATAAACATTGGGTTAACAACATTTAACAAGATCGTTAACCTAAAGGTTTCAAAACAACACTTACATGTAACGACTAACGATGACTTAACGACTCAGTTAAAATGTATATACATGTAGTGTTTTAATATGTATTTATACACTTTTGAAAGACTTCAATACACTTATCAAAATACTTCTACTTAACAAAAATGCTTACAATTACATCCTCGTTCAGTTTCATCAATAATTCTACTCGTATGCACCCGTATTCGTACTCGTACAATACACAGCTTTTAGATGTATGTACTATTGGTATATACACTCCAATTATCAGCTCTTAGCAGCCCATGTGAGTCACCTAACACATGTGGGAACCATCATTTGGCAACTAGCATGAAATATCTCATAAAATTACAAAAATATGAGTAATCATTCATGACTTATTTACATGAAAACAAAATTACATATCCTTTATATCTAATCCATACACCAACGACCAAAAACACCTACAAACACTTTCATTCTTCAATTTTCTTCATCTAATTGATCTCTCTCAAGTTCTATCTTCAAGTTCTAAGTGTTCTTCATAAATTCCAAAAGTTCTAGTTTCATAAAATCAAGAATACTTTCAAGTTTGCTAGCTCACTTCCAATCTTGTAAGGTGATCATCCAACCTCAAGAAATCTTTGTTTCTTACAGTAGGTTATCATTCTAATACAAGGTAATAATCATATTCAAACTTTGGTTCAATTTCTATAACTATAACAATCTTATTTCAAGTGATGATCTTACTTGAACTTGTTTTCGTGTCATGATTCTGCTTCAAGAACTTCGAGCCATCCAAGGATCCATTGAAGCTAGATCCATTTTTCTCTTTTCCAGTAGGTTTATCCAAGGAAATTAAGGTAGTAATGATGTTCATAACATCATTCGATTCATACATATAAAGCTATCTTATTCGAAGGTTTAAACTTGTAATCACTAGAACATAGTTTAGTTAATTCTAAACTTGTTCGCAAACAAAAGTTAATCCTTCTAACTTGACTTTTAAAATCAACTAAACACATGTTATATATCTATATTATATGCTAACTTAATGATTTAAAACCTGGAAACACGAAAAACAACGTAAAACCGGATTTACGCCGTCGTAGTAACACCGCGGGCTGTTTTGGGTTAGTTAATTAAAAACTATGATAAACTTTGATTTAAAAGTTGTTATTCTGAGAAAATGATTTTTATTATGAACATGAAACTATATCCAAAAATTATGGTTAAACTCAAAGTGGAAGTATGTTTTCTAAAATGGTCATCTAGACGTCGTTCTTTCGACTGAAATGACTACCTTTACAAAAACGACTTGTAACTTATTTTTCCGACTATAAACCTATACTTTTTCTATTTAGATTCATAAAATAGAGTTCAATATGAAATCATAGCAATTTGATTCACTCAAAACGGATTTAAAATGAAGAAGTTATGGGTAAAACAAGATTGGATAATTTTTCTCATTTTAGCTACGTGAAAATTGGTAACAAATCTATTCCAACCATAACTTAATCAACTTGTATTGTATATTATGTAATCTTGAGATACCATAGACACGTATACAATGTTTCGACCTATCATGTCGACACATCTATATATATTTCGGAACAACCATAGACACTCTATATGTGAATGTTGGAGTTAGCTATACAGGGTTGAGGTTGATTCCAAAATATATATAGTTTGAGTTGTGATCAATACTGAGATACGTATACACTGGGTCGTGGATTGATTCAAGATAATATTTATCGATTTATTTCTGTACATCTAACTGTGGACAACTAGTTATAGGTTACTAACGAGGACAGCTGACTTAATAAACTTAAAACATCAAAATATATTAAAAGTGTTGTAAATATATTTTGAACATACTTTAATATATATGTATATATTGTTATAGGTTCGTGAATCAACAGTGGCCAAGTCTTACTTCCCGACGAAGTAAAAATCTGTGAAAGTGAGTTATAGTCCCACTTTTAAAATCTAATATTTTTGGGATGAGAATACATGCATGTTTTATAAATGATTTACAAAATAGACACAAGTACGTGAAACTACATTCTATGGTTGAATTATCGAAATCGAATATGCCCCTTTTTATTAAGTCTGGTAATCTAAGAATTAGGGAACAGACACCCTAATTGACGCGAATCCTAAAGATAGATCTATCGGGCCTAACAAACCCCATCCAAAGTACCGGATGCTTTAGTACTTCGAAATTTATATCATATCCGAAGGGTGTCCCGGAATGATGGGGATATTCTTATATATGCATCTTGTTATTGTCGGTTACCAGGTGTTCACCATATGAATGATTTTTATCTCTATGTATGGGATGTGTATTGAAATATGAAATCTTGTGGTCTATTATTATGATTTGATATATATAGGTTAAACCTATAACTCACCAACATTTTTGTTGACGTTTTAAGCATGTTTATTCTCAGGTGATTATTAAGAGCTTCCGCTGTCGCATAGTTAAATAAGGACGAGATTTGGAGTCCATGCTTGTATGATATTGTGTAAAAACTGCATTCAAGAAACTTATTTTGTTGTAACATATTTGTATTGTAAACCATTATGTAATGGTCGTGTGTAAACAGGATATTTTAGATTATCATTATTTGATAATCTACGTAAAGCTTTTTAAAACCTTTATCTATGAAATAAAGGTTATGGTTTGTTTTAAAAATGAATGCAGTCTTTGAAAAACATCTCATATAGAGGTCAAAACCTCGCAACGAAATCAATTAATATGGAACGTTTTTAATCAATAAGAACGGGACATTTCATTATCAAATCATAATAATAGACCACAAGATTTCATATTTCAATATACATCCCATACATAGAGATAAAATTCATTCATATGGTGAACACTTGTAACCGACATTAACAAGATGCATATAGAATATCCCCATCATTCCGGGACACCCATCGGATATGATAATTTCGAAGTACTAAAGCATTCCGAATTCCAGAATGGGGCTTGTTGGGCCCGATAGATCTATCTTTAGGATTCATGTCAATTTGGGGGTCTGTTCCCAAATTCTTAGGTTACCAGGCAAAAAAGGGGCATATTCGGCTTCGATCATTCACCCATATAATGTAGTTTCATTTACTTGTGTCTATTTCGTAAAACATTTATAAAACTGCATGTATTCTCCTCCCAAAATATTAGATTTTAAAAGTGGGACTATAACTCACTTTCACAGATTTTTACTTCGTCGGGAAGTAAGACTTGGTCACTGGTCGATTCACGAACCTATAACTTTTATGTACATATACATCAAAGTATGTTCAAAATATATTTACAATATTTTTAATACATTTTACTGTTTTAAGTTTATTAAGTCAGCTGTCCTCGTTAGTAACCTACAACTAGTTGTCCATAGTTAGATGTACAGAAATAAATCGATATATATTATCTTGAATCAATCCACGACCCAGTGTATACACGTCTCAGGCTAGATCATAACTCAAAGTATATATATTTTTGGAATCAACCTCAACCCTGTATAGCTAACTCCAACATTACTGCATATAGAGTGTCTATGGTTGTTCTAAATAATATATATAGATGGGTCGATATGATATGTCAAAACATTTGCATACGTTTCTATGATATCCAAAGATTACATAATATATTAAAATACATGTATAATACAATATAAGTTAGCTAGGATATGATTTGTATAGAATTGTTACAATATTTCCCGTAGCTACAACAATAAAAAAATATCCAATCTTGTTTTACCCATAACTTCTTCGTTTTAAATCCGTTTTGAGTGAATCAAATTGCTATGGTTTCATATTGAACTTAAGTTTATGAATCTAAATAGAAAAAGCATATGTTTATAGTCATAAATACAGGTTACAAGTCATTTTTGTAAAGGTAGTCAGTTCAGTAGAAAGAACGACGTCTAGATGACCATTTTGGAAAACATACTTCCACTTTGAGTTTAACCATGATTTTTTTATATAGTTTCATGTTCATAAGAAAAATCATTTTCCCAGAAGAACAACTTTTAAATCAAAGTTTATCATAGTTTTTAAATATCAAACCCAAAACAACCCGCGGTGTTACTACGACGGCGTATGTCCGGTTTTACGGTGTTTTTCGTGTTTCCAGGTTTTAAATCATTAAGTTAGCATATCATATAGATATAGAACATGTGTTTAGTTGATTTTAAAAGTCAAGTTAGAAGGATTAACTTTTATTTGCGAACAAATTTAGAATTAACTAAACTATGTTCTAGTGATTTCAAGTTTAAACCTTCGAATAAGGTAGTTATATATATATGAATCGAATGATGTTATGAACATCATTACTACCTTAGATTTTGTGGATAAACCTACTGGAAATGAAAAAAATATATCTAGCTTCAAAGGATCCTTGGATGGCTTGAAAGTTCTTGAAGCAGAATCATGACACGAAAACAAGTTCAAGTAAGATTTCCACTCGAAATAAGATTGTTATAGTTATAGAAATTGAATCAAAGTTTAAATATGAGTATTATATTGTATTAGAAAGATATCTTACTGTAAATAAGAAAGATTTCTTGAGGTTGGATGATCACTTTACAAGATTGGAAGTAAGCTAGCAAACTTGGAAGTATTCTTGATTTTATGAAACTAGAACTTATAGAATTTATGAAGAACACTTAGAACTTGAAGATAGAACTTGAGAGAGATCAATTAGATGACGAAAATTGAAGAATGAAAGTGTTTGTAGGTGTTTTTGGTCATTGGTATATGGATTAGATATAAAGGATGTGTAATTTTGTTTACACGTAAATAAGTCATGAATGATTACTAATGTTTTTGTAATTTTATGAGATATTTCATGATAGTTGCCAAATGGTGGTTCCCACATGTGTTAGGTGACTCAAATGGGCTGCTAAGAGCTGATCATTGGAGTGTATATACCAATAGTACATACATCTAAAAGCTGTGTATTGTACGAGTACGAATACGGGTGCATACGAGTAGAATTGTTGATGAAACTGAACGAGGATGTAATTGTAAGAATTTTTGTTAAGTAGAAGTATTTTGATAAGTGTCTTGAAGTCTTTCAAAAGTGTATGAATACATATTAAAATACTACATGTATATACATTTTAACTGAGTCGTTAAATCATCGTTAGTCATTACATGTAAATGTTGTTTTGAAACCTTTAGGTTAACGATCTTGTTAATGTTGTTAACCCATTATTTATTATATCTAAAGAGATGTTAAATTATTACATTATCATGATATTATGATATATTAATATATCTTAGTATGATATATATACAGTTAAATGTTGTTACAACGATAATCGTTACATATATGTCTCGTTTCGAAATCATTAAGTTAGTAGTCTTGTTTTTACATATGTAGTTCATTGTTAATAAACTTAATGATATGTTTACTTATAATAATACCATGTAACTATATATATATATCCATATATATGACATCATATAGTTTTTACAAGTTTTAACGTTCGTGAATCACCAGTTAACTTGGGTGTTCAATTGTCTATATAAAACCTATTTCAATTAATCAAGTCTTAACAAGTTTGATTGCTTAACATGTTGGAAACACGTAATCATGTAAATAAAAATTTAATTTAATATATATAAACATGGAAAAGTTCGGGTCACTACAGTACCTACCCGTTAAATAAATTTCGTCCCGAAATTTTAAGCAGTTGGAGGTGTTGACGTATCTTCTGGAAATAAGTGCGGGTACTTCTTCTTCATCTGATCTTCTAATTCCCAGGTGAACTCGGGTCCTCTACGAGCATTCCATCAAACCTTAACAATTGGTATCTTGTTTTGCTTAAGTCTTTTAACCTCACGATCCATTATTTCGATGGGTTCTTCGATGAATTGAAGTTTTTCGTTGATTTGAATTTCGTCTAACGGAATAATGAGATCTTCTTTAGCAAAACATTTCTTCAAATTCGAGACGTGGAAAGTGTTATGTACAGCCGCGAGTTGTTGAGGTAACTCAAGTCGGTAAGCTACTGGTCCGACACGATCAATAATCTTGAATGGTCCAATATACATTGGATTTAATTTCCCTCGTTTACCAAATCGAACAATGCCTTTCCAAGGTGCAACTTTAAGCATGAACATCTCTCTAATTTCAAATTCTATATCTTTTCTTTTAATGTCAGCGTAGCTCTTTTGTCGACTTTGGGCGGTTTTCAATCGTTGTTGAATTTGGATGATCTTCTCGGTAGTTTCTTGTATTACCTCCGGACCCGTAATATGTCTATCCCCCACTTCACTCCAACAAATCGGAGACCTGCACTTTCTACCATAAAGTGCTTCAAACGACGCCATCTCAATGCTTGAATGGTAGCTGTTATTGTAGGAAAATTCTGCTAACGGAAGGTGTCGATCCCAACTGTTTCTGAAATCAATAACACATGCTCGTAGCATGTCTTCAAGTGTTTGTATCGTCCTTTCGCTCTGCCCATCAGTTTGTGGATGATAGGCAGTACTCATGTCTAGACGAGTTCCTAATGCTTGCTGTAATGTCTGCCAGAATCTTGAAATAAATCTGCCATCCCTATCAGAGATAATAGAGATTAGTATTACATGTCTGGAGACAACTTCCTTCAAATACAGTCGTGCTTACTTCTCCATCTTGTCATCTTCTCTTATTGTCAGGAAGTGTGCTGATTTGTTGAGACGATTAACTATTACCCAAATAGTATCAAAACCACTTGCAGTCCTTGGCAATTTAGTGATGAAATCCATGGTAATGTTTTCCTATTTCCATTTCGGGATTTCGGGTTGTTGAAGTAGACCTGATGGTTTCTGATGCTCAGCTTTGACCTTAGAACACGTCAAACATTCTCCTACATATTTAGCAACATCGGCTTTCATACCTGGCCACCAAAAATGTTTCTTAAGATCCTTGTACATCTTTCGCGTTCCAGGATGTATTGAGTATCTGGTTTTATGAGCTTCTCTAAGTACCATTTCTCTCATATCTCCAAATTTTGGTACCCAAATTCTTTCAGCCCTATACCGGGTACCGTCTTCCCAAATATTAAGATGCTTCTCCGATCCTTTGGGTATTTCATCCCTTAAGTTTCCCTCTTTTAAAACTCCTTGTTGCGCCTCCTTTATTTGAGTAGTAAGGTTAGCGTGAATCATTATATTCATAGCTTTTACTCGAATAGGTTCTCTGTTCTTTCTGCTCAAGGCGTAGGCTACCACATTTTCCTTCCCTGGGTGGTAGCGAATCTCAAAGTCGTAATCATTCAACAATTCAATCCATCTGCGCTACATCATGTTCAGTTGTTTCTGATTTAATATGTGTTGAAGACTTTTGTGGTCAGTATATATAATACTTTTGACCCCATATAAGTAGTGCCTCCAAGTTTTTAATGCAAAAACAACCGCGCCTAATTCCAAATCATGCGGCGTATAATTCTGCTCGTGAATCTTCAATTGTCTAGACGCATAAGCAATTATTTTCGTTCGTTGCATTAATACACAACCGAGACCTTGCTTTGAGGCGTCACAATATATCACAAAATCATCATTCCCTTCAGGTAATGACAAAATAGGTGCCGTAGTTAACTTTTTCTTCAACAATTGAAACGCTTTTTCTTGTTCATCCTTCCATTCAAATTTCCTCCCTTTATGCGTTAATGCAGTCAAGGGTTTTGCTATTTTGGAAAAATCTTGGATGAATCTCCTGTAATAACCAGCTAGCCCTAAAAATTGGCGTATGTGTTTCGGAGTTTTCGGGGTTTCCCACTTTTCAACGGTTTCAATCTTTGCTGGATCCACTTGAATACCTTCTTTGTACACTATATAACCGAGGAATTGAACTTCTTCCAACCAAAATGCACACTTTGAAAACTTAGCGTACAGTTTTTCTTTTCTTAATAACTCTAGCACTTTTCTCAAATGTTCTTCATGCTCTTGGTCTTTCTTTGAGTAAATAAGTATGTCATCGATGAAAACAATGACAAACTTGTCAAGGTATGGTCCACACACTCTGGTCATGAGGTCCATGAACACATCTGGTGCGTTAGTCGACCCAAATGGCATAACCATAAACTCATAATGACCGTAACGCGTCCTAAAAACAGTCTTTGGAATATCATCCTCCTTCACCCGCATTTGATGATACCCAGAACGTAAATCAATCTTCGAATAAACTGACGAGCCTTGTAGTTAATCAAATAAGTCATCGATTCTCGGTAGTGGGTAACGGTTCTTGATGGTAAGTTTGTTCAACTCTCGGTAGTTGATACATAATCTAAATGTACCATCCTTCTTCTTGACAAACAAAACAGGAGCTCCCCATGGTGATGTGCTTGGTCGAATGAAACCACGCTCTAAAAGTTTCTGTAACTGACTTTGTAATTCTTTCAGTTCTCTGGGTACGAGTCTGTATGGAGCACGAGCTATTGGTGCAGCTCCTGGTACAAGGTCTATTTGAAATTCAACGGATAAATGTGGGGGTAATCCAGGTAATTTTTTCGGAAATACATCGGGAAATTCTTTTGCGACAGGAACATCACTAATGTTCTTTTCTTCAGGTTTAACTTCCTTGATGTGTGCTAGAATGACGTAACAACCTTTTCTTATTAGTTTCTGCGCCTTCAAACTACTAATAAGATTTAATTTCGCATTGTTCTTCTCTCCGTACACCATTAAAGGTTTTCCCTTTTCACGCATAATGAGAATCACATTTTTGTAACAAACGACCTCTGCTCTCACCTTTTTCAACCAGTCCATATTAATTATTACATCAAAACTCCCTAACTCAACTGGTATTAAATCAATTTTAAACGTTTCATCCCCCAGTTTAATTTCTCTATCCCGACATATATTATTTGCTGAAATTAATTTACCGTTTGCTAATTCGAGTAAAAATTTACTATCCAAAGGCATCAATGGGCAACTTAACTTAGCACAAAAATCTCTACTCATATAGCTTCTATCTGCACCCGAGTCAAATAAAATATAAGCAGATTTATTATCAATAAGAAACGTACCCGTAACAAGCTCCGGGTCTTCCTGTGCTTCTGCTGTATTAATATTGAAAACTCTTCCACGACCCTGCTCATTAGTATTCCCCTGATTTAGGAAATTACTTCTAGTGTGGCCCTGTTTTCCACATCCATAATAAAAAAAGGCGGCATTACTTGTTTCGCCACTATTTGTTCCTTTAGTTCTGTTAAACTTTGGTCCGTAGACCTCACACTTTTTTGCACCATGGCCAGTTCTTTTACACTTGGTGTAAAATATCGTGCAGAACCCATTCTGGTGGTACTCTTCACACCTTTGGCATTTTTGGTTTTTGTTGCCGTTGTTATTGAGGTTGTTGTTGGGATTGTTATTATTGTTGAAACGGTTGTTGTAGTTGTTGTTGTTGTTGGGACGTTTGTTGTAGTTATTGTTGGGATTGCGGTTATTGTTGCGATTGTTGTTGCGGTTGTGGTTGTAATTGTTGTTGTTGTATTGGTGACCCTTGTCACTGGTTTCTTCCCACTTTCTCTTGAGTTGTTTCGTGTTGGCTTCTTCGGCCGCCTGCTCTTTAATTCTTCCCTCAATCTGATTTATGAGTTTATGAGCCATTTGACTTGCCTTTTGTATGGAAGCGGCCTCGTGTGAACTCACATCTTCTTGAATCCTTACTGATAACCCTTTTATAAACGCGTCGATCTTCTCTTCTTCATCTTCGAACGTTCCTGGACATAATAGGCACCACTCTGTGAATCGTCGTTCATATGTGGTAATGTCGAACCCTTGTGTTCGTAACTCTCTAAGCTCTACCTTGAGCTTATTGACTTCGTTTCTAGGATGGTACTGCTCGTTCATCAATTGCTTGAATGCCGACCATGGTAGTGCGTAAGCAGCATTTTGTCCTACCTGTTCAAGATAGGTGTTCCACCACGTTAACGCAGTACCTGTGAAGGTATGCGTAGCGTACTTAACTTTATCCTCTTCAGTACACTTACTTATGGAAAACACCGATTTGACTTTCTCGGTCCACCATTTCAATCCAATTGGTCCTTCAGTTCCATCAAATTCCAAAGGTTTGCAGGCAGTGAATTCTTTGTAGGAGCATCCTACACGATTTCTTGTGGAATTAGTTCCACTGCTAAAGGGCAAACGGTATCCATATATATGACATCATATAGTTTTTACAAGTTTTAACGTTCGTGAATCACCGGTCACCTTGGGTGTTCAATTGTCTATATAAAACCTATTTCAATTAATCAAGTCTTAACAAGTTTGATTGCTTAACATGTTGGAAACACTTAATCATGTAAATAACAATTTCATTTAATATATATAAACATGGAAAAGTTCGGGTCACTACACCAAAGACGCCCCACAAAATACCGAGTACCATCTGCCCGTACCTCCAATTGTTTACTCAAGCCGTTCATATATTCACTCATAACATTCTCCTCCTTCAGGGTTTCTTGTTGTGCCGCAAGAATCTGCCTTGCGAGGTTTGTTCGAATGGTCATATTCAAGGCTCGAAACCTACGAGGTTCAACTCTCTTTTCGACTCAAAGCATCAGCCACAACATTGGCCCTTCCCAGATGATAAAGTAGTTCAGAATCATAATCGTTCAATAACTCAATTCATGTTCGATGTCTCATATTTAACTGTTTTTGATCAAGGATATGTTGAAGACTTTTGTGATCAGTGTACACTGTACTTTTGACCCCATATAGATAATGTCTCCAACTCTTGAGCGTAAACAGAATAGCTCCCAATTCTAAATCATGGGTTGTATAATTCTTTTCATGCATCTTCAACTGACGTGACGCGTAAGCAATGACTTTCGTTCGTTGCATCAAAACGCAACCAAAGCCCTGACGCAAAGCATCACAGTAGACAACAAAATTGTCATTACCCTCAGGTAGTTCTAATAACAGAGCAAAAGTTAACTTCTTCTTCAGAGTTTGAAAAGCAGACTCTTGTTCACTCTTCCACTCGTACTTCTTCCCCTTATGCGTTAAAGCAGTTAGAGGTTTTGCTACTCGTGAAAAATCTTGAATGAATCTTCTATAATAGCCTGCCAAACCTAGAAATTGACGAACCTGAGTAGGAGTTTTCGGAATTTCCCACTTCTCAATGGCCTTAATCTTGGCAGGATCAACTTGAATTCCCTGTTTACTAACAACGTGTCCAAGGAATTGAACTCCATTAAGCAAAAATGCACACTTTGAAAACTTAGCATATAGCTCTTCTTTTCTTAACGAATCGAGCACTAACTTCAAATGCTCTTCGTGCTCTTGATCACTCTTGGAATAGATAAGAGTATCATCGATGAAAACAATAACGAACTTGTCCAGATAAGGCCTACACACACGGTTCATGAAGTTCATGAACACTGCAGGTGTGTTAGTCAATCCGAACAGCATAACTAGAAATTTGTAGTGACCATAACGGGTTCGGAAAGTGGTTTTCGGAATATCAGTTTCTTTAACGCGCTATTGGTGATAACCAAAACGAAGGTCGATCTTAGAATAAACGGAACAACCTTGGATCTGATCAAACAGATCATCAATTATAGGAAGAGGATAACGATTCTTAATAATAAGCTTGTTCAACTTGCGATAATCAATACACAATCGGAACAAATCATATTTCTTCTCAACAAACAAAAACAGGAGCTCCCCAAGGGGACGAACTAGGACGAATGAGATATAGTTGCAACCAATCAAAGGAAGAAATATATAGAGTAGTCATATCAGTGGTATAGATGGTTAAGGCAATTCCTTTAAAGGGGATGACGAGGATCATAGATTTCAAAGTATATCTTCATTACATTTTCGAAAGGAAAAACGTACGAAAGGTGTGATTGTTCAACGAGAGTGAACTTCCTTGCACAATGAGTGAGGCAATCTAGGATTCATCCTTATTCTTCAATTTATATGCGGATGAAAAGAAACGTGAATCGTGGACTATAAAGAATAGGCGACTCCAGGTGAGATGAATCTCCAAAAATGATTCTGTGCACCTCAAAGTATTGAATCATAGGATTGATGTTTACGAGGGTGTTGCGGTTAGCCGTGAATATCAAGAGTAGAACTTCTCAGATGGTCTAGTGTAATATCTATTTGTGATACCAACTATAACAACAGTTGGGGTAAAAACCCACCCAGTGCCTTTTCTGAGAATAGGGTGACCACTGAACGTACCTCAGAAAACTGATCTATCGGTCCGCGTTTCGGTCATGTCCAACCATAAGAGAGAAAATTTTATGAGCGCAAAGACTTCCCAACAATTTTATAAAACCGTCATCCAAAGTGGCGTAAGAGTTTTTAACAAGGATCTTAATGGTAAGTTTCTTCCCTATACGGAGGATGAGAAGAAGTGTGATCCATACCCTTTGTAGATTAATACGAAAATCTTTAATATAATCAACCAAAGATGTTTTGAAAAACCTTTAAACGTATGATGTGTCAACATAAACAGAATGAAGTTCTTAGTAAACTTAGAGGTATGTACAACGTGTACCATTTTACATAAAAAAATTTGACTTAATTAAACAACTCAATAAAGGAGTGGTTTTAAAAATAAAAAATAAAAAAATTTGAAGGTATAATTTAGTACGCACTAACCAAAATACGTTAAGGTAAATTTATTTATTTATTTGATTTTATACGTATATATATGTGATTCTATAAATTGCATACGTGACAGAAAACCTTATTACTTCCATTCATCCATAAATCTCATCGGGACCGCACAATTTAAACCAATGTGTAAAAATTCTGATGATAAACTGAGTATTCGTATTTCAGAGGTTACGAGTTGAAGTAAGATCGTAGAAGATTGAGTGGAGGGCTTGAATCGTCGTGCGACATTTGACCCACAAATGTTACGAGGTCATGAAAAGTAATGAGTTAAATATTGTTTTGACTATTATTAGGATACAAGTCCTTGGGCCAAAACTGTTCACGTGCGAAGTTGTCGCTAACAAGTGAGGTATGAAGGATAAAGCATGAGATAGGTATTTTGGTTAAAACGAGCTTACCGTATCTCAACAATTAAGAAAATGAGTATTTTCCTTACTCATGTAATAACATTGGAATTTCTGAATGAGTGGTGTAAAAATTTTCTTTGACTCGCTTTCTATTCCTCATGTCACAATATTGGAATTTCTATATGAATTAACGTAATATAATCACGTTGGCCTGACGCCATTATATTTCACTAATTCATAGTTTCATTCCAATAGCACTACATAAGGTCAGGACACGTGGTCAACCTCGAATTTCAACACAATTTTCTCTAGAACGATTTCTTAAACAGTGTGATAAGGATAGCACAAAGAGACAAAAACATCAAAAGTAATGAATAAGAGTAACGATGACATAAAATGTCTTTGAAGTATCAAGAATCTTTAAATGTCAAGAATGACATTTCCTGTTCGCAACCCAAAGCACAAAGGCAACGGCACCAAGGCACGTAATATAACAAGAATGTTATATACCTAAACATAATAGCTGACATTGAAATGCCGAGCATTTAGAAGTCAAGAATGACATCTCGCGTAATATAACTCAAACATTATATCCATAAACATAATAGCTGACATAGAAATGTTGAAAATTTCAGAAGTCAAGAATGACATCCCTCGGTTTCTCAAACCGAGGTGTTCTTATAAAGATCAACTCGCATGAGTCGGAGAATACATTTAAATCGGAATGGGAGTTCCTCCTGGATTTAGAGCATAACAGAGATGTACGTATGATAACTATATTCATACCATGGAGTACAAATAATCACATATAATAATATGCAATAGGTCGGGCTGTAGACTAGACTCACTAATGCACCCTATTGACTCGGGTAACGATATCAATGCAGCCTAATTCCCTACAACCAAGGCTCTGATACCAACTTTAATGAACCGTTAAAGTACATTTGACGACCATCGTTATCTTGGTCCCACAGCTTAATCATAACTCTAAATGAATTTAATAAATAACCTTGCATTCTTTATTTAAAAATGATTTCCTATAAAGGAAACCTACCAAAATATGTAAGTTTAGAAAAACCATACAAAAATACTTAACTGTAAAGACCCAACCTGTTATCCAACCGAAAACATAACAATATTTTTTTTTACTGTACAGTAAATCTCAGTTCATCTGGACGACGTCCAGTTATCTGGACGACGTCCAGTTGTGAAGGCCAGGACGGCGTCCAAGCAATCTGGACGGCGTCCAAATGGTCTTCCAGCTGCTGTCCCTAATGCCCATTACACACGAACGGAAAACACGTCTCCCGAAAACATGTTATAATAATTAAAACAAAGAGATTTCCATAATAAAAACGAGTTTTACAACACCGGGCCCACAACGATCTGTTTTACGAATTTCGTACAAAATACAATTTTCGACCCCGAAAGAGTTTAAGTCCAAACAACTACGAGCATGATGTTTGGGAATAAACTACCCAGATCCTAGGCCGAATCCAAAATATAATCCAAGCAAACATCAAAAGGGAAATCATCTAATCCCGAGCATACCCTTGCCAAATCCGCCTTCGCACCTAAAAATGTAAACAATGAGAGGGTAAGCTAAATGCTTAGTGAATGCAATACTTATACATATACATATGCAGTTTACCTACGCACATACCCAAACACAACACGTATGAAAACGTATAAGCAATCTAGCATCCCCGCATACAACATTCAACAGCGTTAGTATAAACCTCAACACAAATAATATACTAGATCCATACAATGCATAAACATAACAAACCATTCCCCGCTAAGGCACTACCGACTCGTAGACGACCAATAACGTGGAGTCTCACTCGTATGATGTCACCGACTTGTGAAACACCAAAGGGTGTCACCGACTAGTGAACTACCCACCAATAACTATGGGTCACCGACTTGTGAATGCCATGTGACATCACCGACTTGTGAAGCACCAACAATAAGTGTCACCAAGTTGTGAACACCATGAAGTGTCACCGACTCGTGAATCACTTCCCCGACTTAAGGTACCACCGACTTGTGAATCACCAACCAACTACTAAGGGTCACCGCCTCATGAACCACCATGAGGTGTCACCGACTTGTGAGTCACCTAACAAAATACTAAAGGGGGTCACCACCTCATGAACCACCATGAGGTGTCACCGACTTGTGAGTCACCTAAAAAAATACTAAAGGGGGTCACCGCCTCGTGAACCATCATGAGGTATCACCGACTTGTGAGTTACCTAACAAAATACTAAAGGGGGTCACCGCTGTAGTGACCCGAACTTTTCCATGTTTATATATATATTAAATGAAATTGTTATTTACATGATTAAGTGTTTCCAACATGTTAAGCAATCAAACTTGTTAAGACTTGATTAATTGAAATAGGTTTCATATAGACAATTGACCACCCAATTTGACCGGTGATTCACGAACGTTAAAACTTGTAAAAACTATACGATGACATATATATGGTTATATATATAGTTAACATGATTTTATTATAAGTATGTATCTCATTAGGTATTTTAACAATGAGTTATATACATAAAAATGAGACTATTAATTTAAGAAACTCGAAAACGATATATATAACGATTATCGTTATAACAACGTCTTACTAGGTACATATGAATCATATTAAGATATTGATACACTTGGTTAATTATGTTAAATGATAAGTAAATATATTATTAAGTGTATTAACAATGAAATACATATGTAAAAATAAGACTACTAACTTAATGATTTCGAAACGAGACATATATGTAACGATTATCGTTGTAACGACATTTAACTGTATATATATCATACTAAGATATATTATATATCATAATATCATGATAATATAACAATTTAACATCTCATTTGTTATAATAAACAATGGGTTAACAACATTCAACAAGATCGTTAACCTAAAGGTTTCGAAACAACATTTACATGTAACGACTAACGATGACTTAACGACTCAGTTAAAATGTATATACATGTAGTGTTTTAATATGTATTCATACACTTTTAAAAGACTTCAAGACACTTATCAAAATACTTCTACTTAACAAAAATGCTTACAATTACATCCTCGTTCAGTTTCATCAACAATTCTACTCGTATGCACCCGTATTCGTACTCGTAAAATACACAGCTTTTAGATGTATGTACTATTGGTATATACACTCCAATGATCAGCTCTTAGCAGCCCATGTGAGTCACCTAACACATGTATGAACCATCATTTGGCAACTAGCATGAAATATCTCATAAAATTACAAAAATATGAGTAATCATTCATGACTTATTTACATGAAAACAAAATTACATATCCTTTATATCTAATCCATACACCAACGACCAAAAACACCTACAAACACTTTCATTCTTCAATTTTCTTCATCTAATTGATCTCTCTCAAGTTCTATCTTCAAGTTCTAAGTGTTCTTCATAAATTCCAAAAGTTCTAGTTTCATAAAATCAAAAATACTTCCAAGATTGCAAGTTTACTTCCAAGTTTTCTAAATCCATTCCAAGTAATCATCCAAGATCAAGAAACCTTTGTTACTTACAGTAGGTTATCTTTCTAATACAAGGTAATAATCATATTCAAACTTTAATTCAATTTCTATAACTATAACAATCTTATTTCGAGTGAAAATCTTACTTGAAATTGTTTTCGTGTCATGATTCTGCTTCAAGAACTTTCAAGCCATCCAAGGATCCTTTGAAGCTAGATCTATTTTTCTCATTTCCAGTAGGTTTATCCAAGGAACTTGAGGTAGTAATGATGTTCATAACATCATTCGATTCATACATATAAAGCTATCTTATTCGAAGGTTTAAACTTGTAATCACTAGAACATAGTTTAGTTAATTCTAAACTTGTTCGCAAATAAAAGTTAATCCTTCTAACTTGACTTTTAAAATAAACTAAACACATGTTCTATATCTATATGATATGCTAACTTAATGATTTAAAACCTGGAAACACGAAAAACACCGTAAAATCGGATTTACGCCGTCGTAGTAACACCGCGGGCTGTTTTGGGTTAGTTAATTAAAAACAATGTTAAACTTTGATTTAAAAGTTGTTATTCTGGGAAAATGATTTTTATTATGAACATGAAACTATATCCAAAAATTATGGTTAAACTCAAAGTGGAAGTATGTTTTCTAAAATGGTCATCTAGACGTCGTTCTTTCGACTGAAATGACAACCTTTACAAAAATGACTTGTAACTTATTTTTCCGACTATAAACCTATAAATTTTCTGTTTAGATTCATAAAATAGAGTTCAATATGAAACCATAGCAATTTTATTCACTCAAAACGGATTTAAAATGAAGAAGTTATGGGTAAAACAAGATTGGATAATTTTTCTCATTTTAGCTACGTGAAAATTGGTAACAAATCTATTCCAACCATAACTTAATCAACTTGTATTGTATATTATGTAATCTTGAGATACCATAGACACGTATACAATGTTTCGACCTATCATGTCGACACATCTATATATATTTCAGAATAACCATAGACACTCTATATGTGAATGTTGGAGTTAGCTATACAGGGTTGAGGTTGATTCCAAAATATATATAGTTTGAGTTGTGATCAATACTGAGATACGTATACACTGGGTCGTGGATTGATTCAAGATAATATTTATCGATTTATTTCTGTACATCTAACTGTGGACAACTAGTTGTAGGTTACTAACGAGGACAATTGACTTAATAAACTTAAAACATCAAAATATATTAAAAGTGTTGTAAATATATTTTGAACATACTTGGATATATATGTATATATTGTTATAGGTTCGTGAATCAACCAGTGGCCAAGTCTTACTTTCCGACGAAGTAAAAATCTGTGAAAGTGAGTTATAGTCCCACTTTTAAAATCTAATATTTTTGGGATGAGAATACATGCAGGTTTTATAAATAATTTACAAAATAGACACAAGTACGTGAAACTACATTATATGGTTGAATTATCGAAATCGAATATGCCCCTTTTTATTAAGTCTGGTAATCTAAGAATTAGGGAACAGACACCCTAATTGACGCGAATCCTAAAGATAGATCTATTGGGCCTAACAAACCCCATCCAAAGTACCGGATGCTTTAGTACTTTGAAATTTATATCATATCCGAAGGGTGTCCTGGAATGATGGGGATATTCTTATATATGCATCTCGTTAATGTCGGTTACCAGGTGTTCACCATATGAATGATTTTTATCTCTATGTATGGGATGTGTATTGAAATATGAAATCTTGTGGTCTATTGTTACGATTTGATATATATAGGTTAAACCTATAACTCACCAACATTTTTGTTGACGTTTAAAGCATGTTTATTCTCAGGTGAATACTAAGAGCTTCCGCTGTTGCATACTAAAATAAGGACAAGATTTGGAGTCCATGTTTGTATGATATTGTGTAAAAACTGCATTCAAGAAACTGATTTCGATGTAACATATTTGTATTGTAAACCATTATGTAATGGTCGTGTGTAAACAGGATATTTTAGATTATTATTATTTTATAATCTACGTAAAGCTTTTTAAACCTTTATTTATGAAATAAAGGTTATGGTTTGTTTTAAAAATGAATGCAGTCTTTGAAAAACATCTCATATAGAGGTCAAAACCTCGCAACGAAATCAATTAATATGGAACGTTTTTAATCAATAAGAACGGGACATTTCAGTTGGTATCCGAGCGTTGGTCTTAGAGAACCAGAAAATTTGCATTAGTGTGTCTTATCGAGTTTGTTAGGATGCATTAGTGAATCTGGACTTCGACCGTGTTTTCTTTAAAAATGATTGCTTAACATTTTTGTTGGAAACTATATATTATTAACATGTATATATTATGTGATATATTAATCTCTTAACATGTTTGATATTGTGTGATAGATGTCTACCTCTAGCACAAATCCCATTGACTCACCTAATAATAACGAAGTGTCGAATATGTATTGGACTGATTCACAAGTTCCCGAAGAAGAACCGGAAGAAGAATCAGAACCGGAAGAAGAATCAGAACCGGAAGAGGAGGAACCGGAGGAGGAAATAGAACCGGTGGGGGAAATAATAAAATGGTTAAGTAAAAGAAAATCCTTAACCAACCGACCAAGGTTAATTATGGTCAATGGTGTTTCCGCCAAGGAAGCAAAATATTGGGAGGATTACCAATTATCCGATGAATCGGATTCCGATGATGTTATAGAAATTACCCCAACTGAATTTAAAAAGGCAAAAGAAAATAATAAGGGAAAGGGCATAAAAATAGAGAAATCTAATTCCAACCCCGATGAACTTTATATGTATCGTCAACCCCCGAAGCCCTTAAGTTGTAACAATGACCCGGGAACCTCTAAACCACCAGGTTTTTCTAAACCGTTGTGGAAAACGACAGCTCGTATTAGGGGAACATCATATATCCCTAAAAACTTGGCAAAACGAACCAAAACCGAAGAAGAAGAAACGAGCGAGTCGGAATAAGATAGTTGTATTTGTGTGGTGTAATATATGTAATATAGTGTGCTTATGCTTTATGATATATGTAAAAATTACTTGTATTAATAAGTATTTTTTTTATGAATCTAACTCTTGTCTATTTTACAGTATAAAAACACAAAATGGATAGACAACCCAATATTTTAAGAGACCTACCCGGAGACATGATTGATGAAATCTTGTCTAGAGTCGGTCAGAATTCTTCGGCACAACTATTTACGGTGAAATCAGTTTGTAAGACATTCGAAGAACATTCCAAGAATGTCTTGGTTTATAAGAGACTTTCGTTTGAAAGATGGGGGATATCACATTGGGAAACCCATAAGTTACAATGTATTTACTTTGACGCATATATTGCGGGGAACCCAAATGCTATTTTACGCAACGGGTTAAGAAATTATTTTGACTCAATGTATCCGAATATAGGACTTCATGATTTAGAAAAAGCGGCTAACATGCAACATAAAGAAGCATGCTATACTTACGGGTTAGTAATGTTCGCTTCTCACCAAAGTGAGAAAAAGAACATCGGGCTACAACTATAAAACAAAACGTTCCCACAAGTGACGGAGTCGGTAATTGGGGTAAGAAATGAGGTTTTTAGGTTATTACGAGACTGTTGGTCATTACGCAATCCTCGTCCCTTTGACGACGTTACAACACGCTGTCTTATCAACGGCCATAACGGTTATGTTCCACAAGACCAAGGATGGGAAGTAGTCCCAGTAAAACCAGAATGCATGACTTGTTTCTGGATGTATGAATTACGTGTCTTTATTGCCTTTGCTGAACGACTTGTGTACTAGCTAGAATTATCTTCACAACTATCTTGTATCAAAGTTATTGTGTGCTATATTTCATGCTTTATGTAAAATAAGCGGTATTGTAAGTTTGTAAAATATTGTATAAAAGTTTGAACGCGAAATATTATTATAATCAGTTTTTCATATAGAATTGTAGTAGTTGAATTGTATATTAGCTACTAAGTATGAACTTAACGGGTAGGTACTACCCGAATTTAAACTTATAAAATGCTAATATGAAGAAAAAGCTTTTATAAATGAGTTCATATTATGCTACGAAATACTATTAACTACTCTTAATATTCTGTATGATTAACTTGTTCCATTTGACTATTTTGAAGGAAATGGCACCGACTACTCGACACACCGTGAATATGAATGAAGAGGAATTCCGTACTTTTCTAGCTTCAAACATAGCCGCAGTACAGGCTGCGCTACATACCAACAATAACCTTGGATCTAGCAGTACAGGAAATCGAGTAGGATGCACCTACAAAGAATTCACTGCCTGCAAAACTTTGGAATTTGATGGAACCGAAGGACCGATCGGATTGAAACGGTGGACCGAGAAGGTCGAATCGGTGTTTGCCATAAGTAAGTGTACTGAAGAGGACAAAGTGAAGTACGCTATGCATACCTTCACAGGTTCTGCATTAACATGGTGGAATACCTATCTAGAGCAAGTGGGACAAGATGATGCGTACGCACTACCGTGGTCAGCATTCAAGCACTTGATGAACGAGAAGTACCGTCCCAGAACCGAGGTCAATAAGCTCAAGACAGAACTTAGAGGGTTACGAACCCAAGGATTTGATATTACCACGTACGAAAGATGATAATGCTAAAAACGAACATATATTTCATAGCATTATTCCTCAAAAAAGACAAGCTTTTAGTTGCAATTATTCTATTTACAAGTGATATTCGTTTAAATAATAAAAGGTGAAGACAAAAGACAGATTCGACGAATTGAAGACACAAACGACCAAAAAGCTCAAAAGTACAAAAGACAATCAAAGAGGTTCCAATTATTGATAAGAAACGTCTCGAAATTACAAGAGTACAAGATTCAAAACGCAAAGTACAAAATATTAAATTGTACGCAAGGACGTTCAAAAATCCAGAACCGGGACCAGAATCAACTCTCAACGCTCGACGCAACGGACTAAAAATTACAAGTTAACTATGCATATAAATATAATATAATATATAATTAATTATATAAATTATATATATATATTATATTATATAATAAACCGTCGGCAGACTAAGATCCAATTTGGAGTGAGCTGGAATTTCAAACTCCGCGAGTCGCGGAGTTTGAAGAGCAAAAATGCCGCGAGTCGCGGAGTTCACCTGGACTCAATTCCCTATAAAAGCAAACGCAGTTTGATCGCAAAAAAAACACATAATATATATCCATCTCTCTATATATATACGTAATATTTATATTTTAATTTTAATTTTAATTTTAATCCTAATAATAAGGGTATGTTAGCGAATGTTGTAAGGGTGTAAGTCGAAATTCTGTCCGTGTAACGCTACGCTATTTTTAATCATTGTAAGTTATGTTCAACCTTTTTAATTTAATGTCTCGTAGCTAAGTTATTATTATGCTTATTTATACCGAAGTAATCATGATGTTGGGCTAATTACTAAAATTGGGTAATTGGGCTTTGTACCATAATTGGGGTTTGGATAAAAGAACGACACTTGTGGAAATTAGACTATGGGCTATTAATGGGTTTTATATTAACTAAACAATACCTTGTTAATTTAATATACAAACTTATAATTCGACGTATTTATATATAACCACATACGCTTGACTGGGTACGGTGGGCGGGATATCTATAAATACCAATAATTATTCATTTTACCGGATAGGAACTAGATTAATAGTTAATAGACTTGTTGAAACAGGGGTGAATTACATTCAAGGGTAATTGGTGTAATTGTTAACAAAGTAGTAAAACCTTGGTTTACACGCAGTCGATAACCTGGTGTATTCATTAAACAAAGTATTAAAACCTTGTTACAATTCGAATCCCCAATTAGTTGGAATATTTGACTTCGGGAATAAGAATAATTTGACGAAGGCTTTCGCTCTTTATATTTATGACTGATGGACTATTATGGACAAATCCGTATAGACATATTAAATAATCCAAGACAAAGGACAATTAACCCATGGGCATAAAACTAAAATCAACACGTCAAATATCATGATTACGGAAGTTTAAATAAGCATAATTCTTTTATTTCATATTTTATTTCCTTTATTTTATATTTAACTGCACTTCTAATTATAGCACTTTTATTTATTGTTATTAAATTTAATTGCACTTTTAATTATCGTACTTTTTAATTATCGCAAGTTTATTTTATCGCACTTTTATTATTCGCAATTTCATTATCGTTATTTACTTTACGCTTTAAATTAAGTCTTGTATTTATTTATTATTTTACATTTGGTTTTAACTGCGACTAAAGTTTTAAAGTCGACAAACCGGTCATTAAACGGTAAAAACCCCCCTTTATAATAATAATATTACTTATATATATATATATATATATTTGTATTTTTATAAAAGTAAACTAATATAGCGTTAAGCTTTGTTTAAAGATTTTCCCTGTGGAACAAACCGGACTTACTAAAAACTACACTACTGTACGATTAGGTACACTGCCTATAAGTGTTGTAGCAAGGTTTAAGTATATCTATTCTCTAAATAAATAAATATCTTGTGTAAAATTGTATCGTATTTAATAGTATTTCCTGCTGAAATATAAAGCTATTTTATATACACCTAAAAACACATCAAGTATTTTTGGCGCCGCTGCCGGGGAACTCTTAAACGCCGAAAGCGCAACGCTAAATATTTAGAAAAAAAAAGATTTTTAGTTTACTTTTATTAAAATTCGTTTTTATAAAAATACGTTTTAAATATTCGAAAATATAAAAAGAAAAACAAAAATATAAGTATTTTTAAGATTTTGTTAAATATTTAAGTTTTATAAAGTTTCTTTATTTTTATATAAGTTTTATTTAAGTATTTTGTTTTTATTTAAAACATAAAAAAAAACACGTCGAATTTTAAACAACCTGTCATTTGAATTTTGGAACCCCGCGACTCGCGGAGTTTACAGCTTCTAATACCGCAACTCGCGGAGACAATCTGACACGCCACACAGGAACCCTAATCAGCATTAATTACGGAGTAATTATTAATTATTATTATTATTAACCCTAATTACTTATTATTATTATAATTAGTTTTATTTTAAGTTTCTTTTTATTTAATTTATATATTTTAGTTAAATTAGTTTAATTAAAATATAAAATTAATAGTTTTATAAAATAAATAATATAAAAATAATATTTTTATAAAAATTGTAATTTTTACAACTTTTTGTATATTTGTATATTTTGTCTTTTTTTAATTGTTTTAGCGTAATATTTGTATTTTTCGCTAGTTTTTAGTTTTAAACTCAGTTTTTACCATAGTTATTTTTACTTCTAGATTTTTAGGCTTTGCCGTAGAATTCCTTAAGTGCTTTTTCTTTAGACTAAGATTTAGGTACTTTAGAATTTTGCGACGCCTTTTTAAGTTTTAGTTTCTTTTTAAGTTATTTCCATTTGGGATTTAGTTTTTCCTGTAAGCTTTAATATTTTTAGACGACTTTTACCTATGTATCAATTATCATTCCAATTAGTAATCTCAATTTGCGATTATAATTTTAAGTTAGTTGTAGTAATAAGGTTAGGTTAGTCAAGTGTTTTTAATTTTTATAAGTTTCTTTTATTTTTCCGTCACCTTTTATTTTTCAACCATTTTTCTTTTTCGACCTTTTTCGACACGCTCTTTTTCTTTCTTATTTCTCGCTATTTTAGTTTTTAGGACATAGATTTTTATTCTACTTCTCATCTAAATTTCTTAAAATTACGAAAATTTATTTTAAGTGGTTAAATTGATAGACATCAAAATTTTCTGGTTCGTAGTAATAGTTGGATTTGTACGTGGACCGGGTTATTGGAGCCAAACAGTCCTCAATTATATTGAGACCAAACGAATCCTGCCCCTCTGCTGCATCTTTTGGCTATTCGAAACGTGGGCAAAATCAGAAAAGTCTATTGATTGGATAACTTATTATAATTTTTCTTTCCTTTTAAAAACTAATAGGATATTCAGTGAATGCACTGAGCAAGACGTTCACCACCTTTTGTACGTTCACCACCTGTAACTAGATCAAGACATTTAGCAAATATTACCGCCGTTGATTTTTCTTTAGAATCGTCATCCAGTCGACCAAGTACTCCAGTTCAAATTTTCGATAATCCATTTTTTGAACCCGACCTCACAATTGAGAATCCGGAGAATATTCAGGGACGATTCGTAGATCCTGAACCACTAAACTTTCCTCCGGAACCACCAATCATTCAAACAGAGATTGTTGAGGAACGAACCATTAAATCAGAATCCTCTAGTGATTCCGATTCAACAAATTCAATTATGGAAGTAACAGAACCATTAAGTATGGAAGACCGAATGAGAGCTAAACGCACTGGCCAAGGTCACGCAATTACTCATCCAGACATTAATGCGCCAGATTATGAAATCAAAGGACAAATTCTACACATGGTGACTAATCAATGCCAATTTAGTGGTGCGCCGAAGGAAGATCCAAATGAACATCTACGTACCTTTAATAGGATCTGCACACTATTTAAAATCCGAGAAGTGGAGGATGAACAGATATATCTCATGTTATTTCCCTGGACTTTAAAGGGAGAAGCCAAAGATTGGTTGGAATCGTTACCTGAAGGGGCGATTGATACATGGGACGTTTTAGTTGAAAAATTTCTTAAACAATTCTTTCCTGCATCTAAAGCCGTAAGACTTCAAGGAGAAATTTTTACGTTTACACAAAATCCGAATGAAACTCTATATGAGGCGTGGACTAGATTTGGAAAGTTGTTAAGAGGATATCCGCAACATGGTTTAGACACCTGTCAAATAGTACAAATATTCTACCAAGGATGCGACATCACTACAAGAAAAGACATAGATATAGCAGCTGGTGGTTCTATTATGAAGAAAACCGAAACTGATGCTTACAAAATTATTGATAACACTGCTTCCCACTCACATGAGTGGCACCAAGAAAAAGATATCGTTAGATCATCTAAAGCAGCTAGAGCCGATTCTAGCCATGACTTAGATTCCATTTCCGCAAAAATAGATGCTGTCGAGAGACGAATGAAAAAGATGACTAAGGATATTCACTCAATACGAATTAGTTGTGAGCAGTGTGGAGGACCACATTTGACAAAAGATTGTCTCAGTATTGAATTAACAATGGAACAAAGAGAGAATATTTCATACATAAACCAAAGGCCTGGAAATAATTATCAGAATAATTATCAACCGCCAAGACCGATTTACAATCAAAACCAGAACTATAACCGAAATATTCCATACAACAACCAACACGGTCCTAGCAATCAACAAGTATCCAATAATAATTACAATCATCAAAGACCTAATTTTCAAAACAAACCACCACAACAAACCGATGATAAAAAGCCGAATTTAGAAGATATGATGACGAAGCTAGTTGAAACTCAAACGCAGTTTTTCACATCTCAGAAACAAACTAATGAACAAAATGCTCAAGCATTTAGAAATCAACAAGCTTCTATTCAAAATCTGGAACAAGAAGTAAGTAACCTAGCAAGGTTAATAGGTGAAAGAAAACCGGGAAGTCTACCTAGTGATACAAATGCTAACCCCCAGAATGAAACAGCTAAAGCCATTACCACAAGAAGTGGTACAACACTTAAACCATCTGAAATACCTGTAACGTCTGATGAAGCTATTCCTACTCTACAAGAACCACAACCTAATCAAGATAAGGAAAAAGAACCGGTAGTTGAAAAGGTTAATGAAGATAACACAGTTAAGGCTAAACCTTATGTTAAACCATACCAACCACCACTTCCTTACCCGAGTAAAATGAAGAAAGAGAAACTTGAAGCCGGGCAATCCAAATTCTTGGATATGTTTAAACAGATAAATGTAAATCTTCCTTTCATTGATGTGATTTCAGAAATGCCTAGATATGCTAAATTCTTGAAAGATCTAATCTCAAATAGAAAGAAAATGGAAGAACTCTCGGCTGTCACCATGAATGCTAATTGTTCAGCAGTGCTGTTGAATAAGATACCAGAAAAATTATCTGATCCAGGAAGTTTCACAATTCCATGTTTTCTGGGTAGTCTTAGTTCAATAGAAGCATTGGCAGACTTAGGTGCTAGTATAAATCTAATGCCGTATTCACTATGCACTAAACTAGACCTTGGAGAATTGAAACCAACCAGAATAAGCATACAACTAGCCGATAGATCAATAAAATATCCTAGAGGGATAATGGAGAACATGCTAGTTAAAGTTGGTACTTTAGTATTTCCAGTAGATTTTGTTGTTCTGGACTGGAAGAAGATTCTCAAGTTCCTCTCATATTAGGAAGACCATTCTTAAATACGGCTAAAGCAATGATAGACGTGTTCGGTAAGAAATTGACCCTAAGTATAGAGGACGAGAGTGTTACCTTTTCAGTTGATAGAGCAATGCAACAACCACAATCTGCAGATGATACATGTTATTATATTCAAACTATAGATGCACATGCAGAATTATTAGAAGAATTTCCAGAATTACAAGGAACAGGAGAATGTTCTTTAGGAGAAGGTAATGAACCAATTGATGAAGTTGAAATGTTAGCTACACTTATAGCTAATGGATATGAACCAACAACTGAAGAAATTCAAATGCTAAAAGAGGAAGACAGATATCGATACAAATCATCGATAGAAGAACCTCCGAAATTAGAGTTAAAGCCACTTCCAAACCATTTGGAATACGCTTATTTACATGGTGAATCTGAATTACCTGTAATAATATCGTCTTCTCTTACTGAAAATGAGAAATCACAACTCATTTCTGTGTTGAAAGCTCATAAACCAGCCATTGCATGGAAGATTCATGATATTAAAGGAATAAGTCCTTCGTATTGCACACATAAAATCCTTATGGAAGAAGGTCATAAAACGTATGTGCAACGCCAACGAAGACTAAATCCTAATATGCAAGATGTAGTTAAGAAAGAGATTATTAAACTACTAGATGCAGGTCTAATTTATCCAATCTCTGATAGTCCATGGGTAAGCCCAGTTCAATGCGTGCCTAAGAAGGGTGGCATGACTGTCATTACAAATGAGAAAAATGAGCTTATTCCTACTAGGACTGTAACAGGATGGCGTGTATGTATTGATTATAGAAAATTAAATGACGCCACCAGAAAAGATCACTTTCCCTTACCTTTCATTGATCAAATGTTGGAAAGATTAGCCGGAAATAGTTACTATTGTTTTCTAGATGGATTTTCCGGATATTTTCAAATTCCAATAGCACCCGAAGATCAAGAGAAAACCACATTCACGTACCCTTATGGTACTTTTGCTTACAAACGCATGCCATTTGAACTTTGTAACGCCCCTGCAACCTTTCAAAGGTGTATGATGGCGATTTTTCACGACATGATAGAAGAATGCATGGAAGTTTTCATGGATGACTTTTCAGTCTTCGGTGATACATTTGAATCATGTCTAGTTAATCTGGAACGAATGCTTATTAGATGCGAACAATCAAATCTAGTTCTTAATTGGGAGAAATGCCATTTTATGGTTAAAGAAGGCATCTTTCTTGGTCATAAAATTTCAAAAGAAGGAATTGAAGTGGATAGAGCTAAAGTAGATGTAATTGCTAAACTTCCACATCCCACCAATGTTAGAGGAGTTAGGAGTTTTCTAGGGCATGCCGGTTTTTACCGACGTTTCATAAAAGATTTTTCTAAAATTGCCACTCCTATGAATAAACTCCTAGAAAAGGATACTCCATTCATCTTTTCAGATGAGTGTATCAAATCTTTTAATATTCTTAAAGAGAAACTCACTAATGTACCGATCATGATAACATCAAATTGGAATCTACCATTTGAACTAATGTGCGATGCAAGTGATTTTGCAATGGGAGCCGTTTTAGGATAAAGGATTGAAAAATGATTTCAACCTATATATTATGCTAGTAAGACGTTACAAGGAGCACAAACAAACTATACAACTACTGAAAAAGAACTCCTTGCTATTGTCTTTGCTTTTGACAAATTTCGATCATATCTCGTTTTAGCAAAAACGGTGGTCTATACCGACCACTCTGCTCTTAGATACCTATTTTCAAAACAAGATGCTAAACCAAGATTAATCCGTTGGATCTTACTCTTACAAGAGTTCGATATTGAAATCCGAGATAAAAGAGGAGCAGAAAATCTCGTCGCTGATCATCTTTCTCGTCTTGAAAATCCCGAATTAGAAGTTCTAAATGAATCGGCCATACAAGACAACTTTCCTGATGAATATCTATTGAAGATAGATTATAAAGAAATTCCATGGTTTTCAGACTATGCAAACTACTTAGTTTGTGGATTCCTTGAAAAAGGATTATCGTACCAAAAACGAAAAAAATTCTTCAGTGATATAAAACACTATTTCTGGGAAGATTCACATCTATTTAAAAGTTGTCCCGATGGAATAATACGCCGATGTGTATTTGAAGATGAAGCTAGTAAAATTTTAAACCATTGTCACACAGGACCAACAGGAGGGCATTATGGGCCTCAACTAACAGCAAGAAAAGTTTATGATGCTGGATTCTATTGGCCTACAATTTACAAAGACGCACACCTTCTTTGCAAATTCTGTGATGCTTGTCAAAGGGCCGGAAAAATAAGTCAACGTGATGAAATGCCACAAAATGTCATCCAAGTATGTGAAGTATTTGACATTTGGGGTATTGACTTTATGGGTCCATTTCTAAAATCTCATAATAATCTATATATACTCATAGCCATTGATTATGTATCTAAATGGGTGGAAGCACAAGCTCTCCCAACTAACGATGCACGAGTTGTAGTCAACTTTTTAAAACGTCTTTTTGCAAGGTTTGGAACACCGAAAGCTTTAATAAGTGATCGAGGTACTCATTTCTGTAATAATCAACTTGAGAAAGTTCTTAAAAGATATGGAGTAACTCATAAAATCTCCACCGCATATCATCCACAAACAAGTGGACAAGTTGAAAATACCAACCGAGCTTTAAAACGTATTCTAGAGAAAACCGTAGGATCAAATCCGAAGGAATGGTCCATTAAATTGGAGGATGCACTCTGGGCTTTTAGAACAGCCTACAAAACTCCAATTGGAACCACACCTTTTAGACTTGTTTATGGAAAAGCATGTCATCTTCCAGTAGAAATTGAACACAAAGCATTTTGGGCTTTGAAGACATGTAATCTTGATTTACATGAAGCCGGACGTCTACGATTAAGTCAACTAAACGAATTAGAAGAATTAAGACATGAAGCATACGAAAATTCATTAATCTATAAAGAAAGAACGAAGAAATGGCATGATAAAAGAATCAGAAGTTCAAAAGAATTTAAAGAAGGAGACAGAGTTCTTCTTTTCAATTCACGATTCAAGCTATTTCCTGGAAAATTGAAATCAAGATGGTCTGGACCATTCATAGTCAAAAGAGTTTTCCCATACGGAACGATAGAATTAATAAATTCAAATGGGATTGAATTTAAAGTTAATGGTCACAGATTAAACATTACATACATGGTCCGATGGAAGTTGACAATGAAGTTAATCATAATTTCACCACCCAAGAAAACCTTCAAAATGAAAACATAAATATGTTATCAACAACATATGAAAAATCAAAATTGGAATATAGGGAGGATTCAAATTTGAGTGATGAAGAAGAATTCCTATACAAACCTCCCATTCCAAGAAACGAAGAAAAATGTGAACAAGAAATTCAAATAGAAATGAAAGAACCAAGGAAAGAACACCCGAAAAAAGTTTACAAACCAACTCGACTTACTAAAGCAGGAGACCCGGGTGAATTTATCATTTCTTGCTTACTTAATGATGATGCTGTATATAATGGACTCGCAGATTTAGGAGCAAGTGCAAATATTATGCCTCTTTCCTTATACAAAAGATTAGGCATGGGTAAATTAAAACCAACCAAAATAGGTGTTCAATCATTTGACCAAACCATTAAACACCCGGTTGGAATAGCAAATAATTTACTTGTTAACGTGGGAAGTTTGACCTTTGTTGCAAACTTCATAGTGATTAATATGGAGGAAAACCTTGATATTCCTCTAATTCTAGGTCGCCCATTTTTAGCAACCACCGAGGCATTCATTGATGTAAGAGAAGGTAGAATGACACTTAGGGATGGTGATACATCGATCACCTTTGTGAACCGAAAGTTTAGATCTCCCCAAACCAAAACTGTTAGACCAATAAAAACGCATAAGTGTGGGGAAGATGAAGAAACACTTAATGATGATCCAATCACAAAGAATGCCGTTGATGATACGAAATTAGATGAACCCATTTTTAACAGTTCAACGAAGAAACTTTATAAACGGATTCACGATGCTAAGATTAAAGGAAACTTTAAGTTATATAACTGATTAATATCCAATTTATCGTCAAAAGAAAAGGCAATGTTAGTTGAATTTGTGAAAGTTACGGAGGAAATCAACAAATGGATTGAAGAAAAAGTCAAAGATATACAAGTTGTTGAAGATTCAATTGAAAATAATGTTAATCACAATTTCAACTAAGTATAGGGGGTTTATGTATTTCTGTTAGAGTTAGATTGTCTGTTTTCGTGTAGTTCTCGAAAATGGAACCCGAACGGTCTTTCCCTAGCAGACCCTAAAGAACTAGTCTTCTCCCCCCATTCTGAATTTTTATTTTTTTTGGAAATGAAGACTGCCTGTGAACTAAATCATGGTCTAATGCTACACGCTTTGATCACTAAACGTAATAATGACACACTTCCAAGTGAAATAGTATCAGTAATCAGAGAAAGATTGGACGGAGTTAGAAAAGAATCCAGATGCGAAGATAATAAGTTACAATTTGGTAAAGGAAAATCAAAATCCGCAGCGAAAAGAAGAGCACAACACCTAGAAAGATGTCACAAATGCGGAAAATGGTCACATGGAGGTAAATGTTCAAATAATCAAACCTATTCAAACACCGAATTTGTTACTTTATGCAGAGACAGACCGTTCATATGTTTAGAAGAAAAAACACTGAATGCTCGAGGTTACGCCTATGTAGCTATGGAAAACCAATTAAACCGACTATCTTATGAATGGGATAGATCATATAACTAAGAAATCTATTTCACAGGTATGTTTGTACAGTTTTTATTTTTATTTTTTATTTTTAACCTTTTGATAATAAACGCTAATTTGTTCGCTATAAAGTATTAAATTGGTATTGAATAAAATTAGGTTTAGCGACCGAAATTATTGATATCATTCAAAAATTTATTACATCACTGCGAAATTTAACGTTTATTCTTAAGGTATAAATATCTTTAATCAATCAACCCAAAATATTTCAAAAATTCGTCATGAGTTAAATTAGGTCATGGAACCGAAATTACTTTACCGAAAAGAGGGGCGCATATTTTTGATAATATTTGATTAATTAAAGTGGGATAAAAAGCCAAAAAGATTTTTAATTTTATTTTTACCATGTTTTTAAAATTAATATATGAATCTTAAATTAATATTGTAAACTTTGTAAAATCAATATATTTAAAATTGTAAATATTTGAAAAATTAATATAAGTTTGGTGTGAATTTATAATATGAATTTTTAATATAAGTTTGGTGTGAATTTATAATATGAATTTTTAAATTAAGTTTGGTGTGAATTTTTAATTTTTAAAATATGAATTTTTAATTTTATGCATTTCAAATTTTAAGTTTGGTGTGAATTTTTAATATTAATTTTGAATTTTATATTTAAGTTGTGTGAATTTAAAAACAAAAATTTACTTTATCTCATTAAGTTAAAAATATGATTTTTAAAAATTCGTCGTAAGTTGAAGACTAGGTCTTTGAACCGAAATTGCTTTACCCAAGGGAGGGACGAGAACTTTTATTATCATTATTTTTAATCTTATTGAATTAAAGTATGCCAAAAACATTAAAAAAAAAAAACTAAAAAAATCTAAGCTTTTAAAACAATCGCTTGAAAAAGACAAATTTTAAAATTTTGTCGTAGGACGGACTAGGACATCGATCCGAAACGACCTCGTCCTAAAACAAAGGAAAACAAAATTTTAAATTTATTTTATATTTGTTTTACAAGTTAAGGATTATAAAAAAAAATATATATATATACAAACTCCGCGACTCGCGGAGTTTGAAAGGGAAAAACACCGCGACTCGCGGAGTTCAAAAAATACAGAAAAAAATAAAAGGGCCAGAACAGATCAGTCCACACTACCACCCACAAATTCTGCGAAAATAAACCCGAAAAAAACCTCCCAAAATCATCAAATCTTTTACTAAAATCATGTTGAGAAGGATACTATCAAGGAATTACTCAAGAAAAACGACTGAAAGGGGTGAATCTTCATCCCAAGCTCGGAATGCTCCTGCTGAGAATGCGGAACAACAGGAGGTGGATAACTACTACAAGCAAGATATACCTCATCCAGTCATGACATTTTCTGATATGCACTTGGAAGATTTGCACCCGAACCTGAGATTTGACAGACTTTGGATAGATTATCCAAAATACCAAAGGGTTTGCATACTCTTCATTCTAAAGTTGTTGAGGTACCTAGGGTCATAGAATGGGGACCATTAGAAGCTGTAGAATTGGCCGGGCCAATTAGGGAATTACTTGCACAGAGGTATGGTAATTCTACTTTTAACGACTGGGTACGTTTATTCACCATGCGTAGACCTGTATATAAAGTATGGTGTGAAGAATTGTTGTGTAGTATAGAATTAAATGATCGGGTAGCTAGTTTAACCGATCGATCATTTATTAGATTTTTGTTAGGAGGTTCGATGCGCCACATGTCTTTACTAGACATGGCTCAGGCTTTACGTATATATACGCCTGAGGAGTTAGCATCTGCCGATTGTAGAGGGTTGATACTAAATGGTAGAAAGATAGATGAAAATTTTGATACACATGGTGTATGGAGTCAAATGACAAGCCATCACCGATTCAAAGGGGGAAATTACTCTTATTTGGATATAGATAGAGCTGAATTAAGAGTAATTCATAGGTTTTTAGCTAATTTGATTACACAAAGAGGTAAGAACAAGGAAAAGGTAAATGAACAGGATTTGTTTTACCATATGTGTATTCGAGACCCACAAAGCGCTGTAAGTATACCTTATTGTGTGGGTTATTATTTATCAGCTACGGTTAGGGGGATGAGACCGCATAGCATAATAGGAGGTGGTATATTTATTACTTTGATTGCTGAATATCTCGGTGTGGATATAAGTCGGGGGGGATTATTAGTCGAAGAACCAGAACCCCGCGATACAATAGGTTTAAATGTATACCATGGTGCGAAAGTTTTAAAGAGGCGAAATAACGCCGCATTACAATACCATGGTAGACATCCACAGGTTGAGAGAAACCAACAGCAAGGTAATGTAGGAGGGGGAAATGAAATGCAAGAAATGCAAAGGTTTATAGCTTCACAGGAGTACGAAAATGCTAGACAGAGAGCATTTGAAGATTGGCAAGTTCATCAAAACCAAATCATAGCTTATTGCCGACATATAGGTAGAAACTATATTCCTACTCCAAAGCCCATATTCCCTCCCTGGTCTATAGAGATTCAACCACCGTATCCTACGTATAACCCAGCCGAAGCATTTTATAGCACCTATGGTTATGCATGGAACCCCTATTGGTATCAGTATCATCCCTAGTCTACTTAGTTTTTTTTATTTTGTTATTTGTAATGTTGATACATTTAATACTTATGTTAATATTGTAATAGTTTTTATAATTTCTAACTTTTATTCTTAGATTTTAATAATTTTTGAATGTGGGGTAATATACCAAACTTCAAAAATATGTATATATGTTTGCAGTTTATCTTATGTACACAACAGGGTAAAACAACGCATTTTCAAAGACTGGCATTAAGTTCAGCAAAAGCAACTAATTTTGACGACAAGATGCAAAATATATGTGAAATAACAACAAGACGGAATGAACAAATGATATGCACCATTTATCATTCAGCAAGCAAACACAAATATGTTTGGAAACTTTGGTAAAATTTAATCATTTTCACACAAATCACCCTCAATAATTTAAATTGTTACTGATTTCTTGCAAATGAGGGCATTGCAAGATCTTAAGTGTGGGAAGGGGTTAAATTCTTTCGGATTTTAAAATTTTTACTTTATACACTTGGTTACCATTAAAAATACTAGTAAAGTAGTAGTTGTATTAGAATCTAGTGCTCTCTGATAATAAAGAACAGCCCTAGTCTTATATACTGACTACCCTATTCTAGTAAAATTTTTCAAAATTTTCAACTAAATGAACTCAAAATCATGTTTATACATATTTATGAACGATAAAACTAGGTGTTAACACCGAAATTATTGTTACCTTGAAAAGGACATAAATTGAGAAACAAACCAAAATGTTAAAATTCATTTAAAATGGAATAGAGGACAATAAAAAGGAAAATAAAAGCCAAGTGTGGGAAAATTCTCCAAGTTATTCAAAACATATGTCACATATTTTTGTACAAATAACTGAAAATACTTTTGCTTTGGACTAAACTAAAATTTTTTTACCTGATTTACTGTAAGAAAGATGGATCTACACGATGAATCAATTCCATCATTAAAAGGAAGTAAAGTCTTACGAAAAAGAAACGCGCTTCTTGATTTAGGTCAGGAAGTTGTCGTCCAGACCAGTTGTAGGTTGACGAAAAACCTAGAAAAGTCATCACTAAAATCAGCAGGAAATCCACGGACCTCAGCATTAAACAGGGTCGCCAAGTGGTCAGATTTATCCTAACCATGAGAAGGATTTATCTCGTACAATGGGGGGCACCATGCAAATTAGCTGGATAAGACTAATGAATCAGATCCCCAGAAAGGATAATCTCCTTAAAAGATCAAAAATCAGCTTTTAAGCCTGATATTACTCAATCCTTGAGATTGACCTTAAAGATTGAGAATTACAAACTCATAGAATTCAATGATATCTAAACTCGAGCTTGAACGAGAAAATATTTTGATCAAAATTACAAACCGATTTGTTTTCTAAAAACCCATTTTCAATGCGTTCATTACCATTGAACGTAAAATCCTAGGAATTCACCTGGAATTCATTAGGTCACCTGAACCAAATCGGGTGTCAACCGTAAGAACGGTGGTTGCATAGTGGTCAAAGACAGGACCTTGTGCCAAACCTATAAATTATAATGGTGAGCTTTACTATTGCTCCTACCAAGGATAGTAATTGCGTCTGAAACGTTATAGACCATAATTAAAAGCATGTCAGGGGACATTGCCTTAACAGTTGCTTGTTCAACACTTTCCTTTACAACCGGACGGTAGTTTACCGAAAGGTAATATACGGGACAAGTAAATTGAACGTGTTGCTTTCCAAATACAAGGTTAGCAAGTGGGTGACACAAAACCATAAGTTTTGAGCTAAAATTTTCAAATCAGAAACCCACCAAACCCACAAAAATATTTTGCAAAAACCGGTGAAGGGTTATTCCGGAAAACTTATCTAGGGTAAAAACTAGATTTAATTTTCAAAAGATCAAATGTTTTCATAAAGATCCAATTTCCTTAATGGATCTAAATTTTATAGTCATGTGGGACTGTAAACCACATCGTTACTACCATTGTTTATACCGCCGTATAGAAATCACTGATGTACAAAGTGTGAAGAATAAAGAAGTGATTCTAGTATTTCAAGACGATATTTCTTGAGGACAAGCAACGCTCAAGTGTGGGAATATTTGATAATGCTAAAAACGAACATATATTTCATAGCATTATTCCTCAAAAAAGACAAGCTTTTAGTTGCAATTGTTCTATTTACAAGTGATATTCGTTTAAATAATAAAAGGTGAAGACAAAAGACAGATTCGACGAATTGAAGACGCAAACGACCAAAAAGCGCAAAAGTACAAAAGACAATCAAAGAGGTTCCAATTATTGATAAGAAACGTCTCGAAATTACAAGAGTACAAGATTCAAAACGCAAAGTACAAGATATTAAATTGTACGCAAGGACGTTCGAAAATCCAGAACCGGGACCAGAATCAACTATCAACGCTCGACGCAACGGACTAAAAATTACAAGTTAACTATGCATATAAATATAATATAATATATAATTAATTATATAAATTATATATATATTATATTATATAATAAACCGTCGGCAGACTAAGATCCAATTTGGAGTGAGCTGGAATTTCAAACTCCACGAGTCACGGAGTTTGAAGAGCAAAAAATGCCGCGAGTCGCGGAGTTCACCTGGACTCAATTCCCTATAAAAGCAAACGCAGTTTGATTGCAAAAAAACACATAATATATATCCATCTCTCTATCTATATACGTAATATTTATATTTTAATTTTAATTTTAATTTTAATCCTAATAATAAGGGTATGTTAGCGAATGTTGTAAGGGTGTAAGTCGAAATTCTGTTCGTGTAACGCTACGCTATTTTTAATCATTGTAAGTTATGTTCAACCTTTTTAATTTAATGTCTCGTAGCTAAGTTATTATTATGCTTATTTATACCGAAGTAATCATGATGTTGGACTAATTACTAAAATTGGGTAATTGGGCTTTGTACCATAATTGGGGTTTGGATAAAAGAACGACACTTGTGGAAATTAGACTATGGGCTATTAATGGGTTTTATATTAACTAAACAATACCTTGTTAATTTAATATACAAACTTATAATTCGACGTATTTATATATAACCACATACGCTTGACTGGGTACGGTGGGCGGGATATCTATAAATACCAATAATTATTCATTTTACCGGATACGGAACTGGATTAATAGTTAATAGACTTGTTGAAACAGGGGTGAATTACATTCAAGGGTAATTGGTGTAATTGTTAACAAAGTAGTAAAACCTTGGTTTACACGCAGTCGATAACCTGGTGTATTCATTAAACAAAGTATTAAAACCTTGTTACAATTCGAATCCCCAATTAGTTGGAATATTTGACTTCGAGAATAAGAATAATTTGATGAAGGCTTTCGCTCTTTATATTTATGATTGATGGACTATTATGAACAAATCCGTATGGACATATTAAATAATCCAGGACAAAGGACAATTAACCCATGGGCATAAAACTAAAATCAACACGTCAAACATCATGATTACGGAAGTTTAAATAAGCATAATTCTTTTATTTCATATTTTATTTCCTTTATTTTATATTTAACTGCACTTCTAATTATAGCATTTTTATTTATTGTTATTATATTTAATTGCACTTTTAATTATCGTACTTTTAATTATCGCAAGTTTATTTTATCGCACTTTTATTATTCGCAATTTCATTATCGTTATTTACTTTACGCTTTAAATTAAGTCTTGTATTTATTTATTATTTTACATTTGGTTTTAACTGCGACTAAAGTTTTAAAATCGACAAACCGGTCATTAAACGGTAAAAACCCCCCTTTATAATAATAATATTACTTATATATATATTTGTATTTTTATAAAAGTAAACTAATATAGCGTTAAGCTTTGTTTAAAGATTTTCCCTGTGGAACGAACCGGACTTACTAAAAACTACACTACTGTACGATTAGGTACACTGCCTATAAGTGTTTTAGCAAGGTTTAAGTATATCCATTCTCTAAATAAATAAATATCTTGTGTAAAATTGTATCGTATTTAATAGTATTTCCTGCTGAAATATAAAGCTATTTTATATATACCTAAAAACACATCAAGTATTTTTGGCGCCGCTGCCGGGGAACTCTTAAACGCCGAAAGCGCAACGCTAAATATTTTGAAAAAAAAAGATTTTTAGTTTACTTTTATTAAAATTTGTTTTTATAAAAATATGTTTTAAATATTCGAAAATATAAAAATAAAAACAAAAATATAAGTATCACTCGGGATTCTGCACCAAATTTTGCAACAAGTGTAAAAGAAATGGTGTGAAAAGTATCACTCGGGGTTCGGCACCAAATTTTGCAACAAGTGTAAAAAAAATGGTCATAGCGCGGCGAAGTGTGAGGTCTACGGACTAGGGGTTAACAGAACGAAAGGAACAAATGGTGTCGGAACGAGTAATGGCGGTGCAAGTAGTGTCGGAGCAAGTTATGCCAATGTAGTTTGTTATAAATGTGGAAAATCGGGCCACATTATTAGAAATTGCCCGAACCAGGAGAACACGAGTGGACAAGGCCGCGGAAGAGTTTTCAATATTAATGCGACAGAGGCACAGGAAGACCCGGAGCTTGTTACGGGTACGTTTCTTATTGACAATAAATCTGCTTACGTGTTATTTGATTCGGGTGCGGATAGAAGCTATATGAGTAGAGATTTTTGTGCTAAATTAAGTTGTCCATTGACGCCATTGGATAGTAAATTTTTACTCGAATTAGCAAACGGTAAATTAATTTCAGCAGATAATATATGCCGGAATCGAGAAATTAAACTGGGTAGCGAAATATTTAAGATTGATTTGATACCAGTAGAGTTAGGGAGTTTTGATGTAATAGTTGGCATGGACTGGCTGAAGAAGGTGAAAGCAGAGATAGTATGTTATAAAATTGTAATTCGCATTGTACGAGAATAAGGAGAACCCTTAATGGTGTACGGAGAAAAGGGCAACATGAAGCTACATCTTATTAGTAATTTGAGGGCACAAAAACTAATAAGAAAAGGTTGCTATGCTGTTCTAGCACCCGTCGATAAAGTACAAACTGAAGAAAAGAGCATCAATGATGTTCCCGTCGCAAAAGAATTTCCCGATGTATTTCCGAAAGAATTACCGGGACTACCTCCACATCGATCTGTTGAATTTCAAATAGATCTTGTACCAGGAGCTGCACCAATAGCTCGTGCTCCTTATAGACTCGCACCCAGCGAGATGAAAGAACTGCAAAGCCAACTGCAAGAACTATTAGAACGTGGTTTCATTCAACCAAGCACATCACCATGGGGAGCTCCTGTTTTGTTTGTCAAGAAGAAGGATGGTACATTTAGGTTGTGTATTGACTACAGAGAGTTGAACAAACTTACTATCAAAAACCGTTATCCACTGCCGAGAATTGACGACTTATTTGATCAACTACAAGGCTCGTCGGTTTATTCGAAGATCGATTTACGTTCTGGATATCATCAAATGCGAGTAAAGGAGGATGATATTCCAAAAACTGCTTTTAGGACGCGTTATGGTCATTACGAGTTTATGGTTATGCCGTTTGGATTGACTAACGCACCAGCTGTGTTCATGGACCTTATGAACCGAGTGTGTGGGCCATATCTTGACAAGTTTGTCATTGTTTTCATCGATGACATACTTATTTACTCAAAGAATGATCAAGAGCACGAAGAACATTTGAGAAAAGTGCTAGAAGTATTGAGGAAAGAAAAACTGTACGTTAAGTTTTCAAAGTGTGCATTTTGGTTGGAAGAAGTTCAATTCCTCGGTCACATAGTGAACAAAGAAGGTATCCAGGTGGACCCGGCAAAGATCGAAACCGTTGAAAAGTGGGAAACCCCAAAAACTCCGAAGCATATACGTCAATTTTTAGGATTGGCTGGTTACTACAGAAGATTCATCCAAGATTTCTCCAAAATAGCAAAACCCTTGACTGCATTAACGCATAAAGGGAAGAAATTTGAATGGAAGGATGAACAAGAGAAGGCGTTTCAATTATTGAAGAAAAAGCTAACTACGGCACCTATATTGTCATTGCCTGAAGGGAATGTTGATTTTGTGATTTATTGTGACGCATCAAAGCAAGGTCTCGGTTGTGTATTAATGCAACGGACGAAGGTGATTGCTTATGCGTCTAGACAATTGAAGATTCACGAGCAAAATTATACGACGCATGATTTGGAATTAGGCACGGTTGTTTTTGCATTAAAGACTTGGAGGCACTACTTATATGGGGTCAAAAGTATTATATATACCGACCACAAAAGTCTTCAACACATATTTAAGCAGAAACAACTGAATATGAGGCAGCCTAGGTGGATTGAATTGTTGAATGATTACGACTTTGAGATTCGTTACCACCCAGGGAAGGCAAATGTGGTAGCCGACGCCTTGAGCAGAAAGGACAGAGAACCCATTCGAGTAAAATCTATGAATATAATGATTCACACTAACCTTACTACTCAAATAAAGGAGGCGCAACAAGGAGTTTTAAAAGAGGGAAATTTAAAGGATGAAATACCCAAAGGATCGGAGAAGCATCTTAATATTCGGGAAGACGGAACCCGGTATAGGGCTGAAAGAATTTGGGTACCAAAATTTGGAGATATGAGAGAAATGGTACTTAGAGAAGCTCATAAAACCAGATACTCAATACATCCTGGAACGGGGAAGATGTACAAGGATCTTAAGAAACATTTTTGGTGGCCAGGTATGAAAGCCGATATTGCTAAATATGTAGGAGAATGTTTGACGTGTTCTAAGGTCAAAGCTGAACATCAAAAACCATCAGGTCTACTACAAAAACCTGAAATCCCGGAATGGAAATGGGAAAACATTACCATGGATTTCATTACTAAATTGCCAAGGACTGCAAGTGGTTATGATACTATTTGGGTAATAGTTGATCGTCTCACCAAGTCAGCACACTTCCTGCCAATAAGAGAAGATGACAAGATGGAGAAGTTAGCACGACTGTATTTGAAGGAAGTCATCTCCAGACATGGAATACCAATCTCTATTATCTCTGATAGGGATGGCAGATTTATTTCAAGATTCTGGCAGACATTACAGCAAGCATTGGGAACTCGTCTAGACATGAGTACTGCCTATCATCCACAAACTGATGGGCAGAGCAAAAGGACAATACAAACGCTTGAAGACATGCTACGAGCTTGTGTTATTGATTTCGGAAACAGTTGGGATCGACATCTACCGTTAGCAGAATTTTCCTACAACAACAGCTACCATTCAAGCATTGAGATGGCGCCGTTTGAAGCACTTTATGGTAGAAAGTGCAGGTCTCCAATTTGTTGGAGTGAAGTGGGGGATAGACAGATTACGGGTCCGGAGATAATACAAGAAACTACCGAGAAGATCATCCAAATTCAACAACGGTTGAAAATCGCCCAAAGTCGACAAAAGAGCTACGCTGACATTAAAAGAAAAGATATAGAATTTGAAATTGGAGATATGGTCATGCTTAAAGTTGCACCTTGGAAAGGCGTTGTTCGATTTGGTAAACGAGGGAAATTAAATCCAAGGTATATTGGACCATTCAAGATTATTGATCGTGTCGGACCAGTAGCTTACCGACTTGAGTTACCTCAACAACTCACGGCTGTACATAACACTTTCCACGTCTCAAATTTGAAGAAATGTTTTGCTAAAGAAGATCTCACTATTCCATTAGATGAAATCCAAATCAACGAAAAACTTCAACTTATCGAAGAACCCGTTGAAATAATGGATCGTGAGGTTAAAAGACTTAAGCAAAACAAGATACCAATTGTTAAGGTTTGATGGAATGCTCGTAGAGGACCCGAGTTCACCTGGGAATGAGAAGATCAGATGAAGAAGAAATACCCGCATTTATTTCCAGAAGATATGTCAACACCTCCAACTGCTTAAAATTTCGGGACGAAATTTATTTAACGGGTAGGTACTGTAGTGACCCGAACTTTTCCATGTTTATATATATATTAAATGAAATTTTTATTTACATGATTAAGTGTTTCCAACATGTTAAGCAATCAAACTTGTTAAGACTTGATTAATTGAAATAGGTTTCATATAGACAATTGACCACCCAATTTGACCGGTGATTCACGAACGTTAAAACTTGTAAAAACTATACGATGACATATATATGGTTATATATATAGTTAACATGATTTTATTATAAGTATGTATCTCATTAGGTATTTTAACAATGAGTTATATACATAAAAACGAGACTATTAATTTAAGAAACTCGAAAACGATATATATAACGATTATCGTTATAACAACGTCTTACTAGGTACATATGAATCATATTAAGATATTGATACACTTGGTTAATTATGTTAAATGATAAGTAAATATATTATTAAGAGTATTAACAATGAAATACCTATGTAAAAATAAGACTACTAACTTAATGATTTCGAAACGAGACATATATGTAATGATTATCGTTGTAACGACATTTAACTGTATATATATCATACTAAGATATATTATATATCATAATATCATCATAATATAACAATTTAACATATCATTTGTTATAATAAACAATGGGTTAACAACATTCAACAAGATCGTTAACCTAAAGGTTTCAAAACAACATTTACATGTAACGACTAACGATGACTTAACGACTCAGTTAAAATGTATATACATGTAGTGTTTTAATATGTATTCATACACTTTTGAAAGACTTCAAAACAATTATCAAAATACTTCTACTTAACAAAAATGCTTACAATTACATCCTCGTTTAGTTTCATCAACAATTCTACTCGTATGCACCCGTATTCGTACTCGTACAATACACAGCTTTTAGATGTATGTACTATTGGTATATACACTCCAATGATCAGATCTTAGCAGCCCATGTGAGTCACCTAACACATGTGGGAACCATCATTTGGCAACTAGCATGAAATATCTCATAAAATTACAAAAATATGAGTAATCATTCATGACTTATTTACATGAAAACAAAATTACATATCCTTTATATCTAATCCATACACCAACGACCAAAAACACCTACAAACACTTTCATTCTTCAATTTTCTTCATCTAATTGATCTCTCTCAAGTTCTATCTTCAAGTTCTAAGTGTTCTTCATAAATTCCAAAAGTTCTAGTTTCATAAAATCAAGAATACTTCCAAGATTGCAAGTTTACTTCCAAGTTTTGTAAATCCATTCCAAGTAATCATCCAAGATCAAGAAACCTTTGTTACTTACAGTAGGTTATCTTTCTAATACAAGGTAATAATCATATTCAAACTTTAATTCAATTTCTATAACTATAACAATCTTATTTCGAGTGGAAATCTTACTTGAAATTGTTTTCGTGTCATGATTCTGCTTCAAGAACTTTCAAGCCATCCAAGGATCCTTTGAAGCTAGATCTATTTTTCTCATTTCTAGTAGGTTTATACAAGGAACTTGAGGTAGTAATGATGTTCATAACATCATTCGATTCATACATATAAAGCTATCTTATTCGAAGGTTTAAACTTGTAATCACTAGAACATAGTTTAGTTAATTCTAAACTTGTTCGCAAATAAAAGTTAATCCTTCTAACTTGACTTTTAAAATCAACTAAACACATGTTCTATATCTATATGATATGCTAACTTAATGATTTAAAACCTGGAAACACGAAAAACACCGTAAAATCGGATTTACGCCGTCGTAGTAACACCGCGGGCTGTTTTGGGTTAGTTAATTAAAAACTATGATAAACTTTGATTTAAAAGTTGTTATTCTGGGAAAATTATTTTTATTATGAACATGAAACTATATCCAAAAATTATGGTTAAACTCAAAGTGGAAGTATGTTTTCTAAAATGGTCATCTAGACGTCATTCTTTCGACTGAAATGACAACCTTTACAAAAACGACTTGTAACTTATTTTTCCGACTATAAACCTATACTTTTTCTGTTTAGGTTCATAAAATAGAGTTCAATATGATACCATAGCAATTTGATTCACTCAAAACGGATTTAAAATGAAGAAGTTATGGGTAAAACATGATTGGATAATTTTTTCTCATTTTAGCTACGTGAAAATTGGTAACAAATCTATTCCAACCATAACTTAATCAACTTGTATTGTATATTATGTAATCTTGAGATACCATAGACACGTATACAATGTTTCGACCTATCATGTCGACACATCTATATATATTTCGGAACAACCATAGACACTCTATATGTGAATGTTGGAGTTAGCTATACAGGGTTGAGGTTGATTCCAAAATATATATAGTTTGAGTTGTGATCAATACTGAGATACGTATACACTGGGTCGTGGATTGATTCAAGATAATATTTATCGATTTATTTCTGTACATCTAACTGTGGACAACTAGTTGTAGGTTACTAACCAGGACAGCTGACTTAATAAACTTAAAACATCAAAATATATTAAAAGTGTTGTAAATATATTTTGAACATACTTTGATATATATGTATATATTGTTATAGGTTCGTGAATCAACAGTGGCCAAGTCTTACTTCCCGACGAAGTAAAAATCTGTGAAAGTGAGTTATAGTCCTACTTTTAAAATCTAATATTTTTGGGATGAGAATACATGCAGGTTTTATAAATAATTTACAAAATAGACACAAGTACGTGAAACTACATTCTATGGTTAAATTATCGAAATCGAATATGCCCCTTTTTATTAAGTCTGGTAATCTAAGAATTAGGGAACAGACACCCTAATTGACGCGAATCCTAAAGATAGATCTATTGGGCCCAACAAACCCCATCCAAAGTACCGGATGCTTTAGTACTTCGAAATTTATATCATATCCGAAGGGTGTCCTGGAATGATGGGGATATTCTTATATATGCATCTCGTTAATGTCGGTTACCAGGTGTTCACCATATGAATGATTTTTATCTCTATGTATGGGATGTGTATTGAAATATGAAATATTGTGGTCTATTGTTACGATTTGATATATATAGGTTAAACCTATAACTCACCAAAATTTTTGTTGACGTTTAAAGCATGTTTATTCTCAGGTGAATACTAAGAGCTTCTGCTGTTGCATACTAAAATAAGGACAAGATTTGGAGTCCATGTTTGTATGATATTGTGTAAAAACTGCATTCAAGAAACTGATTTCGATGTAACATATTTGTATTGTAAACCATTATGTAATGGTCGTGTGTAAACAGGATATTTTAGATTATCATTATTTGATAATCTACGTAAAGCTTTTTAAACCTTTATTTATGAAATAAAGGTTATGGTTTGTTTTAAAAATGAATGCAGTCTTTGAAAAACGTCTCATATAGAAGTCAAAACCTCGCAACGAAATCAATTAATATGGAACGTTTTTAATCAATAAGAACGGGACATTTCAACCGCCTCGTGAACCACCATGAGGTGTCACCGACTTGTGAGTCAACTAATGAGACACTATCGACCGTAGTTCTCTTCACCCATAACCTCAATAAGTCACCATCTTGTGACATAAAGCCCAACACTCACGATGTGGCACCTAAGGCCCACATCTCGTATGAGTAAATAAACCACATACATACATGTATAAATATTCCACTCACCTCGATTGCAAGAAAGGCAACTCCGGCTTGAGCTCCTAATCGTCCAACGTGAATCACCTAGATAATTCACAACAAATAAGCTAAACACTCTAGCTTATGACCAAAACACCATAAGTGCAAATTCGACCCGTTTGCACATACTTCCCTCTTACCAAGTCAAAACTCGCCCAAAACACTCATAATCACAATTAAGTAGCGATTATGTTCTAACACCATGTTTTACTCAAATCTCAAGTGTTAAACACTTATTGTGCCCAATTTGACACCAAACCCTAATTTTGACCCATTTCAAAATTAATCAACCAAAATACACCCAAGTGTGTTTCAACACATCCAAAATCACTAAACCTAGTGATTAACTCATTTTGCAAGTCTTGAACTTGACCAAAACATCAACCAACCCAAAATCCACCAATGACACTATAAAATCCGATTACTAGCATTAGTAAACTCACTTCATGAGTCTAAATGGGTTTATCAACAAGTTAAGTTCAAACCCTAACTTTGAATATCAAATCAAACAATGAAATTCGGAGTTAGAACTTACCACAACAACCAAAACGTAGCTAGGAGCGAGATGAACAAATTTAAAACCCGAGCTTTGGTGAGAATCCAACTCCTTCTTCTCCAAATCAAGTTCTCTCTCTCTAAACTCCTTCTCTCTCTCTAGAAATGGATGAGAGTGTTTGTGTGGGTGAAATGTGATCCACAAATGGATCTAGATCAGTTTTGAGGGCTCCAAACCGACACCCATGTGATTTAACCAAAATGCCCCTTTTTAAAACTAAGTAAAACAGATGACCCGTCAGTACATCTGGACGGCATCCCAAATATTGGACGACGTCCAATCCTTCTTTGCTGGACGGCGTCCCAATTAACTGGAAATGAAGACAGGGTGTTACAACTCTCCCTGACTTAAATCGGATCACGTCCTCGTGATCTTATCCCCAATACAGCCAAAAAGTATGCCTTCCACGATTGTTTTCGAGTTTTTACTCAACTCTACACCCCCTTGATGCCACCCTTACATCCTATTGATCACCCTTTACCACCATGCAACGTTCCCATTGTACAACTATCCTTCAGGGTTTTCCTTGGCGCACTCCAACTCACGACTTAGAGTTCTAATGCCAACCGCCAAAACTCTAGAGAGTTCATTCTCGAACGCACTCTACACTAACATGTCTCTACATGAGACAGTCGTAAACGACACTCTGCATCCCCAGTTTGCTCACAAAACGGGACGACTTCCGACAAAGCACTCAAATACGCCTACCAAACCGAGGCACTATCGCACCCTCCGGGTACTTACTCCCCCACTTAGGGCTTTAACCCCACACTATTACCGTCAGGATGATAATATCTCACGAAATATCGACATTCTACAACACACATGACCGGTACTAACGTTGGTCATACTCCAAAAATCTTTCGCGGACTTACCACAAGGTACTCGAATCTCGACCTTTTCGAATTGGTCAAACGTTAATGCCCGCAAATCATCACAATAGACCATTATCGTACCTTTGGGTTTCTCACCGGTACCCAAGTACAAAGTAATCACACCACCGGAGTGAAGCATTCCACTAGCAGGTATACGGAGGCACCTGACGCAGTGTTATGCAACTCCCAATACTACCACCGAGTCTCAATAGCTCGACCCTTTTGGGGTCCATCCTCGGTGTCATATGTCACTTGACTACTCGAAGTCACACAATTCCAACGAACATTACGGCTCAACGCCCACAACTTTTTAGTGACACTCGCGAGTCACTATCCACCTAGGCCACACAACTAGCCTATTTACCTTTTAACTCAAGGAGATGCTTGGAACACCAAGACTTACATCCTAACTCGTACCGTCTCAACCGTTAACACGGTTACTTACATACAATCAAAGATAGTCAACAACCGTGACTCTACTCGTGCACATTGATAATGCTAAAAACGAACATATATTTCATAGCATTATTCCCCAAGAAAGACAAGCTTTTAGTTGCAATTGTTCTATTTACAAGTGATATTCGTTTAAATATTAAAAGGTGAAGACAAAAGACAGATTCGACGAATTGAAGACGCAAACGACCAAAAAGCTCAAAAATACAAAATACAATCAAAGAGGTTCCAATTATTGATAAGAAACGTCTCGAAATTACAAGAGTACAAGATTCAAAACGCAAAGTACAAGATATAAAATAGTACGCAAGGACGTTCAAAAATCCGGAACCGGGACCAGAGTCAACTCTCAACGCTCGACGCAACGGACTAAAAATTACAAGTTAATTATGTATATAAATATAATATAATATATAATTAATTATATTAATTATATATATATATTATATTTATAAAATAAATCGTCGGCAAACAAAGAGCCAAATGTGGGTGAGCTGTAAAAACGATCTCCGCGACTCGCGGAGTTTGAAGAAGGAAAGGGTCGCAAGTCGCGGAGCCCCAAAAAACTGAAACTCCCTATAAAAGCAAACGAATTCTGATCATTTTAAAAAAACATATATATCCATCCATCTATCTATACGTAAATATATATATAATTTATATTTTAATTTTAATTTTAATTTTAAATCCTAATAATAAGGGTATGTTAGCGAATGTTGTAAGGGTGTAAGTCGAAATTCTGTCCGTGTAACGCTACGCTATTTTTAATCATTGTAAGTTATGTTCAACCTTTTTAATTTAATGTCTCGTAGCTAAGTTATTCTTATGCTTATTTAAAACGAAGTAATCATGATGTTGGGCTAATTACTAAAATTGAGTAATTGGGCTTTGTACCATAATTGGGGTTTGGATAAAAGAATGACACTTGTGGAAATTAGACTATGGGCTATTAATGGGTTTTATATTAACTAAACAATACCTTGTTAATTTAATATACAAACTTATAATTCGACGTATTTATATATAACCATATACGCTTGATTGGGTACGGTGGGCGGGATATCTATAAATACCAATAGTTATTCATTTTACCGGACACGGAACTGGATTAATAGTTAATAGACTTGTTGAAACAGGGGTGAATTACATTCAAGGGTAATTGGTGTAATTGTTAACAAAGTAGTAAAACCTTAGTTTACACGCAGTCGATAACCTGATGTATTCATTAAACAAAGTATTAAAACCTTGTTACAATTCGAATCCCCAATTAGTTGGAATATTTGACTTCGAGAATAAGAATAATTTGACGAAGGCTTTCGCTCTTTATATTTATGACTGATGGACTATTATAGACAAATCCGTATGGACATATTAAATAATCCAGGACAAAGAACAATTAACCCATGAGCATAAAACTAAAATCAACACGTCAAACATCATGATTACGGAAGTTTAAATAAGCATAATTCTTTTATTTCATATTTAATTTCCTTTATTTTATATTTAATTGCACTTCTAATTATCGCATTTTTATTTATTGTTATTGTATTTAATTGCACTTTTAATTATCGTACTTTTTAATTATCGCAAGTTTATTTTATCGCACTTTTATTATTCGCAATTTCATTATCGTTATTTACTTTACGCTTTAAATTAAGTCTTTTATTTAATATTTTACATTTGGTTTTAACTGCGACTAAAGAATTAAAATCGACAAACCGGTCATTAAACGGTAAAAACCCCCCTTTATAATAGTAATATTACTTATATATATATTTGTATTTTTATAAAATAAAACTAATATAGCGTTAAGCTTTGTTTAAAAGATTCCCTGTGGACCGAACCGGACTTACTAAAAACTACACTACTGTACGATTAGGTACACTGCCTATAAGTGTTGTAGCAAGGTTTTAGTATATCCATTCTATAAATAAATAAGTATCTTTTGTAAAATTGTATCGTATTTAATAGTATTTCCTTGTAAAATATAAAGCTATTTTATATACACCTCGCACGACATCAAGTATATTTTTGGCGCCGCTGCCGGGGAATCTTAAACGCCGAAAGCGCAACGCTAAATATAAAATAAATAAATAAAATATTTTTATTTTTAGTTTACTTTTATAAAAATACGTTTTTGTAAAAATAAGTTTTAAATATTGGAAACATAGAAAAGAAAAACAAAAATATAAATATTTTTAAGAATTTATTAAATATTTAAGTTTTATAAAGTTTCTTTATTTTTATTTTATAAAAATATAAGTTTTATTTAAATATTTTGTGTTTATTTAAAATATAAAATCAAAAAAACCAGAATATATATATATATATATATATATATATATATATATATATATATATATATATATATATATATATATATATATATATATATATATATATATATAAATCTAGTTTTATGATTTTTATTTCAATTTTTATTTTAGTTTTTAAATATAAGTTTTTATTATATAAATAATTTTATTTAAACAGAAAATATAAAACAGAATATAAAAAAAAAACGCGTCGAATTTTATTCAACCTGTCATCTGAAAATTGGAACCCCGCGACTCGCGGAGTTTGCAGCTTTGAATACCGCGACTCGCGGAGCCACCCTGACACCGACAGAAACCCTAATCAGCATTTATTACGGATAATTATTATTATTATTATTAAACCCTAATTACTTAATTATTATTATAATTAGTTTAAGTTTTTAAATTAAATTGTATTTTAAAGTTAAATTAGTTTAATTAAAATATAAAATTAATAGTTTAATAAAATAAATAATATAAAAATAATATTTTTTGTAATTTTTACAACTTTTTGTATATTTTTATATTTTGTCCTTTTTTAATTGTTTTAGCGTAATATTTGTATTTTTCGCTCGTATTTAGTTTTAAGATATAGTTTTTGCCATAGTTATTTTTTACTTCTAGATTTTTAGGCTTTGCCGTAAAATCCCTTAAGTGCTTTTTCTTTAGACTAAGATTTAGGTGCTTTAGAATTTTGCGACGCCTTTTTAAGTTTTAGTACCTTTTTAAGTTATTTCCATTTGGGATATAGTTTTACTTGTAAGCTTTAATATTTTTAGACACCTTTTACCTATGTATCAATTATCATTCCAATTAGTAATCTCAATTTGCGATTATAATTTTAAGTTAGTGATAGTAATAAGGTTGGGTTAGTCTAGTGTTTTTAAGTTCTATAAGTCACTCTTTTTCTTTCTTATTTTTATTTTTCGATCTTTTTCCGACACGCTCTTTTTCTTTCTTATTTCTCGCTATTCTAGTTTTAGGACGTAGATTTTTATTCTACTTCTTATCTAAATTTCTTAAAATTACCAAAATTTATTTTAGGTGGTTAAATTGATAGACATCAAAATTTTCTGGTTCGTAGTAATAGTTGGATTTGTACGTGGACCGGGTTATTGGAGCCAAACAGTCCTCAATTATATTGAGACCAAACGAATCCTGCCCCTCTGCTGCATCTTTTGGCTATTCGAAACGTTGGCAAAATCAGAAAAGTCTATTGATTGGATAACTTATATAATTTTTCTTTCCTTTTAAAAAACTAATAGGATATTCAGTGAATGCACCGAGCAAGACGTTCACCACCTGTAACTAGATCAAGACATTTAGCAAATATTACCGCCGTTGATTTTTCTTTAGAATCGTCATCCAGTCGACCAAGTACTCCAGTTCAAATTTCCGATAATCCATTTTTTGAACCCGACCTCACAATTGAGAATTCGGAGAATATTCAGGGATGATTCATAGATCCTGAACCATTAAATTTTCCTCTGGAACCACTAATCATTCAAACAGGGATTGTTGAGGAACGAACCATTAAATCAGAATCCTCTAGTGATTCCGATTCAACAAATTCAATTATGGAGAATCTGGAACCTTTAAGTATGGAAGACCGAAAGAGAGCTAAACGCACTGGCCAAGGTCACGCAATTACTCATCCAGAAATTAATGCGCCAGATTATGAAATCAAAGGACAAATTCTACACATGGTGACTAATCAATGCCAATTTAGTGGTGCGCCGAAGGAAGATCCAAATGAACATCTTCGTACCTTTAATAGGATCTGCATTCTATTTAAAATAAGAGAAGTGGATGATGAACAGATATATCTCATGTTATTTCCCTGGACTTTAAAGGGAGAAGCCAAAGATTGGTTGGAATCGTTACCTGAAGGGGCAATTGATACATGGGACGTTTTAGTTGAAAAATTTCTTAAACAATTCTTTCCGGCATCTAAAGCCGTAAGACTTCAAGGAGAAATTGTTACGTTCACACAGAAGCCAAATGAAACTCTATATGAGGCGTGGACAAGATTTGGAAAGTTATTAAGAGGATGTCCACAACATGGTTTAGACACCTGTCAAATAGTACAAATATTCTACCAAGGATGCGACATCACTACAAGAAAAGACATAGATATAGCAGCTGGTGGTTCCATTATAAAGAAAACCGAAACTGATGCTTATAAAATTATTGATAACACTGCTTCCTACTCACATGAGTGGCACCAAGAAAAAGATATCGTTAGATCATCTAAAGCAGCTAGAGTCGATTCTAGCCATGACTTAGATTCCATTTCCGCAAAGATAGATGCTGTGGAGAGACGAATGGAAAAGATGACTAAGGATATTCACTCAATACGAATTAGTTGTGAGCAGTGTGGAGGACCACATTTGACAAAAGATTATCTCAGTATTGAACTAACAATGGAACAAAGAGAGAATATTTCGTACATAAACCAAAGGCCTGGAAATAATTATCAGAATAATTATCAACCGCCAAGACCGATTTACAATCAAAATCAGAATTATAACCGAAATATTCCATACAACAACCAACAAGGTCCTAGCAATCAACAAGTATCCAACAATACTTACAATCAGTAAAGACCTAATTTTCAAAACAAACCACCACAACCCGATGATAAAAAGCCGAATTTAGAAGATATGATGACGAAGCTAGTTGAAACTCAAACGCAGTTTTTCACATCTCAAAAACAAACCAATGAACAAAATGCTCAAGCATTTAGAAATCAACAAGCTTCTATTCAAAATCTGGAACAAGAAGTAAGTAACCTAGCAAGGTTAATAGGTGAAAGAAAACCGGGAAGTCTACCTAGTGATACAAATGCTAACCCCCGGAATGAAACAGCTAAAGCCATTACCACAAGAAGTGGTACAACACTTAAACCACCTGAAATACCTGTAACTTCTGATGAAGCTATTCCTACTCCACAAGAACCACAACCTAATCAAGATAAGGAAAAAGAACCGGTAGTTGAAAAGGTTAATGAAGATAACACAGTTAAGGCTAAACCTTATGTTAAACCATACCAACCACCACTTCCTTACCCGAGTAAAATGAAGAAAGAGAAACTTGAAGCCGGGCAATCCAAATTCTTGGATATGTTTAAACAGATAAATGTAAATCTTCCTTTTATTGATGTGATTTCAGAAATGCCTAGATATGCTAAATTCTTGAAAGATCTGATCACGAATAGAAAGAAAATGGAAGAACTCTCGGCTGTTACTATGAACGCTAATTGTTCAGCAGTGCTGTTGAATAAGATACCAGAAAAATTATCTGATCCAGGAAGTTTCACAATTCCATGTTTTCTGGGTAGTCTTAGTTCAATAGAAGCATTAGCAGACTTAGGTGCTAGTATAAATTTAATGCCGTATTCACTATACGCTAAACTAGACCTTGGAGAATTGAAACCAACAAGAATAAGCATACAACTAGCAGATAGATCAATAAAATATCCTAGAGGGATAATGGAGAACATGCTAGTTAAAGTTGGTACTTTAGTATTTCCAGTAGATTTTGTTGTTCTGGACATGGAAGAAGATTCTCAAGTTCCTTTCATATTAGGAAGACCATTCTTAAACACGGCTAAAGTAACGATAGACGTGTTTGGTAAGAAACTGACCCTAAGTATAGAGGACGAGAGTGTTACCTTTTCAGTTGATAGAGCAATGCAACAACCACAATCTGCAGATGATACATGTTATTATATTCAAACTATAGATGCACATGCAGAATTGTTAGAAGAATTTCCAGAATTACAAGGAACAGGAGAATGTTCTTTAGGAGAAGGAACTGAACAAATTGATGAAGCTGAAATGTTAGCTACACTTATAGCTAATGGATATGAACCAACAACAGAAGAAATTCAAATGCTAAAAGAAGAAGACAGTTATCGATATAAATCATCGATAGAAGAACCTCCGAAATTAGAGTTAAAGCCACTTCCAAACCATTTGGAATACGCTTATTTACATGGTGAATCTGAATTACCTGTAATAATATCGTCTTCTCTTACTGAAAATGAGAAATCACAACTCATTTATGTGTTGAAAGCTCATAAACCAGCCATTGCATGGAAGATTCATGATATTAAAGGAATAAGTCCTTCGTATTGCACACATAAAATCCTTATGGAAGAAGGTCATAAAACGTATGTGCAACACCAACGAAGACTAAATCCTAATATGCAAGATGTAGTTAAAAAAGAAATTATTAAACTACTAGATGCAGGTCTAATTTATCCAATTTCTGATAGTCCATGGGTAAGCCCAGTTCAATGCGTACCTAAGAAGGGTGGCATGACTGTCATTACAAATAAAAAAAATGAGCTTATTCCTACTAGGACTGTAACAGAATGGCGTGTATGTATTGATTATAGAAAATTAAATGACGCCACCAGAAAAGATCACTTTCCCTTACCTTTCATTGATCAAATGTTGGAAAGGCTAGCCGGAAATAGTTACTATTGTTTTCTAGATGGATTTTCCGGATATTTTCAAATTCCAATAGCACCCGAAGATCAAGAGAAAACCACATTCACGTGCCCTTTTGGTACTTTTGCTTACAAACACATGCCATTTGGACTTTACAACGCCCCTGCAACCTTTCAAAGGTGCATGATGGCAATTTTTCACGACATGATAGAAGAATGCATGGAAGTTTTCATGGATGACTTTTCAGTCTTCGGTGATACATTTGAAACATGTCTAGCTAATCTTGAACGAATGCTTATTAGATGCGAACAATCAAATCTAGTTCTTAATTGGGAGAAATGCCATATCATGGTTAAAGAAGGCATCGTTCTTGGTCATAAAATTTCGAAGGAAGGAATTGAAGTGGATAGAGCTAAAGTAGATGTAATTGCTAAACTTCCACATCCCACCAATGTTAGAGGAGTTAGGAGTTTTCTAGGGCATGCCGGTTTTTACCGACGTTTCATAAAAGATTTTTCTAAAATTGCCACTCCTATGAATAAACTCCTAGAAAAGGATGCTCCATTCATCTTTTCAGATGAATGTATCAAATCTTTTAATATTCTTAAAGAGAAACTCACTAATGCGCCGATCATGATAACACCAAATTGGAATCTACCATTTGAACTAATGTGCGATGCAAGTGATTTTGCAATGGGAGCCGTTTTAGGACAAAGGATTGAAAAACGATTTCAACCTATATATTATGCTAGTAAGACGTTACAAGGAGCACAAACAAATTACACAACTACTGAAAAAGAACTCCTTGCTATTGTCTTTGCTTTTAACAAATTTCGTTCATATCTCGTTCTAGCAAAAACGGTGGTCTATACCGACCATTCTGCTCTTAGATACCTATTTTCGAAACAAGATGCCAAACCAAGATTAATCCGTTGGATCTTACTCTTACAAGAGTTCGATATTGAAATTCGAGATAAAAGAGGAGCAGAAAATCTCGCCGCTGATCATCTTTCTCGTCTTGAAAATCCCGAATTAGAAGTTCTAAATGAATCGGCCATACAAGACAACTTTCCTGATGAATATCTATTGAAGATAGATTATAATGAAATTCCACGGTTTGCAGACTATGCAAACTATTTAGTATGTGGATTCCTTGAAAAAGGATTATCGTACTAAAAACGAAAGAAATTCTTCAGTGATATAAAATACTATTTCTGGAAAGATCCACATCTGTTTAAAAGTTGTCCCGATGGAATAATACGCCAATGTGTATTTGGAGATGAAGCTAGTAAAATTTTAAACCATTGTCACACAGGACCAACAGGAGGGCATTATGGGCCTCAACTAACAGCAAGAAAAGTTTATGAAGCTGGATTCTATTAGCCTACAATTTACAAAGACGCACACCTTCTTTGCAAATCCTGTGATGCTTGTCAAAGGGATGGGAAAATAAGTCAACGTGATGAAATGCCACAAAATGTTATCCAAGTATGTGAAGTATTTGATATTTGGGGTATTGACTTTATGGGTCCATTTCCAAAATCTCATAATAATCTCTATATTCTCGTTGCCATTGATTATGTATCTAAATGGGCGGAAGCACAAGCTCTCCCAACTAACGATGCACGAGTTGTAGTCAACTTTTTAAAACGTCTTTTTGCAAGGTTTGGAACACCGAAAGCTTTAATAAGTGATCGGGGTACTCATTTTTGTAATAATCAACTTGAGAAAGTTCTTAAAAGATATGGAGTAACTCATAAAATCTCCACCGCATATCATCCACAAACAAGTGGACAAGTTGAAAATACCAACCGAGCTTTAATACGTATTCTAGAGAAAACCATAGGATCAAATCCGAAGGAATGGTCTATTAAATTGGAGGATGCACTCTGGGCTTTTAGAACAGCCTACAAAACTCCAATTGGAACCACACCTTTTAGACTTGTTTATGGAAAAGCATGTCATCTTCCAGTAGAAATTGAACATAAAGCATTTTGGGCTTTGAAGACATGTAATCTTGATATACATGAAGCTGGACGTCTACGATTAAGTCAACTAAACGAATTAGAAGAATTGAGACATGAAGCATACGATAATTTGTTAATCTATAAAGAAAGAACGAAGAAATGGCATGATAAAAGAATCAGAAGTTTAAAAGAATTTAAAGAAGGAGACAGAGTTCTTCTTTTCAATTCACGATTCAAGCTATTTCCTGGAAAATTGAAATCAAGATGGTCTGGACCATTCATAGTCAAAAGAGTTTTCCCATACGGAACGATAGAATTAATAAATTCAAATGGGATTGAATTTAAAGTTAATGGTCACAGAGTTAAACACTACATAGATAGTCCAATGGAATTCGACAATGAAGTTAATCACAATTTCGATACCACAGCTAACTAAGTGTGGGGAGAATCAAGTCTTTAAAGGATAATATGTATTTCTGTTAGAGTTAGATTGTCTGTTTTCGTGTAGTTCTCGAAAATGGAACCCGAATGGTCTTTCCCTAGCAGACCCTAAAGAACTAGTCTTCTCTCCCCATTCTGAATTTTTATTTTTTTTAGGTTTTTACGAAATGAAGAATGCCTGTGAACTAAACCATGGTCTAATGCTACACGCTTTGATCACTAAACGTAATAATGACACACTTCCGAGTGAAATAGTATCAGTAATCAGAGAAAGATTGGACGGAGTAAGAAAAGAATCCAGATGCGAAGATAATAAGTTACAATTTGGTAAAGGAAAATCAAAATCCGCAGCGAAAAGAAGAGCACGACACCTAGAAAGATGTCACAAATGCGGAAAATGGTCACATGGAGGTAAATATTCAAATAATCAAACCTATTCAAACACCGAATTTGTTACTTTATGCAGAGACGGACCGTTCATATGTTTAGAAGAAAAAACCCTGAATGCTCGAGGTTACGCCTATGTAGCTATGGAAAACCAATTAAACCGACTATCTTATGAATGGGATAGATCATATAACTAAGAATACTATCTCACAGGTAAGTCTGTACAGTTTTTATTTATTTTTAACCTTTTGATAATAAACGCTAATTTGTTCGCTATAAAGTATTAAATTGGTATTGAATAAAATTAGGTTTGGCGACCGAAATTATTGATATCATACAAAAATTTATTACATCACTGCGAAATTTAACGTTTATTCTTAAGGTATAAATATCTTTAATCAATCAACCCAAAATATTTCAAAAATTCGTCATGAGTTAAATTAGGTCTTGGAACCGAAATTACTTTACCGAAAAGAGGGGCGCATATTTTTGATAATATTTGATTGATTAAAGTGGGATAAAAGCCAAATAGATTTTTAATTTTATTTTTACCATGTTTTTAAAATTAATATATAAATCTTAAATTAATATTGTAAACTTTGTAAAAACAATATATTTAAAATTGTAAATATTTGAAAAATATAATATAAGTTTGGTGTGATTTTATAATATGAATTTTTTAAATTAAGTTTGGTGTGAATTTTTAATTTTTAAAATAAGAATTTTTAATTTTATGCATTTCAAATTTTAAGTTTGGTGTGAATTTTTAATATTAATTTTGAATTTTATGTATTTTTATTTTAAGTTTGGTGTGAATTTAAAAACAAAAATTTACTTTATCTCATTAAGTTAAAAATATGATTTTTAAAATTCGTCGTAAGTTGAAGACTAGGTCATTGAACCGAAATTGCTTTACCCGAGGGAGGGACGAGAACTTTTATTATCATTATTTTTAATCTTATTGAATTAAAGTATGCCAAAAACATTAAAAAACCCAAAAATCTTTACTTTTAAAAAACCGCGCTTTGATTTGAGAAATTTTAAAATTTTGTCGAGGGACAGACTAGGACAACGATCCGAAACGCCCTCGCTCCTAAAGGAAAACAAAATTTTTAGAATTTAATTAATTATATGTTTTATAAAGTATAAGGTTGTTTAAAAAAAAAAAAAAAAACTGAAAGTACTGTAGCCGGCACCCCATGCGATCGCATGGGGTTTGCACTTGGAACCCATGCGATCGCATGGGGACCAAATGCAGGCCTGATACATACAGCAGCCTGTTCTGTTCTTCATCCACAAAACACACACACAAACACGAACCAACCCAAAAATCCTCTCTAAAATTCGTCATTTTTCACCGTAATTCGTCATTTTTCTTGCTCTAATCATGCCTAGATTCTCATTCTTCAGCAAAATGGTAAAAATTACACCCCTAAACTCTATAAATTCCTAGTTTTTGTGATAATTACCAATTTTTTACCTAATGCAATTTTGTTAATTTCTAGTGTAATTAGTGTTAAATTGTTAGTATTTTATGCATGTATAACCTAGATTGATGCTATTTAACATGATTTGAAGCCAAAAACTTCAAAATTTTTAGAAATCTAGGGTTTGTGTTCTTGAGCAATTTGGGGCTTTTTGATATAAACAGGTTATGGCCGATTTTTGTCATGAATTATTGCTAAATTGAGTAGTGTAACATGTTTAGATAGTTAAATGATCCAAACATTGATCCTAAACATGATTTTTGGAGATTAAAGTGGACTTTTTAAGTCCAAAATTCATGAACTTGATTAATTTGATATATTTGCCATTTGAGACTTGTTTAATTATTAGTAATGAATATTTTGACATGTTATTTGAGTTAAAAGCTTATGAACTTTGTATACATTTTCATATGTGCTTATTTGAAAAGTATAGAATTGTGAAAAATTGTGAAAATGTGTATAAGTTTAATTTTGATTTAACATGTTATAGTGATTGTTTTAAGTTGTTATTTTTCTAACACTAATGCATATTTGGATGCACAAATTTTGTGTTTAATGTGTTTTGCAGAAAGCCGATACTGGAGGTTCAGGAGCATCATCATCTAGATGACCAGCACCAGCACCAGAACCAGAACCAGAAATGCAACACGAACAAGAACCATAACAAGAACCACAACAACAGCCTGATCAGCACATACCTTATTATGATCCGGTACAGTTTGTTGATGAATTCATAGTATTCCCAATGAGGCCGCCAGTAGAATTCCCAACGATTCCTGAGCACACTCTGCATCCTAATCTGAGATTTGATAGGAGATGGAGAGATTACGAGACATATCAAAGGAACAAATTCAAATTGGTAACAAAAAATGTAGAGGTGCCAAGGGTAATCGATTGGGCCTCTTTGGAAACGGTCCATCTAGCTGACCGTGTTAGACAGCTTTTAGTTCAAAGGTATGGCAGTTCTTCTTTTACAGATTGGGAACGACTTTTCACCATTCGTAGACCTGTATATAAGGAATGGTGTGTTGAGTTGATGAGTATTGTATCACTTGATACAAATATAGTTAGGATAGATGATAGAAGATTTCTTAGGTTTATCCTTGGCGGTAGGATGTACAGAATGTCCATGCTGGACATGGCCAGGGCCTTACAGATATATACTCCTGGTGAGTTGCTATTACCCGATTGTACAAATTTGATTCATTATGGTGAAAGGGTAGATAGTAACTTTGACGCTGACGCCATTTGGAGGCGTATGTCACATTTTGATGTTTTTACACGAGCAGGAGGACACTCCTATACACATATTGACAGAGCCGAGCTTCGTATTATTCATAGATTTTTGGCTAACTCGATTACACAGAGAGGTCATAATAAAGAAAAAATTACCTTACATGATTTATTCTACCTAAAGTGTATTCGGGATCCTAGAAGCTTTGTCAATATCCCTTACTGTGTTGCTTTTTATTTATCTAAAATGGTAGAGGAAATGCAGGACGGGAGTATAATAGGAGGAGGTATTTTTGTTACTCTCATTGGAGAGTATTTAGGTGTTGATAGGAACCAAGGAGGTCCATTACAGCTTTGTAGAGAACAGGTTGAGCCCTTAGGATTGAAAGTTTATGTGGGTGCTAAGGTATTAAAAAGTAGACGTAACCAGGCAGTACCCTATGAGGGATCTCATCCTCAGGTAGAGAGAGGCTCAGACGAGGAAATGGAGGAGGCGGAAGACATTAGGGATGTCTTTTGAGATGCTATTCTTGACGTCCACGTTCGTATAGATGAGGAAGCAATGACAAACGCTGCCAGACATAGTATGTATGAGCAGTGGAACTCCGAGCGAGTATACGAGGATTATAGGCGACGCCAACACGATAGCTGGTTAGTTCATCAGCACCAAATCATGAGCCAGCTATCATATCAGGTACCAAATAACTATGTACCTACTCGACCTGCTCATTTTTTGCCACATAGCCCCGATATCCGACCACCCTTTAACCGGTATGACTATAACCAAGCCTATCAGAACACCTATAACCAACAATGGAACCCACCTGACAAGATGAACTGGGACCCATATCCAGACTGATTTAGTTCCATTTGGTTATTTATATGATTTTTATGTTTTTATCTTTTTACTTATTCATGTTTAAACTTATGTTATTGAATATACTTATGTAATCTTTATCATTTTTATTATTATTGTGTACTAATATTTCACATTTAGGATTTGAAAGTGGGATATTAAGTCCCATTTCAAATTCCCATGCATGTTTATATTTGTATGTATGTATATTGTAAATTGTACAAAACAGGGTAAAACAGCGCATTTTCAAAGACTGACATTAAGTTCAGCAAAAGCTACTAATTTTGACGACAAGATGACAAATAAATGTGATGTAACAACAGACGAAATGAACAAATGATATGCACCATTTATCATTCAGCAACCAAACGCCAATATGTTTGGAAACTTTGGTAAAATTTAATCATTTTTACGCTAATCACCCTCAATAATTTAAATTGTTACTGATTTCTTGCAAATGAGGGCATTGCAAGATCTTAAGTGTGGGAAGGGGTTAAATTCTTTCGGATTTTTAAAATTTTTATCTTAAACACTTGGTTACCATTAAAAATACTAGTAACGTAGTAGTTGTATTAGAATCTAGTGCTCTCTGATGATAAAGAACAACCCTAGTCTTATATACTGACTACCTAATTCTAGTAAAAATTTTCAAAAATTTTCAATTAAATGAACTCAAAATCATGTTTATACATATTTATGAACGATAAAACTAGGTGTTAACACCGAAATTATTGTTACCTCAGAAAGGACATAAATTGAGAAACAAACCAAAATGTTAAAATTCATTTAAAATGGAATAGAGGACAATAAAAAGGAAAATAAAAGCCAAGTGTGGGAAAAATTACCAAGTTATCTTAAACATATGTCACATATTTCTGTAACAAATAACTGAAGATACTTTTGCTTTGGACTAAACTAAACTATTTTACCCGATGAAAGAAAAGAAGAGATGGATCTACACGATGAATCAATTCCATCATTAAAAGGAAGTAAAGTCTTCCGAAAAAGAAACGCGCTTCTTAATTTAGGTCATGAAGTTGTCGTCCAGACCAGCTGTAGGTTGACGAAAAACCTAGAAAAGTCATCACTAAAATCAGCAGGAAATCCACGGACCTCAGCATTAAACAGGGTCGCCAAGTGGTCAGATTTATCCTAACCATGAGAAGGATTTATCTCGTAAAATGGGGGGGCACCGTGCAAATTAGCTGGATAAGACTAATGAATCAGATCCCCAGAAAGGATAATCTCCTTAAAGATTAAAAATCAGCTTTTAAGACTGATATTACTCAATCCTAGAGATTGACCTTAAAGATTGAGAATTATAAACTCATGGAATTCAATGATATCTAAACTCGAGCTTGAACGAGAAAATATTTTGATCAAAATTACAAACCGATTTGTTTTCTGAAAACCCATTTTCAATGCGTTCATTACCATTGAACGTAAAATCCTAGGAATTAATCTGGAATTCATTAGGTCATCTGAACCAAATCGGGTGTCAACCGTAAGAACGGTGGTTGCATAGCATGGTTGAAGACAGGACCTTGTGCCAGACCGACAAATTAAAAGGGTGAGCTTTACTATTGCTCCTACAAAGGATAGTAATTGCGTCCGACATGTTATAGACCATAATTAAAAGCATGTCAGGGGACATTGCCTTAACAGTTGCTTGTTCAACGCTTTCCTTTACAACCGGACGGTAGTTTACTGAAAGGTAATATACGGGACAAGTAAACTGGACGTGTTGCTTTCCTAATACAAGGTTAGCAAGTGGGTGACACAAAACCGCAAGTTTTGAGCTAAAATTTTCAAATCTGAAACCCACCAAACCCACAAAAATAATTTGCAAACACCGGTGAAGGGTTATTCCGGAAAACTTATCTAGGGTAAAAACTAGATTTAATTTTCAAAAGATCAAATGTTTTCATGAAGATCCAATTTCCTTAATGGATCTAAATTTTATAGTCATGTGGGACTGTAAACTATATCGTTACTACCATTGTTTATACCGCCGTAAAGAAATCACTGATGTACAAAGTGTGAAGAATAAAGAAGTGATTCTTGTATTTCAAGACTATATTGCTTGAGGACAAGCAACGCTCAAGTGTGGGAATATTTGATAATGCTAAAAACGAACATATATTTCATAGCATTATTCCCCAAGAAAGACAAGCTTTTAGTTGCAATTGTTCTATTTACAAGTGATATTCGTTTAAATATTAAAAGGTGAAGACAAAAGACAGATTCGACGAATTGAAGACGCAAACGACCAAAAAGCTCAAAAATACAAAATACAATCAAAGAGGTTCCAATTATTGATAAGAAACGTCTCGAAATTACAAGAGTACAAGATTCAAAACGCAAAGTACAAGATATAAAATAGTACGCAAGGACGTTCGAAAATCCAGAACCGGGACCAGAGTCAACTCTCAACGCTCGACGCAACGGACTAAAAATTACAAGTTAATTATGTATATAAATATAATATAATATATAATTAATTATATTAATTATATATATATTATATTTATAAAATAAATCGTCGGCAAACAAAGAGCCAAATGTGGGTGAGCTGTAAAAACGATCTCCGCGACTCGCGGAGTTTGAAGAAGGAAAGGGCCGCAAGTAGCGGAGCCCCAAAAAACTGAAACTCCCTATAAAAGCAAACGAATTCTGATCATTTTAAAAAAAACATATATATCCATCCATCTATCTATACGTAAATATTTATATAATTTATATTTTAATTTTAATTTTAATTTTAAATCCTAATAATAAGGGTATGTTAGCGAATGTTGTAAGGGTGTAAGTCGAAATTCTGTCCGTGTAACGCTACGCTATTTTTAATCATTGTAAGTTATGTTCAACCTTTTTAATTTAATGTCTCGTAGCTAAGTTATTATTATGCTTATTTAAAACAAAGTAATCACGATGTTGGGCTAATTACTAAAATTGGGTAATTGGGCTTTGTACCATAATTGGGGTTTGGATAAAAGAACGACACTTGTGGAAATTAGACTATGGGCTATTAATGGGTTTTATATTAACTAAACAATACCTTGTTAATTTAATATACAAACTTATAATTCGACGTATTTATATATAACCACATACGCTTGACTGGGTACGGTGGGCGGGATATCTATAAATACCTATAGTTATTCATTTTACCGGACACGGAACTGGATTAATAGTTAATAGACTTGTTGAAACAGGGGTGAATTACATTCAAGGGTAATTGGTGTAATTGTTAACAAAGTAGTAAAACCTTGGTTTACACGCAGTCGATAACCTGGTGTATTCATTAAACAAAGTATTAAAACCTTGTTACAATTCGAATCCCCAATTAGTTGGAATATTTGACTTCGGGAATAAGAATAATTTGACGAAGGCTTTCGCTCTTTATATTTATGACTGATGGACTATTATGGACAAATCCGTATGGACATATTAAATAATCCAGGATAAAGAACAATTCACCCATGGGCATAAAACTAAAATCAACACGTCAAACATCATGATTACGGAAGTTTAAATAAGCATAATTCTTTTATTTCATATTTAATTTCCTTTATTTTATATTTAATTGCACTTCTAATTATCGCATTTTTATTTATTGTTATTGTATTTAATTGCACTTTTAATTATCGTACTTTTTAATTATCGCAAGTTTATTTTATCGCACTTTTATTATTCGCAATTTCATTATCGTTATTTACTTTACGCTTTAAATTAAGTCTTTTATTTAATATTTTACATTTGGTTTTAACTGCGACTAAAGAATTAAAATTGACAAATCGGTCATTAAACGGTAAAAACCCCCCTTTATAATAGTAATATTACTTATATATATATTTGTATTTGTATAAAATAAAACTAATATAGCGTTAAGCTTTGTTTAAAAGATTCCCTGTGGACCGAACCGGACTTACTAAAAACTACACTACTGTACGATTAGGTACACTGCCTATAAGTGTTGTAGCAAGGTTTAAGTATATCCATTCTATAAATAAATAAATATCTTGTGTAAAATTGTATCGTATTTAATAGTATTTCCTTGTAAAATATAAAGCTATTTTATATACACCTCGCACGACATCACACATACATGGTCAACGTAAAACGCCTTCTCGATCAGCATATCTTTTCTACGCTAGCACATAAAGGAGAGCAATACAAGTAACCCTCTAATCATATCACGGTTACACCCGACTTGGCTAAGCCTCCAATACCAAAATGATTAACCCAACCTGGTTAGTAAAGTTCACCCGGTCAACCTACCTCGGTCAACCTCTAACGACAATTGATTAACCTGACTCGGTTAAGTCAAATTCACTAGGTCAACCCTACTTGGTCAAACCCCTAACAACAGTTGATTAACCCGACTCGATTAAGTCAAACACCCTTGGTCAACCCGACTCGGTCAACACTTAACATCTAATTGATTAACCTGACCCGGTTAGTCAAATTCACCCAGTTAACCCACCTCGGTCAACACTTAACATCTTTTTGATTAACCTGACTCGGTTAAGTCAAACACACTATGTCAACCCGCCTCGGTCTACACCTAACCACAATTGATTAACCCAACTTGGTTAGTCAATACACTAGGTCAACCCACCTTGATCAAACCCCTAACATCTAATTGATTAACCCGACTTGGTTAAGTCAAATACACTATGTCAACCCGCCTCGGTCAACACCTAACAACAATTGATTAACCCGACATGGCTAATCAAACCTCAACGGACTAACTCTACCTAGCTAGTCATTACATCCCATGGTAAACCCTCTGATTACCCAACATCACACATATAACAAAATAAAATAGGTACCGAAATCGAATAGTACCTTAATCCCACGTCGCGAGGATCTCGCACCTCATCATCAACTCAACTCGGGACACTCCGAACTTCGGTGACCATCCTTCCGGCACTTAAAACATGTGACCTTACCCGACGGACAATCACGAGACTTATGTCCCGTTTGCCCACAATTATAACACGCGAATTTAGAACCACCCACGCCACTCACCTTCACGCTTCCGACACCTTCGGTAGCACTTTTACTTTTCTTGTTCGAAAACATCATAGTTTCAGACTTTCGCTTACTATCATCGGAACCACTCTTTCTCAAGACAAGCGTCTCAAAACCCTTCGCCATGCCAAACAACTCATCAAAAGTTTTCACCGAGTTCCTAATAATCTTCTCTTGGTAATGATCATTCAAGGTTCGATAAAAGTCTTCCTTCAACATGTGGTCATTCCCGACATACTCCGGGCAAAATTGGGTCTTCGATAAGAAAACGGATTTGAGGGTGTTTAAATCCATTGACCCTTGCCTCAAAGCACGCAACTCGTCCTTAAGCTTAGAAAGATCCTCTGAAGTTCGGTATTCCTTGAAAAATTCTACTTTGAACTAGTCCCATGTGAACTCCATACATTGTTCCTCACCATAGAGTTGAATTTTCGTATCCCACCACAACTTGGCGTCACCCCTTAGCATACTACTACTACCATACCTTGTCTTCTTATCGAGAGGGCACTCGCTAGTACGATAGGCCCCCTCCATATCAGAGATCCATCGAGCACTCTTGAGTGGGTCTCGTTCACCCTCAAAAGTGGGAGGTTGAGCATCCTTGAAGTTTTTGTAGTAGAAGTCTCGCCTTCCCGCATTATCCTCGCGAAGAACAAATTTAACTTGTTCCTTAACTAGATTGACTACTTGCTCGTCAATCGTATCTAAGAACATCTTTTTAACGTCCTCTAGAAACTCCGCTTTTTGACATTCGAAGATGGCCTCTACCTTAGCTGTGAACTCGGAGTCCTCGCCTTGATCACCATTATCATGTCCGTTCCTCGTATTCATTCTAAGAAATGAATTCGGTTAGGAACGCAACACGAATAAATTATATACACCATCGCGAAAAATATTCACAATAAAATAAATACGCCACCGTTCGCACATCCCATCTAGTTCAATACTTGTGGTACATCACTTACTTGACTTGGCTTGCAACCATAATAATGGTCGCGAGCATTATTACGCTCACACGTCATGCCGAGCTCATGGATACAACAACCATCTCGCTAGATGTTCAACACAAAACAACACGATTAGTAACAACATAATCAATACATAGCTAGTTCACCTATTCTCTAAGGCACTAACTACACCCAAACCGACCCGTAATCCTACAAGTCCCGTAACAAATAAGCACACACAAAAAGTCTAAGTCTAGGTGTGACGACCCAGAAATTTCTGACCAAATTTAAACTTAATCTTTATATGAATTCGACAAGATAAGCAAAGTCTGTAATATAGAGTCTCCAAAAATTTTGACCTATTTTATGAAATCATTTTACCTTTTACTATTTCCGACGATTCACGAACATGTGTCGGTAAATAGATATGTATATATGTAGGTATACATGTGAATATAAATAATAGCATATATGATATTTGAAAATAATAAAATATAATTAAATATATAAAATAAGATACAAAATAATTAAGTGTAATTTAAAATGAAGTTATATATAATTATATATGAGTTCTATGTAAATTATAATATTATATTACATATAAAATGTATAAATAATAAATAGTTAATAAAAGTTATTATATATGTACCTAAGTAATAATGTATATATATATATATATTAAAACAAATTAAAATATAGTCGTTATGATAATATTATTACTTTCATTATTAGTAAAATAAAAATCTGTATTAATAATATTATGTTATAAATATGAAATTTGATATTAATATTATTATTATCACAAATGATATTAATGTTGTTATAATTAGTAGTATTATTAGTATTATGAATATTTTTATTATTACTATTTTTATTATTAATATCATTATTATTATCTAATATTATTATAATTATTATTAAAATAATTATTAGTTTTATTATTAATATTTTTAGAAAATAATACATTTTATGGTTATTAACATTAATAATTTGATTATTACTATTTTATTATTATTAATATCATTATTATTGATTATTGATTATTAATATAATTATAATTACTAATATTAACAATACATTTACTAGTTTTTTGAATTTGTTTTATAAACTATAAATCAAAGCATAATCGTAAGAATCTGTTTCTTGTTGCTATCATACAATATCCAAATTGATTTCCTATCTCTTAATTGAATAACAAAATGAATTCGAATCCAAGAACCCAACAAAATCAGTTGAGGGTTGTTATCAACTTTACATTTTTTTATTTATTTTATTTCTTCTTTTCTTCTGATTGAACAATTTACGTACTTCTTGTCTGCTAAATCCAACTGGATGATTCATGTATCATTATCAAACAAAAAAAAATTGAGAGATACATAAATCAGATAATCGAATTCTGTTTCCAATCACGATTAAACTTTTCAACTATTGTTTCTTGTCTATGAGAATCAAAGGACAACAGATAAGAACAACGAATATTTTCGAGTCAAATTTGTTACACATCTCTGTCAATCTTTATTCTTTCAGTACTACAAACAATCGATCATTGGCATGATGACAAACTATGTTAGTAATCAACTTCATCTTTCGTCTGTTCTTTATTCCACTAGTGCCGATTCCATTCACTACTAAATAACTCTCAATCAATGTTGTTGCTGTTTAAATTATTCAATTAAACCATATAAACCTCAGCTACTGCTATTCGAGAATGAAAAACAGAAAAGAAGAATGAAACAAATATTAATATTATTCAACAAATTCTGTTACCCATCGTGATCATGCTTTATGTATTCTTACTTCTTTCTCCTGTCTTCATCTCTTGCTCGAATATCCTTTCGACACACGTCTTCTTTATATAACAAACGATTGCCTCAAATTATTGGGAAAAGTTATTCGATTACTACATCATCTTCATCTTCAATTAAATATCGCCACCTTGAGACCCAAAGACCAACAGGAAACCCCATCAAAACCGCCATTCCAAGAATCCACTCTACATATTTTTATTCCCTTCTCTTCTTTCTTTTATTGCTATACGAAATATCCTCTGGTCCTTCATTCTGTTTTGTTTCCATTGTCGTCACAAGTGGCTGTTGTTGCAGTTGTTTATCACCGTGATTACCACCATCATCTCCACTACCAACCATTTTCTTCTTTCTGTCGTACAGATCCTGCTATACCATTTTTTTTTCTAACTTTGAAAGGAAAAACAAACTTGCTGGCCAACTATTTCGGTACGAAACCAAAAGGAACCAAATATTATAAATGTTTCTTCTTTCTTCTTCCTTCTTCTCGATTGATACAACCGCTGTTATACAATTTTGATTGCAGTTCCTTCTTGCTGCTTAGTTCCTTTCTGTTTTCAATTTCTGTTGCAACTCCTGCTTTTTCATTTTCGTCAGATGGAACTAAACATCGAATCAGATGATGATATATATTTATAGTTTTAGTGAATTATCAAGTTTGATATGGATTATTAATAGCACTCAAATAAGCAAGTGGGTTAAGTTAGGAATTCTGGCCAACAAAAGTGAGTCATTCCAAAAGTAGGCTTATCATTTTTTGTTGTTGTTCTTTTCCTTTTAATCTAGCAAACATGGGATTCCACTGGAGATAGGTTACATCGAAGTCTTGCCAGGAACAAAGAACAAACCGGACTAGGACTGTTTGTTGGTTGGGCCACAATTATGGCGTTTTAGGAAGTTTTTTTCCTTTAAAAAGTGATCAAGTTTTCCACAAACATAAAGGATTCAAGAATTCTGTTGAGTTTTAAAATACTGTGATGCAATGATGAGGGTTATACATTTCTGTTCTTTTCCTTTTGGCCGACTCACTTTAGCAGATTATAGGATCCTATTAACATTTTATATTAAACAAGTGGGAATAGAATTCTTCAATTTACCGACACCCACTAGTCCCCTTTAATCATATAGTCTAGAATGATGATAATGAAAGATGATTTCGTACACGAGAAAGGTGTACTGTATTTAAAAGATATCGCATGTACATTACAGGTGTGTATAGGATTCGGGCTTATTTGTACCATGCAGCATTTAAATCTTGTGGTCTATCAAAATGATGAATTTTATTGTTTTATGATAAACTAATGAACTCACCAACCTTTTGGTTGACACTTGAAAGTATGTTTATTCTCAGCTATGAAAGAAACCTTCCGCTGTGCATTTGCTCATATTAGAGATATTACTTGGAGTCATTCATGACATATTTCAAAAGACGTTGCATTCGAGTCGTCGAGTTCATCAAGATTATTATTAAGTCAATTATAGTTGGATATATTATGAAATGGTATGCATGTCGTCAACTTTCGATGTAAATGAAAGTTTGTCTTTTAAAAATGAATGCAATGTTTGTAAAATGTATCATATAGAGGTCAAGTACCTCGCGATGCAATCAACTATTGTGAATCATTTATAATGTATATGAACGGGTCCTTTCAGTTGGTATCAGAGCGGTGGTCTTAGCGAACCAGGTCTTGTATTAGTGTGTCTAACTGATAGTTTTTTAGATGCATTAGTGGGTCTGGACTTCGACCGTGTCTGCATGTCAAAAGCTTTGCTTATCATTTAGTGTCGAAAATTATTTACTTATCATCCTTAAATTCTAGACACATCTTACTGCCTCTATTGCCTAGATAGTGTATAGACAAAACTCATATCTTAGCATATCTGCTAATTCATATCTTAGCATATCTGTTATTGTTACCTTTGCCTGACAGCTTCTATAGATTCCTCCGTAAATTATGGGATTTTAGTATTATATATGCATAAGTAAATTATGTATTGCAGGGTACTAATATACATCCTATAATCTATTTCTTATCAAAAATACTTCATCTGATCGTACGAGATGAATCCCTCAACCAGTTCGAGTCCCTAAGATTTCGATAGCTATTCCGATAGTTATTCCGACAGCTATTCCGATATGGAGTTTCACCTAAGCTCCGAAAGCAGTGTCACCAGAATGAATCAACCAATCATCCACCCCCAATTCATCTGATGAGTTCGTAGTCGACTTAATCAATGGAGACGTGAAGAAGGCGATCCTTTTCACCAACCGAATTTACCTCTTGGCGATGAACTTGAAGCACTTATCAGCGAACCACTCCGAAACACCATTTTCACCCTCATTTCCCGAATATCTCACCACGATTATATTCTATTTAAAATTCTATACCTTATTCATCTGCTCATTCTGACCGACAATCATCCCGGAGTAATACAAGAAGTCAACGAACTTCGCGCTCGAGTAATCAATTTGGAGAATATGGTGCAAAACGTACCAGCTTCAGCAACATCACCGGCATCAACAGTACCACCAACAACACAAGTTTCAACATCACATGCCCCAATATTTCATTCTGTACCTCGAGTATAATCATCGTTCTACGAATCATTCTACATCATTTATCTACGTTCGACATGGCGATTATGTAATCTCTAATATTTTAGAGATTATATACTCTTGTTCTAACGGTAAACCAAATGAGTTTAATATTATATTAACTCATTAAATCCACGATTACATCTGAAGGAAAATATATATGTAAGTATATTTTCTTAAAGATTGTAATTAAAATTTTTTTTGTACAAACTGTTAATGGTGAAAAATATTTTAACGGGTAGGTACTACCCTAGGAATATTTAGATTCCACATTAATAAGTTACACTGTACATTCTTCGAATCTGAATTCAACGATCATTTACTATCCTACTTACATCCACAGACATACGTATTCGTTCACCACAGAATAACCATTTTCATTCAAATTTCATATTTGGATTTTGACCTATCAGAATCCAACAAGTGGCATAATGAAGAAAACATTGGACAAAAATAAAATTTGTTAGAAACAAATAAATTAATTATGAGAAATTTTGTTAAGAATTCACGCTAACTGTTCCTAGCTAACTGTTCCTAGCTAACTGATTACACTTTATTTATCGTAATTTATTTATCACAATTTATTTATCGCATTTTATTTATCGCAATTTTAATTCTCGCAATTTTATTTATCGTCATTTAATTTCTGTTATTTATTTTACGCACTTTAAATATCGAGACACGTATACAAGGTTTTGACATATCATATCGACGCATCTATATATATTATTTGGAATAACCATAGACACTCTATATGCAGTAATGTTGGAATTAGCTATACAGGGTTGAGGTTGATTCTACAATAATATATATAGTTTAAGTTGTGATCGAGTCTGAGACATGTACACGGGTCACGATACGTATTAATTAATTCGAATATTATATATTAAACTATATATGAATTATTGGACTGTTAACTGTGGACTATCGACTGTGGACTAATAACATTGGACAATTAAAATGAATTAAAATATTGATTATAACATATGAAACTAAACATTTCTTCAAGTTTGCCACTTGATTTCATCCTAAACCTCATTGTATCTTGACGATTACAATCTTCGTTCAAACCTTTCATGATTCTTGAAAACACCTCAATCGAGAGAATGAACCAACCGCATTTCATCTACGGAAGAAAAGATTGATGCATATAGTTATGCACTTGAAAACACTCGAAACCTGAGTAAACGTTTAACACGTATCTGTGCTAGCTCCTTTGGCGTTGTTATTATCGAAAATAACTTTACAATCCCTCTTCAAAGTAGCCAATTTTATCACAGATCCAGCAAGTCAACTTCGACTTTTCGTTCGAAACAACCTTATTATAACTTTGATATATATGTGATCTTTTATTGTTACCGGAGAACCTTTTATATTCCACCATATTACCATCAACGTTTAATCATCTAAAAACACAATTCTCTTGAAACCACCTCGACTTGATAACCAATGATTCAGATATGGTAGCATTAAATGCAGAGGAAACAGCAAAATCGTAGATGGTCTAAACGGCCAAAAGCTTGATAATAAAGAATGGAATGTTGGGAACGCTCGATAGAAAATTTGGTACTGAAAATTGATGGAATTCAACATAATAACAAGTTTCTTAATGTTAATGGAATCATGAAACCAATTTAGTTTAAGTTATAACAAGCGGAAGCATAATTACTAAGAAAACAAGTTTATATGCATAACCATTTAGATTGAATTCCATGTAGTTATCAAGTTATGAAATAATGCTTACAAATAACATAGAAGGAAGAAGATTATACCTCTTCTATGATGAGTTAAGAGCTGAATTTGGACAGCAATATGGATGATAAATATGATGGAATAAAGCCTCTAACTTGAAGCCTCAAGTGTGTAATACCCCAAGCTTTTAATGCACCAACACAACCTTTAATTTGTTAGGATTTTAGACACTTGAACACTTGATTTTTACAAGCAAAATCCTCTCTTTTGGGGCTGAAACAGTTCGACAGAAATGAAGGGAAAGAGAGCTTCAAAATGCAGTTTTTTTTGAGCATTTATCACATGTAAACTTTGGTCAAACTTTGGTATTAAAGCCCTTGCATTTTCCATGAGGAATCTTGTGTTAAAAGTAGCAAAATGGCATGTGTTTGTCATCCTTGGAGACACAAAATTCTGCATACACATGCCCTTTAAACAATAATATTTTTAAGTTTATAAAAGTTTATAAACTTGTTATAAACTTATGTATTATTATTTGTTACTTATACATTTTATAAAACCTTTTATAAAATGTAACACAATGCAATCATTTAAACCTATAAACAATTATATATAAATTATCCCAATAATTTATCTCAAGTGATTATATTTTAGAAACCCGATTTTCTAAAATCCAAGTGTCGCGTATTTGTTTAATCATCCAATCGTTAAGATCAAATACGTATACGGTGTCGGTAAGCTTGTTATTGGGTATGACCCGACTTGGATCATAACATATTGGCCACATTAATTTAATATGTCTCTCGGGCATACGAAATACCTTCAATCTCCCACTTGCACGAGAAACATAAGGAATTAATGCAAGTGACGGATACCACCTAACGACCGTCCATCACCCCCAATGCGTTATGACTTAGTGCCATTCAATAACATCATCCCTTTCGAGTTCCCATCTCGAACACGATTAGGTGAATCTTTCAATATATCCTTTTGTCCTAGATGTCATGTTAAATCCAAGAGACATAGAGTGATCACTCTCTTATAGATTTAACTTTATCAGGCCTTAGACATCTGACTCTCAACGAATAAGAGGGACAAATTCCATCTTGGCTACATACGTCCTAGACACTACACTTTGTACCATACCTGAAGCCTCCCTTATGAGCTACCTTTTCAGAATAGCGAAGGAAAGAATCAAGGCACGATATTCGGTGAATATCTGAACCCAATATGTATCTCAGGTCAGAGGATACAATGATATTCTCCTTTACTCAAGATTACATGTGATCAACCACAAAGGCTCCATACAGTAAATCTTGAGAGCGGGTCCTCCAATATTTGTGTCCCACAAATATCTATGAACCTTGGTTGCAACCTTGCCCCACATTCTCCATTTGAATGTTAACCAATCCAAGTTCATAATAGTCTAGACCTCACACTTGTTCCCACAAATGTGATCAACTACGGAATTTAGAATAATAGTTTATTCATGGATAAAATATGCAAAATTGGAACATGACTCATAATTAAATTAATACCATAATTATATTAATGAGTTTGAATAATTTCGTTCCGGTACAATACATAAAATAGATCATATCCAATCGCTAGAATATCGAAGCCCTAATGCACAAACATGTCCCTCATGTTTTGGCCCATGTAAAAGCTTCGTGAGTGGATCCGCAACATTATGATCTGTATGAACTTTGCGAATACATATCTTTCCTTTTTCAACTTCATCCCTTATGTAGTTGAATCTCCGCTCAATGTGACGAGTCTTTTGATGGGCACGAGGTTCCTTGATTTGAGCAATCGCACCCTCGTTGTCACAAAAGATCTCAAGAGGGTCCTGAATGGAAGGGACCACTCCTAAGTCATCGATGAATTTCTTCATCCATGCAGCTTCCTGAGCTGCCAGTGAGGCGGCAATGTACTCCGACTCTGTAGTGGATAACGCAACAACCTCCTGTTTCGAACTCTTCCAAGAGACCGCACCACCATTTAACATGAAGACATAACCGGATTGTGATCGAGAGTCATCTCGATCAGTTTGGAAACTCGCATCCACGTAACCTTTTACAGCGAGTTCCTCCTCACCAGACCCATATATTAGAAACATATCCTTAGTCCTCCTAAGGTATTTCAATATACTTTTAACAGCAATCCAATGACTGTTTCCTGGGTTATTCTGGTATCTACTTGTCAAGCTTAGAGCGCATGACACATCCGGTCTAGTACATATCATTGCATACATGATAGACCCAATAGCAGATGCGTATGGGACTTTCTTCATTTTCTCTTGTTCATCTTTCGTGGTGGGACACTGAGATGAACTGAGACTGGTTCCTCTTTGAATAGGTACCAAACCTTTCTTAGAGTTTTCCATCTTGAACCTTTTCAAGATTTTATCAATGTATGTACTTTGACTTAAACCTATCAATCTCTTGGATCTATTCCTATAGATCCCTATTCCCAATATGTATTGTGCATCTCCAAGATCCTTAATGGAGAAGCAACTCTTTAGCCAAGTTTTGACTCCTTGCATTGTGGTAATATCATTCCCAAATAATAATATATCATCCACATATAGTACAAGGAATATGATAGTGCTCCCACTAGCTTTCTTATATACACAAGCTTCATCACCATTTTTAATGAAGCCAAATTTCTCGGCTTCCTCATTAAAACGATGATTCCACATTCTAGATGCTTGTTTCAATCCGTAGATTGACTTCTTTAACTTGCATACCCTTTTAGGATATTTTAGATCAACAAAACCTTCAGGCTGGACCATATAGACATCTTCCATAAGATATCCATTTAGGAAAGCGGTTTTGACATCCATTTGCCATATTTCATAGTCATAATGAGAAGCTATGGCAAATAATATCCTAATAGACTTTAGCATTGCCACTGGTGAGAAAGTTTCATCATAATCAACCCCTTGAGTTTGAGTGAAACCTTTTGCTACAAGTCTAGCTTTATATGTATCCAAGTTTCCATGTATGTCGGTTTTCTTCTTGAAAAGCCATTTGCAATCAACTAGCTTAGAGCTAGGAGGTTGCTCAACAAGTTCCCACACTTGGTTTTCATACATGGATTGCATCTCGGTGTTCATGGCATCCTGCCATTTATCTTTATCAATCCTTGATAAAGCATCTTGGTAGTTTGTTGGTTCATCCAAATCAACCGTATAGCAACCATCTATGAGAAACCCATATCTCTCAGGAGGATTGCTAATCCTACCAGATCTACGAATGTCTTGTGTATTTTGATCATCCATTTGATCACTATCAACATTTTCATGTTGAGTGCTAGTGTCAACCAATTGTGTATCATCTACTTGATCTTGAACCTCTTCAAGATCTATCTTCCTTTCACTATTTCCTTCCATCAGGAACTTAGTTTCAAGGAATTCCGCCTTTCGAGCAACAAATACATTCTGCTCGGATGGATCATAGAAATAGTATCCCATATCATCCTTGGGATATCCTATAAAGATACACTTCGTGGATCGAGCATTCAACTTATTAGGGACGTAACGCTTAGGATAAGCTTCACATCCCCATACCTTTAAGTATGATAGAGATGGAGGTTTACCAAACCACATCTCGTGAGGAGTTCGTTCCACTTTCTTGGTTGGGGCCATATTTAAAATACGAGCCGCGGAGCTTAGACAATAACCCCAAAATGATAGAGGCAACGAGCTTCTTGCCATCATAGATCGAACCATATCCATTAGGGTTCGGTTCCTCCTTTCGGAAACTCCATTAAGTTGGGGTGTTCCAGGTGGAGTAAGTTGTGAGATAATCCCACAACTCCTAAGATGATCTTGGAAGGCATCGCTTAGGTATTCACCTCCTCTATCGGTACGAAGTACCTTAATTGTCCTATTGAGTTGATTTTGTACTTCGCTTTGATATTCTTTGAATGCTTCAAAAGTTTCGTCCTTATGTCTTAACAAGTAGACATATCCAAAACGACTGAAGTCATCAATGAAAGTAACGAAGTATCTTTCACCATTCCTAGCTATGGGCTTAAAGGGTCCACATACATCCAAATGTATTAATCCCAATAAGTCCTTAGCCCTTTCATAGGTCCCTTTGAAAGGTGCTTTAGTCATTTTGCCTTGTAAACAAGATTCACACACATCAAACGAGTCCATCTCATTTGATTTCAAGAGTCCATTCTTTTGAAGTGTATGCATTCGGTTCTTGTTTATGTGACCAAGGCGACAATGCCATAAGTAGGAATCACTCAAATCCCTTTTGAGTTTCTTGGTGCTAGTATGGTATATAGAGCTCGATGATGTGTCATCATGAACCAATTCATAAATTCCATTTGAAGGCGAAGCCTTGAAATAGAATACATTATCTTTAGAAACATGAATATCATCATCAATAAAATTAACAACGTAACCACATTGTCTTAAGCAAGAAATAGAAATAATGTTTCTACACAAATCCGGAGCATACAAAACATTTTCTAAAATAAGTTCCAATCCGCTTAGAAGCTTCAAAATAAAATCTCCTTGAGCTTTAACATGCACCTTTGCACCATTGCCCATATAGAGACTTGATGTTCCCGCCTTATGATCACTTCTTTTGAACCCCTGCAAAGAATTGCAAATATGAGTTCCACATCCCGTGTCTAATACCCATGTATTAGAAGAAGTAATACTAAGCTCTATATATACCATATACATATTACCTGAGGTTTGCCCTGCATCCCTCTTGTCCTTCAACTCCTTAAGATAGACCGGACAGTTTCGTTTCCAATGACCCATCTCACCGCAACCGAAACATGGGTCTTCTTTGGGGTTTGCCTTCTCGGCTACCTTTTGCTTCTTAGCCTTGTTGATGGTTGGGGTAACCATCTTCCCTTTCCCTTTGCCTTGATGGGCGGGTCCTTTTCTCTTGGCTACCTTTGGCTTAGAGGTGTTACCTTTTGACCCACCTTGATCGATTGCTAACACGGGTAAAGCCCTTTTACCCATGCTAGTTTCCGCCGTTCTAAGCATACCGTGAAGCTCACCTATGCTCTTATCCATCCCATTCATATTGTAATTAATTACAAATTGATCAAACCTTTTTGATAGGGAGTTAAGGATAAGATCGGTGGCTAACTCATTTGATATGTTTAGGTTAAGACGGTTAGCACGATCAATAAGGCTTTTCATCTTAAGGACATAAGATGAAACCGATTGGGTATCGTCCATACGACAAGCATGTAGCACCCGAACGGTCTCGAAGCGCTCGACACGCGCTTGTTGAAGGAACATCTCCTTCAATTGCGTTATCATGTCGTATGCACTATGATGCTCGAAATCCTTTTGGAGTTCGGGAATCATAGTCCCAAGCATTAGGCATGAGACTTGAAGGGAGTCGTGGCAATACTTATCGTAAAAGGCCATTGCCTCCTCATCATCCTCATCCGGTTGATCGGGAATGGGGTCCTCAAGTACATACGCTTTATCCTCTTGTTTGAGGACAATCCGAAGATTGCGGAACCAATCCATAAAGTTGGTATGGTTGAGTTTGTCTTTCTCTAAGAGAGACCTTAATGATAGGTTGTTAAGGTTAAGTGGTGCGTTTTGCATGTTGTTGTTGTTATTGGCGGCCATCTACAAAATTTAACAAAGTTCATTTAAGTAATGATTTTAAATTTAATAAACAATACCCTTTTAATTTGTTTTATTAAATATTAGAATCCAACGGTAAATCAAATTTCGGTTAGGTGACCTTTATCCCGTCATTTGATTTAGCTAGGTAGTCATAATGACAATTGCAATCCTTTTGCAACTTCTAATTTATGGGATCATGCAATCCTTTTGCATGGCATTTTAATCCCATCAACGCCTATTTGTTCATCATGCTTCGGTGACCCTAAGTTCATGATTCCCAAATCAAGTCGTCCTACTTGTGTAAACATGTAAATTCAACATACAAGTGGTTAGGTGATCTTTATCCCACAAGTGTGCGAAATTTACCTTATTCATATTAGTCCGCTCATGACGGTTAGGTGACCTTTATCCCGTCAAGAGTTTCTTAATATGTCTAAGTGTTTTCACAAAAGGATGGCATTAAACTTGTTTTAGCTTGTTTGTTAAAGGGATTTTGAGTTTTCGTTATTTCTAGTTTAGGAAAACTTTTGCACCATACACCAACATGCATTTAGTGTATGGTTTATTTGAAAATCCATTTTCATGTTTTGTAATTAAGCCAATTACTTGATATAAACCATTTTATATGTATGATCCTTATCATGTTCTTAATAACCGTTTATTAATGTCCTTTACCATTTCATTTAACCATTTAAATTTTCGTTTTGCATGTTATTAATAACGTCTAATTTAACCAATTAAATTTTAGTTTTGTTTGTTGTTAACTTGTGTGATTAACTTGTAGCATACAAACATACAATCCACAATCATACAATAAACAACCAAGCATGCAAGACCATATGTTCACAATCAAGCCATTTTTGGTAGACATTTGTTTAGCCGAAAACAAATGCCACCGGTTAAGGGTAATAATACAAAGTAGGAGATTTTAAATCTCCCACTTAATCTTGCATCCAAATGCTTCTTCTTTTATTCTTCAAGTCTTCATCTTCTTCATCATTTTACAAAATATATCCTAATACATTTTGTCTAAAAAAAAGAAAATACAACCTAATCTATTTTACATACCAAATATAAAATAAATTACATAACCAAATGAATTATTACATGCCAAATGAATAAATAATTTTACAAACCAAATTGAATGAATATTACAACTATTCAACCAAACAAATATCCATTCAAACACAAGGTCTTGGCTATGATTGTGAACATCAATATAACAACAAATATGAACCAAATGGCAAGTCCAAAACCACTTTTGGAACCCCTCCAAATTCGGCCTAAATGATAACCCATCCAAACCCGAACATTTTTACATTCTACCTTCATGCATGTTAATAGAATGCAAAGTTGGTGGGTTTTAAAGACCATAAATAAGAAGCATATTTCATAGACTTCGGCTCTAGATACCATTGATGGAATTCAACATAATAACAAGTTTCTTAATGTTAATGGAATCATGAAACCAATTTAGTTTAAGTTATAACAAGCGGAAGCATAATTACTAAGAAAACAAGTTTATATGCATAACCATTTAGATTGAATTCCATGTAGTTATCAAGTTATGAAATAATGCTTACAAATAACATAGAAGGAAGAAGATTATACCTCTTCTATGATGAGTTAAGAGCTGAATTTGGACAGCAATATGGATGATAAATATGATGGAATAAAGCCTCTAACTTGAAGCCTCAAGTGTGTAATACCCCAAGCTTTTAATGCACCAACACAACCTTTAATTTGTTAGGATTTTAGACACTTGAACACTTGATTTTTACAAGCAAAATCCTCTCTTTTGGGGCTGAAACAGTTCGACAGAAATGAAGGGAAAGAGAGCTTCAAAATGCAGTTTTTTTTGAGCATTTATCACATGTAAACTTTGGTCAAACTTTGGTATTAAAGCCCTTGCATTTTCCATGAGGAATCTTGTGTTAAAAGTAGCAAAATGGCATGTGTTTGTCATCCTTGGAGACACAAAATTCTGCATACACATGCCCTTTAAACAATAATATTTTTAAGTTTATAAAAGTTTATAAACTTGTTATAAACTTATGTATTATTATTTGTTACTTATACATTTTATAAAACCTTTTATAAAATGTAACACAATGCAATCATTTAAACCTATAAACAATTATATATAAATTATCCCAATAATTTATCTCAAGTGATTATATTTTAGAAACCCGATTTTCTAAAATCCAAGTGTCGCGTATTTGTTTAATCATCCAATCGTTAAGATCAAATACGTATACGGTGTCGGTAAGCTTGTTATTGGGTATGACCCGACTTGGATCATAACATATTGGCCACATTAATTTAATATGTCTCTCGGGCATACGAAATACCTTCAAAAATCTGATTGAGCAAACTACGAAGGAGTCTCTGAACAAATTACAAAGACTAAACTTGTACATTAAGAATCCTGATGATTCTGTTTCTGATGAAATCTTTAGCGAATACCTTGCTTCTGACTCCAAACTCTTGCGGACAAATCTTCTTCATCATCCATCGATATTAGAAATTCCAAGATATCATTGTATCTTTCATTATAAATATCCTCCATATTTCTGAAGATATTTTCATAACTAATCTTATCTAAAATCATTAATCTCTTCGTGCTATCAGTGTTACATCATATAGAAACTGTTAGTTTCTATATTCTGTAATCTTTCGAGCTTAAAATATGAATGTTATGGAAGTAATGTTGGGAACTGATGCATGAGTTAGTATAATATAATGACACTTTATCAACGTGATTATATTACAGTAAGTCATGCTGAGTTTCTAAATGGAACATGATGATTCACAGATTATAACGTCATCATGTGTCATGTTACATAACTCTTTCATTCTGATTAACTTCTGAACATATCAAGAAAATATATTCTTGATAGTTCTATTCTCAGTGATTCTGGTAATTTGACAAATCATATCGTGATATTACGTACTATTTTGTTTAGAGCATTAAGTTCATTCGAAACTTCATACTTACGAATTCTGGACCATTATTCGCTTAACTTAAGTCGGGAAGAGAAAACAAAAGCATAGAGCTTCGAAATATAAGGGAGAATATAAAGCCGATAACAACACATAAATTGCAAACCGTGTATATCAATGTTTATCGTAACATAAAGATACGGGAAAATTAAAAACACTATAACCCTAAGGTAATAGTAGAAGTTAACAGATTCCTCTGATGGTAAAAAAAAAAAGGAAGACAGAAGCGATTGTCAGAAGAAGGACAAGGATCAGTACTGGATTAAGCATTTTTACAATCTTTAGAAGTATGGATTAAGGAAGAAAGTATAAGAATGGTGAAAATTTCTTAATATATAAAGAAATTAAGATCTCTTTAATCAAATGCGGTCATCTGCCTTGATTGCTCTGTCGTATGTATATATATATATATATATATATATATATATATATATATATATATATATATATATATATATATATATATATATATATATATATATATATATATATATATACATACGACAGAGCAATCAAGGCAGATGACCGCATTTGATTAAAGAGATCTTAATTTCCATAAATCTAGAAGAATCAGATCTTATAGATTTCCAAGATTTTCTTTAAATCCCTTGAATTCCGGAATTCAACCATGACTACGTCAAAGGTTATGACGAACTCTATATCCCTATTACACTCTTTTGTGATAGCTTCATTCGTACTCTTCGAAAAATCGAATTGTTTTATCTATATTACACAATGTTGATAAAACTTTATTTATCAACTCATATTCGTCATAAAAAAACATTTTTATGGTTAACCATGACGACCTCACTCAAATTTTGAGTCGAAATTTCTTTAACGGGTAGGTACTGTGACGACCCGAAAATTTTCGATCAAATTTAAACTTAATCTTTATATGAATTCGACACGATAAGCAAAGTCTGTAATATAGAGTCTACAAAATTTTTGAACTATTTTATGAAATCATTTGACCTTTTACTATTTTCGACGATTCACGAACATGTGTTGGTAAATAGATATGTATATATGTAGGTATACATGTGAATATAAATAATAGCATATATGATATTTGAAAATAATAAAATATAATTAAATATATAAAATAAGATACAAAATAATTAAGTGTAATTTAAAATGAAGTTATATATAAATATATATGAGTTCTATGTAAAATTATAATATTGTATTACATATAAAATGTATAAATAATAAATAGTTAATAAAAGTTATTATATATGTACCTAAGTAACAATGTGTATATATATTAAAACAAATTAAAATATATTCGTTATGATAATATTATTACTTTCATTATTAGTAAAATAAAAATCTGTATTAATAATATTATGTTATAAATATGAAATTTGATATTAATATTATTATTATCACAAATGATATTAATGTTGTTATAATTAGTAGTATTATTAGTATTTTGAATATTATTATTATTACTATTTTTATTAATATCATTATTATTATCTAATATTATTATAATTATTATTAAAATAATTATTAGTGTTATTATTAATATTTTTAGAAAATAATTCATTTTATGGTTATTAACATTAATAATTTGCTTATTACTATTTTATTATTATTAATATCATTATTATTGATTATTAATATAATTATAATTATTAATATTAATAATACATTTACTAGTTTTTAGAATTTGTTTTATAAACTATAAATCAAAGCATAATCGTAAGAATCTGTTTCTTGTTGCTATCATACAATATCCAAATTGATTTCCTATCTCTTAATTGAATAACAAAATGAATTCAAATCCAAGAACCCAACAAAATCAGTTGAGGGTTGTTATCAACTTTACATTTTTTTATTTATTTTATTTCTTCTTTTCTTCTAATTGAACAATTTACATACTTCTTGTCTGCTAAATCCAACTGGATGATTCCTGTATCATTATCAAACAAACAAAAAATTGAGAGATACATAAATCAGATAATTGAATTCTGTTTCCAATCACGATTAAACTTTTCAACTATTGTTTCTTGTCTATGAGAATCAAAGGACAACAGATAAGAACAACGAATATTTTTGAGTACAATTTGTTACACATCTCTGTCAATCTTTATTCTTTCAGTACTACAAACAATCGATCATTGGAAGGATGACAAATTATGTTAGTAATCAACTTCATCTTTCTTCTGTTCTTTATTCCACTAGTTTCGATTCCATTCACTACCAAACAACTCTCAATCAATGTTGTTGCTGTTTAAATTATTCAATTACACCATATAAACCTCAGCTACTGCTATTCAAGAAAGAAAAATAGAAAAGAAGAATGAAACAAATATTAATATTATTCAACAAATTCTGTTACCCATCGTGATCATGCTTTATGTATTCTTACTTCTTTCTCCTGTCTTCATCTCTTGCTCGAATATCTTGTCGACACACGTCTTCTTTATATAACAAACGATTGCCTCAAATTATTGGGAAAAGTTATTCGATTACTACATCACCTTCATCTTCAATTAAATATCGCCACCTTGAGACCCAAAGACCACCAGGAAACCCCATCACAACCGCCATTCCAAGAATCCACCCTACATATTTTTATTCCCTTCTCTTCTTTCTTTTATTGCTATACGAAATATCCTCTGGTCCTTCATTCTGTTTTGTTTCCATTGTCGTCACAAGTGGCTGTTGTTGCAGTTGTTTATCACCGTGATTACCACCATCATCTCCACTACCAACCATTTTCTTCTTTCTGTCGTACATCCCCTGCTATACCTTTTTTGTTTTCTAACTTTGAAAGGAAAAACAAACTTAAAACACCACAAAACCACTAATCTAATTTTTGTTCATACCTTTCTTCATATTACCTTTCTTTCTTTTCTTTGTACACTCGATCAAACCATTTGTTTTCCCTGCTAGACAACTGTTTCGGTACGAAACCAAAAGGAACCAAATATTATAAATGTTTCTTCTTTCTTCTTCATTCTTCTCGATTGATACAGCTGCCGTTATACAATTTTGATTGCAGTTCCTTCTTGCTGCTTAGTTCCTTTCTGTTTTCAATTTCTGTTGCAACTCCAGCTATTTCGTTTTCGTCAGATGGAACAAAACATCAAATCAGATGATGATATATATTTATAGTTTTAGTGAATTATCAAGTTTGATATGGATTATTAATAGCACTCAAATAAGCAAGTGGGTCAAGTTAGGAATTCTGGCCGACAAAAGTGAGTCATTCCAAAAGTAGGCTTATCATTTTTTGTTGTTGTTCTTTTCCTTTTAATCTAGCAAACATGGGATTCCACTGGAGATAGGTTACATCGAAGTCATGCCAGGAACAAAGAACAAACCGGACTAGGACTGTTTGTTGGTTGGGCCACAATTATGGCATTTTTGGATTTTTTGTTTCTTTAAAAAGTGATGAAGTTTTCCACAAACATAAAGGATCCAAGAATTCTGTTGAGTTTTAAAATGCTGTGATGCAATGATGAGGGTTATACGTTTCTGTTCTTTTCCTTTTGGCCGACTCACTTTAGCAGATTATAGGATCCTATTAACATTTTATATTAAATAAGTGGGAATAGAATTCTTCAATTTACCGACACCCACTAGTCCCCTTTAATCATATAGTCTAGAATGATGATAATGAAATATGATTTCGTACATGAGAAAGGTGTACTGTATTTAAAAGATATCGCATGTACATTACAGGTGGGTATAGGATTCGGGCCCATTTGTACCATGCAGCATTTAAATCTTGTGGTCTATCAAAATGATGAATTTTATTGTTTTATGATAAACTAATGAACTCACCAACCTTTTGGTTGACACTTGAGAGCATGTTTATTCTCAGGTATGAAACGCTGTGCATTTGCTCATATTAGAGATATTACTTGGAGTCATTCATGACATATTTCAAAAGACGTTGCATTCGAGTCGTCGAGTTCATCAAGATTATTATTAAGTCAATTATAGTTGGATATATTATGAAATGGTATTCATGCCGTCAACTTTCGATGTAAATGAAAGTTTGTCTTTTAAAAACGAATGCAATGTTTGTAAAATGTATATTATAGAGGTCAAGTACCTCGTGATGTAATCAACTATTGTGAATCGTTTATAATGTATATGAACGGGTCCTTTCACTAGGCGCCTATCTCAAGTTACCTAAATCCCTTAGACCATGCTCTGATACCATTTGTAAAGACCCAACCCGTTATCCAATCGAAAACGTAACAATATTGTTTTTTTACAGTACAGTAAATCTCAGTTCATCTGGACGGCGTCCAGTTATCTGGACGGCGTCCAGTTGTGAAGGCCAGGATGGCGTCCAAGCAATCTGGACGCCGTCCAAATGGTCTTCCAGCTGCTGTCCCTAATGCCCATTACACACGAACGGAAAACACGTTTCCCGACACTTTAAACGATACGGTTTTCACAACATGTTATAATAATTAAAACAAAGAGATTTCCATAATAAAAATGAGTTTTACAACACCAGGCCCACAACGACATGTTTTACGAATTTCGTACAAAATACAAGTTTCGACCTCGAAAGAGTTTAAGTTCCAAACAACTACGAGCATGATGTTTGGGAATAAACTACCCAAATCCTAGGCCGAATCCAAAATATATTCCAAGCAAGCATCAAAAGGGAAATCATCTAATCCCGAGCATACCCTTGCCAAATCCGCCTTCGCACCTAAAAATGTAAACAACGAGAGGGTAAGCTAAATGCTTAGTGAATGCAATACTTATACATATACATACGTAATTTACCTATGCACATACCCAAACACAACACGTATGAAAACGTATAAGAAATCTAGCATCCCCACATACAACATTCAACAACGTTAGTATACACTTCAACACAAATAATATACTAGATCCATACAATGCATAAACATAACAAACCGTTCCCCGCTATGGCACTACCGACTCGTAGACGACCAATAACGTTGAGTCTCACTCGTATGATGTCACCGACTTGTGAATCATCATAAGGTGTCACCGACTTGTGAATCACCAAAGGGTGTCACCGACTCGTGAACTACCCACCAATAACTATGGGTCACCGACTTATGAACGCCATGTAACATCACCGACTTGTGAAGCACCACCAATAAGTGTCACCGACTTGTGAACACTATGAAGTGTCATCGACTTGTGAATCACTTCCCCGACTTAAGGTGCCACCGACTTGTGAATCACCAACCAACTACTAAGGGTCACCGCCTCGTGAACCACCATGAGGTATCACCGACTTGTGAGTCACCTAACAAAATACTAAAGGGGTTCACCACCTCGTGAACCACCATGAGGTGTCACTGAATTGTGAGTCACCTAACAAAATACTAAAGGGGGTCACCGCCTCGTGAACCACCATGAGGTGTCACCGACTTGTGAGTCACCTAACAAAATACTAAAGGGGGTCACCGCCTCGTGAACCACCATGAGGTGTCACCGACTTGTGAGTCAACTAATGAGACACTACCGACTGTAGTTCTCTTCACCCATAACCTCAATAAGTCCCCATCTTGTGAAATAACGCCCAACACTCACGATGTGGCACCTAAGGCCCATATCGTGTACGAGTAAATAAACCACATACATACATGTATAAATATTCCACTCACCTAGATTGCAAGAAAGGCAACTCCGGCTTGAGCTCCTAATCATCCAACGTGAATCACCTAGATAATTCACAACAAATAAGCTAAACACTCTAGCTTATGCCCAAAACACCATAAGTGCAAATTTGACCCGTTTGCACATACTTCCCTTTTACCAAGTCAAAACTCTCCCAAAACACTCATAATCACAATTAACTAGCGATTATGTTCTAACACCATGTTTTATTCAAATCTCAAGTGTTAAACACTTATTGTGTCCAATTTGACACAAACCCTAATTTTGACCCATTTCAAAATTAGTCAACCAAAATACACCCAAGTGTATTTCAACACGTCCAAAATCACTAAACCTAGTGATTAACTCATTTTGCAAGTCTTGAACTTGACCAAAACATCAACCAACCCAAAATCCACCAACGACACTATAAAATCCGATTACTAGCATCACTAAACTCACTTCATGAGTCTAAATGGGTTTATCAACAAGTTAAGTTCAAACCCTAACTTTGAATATCAAATCAAACAATGAAATTCAGAGTTAGAACTTACCACAACAACCAAAATGTAGCTAGGAGCAAGATGAACAACTTTAAAACCCGAGATTTGGTGAGAATCCAACTCCTTCTTCTCCAAATCAAGCTCTCTCTCTCTAAACTCCTTCTCTCTCTCTAGAAATGGATGAGAGTGTTTGTGTGGGTGAAATGTGATCCACAAATGGATCTAGATCAGTTTTGAGGGCTCCAAACTGACACCCAAGTGATTTGACCAAAATGCCCCTTTTTTAAAACTAAGTAAAACAGATGACCCGTCAGTACATCTGGACGGCGTCCCAAATATTGGACGACGTCCAATCCTTCTTTACTGGACGGCGTCCCACAGCTTGGACGGCGTCCCAATTAGCTGGAAATGAAAACAGGGTGTTACATTAACCAAAAGTTGACCAATACAAAGTCAACAAACACCCACAATTTAATGTATCAAAATAAAATGCAAGTTAATGTTTAACAAAAGCTGCCATCATAAATATGCAGACTCTCTAAGCACAGCGGAAGCAATCAATCATGAACCTGCGAATAAAACATGCGAGTAAACAGTCAAGAAAAATGTTGAGTGAATTATAGGTTTAATATTGCAAACAATATTAAATTTAAACCATAAGAATTTATGTTTGAAAACATAAAGACCCATTTTGGACCACAAAATTATATGCTCGAAAACATATAAAAATATTATTCCATTAACCCGTGAGCCACATGGTAATAACTTAACAACTCCATACCCTTAACAAAACCAATATAAAAATATACATTGAACAGGTGTATCTTCCAAATTACAAAGTACTAATACATTCCGTCTGCAACTGCTAGCGCGACTAGCACGAAATGGAGCTGTCAGGCCTGATAGATCTATCTACAGGATTCGCGTTCACCAGTAGAAACCAGTGATTAAAATTACCAGATTAGAGAATATTTTTGTTCGTCTTACAATGAATAATTTAAACCAATTTCCACTTGTGTCCAATATGTAAAATAAATTGCATGTATTCTCATCCCAAAAGATTTAAAATAGAAAAATGGGACTATAACTCACCTTAACGAAATCGAAGTAACAACACATAAATGTGAACCGCAAATGATAAAGTGATCAATAATGAGCACAACGCCGACCTATAAATAAAGCAGGTCAATATAAATAACTAACTTAGGCCAAGTATTAGTATGATAGCTATAGTACTTGTTGCAAATAAGCATAGAGAAACACTCGGTATGTTTCGGTATGATCAGGACATCGTATATGTAACGACCTTGGATTTTCCAAACGTTTATTTATTAATAATTGTTATTATTAATACTTGTGATAAAACGAATGTATGTTATTACATTTACATGTTGCCATGATTGCCCGTACTTGACTTTAGTTGCCTGTAACGTCTTTGTGACACGCAAAACTTACACGAATAATATTTTCAAGTATTATTTACATTCATGATTAAGTTTTATTAATCATTTTAATTAACTAAAGTTGTTAGTTAATTACTTGGGCTTTATTTGGGTTTACTTGTTAATTACATACATACTTGGGCTATTAATTGAACTTGGGCTTTATTAGTGTAATGGACTCATGATATTGGGCTTATAAGCCCACCCTACATTTTAAGTGGACTAACTAGCCCACTCTTACATGTAAGTATCAAATTAAATGGAAACTAGTTAGTTTAATGCTTAAGAATCTAGTTACAACTCTTTCCCATGAACACACCCCCTAATGACCAACTTTTAAAGCCTTTACATGAAGTAATCTAGTGGATGTTTTCCTTCCCCCTTGACCCATGGGAACCGTCAGCATTAGCAAGGATATGGGGGGATTTTGTTTCACTTTTGCATTACTTACTCACAAGTATCTCTCACATTTCAAACACACACTCTTCCTTGTATCTTATTTTTCTCTCATTACTCTCTCAAGTTTCTCTCTTATTCTTGTAAGTAATAAACTTTTCTTCTTCCTTTCTTGCTTACAAAAACCGAAACTTACACCCTAAATCATCATCATCATTTGTTGTTTGCTACTTGTTCTTGATTATTATTTAGTTACATGTATTTGTTAGTTACTTTACTTACTAGTTTCCAAGAACCAAACTTTCTAGTTTGATTCTTCATTTTATCTTGTTATAACAAGAACAACAAGAACATAAACTTACTAGTTATGTTCTACATATACTTTCTTAAAGGATTGCAAGTTCATGTGTTGATTAAAATCATACTTGTGATTCATGAAGTAAACTTTAAAGTTTACTTTCTTAAAGATCAAACTTTGGTTTGAATCTTTAAAGTATGAACAACCATGAACAAATTACTTGTTTACTTAGTTTACTTCTTCATTTTATACACTTTAATTTCATGTTTGTTGTTGTTATTGGTCAAGTACTACAAGTTAGTCTTGATCTCATACTTTCTTGAAACTTAAAGTTAACTTTAAAATGTTTAAGAACATAGAAGTGTAACTCTTTAGTTATAACTTCATACACTTGTGTCAGATTTAACTTAAATAACTTTAGATCTAGACTTTTGGGTCATGGATCTTCAAGATCTAACTAAGAACTATGTTCTACATCTTAAGATCTTGATTAGTTAGTTTACTTTCAAGTTTATAGTTCAATACTACTTTTATATTTCATGTATGTGTTAAATCTAAGACTTTGATGTAACTTTGGTTCATCAAAACACTTGCAACACTTAATTGAGTTGAGCTTCATGTCTTAGACTTACACTTGGGTTATGATGGTCAAACCATGGTAAAGATGATGTAAATACATCAATGATTTGTACACTTGAAGCTATAGGCATCAAGGATGAGAATCATGATGAACATCAAGCACCAAACTCACCGGAACCCATTATTTTTCTGCTTTCTGTCTTCTACCTACTGTTTTCTGGTTTCTGTAACAGACCAATACACCTGGGCTACTGTAACCTCTATTTTCAGATAGATCTATTCGAGTAGATAACTTTTCATATAGGACTCTTCTTAATCCGAGTTACGGTTTAGGATTTATGGCCCTCCGATCGTCACTATGTCCTTTTAACGTTGTGCAGAAATTTCTGACCTACTCGCACTTAGACCGTCGCCACGGTCAAACGAAGACGAGTTTGCTTCTGTAAATTTTACCACACTTAAAGGACTCATATATGGAGCCATGGCCACTGGTCTCACCTTATTTCAGTAAGGGTAGAGGCCGTGGTGACTGATCAAAGTCAGCCCTTGTTTTAAACTACTTTCATAAATGAAACTTACCTTACACCTTTTATTAAATGATGAATGATGATGACCTTTAAGACCTTATTTATATAATTTTAAACCTTTTCGGACGATTTACTGACTTAGTACAATTTGACTTAGGTTGAGGACCCGTTTGGACGACCTTCATTACTTGCTTACTTTCCGAGTCATACTTTACCGCTACTTTATCATTGTGAGTTATAGCATTCCCTTTTTACTTTAACTTATTTTGGGAACTGAGAATACATGCGGATTTTATGTTTTACATACTTGGCACGAGTACTTAAACTTTATATATGTGTGGGTTATATAATGGCAGAAACATTCCCTTTAGCTCGGTAACGTTTAGTCATTGGTTTTTGAACCGGTGAACGCGAATCTTAGATATGGATCCATAGGGTTTGACATCCCTACTCGGGCTAGTCGCGCTAGCATTTAACGAGTGTTTAATACTTCGTAAACATACGCACTTGCCAAGTGTACTTTCAGGGGGTATAAACGTTAAGTTAGTTACCAAGTGCCCACGGTTAACATATACTTTATCATACTGTTTTGAAACGCTCTTTGTAGCACTGAAATCTCGTGGCCTACCTTACATTACTGTTATACTTAAACTATAGCTCACCAACCTTTGTATTGACATTTTTAAGCATATTTTTCTCAGGTGCTTAAGGTTATTTGCTTCCGCTGTCGTGCTAGTCTTGCCGTAGACACCCGCTGCTCTAGTGTTATCACCGCATGAACTGTTTATCTTGCATTCAAACTTTAATACTTTTGAACTATGTTTTGTAACGACCTAAGGGTCTCATACATTTATTCATGCTTGCTATTCGTAGAAGCATACTGTTGGTGTAAAACAATAGACGTCGGTTATGACGTCATCTTTTTATCGTGAATGCAACTTCTTTTATTACAGCATATAGTACTTAACCTTGTAATGATCCTGTTGTTGATGATTCGTACACGATGATTTTGTACGGGGCATGACAGTATAACCCGTACTTTCTATTTTTATCAGGTTTCCATTTTTGGAAAGTTTTTATTTTAGGAAAGTTTCTATTTTTAGAAAGTTTTTAACTTAGGAGAGCTTCCTTAATTAGAAAGTCCACAAAAGTCAACTGAAAGTCAAAGTCAACCGAAAGTCAACTCAAAAGTCAACATTGGTCAAACTTAGTCAACATTGAAATTAATGTGTAAATTATATTAATAATATAAGTTATAATATTATTTAAAGTCATATATGTATAATCATGTCATATCATAAGTTTAATTAAATTAAATTGAATTATTAAAGTTAACATAAGTTTAAATGATATAATTAATATAATATATGTATTTAATTAATTAATTAAATATTAATCATAATATAAGTATTATTAATTAATAATACATTTTTAATCATATCATAAGTATTATTAATTAATGAAATATTAATCATACCATAAGTTTTTTATTATAATTATTAAATCATAAGTATTTAATAATTAAATTATAATTAAATAATAATTAAGCCTTATAATAAATAAATGATTAATTAATATTTATTATAAGTTTTGATATAATAATCCCATAACATAAGTTTAATACTTATCATAAGTATTTTGCATTAATAATAAAAGTATTATTAACCATAAGTTTAATTAAATGTATAATTAATCATAATATAATTAATAAATGATATAATTAATAAATGATATAATTAATATATATATCATAAGTCTTAATTAAAAATAATTACTTTTATGTCATAAGTAGTTTAATAATAATAAAAATCATTATTTATATCATTAGTTCAAATTTTATAACCATAAGTTTAATTAAACGTTCGTCGGGTAATAACTTGAGCCCCGGGCGTCGGTTTTCGACGAGTCTTATATATATCCTCGTCTAAACAAATCACCTGACACTTTAGTGTACTCAAGAACACCCTAAATTCAGTCCCCAAGTTGTGGCCTACAGGCATGAATCAACTTGGAACATTAATCCGTTCAAAATCTTGTTTTGCCATTCCGGGTGATCCGTGGCTCGGATTTCGATGTCCCGAACATGAATGTTCATCCAATCATCAATCCTAACCCACTAGTACACCCTAGAGCCTTCAAAAATGGTCACAAAGTCGGACTCCAACTGATTACATTCGTTTTTATATTTTAATCTCATGAAAACACTAAATCAAGCATAACTTTTGATCCGGGACTCGAAATAACATAAATCCAAAGTCCAAAATTATTGTCTTGATGAGAGGAACTCATCTAAACACTTTAATTTATCAAAAACAACAGTTAGATGTACTTATTTCATCAAAAAATCCGCTGTCCCAATTTAATCAAACCGAAAACATACACAAACGAGCATTTCTACGCATACAATCATCAATACAACAATACAAAAGTACTATACAATCATAATAACAACAAAAACAGTAAAAATGAATAGAAATCAAAAAGTTAGAGTTAAGGTTTATACCCTAATCGAGAAAATAAAGGTATAAGCGTGTAGAGAACAATGAGGTGAATCCGATTAACTAAAAGCCCTTTGAAATGATCAACAATTTGATGAAGATGATGATGATATTGGATGGTGGTGGAGACGGCTCCAAATGGGAGAAGAGAGGAAGAGAGAAAAAAATTATAAAGTGATTTAGGGTGAAATGAATTTGAAATGGTGATTTAGGATACTATTTACAAAAATGCACCAAATTACCCCCTACATGGGGTTCTGAAAGGACCCGTCCTAATCCATCTGGACGAAGTCTTCAACAGTTGGTCCCATTGCGAGGTTCTGACTTCTATATGCCATGAACGACTCCATGTAATATGAGCAAATGCACAGCGGAAGATTTCTTTCACACCTGAGAATAAACATGCTTTAAAGTGTCAACCAAAAGGTTGGTGAGTTCATAAGTTTATCATAAAACAATAAAATTAATCATTTTGATAGACCACAAGATTTAAATCCTGCATAGTATAAATGGGCCCGAATCCTATACCCACCTGTAATGTACCTGCGATATCTTTTAAATACAGTACACCTTTTTCGTGTACAAAATCATCTTTCATAAATCTTAGTAATCGTACACATATCTCGTGCACAAAAATAACATACACATAACCTCTGTATAAAATCATTCTCTCGATATATAACATTCACATCAACTGGTGGCAATTATCATGTCCACATAATTCAATGGTGGCAATTATCATGTCCACATAATTCAATGGTGGCAATTATCATGTCCACATAATTCAATAATAATCCGCAGAACTTCTGTCTGCATAATAATTCATTCGAGGAATCTTTTGCTTGTGTCTATCTCGTCAAACATTTATAAAAACATTTCATGTATTCGCAGTTCAAAATATATTTCAAAAACATTTAATAAATCAGTTATAAAAACAGCGCATTTATTCTCAGTCCCAAAAATGTAAAGAGTAAAAGGGAATCAAACGAACTCACCTAATGTATTTTGTAGTAAAAATACATATGACGATATTGAACAATACTGGGTTGGCCTCGGATTCACGAACCTATATCATTTGTGTGTGTGTGTGTGTATATATATATATATATATATATATATATATATAATTGTAATCGAACAAATTTATATATGTAATTAGTTATATAAATTTTATATTAAAATTTATAGATTTCCTTAATAAATTAGGTATATTTATTTTATATATAAAATTATTAATATTATTAAGTTATATGTATTGAGTATAATTGTCATAGTTATTTTATAAATTAATAATATTAAATAAAAAGTTGAATTACTATATAAAATAATAATTTTAATAACAATAATTATAAATAAAAAAATAATGAAGTTCTAATAATAACTATAATGTTAAAAATAGTAGTAATAATCTCTACAATAATAATAATAATAATAATAATATAACTTAAACATATCAAATTATATATATATATATATATATATATATATATATATATATATATATATATATTTTATATAAGAAGTAATAATATTACAAATATTAATATTAATATTAATAACAATAATAATAATGAAAGTAATGACAATTATATTCAAAATTATAATTTAATATAATACCATTTATTATTAATGTAATATTATATTATGTGATGCCATTTACTGGTTAATCAATATTTATATATTTTATTTATTTATCTAATAGAAATCTTATATAGACTTATAATAATATATATATATTTATATATTTATATATTTATTTTAACAGTAACTTAATTATCTTAATTATTACACTCCAATTAATTAAAGTATTCTTTATTAAATTATAATATAATATATTCTTATATTTATATTTATATAATATTTATACATATTTATTTACAAGCAATGTTTCGTGAATCGTCGGGAATAGTCAAAGGTTAAATGAATGTATGAACACAGTTTTAAACTTTTTGAGATTCACCTTAACAAACTTTGCTTATCGTGTCGGAAACATATAAAGATTAAAGTTTAAATTTGGTCAGAAATTTCCTGGTCGTCACAGGTTCGGCCAATCCACGGCATGGGGGTGGTCCCCACTAGCCTAATTTTATAAAATGTTAATTAGCTTGTGGCCCGAATGCTCGAACGAAACCCGAAACGCGAAAACACCGTTACGCGATTAAATATTCAGAGAGACAGCGCATACGCGAAAAATAAAATATATAAACACTATATATAATCATATGACATAAAAATATCATATTTAAAATAATTGGGATTCAAAAATCTCAAAATTCGGACCGTGTGTTTGAAAACCGAAAAGATTCGCTGGATAGAAATCCACGACACGTAGAAACGTACAAATTTAAATATGAATAGAAATATTCATATAACACATAATAATTAATATATTATTACAAAAATATTAATATAGGTCATGGAAATGACGTGGCACGAATAACAAATAACGGACGTTAAATAATAAACGGTAAAAGATAACAAAAAAGTAGGGTCGTGACAAGTTGAGTCAAGTCACGTGGCAATAATTTTCAGCAAAGGTGTGCGAGCAATATTGTACTCCTTACGAAATCTCCAAGATGAAGCGTGTAAAGACCCGTCCTTATCCATCCGGACGAAGTCTTCAACATCTGGTTCCATTGCGATGATCGGCTCCAAGTAAGGTCCTTAATATGAGCAAATGCACAGCGGAAGGCTTAATTCGTACCTGAGAATAAACATGCTTTAAAACATCAACATAAAGTTGGTGAGATATATAGGTTTGATGCTAGCAGCGTTATAACTATGGACCACAAGATTTCATATACATACATAATACACTCGCAAGTGTATGGAAAAGTCGTTGAGCACTTGGTAACCATACTTAACATTTAAATCACAGCAGCATATTCTTAAATAAACCCTACACCGTACCAAGTGTAGTAACGAAACGAAGTACTGTGCAACCGTTAAAAACTGGTCGTCCAGCCCGGTTGGGGTTGTCAGGCCCGATAGATCTATCAACAGGATTCGCGTTTACGCTCCTCACGTAAATATTAGCTACCAAGTATAAAGAAATATGCCATGGTACAACTCAACGTAGATTTTATTTTGATCACTTGTGTCCATAACGTAAATCATTTATAAAAACAGCGCATGTATTCTCAGCCCAAAAATATTTAGAGTTTAAAAGGGAACTATATACTCACCATACTGTATTTTGTAGTAAAAATACATATAACATCATCGAGCAAGTATAGGGTTGGCCTCGGATTCACGAACCTATATCATTTATATATATTAACATTTATACTTGTAATCGAACAAATTTATATTATTTTTATATTAATAACTTGTATGTTTTATAAGTTCATTTTATATATATTTTAAATAAATAAACATATTAATTTTGTTATGTTATATTTATATTTTATATAACTAATATTTGTTATAATGATAATAATACTGCTAGTAGTAATATTAGTAATCCAAATAATGATAGTAATAATAATAAATGAAAAAATAATTTTAAGGGTAAAATAATAATGACAAAATGAAAATTTTACTAATAATGATTCTTTTAATTAATAAAATGGTTATAATAATAATAATGATACTAGTAGTAAATAATAATTTTAATAATCATATAGTTGTAAAAATAATACTTTTTAATAATAATAATAATAATAATAATACTAATAATGATAATGATAATATTATAATACTTTATGTTAATGATAATAATAATAATTTTTAATGATTATGATAATGATAATAATAATAAAGTTAATAATAAGAAAGTATACCTTTAAAGTATTTTCTAAAAAGAGTTGCAATTCCAGGACTCGAACTCTCGACCTCTCGCTTGACCCATAATACTCTTAACCATCCAACTATTTCTCTTTATCTGATTAAGTCACCATTTAAATATATATATAACTTGTTTTCGTAACCTCATTAGAAGTGGGTAGCAACAGGAAGGTATTTGCACCTTATGGCTCGTTTTATTATTGTTACAGGCCCAATTAACAGTTTTACTAGCCCAACATCAGCTTTTCTTGATAATTTAAAAAAAAAAAACTTAGTAGCCTGGGTTCGAACCCAGGACCTTCCGTTCCTTACAAAGGCTCCTTACCATCCCTCTATTTTTGTCTTTTTGGTTTTAACTTATGAATTGTTTTTATTTAACTCGTGTTCCTGCTTTCCCATTTTCTTCAAAAACTACACCCAAAACTATTCACTGTCTCCTTCAGTTTTATCATAATCATACTCGATACCCTCCCATAATCACCTTCTAATCGTAACAGTATCACTATCCATGTTCATCATTCATCAACCATATGGAAGCCATCATCAATCTTCGTAAAAAAAAATAATAAAAAAAAATTATAAAACCGAAAGTCATCTTCTTCATTACAATTCATCATTTTTCCTTATCTTCTTCTTTCATCACCCTCTCGTTACCACTATCATCTTCTCATGCTCGCTGTTAGAAATAAAAAAAATGGTGGTGACGTTCGTGACTAAAAAAATACTACGGTCTTTGTGGGAATGGTGTTGGTTTGGTTATGGCCTTTGATGATAGTAAAAGAAACAAAACGAACAAGAACAGTGATAGGTGCTCGGTTAAATATCGACGGTGATGGTTGTCGATAGTTACAAGGGTGATCAAGGTCGATGTTTTAGAAAGGAAAAAAAATGGTGACCCACGATGGAGATTAGGAGAGAAAGAGATAGATGGCTCGAAGTTACAAGGTGGTAGCGGTTTGGACGAGTAATGGTGATCAAAGGTTGCAGAGAACAAAGATGATTGTAGCGGTTGATGGGGTGGTGATTCAGGGATTCCTTTTGAAATAGGAAACGAAAGCAATCGTTGTTCATGGTGGCGTGAGGAAGGTAACCCGTGGTGGTTTGTGGTAGTAAGAATGGTGGAAAAAGTGATTAGTGGTGGTGATAGAACATGGTGGTGAAACGGTGGTTAGGGTGACGATGGGATGAAGGATAATTGATGACGGCCGAAGATGATAATCGTGGTGGTTATCCGCCGTTTGGTAATGAAGGTTAGAGATATTAGAGATGATAGATGAAGAAGAAAAAGTTGGTTTTTACCAATGCATATGAATCTGTATGCTATGTATATATATAATTGGGATTAAAGAAAAAGAACAAACAAATGAACACATGAACACAGTGTTATGCACCAATCTTCAACTTTTAAATAGTAATTTAAATAAATATCTAGTAATTTAAGAACGTGGGTAATTATTAGCCGTCGCCTTTCACGGACTAAATTTCGCTATCCGTTGTTAATTAGTGACGGATAAAAGTCTTCAGAAAAGTCCCATATTTTTAAATTAACCTCCTTTATTTATTTCAGTCATTACGGTATAAAATTCGGTCATTAACTATTAAAAATTTATGTTAACTATTCACTCCCAACCCCAAGTAAAATATAAAAGAAATCTTATAATTTAACAAATAACTCCTAAATACATTTTTAGTGAGTGTAAAATTTATAGAACTCATTTTCGGATTACCGTTAATTTTAAAATCTCAGAAGTTCATTTTACCTTGTTTACCATCAATTAAATGGCAAATGAGTGCTACTACCCTTTACTTAATAAATTCAAAATCAAATATATATTCAATGTATTTTATTAATATATCTTGATACGTTATAAGTTATATAATTTTTCAAATTACATTTCGAATTAATATATATATATCTATATTTTTAAATATATATGTATCTAATAGTTGTTCGTGAATCGTCAGGCATGGTAAAAAGGGTAACTAGTTATCCGAATATAGATTTCAAACTTTCTAGACTTAACATTAAGGTTTTTGCTTATCGTGTCGGAAACATATAAAGCTTAAGGTTTAAATTTGGTCGGAAATTTCCGGGTCGTTACAGTACCCCCCCGTTAAAGAAATTTCGTCCCCGAAATTTGGTAGAGGTTGTCATAAATAACAATAGGAATGTTTTCATAACGAATATGAGGTAATAATAGAGTTTTATCATTATTGGAAGATATGGATAAAACGATTCGATCATGTGAAGCGCACGAGTGAAGCTATCACAAAAGAATGAAATGAGTGAATATAGAATTGTTTTAACCGATGACGTGATTAGGATTGATCTTCAGAATTTAAGGGATTTAAAGAAAATCTTATGTAATAAGATTTGGTTCTTCGATGATTTAGGAAACAAGATCTCCTTTGATTTAATGCAGTAATCTGTTTCGATTTCTTTGTCGGATATTTTACTATAAAACTACTCCCTTCATTTCTTCTTCCCGTCCTCGAGTCAAGCGAGCAATGATCCGAAATTTGTAGGTATGTAATTCAAAATGGACATAGCTAATGTTCTAAGAAAGAAATGGTAATGGAATGATTTTGATTTGTTAAATTACCAGAATACCCTGGAAGAATAGAACTATCAAGATGATATATTCCTAATATGTTTGGAGATTGAATAGAGTGTAAGAGCCGTGTAATATGGCTCATGATGATGGTACTGTGAATCATCACATTCCATTAGAAACTTAACATGGCTTAATGTAATATAATGAAGTTGATCAAGTTTCATTATATTATACTAATTCATGCATCAATTCCCAACACTACTCCAAAACATTCATATTTTAATTTCGAAGGTTTCAGAATTTAGAAACTAACACAGTTTCTTTTATTTAATAACGCAGATATTACTGAAAGATACATGATCGCAGATAGGAATAGTTGTGAAAATATCTCCTGAAATATGGAGAATATGTATAACAGAAGATATGAAGATATCTTATAATATCTAAGATAAGATAATGATGAAGAATATCATCCGGAAAGGTTTAGAATATCGAGTAGGGTTTTTACTAATGGTTTCAGCAGGTACTGAATCGTTTGGATTCTTTGAAAGCAGATTCAGTTCTTGTGATTTATCCACACCTTCTTTCATACTCTGCTCAATCCGTTTTTTTTTCCAGTTCCAAATCTCCTCTTTTTCTGAGCTTTACCATCACATTATACTTTATCGTCAACATTTGACTGCTAAATTCATTTACAGTTTTTGCTGCTTCATCAGCATTTCAAGAACTACTTCATAGTTCAGGGTGTTTTTCAGAAACTTCACATTCGGAATATGAAATTCTTAGGGATAGATGTTATAAGTATAACTGGAGAAGTTATGCGAGATTTCAAAATACTGATTGCGGAGTTCGCTAAAGAGATGACGAGCTGCTGGTACATCTGCTGATGACGTCACGGAATATAAAAGATTCTCCGGTAACGACGGCGAAAGAATAACGTATAAATATCGAGGTTATAGTAGGAGTAGTCTCACTGAGAAGTCGAAGTGGAGCTGTGACAAAATTAGCTTCTTGAAAAGGAATTGTAGGGTTGTTTTTGCTAATAAATGGCAAAGGATTCAACACGGTATGTGTTAAACTATGAATTTGGATTCGAGAGTTTTTCAGATGCATAAACCTTTTTCTTCCTTAGATGAAATGCGGTTGGTTCATCTTTTCGATCGGGGTGTTTTCAAGAATCACGAAAAGTTGTGAATGCGAATTGTATTCGCCAAGATACGAATGAGGTTTAAGATAGACTCAAGTGGCAAACTTGAAGAATTGTTTAGTTTCATATGTTATAATCAACATTTTAATTCATTTTTTTAATTGTCCAATGTTGATAGTCCCAATCGATAGTCCACAGTTTACAGTACAATAATTCATATATAATTTAATTTATAATATTCGAATTAATTAATACGTATCGTGACCCGTGTACATGTCTCAGACTCGATCACAACTCAAAGTATATATATTATTTGAGAATCAACCTCAACCCTGTATAGCTAACTCCCGCATTACTGCATATAGAGTGTCTATGGTTATTCCAAATAATATATATAGATGCGTCGATATGATATGTCAAAACCTTGTATACGTGTCCCGATATTTAAAGTGCGTAAAAATAAATAACAGAAATTAAATGACGATAAATTAAATGCGTAAAGTAAATAACCGAAATTAAATGACGATAAATAAAATTGCGATAATTAAATTGCGATAAATAAAATGTAATCAGTTAGCTAGGAACAGTTAGCTGGAACAGTTAGCGTGTAATCCTAACCAAATTTCAATTAGTTAATTCGTCTGTTTCTAACACTTTTTATTTTTGTCCAATGTTTTTCTTCGTTATGCCACTGGTTGGATTCTGATAGGTCAAAATCCAAATATGAAATTGAACGAAAATGAATTCTGTGGTGAACGGATACGTATATCTATGGATACAAGTAGGATAGTGACTGACTGTTGAATCAGAGTCGAAGAATGTACAGTGTAACTTATTAATGTGAATTCTAAATATTCCTCGGGTACTACCCACCCATTAAAATATTTTCATCATTAACAGTTTGTACAAAAGAATTTTTAATTACAATCTTTATGAAAATATATATTTGCATATATATTTTCTTCAGATGTAATCATGGATTTTAATGAGTCAATAAGATATTAAACTCATTTGATTTATCATTAATACTAGATTACATAATCTCTAAAACTTTAGAAATTACATAATCGCCATGTCGAGCTAAGATAATCGATGTAGAATGATTCGTAGAACGATGATTATACTCGAGGTGCAGAATGAGATGGTGAGGCATGGATTGTTGAAACTTGGGTTATTGGTGGTACTGGTACCGTTGGTGCTGAAGCTGGTGATGTTACTGGTGTTGGTGATACTGCTGGTGCTTGCAAATTGTGTACCGTGCTCTCTAAAGTTAACACTCGAGCTCGGAGTTCTTTAACTTCTTCTACTAACCCTGGTTGGTTATCAGTGTGAGGTAAAGGTCGGATATCTTCTCTAGTTCCGTTAATGGTAGCCTCAAGACGAAAAATTCTTGCAAAAAGGGTATAAACGGTGTTGCGAACAGGTTCGCCGGTGAGCGGGTCGAGCACTCCGACGTTAGGTGGTAAGTTCGGCTCGTGATATGGAGTACCTTCTTCATTTCTCCATAGGGTAAGTATTTCGCGAACCCATCCCCACTTTCTAAAGAAATCACGATAGTTGATCGGTTGGTGCGCTCCCGTCACGCTATCTTCGGAGTCAGAAGAACTTGGTCGATTCGTAGAGGCCATCGTACACGATCACAGAAAAGATTTTTGGTATGAAAAGCTTAGTGACAGCAAATAATAGTTGGATGGTATTCTCAATGCATAATATGCATAGATATATATAGTACCAGGATCCCTTAAATTACGGAGAAATTTACGGAAGATATTAAGCAAAGTCTATCGTAATAGATACGCTAAGATATAAATTTGTCTATACACTATCTATGCAATAAAGACAGTAAGACATGTCTAGACTTAAGAATGGTAAGCAGGCAATTCCCTAAGGATGATAAGTAGATGATTTCCGACTAGAAATGATAAGCAAAACTTTTGACATGTAGACATGGTCAAAGTCCAGACTCATTAATGTATCCTAACAACTACTAGTCAGACACACTAATGCAAGACCTGGTTCGCTATGACCAAAGCTCTGATACCAACTGTAAAGACCCGTCCTTATCCATCCGGACGAAGTCTTCAACATCTGGTTCCATTGCGATGATCGGCTCCAAGTAAGGTCCTTAATATGAGCAAATGCACAGCGGAAGGCTTAATTCGTACCTGAGAATAAACATGCTTTAAAACATCAACATAAAGTTGGTGAGATATATAGGTTTGATGCTAGCAGCGTTATAACTATGGACCACAAGATTTCATATACATACATAATACACTCGCAAGTGTATGGAAAAGTCGTTGAGCACTTGGTAACCATACTTAACATTTAAATCACAGCAGCATATTCTTAAATAAACCCTACACCGTACCAAGTGTAGTAACGAAACGAAGTACTGTGCAACCGTTAAAAACTGGTCGTCCAGCCCGGTTGGGGTTGTCAGGCCCGATAGATCTATCAACAGGATTCGCGTTTACGCTCCTCACGTAAATATTAGCTACCAAGTATAAAGAAATATGCCATGGTACAACTCAACGTAGATTTTATTTTGATCACTTGTGTCCATAACGTAAATCATTTATAAAAACAGCGCATGTATTCTCAGCCCAAAAATATTTAGAGTTTAAAAGGGAACTATATACTCACCATACTGTATTTTGTAGTAAAAATACATATAACATCATCGAGCAAGTATAGGGTTGGCCTCGGATTCACGAACCTATATCATTTATATATATTAACATTTATACTTGTAATCGAACAAATTTATATTATTTTTATATTAATAACTTGTATGTTTTATAAGTTCATTTTATATATATTTTAAATAAATAAACATATTAATTTTGTTATGTTATATTTATATTTTATATAACTAATATTTGTTATAATGATAATAATACTGCTAGTAGTAATATTAGTAATCCAAATAATGATAGTAATAATAATAAATGAAAAAATAATTTTAAGGGTAAAATAATAATGACAAAATGAAAATTTTACTAATAATGATTCTTTTAATTAATAAAATGGTTATAATAATAATAATGATACTAGTAGTAAATAATAATTTTAATAATCATATAGTTGTAAAAATAATACTTTTTAATAATAATAATAATAATAATAATACTAATAATGATAATGATAATATTATAATACTTTATGTTAATGATAATAATAATAATTTTTAATGATTATGATAATGATAATAATAATAAAGTTAATAATAAGAAAGTATACCTTTAAAGTATTTTCTAAAAAGAGTTGCAATTCCAGGACTCGAACTCTCGACCTCTCGCTTGACCCATAATACTCTTAACCATCCAACTATTTCTCTTTATCTGATTAAGTCACCATTTAAATATATATATAACTTGTTTTCGTAACCTCATTAGAAGTGGGTAGCAACAGGAAGGTATTTGCACCTTATGGCTCGTTTTATTATTGTTACAGGCCCAATTAACAGTTTTACTAGCCCAACATCAGCTTTTCTTGATAATTTAAAAAAAAAAAACTTAGTAGCCTGGGTTCGAACCCAGGACCTTCCGTTCCTTACAAAGGCTCCTTACCATCCCTCTATTTTTGTCTTTTTGGTTTTAACTTATGAATTGTTTTTATTTAACTCGTGTTCCTGCTTTCCCATTTTCTTCAAAAACTACACCCAAAACTATTCACTGTCTCCTTCAGTTTTATCATAATCATACTCGATACCCTCCCATAATCACCTTCTAATCGTAACAGTATCACTATCCATGTTCATCATTCATCAACCATATGGAAGCCATCATCAATCTTCGTAAAAAAAAATAATAAAAAAAAATTATAAAACCGAAAGTCATCTTCTTCATTACAATTCATCATTTTTCCTTATCTTCTTCTTTCATCACCCTCTCGTTACCACTATCATCTTCTCATGCTCGCTGTTAGAAATAAAAAAAATGGTGGTGACGTTCGTGACTAAAAAAATACTACGGTCTTTGTGGGAATGGTGTTGGTTTGGTTATGGCCTTTGATGATAGTAAAAGAAACAAAACGAACAAGAACAGTGATAGGTGCTCGGTTAAATATCGACGGTGATGGTTGTCGATAGTTACAAGGGTGATCAAGGTCGATGTTTTAGAAAGGAAAAAAAATGGTGACCCACGATGGAGATTAGGAGAGAAAGAGATAGATGGCTCGAAGTTACAAGGTGGTAGCGGTTTGGACGAGTAATGGTGATCAAAGGTTGCAGAGAACAAAGATGATTGTAGCGGTTGATGGGGTGGTGATTCAGGGATTCCTTTTGAAATAGGAAACGAAAGCAATCGTTGTTCATGGTGGCGTGAGGAAGGTAACCCGTGGTGGTTTGTGGTAGTAAGAATGGTGGAAAAAGTGATTAGTGGTGGTGATAGAACATGGTGGTGAAACGGTGGTTAGGGTGACGATGGGATGAAGGATAATTGATGACGGCCGAAGATGATAATCGTGGTGGTTATCCGCCGTTTGGTAATGAAGGTTAGAGATATTAGAGATGATAGATGAAGAAGAAAAAGTTGGTTTTTACCAATGCATATGAATCTGTATGCTATGTATATATATAATTGGGATTAAAGAAAAAGAACAAACAAATGAACACATGAACACAGTGTTATGCACCAATCTTCAACTTTTAAATAGTAATTTAAATAAATATCTAGTAATTTAAGAACGTGGGTAATTATTAGCCGTCGCCTTTCACGGACTAAATTTCGCTATCCGTTGTTAATTAGTGACGGATAAAAGTCTTCAGAAAAGTCCCATATTTTTAAATTAACCTCCTTTATTTATTTCAGTCATTACGGTATAAAATTCGGTCATTAACTATTAAAAATTTATGTTAACTATTCACTCCCAACCCCAAGTAAAATATAAAAGAAATCTTATAATTTAACAAATAACTCCTAAATACATTTTTAGTGAGTGTAAAATTTATAGAACTCATTTTCGGATTACCGTTAATTTTAAAATCTCAGAAGTTCATTTTACCTTGTTTACCATCAATTAAATGGCAAATGAGTGCTACTACCCTTTACTTAATAAATTCAAAATCAAATATATATTCAATGTATTTTATTAATATATCTTGATACGTTATAAGTTATATAATTTTTCAAATTACATTTCGAATTAATATATATATATCTATATTTTTAAATATATATGTATCTAATAGTTGTTCGTGAATCGTCAGGCATGGTAAAAAGGGTAACTAGTTATCCGAATATAGATTTCAAACTTTCTAGACTTAACATTAAGGTTTTTGCTTATCGTGTCGGAAACATATAAAGCTTAAGGTTTAAATTTGGTCGGAAATTTCCGGGTCGTTACAAAGCGGGAGTTCATGAATCTAAGAATGATTGAGCAGATGTCAATTGATGAAGTAATCGAAAAGTACACAGATAAACTCCATTTTGTACAATAATGGCTTCCCGACAAACAATCCAGAATTGATCAGTTTGTTAAAATTATATTGCTTGAATACCGATCGATGGTGAGATTAGAAACAACTTTGCCTGAAGCGTTTGCTATGGCAAGAATGGTGGAAAGAGACGTCAAAGCCACTAAGAGTCAACATAGAGAGCAGATGTCGCAACCAAAACAAGCGACAAGCCAGGCGAGTCAAATGAGTAATAAGTCTTGGAGGTCTCATGGTAACCAACAAGGAGGTAGGTTTACTCAAAGCAGTGGTAGTAATTTGAGTCAGAAAACGTGGTGCAATGTGTGTAGGTCAACACACACTAGTCCCTGTTCAGAGTTGACAAAAAGGTGTATAAGGTGTGGAGCGATGGGTCATGATGTTCAAGTTCGTTCATTCCGAGAGAATATTTTTCGGAATTGAAAAAACTGGGTCATCGATCAGCTGATTGTCCTTCTGCAAGGCGAGCGAGCGAGCTGTGTGGTAAGGCCGAAGCAAGAACAATGTTAGTCGGAGGATCCTCTACTTCTCCACCACCAGAAGCAAATTTCAAATGTCGGTTGATATAGCTACTGAAACTGACGATGCGATTACCGGTATGTTTCTGATAAATTCTTCGCCGGCTCGTGTGTTATTTGATTATGGAGCAAATCGAACGGTTCCAGTCACAACCTCTGTGTCTGGAGTAACCATCGAAATAGATGGGAATGAATTCCCTGTGACTTGTCTTGTTATGCCTATACCGAGCTTTGATGTCGTATTAGTTATGGATTGGTTAAGCCGCCATAAGGTAAGTATAAAATGTCATAAGAAAATTATTTCTTTTCCTTTGACCGATGAGACACGTGCTGTGGCCCGAGGTGAACGGGACGGGTTTAATTGTCCATTAATTTCAATGATGAGAGCTAAGAAATCATTATCAAAGGGGTGTGATTCGTTTCTCGCATACGTAATTGATGCTAAGAAAGAAAAGAAGATGATATCTGATATCCTAGTAGTGTCCGACTTCCCTGAAGTCTTCCCAGATGAGTTGCAGGGTTTACCGCCAGTTAGGGAAGTAGAATATAAAATCGAGTTGTTGCCGGGATCCACACCAGTTACTAAAGCTCCTTATCGGTTAGCTTTGTCCGAGATTCAAGATATGATATCGCAAATTCAGGAGTTGCTTGATCGTGGGTTTATTCGGCCAAGTTCCTCGCCATAGGGTGCTCAGTGTTGTTCGTAAAGAAGAAAGACGGAACTCTCCCTATGTGCATTGATTACCGAGAACTAAATAAAAGAACGGTGAAGAAAAAGTACCTGTTATTGAGAATTGATGATCTGTTTGATCAGCTATAGGGGGCATCGTACTTCTCTAAAATTGATCTATGATCAGGTTATCACCAGGTTCGGGTAGCCGAGGAGGATATTCCAAAGACAGCTTCTCGTACAAGATACGGTCACTACTAGTTTTTAGTTATGCCGTTCGGGTTGACAAATGTGCCAATATAGTTTCTCGACAAATTCGTGATAGTATTTATCGATGATATTTTGATTTATTCGAAAACAGAAGTCGAGCATGCTACACATCTGAGAAAAGTGTTAGAACTATTGAAATGAGAAAGGCTGTACGCCAAATTTTCTAAATGTAAGTTTTGGTTAAGAGAAGTGCAGTTTTTGGGTCACGTTATTTGCCAAGAGGGTATCAAAGTGGATCCGTCTAAAATAGAATCGGTAATGAATTGGAATTTACTGAAGACTCTGACAGAGATTAAGAGTTTTCTGGGTTTATCCGGTTATTACCGAAGGTTTATTAAAGATTTCTCAAAGATCCTGGGTCCATTGACCAAGTTGACCAGGAAAGATGTAACTTTTTGATGGAGCGATGAATAAGAAAATGCCTTCCAGACATTGAAACAGTTATTGTGTCAAGCTCTGATTTTAGCGTTACCTGAGGATACAGAAGATTTCATTATGTATTGTGATGCATCATTAGCTGGATTGGGTTGTGTGTTAATGCAGAGAGAGAAAGTTATTGCCTATGCCTCAAGACAGTTGAAAACTCATGAGAGGAATTATCCAACACATGATCTAAAGTTGGCTGTGGTTGTATTTGCATTGAAATTATGGAGACACTACCTTTACGGCACTCATTGTGTGATTTGTACCGACGATAAGAGTCTTCAGCATATCTTTTTGCAGAAAGAATTAAATATGCGTTAGAGACGGTGGCAAGGGCTAATCAAGGATTATGATTATGAGATTCGTTATCATCCAGGAAAGGCAAATGTAGTTGCAGATGCTTTGAGTAGAAATAAATCCACTGACAATGCAAAATTTATGCAAATTGAAATTGTGTCAGACTTGATTGATCGCTTGAAGATAACTCAATTAGAAGCCTTGAGGGATGAACATTTGAAATCTGAGATATTGTTGAAACGAAAAGGGGATTTAATTGATGATTCTCTGGGATTAAAGACTTTTAGTAACAGAATTTGGGTTCCTTCGCTGGGAGGATTGAGGGATTTAATCTTGAATGAAGCGCAAAAATCAAGATTGTCTGTCCATCCTGGAAGCACGAAGATGTATCATGATCTTAAACATATATATTGGTGGCCAACAATGAAGAAAGATATCGCGCATTACGTGGAAAAGTGTCATATATTCGCCCAAGTAAAAGCTGGACATCAGAAACCTATGGGTCATTACGCAAAAAAGTGACAATTGTATGCGAGAAATTGAGAGCCGCAAGAGATAGACAAAAGATGTACGCCGATCCGCGCAGACGGCCAACTATTTTTACAGTAGGTGAGCAGGTATACTTGAAAGTATCGCCCTTGAAAGGTGTCATTCGTTTCAGTAAAAGAGGCGAGTTATCTCCGAGGTAGATTGGGCCGTTTAGAATACTACAGGTGTTGAATGATCAGACAGTAGTATTAGATCTTCCTACTGAGTTAGCTGGTATTCATAACACATTCAATGTGTGTTATCTTCGTAAGTGCAAGGTAGACGATGAAAGTCAGATTCTACCACTTCAAGATTTGAAAGTGGATATGAGTAAGAAACTCGTAGAAGAACTTGTTAGAATTGTTGATCGAAAGATAACTAAGTTACGAAATAAACAGATACAGATAGTGTTAATCGAGTGGAAACATAGTTTGGGCACCAATTTGACTTGGGAAACAGAAGAACTAATGAAAGCTTGCTACCCTTACCTATTTGACCTGGACCAGATTCCGAGGACGGAATCGCCTTATGGGGGTAGAGTTGTAACAACCTCAATTTGGGCTTAGTGGTAATTGATTATTTTACCCTTAGTTAATATTAATTTATTAATATTAGTGAATTTAGAATTATGTATGTGTAATTATGGGATTATATGGTTGAATTCGCTTTGTGATAAGGGTTACAAAACATATTGCCTTATTTTTACCGCCTAATGAAGTAAGTAGTGTTTCAGATAACTGGTAAATACTCGTGTGAGACATGGAATAGGATTCTTTAAAATGGAGAAACACTTGTTGGGTTAAAACCCCTGCTCCTTCATTATTTCCATTTCTGGAAACTTTTATACACCAAGCATACACACACAAACCCTAAATTCCTAAACCCAAATCTTGTGTTCTTGATCTCGTTTTCTAACTGGAAATTGTGTCTAGTGACCTTCAGTAACTTCATAAGGTATTTAACAAGCGATTTCATGTTCTAATTAAAGTTAAAATCAGTGATTTTATTAGTTTTTATGTGAAAGTGGGTGTTGAATCAAAACTTGCATTTAATGTGTTGTTTATGTCAAATTGAAGTTAGTAAATGTTTATACATGAGTTATGTATGTTTCCTAAGTGATTTTAGGGTCAAACAGTGCAAAAATGAGATTTGGGGCTCAAAATTACGAAAACAGCGACCTGGTGCTGATGAACAGCATCCGTACGGATACAGAATGCATCCGTACAGTTACAGGGTGTATTCGACCATTTTGGGTGCAACCGTTCGGTTATAGATGCAACCGTACGGATACGGATGCATCCGTATGGTTGCAGGTGCTTGCGTGCGGTTGCAGTCTGTCAGCATTTTGCAAAACTTGTTTTGGCCATAACTTTCAAACCGTAACTCCGTTTTTGATGAATAAACTACCGTTGGAAATGTAATAAGGTCTACTTACCAATGTTAGGGTTTTAAAACACTAAATCAAATTTAATTTAGGTCAAAATTATGGGATAGCGTGTATGCCTCGTTTTACACGCGTGTGATTGTTGCAATTGAATGGGGAACCATGTAAACTTGTCACATATGGATATATTAGGCTATATAATGTTGTTTAAAATATGAATTGATGATATTATTGATAAGATATGTGCTAACTTGAGATATGATATTCTCAGGTAATAAAGGAACGGAGAAGACTCAGTAATATAAGACTTCTGAGTTCTTGCTGTTTATCAGGTGAGTGGGAATATTTTAACTGTTATATGTATGTAGTAGCGGGTTATGCTACCGTTGTCCTGCCATGTTATACCTGACTAGTTAGCATATGATGTTTATGCTTCTGTGATGATTATGTGCACTTGAGTATTATCAGCTATGATGTCTAGTCGGTAATCAACTTTGGGTATAAAGATGAGCATAAGGTCAACCTTGTTACCAGGTTGGGTTCAAGAGTTACTATTTATGTAGTATAGTTTGAAAGATGCATCCCATGCGTTCGGATTACTATGCGAGGGAGACAGTAACGGGAACTTTCGGTAAACTCTATCCCGATCAGCTAGTAGTTAATGGCCCGTACAAGTCGCCGAGCCTAGTGTTACTATTCTAGTTTATCTTGTTGATGTATGCAATTGTGCTTAGCTTGATGCTAGATACATACGACTGTTAGGATATTTCCATTCACTTAGCTTTATGCTAATCCCCCACAGTTCCTCCCTTGCAAGTTAGACTTTGCATGTTAGAGCTTTGGGAGAAGTTGGTTGTTGGATATGTTTGAAAGGCCTCACTCTGATGTCTATATTTTGTTATACTATTAAGTTATGGTTTTTGTAATAACGTAACACCTGGTTACTGTAATAACTGTGCCTTGGGTTATTACTTAATTATGTTTGTAAATATAATATATGTTTATGTTTCCGCTGTGAATAAAAAAAATACGATGTTACACTAATAGAGTCCAAATCAATACCCCGCCTATCAAGTTGAATACGTGTCAGGATACGTCGTCTTAGCTCTCGCCAAATAAAAACCTCCACTTTTCCTGGGACCAAATTGTTTTTAAGATTCTCCTGACCCGTGTTGTTACCCCCGAATGTTTGATCAATATGTCTTGATAGTTTTTTAGTAGTAAAGATGCCATTCGTTGTTAAACTCCATTACCTACCATCCGAGCTTCTGACCCCTTTAACAAAAGAATACAACAAATTGGTTAGTAGTAATAAGTCGTCTCGAGATCTTCCAATCGGTTAATGCTTCCAATTCCACGAAGTCGTCATCACGTTTTCAGCCTACGTAACTCGATCACAAACAGTCACCAGCTTGTTATATTCCACATGAAACAATCACAAGAATCTATCTTTCAGCATCTCGCCAGAAAGCCACGGTTCCGTCCAGAATTTGTTGTTACCGTCGCCTATTTGCTTCACGAATGACGTGCCTAAACCCGTCTTGTCAATAGAGTAACCTGCACTAATAATATTGAGCCACACACCAGTCTTACCAACTGGCCTATTGGGGCCCAAGAGAATGTGTATCCAGTTAGCTCCATGAATGCTTTTTAAAATTGAGACCCAAAGTGAGCTGGGTTTCTTTTTAATCCGCCAAAACCATTTACCCAACAAAGCAAGATTCTTCCCCTGACGAGATCCAATGTTAAGACCTCCTTCGCTATAAGGCAAAAGAGAATCTTCCCATTTGACCCAAGTTAATTTAGCACGCTCACCCGTCGCATACCCAAATAAAAAATTACGCCTAATACTCTTTAATATTTATGGAACACTCACTGGGGCACGAAAAAGTGAGAAGTAATATAGTGGTAAACTATTTAGAACCGATTTTTAGAAGCGTCAATCTTCCACCAAACGAGATCATTTTTTCTTTCGAACCGCTAGCTTGGAGTTAAATTTATCAAACACGGGCTTCCAAATTTTCACTCTATTCATGTTACGACCAATCGGGAGGCCAAGGTAAGTGAACGGGAGATTATCAACTTTGCAACCACCTCTAAGAGCCAACCGTTCAACTTCACCTAAAGACACCCCTAACCCGTAATTAAGACTCTTGTGATAATTAACTTTTAAACCCGAGACCCGTTCAAAACAATTGAGTAGTTTCATTAAGTTACAAAAGTTTTGTCTACTCTATTCTCCTAGGAATATCGCATCATCCACATATTGAAGGTGTGAGAGTGAGACTTTATCCAACCCAATTCCAATCCCTTTAAACAACCCTCCAACCATTGCTTTCTTAGTTAATGTATTAAAGCCTCCGCTTTCGATAATGAAAAGAAACGATGACAATGGATCTCTTTGTCGGACCTCTCTCAAGTTTAAATTCATTCGTGGGAGAACCATTCATTAAAACTGAAACGAAGGCCGACTTGAGACATGCGAATATCCATTTAAACCCCATCCTTTTCATAATTTCTATTAGAAAATCCCAAATTAAACTATCAAAAGCTTTCTCGAAGTTGACCTTGAAAATAAGACTTTTTCTTTTATTTTTCTTAAGATATTAAATAGCCTCGTTGACAATTAGAACATCATCAAAGATATACCTTCCTTTAATAAACGCGGTTTGAACCTCATCAATAACAGTTGGGATAACTGTTCGAATATGATTAGATAGAACTTTCGTAAGGATTTTATAATAACATCCTATTAAACTAATCGGACGAAAATCATTCACGTTCAAAGCATCCATTTTCGTTGGAACAAGTGTGATGATTCAAGCGTTGCACCCATTTCTAGATTTCACAATTCTCCCAGAACCAATCTAATGCCAACAACAAGTCATGTTTAATAAGGTCCCAATTAGTCTTGAGGAAATTAAACTTAAACCTGTCGGGATCCGGTGCCTTTGTAGAACCACAATCTTTAATTGCCTCGTAAATTTCATTTTTCAGAAAAGACTGCTCAAGGACAATAGCCTGGTCACGGCTTATGCTGTTGGTGGGTTCCTGGGTGCATTCACCAGTAAGTTTCAGCCGTCTCGTTATTGTTTCTTGAAAAGAGACAGTAGTGATTAAAAATAGCGTCCTTAATATCAATAGGATCTTCGTTCCATAACCCGCTGATGTTTAATCCTCGAATGTTTCTTTTTGAGTACCTTCTATGTAAGGTAGAGTGGAAGAACTTGGTATTTTCATCCCCGTCTACGACCCATTTAACCCTTGATTTTAGCTTTGCCATACTACATTGAGTCTTATCTTTTTCAATGCATTTACGTCTAATGTCTAATCATTCTTCTCTATCGGTATCACTTAGTTGTCTATTTTCAGCAATTCTTTTCCATTCTGCAGCTTTTTTCAATAACTCATCAATCTCACTATCAATACTTCCAAGAATTTAATTGACTCCAATATTTTAAGGCAAGTTTGACACACTTTAATTTGTTGCAAAATCTGCAGTCGAGGCACTGTCCCCGTGCACTTTGGTTCCAACAGTCGGCAATAATTTTGTCTGAACCTTTTAAGTCGAGCCATTCATCAAAGTCTTTTGTTGGTTTTGGGCCAAAATTAATGGCCGTATCACGAAGAACAATAGGGCAATTGTCAGATATTTTACGTTCTAATGCTAACACTGATAGTTCACCCCACGTGTCCCTAAATTTTTTCGAGACTAAGAATCTATCTAGCTTACTAAATTTGATACCGTTATCGCAAATACGAGTGAATCTTTTTCCACCCATGGGTGTAGTGACCCGAACTTTTCCATGTTTATATATATTAAATAAAATTTTTATTTACATGATTAAGTGTTTCCAACATGTTAAGCAATTAAACTTGTTAAGACTTGATTAATTTAAATAGGTTTCATATAGACAATTGACCACCCAAGTTGACCGGTGATTCACGAATGTTAAAACTTGTAAAAACTATATGATGAAATATATATGATTATATATATAGTTAACATGATATTATGATAAGTAAGTATCTCATTAGGTATTTTAACAATGAGTTATATACATAAAATTGAGTTTATTGAATTAAGAAACTCGAAATGATATATATAACGATTATCGTTATAACAACGTCTTACTAAATACATATGAATCATATTAAGATATTGATACACTATGTTTAATCATGATAAATGATAAGTAAACATGTCATTAAGTGTATTAACAATGAACTACATATGTAAAAACAAGACTACTAACTTAATGATTGCGAAACGAGACATATATGTAACGATTATCGTTGTAACAACATTTAACTCTATATATATATATCATACTAAGATATATTAATATATCATAATATCATGATAATGTAATAATTTAACATCTCTTTAGATATAATAAACAATGGGTTAACAACATTTAACAAGATCGTTAACCTAAAGGTCTCAAAACAACATTTACATGTAACGACTTACGATGACTTAACGACTCAGTTAAAATGTATATACATGTAGTTTTTTAATATGTATTCATAAACTTTTGAAAGACTTCAAGACACTTATCAAAATACTTCTACTTAACAAAAATGCTTACAATTACATCCTCGTTCAGTTTCATCAACAATTCTACTCGTATGCACCCGTATTCGTACTCGTACAATACACAGCTTTTAGATGTATGTACTATTGGTATATACACTCCAATGATCAGCACTTAACAGCCCATTTGAGTCACCTAACACATGTGGGAACCATCATTTGGCAACTAGCATGAAATATCTCATAAAATTACAAAAATATTAGTAATCATTCATGACTTATTTACATGTAAACAAAATTACACATCCTTTATATCTAATCCATATACCAACGACCAAAAACACCTAAAAACACTTTCATTATTCAATTTTATTCATCAAATTGATGTCTCTCAAGTTCTATCTTCAAGTTCTAAGTGTTCTTCATAAATTCTATAAGTTCTAGTTTCATAAAATCAAGAATACTTCCAAGTTTGCTAGCTTACTTCCAATCTTGTAAAGTGATCATCCAACCTCAAGAAATCTTTTTTATTTACAGTAAGATAGCTTTCTAATACAAGGTAATACTCATATTCAAACTTTGATTCAATTTCTATAACTATAACAATCTTATTTCGAGTGAAAATCTTACTTGAACTTGTTTTCGTGTCATGATTCTGCTTCAAGAACTTTCAAGCCATCCAAGGATCCTTTGAAGCTAGATCTATTTTTTTCATTTCCAGTAGGTTTATCCACAAAACCTGAGGTAGTAATTATGTTCATAACATCATTCAATTCATATATATAAAACTACCTTATTCGAAGGTTTAAACTTGAAATCACTAGAACATAGTTTAGTTAATTCTAAACTTGTTCGCAAACAAAAGTTAATCCTTCTAACTTGACTTTTAAAATCAACTATACACATGTTCTATATCTATATGATATGCTAACTTAATGATTTAAAACCCGAAAACACGAAAAACACCGTAAAACTGAATATACGCTGTCGTAGTAACACCGCGGGCTGTTTTGGGTTAGTTAATTAAAAACTATGATAAACTTTGATTTAAAAGTTGTTCTTCTGGGAAAATGATTTTCCTTATGAACATGAAACTATATCCAAAAATCATGATTAAACTCAAAGTGGAAGTATGTTTTCCAAAATGGTCATCTAGACGTCGTTCTTTCGACTGAAATGACTACCTTTACAAAAATGATTTGTAACCTATATTTCCGACTATAAACTTATACTTTTTCTGTATAGATTCATAAACTTAAGTTCAATATGAAACCATAGCAATTGGATTCACTCAAAAAGGTTTTAAAACGAAGAAATTATGGGTAAAACAAGATTGGATATTTTTACTTGTTGTAGCTACGTGAAAGTTGGTAACAAATCTATATTAATCATATCCTAGCTAACTTATATTGTATAATACATATATTCTAATATATTATGTAATCTTGGTATACCATAGACAAGTATTCAAATGTTTTGACATATCATATCGACTCATCTATATATATTATTTGGAACAACCATAGACACTCTATATGCAGTAATGTTGGAGTTAGCTATACAGGGTTGAGGTTGATTCCAAAAATATATATACTTTGAGTTAGCCTGAGACTTGTATACACTGGGTCTTGGATTAGGTCAAGATAATATATATATATCAATTTATTTATGTATATCTAACTATGGACAACTAGTTGTAGGTTACTAACGAGGACAACTGATTTAATAAACTTAAAACATTAAAATGTATTAGAAATGTTGTAAATATATTTTAAACATACTTTGATATATATGTACATATTTGTTATAGGTTAGTGAATCGACCAGTGGCCAAGTCTTACTTCCCGACGAAGTAAAAATCTGTGAAAGTGAGTTATAGTCTCACTTTTAAAATCTAATATTTTTGGGATGAGAATACATGCAGCTTTATAAATGTTTTACAAAATAGACACAAGTACATGAAACTACTTTCTATGGTTGAACGATCGAAGCCGAATATGCCCCTTTTACTTGGTAACCTAAGAATTAGTAAACCAGTCTACTAATTGACGGGAATCCTAAAGATAGATCTATTGGGCCCAACAAACCCCATCCGTTGTAGCGGATGCTTTAGTACTTCGAGTTTTTATATCATGTCCGATGGATGTCCCGGAATGATGGGGATATTCTTATATGCATCTTGTTAATGTCGGTTACCAGGTGTTCACCGTATGAATGATTTTTATCTCTATGTATGGGATGTATTGAAATATGAAATCTTGTGGTCTATTATTATGATTTGATAATATATAGATTAAACCTATAACTCACCAACATTTTTGTTGACGTTTTAAGCATGTTTATTCTCAGGTGATTATTAAGAGCTTCCGCTGTTGCATACTAAAATAAGGTCAAGATTTGGAGTCCATGCTTGTATGATATTATGTAAAACTGCATTCAAGAAACTTATTTTTGATGTAATATATTCATTTTGTAAACCATTATGTAATGGTCGTGTGTAAACGGTATATTTTAGATTATCATTATTTGATAATCTACGTAATGCTTTTTAAACCTTTATCGATAAAATAAAGGTTATGGTTGTTTTAAAAATGAATGCAGTCTTTGAAAAACGTCTCATATAGAGGTCAAAACCTCGCGACAAAATCAATTAATATGGAACGTTTATAATCAATATGAACGGGACATTTCAATGGGGACCTCGATGAGCTTTGTAGTATTGATAAAATCATTGAACCATCTTGCTCTTCTCTCCACAAATTCACAATTTTTTTCTTTCGGATTGATCACGTACTTCGTTGAAATTCCCGCATAGCACCCATTCGGTATCGAATGAACCTACAAAATTCACAAGACTAGACCACATTTTTTGTTTATTAGAATCACTATGAGGACCATAAACGTTGACAATCATAGGGTTAGACCTCTTCCCTTTCCATTTACCCTTTAACACAATAAAGTAGTCATCTATTATTGTTTGTTGGGCCTCAAACTCGTTGGTGTCCTAAATTAACAACATACCCCCCGACATCCCAACCTTTTCCTTCTGGATAAAATCGAAGTCATTTGACCCCCAAAATAAAGTTATCCATTTTTTATCCACTAGGTTACATTTAGACTCTTGAATTGCCACAATATTAGGTTTTTCTCGTAAAAGGAGTTTTCTACAATCGCCTAACTTACTATCTTACCCGACTCAAAGCCACGAATATTAAAGGAAAGGATCTTCATTAATAAAATAATATCTAACGAGATAAGGAGGGATTAGAAAGGTTAGACCAGTTCGTTCTCCCATTTGAGACCAATCTGTTTGGCAAACTCCTCAATCTGCACACTCCTTTCTGAGCAGTCGGATTTTTGAACCCCACTTCCATTTGATCTGTGAGACTTGGATCGATTAGAGCAACTACGTTTGGTACTTCGTCCCTTTTTGTTGTATTTCGATCCGTTTTTGATCACTGGAAATTGATATATTCGTTTTCTGTTGTGACCTAGCAAAATATTTAGCCCTCATAATTTTGGATGAATCGCGCTAATTCCCATTACTGTGTAGACTAATACTCCCACCCTTGTCATTTGACTTAGAACGCTTTTGTAGTTTGACTTTGATATTCACCCCGTCATCACATACGACATAAACTCAGTATTAGCTTCCGAGAATGAGTCATTGACATACTCAACATTGTTTGAATGATTACCCTTATCTAGATTGTGTGTCTTTCCCTTATTAACATCGTCGGTATCTTTTGAACAGCAATGCTTTAAACCGATTGAGTTTGTCTCCCTAGATTTAGTCCCCTTTGTTTTGTTTCTTTTGGGCTTACATAAATCTGCATCTGGCCCAGTCTCTTGGATTTGTGTAGGCTTTAGATTGACATTATCAGTTTCATCTCCCGACCCATTGGACTCACACTACACTATTGGCGTTGGCTCAATTAAGTTCTCACTTGGCTTATCAGGCCCATTGGTTTCTTTGGGCCCAATAAAAATTTCCTTTGAGTTTGTTGTATCATGGGTTGGCCCAACATTGTTGGTGTGATGTAGAGTCATTAGGTTTTTTTTTTTTTTGAATTTGTAATAGGGTCGTTGTATATGTGTTCTTCAGGCTCTCTTACATCATCTTTTTGGTTATCCCCAATATCTTTGTTGTCTTTTAGCTCGTCATTATTATTATTGGGAGTGAAAAATATGCGGCCACGCTCATTATTACTGTTTGTCTCTTCATAATTCCCCATGCACCCTGAACCTTCATCTTCTACGACAAACTCCGGTAACACTTTTCCGGCAAGGATAATGTCATCTTTAGGGGCTGTCCCTTCCTGTTCATCTGAACTGTAATTAGTTTTATCCTCATCATCTGGATTGGAGTTTTCATCATCTCCCCATTCACAGATATCAAAATCATCCATATCAATTTCTATGATATTGCCTAATTCTTCGATTGCTTTAACGTAAAATACACTTGTTCCTACCCTTAGCTTAATCGTTTCATTGATAAGGCTGGACCCACATACTTTGACTAGAACCCTTTCGACTATCAAATTTTGATTTCCTACTAGGTTACAGTTACTCGTTTCATGTATTCTGCCCCACCATTGTGCAATTTTGCAAAAAGTATTTTCTTTCCAATATCTCACTGGAACTCCCATGATGTTAATCCAAGTATGTCTTCCATGCGGACTATCTGGCCCATTGCCCATACGAATGTTGCAAGGCCGGTCCCTAATGAAGTGACCTTCTTGGCTAAAGATGTTTTTAGCAGTCGAAGGTTCTTCAAAAATTATCATCAACTCCAGTCCCCCAAGGTACTTTAGTTCATAACTACCTAATCCCTCAACATCACAAAGAGATCGGAAGATAAACGTATTCTACCTTCTTCACTTCACCAATAGTAGCTCGCTCCAGGAGGCTTTGGTTATCTTCGTTGGTAGGAATGATTACAGTTCTTTCATGCGGTTTCTCTTTGTGCTAGACCGATTCATGTTGCCTATTCCTTGATAATTTGTTTATGAGATCCTCAGTGTTTCTGTTATGAACCACATCACCAAACTTTCGCCCATCTCGAAGCGACTGTGGTGACGCAGGTGGCTCATCACCCATTTTTGTTGTTGTTGGTTATCATTGTTTCCATTATTTTCCCTTTTTTCCGATTTTTTGTCTTCCTCCCCAGCATTTGACCTTTCTCTTGCCTTATAGACAATTAACAGCATTCCATCAATCCTAATGTCTCTCAGTTTCACTAGTAACTTGTCCTCATCAGCTACATCACCAAATCTAACAAAGGCAAATCTTTTCTCGTTTTTCAGCCTCTTCATTGCCACGCAAACGTCCTTCACCAAACCATATTGTTTGAACATTTTCTACAAGTTCACCACTCTCCATTCTTCAGGAAAATTGAAGAACATAAATGATTTCAGATGAATGTTGGATTGACGCGAGTTGGTTCTTCCATAGATTTCGCTATACCGTTCCCTATCCCTAATCGTGCCCCTCGATTTGTTTGACCTCACCTCTCTCCAAGTGTTTCTCTCACTAAGTGTTTCTCTTTCACCTACCATTCTTTCCTTAGATAAATAATATTTCATTTTGTGTATAGTGACAGACTTATATATATATATATATATATATATATATATATATATATATGTGTGTGTGTGTGTGTGTGTGTGTATATATATATATGTGTGTGTATATATATATATATATGTGTGTGTGTATATATATATATATATATATATATATATATATATATATATATATATATATATATATATATATATATATATATATATATATATATATATATATATATATATATATATATATATATATATATATATATATGTGTGTGTGTGTATATATGTATGTATGTATGTATGTATGTATGTATATATATATATATATATACATACATACATACATACATATATATATACATATACATATATATATATATATATATATTATACTTTCTTCGTTCTAAAAAAGTATTCACTTTATTATTTTTATCTGTCCATAAATTATTGTTCTTTACTCTGAATAACAATAAAAAAAAATTTAAGTTCCAATTATGTCTCTTTTATTATTGATAATTTAATTTAATATTAAATATATCAAATAATTTATTAGTTACTCCTTATAACAATATTAAATAAAGGACAAATTAGTCAATTTATTAACATATCTTAAATTCTACAAAAAGTCAAAGACACATTTTATGGGTCGAGTGACTATAATATATAATGAGATTTTTTACTACTAAGATACAAGTTACTAAATAATTAATGAAATTAAGGTTTTCGTAAATATTATAAGTTGTAATTGCTAGGTATGTAAAATTAAAAATTTGTGAGTTCAATTAATTGGTTATGATATATTTTGAAAAAGTTTGAGTGAATTAAATAAACCTTAACTTTTAGCCAATCTCAAACATAAAATACAAATATCATAAAAAGTTTTAGATGTAGATTGTGTTATTTTTTTTACAGTAAAGTAGTAAATAATATTATTTTCAATCTCGTCAAAATAGAATATAACGGAAGTAAAATATAGACAATCATACCTCCAAGTGTAACTAATCCCTGAAAGATCTTCGATTGACAATATTAAATTAAGTTATGTTTAAATTATTTTTGTTGAAATATTTAATTGTGTAAATTATTTTTAAATTTTCACATAAAAGACAAACAATTTTCAGTGTATAAAATACAAATCTTTTGATCACAAATAATTTAAAATATACGGTTACAACCATCAGATACAATAATTAGGATAATATACAACATATAAATTTATGATATTCAAAGCGATAGGGTGTTAATGATTTAACTTCTAGTATAACAATGAAAGTCATTTCTTTTCTAGCTTATATGACTATCAAATTACTCTCATCATAAGTTAAAATTAATAAGGAGACACGGAGACAGGGAATACATGTGGATGTTTTCTTAAATTCTGACTTCGCCTCGTTTTTTGAACAAAAATAACGATAATTCATATAGAAACGATTATGTTTTCAAAAATAAAACATCATCAACGAATGATACAAAATAGACCTGAAGAGGTTTGTTCCTAGAAAACGAACAACAAGCTATAACTATCTATGCTGAGCCTCCACGTATACAAATCAACCAAACACGAAACAAACTTAATAAGAGCAATGAATGTAAAAACTAACAACAAGAACATGGCGACTACAAACACTGTGGTTTTTAACACTCATTGATTGAATTTCTGATGCTTAAACATGTGAATATAAGTTAGAAGCGTAAAAAATATGATGTCTGTAACAGACTGAAACCTGGGCTAGAAGTAAGAAGACTATTTTTCCCTTAGGTTTATGTGTGCATTATTGTATGCTTTTATTTTAATAATAAGTTTATTATTAAGTGAGTTTGCGACAAGGGTTACAAAATATTTTCATTTGTTTAAATTAGACTCCGTTAGGGCTGCCTAACGAGGTACGAAAGATATCAGATAAATGGTAAATACCCGTGTATTATGGGGTATGAGTTTATACCCAAATAAGTATGTATGAATCTGCTTCTTGAGTTCATTTCGAGAACTCTCCCGCAGAAACCCGTACCTTGTTTGTATCAACTCAAACCCTAATTGATTCTAAGTGTGTAATTGGATCAAAAAGCTTTAGAGACTGGTTTCTTGCATCTTAGTGATCATCTATCCAGGTTTATAGTGTTGAATCTTACTTTGATTCTTGGTGCAATTGGGTTTTCGGGTGTACATGGGTTTTGTGCATAAATTAGCTTAAATCTAGTGGTTTTGATGCTGTTTGTGTTGTTTATTGCTTGATATATGATCTATATATCTTGTATGTGATTCATGATCAAGTAAATTGCCAGAAACATCACAAATAGTGATTTTTAGGTCGAAACCCGTCATAACAGCTGTTGTTTCTGTTCTTCATCACTCGTGCGAGTGAGTTTCACTCATACGGTAAGGAAGTCAATCGTACGCTGAACCATGCGAGTGAGTTGATATGTGAACTGTTGTCTTGACAAGCTGACCCGTATGGTTGAGCTGTGACTCGTACGATTTAGTGGTCACTTGTATGGTCAACCGTACGGATCTGTTGATGTCTAGTTGGATGTTTGATTAAGGATCAAATCTCACGAGTGAAGTGTCAACGGCACGACTGAGGTTTCTCAACCGTACGTGTGAGCGTCACTCATACGGTTGGAATATCAGTTTGTTTGAGTGTTTGAATATTGATTTTGTTGTCTTGTTGCTGGGATGATATCAAGACGTGATTACTGACTGGGTTATGTCTATTATCAAGTGGAAAAGATAAAGAGAAGGCTCAAAAGATTAGGCCTCTAAGAACCTTCAATTGCTGGTAATAGGTGAGTGGATCTATATCCGGATAGAGTTTAAGTAGCAAGTCATGCTACTGTAGTTTATTCTAATTACCTGTGTAATATAGTGATTGCTATGCTAGTAGATAATTGCATGCTTTTAGTTGTTGTCATGTGATCTTACGTGCGCACTATGTTAGACACTAGCCGCGCCTATGGAGGCTGGGGACTCGTAACCGGAGCTGTGGAGGTAGAGTCCGTGTGAGGTCAACCGGTCCTGTGGAGGTTGGGTCCATGTCATGTTGTCTGTGTATTGATTCACCAGGAATGACTATCGGTAAACAATAGCCTAATCAGCTAAGGTCGTGTGCCCGTACAAGCCGTCGATCTTCTTATTTTCTTTGTTTGTAATCTTGTTGGTTGTAGGCATGATTGCTGACTGATGTATGATATGCTAAACCTTACTCTGTTAGATAGATTCCATTCATTAAGCGGTCTGCTAACCCCCAAATTCTTCCCCTGCAGGTTTAGGTACTGCTTTGCTAAGCGGGTGCTTGGTTCGAAGACATGTTTGACTTGTAAATCTGATGGGGACTGTTGTAACTGTGTTTTGTAATAAGTAACACCGTTTGTGAACGTTAACTTAATTATGCGGCTTTCTGTAATTAATACTAATGATATTGTGTTTGATCAATAATTGTCTTCCGCTGTAAATAAAAAAAATGGCCGGTGTTACAATGTCAAAACTCCTAAAAATGAGAAAACATGGTATCAAAAGTTTTAAGTGCTATTAACATTTTGACACTTTCAAGTGTCATTGGATTTTTCTTTTGACGCTTTTAAGTGTCAAAAACTTTAGTGACAGTTATGAGTGTAAAAAAATGTCAAGTTATTTACATTTTAAAGTGACAAAAATAAAGTTTATTTTGTAGTGAAACTAACATCAACAAACCACCATCAACGATCGGCCTTTTCATTTTTCTATTTACCATCTCGCGTCTAATCTCCTTCTTCGAGCAATTATCAAATTGAAGGATAAAACGTTGAAAGAATCATCTCCTAGCAATATAATCGTAGCCTTTGTTGATAAGATAATACCTCGTATCATAATGACACGATTTTCCATTTGAAACAAATCAATGTGTGTACAATAATAGAAAACTTTTCATTTATTTTGATTCATCTATGATAACGTCAAGATTCAACAATGTGTATAGAAGTTATGAGGAGGTAAGATGACATCAAATATTTTTATATCATAGGTAAAAAGCTCATTATTAACCCTTCTTCTAAAACATAAAATGATGATAAATAGTATAGTTTTCAACTTTTACAAATTAACATACAATTACAAAACGTTTCACACTTTTAGTGTCGTAAAAAACTCGATTACTCGCCGATTAATCCCCGATTAATCATTTTTAGGAGCAATCCTTTCCGATTTCTAAAAATCCGTTTAATTAAACGGTCAACTTCAATTGATAGATCAAAATCGAATTTGATAATCAAAGTCAGTCAAAGTAAAAAAATGGTTAACACTTTAACATGAATTTAAACTAGAATTTTATAGTTTTGAAGCAAAATGATTTAGACAATTATGTTAAAATTATCTTTATATTTATGATTTTTTTCTATAGTTATACATATAATTTTTATAATTTAATATTTAAATGTATACAGTACAATTTGATTAATCTCCGATTAATCTCCGAATTACCGATTAATCCTTCCAAAGTCCCGACCGATTAATCCCCGAATAGCGAATTTTGCAGCCTTGCTTTTAACAATCAATCACAAAACTTTTCACTTACTAAGTCAACTACATAACTTAAATTTATACAAAACTTTTCACTTTTTACCAATCAACAACAAAACCTTTTACGCTTTTTACAAATCAACCTCAAAACTTTTCATTTATTACAAATTAACCACATAATTTTTTTTTTTACTTTTTAATAACTACTAATTTTTATTATATATAATATAATATATTATATATAGTTCTTGCTATTTTATTTAATGGTTTGTACCAATCGTCGATGCATGTTTCACTTTATTGATGGAACTTTTTGGGTACTTCCTCTTGACAAAACAGAAACTAGAACAAAAAATTGGTGAATAGTTGTTTTTCTCACTTATTGCAAATCAAACATCAAACATATCTATTATAGTTTAACCTTTTCACTTATTACAAATCAACCACATAGTTTTTCACTTAATACAAATTAACTATAATAATTAGTGTTGTTGTTATTATTAATATAATTGTTATTATTATTTTTTTGAACGACGATTTTTTAGCATCAGTAGATCATTTATTTCAACGACCCTCATCATTTGCATGTATCACACACGTTCGGGCGGAAACTCGAACCCGATCGACGGTACCCGGGAACACATCCATTCGGGCAGTGTTACTGGGTAGAGGTACGTGAACGAATCTGGTAAAACCTCCCTATAGGGTCAATATATACCACTATTATTGGTGTTCAGTTGTTTTAAAGAAAATCGTGTCATCCCTAAAGATCGAATCCATGACCTCTCTCTATCCATGACACAAAGTACATGTGAGAACCGTTGAGCTATGACCATTATTTTTTCCTTTTTCTTTATTGTTTTTGGAAATTTTGATTTTTTTTATTCATTTCAATTTATGTTTTTTACTTGTATTGGATTTTTTTTTTTCAATCAAATTTAGCAAATGTTGCCCCAACACAACACGAGGGCACCCCAACCCGTTTATTAACTATTTGATTGAAACAATCATACCCAAAATAAGGAGACTACTTTCATAGTATAACATAACAACAAGTAAAAAATAAGGAGACTACTTCATATAGGATTTGAAAGAATAATAATGGATTTATTTGTCTTTTGATCCTAACTCGCTTTAAATCAACCTAATCATGTTAAATTGTCCCTACCATTTTGACATGATAAACCCCTAAAATTAGGAGATTAAGACTTTTATAGTATCAAAAAAATACTAAACCTAAAAAAACATGTACGGAGTATAAGCTTATTAAATTCTTATTCTTATATAGATTAAAAACTGTAATACATACAATAGTATTCAATCCCTGCCCACCTTATATCCGGAAATATAAGCTTACCCTTTTACAAAAGTTGACAAATATATTATTAGAAAGATGATAGGCAGCTTCACGTTACATGTTTTCATGCGTTGTACATCTTTCAAGTGTTAGAGTATTAGGTACTTTTTCTTCTTTTCACCTTGCCATTTATAGTATAAACGAGCTGAAGACTCCCACATGTATGTATACGCTGAACACTGGTTCAGTAATAATTATAATACACATATCAAGAATTGATACAAATTTACATATTAACTAATAGACAAACGTTATGAATATTAACTTGGGGCATTTTCGACTTTTCACTTCTTTTTTTTAACTAAATTTCATTTTACCCACAAAGCCCCCCAAACTTTTTTGAAAAATTCAAATCGACCCCCCAAACAGGGGGGTAAAGCATCAAATAATCATTTTCATAAAAAATCTTAAATAAACTCCACCCAAATATTCAACGGGTCATATCTTCTCGCTCGCAACGAGTTAAATTTTTTCGACACTATCGTTAAACTCGAAATAATTTTAGGAACACAATGTCAGTAGCTATACGCAAAACGGACGCTTTTTAAAAAACGCTAAATATTTGGGGTACTTTTCATACACGTTGATTTTGCGTTAAATTTTTAAAAGTCGACAATTCCATAGCGAAACGCGGAGATGCACATATATTGTTAATTTAAAATAACATTTAAATCTCTCACGAGTTATACCTTTTAGTTCGACTCGAGTTGCGCTTCAACGACATCATCGTTAGCCACAAAATAATTTTACTAAACGCAATAAAATACGTTGAAAACCGAACCCCCGGCGCGAAGCGAGGGTTCGATAACTAGTTTTATCTATTGTTCAAATATTGCGTGTGAACATATATATATATATATATATATATATATATATATATATATATATATATATATATATATATATATATATATATATATATATATATATATATATATAGATCCTACCACTATATAGGGGCAGGATCAATGGGGAAGTAACCAATCGGGGGGAAGGAAATTTTTTTTTTCGTTTTTTTGGAATTTTTTTTCTTCAGGCATCAAAATCACACGAAAATATGAACATTTAGAAAAGACACTTCGTGATGAATGTTATTATTTATGCGGGAAAATGATCGACAAAAATAACATTCAAGATAATATTGTTCGTGAAGAATGTTAACGTTTTTTTTTCTTTATGTTTTATGAAGTAAAATTTAGCCCGATTTAGAGTTTAGGGTTTAGGGTTTGGTGTTGTGGGTTTATGGAACCAATCGGGGGGAAGGAAAAAAAATTTCGTTTTTTGGAATTTTTTTCTTCAGGCATCAAAATCACACGAAAATATGAACATTTAGAAAAGACACTTCGTGATGAATGTTATTATTTAGGCGGAAAAATGATCGACAAAAATAACATTCAAGATAATATTGTTCGTGAAGAATGTTAACGTTTTTTTTTCTTCATGTTTTGTGAAGTAAAATTTAGCCCGATTTAGAGTTTAAGGTTTAGGGTTTGGTTTTTGGGGTTTATTCCATAAACCCAAAACACCGTACCCTAAACTCTAAACCGTTCGTGTTAAAAACCCAATCTAAATCCTAAATCTAAACCCTAAACCCTAAATTTCTAAACCCTAATATCTAAACCCTATAAACCCTAATATCTAAACCCTAATATCTAAAAGCTCAACATACGCTCGAAAAACACGATAATTGTTACTCCCTCCGTCCCATCTTAAGTGTCCACTGTTGACTTTTCAAAGTCATTCTTTGTCAACTTTGACCATAAATATTTTTATTTTTGCTATATAATATTTGATGGAAATTATATGAATGAATTGAGTTTTAAATGTGTTTTCATTCCATATAATTTTCATCAAATATTATATAACACAAATAAAGATATTTATGGTCAAAGTTGACAAACAAAGACTTTGAAAAGTCAACAGGGGACACTTAAGATGGGACGGAGGTAGTATATATTAATTCTTCGAGCGTTTTTCTGCCAAAATAAAAACATTTATCACAAAGTGTCTTTATTAAATGTTCATATTTTCATTCAATCTGTAATGTTCGTGAACAAAGTTTTTTCAAAAAACGAAGAAAAAAAAGATTTTGCTTCCCCCGATTGGTTACTTCCCTCTTGATCCTACCACTATATATATATATATATATATATATATATATATATATATATATATATATATATATATATATATATATATATATATATATATATATTATATTTTATTATCCTCACACTTGGAAATGTGAAGAATAAATTTAAAACCTCACTTTCAAAAGCGTGATAAGTTACCTTCAAAAGCTCATTTTTAAAAGTGTGGGGAATTACTTTCAAAAGCTCACTTTTAAAAGTGTGAGGAATCACCTTCAAAAGCTCACGCTTACACTTGTTTTTAATTTTGTAACGCCTGTTTTTCACACACTTGTATCAAATGTGAACCTTATAAATCCACACACTTTTGAACATGTATGTTTGCCTAAATAAGCGTGTTTATTTAACGTTTTTGTTGTAGTGTATATGCTTATGTTCAGGTTTAGTAATTTTTTTCCTTTAGATAAATGAATTGTTGGGGTACAAACTCAATCCCACATAGGAGGGAGATAAATTTCAAGGGCAATATATAAGTTAGTGGGCTACTCCCTCTATCACCAATTGGGTTTAGAGTGGAATCTTATTAGTTTATATAATTGTGATACTTGTGGTTAATTGGGCTAGTAAAATAGATCCTACAAACTTGTGACGCCCCGTACAAAATTAACGTGTACGGATCATCAACAACATGATCATTACAAGGTCAAACACTATATGCTGTTTTAAAATAAGTTTGCATTCATAAAACGGAGTGACGTCTTAACCAACATTAAAAGTTTTACAACCGATAGCGTGCTTCTACGAATAGAAGGCAATAATAATAGTACGTGACCCAAAAGTCGTTACAAATTCATCGTTTCAAAAGTAACATAGTTTGAATGCAAAATAAATGGTTCATGCGAAGACATCTCTAATAAACGCAGCGGAAGTCTACACAGCATGCAACTACAGCGGAATCAACCAAACCTCTAAGCACCTGAGAAAACATGCTTAAAAACGTCAACACGAATGTTGGTGAGCTATAGTTTAAGTATAACAGTAATGTAAGGTAGGCCACGAGATTTCAGTGTTTCAAAACAGTATGAAAGGTATATGTTCAACCGTGGGCACTTGGTAACTAACTTAACGTAATATCACCCCCTAAAAGTACACTTGGCGAGTGCGTAAGTTTACGAAGTATTAAACACCCGTTAAATGTTAGCGCTACTAGCCCGAGTGGGGATGTCAAACCCTATGAATCCATATCTAAGATTCACGTTCACCGGTTCAAAGACCAATGACTAAACGTTACCGAGCTAAGGGGAAAGTTTATGTCGTTGTATAACCCACACATATAATAAGTTTAAGTACTCGTTTTTTATCAAATGAAAAGTAAAAATAATAAAAATAAATATAGACATTTTTAATGAATTAAGATTGAAAATTGAACGAGGACAACTTAGGAGAAGAAAATTAGATTTTTTTAAGGGATTATTTGATTGTTTATACAGGATGGTTATTTATATCATTGATAATGTTTTATTTTCCTCAATTTTTTTGAACGGCGATATCGACATCGAATACTCTCATTTGTCACTCATACACGCGTTAGGAGGAAACCCAATTCGCGACGATGTTGGCAGTACCATCAAAGGTTGGGAAAACCCCTCAGAGACCTTCCCAAATCGCATTGATGTTGGCAGTACCATCAAAGGTTGGAAACTCTCTGATTGAAGTGAGGATTGAACTTGAGTTGGCAGTACCCCAAGTTGAATCTCACCCCAATACCACTCAAGCCAAGCTTCGGTGTTATTTTATTTTCCCCAATTATCTTTTAAATGTCGTCATCTTTTGGATCCACCAGACACATGGTTAACTAACCTATAAAAAAAGTAAAAAGCAAACTACAACGTTAACTAGAGAGAGACACACCAATTTACTCAAAACGACAAATATTTAGGATACCTTTAAAAAATTGGTATCCACCAGACACATGGTTAACTAACCTATAAAAAAAAGTAAAAAGCAAACTACAACGTTAACTAGAGAGAGACACACCAATTTACTCAAAACGACAAATATTTAGGATACCTTTAGAAAATTTACAATGTAATTTATCTAAATTAACTTCCCGTCTATATAACATAATTCTATTTATTTTCTTTTAGTTTATTTAAGAAAAGAAGTGTTAAAAATGAAAATGTATACATGCACATAATGTTCGTAAATGCACATTAACATAATGTACTTGAGAGACACACATTAACGCATCTCATTCTCATTTAGTTTTTTTTTTGGGGTAAAGGGTTACCCCGGTGAGCTTTTATTAAAGATAATAAAAGAATAAGAAAGTTACATTGCAAAAGAAGCAAAAGTGTTACAAGCATGCCTTGTAACCTCACTAAAACCAAGTGACAAAACCTCTACAATACAACAGACATTTGAACACAGAAAGTAAATAAAAACAACCAGAGGACCTACGCCTAACCAATGTTCCTTGCCATCTTCAATTCATTTACTTGCCTTGATTCTTTAAATCGAACCGGCATAAGCTTCAACCGAACCGTAGCATATATTTCCCTGAAGAGAGCATCAGTAGACCTTTTACGACCTTTAAACATTCGATTATTTCGCTCTTGCCAAACAAAATAAACCGTAGCCGCAAACAAAAGTTTAGTCACCACCAAATTCGCACTCTTTTTCGACGCATAAGGGGTGATAATCAATGTAAATGTTTTCCAATCAGTACTCCAACTCGGCACTAGGATGAGATCTTTCACTCGCAGCCACACTTCATGAGAATACTTGCAGTCAAAAAACAGATGCGAATGCGAGTCCTTACAAGACGAACATAAAGAACATAGTAATACCTGATTGTCCCGAATCTCCCAAGGTTTTAATCTGTCTTGGGTCTTCATCCGTTCCCTAATTAGCAACCAAAGAACAAACGCATGACGTGGAATACATTGAGAGAACCAAACTACATCAAACCATTCGACCAAAGGAGCGCAAGGTCTGATTGATTCGTAAGCTGTGCTCACCGAAAAATAACTCAGATTTCCATCTTGCGCCTTCCATTGCAACACATCACTAGTATCCGAGAATACGGGAATTTCTATCTGTTGTAATGCAGGGTACTTGGAAACCCACGTAATGGGCCATGCCCACTGATTTTGATCCACAATGTTACAAAGCAAAGTATTAGTGTTAAAACCTGCTTGGAATATGTCACGCCACGAAATTACTTCAGACCATGAAATCTGTTGTTTATGATGCCAAATATCAAACCAAGCTAGAGTTCCTTGACCATTACCGATTTTTTGAAAGAAGAATTTCCTTATCAGACTCCTAGAGTTATAAAACTTATAGAAACTTATAGAAAATTTAAAACTAAAGAATTTATGAATAAACGAAAAATAAAAAAGTTTTGAGGAGAAACTGAAAAAATTGACATTGTAAGGGTGGTGTTGGTGCATGTAATCCCCAGCTGTAGATAGCTTATCTTTTTAATATATTTAGTCATGTAATAACGTACATTGGTGACTATTGATTATGTATGTGATTGTGCGTGCTTAATTTGTTAAACCCTCAATATGTTAAACTGCATACACAGTCGACCGAGTGTGTCCACACACTCGATCGACTATCTCACACAGTCGACCGACTGTGTCTGGCATGCAGTATATATACGGGTTAAAGCCTCCATTGTGAGGTTACACATTCTATCTGTAGTGACCCGAACTTTTCCATGTTTATATATATTAATTGAGATTGATATTTACATGATTAAATGTTTCCAACATGTTAAGCAATCAAACTTGTTAAGACTTAATTAATTGAAATAGGTTTCATATAGACAATTGACCACCCAAGTTGACCGGTGATTCACGAACGTTAAAACTTGTAAAAACTATATGATGACATATATATGGATATATATATATATAGTTAACATGATATTATGATAAGTAAACATATCATTAAGTATATTAACAATGAACTACATATGTAAAAACAAGACTATTAACTTAATGATTTTTAAACGAGACATATATGTAACGATTATCGTTGTAAAGACATTTAATGTATATATATCATATTAAGAGATATTCATACATGATAATATCATGATAATATAATAATTTAAAATCTCATTTGATATTATAAACATTGGGTTAACAACATTTAACAAGATCGTTAACCTAAAGGTTTCAAAACAACACTTACATGTAACGACTAACGATGACTTAACGACTCAGTTAAAATGTATATACATGTAGTGTTTTAATATGTATTTATACACTTTTGAAAGACTTCAATACACTTATCAAAATACTTCTACTTAACAAAAATGCTTACAATTACATCCTCGTTCAGTTTCATCAACAATTCTACTCGTATGCACCCGTATTCGTACTCGTACAATACACAGCTTTTAGATGTATGTACTATTGGTCTATACACTCCAATGATCAGCTCTTAGCAGCCCATGTGAGTCACCTAACACATGTGGGAACCATCATTTGGCAACTAGCATGAAATATCTCATAAAATTACAAAAATATGAGTAATCATTCATGACTTATTTACATGAAAACAAAATTACATATCCTTTATATCTAATCCATACACCAACGACCAAAAACACCTACAAACACTTTCATTCTTCAATTTTCTTCATCTAATTGATCTCTCTCAAGTTCTATCTTCAAGTTCTAAGTGTTCTTCATATATTCTACAAGTTCTAGTTACATAAAATCAAGAATACTTTCAAGTTTGCTAGCTCACTTCCAATCTTGTAAGGTGATCATCCAACCTCAAGAAATCTTTGTTTCTTACAGTAGGTTATCATTCTAATACAAGGTAATAATCATATTCAAACTTTGGTTCAATTTCTATAACTATAACAATCTTATTTCAAGTGATGATCTTACTTGAACTTGTTTTCGTGTCATGATTTTGCTTCAAGAACTTCGAGCCATCCAAGGATCCATTGAAGCTAGATCCTTTTTTTTCCTTTCCAGTAGGTTTATCCAAGGAACTTAAGGTAGTAATGATGTTCATAACATCATTCGATTCATACATATAAAGCTTTCTTATTCGAAGGTTTAAACTTGTAATCACTAGAACATAGTTTAGTTAATTCTAAACTTGTTCGCAAACAAAAGTTAATCCTTCTAACTTGACTTTTAAAATCAACTAAACACATGTTCTATATCTATATGATATGCTAACTTAATGATTTAAAACCTGGAAACACGAAAAACACCGTAAAACCGGATTTACGCCGTCGTAGTAACACCGCGGGTTGTTTTGGGTTAGTTAATTAAAAACTATGATAAACTTTGATTTAAAAGTTGTTATTCTGAGAAAATGATTTTTATTATGAACATGAAACTATATCCAAAAATTATGGTTAAACTCAAAGTGGAAGTATGTTTTCTAAAATGGTCATCTAGACGTCGTTCTTTCGACTGAAATGACTACCTTTACAAAAATGACTTGTAACTTATTTTTCCGACTATAAAACTATACTTTTATGTTTAAATTCATAAAATAGAGTTCAATATGAAACCATAGCAATTTGATTCACTCAAAATGGATTTAAAATGAAGAAGTTATGGGTAAAACAAGATTGGATAATTTTTCTCATTTTAGCTACGTGAAAATTGGTAACAAATCTATTCCAACCACAACTTAATCAACTTGTATTGTATATTATGTAATCTTGAGATACCATAGACACGTATACAATGTTTCGACCTATCATGTCGACACATCTATATATATTTCGGAACAACCATAGACACTCTATATGTGAATGTTGGAGTTAGCTATACAGAGTTGAGGTTGATTCCAAAATATATATAGTTTGAGTTGTGATCAATACTGAGATACGTATACACTGGGTCGTGGATTGATTCAAGATAATATTTATCGATTTATTTCTGTACATCTAACTGTGGACAACTAGTTGTAGGTTACTAACGAGGACAGCTGACTTAATAAACTTAAAACATCAAAATATATTAAAAGTGTTGTAAATATATTTTGAACATACTTTGATATATATGTATATATTGTTATAGGTTCGTGAATCAACCAGTGGCCAAGTCTTACTTCCCGACGAAGTAAAAATCTGTAAAAGTGAGTTATAGTCCCACTTTTAAAATCTAATATTTTTGGGATGAGAATACATGCAGGTTTTATAAATGATTTACAAAATAGACACAAGTACGTGAAACTACATTCTATGGTTGAATTATCGAAATCGAATATGCCCCTTTTTATTAAGTCTGGTAATCTAAGAATTAGGGAACAGACACCCTAATTGACGCGAATCCTAAAGATAGATCTATCGGGCCCAACAAGCCCCATCCAAAGTACCGGATGCTTTAGTACTTCGAAATTTATATCATATCCGAAGGGTGTCCCGGAATGATGGGGATATTCTTATATATGCATCTTGTTAATGTCGGTTACCAGGTGTTCACCATATGAATGATTTTTATCTCTATGTATGGGATGTATATTGAAATATGAAATCTTGTGGTCTATTATTATGATTTGATATATATAGGTTAAACCTATAACTCACCAACATTTTTGTTGACGTTTTAAGCATGTTTATTCTCAGGTGATTATTAAGAGCTTCCGCTGTCGCATACTTAAATAAGAACGAGATTTGGAGTCCATGCTTGTATGATATTGTGTAAAAAATGCATTCAAGAAACTTATTTTGTTGTAACATATTTGTATTGTAAACCATTATGTAATGGTCGTGTGTAAACAGGATATTTTAGATTATCATTATTTGATAATCTACGTAAAGCTTTTTAAACCTTTATTGATGAAATAAAGGTTATGATTTGTTTTAAAATGAATGCAGTCTTTGAAAAACGTCTCATATAGAGGTCAAAACCTCGCAACGAAATCAATTAATATGGAACGTTTTTAATCAATAAGAACGGGACATTTCAGTTGGTATCCGAGCGTTGGTCTTAGAGAACCAGAATTTTGCATTAGTGTGTCTTATCGAGTTTGTTAGGATGCATTAGTGAGTCTGGACTTCGACCGTGTTTACTTGAAAAATGATTGCTTAACAAATTTTGTTGGAAACTATATATTTTTAACATGTGAATATTATGTGATATATTAATCTCTTAACGCGTTTTATATTATGTGATAGATGTCTACCTCTAGAACAAGTCCCATTGACTCACCTAATAATAATGAAGAGTCAAATGTAAATTGGAATGATTCGTGGACTGATTCACAAATTCCCGAAGAGGAACCGGAAGAAGAGTCGGAACCGGAAGAAGAATCAGAACCGGAAGAGGAGGAACCGGATGAAGAAATAGAACCGGTGGGGGAAATAATAAAACGGTTAAGTAAAAGAAAATCCTCAACCAACCGACCAAGGTTAATTATGGTCAATGGTGTTTCCGCCAAGGAAGCAAAATATTGGGAGGATTACCAATTCTCCGATGAATCGGATTCCGACGAGAATTCCGATGATGTTATAGAAATTACCCCAACTGAATTTAAAAAGGCAAAAGAAAATAATAAGGGAAAGGGCATAAAAATAGAGAAATCTAATTCCAACCCCGATGAACTTTATATGTATCATCAACCCCCGAAGTCCTTAAGTTGTAACAATGACCCGGGAACCTCTAAACCACCCGGTTTTTCTAAACCAATGTGGATAACGACGACTCGTATTAGGGGAACATCATATATCCCTAGAAACTTGGCAAAACGAACCAAAACCGAAGAAGAAGAAACGAGCGAGTCGGAATAAGATAGTTGTATTCGTGTGGTGTAATATATGTAATATAGTGTGCTTATGCTTTATGATATATGTAAAAATTGCTTGTATTAATAAGTATTTTTTTATGAATCTAACTCTTGTCTATTTTACAGTTTAAAAACACAAAATGGATAGACAACCCAATATTTTAAGAGACCTACCCGGAGACATGATTGATGAAATCTTGTCTAGAGTCGGTCAGAATTCCTCGGCACAACTATTTAAGGCGAGATCAGTTTGTAAGACATTCGAAGAACGTTCCAAGAATGTCTTGGTTTATAAGAGACTTTCGTTTGAAAGATGGGGGATATCACATTGGGAAACCCATAAGTTACGATGTGTTTACTTTGACGCATATATTGCGGGGAACCCAAATGCTATTTTACGCAACGGGTTAAGAAATTATTTTGACTCAATATATCCGAATATTGGACTTCGTGATTTAGAAAAAGCGGCTAACATGCAACATAAAGAAGCATGTTATGCTTACGGATTAGTAATGTTCGCTTCTCACCAAAGTGAGAACAAGAACATCGGGCTACAACTATTAAACAAAACGTTTCCACAAGTGACGGAGTCGGTAATTGGGGTAAGAAATGAGGTTTTTAGATTTTTACGGGACTGTTGGACATTACGTAACCCTCGTCCCTTTGACGACGTTACAACACGCTGTCTTATCAACGGCCATAACGGTTATGTTCCACAAGACCAAGGATGGGAAGTAGTCCTAGTAAAACCAGAATGCATGACTTGTTTCTGGACGTATGAATTACGTGTCTTTATTGCCTTTGCTGAACGACTTGTGTACTAGCTAGAATTATCTTCACAACTATCTTGTATCAAAGTTATTGTGTGCTATATTTCATGCTTTATGTAAAATAAGCGGTATTGTAAGTTTGTAAAATATTGTATAAAAGTTTGAACGCGAAATATTATTATAATCAGTTTTTCATATAGAATTGTAGTAGTTGAATTGTATATTAGCTACTAAGTATGAACTTAACGGGTAGGTACTACCCGAATTTAAACTTATAAAACGCTAATATGAAGAAAAAGCTTTTATAAATGAGTTCATATTATGCTACGAAATACTATTAACTACTCTTAATATTCTGTATGATTAACTTGTTCCATTTGACTATTTTGAAGGAAATGGCACCGACTACTCGACACACCGTGAATATGAATGAAGAGGAATTCCGTACTTTTCTAGCTTCAAACATAGCCGCAGTACAGGCTGCGCTACATACCAACAATAACCTTGGATCTAGCAGTACAGGAAATCGTGTAGGATGCACCTACAAAGAATTCACTGCTTGCAAACCTTTGGAATTTAATGGAACCGAAGGACCGATCGGATTGAAACGGTGGACCGAGAAGGTCGAATCGGTGTTTGCCATAAGTAAGTGTACTGAAGAGTACAAAGTGAAGTACGCTACGCATACCTTCACAGGTTCTGCGTTAACATGGTGGAATACCTATCTAGAGCAAGTGGGACAAGACGATGCGTACGCACTACCGTGGTCAGCATTCAAGCACTTGATGAACGAGAAGTACCGTCCCAGAACCAAGGTCAATAAGCTCAAGACAGAACTTAGAGGGTTACGAACCCAAGGATTTGATATTACCACGTACGAAAGACGATTCACAGAATTGTGCCTATTGTGTCCGGGAGCATTCGAAGATGAGGAAGAGAAGATCGACGCGTTTGTGAAAGGATTACCGGAAAGAATCCAAGAAGATATAAGTTCACACGAGCCCGCCTCCATACAATAGGCATGTAGAATGGTTCACAAACTAGTGAACCAGATTGAAGAAAGAATTAAAGAACAGACTGCTGAAGAGGCCAATGTGAAGCAAGTCAAAAGAAAGTGGGAGGAAAACGGTGATAAGAATCACCAATACAACAACAACAGCAATTACAACAATAATCGCAACAATTATCCCAACAATCGCAACATCAATCGCAACTACAACAAACGGCCCAACAACAACAACAACAACAACAACAACAACAACAACAACTACAACAATCATCCCAACAACAATAATAACCGCAACAACAACAACAATCAGAAGCAGCTATGCCAAAGGTGTGAAAAGTATCACTCGGGGTTCTGCACCAAATTTTGCAACAAGTGTAAAAGAAACGGTCATAGCGTGGCGAAGTGTGAGGTCTACGGACCAGGGGTTAATAGAACAAAAGGAACAAATGGTGTCGGAACGATTAATGGCGGAGCAAGTAGTGTCGGAGCAAGTTATGCCAATGTAGTTTGTTATAAATGTGGAAAACCAGGCCACATTATTAGAAATTGCCCGAACCAGGAGAACACGAATGGACAAGGCCGCGGAAGAGTTTTCAATATTAATGCGGCAGAGGCACAGGAAGACCCGGAGCTTGTTACGGGTACGTTTCTTATTGACAATAAATCTGCTTACGTTTTATTTGATTCGGGTGCGGATAGAAGCTATATGAGTAGAGATTTTTGTGCTAAATTAAGTTGTCCATTGACGCCTTTGGATAGTAAATTTTTACGCGAATTAGCAAATGGTAAATTAATTTCAGCAGATAATATATGTCGGAATCGAGAAATTAAACTGGTTAGCAAAACATTTAAGATTGATTTGATACCAGTAGAGTTAGGGAGTTTTGATGTGATAATCGGTATGGACTGGTTGAAAGAAGTGAAAGCAGAGATCGTTTGTTACAAAAATGCAATTCGCATTATACGAGAAAAAGGAAAACCCTTAATGGTGTACGGAGAAAAGGGCAACACGAAGCTACATCTTATTAGTAATTTGAAGGCACAAAAACTAATAAGAAAAGGTTGCTATGCTGTTCTAGCACACGTCGAGAAAGTACAAACTGAAGAAAAGAGCATCAATGATGTTCCCATTGCAAAAGAATTTCCCGATGTATTTCCGAAAGAATTACCGGGATTACCCCCACATCGATCCGTTGAATTTCAAATAGATCTTGTACCAGGAGCTGCACCAATAGCTCGTGCTCCTTACAGACTCGCACCCAACGAGATGAAAGAACTGCAAAGCCAATTACAAGAACTTTTAGAGCGTGGTTTCATTCGACCAAGCACATCACCGTGGGGAGCTCCTGTTTTGTTTGTCAAGAAGAAAGATGGTACATTCAGGTTGTGTATCGACTACCGAGAGTTGAACAAACTTACCATCAAGAACCGCTACCCACTACCGAGAATCGACGACTTATTTGATCAACTACAAGGCTCGTCTGTTTATTCAAAGATTGACTTACGTTCCGGGTATCATCAAATGCGGGTGAAAGAAGATGATATTCCAAAGACTGCTTTCAGAACACGTTACGGTCATTACGAGTTTATGGTCATGCCGTTTGGTTTAACTAATGCACCAGCTATGTTCATGGACCTTATGAACCGGGTGTATGGACCATACCTTGACAAGTTTGTCATTGTTTTCATTGATGACATACTTATTTACTCAAAGAATGACCAAGAACACGGTGAACATTTGAGAAAGGTGTTAGAAGTATTGAGAAAGGAAGAATTGTACGCTAAGTTTTCAAAGTGTGCATTTTGGTTGGAAGAAGTTCAATTCCTCGGTCACATAGTGAACAAAGAAGGTATTAAGGTGGATCCGGCAAAGATAGAAACTGTTGAAAAGTGGGAGACCCCGAAAACTCCGAAACACATACGCTAGTTTTTAGGACTAGCTGGTTACTACAGAAGGTTCATCCAAGACTTTTCCAGAATAGCAAAACCCTTGACTGCATTAACGCATAAAGGGAAGAAATTTGAATGGAATGATGAACAAGAGAAAGCGTTTCAATTATTGAAGAAAAAGCTAACTACGGCACCTATATTGTCATTGCCTGAAGGGAATGATGATTTTGTGATTTATTGTGACGCATCAAAGCAAGGTCTCGGTTGTGTATTAATGCAACGAACGAAGGTGATTGCTTATGCGTCTTGACAATTGAAGATTCACGAACAAAATTATACGACGCATGATTTGGAATTAGGCGCGGTTGTTTTTGCATTAAAGACTTGGAGGCACTACTTATATGGGGTCAAAAGTATTATATATACCGACCACAAAAGTCTTCAACACATATTTAATCAGAAACAACTGAATATGAGGCAGCGTAGGTGGATTGAATTATTGAATGATTACGACTTTGAGATTCGTTACCACCCGGGGAAGGCAAATGTGGTAGCCGATGCCTTGAGCAGGAAGGACAGAGAACCCATTCGAGTAAAATCTATGAATATAATGATTCATAATAACCTTACTACTCAAATAAAGGAGGCGCAACAAGGAGTTTTAAAAGAGGGAAATTTAAAGGATGAAATACCCAAAGGATCGGAGAAGCATCTTAATATTCGGGCAGACGGAACCCGGTATAGGGCTGAAAGGATTTGGGTACCAAAATTTGGAGATATGAGAGAAATGGTACTTAGAGAAGCTCATAAAACCAGATACTCAATACATCCAGGAACGGGGAAGATGTACAAGGATCTCAAGAAACATTTTTGGTGGCCGGGTATGAAAGCCGATGTTGCTAAATACATAGGAGAATGTTTGACGTGTTCTAAGGTCAAAGCTGAGCATCAGAAACCATCAGGTCTACTTCAACAACCCGAAATCCCGGAATGGAAATGGGAAAACATTACCATGGATTTCATCATTAAATTGCCAAGGACTGCAAGTGGTTTTGATACTATTTGGGTAATAGTTGATCGTCTCACCAAATCAGCACACTTCCTGCCAATAAGAGAAGATGACAAGATGGAGAAGTTAGCACGACTGTATTTGAAGGAAGTCGTCTCCAGACATGGAATACCAATCTCTATTATCTCTGATAGGGATGGCAAATTTATTTCAAGATTCTGGCAGACATTACAGCAAGCATTAGGAACTCGTCTAGACATGAGTACTGCCTATCATCCACAAACTGATGGGCAGAGCGAAAGGACGATACAAACGCTTGAAGACATGCTACGAGCATGTGTTATTGATTTCAGAAACAGTTGGGATCGACATCTACCATTAGCAGAATTTTCCTACAACAACAGCTACCATTCAAGCATTGAGATGGCGCCGTTTGAAGCACTTTATGGTAGAAAGTGCAGGTCTCCGATTTGTTGGAGTGAAGTGGGGGATAGACAGATTACGGGTCCGGAGATTATACAAGAAACTACCGAGAAGATCATCCAAATTCAACAACGGTTGAAAACCGCCCAAAGTCGACAAAAGAGCTACGCTGACATTAAAAGAAAAGATATAGAATTTGAAATTGGAGAGATGGTCATGCTTAAAGTTGCACCTTGGAAAGGCGTTGTTCGATTTGGTAAACGAGGGAAATTAAATCCAAGGTATATTGGACCATTCAAGATTATTGATCGTGTCGGACCAGTAGCTTACCGACTTGAGTTACCTCAACAACTCGCGGCTGTACATAACACTTTTCACGTCTCGAATTTGAAGAAATGTTTTGCTAAAGAAGATGTCACTATTCCGTTAGATGAAATCCAAATCAATGAAAAACTTCAATTCATCGAAGAACTCTTCGAAATAATGGATCGTGAGGTTAAAAGACTTAAGCAAAACAAGATACCAATTGTTAAGGTTCGATGGAATGCTCGTAGAGGACCCGAGTTCACCTGGGAGCGTGAAGATCAGATGAAGAAGAAATACCCGCATCTATTTCCAGAAGATTCGTCAACACCTTCAACATCTTAAAATTTCGGGACGAAATTTATTTAACGGGTAGGTACTGTAGTGACCCGAACTTTTCCATGTTTAAATATATTAATTGAGATTGATATTTACATGATTAAATGTTTCCAACATGTTAAGCAATCAAACTTGTTAAGACTTGATTAATTGAAATAGGTTTCATATAGACAATTGACCACCCAAGTTGACCGACCGGTGATTCACGAACGTTAAAACTTGTAAAAACTATATGATGACATATATATGGATATATATATATAGTTAACATAATATTATGATAAGTAAACATATCATTAAGTATATTAACAATGAACTACATATGTAAAAACAAGACTATTAACTTAATGATTTTTAAACGAGACATATATGTAACGATTATCGTTGTAAAGACATTTAATGTATATATATCATATTAAGAGATATTCATACATGATAATATCATGATAATATAATAATTTAAAATCTCATTTGATATTATAAACATTGGGTTAACAACATTTAACAAGATCGTTAACCTAAAGGTTTCAAAACAACACTTACATGTAACGACTAACGATGACTTAACGACTCAGTTAAAATGTATATACATGTAGTGTTTTAATATGTATTTATACACTTTTGAAAGACTTCAATACACTTATCAAAATACTTCTACTTAACAAAAATGCTTACAATTACATCCTCGTTCAGTTTCATCAACAATTCTACTCGTATGCACCCGTATTCGTACTCGTACAATACACAGCTTTTAGATGTATGTACTATTGGTCTATACACTCCAATGATCAGCTCTTAGCAGCCCATGTGAGTCACCTAACACATGTGGGAACCATCATTTGGCAACTAGCATGAAATATCTCATAAAATTACAAAAATATGAGTAATCATTCATGACTTATTTACATGAAAACAAAATTACATATCCTTTATATCTAATCCATACACCAACGACCAAAAACACCTACAAACACTTTCATTCTTCAATTTTCTTCATCTAATTGATCTCTCTCAAGTTCTATCTTCAAGTTCTAAGTGTTCTTCATATATTCTACAAGTTCTAGTTACATAAAATCAAGAATACTTTCAAGTTTGCTAGCTCACTTCCAATCTTGTAAGGTGATCATCCAACCTCAAGAAATCTTTGTTTCTTACAGTAGGTTATCATTCTAATACAAGGTAATAATCATATTCAAACTTTGGTTCAATTTCTATAACTATAACAATCTTATTTCAAGTGATGATCTTACTTGAACTTGTTTTCGTGTCATGATTTTGCTTCAAGAACTTCGAGCCATCCAAGGATCCATTGAAGCTAGATCCATTTTTCTCCTTTCCAGTAGGTTTATCCAAGGAACTTAAGGTAGTAATGATGTTCATAACATCATTCGATTCATACATATAAAGCTATCTTATTCGAAGGTTTAAACTTGTAATCACTAGAACATAGTTTAGTTAATTCTAAACTTGTTCGCAAACAAAAGTTAATCCTTCTAACTTGACTTTTAAAATCAACTAAACACATGTTATATATCTATATGATATGCTAACTTAATGATTTAAAACCTGGAAACACGAAAAACACCGTAAAACCGGATTTACGCCGTCGTAGTAACACCGCGGGCTGTTTTGGGTTAGTTAATTAAAAACTATGATAAACTTTGATTTAAAAGTTGTTATTCTTAGAAAATGATTTTTATTATGAACATGAAACTATATCCAAAAATTATGGTTAAACTCAAAGTGGAAGTATGTTTTCTAAAATGGTCATCTAGACGTCGTTCTTTCGACTGAAATGACTACCTTTACAAAAACGACTTGTAACTTATTTTTCCGACTATAAACCTATACTTTTCTGTTTAAATTCATAAAATAGAGTTCAATATGAAACCATAGCAATTTGATTCACTCAAAATGGATTTAAAATGAAGAAGTTATGGGTAAAACAAGATTGGATAATTTTTCTCATTTTAGCTACGTGAAAATTGGTAACAAATCTATTCCAACCACAACTTAATCAACTTGTATTGTATATTATGTAATCTTGAGATACCATAGACACGTATACAATGTTTCGACCTATCATGTCGACACATCTATATATATTTCGGAACAACCATAGACACTCTATATGTGAATGTTGGAGTTAGCTATACAGAGTTGAGGTTGATTCCAAAATATATATAGTTTGAGTTGTGATCAATACTGAGATACGTATACACTGGGTCGTGGATTGATTCAAGATAATATTTATCGATTTATTTCTGTACATCTAACTGTGGACAACTAGTTGTAGGTTACTAACGAGGACAGCTGACTTAATAAACTTAAAACATCAAAATATATTAAAAGTGTTGTAAATATATTTTGAACATACTTTGATATATATGTATATATTGTTATAGGTTCGTGAATCAACCAGTGGCCAAGTCTTACTTCTCGACGAAGTAAAAATCTGTAAAAGTGAGTTATAGTCCCACTTTTAAAATCTAATATTTTTGGGATGAGAATACATGCAGGTTTTATAAATGATTTACAAAATAGACACAAGTACGTGAAACTACATTCTATGGTTGAATTATCGAAATCGAATATGCCCCTTTTTATTAAGTCTGGTAATCTAAGAATTAGGGAACAGACACCCTAATTGACGCGAATTCTAAAGATAGATCTATCTGGCCCAACAAGCCCCATCCAAAGTACCGGATGCTTTAGTACTTCGAAATTTATATCATATCCGAAGGGTGTCCCGGAATGATGGGGATATTCTTATATATGCATCTTGTTAATGTCGGTTACCAGGTGTTCACCATATGAATGATTTTTATCTCTATGTATGGGATGTATATTGAAATATGAAATCTTGTGGTCTATTATTATGATTTGATATATATAGGTTAAACCTATAACTCACCAACATTTTTGTTGACGTTTTAAGCATGTTTATTCTCAGGTGATTATTAAGAGCTTCCACTGTCGCATACTTAAATAAGAACGAGATTTGGAGTCCATGCTTGTATGATATTGTGTAAAAACTGCATTCAAGAAACTTATTTTGTTGTAACATATTTGTATTGTAAACCATTATGTAATGGTCGTGTGTAAACAGGATATTTTAGATTATCATTATTTGATAATCTACGTAAAGCTTTTTAAACCTTTATTGATGAAATAAAGGTTATGGTTTGTTTTAAAATGAATGCAGTCTTTGAAAAACGTTTCATATAGAGGTCAAAACCTCGCAACGAAATCAATTAATATGGAACGTTTTTAATCAATAAGAACGGGACATTTCACTATCAACCCTAATCGACTGGTAGCCATTCCATTCGATCTCTGACACCAATTACCACCGAAATCTCTCCTTTAGGCTTCGTTCTAATCTAGATTAAACCCTAGGTTTGACCAATACAAACCCAACGCGCCCCGTATCTTGGTTTTAGTCGTCTCTATTGTATTTCGCCTCTAGTCACGATCATAAGCAACCTAAGATCCGTCCAAACAACGTCTACAAAGTGGTATCAGAGCCGGAGACTCTGGTTTTGCTTATCAAAATCGTTTTTGGGTCAAGCTTTTAGGTTTTTGGTGTTTTTGTTCATTTTTAATAATTAATTTGTGTTTTTGCGTTACAGTACAAGTGTTTGGTATTAAATCGTGTTTCCTGTGTGTTTAGAAAAGTTCCCTACGTTTTGGTTTAGGTGATCCCGTAAAAAATCGATCGAAAAATTGATTTTCCTCTATAAAACCCTAAAAATCGATCTGCTACCATCAAGAACACACTCGGCCGTGTGAGTCTTGACATTCGACCGAGTGAGTGCTTCAATCGACCGAGTGAGTCAGCCGATTGACCGAGTAAGTCAGCCAGTCGACCGTGTGAGTCCTTGTTAAGACGTGTGAGTTTCACCTAGTCAATCGGCCGTGTGAGTCCAGACACCCGACCGTGTGAGTTAGACAATCGACCGAGTGACCTTTGATACTCGACCGTGGGAGTAGTAATACCAAAGTGAACAGTTATAACGAAGTTCTGCCAAATTTTTATTAGACACTCGACCGTGTGACATAGATACTCGACCGTGTGACCTACACAATCGACCGTGTGACTTAGACAATCGACCGTGTATCTTTTAACCAGAAATTTAATCTACCCTTAATCACACTTAATTAATCATAATGTCGGACACTAATGAACAAGTGGCTAATGAATACAGTGCTCTTGTGATATCACCTGGACTATAGAAAATGTTACTTTCCGAGAGCGAGTCAGGTACTTCAAATAAGGTTCTAAAACTTGAGAATCTTAAAGACATTGTGGACTGGAATACCCGGTTCATGATTTATCTAAATGGTATTGACTCTAGGTTGTGGGAATTTATTGAAACTGAGTATGTATGGCCGGAAGGGGGTGATGGTGAACCGAAAGAAACATCACAGTTTGATCCAGCTGAACGTGAACAGTATAACTTGGAGTGTAGATGTTATGCACATCTTACTCAGGCCTTGTCTAAGGATATCTTTCAGCAGTTTAAGAATAGAAACAAGACATCCTACACACTTTGGCTTGCCCTTCAGTCAGCCACAGAGGGTACTGCAACTTATCGTGCGACTAAGGGTAAGGTTTTGAAGGATGAATGGAGAGTGTTTGCTGCTCTTCCTTCCGAGACTCTTGCACAGACCTTGTCGAGATACCGTCTTCTTATCTCTGAGATGACTGATTATGTAATTAAAGTGTCAGATGCTAAGGCTATTAGGGTTTTGAAGGATGGTCTTCCAGAAAGATGGGATACTGAAATTGAACAGATTCAGAATAGGTACATTGCATCAGGTTGAACGCTAACATTGACAGCTTTTACCTCAAAGCTTATGGAAAAGGATGTTCAAGTTAAAGCCAAACGAAAACGGCTTGGAACTGTAGCTACTTCTTCATCTGTTGGGTCTTCCTCAGGGGTTCATGCTCCGTTGCAGACAACCTATATCTCAGCTAATGCTTCTCAGACTTTGGCATAGCAGCAAATGTTTGGTTATTTTCATGCTAAATCTCAAGCACAGGACTCATCCGCTAAATTGATCGACTCTTCTCCTATACTACAGAGTCCGACACCACTGCTAAGGACCGAGAACATAAAGAAGAGGCCTCTAGAATTGATTAAAGAGGACATGGCACTGGCTGCTATTGTTGTTAATTCGTATAATGACATGATCAATGGTCAAATTGTTAATGGTCATCTTGAGAATGAGGATTATGAATAAATTGATGAGGATGAGATAGAAAGAATGGATATTTTGTGGGCTATGGGTAGTGTTGTGAGATGGGCACGCAAATACTTGAAGAAAACAGGTCAGACAACGTTGAGCGTTAATAGAAATACTAAGTTTGGTTTTGATATGTCCAAGGTTAGATGTCATAACTGCAATGAGCTGGACCATTTCAAGAGAACGTGCACAAGACGCGCTAAGCCTGGTTCTCATAATCCGTTTGTGACTGGTCTATTTCAGTTGAGACTGATAGAGCTAATGTGGTTTTTGTTGGTAAAACTGAAGCTGAAATTGAGGAGGAAAGAGTTACAAGAATGAGAGCTGGTTGTTTAGGTAAGGATAACCCCAATTGCAAATGCTATGTATGCAAGTGTGATGCTAGATTGAAAAGAGCTGAGGAAGTTATGAAGCTATTTCTCAGAAAGAGAATTCGAGATCGTCTGTATGATAAGTTCCGTCAAGCTAAGGATTTGTTAGATCTTAAGGTTACAACTGATTCTTCCGATGATGATGAATCCTTAGGAATGAGTTGTCATACGGGTACCTGGTTCAGGAAAGTACTAGAGCATTTAATTACGAGTGATGTTACAGGTACTGATGAGAAGATTGTTACGGTGAAAGGTTCTGATAGTACTGCTAAAGTTGAAGGCGCAGTAGGTTATGATGCTGATTATTCCGACAGTACAAGCTCGGAGTTCGAATCAGAATCATATGCAGATTCATAGGATGATCGTAGTGATTATGCTTTCATGGCCAACACTTCTACCAATGATAAGGTATGTGCTGAATCTCAGTCTGTTTGTTCTAAATGCATTGACTTTGAACAGAAAATAGCTAGACTTGAATGTGTAATTTCTAAGCTTAGCGAAATTCCTATTACTTGTCAAAATTGTCCGAAACTTAGACTAGAGCTTAAGAATTTGAGTCTAGAAAATCAGACAAACAAAAGGAACTATCAGGATGCAGTTTATTACCTTAGTAAGCAGAAGGAGTATGTAGATGCCATTAAGACTCTAGAAAATCAAATAGGTCACTTAAAGGCAACTATCATAGATGATGAAAAGGTAATTAATAAGTAGTTGAGTCAAATAGAGACACTTACGACAGAGAGGGATTCATATAAGTTGAAGTTTGAATCTGAAAAGGCTAGGATCGACAACTGGCAGAGGATAGCGTATGTTAAGCAAACTTTTCATCCTCCTAAGAATGATAAACAGAAAGGTCTAGGTTACCATCAGGTTGCTCCACCCTTTAGGAATGAGTTTATTATGAAACCTAGTGAAAAGAGTAAGGATGAGATTGTTGAACAACAGTATGGTGAGTCTAAAGAGACACTTGTTGAGACTAAAAGTCAGGAGGTTCAGAATAATAAACCAGTAGAAGCTATCTATGAGACGGAGTTCGATACTGATATCGACACCGATAAAGACATCAAACCTTTTAAGCCCGTGACTAAACCAATCACTATTCTGAAAAATCCTAAGCATGCACGAAAGGAGAGTGATAGTCAAAAAACTCAAATGAAGAATGTTGAAAAGCGTAAGCAGACTAGAAAGAAGAACACTCCATTTTCTCCTGTTAATTTGGTAAAAGTAGGTAACGTATCGGAGCCTATTGATTCTAAATTTGAACTTTCACTAAAAGGTGAGAATTCTAACTCTGGAAGCGTGCCGAAGTATGTTCCTCCTAGTCATCGACAAACTGTTAAACAACAAATTTCGTTAACCCCTCCGACTAAACAACCGACCACACCTCCTAGGAGACAGTTTCCACCTTCTAGGAATCAGGACTTTCATTCTAATTATTTTGTTAATGTTAAGTGTTTTAATTGTGGGATGTTGGTGTAACAACCCTAAACCAAACCACGAACGACCCGCGTTAAAATCTCAAAATAAAAATAAAAAATTTGCTGGGAGAGCATATGGCGCGGCGCGCCAAACTGGTCTGTCCCAAAAGTCATAAAATGCGAAAAAGATTGGCCACTTCCCGACATAATTAGACAATACGCTTTTAACAACATATTCAAACATGTAAAACTAACACAATTCAAACATAAAATAAGTTTTACAAAGCAGGGCCCACATCGGCCGTTTTACGAGTTTAATTCAAAATATGAGTTTCGACCATCAAAAAGTTTAAGTACCAAACTACACTATGAGCATGGTGTTTGGGATTAAACTACCCAAGTCTCGGTCAAACTCCAAAAGCTAAAAATCCCAAAAGCATTCTCTAACAACGACGGGATCTTTAATCCAAGATGATGCCCTTACCCTTGTCCACAACCGAACCTATAAAAAGGTAAACAACGAGAGGGTAAATAAAGCTTAGTGAATTCAATAATTATACACATATATATACAATATACCTATTTGCAAATCACTTACTCAAACACCGCATACATGCTAGCAACACAATTAGCTTATAATTTCGAATACAAGCTAGAAATCTCCAATACCACAAGCTAGCATAGCAACGCATATAATATAATTCGAATAATATATTATGCTTACACTTACAACACAAATAACCATGGTTAACCAATCGTACAAGGGAATGGCGCTCGCGAAAACGCCATCGGTGTTCATAACATCCGTTAGGGTACTTAACACCTCGTATCACTAACCCCTAGGGTGGCACCTTAACACCTCGGTACTTCACCCCGAGTGGCATCTTAACACCTCGATGCTTCACTCATTAAGTTACGGAGTGGTGTCTTAACACCTCGACACTACACCCCTAGGTGGCATCTTAACACCTCGATGCTTCACCCTGAGTGGCATCTTAACACCTCGATGCTTCACTCATCACGTGAAACGTGGTGTCTTAGCACCTCGACACTTCACATCTCACGCTACAACAAATAGGTACATTATATACCTACACATATAATTATTCCACTCACGTTACACCTTCGGTGAAAGATAATCAAGTCCGAGAACCTTCAATGTAACGTACCTATTACATTATACATAATATCAATCACAAACTGAAGTTGGTCAACCTACTAAAACTCCATTCTAGGGTTATCTTGACCCATGGTGCAATTTTGACCCATTTGCAACCCTAACCCTAATATTTGGGTTAACAACCCTAAAACCCTAATCATTATCCAAGTTAGGTCCTAAGACACCTTCCAATACAAAGTTTATGCATCAAACACATACATTTACCCACTTAGGTCCATCATGTCCCATTTGACCATTTAAAGTCAATACACCCATTTCGGGTCACCCACTAACCCACTTAACACCCATTTACATATATATAAGTGTGCTAGTACTTTAACTAACCAATTTAGGCTCATAAACATAGTTTAATACTTTGAAAACCCTAGTTAGTCATCTTTGAGTCAACATAACCCAAATTCACCCAAAACACCCAATTTACTAACAAAGTGGGTTTTAGCTTCATCACTTACCCCAAACCCTAACCCATAATCAAATTAAAATCAAGAAATCAAGATTAGAGCATACCACTATCACCAAAACGTAGCTAGAGGGTAGATGAACAACTTTGAAACTCGCACTAAGACCCGATTCAACCTCCTTCTTCCTTTAATGGAGCTTTCTCACTCTAGAACCTCCTCTCTCTCTAGGATTTAATGGAAGATGATTAAGTGGGTGGAAATGGAGTAAATGAGGCTCCAACAACTGATCCCAAGCCTTAAAGTCGGATTCCTTGTGATTTTACCAATTTGCCCTCAAAATATCTAATTAAAAGGAATCTGTCACAGAACAATGGCGCGGCGCACCAAATGGCCGCGCGGCGCACCAAACGCCCATCCCAGTTTTCTGCCTTCTTTTAAATATGTACAACCAAAACCCCACTTCAAGTACATTAACTACACCTATGTACACTACAAATAAACGTATCTTACAACTCTCCCCCACTTGAATCGGAGCTCGTCCTCGCGATCCATGCCGCATGACATGAAGGAAGATAAACCAACACAAACTCTTCGGGCTCCCAAGTAAACTCAGAACCTTTACTACGACGCCATTGAACTTTAAAATTCCTCACTTCTTTATTTCTCAACCTTTTGACCTTCTCATCGAGTATGGCAATCGGCTCCTCAATATACTCTAACTTATTGTTTAGCTCAATTTCGTCTAATGGTACCCACGATGAATCATCCGCAAGACACTTACGGAGATGGGAAACATGGAATGTATTATGGATCCCCGCAAGCTCTTAGGGTAATTCCAAACGATACGCGACTTCACCAACACGAGCTAAAACCTTAAATGGTCCAATAAACCGAGGAGCTAACTTTCCCCGTTTTCGAAACCGAATAACACCCTTCCATGGCGAAACCTTAAGCATCACCATGTCACCTTCTTGAAATTCGATCATTCGTCTATGCTTGTCGGCATACAACTTTTGTCTATCTTGCACCTTTTTCAAATGATCCCGAATCATATCAATCTTGCTATTCATTTCTAAGACCAAATCGGTACTCCCGATTTCCTTTTGGCCAATTTCACCCCAACAAATCGGAGTTCGGCACCTCCGCCCATAAAGCATCTCGTAAGGTGGCATCCCGATACTAGTATGATAACTATTATTGTACGAGAATTCCACCAAAGGTAAGTGCTCGTCCCAACTACCACCAAAATCAATAATGCACGGCCGTAACTTATCCTCCAAAGTTTGATTCGTACATTCGGTTTGATCGTCCGTTTGAGGATGATACGCCGTGCTCAATTTCAATTGTGTACCCATATCTTCTTGAAACTTTTCCCAAAACCGAGATGTAAAACGGGTATCTCGATCCGAAATAATAGATATAGGAACACCGTGTCGAGAGACGACTTCTTTGATGAACAACTTAGCCAAAGTCTCCGACGATATCGCTTCCTTAATGGGAAGAAACAAAGCACTTTTCGTCAATCGATCAACTATCACCCAAATTGAATCAAATTGGGTTCTCGCCGTTTTAGGTAACTTTGTGATGAAATCCATAGTAATGTGCTCCCATTTCCATTTCGGGATTTCTAACGGTTGTAACTTACCATACGGCTGTTGGTGCTCGGCCTTAACTTGCAAACACGTGATGCATTGCTCAACATACTTCACAACCTCACGTTTCATGCCCGACCACCAATAATCTTTTCTTAAATCTAGATACATTTTTGTCACGCCCGGATGAATGGAATACTTTGACTTATGTGCTTCATCAAGTAGCACTTGTCGATAATCACCCATCTTAGGCACCCACACTCTTCCTTGAAAAGACAACAAACCATGCGAGCCCATAGTAATGAACTCTGATTGCCCCAGGATTCGTTCTGCATGCTTGTTGTGAACGTAAGCCTCTATTTGAATCACACCAAGTTTTTCAAGAAAATCGTTAGTAATAATCATATGTAACAATCCCAATCGTAACGCCGAGTGATGACTCTTTCGACTTAACGCATCCACGACCACATTCGCCTTGCCCGGATGATAAAGTATTTCACAATCATAATCTTTCACTACATCCATCCACCTACGTTGACGATAATTTAAATCTCGTTGATTAAAGAGGTGTTTCAAACTCTTATGATCCAAATAAATCGTACTCTTGACACCATACAAGTAATGGCGCCAAATTTTCAACGCATGCACAACCGCCGCCAACTCAAGATCATGAGTCGGATATCTCGTTTCGTGTTCCTTTAGTTGTCGAGAGGCATAAGCGATGACTTTACCTCTTTGCATTAGAACACATCCGAGCCCATTTAATGAAGCATCACAATAAACCGTCATCTCTTCCACTCCTTCCGACAATACTAACACCGGAGCTTGACACAACTTCTCTTTTATCAATTGAAAAGAAATTTCTTGCTCGTTCTCCCAAGTAAATCTCGCGTTCTTCCTCGTCAATTTCGTCAATGAAGAAGCGATCTTAGAAAAGTCTTGGATAAACCGTCGATAATAACCGGCCAATCCGAGAAAACTTCGGACTTCCGTAGGCGTAGTCGGTTGTCTCCAACTCTTCACCATCTCAATCTTCCCCGGATCTACTTGAATGCCATCTTTGTTCACAATGTGGCCAAGGAATTGAACCTCCCTTAGCCAAAATTCGCATTTGGAGAACTTAGCATACAACTTTTCCTTTCGTAACGTCTTCAATACTTCACGCAAATGACGTTCATGTTCGTTCATACTCTTTGAATAAACAAGTATGTCGTCAATGAACACAATTACTGACTTGTCCAACATAGGTTGGCACACTCGGTTCATAAGATCCATGAATGCCGCTGGTGCATTCGTAAGACCAAAAGGCATAACTACAAACTCAAAATGCCCAAAACGCGTTCGAAAAGCTGTTTTCTAGATGTCTTCCTCACGGACCCGCATTTGGTGATAGCCGGACCGTAGGTCGATTTTGGAGAAATACGTTGCACCTTGGAGTTGGTCAAACAAATCATCAATTCGGGGCAATGGATAATGATTCTTGATCGTCACTTTATTCAACTCCCGATAATCGATGCACATCCGTATACTACCATCCTTCTTCTTCACAAATAAAACCGGGGCACCCCATGGAGAAGCACTTAGTCGAATAAAACCCTTCTTGAGCAATTCTTGGGTTTGATTTAACAACTCTTGCATTTCCGTCGGTGCTAGACGATAAGGAGTTTTAGCAATGGGGTAGCCTCCGGAACCAACTCAATGCGAAATTCAACTTATCTTTCCGCCGGAACACCCGGTAACTCGTTCGGAAAAACGTCTTCGAATTCACTAACCACCGGAATTTCACGAATGGGTGGTGGCTCATCACGAGTATCAACAACATGGGCAAGAAAAGCCATGCCACCACTAACAAGAAAACGACGTGCCCGTGCAAAAGTGCATATCGGCACAAGTTTTCTACGCTTATCACCGTGAATAATTAACTCTCCCCCACTTGGGGCCTTTATTCGAATAAATTTTTCATGGCATTCAATATCGGCTCTATTATGATCGAGCCAATCCATACCAACAACGATATCAAAATCGCCCAAAGTCATCGGGATAAGATCAATCTTAAAGTTTTCGGCACCAAACACAACATCACAATTCTTACACACGTCAACCACTAGCACCGTCTTGCCGTCCGCTATTTCGACCTCTACCGAACGACTTAACTTAGCTAATGGTTTATTAAGTTTAGGCACAAATTTTGGTGACACGAACGACAAGTTAGCACCACTATCAAAAAGTATCCTTGCCGGATTAGAAATGACCATGAAAGTACCTGAGACAACTTCGTTCGATTGTTTGGCTTCATCATTGATCATCAAATAGTTGCGACCCCTAGCCGTACCCGCCGCCTTCTCTAATCGCTTCACATTATCGTTTCGCAAATCGGGATACTCCGGCTTCTTATGCCCTTCTTTTCCGCAATTAAAACAAGTGACCTTGTTTCCGAAAGATGGTTTAGGACATTCACGAGCCATATGACCCGGTTGCCCACAATTGTAGCACGCATAAGAAAAACCCCCGGAAGCGCCCTTCTTCACGCTATTAACAATCTCGGAACCCTTCTTGTTCTTGTTCTTCTTGTTTGAAAAGTTAGAATGACTAGAAACTTCAAACTTTCTTTTGAAAAATGTGAAATCGCTTTTTCTTGGAACATCCGGCTCAAAACCCCGGGCCAATTCAAATAACTCATCAAAAGACTTAGCCATACCCCGACTAATCTTGCCCTTGAACTCATCATTTAAAGTACGGTAGAAATCTTTCATTAGCTTGTGATCGTCACCCACATATTCTGGACAAAAACGAGTTTTTGCCAAAAAGGTAGACTTGAGTGTGACCAAGTCCATTGGACCTTGTTGCAAATGGTGCAACTCGTCTCGGATTCTATCAAGATCGGAAGAAGTTTGGTATTCTTTGAAGAATTCCTTCTTAAACTCCTCCCATGTCAAGTTCATGCATTGCTCTTCAACATATAAGTTAATTTTGTCGTCCCACCACAATTTGGCTTCTTTCCTCAACATACTAGAACCATACCTCGCCTTCCTTTCGGGAGGACACTCTGTGGTACGGAAAGCCCCCTCGATATCGGAAATCCAACACGTGCTTTTCAACGGATCTCGCACCCCATTAAACATCGGAGGTTGAGTATCCTTGAAATTTTTGTAGTAGAAGTCTCGCCTTCCACCCCCACCATTACCTTCACCCCCTTCGCCTCGAGGATAAATGTTTCTAGCCTCTAAAGCCTCCTCTATTGCGGCTTTCATTCGATCATTGATCATTTCGGTCACTTGTCCATCGACCGACTCTTGGAAGACCTTTCGAACGTCGTCAAAAAAATCCCTCTTTAGCCTTTTAAAGATGGCCTCAACCTTGGCCGTGAGTTCAACATCCTCACTCGTACCTCCGTCATTGGTGTCGTGTCCATTTCTCATCTTCATTCTATAAAACGAAGTAAATTAAGCAACAAAACAAAAGGACTTAACCCATATGTATATACATATACACCACACTACCCCATCTTGCTCAACAATCTTCGTACATCGCTTGTTTGACACGATTTGAACCCGTAACAATGGTAGCTAATCATTGTTACGCGAGCACATCGCATTAACTCACTAGTACCACGTCTGTCTCGCTTGACGATTTCAAATACCACACAAAACAATAGCGCGTGATTAGTTCACATAAACCTATGCACTAACCAAGACCCGATCCGACCCAAAGTCCTACAAGTCCCGCATAACGCGCATACAAAAAGTCTAGGCGCCTATCTCAAGTCAATTAAATCCCTTAGACCATGCTCTGATACCACTTGTAACAACCCTAAACCAAACCACGAACGACCCGCATTAAAATCTCAAAATAAACAAAAAATTTGCTGGGACAGCATATGGCGCAGCGCGCCATATGGCCGCGCGGCGCGCCAAACTGGTCTGTCCCAAAAGTCATGAAATGCGAAAAAGATCGGCCACTTCCCGACATAATTAGACAATACGCTTTTAACAACATATTCAAACATGTAAAACTAACACAATTCAAACATAAAATAAGTTTTACAAAGCGGGCCCACATCGGCCGTTTTACGAGTTTAATTCAAAATATGAGTTTCGACCATCAAAAAGTTTAAGTACCAAACTACACTACGAGCATGGTGTTTGGGATTAAACTACCCAAGTCTCGGTCAAACTCCAAAAGCTAAAAATCCCAAAAGCATTCTCTAACAACGACGAGATCTTTAATCCAAGATGATGCCCTTACCCTTGTCCACAACCGAACCTATAAAAAGATAAACAACGAGAGGGTAAGCAAAGCTTAGTGAATGCAATAATTATACACATACATATACAATATACCTACTTGCAAATCACTTACTCAAACACCGCATACATGCTAGCAACACAATTAGCTTATAATCTCGAATACAAGCTAGAAATCTCCAATACCACAAGCTAGCATAGCAACGCATATAATATAATTTGAATAATATATTATACTTACACTTACAACACAAATAACCATGGTTAACCAATCATACAAGGGAATGGCACTCGCGAAAACGCCATCGGTGTTCATAACATCCGTTAGGGTACTTAACACCTCGTATCACTAACCCCTAGTGTGGCACCTTAACACCTCGGTACTTCACCCTGAGTGGCATCTTAACACCTCGATGCTTCACTCATTAAGTTACGGAGTGGTGTCTTAACACCTCGACACTACACCCCTAGATGGCATCTTAACACCTCGATGCTTCACCCCGAGTGACATCTTAACACCTCGATGCTTCACTCATCACGTGAAACGTGGTGTCTTAGCACCTCGACACTTCACATCTCACGCTACAACAAATAGGTACATTATATACCTACACATATAATTATTCCACTCACCTTACGCCTTCGGTGAAAGATAATCAAGTTCGAGAACCTTCAATGTAACGTACCTATTACATTATACATAATATCAATCACAAACTCAAGTTGGTCAACCCACTAAAACTCCATTCTAGGGTTATCTTGACCCATGGTGAAATTTTGACCCATTTGCAACCCTAACCCTAATATTTGGGTTAACAACCCTAAAACCCTAATCATTATCCAAGTTAGGTCCTAAGACACCTTCCAATACAAAGTTTATGCATCAAACACATACATTTACCCACTTAGGTCCATCATGTCCCATTTGACCATTTAAAGTCAATACACCCATTTCGGGTCACCCACTAACCCACTTAACACCCATTTACATATATATAAGTGTGCTAATACTTTAACTAACCAATTTAGGCTCATAAACATAGTTTAATACTTTGAAAACCCTAGTTAGTCATCTTTGAGTCAACATAACCCAAATTCACCCAATTTACTAACAAAGTGGGTTTTAGCTTCATCACTTACCCCAAACCCTAACCCATAATCAAATTAAAATCAAGAAATCAAGATTAGAGCATACCACTATCACCAAAACGTAGCTAGAGGGTAGATGAACAACTTTGAAACTCGCACTAAGACCCGATTCAACCTCCTTCTTCCTTTAATGGAGCTTTCTCACTCTAGAACCTCCTCTCTCTCTAGGATTTAATGGAAGATGATTAAGTGGGTGGAAATAGAGTAAATGAGGCTCCAACAACTGATCCCAAGCCTTAAAGTCGGATTCCTTGTGATTTTACCAATTTGCCCTCAAAATATCTAATTAAAAGGAATCTGTCACAGAATAATGGCGCGGCGCGCCAAACGCCCAACCCAGTTTTCTGCCTTCTTTTAAATATGTACAACCAAAACCCCACTTCAAGTACATTAACTACACCTCTGTACACTACAAATAAACGGGTCTTACAGTTGGGGCATCGGGCTATGAATTGCAAACTCTTTAATCAGACACCACGTAGGAAGATTGATCTGAGTCCCAAAATATCATTTAATTCATCTTCACTTGTGAAATGCCCCGTTCATATCGATTATAAACGTTTCATATTAATTGGTTTCATTGCGAGGTTTTGACCTCTATATGAGACGTTTTTCAAAGACTACATTCGATTTTAAAACAAACCATAGCCTTTATTTTATCGACAAAGTTTTAAAAGGCATAACGTAGATTATCAAGCAATGATAATCTAAAATATAACATTTACACATGACCATTACATAATGGTTTACAATGATATTAAACAACAATTTATTTTCCGAATGCAGTTTTTAAACATTATCCAACAAGCATGCTGACTCCAATTCTTGTCTTTAATTTAGCATGCAATAGCGGAAGCTCTAAATAATCACCTGAGAATAAACATGCTTAAAACGTCAACAAAAATATTGGTGAGTTATATGTTTAACCTATATCATAAATCATAATAATAGACCACAAGATTTCATTTTTCATAAACATCATACAGGCATTTCGCAAACTACATAAATAAAATCATTCATATGCTGAACACCTGGTAACCGACCTTAACAAGATGCATATAGAATATCCCCATCATTCTGGGACTCTCATCGGATATGATAAATCGAAGTACTAAAGAATCCGTAACCCGGATGGGGCTTGTTGGGCCCAATAGATCTATCTTTAGGATTCGTGTCAATTGGTGGCAATTATAAGAAACACCAATTCTTAGGCTACCAAGCTAAAAAGGGGCGATATTCGGTTTATTAATCCAATCGTAGAATGTAGTTTCAAGTACTTGTGTCTATTTTGCAAAACATTTATAAAACTGCATGTATTCTCATCCCAAAAATATTAGATATTAAAAGTGGAACTATAACTCACTTTCACAGATTTTCAGTTCGTCAAAAATTAGACTTGGCCACGGATCGATTCACGAACCTATAACAAATATATACATATATATCAAAGTATGATAGAAATACATTCACATCATATTTTTATTTACGTGTTGACGATTTAAGTTGTTAAGTTAGCAATTCAACGTTAGTAGTCCACAATTAGTAGTCTACAATTAGTAGTACATAGTATACACGTATTGTATAAGACTCAATCATGACCCACAATACCGCTATTGTCTTTGAAGTTATCTCGACGTATTGTGCATGTGGTGTCTTTTGATTTATCTGACGTATTGTGTAACCATGACATGTTAGAATACATGTATAATACAAGAAACGTTAGCTAAGATATGGTTAGTATATATTTTATCAAACTAATCCCGTATTCATTTTAGCCATTATTAACCAATATTGTTTTGCTCATAACTTCTTTATTATAAATCCGTTTTGAGTGAATCAAATTGTTATGGTTTCGTAACGAACTGAAATTTGTAAAACTAAACTGAAAAATTGGTGGTTTATAGTCGGAGTTAAAGGTTACAAGTCATTTTTGAAAGAGGTAGTCATTTCCGTCGAAAGAACGACATCTTGATAACCATTTTGAAAAACATACTTCTACTTTGAGTTTAACTATGATTTTTGGATATAGTATCATGTTCATATGAAATATCATTTTCCTAGAAGAACAACTTTTAAATCAAAGATTATCATAGTTTTTAATTATCCAACCCAAAACAGCCCACGGTTTTACTACGACGGCGTATGTCCAGTTTTACGGAGTTCTTCGTGTTTTCAAGTTTTAAATCATTAAGTTAGAATATCATATAGATATAAAACATGTGTTAAATTGTTTTTAAAATTCAATTTAGAAGGATTAACTTTGTTTGCGAACAAATTTAGAATCAACTAAACTATGTTCTAGTGATTACAAGTTATATTCTTCGAATAAGATAGTTATATATATATGAATCGAATATTGTTATGAACATCATTACTACCTCAAGTATAGTAGGTAAACCTACTGGAAATGATGAGAAATAAACCTGAGCTTCAAAGGATCTTTGATGGCTTGGAAGTTCTTGAAGTAGAATAATGACACGAAAACAAGTTCAAGTAAGATTACTACTTGAATTAAGATAGTTATAGTTATAGAAATCGAATCAAAGTTTGAATATGAATATTACCTTGAATTAGAAAGATACCCTACTGTAAATAACAAAGGTTTCTTGATCTTAGATGATTACTTGGAATGGATTTGAAATCTTGGAAGTAATCTAGTAAACTTGAAAGTGTTCTTGAAGTGTTCTAGAGTAGTTGTTTTGTATGATGATTAAAGGTTGGATTTATGAGCTAGATTGATGTAGATTTTGATGAAGATGATAAAGAACACTTAGAACATAATGAGAGAATAATATAGAGATCAAATGGATGAAAGAAAGTTGCAAAATGAAAGTGTATGTGTGTGTGCATGAAAACGTGAATGATGGCTAGCATATATGCAAGTTGTAATTTGATTTTTAGTGTAATAATTCTAGCTAGTTGCCAAAAGGTTGGTTCCACATGTTCCTTAATCATTTAGGGCTGCTAAGGAGCAGATTTTTATTGGTATAGATCAATAGTAAATACATCTAAAAGCTGCGTATAATACGAGTACAAATACCGTATGAATACGAGTAGAATTCTTGAGAAAATCGAATGCGAATACGAGTATAGTTATCTTTGTTGAGTATAAGTATTTTGATATCTGTATATAAGTCTTTCAAAAGTGTAGTAATACATCATAATACGATACATATACATACATTTTAATTAAGGAGTTATTTCGTCGTTAATCGTTACATATATATGTCATTTCGAACCCTTAAGTTGGTAGTCTTGTTTTACATATGTAGTTCATTTTTAATACACTTAATGATATACTTAATTATCATTTATCATGTTAAACATAGTGTATTAATATATCTTAATATGATACATATGTATTTATTTTAATTAAGACGTTGTTACACCGATAATCGTTATATATATCGTTTCAAATTTCTTAATTTAGTAGTCTCATTTTATGTATATAACTCATTGTTAATATACTTAATGAGATACTTAATTATCATAATATCATGTTAAATATATATATATATATATATATATATATATATATATATATATATATATATATATATATATATATATCATGTCGTTTATAAGTTTTAACGTTCGTGAATCGTCGGGCAAACTGGGTGGTCAATTGTCTACATGAAAATCGTTTCAATAAATCAAGTCTTAATAAGTTTGATTGCTTAACATGTTGGAAACATTTAATCATGTAATATTAATCTCATATAATATATAATGATGGAAAATGTCCGGATCATGACAGTACCTACCCGTTAAATAAATTTTGTCCCGAAATTTTAAGCAGTTGGAGGTGTTGTTGCATCATCTGGAAATAAGTGCGGATACTTCTGCTTCATTTGATCTTCATGCTCCCAGGTGAACTCGGGTCCTCTACGAGCATTCTATCGAACCTTAACGATTGGTATTTTGTTTTGCTTAAGTCCTTTAACCTCACGATCCATTACTTCGATGGGTTCTTCAACGAATTGTAGTTTTTTGTTAATCTTAATTTCGTATAAAGGAATAGTGAGAACTTCTTTAGCTAAGCATTTCTTCAAATTTGAGACTTGAAAGGTGTTATGTACGCTGGCGAGTTGTTGAGGTAATTCAAGTCGATAAGCTACTGGTCCAACACGATCAATAATCTTGAATGGACCAATGTATCTCGGGTTTAGCTTCCCCCGTTTACCAAATCGAATGACGCCTTTCCAAGGTGATACCTTAAGCATGACCATGTCACCAATTTCAAGTTCTAAATCTTTTCTTCTAACATCCGTGTAGCTCTTTTGCCGACTCTGGGCTGTTTTCAACCGTTGTTGAATCTGGATGATTTTCTCAGTAGTTTCGTAGATAATTTCCGGACCCATAACCTGTTTATCCCCCACCTCGCTCCAACAAATCGGAGACCTGCACTTCCTACCATAAAGTGCTTCGAATGTTGCCGCATTAATACTCGAGTGGTAACTGTTGTAAGAAAACTCTGTTAGTGTTAGATGTCGATCCCAGCCGTTTCCAAAATCAATAACACATGCTCATAGCATGTCTTCAAGTGTCTGAATCATCCTTTCACTCTGCCCATTAGTTTGTGAATGATAGACAGTACTCAGGTCTAAACGAGTCCCCAATACTTGATGCAAAGTCTGCCAAAACCTTGAAACAAATCTGTCATCCCTATCAAGATAATAGAGATTGGTATTCCATGTCCGGAGACGATTTCCTTCAAATATAGTCGTTCCAACTTCTCTATTTTATCATCTTCTCTCATTGGTTGAAAGTGTACTGACTTGGTAAGATGATCGACTATTACCCAAATTGTATCATAACCACTTGCAGTCCTTGGCAATTTAGTAATAAAATCCATGGTAATGTTTTCCTATTTCCATTACAGAATTTTAGGTTGTTGAAGTAGACCTGATGGTTTCTGATGTTCAGCTTTGACTTTAGAACAAGTCAAACATTCCCCTACGTATGTGGCAATATCGGCTTTTATACTGGGCCACCAAAAGTGTTTCTTAAGATCTTGGTACATTTTCCCCGCTCCGGGATGTATTGAATATATGGTTTTATGTGCTTCCCTAAGTACCATTTCTCTCGCATCTCTAAACTTTGGTACCCAAATTCTTTCAGCCAAATACCGGGTTCCATCTTCCAGAATATTAATATGTTTCTCCGATCCTTTGGGTATTTCATTCTTCAAATTTCCTTCTTTTAAAACTCCCTGTTGTGCCTCTTTTATTCGAGTAGTAAGATTAGTATGAATAATTATATTCATAGCTTTTACTCGAATAGGTTCCCTGTCCTTTCTACTTAAAGCGTCGGCTACCACATTTGCCTTTCCCGGGTGGTAACGAATCTCAAAGTCGTAATCATTTAATAGCTCAATCCACTTACGCTGCCTCATATTCAGTTGTTTTTGATCAAATATATGTTGGAGACTTTTATGGTCAGTATATATGATACATTTGACCCCATATAAGTAATTCCTCCACATCTTTAATGCAAAAACAACAGCGCCCAATTCCTAATCATGAGTCGTATAATTTTGCTCGTGAATCTTCAATTGTCTAGACGCATAAGCAATTACCTTCTTTCGTTGCATTAATACACAACCAAGACCTTGCTTCGAAGCGTCACAATAAATCACAAAATCATCATTCCCTTCAGGCAATTACAATATAGGTGTTGTAGTTAACTTTTTCTTCAACAATTGAAACGCTTTCTCTTGCTCATCCTTCCATTCAAATTTCTTCCCTTTATACGTTAATGCGGTCAAGGGTTTTGCTACTTTGGAAAAATCTTGGATGAATCTTCTGTAGTAGCCATCCAATCCTAAAAATTGGCATATGTGCGTTTAAGTTTTCAGGGTTTCCCACTTTTCAACGGTTTCAATCTTTGCCGGATCAACCTGAATACCTTCTTTCTTTACTACGTGACCGAGGAATTGAACTTCTTTTAACCAAAATGCACACTTTGAAAACTTAGCGTACAGTTCTTCCTCCCTCAACAATTCTAGAACCCTTCTCAAATGTTCTCCGTGCTCTTGATCATTCTTGGAGTAAATAAATATGTCATCGATGAAGACAATGACAAACTTGTCAAGATATGGTCCACACACTCGGTTCATGAGATCTATGAATACGGTTGATGTGTTAGTCAAACCAAAAAGCATAACCATAAACTCATAATGACCATAATGCATTCTAAAAGCAGTCTTTGGAATATCATCCTCCTTCACCCACATTTGATGATACCCGGAACGTAAATCAATCTTCGAATAAACCGACGAACCTTGCTATTGATCAAATAAGTTGTCGATTCTTGGTAGTAGATAACGGTTCTTGATGGTAAGTTTGTTTAACTCTCGATAGTCGATACACAACCTGAATGTACCATCCTTCTTTTTGACAAACAAAACAGGAGCTCCCCACGGTGATATGCTGGGTCGAATGGAACCACGCTCCAAAAGTTCTTGTAATTGGCTTTATAATTCCTTCATTTTGCTGGGTGCGAGTCTTTAAGGAGCACGAGCTATTGGTGCAGCTCCGGGAACAAGATCTATTTGAAATTCAACGGATCGGTGTGGAGGTAGTCCCGATAATTCTTTCGGAAATACATCGGGAAATTCCTTTACGACGGGAACATCATTGATGTTCTTTTCTTCAGATTTGACTTTCTCGACGTGTGCTAGAACGGCATAGCAACCTTTTCTTATTAGCTTTTGTGCCTTCAGGCTACTAATAAGATTTAACTTTGCGTTACTCTTTTCTACGTACACCATTAAGGGTTTTCCATTTTCGCGCAGAATGCGAATTGCATTCTTGTAGCAAACGACCTCTGCTCTCTCCTTTTTCAACCAGTCCATGCCGATTATCACATCAAAACTCCCTAACTCTATTGGTATCAAGTTAATCTTAAACGTTTCGTCCACCGGTTTAATTTTTCGGTTTCGGCATATTTTATCGGCTTTAATTAATTTACCGTTTGCTAATTCGATTAAAAACTTATTATCCAAAGGCGTTAATGGACAACTTAATTTAGCACAAAAATCTCTACTCATATAGCTTCTATCCGCCCCCGAATCAAATAAAACAAAAGCAGGTTTATCGTCAATAAGAAACGTACCCGTAACAAGCTCCGGGTCTTCGTGCGCTTTAGCCACATTAATATTAAAGACTCTTACATGGCTTTGACCATTATTATTCCCTTGGTTTGGACACCTACTTTTGTAATGGCCCTTCTTCCCGCATCCGAAACAAGTAATATCGCCATTATTTGTTCCTTATGCCACTGGTCCGTAAACTTCATACTTTGTCGCACTACGCCCCTTTCTATTACAATTGGTAAATACTACCCCACAGAACTTATCCGAATGATTTCCTTCACTCCTATGGCCAGAGGCAAAGCCAGGAATTTCAGATGGGGGTGGCGTAGTCGTTAATCGTATAATTACAATAAAACAAAACTACATTAACAAGCCATAACATTATATTTGATATTTGGGCTTTGAGGGTGGCTACAATTATTTGTGCATAATATTACAAATGAGACTTGGGTCTTGATTGGGTCTTGGGGGAGGCTGAGCACCCCTCAGTCCCCCCTGTCTCCGCCCCTGCCTATGGCATGGAATTTTCCGCCTCTTGTCGTCATTGATGTTTTTGTTGTTGTTGGAATTGTTGTTGTTGTTGGGACAGTGGTTGTAGTGGTTGTTGTTGTTGATGGGACGTTTGTTGTTGCGATAAATGGTGCGATTATAGTTGTAATTATTATTGTTGTTGTACTGGTGACTTTTGTAGCCATTATCTTCCCACTTCTTCTTACCTTCCTTCGTTTAGACCTCTCCGGCCGCCAACTCTTTATTTCTTCTCTCAATCTGACCCATGAGTTTGTGAGCCATTCGACTCGCTTTTTGCATTGAGGTAGGTGTGGATGCACTTACATTCTCTTGTATTCTAACTGGCAGTCCTATCACAAATGCGTCAATCTCTTCTTCCTCGTCCTCAAACATACCAGGACACATTAGAGATAATTATGTGAATCGTCGCTCATATGAGGTGATATCATACCCCTGAGTTTTTAATTCTCTAAGCTCTGCCTTGAGCTTATTGACTTCATTCCTGGGACGGTACTACTCATTCAACATGTGTTTGAATGCGGACCACAGTAGCGCATAAGCAGTATCTTGTCCCACCTGCTCCAGATAGGTGTTCCACCATGTTAACGCAGTTCATGTGAAAGTATGCGTGGCGTATTTCACCTTATCTTCTTAAGCACATTTGCTTATAGCAAATACCAATTCGACCTTCTCGGTCCACCGTTTTAGTCCGACTGGTCCTTCGGTTCCATCGAATTCCAGAGGTTTACAGGCAGTGAAAGCCTTGTAGGAGCATCCTACACGATTTTCTGTGGAGTTAACTCCACTGCTAGACCCTGAGTTATTGTTGTTGTTTTGCATTGCAGCCTGTACTGCTGCTATGTTCGCTGCAAGGAAAACACAGAAATCTTCCTCGCTCATGTTCAGGGTGTGCCTGGTTGTTGGAGACATTCCTTCAAAAATAGCCAAAAGAGTTCAGTTAATCATATAGAATATCAGGAGTAGTCAATAGTATTTCGTAGCATAATATGAACTTATTTATAAAAGCCTTTTCTTCATATTAGCATTTTATAATTTTAATTTGGGTAGTACCTACCCGTTAAAGTTCATACTTAGTAGCTAATATACAATTCAACTACTACAATTCTATCATGAAAAATGATTACAATAATGCTTCGTGTTCAAACTTTGATACAATATTCTACAATCATACAACACCGCTATTTTACATATAGCAAGAAATATAGCACACGATAACTATGATACAAGGCAGTTGTTAAGACAATTCTAGTTAAACTAGAATTGTTTAGTAAAGACAGTAAAGTCACGTAATTCTTAGGACCAAAAACAAGTCATGCATTTGGATTTTACCAATACTATTTCCCATCCTTGGTCAAGTGGGAAATAACCGTTGTGGTCTTTGGTAGGGCATCATGTTGTAACGTCATCAAAAGGATGGGGGTTACGTAGTATCCAACAGTGCCGTAACAAGTCAAAAACCTTATCTCTCACCTCGACTACTGAATCCGTCACCAGTGGGAATGTTCTATTAAGAAGTTGCAACCCGATGTTCTTTTTCTCAATTTGATGAGAGGCAAACATAACTAGCCTGTAAACGTAACATGCTTCCTTAAGTTGCATGTTTGAAGCCTTCTCTAACGAACAAAGTCCTATATTGGGATATTCGGAGTCAAAATAGGCCCTCAACCCGTAGCGTAAAATTGCATTAGGGTTTCCAGAATACATAGCCCTAAAGAAAATATGGGCCAATTTAGGGTTTCCCCAGTGTGAGATACACCACCTATCGAAGGAAAGCCTTCTATAAACCAAGGCATGCTTGGAATGCCTTTCGAATGCTTTGCAAACTAATTTCGCCATAAACAATTGAGCCGATGAATCCTGACCAACTCTAGACAAGATTTCATCAAGCATTTCCTGTGGTAGGTCTTCTAAAATGTTCGGTTGTCTATCCTTAACGTCCATTTTGTGTGTGTGTGTATATATATATATATATATATATATATATATATATATATATATTAACTGTAAAAGAAACGGAAAATTAGATTTGTAAAAGATGATAGAATAACAAAACATTACAAGTAATTTTTTACATATAGCACAAAAGTACAAACACGCTACAATACATATATTACACGGCATGGTAAGAGTAAATGACTACAACTCTTTATTCAGACTTGTTTGCTTCTTCTTCCTCGGACTTGGTTCGTTTTGCTAATTTTCTAGGGATAAATGGACCAGTACTCATACGAGCAGTCCTTTTCTCAAATGGTTTAGAAAAATCTGGTCTCTTAGATGTTCCCGGACTATAGTTAAAGTTTAAGAAATACGGGTGTTTACGGTATATTCCATCAGGGTATTTCATCATAACATAGGGTTCATCGGGTTTGGGAGATTTTCCTTTATTGTTTTCTTTTTCTTTATTAAATTGGGCCGGGGTAATTTCTATCACTTCATCAGAATCCTCATCGGGATCCGATTCATCAGAAAATTGGTAATCTTCCCAATATTTTTCCTCCTCAGCGGTGACACCATAAATCATTTTTAACTTTGGTCCATTGGTTGAGGATTTTTTCTTATTTAACTATTTTCTGTGATTTTTAACATTTCCTCCTCCGGATCTTCTTCTTCCGGTTCTTCTTCTTCCGGTTCCAATTCTTCCAGTTCTTCTTCTTCCTCTGAAATTTGTGAATCTTCCCAAAATACATTCGATTCATCGTTGTTATTAGTTGAGTCGATGAGATTGGTACTAGAAGTAGACATCTATCACACATTAACTAACACATTAGTAATATACCACATAATATTTACATGTAAAAATATATACTTTCCAACAAAAGTGTTAAGCAATCGTTTTTAAAGTAAACACGGTCGAAGTCCAGACTCACCAATGCATCCTAACAAACTCGATAAGACACACTAATGCAAATTTCTGGTTCTCTAAGACCAACGATCTGATGCCAACTGAAATGCCCCGTTCATATCGATTATAAACGTTTCATATTAATTGGTTTCATTGCGAGGTTTTGACCTCTATATGAGACGTTTTTCAAAGACTGCATTCGATTTTAAAACAAACCATAACTTTTATTTTATCGACAATGTTTTAAAAGGCATAACGTAGATTATCAAGTAATGATAATCTAAAATATAACGTTTACACACGACCATTACATAATGGTTTACAATGATATTAAACAACAATTTATTTTCCAAATGCAGTTTTTAAACATTATTATACAAGCATGCTGATTCCAATTCTTGTCTTTAATTTAGCATGCAACAGCGGAAGCTCTTAATAATCACCTGAGAATAAACATGCTTAAAACGTCAATAAAAATGTTGGTGAGTTATAGGTTTAACCTATATCATAAATAGTAATAATAGACCACAAGATTTCATTTTTCATATACATCATACAGGCATTTCGCAAACTGCATAAATAAAATCATTCATATGGTGAACACCTGGTAACCGACCTTAACAAGATGCATATAGAATATCCCCATCATTTCGGGACTCTCATCGGATATGATAAATCGAAGTACTAAAGCATCTGTAACCCGGATGGGGCTTGTTGGGCCCAATAGATCTATCTTTAGGATTCACGTCAATTGGTGGCAATTATAATAAACACCAATCCTTAGGCTACCAAGCTAAAAGGGGCGATATTCGGTTTATTAATACAACCATAGAATGCAGTTTCAAGTACTTGTGTCTATTTCGTAAAACATTTATAAAACTGCATGTATTCTCATCCCAAAAATATTAGATATTAAAAGTGGGACTATAACTAACTTTCACAGATTTTCAATTCGTCGAAAATTAGACTTAGCCACGGATCGATTCACGAACCTATAACATATATATACATATATATCAAAGTATGATAGAAATACATTCACATCATATTTTTATTTACGTGTTGATGATTTAAGTTGTTAAGTTAGCAGTCCAACGTTAGTAGTCCACAATTAGTAGTCCACAATTAGTAGTACATAGTATACACGTGGTATATAAGACTCAATCATGACCCACAATACCGCTATTTTCTTTGAAGTTATCTCGACGTATTGTGCATGTGGTGTCTTTTGATTTATCTGACGTATTGTGTAACCATGACATGTTAGAATACATGTATAATACAAGAAAAATTAGCTAAGATATGGTTAGTATATATTTTATCAAACTAATCCCGTATTCATTTTAGCCATTAACCAATATTGTTTTGCTCATAACTTCTTCATTATAAATCCGTTTTGAGTGAATCAAATTGCTATGGTTTCGTAACGGACTGAAATTTGTAAAACTAAACTAAAAAAGTGGTGGTTTATAGTCGGAGTTACAGGTTACTAGTCGTTTTTGAAAGAGGTAGTCATTTCCGTCGAAAGAACGACATCTTGATGATCATTTTGAAAAACATACTTCTACTTTGATTTTTACCATTATTTTTGGATATAGTATCATGTTCATATGAAATATAATTTTCCCAGAAGAACAACTTTTAAATCAAAGATTATCATAGTTTTTAATTATCCAACCCAAAACAGCCCCCGGTTTTACTATGACGGCATATGTCCAGTTTTACAGTTTTCTTTATGCTTCCAAGTTTTAAAAGTTAGCATATCATATAGATATAAAACATGTGTTAAGTTGTTATTAAAAGTCAAGTTAGAAGGATTAACTTTGTTTGCGAACAAGTTTAGAATCAACTAAACTATGTTCTAGTGATTACAAGTTATATTCTTCGAATAAGATACTTATATATATATGAATCGAATGTTGTTATGAACATCGTTACTACCTCAAGTATAGTAGGTAAACCTACTGGAAATGATGAGAAATAAACTTGAGCTTCAAAGGATCTTTGATGGCTTGGAAGTTCTTGAAGTAGAATCATGACACGAAAACAAGTTCAAGTAAGATTACTACTTGAATTAAGATAGTTATAGCTATAGAAATCGAATCAAAGTTTGAATTTGAATATTACCTTGAATTAGAAAGATAACCTACTGTAAATAACAAAGGTTTCTTGATCTTAGCTGATTACTTGAAATGGATTTGAAAGCTTGGAAGTAATATAGTAAACTTGAAAGTGTTCTTGAAGTGTTCTAGAGTAGTTGTTTTGTATGATGATTAAAGGTTGGATTTATGAGCTAGATTGATGTAGATTTTGATGAAGATGATAAAGAAAACTTAGAACATAATGAGAGAACAAGAGAGAGATCAAATGGATGAAATAAAGTTGCAAAATGAAAGTGTATGTGTGTGTGCATGAAAACATGAATGATGGCTAGCATATATGCAAGTTGTAATTTGATTTTTAGTGTAATAATTCTAGCTAGTTGCCAAAAGTTTGGTTCCACATGTTCCTTAATCATTTAGGGCTGCTAAGGAGCAGATTTGTATTGGTATAGATCAATAGTAAATACATCTAAAAGCTGCGTACAATACGAGTACAAATACCGTATGAATACGAGTAGAATTCTTGAGAAAATCGAATGCGAATATGAATATAGTTATCTTTGTTGAGTGTAACTATTTTGATATCTGTATATAAGTCTTTCAAAATTGTAGTAATACATTTTAATACGATACATATACATACATTTTAATTAAGGAGTTATTTCGTCGTTAATCGTTACATATATATGTCGTTTCGAACCCTTAAGTTAGTAGTCTGGTTTTACATATGTAGTTCATTTTTAATACACTTAATGATATACTTAATTATCGTTTATCTTGTTAAATATAGTGTATTAATATAGCTTAATATGATACATATGTATTTATTTTAATTAAGACGTTATTACACCGATAATCGTTATATATATCGTTTCAAATTTCTTAATTTAGTAGTCTTATTTTATGTATATAACTCATTGTTAATATACTTAATGAGATACGTACTTATCATAATATATATATATATATATATATATATATATATATATATATATATATATATATATATATATATATATATATATATATATATATATATCTTGTCGTTTATAAGTTTTAACGTTCGTGAATCATAGGGAAAACTGGGTGGTCAATTGTCTACATGAAACGCGTTTCAATAAATCAAGTCTTAACAAGTTTGATTGCTTAAGATGTTGGAAATATTTAATCATGTAATATTAATCTCATATAATATATAATAATGGAAAAAGTCTGGGTCATGACAACTTGTGTCCAAAACGTCTTCTGTTAAATCAAATGAGCTTAAAGTCTTTCAAACTAATGATTATTACAGAAAATGCTATGTGGTTACGCAAAGCAGAAGGTCCATCTGAATCAAAGGGAAAATGGATAGAATTACCAGTAGTTGGTGTTGATGGGCAACCCACTGCCATTAAGGCATGGGTCGCCCTCTCGAACTAATCTCCTACTTTACATGTGCAGGTCATCTTCAATCCACACTGTAGTACATGGATTGTTAATAGTGGGGCGTCCAGGCACATGACAGGGAACTTGTCTTTACTTTCTAATGTGAAAACAGTAGATGGTGGACCAGTTTCTTTTGCAGGTAGTCAAGGAGGATATATTACTGCACATGGGGTGATTGCTAATGAGAATTTCAGCTTTAATAAAGTTAATTTTGTAGAGCAGATGTTGAACAATCTGCTTTCAGTTTCACAGGTTGCTGACAAAAAGTATACAGTTGCATTCAATGACAAATTTTGTTATATCTTGAGAAAAGAGTTTGTGATTCCGAAAGACATGATTCTGATGACTGCTCCAAGGTACAAGGACCTTTATATTCTTGATATGCGAAAGGCTTATGTGAAAGCAGCTCCTGGCCATCAGGCTTTCATTTCTAAAGCTACTGAATAGGAGTCTATCTTATGGCACAAGCGTATGGGTCATCTGAGTCTAAGAAAGATGAATAATCTTGTCCACAATGGACTGGTTGATGGTGAAAATGTTAAAAGTTTTCATATTCCTGAAGGTTGTCTTCAGTGTAAGAAATGGAAACAGGTTAAGAAGTCTCATGCTACCAAGAAACATCATTCGGTTAGTGTTCCTCTGGAATTGTTGCACATGGATCTCTTCGGTCTAGTTAATCGGAAAATTATTACTGGAGATGTTTACTGCTTGGTGGTTACTGATGAATATTCGCGTTTCTCATGGGTTGTTATGTTGAAGAATAAATAAGATACTTTTAAGCACATTAAAGTGTTGATCCTGAAGCTTGAAAGTTTGTATAATTTGAAAGTGAGAAAGATTCGTACAGACAATGGTACAGAATTTAAGAATCATTAGATGCTACAGTTTTGTAATGAAAAGGGATACAACAACAGTTCAGTCCTGCTTATACGCCACAGTCAAATGGTGTCACTGAAAGAAAGAATACGACATTTATTGAGACTGCTAGAACGATGTTAGTTGATTTGTGTTTACCTATTACATTCTGGGGTGAAGCAGTCAGTACAGCTTGTTATGTCATGAACCGAGTGCTAGTGGTAAAGCGACATGTGAAGACTTGTTGTGAATTGTTGCACAGGAGAAAGCCAAATATTAAACATCTTGAAACTTTTGGTGCTCCATGTACTATCCTGGTACGGGACACTGGAGGAAATTTAATTCAAAGGCTGTTTCTGGTATCTTCTTGGGCTATGGAAATCCTAATATGCTAGTGTACAACACCGAAACCAGATGTGTTGAAGAACGATTTGAGGTTGATATTCAAAGTAACGCTCCTGCTCGTGTCAGTAAAGGATTCGCATGGTAATTTGAATATGATAAATTGTTTGATTCTTTAAATCTTCCACCAGAAATTACTGACGATGAAGTACTTGCTCAGATGTTGTATGATACTCAAAATTCTACAGAGAACGTCATATCGATTCCAAGTCAGACTCAGAATCAGATTCATGGACACCAACAGAGTCCGACTCCTAGTCCGCAGTAGAGTTCTCAAGGTGATAAATCTACTGCAGATCCTAATGTGGAAATAGTGTATGAAACAGATTAAGACAATGATTTTGAGGAACTAAAGGATAGAAACATGACACAGTTGACGTAAGAACATCTGAATCCTCTTTATAGTCAGCCATCAACTGTAACAGTGTTTGAACAGCCAACTGAAGTAAGGGGTGTACGTAGGTCAAACCGTGTTATCATTCCTCCAAAACTTCTGGATGATTATTTTGTGGATACAAGGGGTATTTCTCATATTGGTATTCCTCATGCTAATATAAATGATCATCTACGTCTAACGTTACAACTACATCAGAAGTTCATGTGGTAAGCGAAAGTTCAACTGCAGCTGAAGATGAAGAAACGGAAAGAGAAAATGTAATGACAGCTTTCTATTCTTCTTTGAACAAGACGTGTAGTGTATTTGTGCATGCGCATTCCTGCTATGTTTGTTAAACTGAACCCAAAGATGCCTACGAGGCATTACAATATGATGAATGGGTAAGCGCAATGCAAGAAGAGTTGTTATAATTTAAGCATCTGAAGGTTTGGAAGTTAGTTAATCCGCCAAATGATTGCCAACCCTATGGTCTTCGATGGTTTTGAAAAATAAGAAGGATGAACAGGGTATAGTGATCAGGAATAAGGCGAGATTGGTTGTGAAGGGATATCAACAAATCTCTGAAATTGATTATGATGAAGTGTTTGCTCCAGTAGCTAGACTGGAGGCGATTAGAAATTGATTATGATGAAGTGTTTGCTCCAATACCAAAACCTTGTAGTATTCGCAAACGCTGCGAAAGAAAGGTGTAAAAGGCAGGCGTAAATTTCCATGTGAAATGGCAGCCTCGTAAATTGTAATCATGCCTTTGGGAGGGGCATTAGCCCTATCCTCCGCTGATGGAGCGGTGGGCGAGAATTGCGCAAGAAGCGGGTAGTATCGCTGAAGGGTTTGGATTTTTGCCTCCGTTATGTATGAAACGAAGCCGCTGGGAGTGTTGGCAGAAGATGAGGATGTCATTCGTAATAATATAAGTAGATCTGGTAATAGATTGAAAAGTATTAAGGGTTGAATCACCTAATTGCAAAGAATGCGCGTGAGTTTCGATAAGAACGTTTGATTGAATAAGTAATTGAAGGAGAAAGCGTAAAGTTGTTAATGCAAATTATTCAGCTATTTATAATTGAAATTAGGGTGAGGAAGTCGAAAAGGTAATGATTACTTTTAAATGGCTAAAATTACCGCAACGCGTAAACGGTAATTTTATAGCCGTTACAGCGTCTTTGATTTGACAGCTTTAGAGTTACCGTTGTTATTATGCGTTGTAATTGCTACAATCAACGGTAATGATTTAAGTGGTAAAAAATTATTAAAACTTGCTGCAAATATATTTTAAAGTAACACGGTTTATTTTTTAGAGTTTATCATGATACATCTGCTTCGCGAAATGTATCATAATAAACTGGGGGGGACTTGATCATATACATAGCATTGTATATGTATATTTTATCTACTAAAGGCTAAAAGTAGAAGTTACGTGAAGTATATTCGAAAGGCTTGGAATATTCGCTGAAAATAAAGATAGCGGATAAGTTTCCGCGCTAATAAAAGACTGCGGGTCATTTCGATAAGTTTCTGCGGATAGTTAATCAATCCGCAGACCGCGAATATTTCGAATACTATAAATAGGGAGCATGGCTTCTGATTTATAGGTTGTTAGTTCTCTGCCATTTGCCTGAACCTTTGTAATTTTCTCTTGTGATCTTACCCAAGGAACTTTACATTGTTTTTAAGGTGAATCACGCTAATTAACAATCAAGACCGGGTCAGGGTGGTTGATCACTTGATAGTTAAAGTGAAAGACAATCATCGGGGCCCAAAATAATCATCAAACATCCCATCCTCCATCTTAATCTTATTGCACTCAATCCTTAATTAAGTAACACTTTAATTAGGGATTGATCACTTCGCATTTGCATCTTTTATGGGGTTCAAAGTCTATCAGATGGATGTCAAGAGTGCGTTTTTGTACGGTGAAATCAATGAGAGAGTTTTTGTTGAACGACCACCTGGTTTCGAAGATCCTTATTTTCCTAAAAAAGTTTATCGACTTGAAAAGGCACTGTATGGGCTTCATCAAGCTCCAAGAGCGTGGTATGCTACCTTGTCCAACTACATGCTTGAAAATGGTTTCAGAAGAGGTCTGATTAATCAGATACTTTTCATCAAAAAGAAGGGACAACATCTCATGCTGGTGTAGGTTTATGTTGATGATATCATATTTGGATCAACAGATCAGACGATGGTTGATGAGTTTGAGAAGGTCATGCAACGGAAGTTCAAAACGAGTTCCATGGGAACTATCAAGTTTTTCTTAGGTTTACAGGTAGCTCAGACGGATAAAGGTATCTTCTTGCATCAAACCAAGTATGTTGATGATATTCGAAAACGTTTCCAAATGGAAGCTGAGAGACCGGCTAAGACTCCGTTGTCAGTGAATCACAGTATTTCACCAGATCGTGAAGGTGCTAAGGTGGATCAGACTCTGTACAGAGCAATAATTGGGTCTCTAATGTATCTTACAGCTTCTCGACCAGATATTATGTTTGCAGTTTGCTTGTGTGCACGTTATCAGGCGAACCCGAATGTTCAACATATGCTCGTGGTTAAGAAGATTCTGATATATTTGAAAGATACACCAAGTTTAGGGTTATGGTACCCATGTGATGATGGTTTTGAGCTTACGACATATAGTGATTCAGACTATGGCGGATGCAAGAAATATTTCAAGTCAACTTCTGGGGTTGTCAATTTTTGGGAAGCAGATTAGTTACTTGGCAATGTAGGAAGCAGACAGCAGTGGCTCAGTCTACTTGTGAAGCTGAATATATTGCTGTAGCAAGCTGTACATCTCAGGTCATCTGGATACAATATCAGCTACATGACTACGGTTTGCATATTTCTAACACTCCTATTTTTGTTGATAATACTGCCGCTATAACTGTCACTAAAAATCCTGTTAATCATTCTAAAACCAAACACATAGGGATTAAATACCATTTCATTAGAGACTACTATAGACGTAGTGCAGATAGACACTACAACCCAAAGGGCTGATCTCTTCAAAAAAGCTTTTGATAAATCACGTTTTGATTTCTTGTTGAAAGAAATTGGTATTAAACTTTTGAAGGATGTGGTTCCTGAAGTTGAGGTTCCTAACACAGAGGAATCTGATAAAGAAACTGGGCAGTGAGTGCTATATACCTGCTTGTATATTTTTGTGTTCATTTGCATAATAGTTTTAGTTGCTTGCATGATTAATTTATGTTTGCAGGATTGTTAATTTATTTCTGAAAGTGTTGCATGATAGTTTGTATTATGTTTATTTTTCATTTGCTTTTGTATAGAGAAAACAGAAAAATCAGAAAAATCAGAAAAACCCAGAAAATCAAATAAAAATTGAAATATAGAAAATCCATAAAAATCTGAAAGTCTTGAAAATGATTGCAATACTGATCTGAAATGTTATTGATGTAAATAAGTAGTACAGGATGATTGATAACGTATTACTAGACTTTACTGGCCTAATTCTAGATAGAGATGATCACACTAAGAATATGTAAATATCATGATAAGGAAATCATGGAATGGTTTACATCGGTTGAGGGTAGTGATGTGTGCGAGGCGTACTAGGAAATAGTTATATTTTTACTACGAAATACGACGAAATATGATACAAGTTTTAATTAATTTATTTATAGATGGGATATATCTAAACCTTGCTACAACACTATAGGCAGTGTACCTAATCGTACAGTAGTGTAGTTTTTAGTAAGTCCGGTTCGTTCCACAGGGAATCTTTTAAACAAGCTTAACGCTATATTAGTTTTAATTTATAAAAATACAAATATATATATATATATAAGTAATATTATTATTCTAAAGGGGGTTTTTTACCGTTTAATGACCGGTTTGTCGATTTTAAAACTTTAGTCGTAGTTAAAACCTAATGTAAAATATTAAATAAATAAAAGACTTAATTTAAAGCTTAAAGTAAATAACGATAATAAAATTTCGATAAATAAAAGTACGATAATTAAAAAGTACGATAATTAAAAGTGCAATTAAATACAATGACAATAAATAAAAGTTCGATAATTAGAAGTGCAATTAAATATGAAAATAAAGGAATTATGCTTATTTAAACTTCCGTAATCATGATGTTCGACGTGTTGATTTTAGTTTATTCCCATGGGTTAATTGTTCTTTGTCCTGAATTATTTAATATGTCCGTCTGGTTTTTGTCCATAACAGTCCATCAGTCATAAATATAAAGTGCGAGTGTCCTCGTCAAATTATCCTTATATCTGAAGTCAAATATTCCAACTAATTGGGGACTTAAACTGTAACAAGGTTTTAATACTCGGTTTAATAATTACACCAGGATATCAACTGCGTGTAACCCAAGGCTTTAATACTTTGTTAACAATTACACCAAGTGTCATTGTATATAATTTCACCCCTGTTTTAATAATTCTAGTGACTATTAATCCATTCCCGTGTCCGGTTAAATGAACGATTATTTGTACATATAAATACCCCGCCCATCGTGTCCGATTGAGTGTATATGGTTATTTATAGGTATGTTCAATTGTAAATCTTTATATTAAAATTAACAAACTATCATTTAGTTAAACAAATATAAAGCCCATTAATAGCCCATAGTCTAATTTCCACAAGTGTCGTTCTTTTGTCCAAACCCCAATTATGGTACAAAGCCCAATTACCCCATCTTTAATATTTAGCCCAATATCATGATTACTTCGGCTCAAATAAGCATAATAATAACTTAGTTACGAGACATTAATTTAAAAAGGAGAACATAACTTACATTGATTATTTATCGCGTAGTGTTACGCGGACAGAATTTCGACTTCAAAACCCGTAAAATAACCTTTACATTACCCAAACTAATATAAAACTAACCTATACTATATATATATATTATATATATATATATTATTATTATTAAAAAGGGAGTATTATTATTTTTTTTTTTTGTGTTTAAAACTCGGCAGAAGCTCGTTGCATTTATAGGACATTTCTGAAACAGACTGCTCCGCGAGTGCGGAGGTTTAAGCCTTCACAGCTCCGCGAGTGCGGAGTTCCCTGGGCCAGCTCACCAACTTTTGGATTTTTACTTGTCGACGTTTTATTTAAATATATATAATATATAAATAATTTATATAATTATTTAAATATTATATTATATTCTTGTGCATAGTTGACTCATAATTTTTAGTCCGTTGCGTCGGGCGTTGATAGTTGGCTCATGTCCCGGTTCCGGATTTTTGAACGTCCTTTCGTATAATTTAATATCTTGTACTTTGCGTTTCGCAACTTGTACTCTTGTCATTTTTAGACGTTTCTCATCAATAATTTGAACCACTTGGATTGTATCTTGTACATTTGAGCTTTTTGGACGTTTGCGTCTTCAAATCTTTGTTTTCGCCTTTTGTCTTCTCACTTATTTAATTAAATGAATATTACTTGAAAATAGAACAATTGCAACTGAAAACTTTACATATTGGAAGGATATTGCTACTAAATATATGTTCATTTGGAGCACTATCAAATATCCCCACACTTGAACGTTGCTTGCCCTCAAGCAATACAGAACTTGAAATTAAATCACATGAATAACTTCTTTATTCTTCACACTTTATACATCAGTGATTTTGATACGGCGGTATAAACAATGATAGTAACTGTGTGGTTTAGAGTCCCACATGACTATTAAAAATTTAGATCCTTTAAGGAAATTGGATCTTTATGAAAACATTTGATCTTTTGAAAATTCAATCTAGCTTTTACCCTAGATAAGTTTTTCGGAATAACCCTTCACCGGTGTTTGCAAAATATTTTTGTTGGTTTTGTGGGTTTCAGATTTGAAAATTTTAGCTCAACACTTGCGGTTTTGTGTTACCCACTTGCTAACCTTGTATTTAGGAAAGCAACACGTCCAGTTTACTTGTCCCGTATATTACCTTTCGGCAAACTACCGTCCGGTTGTAAAGGAAAGCGATGAACAAGCAACTGTTAAGGCAATGTCTAATGACATGCATTTGATTATGGTCCAAAAACCTGTCGTATGCTATTACTATCCTTTGTAGGAGCAATAGTAAAGATCATCCTATGATTTTTCGGTCTGGCACAAGGTCCTGTCTTCGACCATGCTATGCAACCACCGTTCTTACGGTTGACACCCGATTTGGTTCAGATGACCTAATGAATTCCAGGTGAATTCCTAGGATTTTACGTTCAATGGTAATGAACGCATTGAAAATGGGTTTTCAGAAAACAAATCGGTTTTAATTTTGATCAAAATATTTTCTTGTTCAAGCTCGAGTTTAGATATCATCGAATTCCATGAGTTTGTAATTCTCAATCTTTAAGGCCAATATCAAGGATTGAGTAATATCAGGCTTAAAAGATGATTTTTAATCTTTAAGGAGATTATCCTTTCTGGGGGTCTGATTCATTAGTCTTATCAAGCTAATTTGCACGGCGCCCTCCCCATTTTACAAGACAGATCCTCTCATGGTTAGAATAAGTCTGACTACATGGCGACCCTGTTTGATGCTGAGGTCCGTGGATTTCCTGCTGATTTTAGAGATGACTTTTCTAGATTTTTCGTCAACCTACAGCTGGTCTGGACGACAACCTCTTGACCTAAATCAAGAAGCGCGTGTCTTTTCCGGAAGACTTTACTTCCTTTTAATGATGGAATTGATTCATCGTGTAGATCCATCTATTCTTTCAAAAGTATTACAATAAATCGGGTAAAACAGTTAATTTAGTCCAAAACAAAAGCACCTGCAATAACTTTACAGAAACATGTGATAGATAGTTTTTAATTGAATAACTTGATACATTCTCCCCACACTTGGTTTTTTTCATGCGTCTTTTTATATCTTAATAAATAAATTCAAGCGTTTTAGTTGTTTCTCAATTTATGTTTTCTCCGAGGTAACGATAATTTCGGTATTAACACCTAGTTTTCATCGTTCATAAATGTGTATAAACATGATTTTGAATTCACTTAGTTGAAATTTTTTTAAAATTTTCATAAAATTTAGAAAATAAACAAAGTGCAAACCCGAGAAAATTTATAACCCTTCCCCACACTTGAGATCATGCAATGCCCTCATTTGCATGAAATCAGACTATAATTATAAATTCACGAGGGTGATAAGTGTAGAAAAGTGATTAAAAATACCCAGTTTGTAATTACAAAGCTCGTCGATTGATAGATGGCGCGCCTCATCGTTCATTCCTTCTTGTTTTATCACACAAGTTTTTCTTCAAAAACGGTTGCTTTTCTGAACTGTTATCTAATATTTGAAAATACGTCTTTTACCCTAACTCATCATGCATTTTTATTAACGAGTTATGCACTAACCCGAACCCCTAATTTAACGTTAAGTGGGGTTAGACTCCCTCACACTTAGCTGACGACATGTGAAGTCGGTAGAATAAGTTCCACGAATTAAAATAGTGAGCCAGTTATTTACATCTCGGGTGGTGTATAATATATCAATGGGTTTAAAGTTTAGACTCACCCGATCGTTACTACTTAATTCTTTTTTAAGTGTAGCTTTTAGTAAATGGATATGTCTCTTTTCTGGTTCTTGGTCAAATGGATCGATATACACCGACATACATACTATAGGGTGGACAATTCCTAACATTTCCTCCCGTTCATTCTCGGGATAAAATGTTTCACCTCTATTACCCAATTGGGTGAAATCCGAGGTGTCATTATCTATTACAGCTCGTAGTTCATCTTCGGTAGATGACTCGTCTATTGAGAATATTGGGTTGGAAGGTTGTGGAATTTTGAATTTCGGGATCGAAGTAGATTCTTCTTCATTAACGGTCCTTATCGGTCCCACCACTTTAGTCTCGAGGGTAAAATTTTCAACGTTATCATTTTCCCAAGAGTACCAATTTGTCACCCTTACTTCTTCTTCATCCATTGATGGATCGATGATATTATTGGTAGAGGCTAATGTGTCGATATGTTGTGAAATTGGTAAAGCTGAATAAAAAGTATCATCGGGATAATTGGTGATTTCGGAGCTCTCGGATTCATCAAAATTCGATGATATGAGATTTTCTTGCATAATATTCCTCAGATCAACATGTGTATAATCTGATAGAGTTTCAGCTTGCCTATTTACAAACTCTCTCATTTGTTCATTTTGAGCATCAAGTTCTTCGAGTTTGATTTTCATATAATCTAAAGAATTTTCAGACACATAATTTTCCTCGTCCTCTGGTTGTTGAGTTTGGATATATTCTTGGGAATAATCCCAATTTGAATTGTATTCTTCATAATCATTCCATTCAGGTTCCATGGGTGCGTAATTTTCCATAGGAACATAATAATAACGTTCCCATGTTGAATGATAATCTCCACAGATTTCACAACCAGTTATTGTTTCGTCATTCGTGATCCAAGATTGACCGAACGAATTTTTATCAATACCCGTTTGAGAGTATTGATTAAATTGATTTCGGATGTCATAAAGAGTTTCTAAAATATTCTCGAGATTTTCCATAATGCGCTTATTACCAAATTTTAGCTACAATGTGGTGCATTTACTTAATTATCCTATTAGTTATAAAAATAAAAATTATATAAGTTATCAAATTAATAGACTTTTCTGCTTTTGCCCACGTTTCGAATAGCCAATAGATGCGGCAGGGAGCCAGAACCCTTTAAATCGGAAGCTCACAACTCAACCACTAACAAATCCAACTATTACTACGAAGCAGAAAATTTGGATGTCTATCAATTTAACCACTTAAAACAATTTTTCGTTTGAAATTTAAAGAAATATTAGATAAGAAATAGAGAAAATTCTAAGTCCTAAAAACTAGAATGGCGAGAAATAAGAAAGAAAAAGAGCAGCGTCGAAAAATAAAAAATTGAAAAATAAAATAAGAAAGTAGCGCGTCGAAACTTAAAATTCTAAAAAAATTAAATATTAAAATTTGCGTCTAAAGGTATTAAAACTTAGAAGGAATTCTAAATCCAAAACGGCAATAACTTAAAAAAGTACTAAAATTTATTAAATACTAAAGTGATAAGTGACGTCGTAAAATTTTAAAGCGCCTAAATCTTAATCTAAAGAAAAAGCACTTAAGGGATTTTACGGCAAAGCCTAAAAATCTAGAAATAAAAATAACTATGGCAAATACTATATTTAAAACTAAGTACGAACGATAAAAAAAATACAAATTATGCTAAAACAAATAAAAAGATACAAAATATAAAAATAAACTTAAAGTTTATAAAATTATAATTTTTATAAAAATATTATTTTTATATTATTTGTTTTATAAAAGTATTAATTTATATATTTATTTAAACTAATTAAACTTAAAAATACAAATTAATTAATAAAACTAAACTAAATAATAAAAACCTAATTAGGGTTTAATTATAATAAATAATAATACACCGTAATAAATGCGAAACTAGGGTTGATCAGGCGTGTCAGGGTACCTCCGCGAGTGCGGATGAACCCAGTTCAAATACTCCGCGAGTCGCGGAGGGTTCAGTTTCAGCCGAGAAAGTTCGATTTTTATGCAGGTTCGGATTTTTTTTTTACTTTTTCTGTTTTTCTGTTTTATAAAATATAAAAAATATAAATATAACTTAAATAAAAATTTAATTTTAAAACTAAAATAAAAGTACTTATTTACTTTATAAATATTATAAACTTTTAAAAATATAAATATATTATTTTTTTTTCTTTTTGTATTTTTATATTTTTATTATTTTTAAAACTTATATTTTTATAAAAAGAACTTGATAAAAACTTTTATCTTTTTTTTAATATAGCGTTGCGCTTTCGGTGTTTATGTTCCCCGGCAGCGGCGCCAAAAATACTTGATGTGTGCGAGGCGTACTAGGAAATAGTTATATTTTTACTACGAAATACGACGAAATATGATACAAGTTTTAATTAATTTATTTACAGATGGGATATACCTAAACCTTGCTACAACACTATAGGCAGTGTACCTAATCGTACAGTAGTGTAGTTTTTAGTAAGTTCGATTCGTTCCACAGGGAATCTTTTAAACAAGCTTAACGCTATATTAGTTTTAATTTATAAAAATACAAATATATATATATATATATATATATATATATATATATATATATATATATATAAGTAATATTATTATTATAAAGGGGGGTTTTTACCGTTTAATGACCATTTTGTCAATTTTAAAACTTTAGTCGCAGTTAAAACCTAATGTAAAATATTAAATAAATAAAAGACTTAATTTAAAGCGTAAAGTAAATAACGATAATAAAATTTCGATAAATAAAAGTGCGATAATTAAAAAGTACGATAATTAAAAGTGCAATTAAATACAATGACAATAAATAAAAGTGCGATAATTAGAAGTGCAATTAAATATGAAAATAAAGGAATTATGCTTATTTAAACTTCCGTAATCATGATGTTCGACGTGTTGATTTTAGTTTATTCCCATGGGTTAATTGTTCTTTGTCCTGAATTATTTAATATGTCCGTCTGGTTTTTGTCCATAACAGTCCATCAGTCATAAATATAAAGTGCGAGTGTCCTCGTCAAATTATCCTTATATCCGAAGTTAAATATTCCAACTAATTGGGGACTTAAACTGTAACAAGGTTTTAATACTTTGTTTAATAATTACACCAGGATATCAACTGCGTGTAACCCAAGGTTTTAATACTTTGTTAACAATTACACCAAGTGTCATTGTATATAATTTCACCCCTGTTTTAATAATTCTAGTGACTATTAATCCATTCCCGTGTCCGGTTAAATGAACGATTATTCGTACATATAAATACCCCGCCCATCGTGTCCGATTGAATGTATATGGTTATTTATAGGTATGTCCAATTGTAAATCTTTATATTAAAATTAACAAACTATCATTTAGTTAAACAAATATAAAGCCCATTAATAGCCCATAGTCTAATTTCCACAAGTGTCGTTCTTTTGTCCAAACCCCAATTATGGTACAAAGCCCAATTACCCCATCTTTAATATTTAGCCCAACATCATGATTACTTCGGCTCAAATAAGCATAATAATAACTTAGTTACGAGACATTAATTTAAAAAGGAGAACATAACTTACATTGATTATTTATCGCGTAGTGTTACACAGACAGAATTTCGACTTTAAAACCCGTAAAATAACCTTTACATTACCCAAACTAATATAAAACTAACCTATACTATATATATATATATATATATATATATATATATATATATATATATATATATATATATATATATATATATATATATATATTATTATTATTATTATTACAAAGGGTGTATTATTATTATTATTTTTTTGTGTTTAAAACTCGGCAGAAGCTCGTTGCATTTATAGGACATTTCTGAAACAGACTGCTCTGCGAGTGCGGAGGTTTAAGCCTTCACAGCTCCGCGAGTGCGGAGTTCCCTGGGCCAGCTCACCAACTTTTGGATTTTTACTTGTCGACGTTTTATTTAAATATATATAATATATAAATAATTTATATAATTATTTAAATATTATATTATATTCTTGTTCATAGTTGACTCATAATTTTTAGTCCGTTGCGTCGGGCATTGATAGTTGGCTCATGTCCCAGTTCCGGATTTTTGAACGTCCTTTCGTATAATTTAATATCTTGTACTTTGCGTTCCGCAACTTGTACTCTTATCATTTTTAGACGTTTCTCATCAATAATTTGAACCACTTGGATTGTATCCTGTACATTTGAGCTTTTTGGACGTTTGCGTCTTCAAATCTTTCTTTTTGCCTTTTGTCTTCGCACTTATTTAATTAAACAAATATTACTTGAAAATAGAACAATTGCAACTGAAAACTTTACATATTGGAAGGATATTGCTACTAAATATATGTTTATTTGGAGCACTATCAGGTAGTCACCTAATTATCATTGAATATGTACTGAGAAATGATTGTTCAGAAACTCAACAGACAGTTGAGGTCTCCCTTACTTTGATTTATACTCGGTAGCGAAGAATAAGTTTTTATGTCCCCAAGGTGAGCATATTTTGTCTAGAATGCATACTTGTTTCTATTTACCCTTAATGCTTGGACCGAAAATCTACATCATAAATGTCGGGTATCTAAAGGGAGGTGTTTCTTCATCAACAGGTTGAGAAGTGAAATCTTGTATTGAAGACATTGAATGATTTGAATACGCAACATCATCGGGTAACAGATTTCAACATCAGAAGATTGTTTTTCTGTGAAGACACGAATAAAGTCAAAGACAGTGGGGCATCATCGTGTCATATGTAATGTTGATGTTATTTATATCTGTATTTTGAGTTTGTACTTTGTATTATAGTTTTGAGAAAAGTGCAACATCAGAAAATCAAAAAAAAAAAAAAAATTGTATTATTTTATTTAATGTTAGCTTTGTAAATAAAGATGATGTGCCACATTACAACACAAAGGATCATTAATCGAGAATTGAACAATTTTGAAGGATTCTAAGTTATCTGAGTTTGAGACCGTAGGCATTTTAATCATGGAGTTAGTTGGAAGATTTGGTTATCTAAATCCGAGGGAGAGAAGATCGTCAGGTCATCAGATATAGAAAACTCAAATCATTCACATCTTTTTTCTGTGGTATGAGATTGTACCTATTGGCTTAGAGAGACACTGTCTGGAGGATATCTTAGAATATCATTCCATCACTCAAATATATCACTACCATCCATCCATTACACATCATACGATTTTCGTTCAAGTATGGGGTTTATAGCGGCTGGTATGCGTCTTTTGAAAGTATGCAATAAATTTGAGACATATAATGTTATCTGAAACAAAAGGTATAAGTTTAAGGTAGAAGCTCATAGCTGACAGGGTTGCTAGAAACATCGTGAGATGGTTCTGTTCAATCAAATCGAAAGTACATTGAGGTGATAATGGACAACGTCAATATATTTGTGCTCAATTGTTCTACCTGAAACATCGTGCGATCTCAAATGAGGATTGATTCTTGATCAAAATCTAACATTGAAAAAGGTTAAAGTAATTAATTTAACGTGATCATCAAAGTCTAGGATGAAAGTTGGTGAATGCTTGTTAATATGTTTGAAAGTTGTCCTGTATATGCTTTACTGAGATGAATTCTGAAATGTCATGTCAAAATAGTTCAGTTATGATCCCTGAAACAACATTTAAAACAGTGTGATAATTTAACTCGCAAAAACATGTAAATTGTTTTATCTGTGCTGTTCTTGATAAATGATGATATTTGTGCTTATAGATATAACGTTTAATTTCGGATTAATGAATTAGATGTTAAAAGTTGCATGTGAAGAATTGCACACACTTTTTGTTGAAGCTTTACTGAATATGCCTGATATAACATCGTTTATCATGACACACTGGATCTTGTACAATATTTAGCGTAGCTTTGCATGTTTATATATGAAAAATCCAAAAATATCTGCATTATAGTTACTTTTCATTTGGTTATGGTTCTATAGCCTCACAGCTCAGTTTTCGAGATAATTTACTGTATAAGGAACCTCGATATTTTAAATCTGAAAGTTAGCTGTTTGAAGCCTAATAGAAAAAAGCATGATTAAATTATACTGTAGAGATCAGTCCCAGGGGGAGTGGACGTGAAAAGGTTTGTGAAAATTGAAATCGAAAATTTTATGTTTGTAAACCTAAAGACAGTCGGCCGAGTGAGTATACACACACGACCATGTGAGTACACACACATGACCGACTGAGTCTAAAAGAAGATGAGATGTGTTAGAATCACACCCGACCGAGTGAGTCACACTCACGGCTGAGTGAATGACACACTCGACCGAGTGTGTCTGAGGGTATAAAAGGGCCTGGTGGTCAGACGGCTCAGATCATTGAGCGAATTTTACCTAGATTTTTTGAAAGAGTGGAACGAGTTTTTGATCGTGCTTACTAAATACATCTTTTCCTTGTGATTACAGCGCCGCAAACGAGGTATTCCAACTCGTTTTCATTTATTAGTTTTGATTAATTTTATGTTTGAATGTGGAGTTTCGAATTGAACGTATTTTGGATGATTGTGATTAAAATTAGTATTATAACTATGTTGATCAGCCTTATTAGTGACTTGTGTGACTGGTTTTGGCATCTAAAACAACAGATTCGATCAATTTGTGAATTTGGATGAACACAGATCTGGATGAACACACTCGACCGAGTGAGTCCACACACTCGACCAGTTGTATATACAGACGTTTGTGTGTCTCTACACACACGACCGAGTGTGTTCAAACCCTAAATTTAAATATCTTGGCTATTTTGTTTACCATTCTCATACTGTTGATTGTATTTATGATTGCTTGATCTAAACATATAGTATAGCAGTGTTTTATAATGTCAGGTGGATCATTTGTTGGACAATGGATGTTTAACATTGACCGTAGGAGAATTTTAGCCAGTGAACGACCCATCAGAGTGGAACAAAAGGTCATTGCAACTCACAAGACCTATGACCTTTGGGACCATATTGGGTGTCATGCATTTCTGAATGTCGGGGATTATTATTGTCCCCAATTGGTGCGTGAATTTTATGCTAATGTGGCTTTAGAAGATGGTAAGAAGAAGCATGCTCATTCTGGTCTATTCGAGCAACACTATAAGTGGACCATGGAGGAATTTTCAGACCTTTTCAATGTTCCTCATACTGGTGCTAAGCTATTGTATCCTAGTAAAGACCTAAGAAAGCTTCCCAACAAGTTTAATCTGTCAATGATTGCAAGGATATGCAAGCCAAGACGTGTAGCTAGTGTTGGTAGGGTTGAGATTAGTGACGACGACGTGTATTATCATCATGAACCTCACTTGAGGATAATCAAACGAAATGTGACCTTTAAGAAAGATGGTGATAATGTGTTGAGTGGTACTGAGGCTTTGCTATTGTACCGTCTTCTTGATGGGATTAAGGTGAACATGGGTCATTTTCTGATTAATGTGACGAAAGACTTTCTTGAGTCGGAAGAACCATTTCCTTATGCTGCTCTATTGCATAACATGTTTGAGAAACTCGGTGTAGTACAGTACATCACAAAGCTAGTGCCAGAAGATCCCATTATAGGATAAGATGTTCTGTGTTTGCACTTGGGCGTTTGTTCTTATGTAACATATTTTCAGCTTGATGCGTAAACTTAATAAGGCTAGTCTGTTAGCCTGAAACTCTGGTGTGTAATAACTTAACAGTGACCTCTGATCTATGTGATTGTATGCTAATCAGTTATTGTGATAATCTTGCTTGATAATTTACTGATTCATATGATTAACTTGATACCCCATGATACATGGTGGTAATTGCTTAATAGTTGTTTTGTTTTGAGTTTCTTACAGTTATACATAATGTCTCATGAACAACAACATTCATCAGAGGAAACTGCTCTAGTGGAACCCCAAATCCCGTTGTCATTCGATTTGCCTGGTTTGATTGGACGTGGTGATACGAATGTTTTAGCCTGTGTTGATGAGACTGGAACTGAGGCTCTTAGAGGAAATTTTGTTCATATTATTCAGTTTCTGAAACGATCGAGAATCTTCAAAGCTATTACTATTGAGGGCACACTATATTATTCTCATCAAAGGGCCTTCTAGGAGGCGGTTAGAGTTGTTATTGACGATGACAAGAAAGTGATTATCAGTTCTGTTAATGGTACAATCGTTCGAATCTCTGCACAGACTATTAGAGAGGATATTAGTTTTCCTGATGATGATACAATGCCAACCTCGTTTCCGGCATTGAAAGTGTGAAGATGTCGGAAACGATGTGAATATGCGGGTGATATAACTAAGGCTATGAAATGTACGAAGTTCAGTAGGCAGTATAGATATTTCACATACGTGCTTTTGAGATGCTTGAGCCCGATGAAGGGAGGTTTTGATGTAATGACTGAGACTTACAGCTCTATGTTTGTGGCCTTGGTTTTGTGTGCTGACTTTAATTTCTCCCAAGTTATCTTTGATGATATGGTGCTTAATGTGAAAAAGAATATTCATTTGGTTTTTCCAAGATTCTTACAGATTATGTTGGAGAAGCAGGTTCAGGGTTTGGTGACAATTCCACAGGATGTGCTTACGCTGAATCATCTTAATGATCAATCTTTTAATCGTTTCATGCAAAATAGAATTAGTTCGGTTAAGATTCCTGAGAAGAGGCTAATTGGTCATCTGGCTGATGAAAATTATGTGTGTCCTGAAGGAGTGAGTTGCCGACATGAAAACAGTACTTCAGGTGATGAAACTGATATCACAATTGCTGGTGAGGAAGAGGTTAATCAGCCACCGCCAAGAAAAACTGGTCTTCGGTTAGTTGATAAGGATGATGTGACAGCTCTTGATGATACTCAAACAGAGTTGATAAAGAGAAAGCTGGCTAAAACACCCAAGGTATCTACTAAGCAGAGGCAAAAGCGTTTGAGGTTTACTGTTAAAGATTGGAGTTCGTCTACCACAACGAAGTCACAACCGAAGGTCACTCTATCTACTTAACCTGATGATGCTGTTGGTGGTTTAACTCATATTCCATCTACTCAACAACCTCAATCACAGCCACCACTCTAAGTTCAAACCTCTCTACGGCCTACAGTTGTTGCTGGTGATTCGTCTGGTATGATTAATCGACGACTTATACAATTGTCTGTCGATTTGGCTAAGTTTCAAAAGGCTGCTGGGGAGGATAAACGAAAGCGAGACATTGAGATAGCTGAGATGAGAAAGCTGGTTGATACACAACAACTGAAAATGATGAGCTTGAAAAGACCGTTGAAGATCAGGCTGTGAGATCTTGTCTTTACAAACCAATACTTGTGATCTAACTAAAATATTGAATGAGTAGGAAAAGAAGGTGATGATTGAAGAAATTGAGGAAGGTCTGAATCCTTTTGGGAACTCTGACGAAGAGGAGGGTGAAGCGACCCGTCCTAATCCATAAGGACGAATACAATAACATATGATTACATCGCGAGGTATTTGACCTCTATATGATACATTTTACAAACATTGCATTCGTTTTTAAAAGACAAACTTTCTTTACATCGAAAGTTGACGGCATGCATAACATTTCATACTATATCCCACTATAATTGACTTAACAATAATCTTGATGAACTTAACGACTTGAATGCAACGTCTTTTGAAATATGTCATGAATGACTCCAAGTAATATCCTTAAAATGAGCTAATGCACAGCGGAAGATTTCTTTCATACCTGAGAATAAACATGCTTTAAAGTGTTAACCAAAAGGTTGGTGAGTTCATTAGTTTATCATAAACAATCATTTCCATTATTTTAATAGACCACAAGATTTTCATTTCCATTTCTCATAAACATACATCTCGTATCAGGCATTTCGCAAACTGCAGAGAGATAAAAATCATTCATATGGTGAACACCTGGTAACCGACCTTAAAAAGATGCATATAGAATATCCCCTATCATTCCGGGACTCCCTTCGGACATGATAAATTCGAAGTACTAAAGCATCCGGTACTTTGGATGGGGCTTGTTGGGCCCAATAGATCTATCTTTAGGATTCGCGTCAATTAGGGTGTCTGTTCTCTAATTCTTAGATTACCAGACTAAAAAGGGGCATATTCGGTTTAATAATCCAGCCATAGAATGTAGTTTTAAGTACTTGTGTCTATTTCGTCAAACATTTATAAAGCAACGCATGTATTCTCAGTCCCAAAAATATATATTGCAAAAGCATTTAAAAAGGGAGCAAATGAAACTCACAATACTGTATTTTGTAGTAAAAATACATATGACGACATTGAACAATGCAGGGTTGGTCTCGGATTCACGAACCTATATCATTCGTATATTTATTAATACACATAATTGTAATCGGACAATTTCATATAGTATATTTACATACTTTTAAAAATGATTACCATTTATATAGTTAATATTATATTAAAAAATATCTAATTTGTTTTATAGGAATATTTATATAAAATGTTAATATGATTAATACATATTTATATGTAACATTTCTATAAGTATATTTTTATATCAATAATAATAAAAATTGTGTTTGATTATAATGATATTATTAATAATAATACTAATAATAACAATTATTATAGTAGTAATAATAATGGTGTCTCTAAAAATAGTACTAATAATAATATTCCTAATATTTATCAAAATGATAATTTTTATAAAAATGTTACTTTTAATAATAATGATAATAATTTTAATAAATATAGTACTCTTACTAAAATGATACTTTTCATACTAATTTTAGCAATAATGATATTTATAATAATAATAATAGTAATAAAAACAATATTGCTTTTAATCATAATAATACGACTAATAATATCCTAAATGATGATACTAATAATAATAATTATAATAATTATAATGATAATATTAATAATAATAATACTTATAAAATACCAATAATAATGATAACAATATCTAACTTTATTAATGATAACATTAATCATAATATTATTGGTAGTAATAACTTTGATTAGCATAATAATAATAATAATAATAATAATAATAATAATAATAATAATAATAATAATAATAATAATAATAATAATAATAATAATAATAATAATAATAATAATAACAATAATAATAATAATAACAATAATAATAATAACAATAATAACAATAATAATAATAATAATAAAAATAATAACAATAATAATAATAATAATAATAATAATAATAATAATAATAAAATATAAAACTACCTTAGGAAAGGGTTTCAAAAAGAAATTGTGCCTCATGCGAGGCTCGAACCCCCGACCTCTTGAAAACCCGAAAATAACCTAAACCACCCTTTCGTCCCTTTATTTCTGAAATTAATCTCGAATTAAATGTATTTAACCAGTTCCTGTTTTTCCTTCTTCTTCATAACAGCTATTGACCAGAAATCCAAAACCAACATACGACTAATTATAGGTTTGGGTTGGGATTCTAAATTGAAAAAGAAAGGACTTGTTGTAATTAATAGAAAAAGAATGAAAACAAAAAAAATGACAAAAATAGCAGCGGTAGTGAAATATCACGAAGAACACTCAATTGCTGAAATTAAATTATAGATCATTTTAGATGATGTTTTCAACATAAAATAGATGTTAAATCGTTTGTAAAAACTACTGAGATCATTAATTAAACTCAAATTATAAAGGGTATCTCGAATTTGATCAAAACAAAATCAGTTGACTTTTTATTCTCTAACTTTGACTCTAAAATTTGAACTTGATAAAAAGAATTGGGATTTGAAACTTGGCAGAGAGTTTTCATATGAGATTCCTAACAGAATTGTGTTAATACATTTTGAAAAATCATTCGAAATCGAGTTTTGTTAAACTGAGTTCAAGAACAAGGAGCTGTATAAATAATATTTGATTGAATTAAATCAGAAAAATGCTATTGCAGTTACTTGTAATTGATAATTGATGGTGTAAAGTTGTGATGTATCCCTTATCGACTGAATTGGATTTAGTTGTAGCACAAGTGGTCGATTAGTTTATTGAAACAGACAGGGATTATAAAAAAAATAAAAAAAAATAAAGGTTGATGTCGAGTTGTAACTGATTTTGGCTGGAACTATGATTGATTCAAGATTGGTACGAAATTAGAGGCACAAAACAAAATTATACACAGCTTGATTGGTACTTTCCCTGATTTGTTGTTATAATTCATATATATTTGATAAAGAATAAATATACAAGTATTAATAATAATAATAATTCTAATAATCTTAATAATTATAAATAATAATAATAATAATAATAATAATAATAATAATAATAATAATAATAATAATAATAATAATAATAATGAAATATTAATAATAATAATAATAATAAGATAATTATACTTGTTATTAATTATTATCATAAACATAATATTTGGTATAATGATATTAATATTTATAATAATATTTATAATAATAATAATAATATTAATAAATTGTATTATATTTATAATAATAATAATGATAATGATTCTAGTAGTAACAAGTTACAAATCTTATTTTCATATCTATATATTATATATTATAATAGTACTAATAATACTATTAATATTAATATTAATAAATAATAATGAGGGTAGTAATAATATTGATATAATATTATATCTAAACTTATAATTATATTTTATTAATTGTGTAATATTTAATAATCATATATTATATTATGTAATAACTTTTATTGAATAGTTATTATTTATAAATTTTATATTATAATATATATATAATAATAATTATACATAGAAATTATATATATATATATATATATATATACATATATATATATACATATATATATATACATATATATATATATATACATAAATACATATATATATATACATATATACATATATATATATATATATATATATATATATATATATATATATATATATATATATATATATATATATATATATATATATATAACTTCATTTTTAAATTATACTTAATTACTTTGCATCTTATTTTACATATTTAAATCTAATGTTTAAATTCTATTTTATCACTTCAAATTAAAATATGTACATACACACACACACACACACACACACACACACACACACACACACATATATATATATATATATATATACATATACATATTTATTTACAAATAATTGTTCGTGAATCATCGGGCATAGTCAACGGTAATTGAATATATGAACGTAGTTCCAAAAATTTCGAGACTCAACATTATAGACTTTACTTATCGTGTCGGAAACATATAAAGGTCAAGTTTAAATTTGGTCGGAAATTTTCGGGTCGTCACAGAGGGCATGCCTATTGAAGTTGCAAAAGGTTACACGGAGGATAACCCACTGTACGTAACTCCGCTTCAAATAATAACAAAATCTGAATATTTAGCTATGTAGGATCGCCTTAATCATACTGCTGTTTATGATGATTTAGAAGCAGGGGAGATCCCTCCGGATCTCACAAAAACTAAGCACAAATTGATGGAGCGTCTAGAGCGAGAAGCTAAGAAATCTGCTGACGCCGCATCAAAAGCCTCGTCGTCAGAGGTAAATAAATTTGATGAGGATATGAGTGAATCAGAAGCTGTTGATGAGAGTGATAACAATTTTGATGAAGTTATTATTGAGGATGAGCGGACAGAGCCTTATCCTAGATATGAAAGTTTTGAGGATGGTGATCTTCCTACTTTTGTTGATTATTTTCAAATGAATGATGAACTTTTGAACAGGAAGTGTCAAGAGAAGGAACGTAAAGAAGAGGATGAGAGGTTACTAGAAGGGTTTTTGCCGGTGAAGATTAATAAGGAACAAGTGGAATTCTTGGAGGAAGAATGGAAGATTTCCATGAGGATTCATAAGTATTTGATGAAACCTGAGGTGGAGCCTCAGTATTTGAAGTTTATTGAGCACAGTGCAAGTTTGCATGCTAAAGAAAAGATCTTGGCCTGGGCATACATCAAAGAAATCGATATCTACGCAATAAAAAAAGAATATGGAGTGGACTACATCAAGCATGCTTACCAGTTCACTTCATTACCTTATTTTGAATTTATGCCGATTGCTAGGATCAAGATGTTGTATCAGGATTTTGCTGGTATTCATGATCTGTTGGTTCATAAGATAAGACGATCATTTAGGTCTCCTAATTTTGAAGGTTTTAGACCCCAATTTCCAAAGATCTCTTACAGGACGAACAAAAAAATGGTCTTAAGAAGGAAGATAGTCAAATACGAACCAGTGAAGTATATGCTAAAGGTTCCTGTTAGGAAAATGCCGCAGGACTTCAGCCCACGTTTTTATTGGTGGTATTATGATGAACGCTCGGAGGAAGCGGTCATTGTGTTAGATAAGGATGGAAGTGATGTCAATGATAGTATCAGGGTGTTAGATCCAGTTTAGCTTCGAAACTGCTGTGAAGAAGATATGTTTACCCTATACTATAACAGGATGTTGTATCGCCCAGAGAATCGTGTGCAAGCAGAACAATACTGCAGAGTTATCAAACTCTGTTATTTGAAGAACTGGGTGACTAATCCTTATACGGATTAATGGCTGAATTTTTCACATCTACGGCTAGGTCTTAGGGGGAGTTTGTTGGTGCATGTAATCCCCAGCCATAGATAGCTTATCGTTTTAATACATTTAGTCATGTAATAACGTACATTTGTGACTATTGATTATGTATGTGATTGTGCGTGCTTAATTTGTTAAATAATCAATATGTTAAACTGCATACACAGTCGACCGAGTGTGTCCACACACTCGACCGACTGTGTGACTCAGTCGACCGACTGTGTCTGGCATGCAGTATATATACAGGTTAAAGCCTCCATTGTGAGGTTACACATTCTATCAACCCTAATCGACTGGTAGCTGTTCCATTCGATCCCTAACACCAATAACCACCGAAATCTTTAATTTTGGCTTCGTTCTAATCTAGATTAAACCCTTGGTTTGACCAATACGAACCCAACGCGACCCGTATCTCGGTTTTAGTCATCTCTAGTGTATTCCGCCTCTAGTCACGATCATAAGCAACCTAAGATCCGTCCAAACAACGTCTACAGGTGGCAATGAAAATGAAAAGTTGTGAGAGAAATTGTAATATTAGAAATTGGAAGGGGTGATGTGAAAATAAAAAAAGGTAAAAAAGAACTCGATCACGGGATGGTTATTTATATCTTTGATAATTTCTTTATTTTTCACAATTATCTTTAAACTAATTTGCATCGTTAATTCCTCAACTTTGTCTCAAATAACACAGATAATCTTTATCTTTACTTTTGACCTGTTGACCTTCATTTATCATTTTGTGACACAGATGACCCCATGACTAACTAGTGTTAATATTTTCCCTTAAATCCTACCATGTGCCTTGCACATGGTAGGATTTAACGAAAAATATTAACACTAGTACATGGTAGGATTCAACGGAAGATATTAACACTAGTTAGTCTCGGGGTCATCCATGTTACAAAATGATAAATGAAAGTCAACGAGGTCAATGAAAAAGAAAAGAGTTACATGTGTTGTTTAAGACAAAGTTAGGGGACCAACGACACAATTTTATCATCTTTTAAGTGTCATCATCTTTTGACATTCAGTAAGGACACACGCTTAACTAACCTATAAAAAAGGTAAAAAGCAAACTATAACGTTTAATTTTAAAAATAAAGACCAATTTCCTCAAAACGAATATTTTTCTTTAAATCCTATCATATTTTTCGTTAAATCCTATGATGTGCAAGGTACATGGTAGGATTTAACGTAAAATATTAACACTAGCACATTGAAGGATTTAACAGAAAATATCAACACTAGTTAATCTTGGGGTCATCCGTGTCACAAAAAAAAAATGAAGGTCAACGAGGTCAAGAATAAAGGAAAATGTTACCTGTGTTATTTGAGACAAAGTTGGGGGACCAACCACACAATTTTATCTTCTTTTAATTGTCATCATCTTTTGGCATTCACTAATGACACATTAACCTTGGGTCCATGTATGTTTTAATTAAATCGTTGAACGTCAAACATGTGCATGATTTGGTTGCCGTGGACTTTGAAGATGAAGAGGATTCGACTACTAATGTGTGGGTATCTGAAATTTCTGATTTGGCGAGTTTGAATCGTGTTTTATTTGAGGAATTCGACAAAGGTATGATTGTATTAGCTAACCGTTCTAGTATTTTGGATGTGGCTAATGAAGTCGTTGGTGAACAAGATTTGGTTTCGGAGGAGGATGAAAGAGTGTTTAACCGATCGAGTCTTGTTTATCAAAATCACTTTGAAACTTATAAGAATGGGAAGGTTACAGCTCCTCCTGTGGTTGGTTCATGTAGCATGGTTAATTGTTTATCAGATGCCGGGGTCGAAACAACTATCGCTGATACTAGCGGAATTATCTTTGGTAGTCTGCAAAGGAATGATTTCAATGGGGATGTTAGCAGGTCTGTTCATATGACTGCATCACCGGCTCCAATAGTCGAGAACGTTGAACCTATATATTTCGGTTCTTTAGAAGATGAAGTGCTAATTGACAATACAGTGAGTCTTCTTGGTAATGTCTTGGATGCACCTTGTCATGGTATTGGTAAGTTAAAGTTTGAAAGTATAAAAAAGAAGATGGGGGTTAGAATTGATGCGGGATCAAGTCAAGAAAATGGTTGTTGTGATAGTATAAAAGATGATTCAACACATTTGATTAAAATAGCTTCTGATAATGAGCTTCCTGAATCACCAAAGTTGGGTAAAAAGGTCGTTGACAAGTCAATCCCCGTAGTTTTGTCGGTTCCTATTTCAACTAGTAAGACCTTGGAGGGTGGTCCGCTTGCGTGCCCGTGTTATGGCAAGATTTGCGAGAAAAAGTGCCTTAAGGCTTGGAAGTTTACCCGTGATCATAATGTCCAATTTGAGTGCATTGGCGGTTCAAAATGGAATCACCAAAAGAAAAAGGACAAGTCGAGTTCGTTGTCTTTATACGACAACGTTGTTGTTTCGGATTTCAGGGTTGCGACCCAAGGTTTGTTCGAAGATGTTCGTGGGATTGTAGGTGAAGATCGTAGTTTGGATATCCCTTCATCTGCTACTATAAATGGGGATGGTTCGTCCAACGTTCTTTCTTTTAAAATCGAGAATCGAGCAGGCAAGAAAATTGGTAAGGAGATTATCAACGGCAAACTAAAAAAAGTTGCTCCTTAGATTGTCATCATCCTTGGTTCTTTCTTTGTTTAGTCTTTATCGTCGTTTTTGCTTGTTTGTATTTGTTAGGTTAGGTTTTTGCATTTTAGTAGTAGTGTTTGGTTGTATGTTTGGTTTGTCACGATTTCGGCTCGATTATTGTTAGCGGGTAGAGTTTTTCTGTTTTCTAGTTTCGAGCCTATCTGTTATCATGTTTTATTCTTGTTCGACTTTCTAATCTTTCGATGAATTCCCTTTGTTTTATAGTATTCGTTATTTTATCCAAAAAAAAAAAAAAAAAAAAAAAAAAAAAAAAAACTAATGACACATGCTTAACTAATGTATTAAAAAAGGTAAAAAATCAAACGTTTAATTTTAAAAAGAAACATCAATTTATTCAAAACGACAAATATTTAGGCAACCTTAAATTTATTTACAATGTAATTTATCTAAATTTATTTACTTAACGATTATATAACATATAATTCTATTTATTTTCTTCTAGCTAAATTTACTTATCGTTTATATAACATAATTTAATTTAAGAAAAAAAGTGTTTAAAATGAAAATGTATACATGCACATAATGTTCCTAAATGCACACTTGAAAGATCGAAATTTTTCATATGGTGAGCTAAACTAGATCGAAATTTTTCATATGGTGAGCTAAACTAAAGCGTTTACAGATACATTTGGAACTTGATAAACGTGGCATTGATTTAGATACTATACTATGTCTGTCGTGTGAGGATGAAGTTGAAACTGTTGATCATTTATTAGTAAAATGTAAGAAAGTAGTCGACTTTTGGAAATGCTTCTTTCGATGGTGGAATATTTCGCTGAGTAGCCTACAATCGTTCGAATCTCCCGTTGATGACCACATTTACACTTCGTTCTCCAAATATGTGAAGGCAATATGGGAAGGGGTGAAACGGATTAGCTGCTTAAAGTAATCAAAAACAAAGGGTGAAATTCTTCTAACATATTATCCTAGCATCCGAGGTACAAAATACAAGTTCCGGTTGGATCTCAACACGGAAAAGAAGCTATTTTTGAAGTGGCACCAATGAATTTTCAATTCGGGCTTCTTCGTTGCAAGTACAAATAATCGAACGGGAGTCGGCTAAGCAATTCTTTTTTCTTGTTAACTTTTGTATAGAGTTGGTTAGCTTACGTTTCTCGTTTTGTTTCTCATTTAGCTTGGGGCTTCACATGTGAACTTTAGTTTGCCTTATGCTATATATATATATATATATATATATATATATATATATATATATATATATATATATATCATTCTGCTTGTTTTCAAAAAAGAAAAAAATCTCATTCTCATTTGGTTATAAACAGAAAAATTAATTATAATGTATAAAAATTTAATACTATAAATTTTTAGTTAATAAATGAAAACATAGTTCTGTTTATTTTCTTTTAACTTATTTAAGAGAAGTGTTTAAAATGAAAATGTATACATGAACATAATGTTTGTAGATTAACATATATTTGAGAGACACATTAACAAATCTCATTCTCATTTGGTTATAAAAGCAAGTTAGAGACATTAATTATTAAAATATATAAGAAATTCAAAACTATAAATTTAATGTATAAATGAAAAATAAAATAGTATTGGAGAGAAATTGAAAAAATTGACACTAATTATAATATTTAAAACTGAAAGGGTAGTATGAAAATAAAAAGGACAAAAAGTAAGGTGGTGGTTGGACTCGAACACGGTCACTGAATAAATCTATTAGGGGGCACCCACTGTTAATACTTGAATAGCAATCAAGCTGGTGATAACGCTCAATTTATATACATTTCTAGTTGTGTAATAGTCCATTGTTTATTACGTTTCGAGTTATTTTTTTTTTAATTATTGTGTCATATAATGATTATGCTTGACTTGTTTAATAAGTAGGTGTTTTCAAGCTTAGTTTGAGTTATTTTGCATGTTATATTCAAGATTTGTTGCGGTTTTGAGTTCGTGTGTGTCCGCTCTGTTCTCGAGTTGAAGCTCATTTTGAGAATACTTCTCACACGGCGTGCCACACTTGGTACGACGTGCCACCTAGCTCGAATTTGTCACAGACCGTGGCTGGTACGGACTGGCAAAACTCGGTACGACGTGCCATGATACCCCTGATGACCGATCAATTTCTTGACCACAATTAGGCCATGTTTAATTAGGACTTAATGGACTTAATAGTATAAAACTTATAATGAAAGTCATTAAAAAATGTTTGTTTTTGACTTATTCAATAAGTCGCATCTTAATGATAAAAAAAATTAAATAAGTGTGAATTTTCATTTAGCACCTGACTTTTTAGTAACTGCTCTAGTAATTACTCATGTACATGGTTAATTTAGTAAATTCAATTATTAAATGGTTATTCAGCACACAAAACAAACACTATCTATTTATTCGTCACTTATTCCTCACATATGTCTTATTTAAATTCAGACAACATAATTTAATAAGAAAAAAAAAAAAATAAAGGGGGCCTTAATTGTTAGAGTTACATTTGATTATTTTGTGGTGGCTATTTTTTTTTTTTTTTTTTTTTTTTGACATAGAAACACACGCGCAAGACCACGACAAGTGGCGACATCCATCCAGCACACAACCATCTTTTTATTTTTAGATTACTTTTAATTTATTTTTCATAATCAATTTTCACGTCCAGATTAATCTTCATCAATTGTTGATCAATTCATCATCTTAATTGAGTATTTTTTGTTTATCATTTCTTTTATCTATGAAAGTTATGATTATCATTTTTATCTGCCTTCTTGTTGATTATTCTATAATTATGTTAAGCTAGATTTACTGTGTAATCAAGCATATTTTCACGAGGTCAAAATGAACCTACGCTTGAGTGCATGATAGGGTTTATGAAATGTCCCGTTCATATCGATTATAAACGTTTCATATTAATTGATTTCGTTGCGAGGTTTTGACCTCTATATGAGACGTTTTTCAAAGACTGTATTCGATTTTTAAAACAAACCATAACCTTTATTTTATCGATAAAGGTTTAAAAACATTCCAAAGATTATCAAATAATGATAATAAAAAATATAGCGTTTTCACACGACCATTACATAATGGTTTACAATAATATTACACAACAACTTAAGTCTTCGAATGCAATTTTTAAACAATATTATACAATCATGCAGACTCCAATTCTGTCTTTATTTAGCATGCAACAGCGGAAGCTCTTAATAATCACCTGAGAATAAACATGCTTTAAACGTCAACAAAAATGTTGGTGAGTTATAGTTTAACCTATATATTTATCAAATTGTAATAATAGACCACAAGATTTCATCTTTCAATAACATGCAATCTGCATAAAAATCATTCATATGGTGACACCTGGTAACCGACATTAACAAGATGCATATAGAATATCCCCATCATTCCGGAACATCCTTCGGACATGATAATTTCGAAGTACTAAAGCATCCGCAACAATGGATGGGGATTGTTAGGCCCAATAGATCTATCTTTAGGATTCGCGTCAATTAGGGTCCAGTTCTCTAATTCTTAGATTACCAGGCTAAAAGAGGCATATTCGGTTTCGATCCATTCAACCATATAATGTAGTTTCACGTACTTGTGTCTATTTTGTAAAACATTTATAAAACTGCATGTATTCTCATCCCAAAAATATTAGATTTTAAAAGTGGAACTATAACTCACTTTCACAGATTATCAATTCGTCGAGAATTAGACTTGGCCACTTATATATATATATATATATATATCAAATTATGATCGAAATATAATTATACCATATTTTATTACATTTTAACGATTTAAGTTTGTTAAGTTGACAGTCCAACGTTTGTAGTCCACAAATAATTGTCCACAGGTAGTAGAACAGAAATAAATCAATATATATTATCTCGAATCAATCCACGACCCAGTGCATACAAGTCTCAGACTTGATCTCAACTCAAAGTATATATATTATTTTGGAATCAACCTCAACCCTGTATAGCTAACTCGATCATTACCGCATAAGAGTGTCTATGGTTGTTCCAAGTAATATATATATAGATGACGTCGATATGATATGTCAAAACATTGTATACATGTCTATGGTCTATCAAGACATGTATAATACAATATAAGTTAGTTAAGTTATGGTTATTATGGATTTGTTACAAATTTCACGTAGCTACAACAAGCAAAAATATCCAATTTTGTTTTACCCATAACTTCTTCGTTTTAAATCCGTTTTGAGTGAATCCAATTGCTATGGTTTCATAATGAACTGAAATTTATGAAACTAAACAGAAAAAGTATAAGTTTATAGTCGGAAATACAGGTTACAAGTCATTTTTGTAAGAGGTAGTCATTTCAGTCGAAAGAATGACGTCTTGATGACCATTTTGAAAAACATACTTCAACTTTGAGTTTAACCATGATTTTTGGATATAGTTTCATGTTCATAAGAAAAATCATTTTTCCAGAAGGACAACTTTTAAATCAATGTTTATCATAGTTTTTAATTATCTAACTCAAAACAGCCCCCGGTTTTACTACGACGGCGTATGTCCGGTTTTACGTTGTTCTTCGTGTTTCCAGGTTTTAAATCATTAAGTTAACATATCATATAGATATAGAACATGTGTTTAGCTAATTTTAAAGTTAAGTTAGAAGGATTAACTTTATTTGCGAATAAGTTTAGAATTAACTAAACTATGTTCTAGTGATTACAAATTTAAATCTTCGAATAAGATAGTTATATATATATATATATATATATATATATATATATATATATATATATATATATATATATATATATATATATATATATATATATATATATATATATGTATATATATATGTATATGTATATATATATATGTATATATATATGTATATATATGTATATATATATATGTATATATATGTGTATATATATATGTATATATATGAATCGAATGATGTTATGAACATCATTAATACCTCAAGTATAGTAGGTAAACCTACTGGAAATAACAAGAAATGATCTAGAGCTTCAAAGGATCTTGGATAGCTTGAAAGTTCTTAAAGTAGAATCATGACACAAAAACAAGTTCAAGTAAGATTTTCTACTCGAATTAAGATAGTTATAGTTATGAAAATTGAATCAAAGTTTGAATATGAGTATTACCTTGAATTAGAATGATAATCTATTATAAGTAACAAAGGTTTCTTAATCTTAGATGATTACTTGGAATGGATTAGAAAGCTTGGAAGTATACTTGCAAACTTGAAAGTATTCTTGATTTTATGAAACTAGAACTTATAGAATTTATGAAGAACACTTAGAACTTGAAGATAGAACTTGAGAGAGTTCAATTAGATGAAGAAAATTGAAGAATTAAGGTGTTTGTATGTGTTTTAGGTCGTGATATATGGATTAGATATAAAGGATATGTAAGTTTGTTTTCTTGTAAATAAGTCATGAATGATTAATAATATTTTTGTAATCTTGCTAAATAATTCATACTAGATTACAAAGAATGGTTCCCACATGTTTGATGACTCATTAAGGGCTGCTAAAAGCTGATCATTGAAGTGTATATACCAATAGTATGTACATCTAGGATCTGTGTATTGTACGAGTACGAATACGGGTGCATACGAGTAGAATTGTTGATGAAAATGAATGAGAATGTAATTGTAAGCATTTTTGTTAAGTAGAAGTACTTTGATATGTGTCAAGAAGTCTTTCAAAAGTGTAACAATACATATTAATACATTACATGTATATGCATTTTAACTGAGTGGTTAAGTCATCGTTAGTCGTTACATGTACATGTTGTTTCTGAACCTATAAGTTAACGATTTCGTTAAATGTAATTAATCCCATTGTTATTATATCTAATGATATGTTAAATTATTACATTATTATGATATTATGATGTATGAATATATCTTAATGTGATATATATACATTAAAATGTCGTTACAACGATAATCGTAACATATATGTCTCGTTTCTAATTTCTTAAGTTAGTAGTCTTGTTTTACATATATAGTTCATTGTTAACATACTTAATGATATATAAAATTATCATTTTATCATGTTAAATATAGTGTAACAATATCTTAATATGATACATATGTATTTAGTAAGTCGTTGTTATAACGATAATCGTTATATATATCGTTTCGAGTTTCTTAACTTAGTAGTCTCATTATTATGTATATAACTCATTGTTAATATACCTAATGAGATACTTACTTATCTTAATATCATGTTATATATATATATATATATATATATATATATATATATATATATATATATATATATATATATATATATATATATATATATATCATATAGTTTTTACAAGTTTTAACGTTCGTGAATCGCCGGTCAATTTGGGTGGTCAATTGTCTACATGAAACATATTTCAATTAATCAAGTCTTAACAAATTTGATTGCTTAACATGTTGGAAACATTTATTCATGTAAATATTAATCTCATATAATATATAATCATGGAAAATTTTGGGTCACTACAGTTTAAGGACTAACAATATCCGAACGTCCGACACTTAGTCGTGGATAACCCACATCGGTATCGTTTCGATTCCGACAGGGTGGCCGATTTGAGAGTCCACCAACAACCCAGCATACAGGGTTGAGTGGCTCTAAGACATGAAGGGTTTATAGTTCGAGACATACCTAAAATTCTTTACGTATTAGATCGTATGAAGCTTTGTTCGTACGATGATGATGTGTATGCTTTTCGTTACGTATGAGTAACTGAATATGTTTTTAGGGTTTATGAGCTATGTATTTATAGGCTCATGAATTAGGGTTTCGATAGAATCTCTTCCCTAATTAAATGCGATCTCATCCTAACTAACTTTCGTTATTTAAGGAAAAGAATCCGAATTAATTATACCGTACATTCTTCTAGAATATACTGGACACTTATGCAAGTATACGAAACTCACAACATATGGTATAGGCGCATAGTGTACGACTATACCCGTGCCATATGCCTTACATGGCAATTAGTGTGCGGTTTGGGGCTTTGGATGCATAATCCTCATAGTCATAAGGATATGCGCATCATTAAGTCCCCCCCAGTTCAATGTTATATACAATGAAAATTAGTGTATGACGTCGAACTAGTAAGAATACTTACACATAATGAACCATAACAATTCCCTTGAACCAAATTAGCATGCTTAAAATTTTTTTTAAAATGCCTAGTTGGATTTCAAGTGTAACCGGATAGTGCATAAGATTTTTTAAATATATATGTGTAACCGGATACTGTATTAGCATTAAATGCAATGTGTGCGTGCAGTTACTAAACTATCTTTTCGGCTGCATTTCCTGCACCCGAAGTGACAACTGTCACTGTTTACCGAAAATGTAATCATTGTAATTATGCAACCGCCTGTTAATGCTAACGTGCACCGAACATCTTAACAAAGTGTTTAGCCTAAGATTGACACACGTGTACGGTTATGATTACACCCTTGTTACTTTTTGACCCACGCATTTTCTCTATAAATAGGGTTTTTGCATATTTTATCTCACAATCTTTTCCTTTTACAGGCATTCAACCCTTTTTATCTTCTCTGCCAAATATTTTATCCAATTGTAAAAAGGTGTGTATCACACTCTTATACTTTTGTTGCGTTGTACTATGTAACCTTAGTTACATATTTACGTCTTACATATATTGTGTTATGATTTACTTTATTTTGCAGATGAAGATGGAATCATATGCACCCATTCCTGCCACCGACTCTGGTAATCTCACCAGTTCTCCAGCCTGTTGTTCCGACACTATACATTTGCTTTATCAAACCCCTGATGCCAGAAGTCTTGGTAACCACAAGAGGTTACTTGATGAAGGTATTAATTTTGACCGTCTGACTTGCTCTTAAATTGGACTTTAATCTTTGTATAACGTCGTTTTATTTTATTTGTAGGTCCAAGTGGTGTATTTCACTATTCTTCATATGCCAAGCATGCATGCGTGAATCCTGACAATACATCTTTACTGATTCCTAATGTTAATGAGTTCATGAAAGTTCCACTTCCGGTGTTTACAGAACAGTTTTCGTTTTTTCAATCTTGTGCCCCTCATCAGTTAATACAGAAGTTTTCTTCGCTATCTCCATCTGAAGAACTTTATATTGACGCACAACTGACACTTTTCAACTTTGCTAAAGATCTGAACCGTTTGCAACAAAAATCTGCTGCTCTCGCCCATCCACCAACACCATCAGTGATGGAAACAGCTAAAATAAATTCATTGCAAGAGGACAACGCTAAGCGGACTGCTCAACTTACGGTTACTGTGACCACCCACGTGCAGGCAGATGAATGCATAAACGTCCTGATGTTTAAGAAGCAGCAAGACGAAGACCAGTACGTTGCTGAAAAGAGGTTCATGGAGTCTGAGATTGCATCTTTATCCGTAAAGCTTAAAGAGGCAGAAAGTCATGTTGTCTTCTTAAACGAGAGCTTTAGTGATTGGATTGTGGCCCAAGAATCGTGGGGCGCAAAACACGATGTTGTAAAGGCGGAATACGACATTCTCCGGAAGGGTCTACCGACGATTATCCAGCATGCTCTTGACTGCAAAGTGGTCGAGCAGCGATTCGGAGCGGCCATAGTCGCTGCGCACACTTATGAGCGTACCTTGTTCTGGAATGTTATCTGCCAGGAGATGTATGTAACCCCCGCGATTCCTTCGAATGTTGTTGAGCTACTTTCTGATGGTGCAAAAGAAAGGTGTGATGAAGCTTGTGCCCAACTTGAACAGATCCCAATTCCCCGTTTGCAGTTTTTAATCAATGATCTTAACGTCTCCGCATAGGAGATTGTGAATGACAAGTTTGACTGAACTTGTTAGGCTACCCAAAATGGATGCTATTTATCGATGTTTGGGTAGCAATTTTTATTAGTGAGGGATGGGCCTTGCAACCTTGGAGGTTTCGCATCCCTATATTATATTTTTCTTTTTTGTTTAAAGCAGGGTATGCGTCTGATCGCTTCGGGCGAGGATGACATATTCTCCTTAGTGTAGGGCAATCGTTCCAGCCAATACCACCCTTTTTTATTTTTTCTTTTATATTAGCATATGCTAGTTCATATTTTGTACAAGTCATGCTTTTATGCTAAGCGTTTGACTTTACATTTTTGTCCTAACTGTAATTGTTAGGTTCGATTTATTGTAATCGAATATCTCTTTTGGTTAAAGTGCAATTATTGTGTTTTTATGAAATCACTATGGCGGATATAACGATTCATTATAACTTTTATGCATGCAATAACTCTTATTTAGAATAAATGCCATGACTTCATGACGGGAGTGACCCTTCAATCGTTTCATGATCTTTTTATTCATGTGCTAACAATCCAATGTTGTACACAAAAGAAGCAAACCAATGCTTATATGTTTATACTCAAGACTTTTATAAAAAATATTTATAAGTGTTTACGCATATACAATCCAATGTAATTTATCCGTATTATAGACAAACCAATGTCTATCCTCAAGAGTCTTCCGGCCATGCCAATGTCTGGGCTTTTTAAACCAGTAAACCAAACTTGTATTTTATAGTCTAGACTGTGCAAGTCTTCGTCTTGCGCGGTGTACAAGCGTTTGAAACAATCCAATGTTTTACTACTGTCACCATTAAAAATAGTATTAGTAACCAAACTAAACTATGCCACTTGAGACTCGGAGTGTATCCCTATGCAGCTAAGGGGCATGCAATCAACAAATGTAAAAATACACAAGTTATTGTCTTAAATTGCATGATTTAATTTATTTCAAACATATTATTTGATCAACACTTAGTTGTCATGTTTACAATGGAAAATAAAAATTTACATATTAGAAACTTTAAACAGTTGTTTAGGGTGATCAATACCTCTGTTGTTTTTCATATGTAGCACCGTTTGAGTGTTTATGCATGCTAGGTGCGTTTTATTGCTTTTCCATCTAAACTTGCTAACCGATACACCCCTGTATCGCTTACACCAATAACCTTATATGGTCCTTCCCATTTTGGTCCAAGTTTACCCGTATCCTCCGCTCTGCTTGCTTCATTCTTTCGCCACACCAAATCATCCAACTGGAAAGATAATGGTTGTACGCATTTATTATAGTAGCTTACGATTCTTTGCTTGTTGATTGCTTCTTTTATGGCCGCCATTTCCCAGCGCTCTTCAACTAAATTTAGATTTTCACTCAGTTCTTCGCTGTTGCTACTCTCATTGAAGGATAATATGCGCATGGTTGGCACATTTATTTCCGCAGTTATTACTGCCTCGGACCCGTACACCAAGCTGAAAGGTGTTTCATTGGTTGCGCCCTTTGGGGTTGTGCGGTGTGCCCACAACACGTTTGGTAGTTCATCTATCCAACCCCTTAGGTACAACCCAAGTCTTTCTTTGATACCTAACACGATATCCCGATTTGTTACCTCGCACTGGCTGTTCACCTGGGGGTGTGCAACTGATGTGAACGTTTGCTTTATATTTAGCTCTTGGCACCAATTGCTGAATGGGTTACCTTCAAATTGTGTACCATTGTCACTCACCATTTCATTTGGTATTCTAAACCGACAGACGATGTTTTCCCATACAAAATTTCGGATTTGTTTGCCAGAAATTGTTTTCAGCGGTTTGGCTTCTACCCACTTTGTAAAATAATCAATGGCCACAACCAAAAAATTTGCCCCTCCTGGTTCTGCGGGGAATGGTCCCACTATATCAATTGCCCATTTGCAGAATGGCCATGGAGACGCGACTGGTATCATTGGATGTCGCAGAGCTATGCTTACCGGTGCGTGCAGCTGACATGACTGACATTTGCGTATTACCTCCACGGCATCTCTGTACATTGACGGCCAATAGTATCCAAGCCACATTATTTTGGACGCAACTGTTTTGTGCCCTGAGTGCAAAGCGCACATTCCTTCGTGCACTTCTCGTATGATTGACTCTGCTTGAGTTGGATTAAGACACCGCAAATGAGGTCCCAAAAAAGACTTTCTGTATAGAATACCTTTATCTAGCAAATACATCGGTGCTTTCATTTTAATCTTTCTTGCCTCTGTTGAATCTATTGGCAATGTACCCGTGTTCAAGAATTCCACTATCGGCGTCATCCAACTTAGCTCATCTTCCTCGACTACGACAGATACACCGTCTGTATCAATGGATTTAACTTACACTTCCTCGACCCAAATTTCTTTATTGAAATGGCTAAATGTTATCTGGAATAAATCGAAGTCTACCGCAAGTTCTTGCACAAGTTTCAGATACTTTTGCATCGATTCATCATGTGCTTCGAATATCTCGTTGAATTGATTTGTAACTAGCTGTGAATCAACATATATTGACTGCTCTTTTACTTCCTAGTATTTTGCTACTCGCATTCCAGATAATAATGCTTCATACTCAGCTTCGTTATTTTTTACAGGGAAACTAAAACGTAACGTAAAGGTGTATTCCTCTCCTTCTGGACTTTTTAGGATTATTCCTGCCCTGCGCCTTCTGGACCACAAGCTCCATCTGTGTGCATTTCCCACAGTTGTTCGGGCAGAGGTGGTATTTCTTTTGATTCATATGAGATTTCGATGTCTCCGGCTGTTTCAGCAAGATAATCTGCTAGGACTTGCCCTTTTATCGCACTTCTTGGTGAGAAGCTTATCTCGTGCTCACCTAATTCAATAGCCCATTTGGCCATGCGACCAGAATTTTCTGGTTTGTATAGCACCTGCTCAACAAATATCAGCGAATATAAATTTAAGAGAATTTTTCAAGCAATTGTAAGCTTTTGACAATACTTTCTTTTTTGTCATACCTGCTTTATTGGTTGGTCCATTAGGACCATTATTGGGTGCGCTTGGAAATATCTCCTTAAGCGCCTAGCCGTATGCACGAGCGCATAAACTAGTTTTTCGATCACAGAGTAATTTAATTCGCTTCCTGTTAGAGCTTTACTAACAAAATATACATGCATTTGTACCTGTTTGCACAGCATAATACATATAATTTGAAATGTCTATTGATTAAGAAATAACTATATTTTAGTTTATAGTGCGTACCTGCCCCCTATTCGCTATCAATACTGAACTTATCCTTCTTTTGATACTGCTAAGTAAAGTATCAGCGTCTCTCCCGCAATCGGTGCAGTCATCGTCGGCAATTCCTTTAATAGCTTTTTCATTTCTTGAAACGCCACTTCTGCTTCCTCTGTCCACTTGAAATCCGTCTTCTTTAAGCAATTTTTTTATGTCCCGAAAAAGGGGAGCGGTCTCTTTGCGGATTTTGATAAGAATCTTGTTAACGCGGCCAATTTACCCGTTAAGCTTTGCACCTCTTTTTTATTTCTAGGTGACGGCATATTTTCGATGGCCTCTATTTTCTTTGGATTTGCGCGTATACCGCGCTCAGTGATTATATGACCAAGAAACTTTCCTTTCTCTTCTACAAAACTACACTTTGACGGATTGAGCTTCATGTTTATCTTCCTCAATGATGCAAATGTTTCTAATATATCTTCCAACAAACCTTGCTCTGTTATGCTTTTTATCACCAAATCATCAACATATGCCTCTAAATTTCTGCCAATTTGACCTTTAAAAGCCTCGTCTATTACGCGTTGGTATGTTGCTCCGGCATTTTTTAAACCAATCGGCATCTTGGTATAACAATATATGCCCTGGCTGGTGTGAAAGGTAGTTTTATCCTCATCATCTGCTACCATCTGTATCTGATGGTATCCTTTGTACGCGTCCAAAAAGCATTTATACCGGAATTCGGATAGCGAATCGACTTTCCAATCTATTTCTGGTAGAGGATAATTATCTTCGGGACAGGCCTTGTTGATGTCTTTGAAGTCAACACACATGCGCCAAGACCCATCAGGATTTTTCACAGTACCGGGTTTGCCACCCACGTTTGGTACCTCACTTCTCGTAATATATTTGCTTTGACCAATTTGTCAACTTCTGCCTTCAACCATTTGCTTCTTTCCGGTGCCATACCGCATTTCTTTTGGCGTACCGGTGTCAGACTTAGGTTTGCATTAAGCTTATGCTCAGCTATTTCTCTTGGTACACCATTCATGTCTGCTTCTTTCCATGAAAAGACATCCGTATTAGAGGCTAATATGTTACGGAGCTTAAACTTTGTTTCATCAGACAATCCTCCGCCGATTTTAATTTTCTGCTTTGGATATCGCGGGTTTGCGATGATCCTGCAGCTTCGGAGCTATTCTTCTTCACTTGGCTGTTTTTCGGCTTGTTCTACAGCCGCAACACTTGCATCTTGTGTTTCCGACCTTATCGTCGTGATTCCTAGTAGAGTTGGGAACTTTATGAGACCATGCACTGTGGATGGAATAGCTGTCAATTTTTGCAAAGTTGTGCGTCCTAAAAGCGCATTGTATTTTGATGTTATGCGAGGCGTATATGAAATAGCTTTTATTTTACTAGGAAATACTATTAAATATGTACAATTTTACACAAGATATTTATTTATTTATAGAATGGATATACTTAAACCTTGCTACAACATTTATAGGCAGTGTACCTAATCGTACAGTAGTGTAGTTTTTAGTAAGTCCGGTTCGTTCCACGGGGAAATCTTTTAAACAAAGCTTAACGCTATATTAGTTTTATCTTATAAAAATACAAATATATATAAGTAATATTATTATTAAAAAAGGGGGTTTTTACCGTTTAATGACCGGTTTGTCGATTTTAAAACTTTAGTCGCAGTTAAATCCTAATGTAAAATATTAAATAAATAAAAGACTTAATTTAAAGCGTAAAATAAATAACGATAATGAAATTGCAATAAATAAAAGTGCGATGAAATAAAATTGCGATAATTAAAAAGTGCGATAATTAAAAGTGCAATTAAATACAATGACAATAAATAAAAATGTGATAATTAGAAGTGCAATTAAATATGAAAATAAAGGAATTATGCTTATTTAAACTTCCGTAATCATGATGTTTGATGTGTTGATTTTAGTTTATTCCCATGGGTTAATTGTTCTTTTATCTTGGATTATTCAATATGTCCGTCTGGTTTTTGTCCATAACAGTCCATCAGTCATAAATATAAAGTGCGAGTGTCCTCGTCAAATTATCCTTATATCCGAAGTCAAATATTCCAACTAATTGGGGACTTAAACTGTAACAAGGTCTTAATACTTTGTTTAATAATTACACCAAGTGTCCTTGTACATAATTTCACCCTTGTTTTAATAATTCCATAGACTATTAATCCATTCCCGTGTCCGGTTAAATGAACGATTATTCGTACATATAAATATCTCGCCCATCGTGTCCGATTGAGTGTATATGGTTATTTATAGGTATGTCCAATTGTAAATCTTTATATTAAAATTAACAAACTATCATTTAGTTAAACAAATATAAAGCCTATTAATAGCCCATAGTCTAATTTCCACAAGTGTCGTTCTTTTGTCCAAACCCCAGTTATGGTACAAAGCCCAATTACCCAATTTTAGTATTTAGCCCAACATCATGATTACTTCGGCATTAAATAAGCATAATAATAACTTAGCTACGAGACATTAATGAAAATAACATAAACATAACTTACAGTGGGTGTTATTAGCGTAGTGGTACACGGACAGAGTTTCGACTTACAAAACCTTAAAACATTCGACTAATCGATCCTTATTATTATCACTAACTTAAAATTAAAATTACAAATTGAGATTACGATTTGGAGTGATACTTGATACATAAAAATGGGGAAAGAAAAATATATATAAAATATAAAAGGTATATATAAATCCTCGAAATGCATGTTCTTTTATAGGCAGAGAGTGCTCTGCGAGTGCGGTGCATTTTGGTCTTCAAAGCTCCGCGAGTGCGGAGGTCATGATTCCAGCTCATCCAAGTTTGGATCTTAGTCTGCCGACGGATTTTATTATAAATATAATATAAATATATAATTTATATAATTAATTATATATTATATTATATTTATATACATAATTAATTTATAATTTCTGATCCGTTGCGTCGTACGTTGAAAGCTAGTTCATGTCTCAGTTTCGGATTTTCGAACGTCCTTTCGTATTATTTAATATCTTGTACTTTGCATTTTGCGGCTTGTACTCTTGTAATTTTGAGACGTTTCTCATCAATAATTGGAACCTCTTTGATTGTACTTTGTACTTTTGAGCTTTTTGGTCGTTTGCGTCTTCAATTCATCGCATCTTTATTTTGTCTTCACCTTTTATTATTTAAACGAATATCACTAGTAAATAGAACAATTGCAACTAAAAGCTTGTCTTTCTTGAGGGATAATGCTATGAAATATATGTTCGGTTTTAGCATTATCAAATATTCCCACACTTGAGCATTGCTTGTCCTCAAGCAATATAGTCTTGAAATATACTAGAATCACTTCTTTATTCTTCACACTTTGTACATCGGTGATTTCTATACGGCGGTATAAACAATGGTAGTAACGATGTGGTTTACAGTCCCACATGACTATAAAAGTTTAGATCCATTAAGGAAATTGGATCTTTATGAAAACATTTGATCTTTTGAAAATTAAATCTAGCTTTTACCCTAGATAAGTTTTCCGGGATAACCCTTCACCGGTGTTTGTAAATTCTTTTTGTGGGTTTGGTGGGTTTCATATTTGAAATTTTTAGCTCAAAACTTAAGGTTTTGTGTCACCCACTTGCTAACCTTGTATTGGGAAAGCAACACGTCCAGTATACTTGCTCCGTATATTACCTTTCTGTAAAATACCGTCCGGTTGTAAAGGAAAGCGTTGAACAAGCAACTGTTAAGGCAATGTCCCCTGACATGCTTTTAATTATGGTCTATAACGTATCGGATGCAATTACTATCCTTTGTAGGAGCAATAGTAAAGCTCACCCTTATAATTTTTCGGTCTGGCACAAGGTCCTGTCTTTGACCATGCTATACAACCACCATTCTTACGGTTGACACTCGATTTGGTTCAGGTGACCTAATGAATTCCAGGTGAATTCCTAGGATTTTACGTTCAATGGTAATGAACGCATTAAAAATAGGTTTTCAGAAAACAAATCGGTTTGTAATTTTGATCAAAATATTTTCTCGTTCAAGCTCGAGTTTAGATATCATTGAATTCCATGAGTTTGTAATTCTCAATCTTTAAGGTCAATCTCTAGGATTGAGTAATATCAGGCTTAAAAGCTGATTTTTGATCTTTAAGGAGATTATCCTTTCTGGGGATCTGATTCATTAGTCTTATCCAGCTAATTTGCACGGCGTCCTCCCCATTTTACAAGACAGATCCTCTCATGGCTAGGATAAGTCTGACCACTTGGCGACCCTGTTTTATGCTGAGGTCCGTGGATTTCCTGCTGATTTTAGAGATGACTTTTCTAGGTTTTTCGTCAACCGACAGCTGGTCTGGACGACAACTTCATGACCTAAATCAAGAAGCGCATTTCTTTTTCTGAAGACTTTACTTCCTTTTAACGATGGAATTGATTCATCGTGTAGATCCATCTTTCTTTCAAATATATTATAATAAATCGGGTAAAACTGTTTAGTTTAGTCCAAAGCAAAAGTATCTTCAATTATTTGTTACAGAAATATGTGACATATGTTTAAGATAACTTGGTAAATTTTCCCACACTTGGCTTTTATTTTCTTTTATTTGCCTTTTTATTGTCCTCTATTCCATTTTAAATGAATTCTAATATTTTGGTTTGTTTCTCAATTTATGTCCTTTCCGAGGTAACAATAATTTCGGTGTTAACAACTAGTTTTATCGTTCATAAATATTTATAAACATGATTTTGAATTCATTTAATTGAAAATTTTGAAAAATTTTACTAGAAATGGGTAGTCAGTATATAAGACTAGGGCTGTTCTTTGTTATCAGAGAGCACTAGATTCTAATACAACTACTGTGTTACTAGTATTTTTAATGGTAACTAAGTGTTTAAGTTAAAAATTTTAAAAATCCGAAAGAATTTAACCCCTTCCCACACTTAAGATCTTAAAATGCCCTCATTTGCAAGAAATCAGTAACAATTTAAATTATTGAGGGTGATTAGCGTAGAAAAATGATTAAATTTTACCAAAGTTTCCAAACATATTGGCGTTTGTTTGCTGAATGATAAATGGTGCACATCATTTGTTCATTCCGTCTGTTGGTACATCACATTTGTTTTTTTCGTTTCGTCGTCAAAATTAATAGCTTTTGCTGAACTTAATGCCAGTCTTTGAAAATGCGCTGTTTTACCCTGTTTTGTACATGAGATAAACTGCAAACACATATATACATATTTTTGAAGTTGGGTTTTCACACCACATTCAAAAATTATTAAAATCTAATAAAGTTAGAAAATTATAAAAGCTATTATAATAATAAAATAAGAAATAAGAAATAAGAAAATTAAGAATTAGTAACATTACAATAAAATAAACAAAAATAGAAAATTACGGATGAGGAGGATGGTTCCAGTATGGGTCCCAAGCATATCCATAGATATTGTAAAATGCTTGGGCCGGGTCATATGTAGGATATGGTGGTCGGCTCTCTAATGTCCAAGGAGCAAATTCGGGCATAACGGTAGGAATGTAGTTTCTACCTACGTGTGTACAATGACTTATGATTTGGCTTTGATGATACTGCCAATCTTGAAATGCTTTTTGTCTAGCCATTTCATACTCGTGTCGAGACATAAAAATTTGCATTTCCGTCATTGAATTACCCCCTCCCGGTTGACCTTGCTGTTGATCTCTCTCAACCTGTGGATGCCTGCCATCATAACGTGCTGCCGCGTTGTTTTATTTTTTTAAGACCTTAGCACCATGATAAACACGCAAATCTATTCTATCGCGGGGTTCTAGTTCTGCCATTAATATTCCCCCCGACTTCTATCCACACCGAGATATTCAACAATTAAAGTAATAAATATACCACCTCCTATTATGCTACCACGCCTCATACCCCTAACCATAGTTAATAAATAATAATCCACACAAAAAGGTATACTTACTGCGCTCTGTGGGTCTCGAATACACATGTGGTAAAACAAATCCTGTTCATTTACCTTTTCCTTATTCTTACCTCGTTGTGTAATCGAATTGGCTAAAAACCTATGGATTACTCTTAATTCAGCTCTATCAATATCAAGATAAGAGTATAATCCCCCCTGGAATTGGCGATGGCTAGTCATCCTACTCCATACATCATTCGTATCAAAATTCTCATCCACCCTCCTACCATAAACTATTAACCTCTGACAATCATAAGATGCTAGCTCCTCGGGCGTATATATACGTAAAGCCCGAGCCATATCTAGTAAAGACATATGGCGCATCTCCCCTCCTAATAAAAATCTAAGAAAACTACGATCGGTTAAAGTATCTACCCGATCATTTATTTCAATAGTACATAATAACTCTATACACCATTCTCTATACACAGGTCTACGCATGTTGAATAAACGTACCCAATCACTAAAAGTAGAATTACCATACCTTTGAGTAAGTAATTCCCTGATTGGCTCGGCTAATTCCACTACCTCTAATGGTTCCCAATCTATAACTCTGGGTACCTCAACATTATTAGACACAAGGTTGTGCAGGTTCTTTTGATATTTTGGATAGTCTATCCAATATCTATCAAATCTCAAATTCGGATGTAAATCTGCCTCATGAATGTTTGAATATGAAACAATTGGGTGAGGCATATCTTGTCGGTATTGGTTATTAATTTCCTATTGATCTGCATCTTCCGGAGGAGCATTGCGAGCCTAGGATGAAGATTCACCCCTTTCAGTCTGCAAAATATATCAAACACAATTTTTGTGCATCCAAATATGCATTAGTTTTAGCAAAGTCATAAATCTTAAACAATTACAATGACATGTTTAATCCATATTAAACTCTATACACATTTTCAAAATATTAACAATTCTACACTTTTACAAATATACTTTTACAAAAATGTATACAAAGTTCCTTCGCATTTATCTTTTAAAACATGTCAAAAACAATCATTATAACAATTAAATAAGTTCCTCATGGCATTCATATCAATTAAATCAAGTTCATGCAATTTTGGTTCAAAAAGTCCACTATAATCTTCATAAATCATGTTTAGGATCAAAGTTTTGATTATTTAGCAACCTAAACATGTTACACTACTCAATTTAGCATAAACTAACAACAAAATTCGGCCATAACCTGTTTATATCAAAAAGCCCTAATTTTGCTCATGAACACAAATCCTAGATTATTCAAAAATTGAAGTTCAAAGCTTCTAATCATGTTAAATAGCATCAATCTAGGTTATACAAGCATAATACACAAACAATTGAAGTATTACACTAGAAAGCATCAAAATCGAATTAGGCATAAAATTGTTCAAGAACACTAAAAATTCGGATTAAATGGTGTTTAGGTGTAGAAATTTACCGATTTCCTTGAGTAATTCCTTGATAATAGCCTCCTCATTGTAATTTTATGAAAGATTTGATGAAAAATGGTGAAAAATCACGAATTTGGGCGATTTTTTGTGTGTGTTTTTCGCAGAAAATGGGTGTGGGTGGTGTACAAACTGGTCTGTTCGACCAGTTATATTTTTTTTTTCTGGATTTTATAAGCTCCGCGAGTGCGGTGGTGGTCCCACTAAAACCTCCGCGAGTCGCGGCTAATTTTTTATTTTTTTTATCGAAAACCTTATACTAACAAAACATAAATTAAATTTAAAATTTTATTTTTCCTTTTATTTAGGACGAGGTTGTTTCGGAACGATGTCCTAGTCCGTCCCTCGACAAAATTTTAAAATTTCGTCATTTCAAAACATTGTTTTAAAAGCAAAGATTTTTTGGGTTTTTTTTAATGTTTTTGGTATACTTTAGTTATATAAGATTAAAAATAATGATAATAAAATTTTTCGTCCCTCCCTTGGGTAAAGCAATTTCAGTTCAACGACCTAGTCTTCAACTCACGACGAATTTTAAAAATCATATTTTTAACTTAGCAAAATAAAGTAAATTTTTGTTTTTAAATTTACACCAAACTTAAATTTAAAATGCATAAAATTAAAAATTCATATTAAAAATTCACACCAAACTTAAATTATATTTTTGTTTTCATACATTTATATTAAAAATATTAATTTTTTCAAATATTTACAATTTTAAATATATATTAATTTTAACAAGTTTACAATATTATTTTAATATTAATTTTAAAAACAAAGTAAAAATAAAATTAAAAATCTTTTTGGTCTTTTATCCCACTTTAATCAATCAAATATTATCAAAAATATACGCCCCTCTTTTTGGTGAAGTAATTTCGGTTCAACGACCTAATTTAACTCATGACGAATTTTTGAAATATTTTGGGTTGATTGATTAAAGATATTTATACCTTAAGAATAAACGGTAAATTTCGCAGTGATGTAATAAATTTTTATATGATATCAATAATTTCGGTCATGCATACCTAATTTTATCGAATACCAATTTAATACTTTATAGCGAACAAATTAGCGTTTATTATCAAAAGGTTAAAAATAAAAATAAAAACTAAAAACTGAAAACTGTACAAACTTACCTGTGAGATAGTATTCTTAGTGATATGCGTTAGCCCACTCATAAGATAGTCGGACTAATTGGTTTTCCATAGCTACATAGGCGTAACCTCGAGCATTTAACGTTTTTTCTTCTAAACATATGAACGGTCCATCTCTGCATAAAGTAACAAATTCGGTCTTTGAATAGGTTTGATTATTTGAACATTTACCTTCGTGTGACCATTTTCCGCATTTGTGACATCTTTCAAGGTGTCGTGCTCTTCTTTTCGCTGCGGATTTTGATTTTCCTTTACCAAACTGTAACTTATTATTTTCGTTTCTGGATTCTTTTCTTACTCCGTCCAATTTACCTTTGATTAATGATACTATTTCACTTGGAAGTGTGTCATTATTACGTTTAGTGATCAAAGCGTGTAGCATCAGACCATGGTTTAATTCACAGGAAGTCTTCATCTCGTAAAACCTAAAAAAAATAAAAATTCAGAATGGGGGGAGAAGACTAGTTCTTTAGGGTCTGCTAGGGAAAGACCATTCGGGTCCCATTTCCGAGAACTACATGAAAACAGAAAATTTAACTCTAACAGAAATACATATTATCCTTTAAAGACTTGATTCTCCCCACACTTAGTTAGTTGTGGTGTCGAAATTGTGATTAACTTCGTTGTCAACTTCCATTGGACTATCTATGTAATGTTTAACTCTGTGACCAGTAACCTTAAATTCAATCCCATTTGAATTTATTAATTCTACAGTTCCGTATGGGAAAAACTATTTTGACTATGAATGGTCCAGACCATCTTGATTTTAATTTTCCAGGAAATAGCTTGAATCGTAAATTGAAATGAAGAACTCTGTCTCCTTCCTTAAATTCTTTTGAACTTCTGATTCTTTTATCATGCCATTTCTTTGTTCTTTCTTTATAGATTAACGAATTTTCGTATGCTTCATGTCTCAATTCTTCTAATTCGTTTAATTGACTTAACTGTAGACGTCCAGCTTCATGTAAATTAAGATTACATGTCTTCAAAGCCCAAAATGCTTTATGTTCAATTTCTACTGGAAGATGACATGCTTTTCCGTAAACGAGTTTAAAAGGTGTGGTTCCAATTGGAGTTTTGTAGGCTGTTCTAAAAGCCCAGAGTGCATCCTCCAATTTTATGGACCATTCCTTCGGATTTGATCCTACGATTTTCTCTAGAATACGTTTTAAAGCTCGGTTGGTATTTTCAACTTGTCCACTTGTCTATGGATGATATGCGGTTGAGATTTTATGAGTTACTCCATATCTTTTGAGAACTTTCTCAAGTTGGTTATTACAGAAATGAGTTCCCCGATCACTTATTAAAGCATTCGGTGTTTCAAACCTTGCAAAAAGACGTGCATCGTTAGTTGGGAGAGCTTGTGCTTCCGCCCAATTAGATACATAATCAATGGCAACGAGAATGTATAGATTATTATGAGATTTTGGAAATGGACCCATAAAGTCAATACCCCAAATGTCAAATACTTCACATACTTGAATGACATTTTGTGGCATTTCATCAAGTTGACTTATTTTTTTGGCCCTTTGACAAGCATCACAGGATTTGCAAAGAAGGTGTGCGTCTTTGTAAATTGTAGGCCAATAGAATCCAACATCGTAAACTTTTCTTGCTGTGAGTTGAGGCCCATAATGCCCTCCTGTTGGTCCTGTGTGACAATGGTTTAAAATTTTACTAGCTTCATCTCCGAATACACATCGGCGTATTATTCCATCGGGACAACTTTTAAACAAATGTGGATCTTCCCAGAAATAGTGTTTTATATCACTAAAGAATTTCTTTCGTTTTTGGTACGACAATCCTTTTTCAAGGAATCCACATACTAAGTAGTTTGCATAGTCTGCAAACCATGGAATTTCATTATAATCTATCTTCAATAGATATTCTTCAGGAAAGTTGTCTTGTATGGCCGATTCATTTAGAACTTCTAATTCAGGATTTTCAAGACGAGAAAGATGATCAGCGGCGAGATTTTCTGCTCTCTTTTATCTCGGATTTCAATATCAAACTCTTGTAAGAGTAAGATCCAACGGATTAATCTTGGTTTGGCATCTTGTTTCGAAAATAGGTATCTAAGAGCAGAATGGTCGGTATAGACCACCATTTTAGCTAGAACGAGATATGATCGAAATTTGTCAAAAGTAAAGACAATAGCAAGGAGTTCTTTTTCAGTAGTTGTGTAATTTGTTTGTGCTCCTTGTAACATCTTACTAGCATAATATATAGGTTGAAATCATTTTTCAATCCTTTGTCCTAAAACGGCTCCCATTGCAAAATCACTTGCATCGCACATTAGTTCAAACGGTTAATTCCAATTTGGAGTTATCATGATCGGCGCATTAATGAGTTTCTCTTTAAGAATATTAAAAGATTTGATGCATTCATCTAAAAAGATGAATGGAGCATCCTTTTCTAGGAGTTTATTCATAGGAGTGGCAATTTTAGAAAAATCTTTTATGAAACGTCAGTAAAAACCGGCATGCCCTAGAAAACTCCTAACTCCTCTAACATTGGTGGGATGTGGAAGTTTAGCAATTACATCTACTTTAGCTCTATCCACTTCAATTCCTTCCTTTGAAATTTTATGTCTAAGAACGATGCCTTCTTTAACCATGAAATGGCATTTCTCCCAATTAAGAGCTAGATTTGATTGTTCACATCTAATAAGCATTCGTTCAAGATTAACTAAACATGATTCAAAAGTATCACCGAAGACTGAAAAATCATCCATGAAAACTTCCATGCATTCTTCTATCATGTCGTGAAAGATCGCCATCATGCACCTTTGAAAGGTTGCAGGGGCGTTGCAAAGTCCAAATGGCATGCGTTTGTAAGCAAAAGTACCATAAGGGCACGTGAATGTGGTTTTCTCTTGATCCTCGGGTGCTATTGGAATTTGAAAATATCTGGAAAAACCATCAAGAAAACAATAGTAACTATTTCCGGCTAATCTTTCCAACATTTGATCAATAAAAGGTAAGGGAAAGTGATCTTTTCTGGTGGCGTCATTTAATTTTCTATAATCAATACAAACACGCCATCCTGGTACAGTCCTAGTAGGAATAAGCTCATTTTTCTCATTTGTAATGACAGTCATGCCACCCTTTTTAGGCACGCATTGAACTGGGCTTACCCATGGACTATCAGAGATTGGATAAATTAAACCTGCATCAAGCAGTTTAATAATTTCTTTCTTAACAACTTCTTGCATATAGGGATTTAGTCTTCTTTGACGTTGCACATATGTTTTATGACCTTCTTCCATAAGAATTTTATGTGTGCAATACGAAGGACTTATTCCTTTAATGTCATGAATCTTCCATGCAATAGCTGGTTTATGTGCTTTTAACACAGAAATAAGTTGAGATTTTTCATTTTCAGTAAGAGAAGATGATATTATTACAGGTAATTTAGATTCACCATGTAAATAAGCATATTCCAAATGGTTTGGAAGTGGCTTTAACTCTAATGTCGGTGGTTCTTCTATCGATGATTTATATCGATATCTGTCTTCTTCTTTTAGCATTTGAATTTCTTCTGTTGTTGGTTCATATCCATTAGCCATAAGTGTAGCTAACATTTCAGTTTCATCAATTGGTTCAGTACCTTCTCCTAAAGAACATTCTCCTGTTCCTTGTAATTCTAGAAATTCTTCTAACAATTCTGCATGTGAATCTGTAGTTTGAATATAATAACATGTATCATCTGCAGATTGCGGTTGTTGCATTGCTCTATCAACTGAAAAGGTAACACTCTCGTCCTCTATACTTAGGGTTAGTTTCTTACCAAACACGTCTATCATTGCTTTAGCCGTGTTTAAGAATGGTCTTCCTAATATGAGAGGAACTTGAGAATCTTCTTCCATGTCCAGAACAACAAAATCTACTGGAAATACTAAAGTACCAACTTTAACTAGCATGTTTTCCATTATCCCTCTAGGATATTTTATTGATCGATCGGCTAGTTGTATGCTTATTCTTGTTGGTTTCAATTCTCCAAGTCTAGTTTAGTGTATAATGAATACGGCATCAGATTTATACTAGCACCTAAGTCTGCCAATGCTTCTATTGAACTAAGACTACCCAGAAAACATGGAATTGTGAAACTTCCTGGATCTGATAATTTTTCTGGTATCTTATTCAACAGCACTGCAGAACAATTAGCATTCATAGTAAGAGCCGAGAGTTCTTCCATTTTCTTTCTATTCGTGATTAGATCTTTCAGAAATTTAGCATATCTAGGCATTCCTGAAATCACATCAATGAAAGGAAGATTGCCATTTATTTTTTTAAACATATCCAAGAATTTGGATTGCTCGGCTTCAAGTCTCTCTTTTCTCATTTTACTCGGGTAAGGAAGTGGTGGTTGGTATGGTTTAACATAAGGTTTAGCTTTAACTATGTTATCTTCATTAACCTTTTCAACTACCAGTTCTTTTTCCTTATCTTGATCAGGTTGTGGTTCTTGTGGAGTAGGAATAGTTTCCTCAGAAATTACAGGTATTTCAGGTGGTTTAAGTGTAATACCACTTCTTGTGGTAATGGCTTTAGCTGTTTCATTCTGGGGGTTAGCATTTGTATCACCAGGTAGACTTCCCGATTTTCTTTCACCTATTAACCTTGCTAGGTTGCTCACTTCTTGTTCCAGATTTTGAATAGAAGCTTGTTGATTTTTAAATGCTTGAGCATTTTATTCATTGGTTTGTTTCTGAGATGTGAAAAACTGAGTTTGAGATTCAACTAGCTTCGTCATTATATCTTCTAAATTCGGCTTTTTATCATCGGTTTGTGGTGGTTTGTTTTAAAAATTAGGTCTTTGCTGATTGTAAGTATTATTAGATACTTGTTGATTGCTAGGACCTTGTTGGTTGTTGTATGGAACATTTCGGTTATAATTCTGGTTTTGGTTGTAAATCGGTCTTGGCGGTTGATAATTATTCTGATAATTATTTCCAGGCCTTTGGTTTATGTATGAAACATTCTCTCTTTGTTCCATTGTTAGTTCAATACAGAGACAATCTTTGGTCAAATGTGGTCCTCCACACTGCTCACAACTAATTCGTATTGAGTGAATATCCTTAGTCATCTTTTCCATTCGTCTCTCGACAGCATCTATCTTTGCGGAAATGGAATCTAAGTCATGGCTAGAATCAGCTCTAGCTGCTTTAGATGATCTAACGATATCTTTTTCTTGGTGCCACTCATGTGAGTGGGAAGCAGTGTTATCAATAATTTTGTAAGCATCAGTTTCTGTTTTCTTCATAATAGAACCACCAGCTGCTATATCGATGTCTTTCCTTGTAGTGATGTCGCATCCTTGGTAGAATATTTGTACTATTTGACAGGTGTCTAAACCATGTTGTGGACATCCTCTCAATAACTTTCCAAATCTGGTCCATGCCTCATATAGAGTTTCATTTGGTTTCTGTGTGAACGTAACAATTTCTCCTTGAAGTCTTACGGCTTTAAATGCCGGAAAGAATTGTTTAAGAAATTTTTCAACTAAAACGTCCCATGTATCAATCGCCCCTTCAGGTAATGATTCTAACCAATCTTTGGCTTCTCCTTTTAAAGTTCAGGGAAATAACATGAGATATATCTGTTCATCCTCAACTTCTCTTATTTTAAATAGAGTGCAGATCCTATTAAAGGTACGAAGATGTTCATTTGGATCTTCCTTCGGCGCACCACTAAATTGGCATTGATTAGTCACCATATGTAGAATTTGTCCTTTGATTTCATAATCTGGCGCATTAGTGTCAGGTTGAGTAATTGCGTGACCTTGGCCAGTGCTTTTAGCTCTCATTCGGTCTTCCATACTTAAAGGTTCCAGATTTTCCATGATTAAATTTGTTGAATCTGAATCACTAGAGGATTCTGATTTAATGGTTGGTTCCTCAACAATCTCTGTTTGAATGATTGGTGGTTCCGGAGGAAAGATTAGTGGTTCAGGATCTCGAAATCGTCCCTGAATATTCTCTGGATTCTCAATTGTGAGGTCGGGTTCAAAAAATGGATTATCGGAAATTTGAATTGGAGTACTTGGTCGACTGGATGACGATTCTAAATAAAAATCAACGACGACAATATTTGCTAGATGTCTTGATCGAGTTACAGGTGGTGAACGTACAAAAGGTGGTGAACGTTTTGCTCGGTGCATTCACTGAATATCCTATTAGTTTTTTTAAAAAGAAAGAAAAATTATATAAGTTATCCAATTAATAGACTTTTCTGATTTTGCCCACGTTTCGAATAGCCAAAAGATGCAGCAGAGGGGCAGGATTCGTTTGGTCTCAATATAATTGAGTACTGTTTGGCTCCAATAACCCGGTCCACGTACAAATCCAACTATTACTACGAACCAGAAAATTTTGATGTCTATCAATTTAACCACTTAAAACAATTTTTCGTTTGAAATTTAAAGAAATATTAGATAAGAAATAGAGAAAATTCTAAGTCCTAAAAACTAGAATGGCGAGAAATAAGAAAGAAAAAAAGCGCGTCGAAAAACGTCGAAAAAATAAAAAGGCGAAAAATAATAGGCGTCGAAAAATAAAAATAAGAAAGTAGCGCGTCTAAACTTAAAAAGGCACTAAAAACTGAAAATTAAAATTTGCGTCTAAAAATATTAAAGCTTAAAAGAAATACTATATCCCAAATGGCAATAACTTAAAAAGGAACTAAAAACTAAAAACGGTATCGCAAAATTCTAAAGCACCTAGATCTTAGTCTAAAGAAAAAGCACTTGAGGGATTTAACGGCAAAGCCTAAAAATCTAGAAATAAAAATAACTATGGCAAATACTATATTTAAAACTAAGTACGAACGATAAAAAAAATACAAATTATGCTAAAACAAATAAAAAGATACAAAATATAAAAATAAACTTAAAGTTTATAAAATTATAATTTTTATAAAAATATTATTTTTATATTATTTATTTTATAAAAGTATTAATTTTATAATTTTTAAAACTAATTAAACTAAATAAAAAAATTAATTAAAACTAAAACAAATTAATTAAATATTTAAAACCTAATTAGGGTTAATAATAATAATTATTATTAATAAAACTCTAAACTGTAATTAATGCGTACTATGTTGACCTGTCAGAGGACCTCCGCGAGTGCGGTTAGTCCCAGTTCAAAAGCTCCGCGAGTCACGGAGGGGTCAGTTTCAGCTGAGAAAGGTTCGATTTTTATGCAGGATCAGATTTTTTATTTTTTATTTTTTTACTTTTTCTGTTTTATAAAATATAAAAAATATAAATATAACTTAAATAAAAATTTAATTTTAAAACTAAAATAAAAATACTTATTTACTTTATAAATATTATAAACTCTTAAAAATATAAATATATTATTTTTTTTCTTCTTATTTTTAGCGTTGCGCTTTCGGCGTTTAAGTTCCCCGGCAGCGGCGCCAAAAATACTTGATGTTATGCGAGGCGTATATGAAATAGCTTATATTTTACTAGGAAATACTATTAAATATGATACAATTTTACACAAGATATTTATTCATTTATAGAATGGATATATCTAAACTTTGCTACAACACTTATAGGCAGTGTATCTAATCGTACAGTAGTGTAGTTTTTAGTAAGTCCGGTTCGTTCCACAGGGAAATCTTTTAAACAAAGTTTAACGCTATATTAGTTTTATCTTATAAAAATACAAATATATATAAGTAATATTATTATTATAAAAAGGAGGTTTTTACCGTTTAATGACCGGTTTGTCGATTTTAAAACTTTAGTCGCAGTTAAAACCTAATGTAAAATATTAAATAAATAAAAGACTTAATTTAAAGCGTAAAATTAATAACGATAATGAAATTGCAATAAATAAAAGTGCGATGAAATAAAATTGCAATAATTAAAAAGTGTGATAATTAAAAGTGCAATTAAATACAATGACAATAAATAAAAATGTGATAATTAGAAGTGCAATTAAATATGAAAATAAAGGAATTATACTTATTTAAACTTCCGTAATCATGATGTTTGACGTGTTGATTTTAGTTTATTCCCATGGATTAATTGTTCTTTGTCCTGGATTATTCAATATGTCCGTCTGGTTTTTGTCCATAACAGTCCATCAGTCATAAATATAAAGTGCGAGTGTCCTCATCAAATTATCCTTATATCCGAAGTCAAATATTCCAACTAATTGGGGACTTAAACTGTAACAAGGTCTTAATACTTTGTTTAATAATTACACCAAGTGTCCTTGTACATAATTTCACCCTTGTTTTAATAATTCCATAGACTATTAATCCATTCCCGTGTCCGGTTAAATGAACGATTATTCGTACATATAAATATCCCGCCCATCGTGTCCGATTGAGTGTATATGGTTATTTATAGGTATGTCCAATTGTAAATCTTTATATTAAAATTAACAAACTATCATTTAGTTAAACAAATATAAAGCCCATTAATAGCCCATAATCTAATTTCCACAAGTGTCGTTCTTTTGTCCAAACCCCAATTATGGTACAAAGCCCAATTACCCAATTTTAGTATTTAGCCCAACATCATGATTACTTCGGCATTAAATAAGCATAATAATAACTTAGCTATGAGACATTAATGAAAATAACATAAACATAACTTACAGTGGGTGTTATTAGCGTAGTGGTACACGGACAGAGTTTCGACTTACAAAACCTTAAAACATTCGACTAATCGATCCTTATTATTATCACTAACTTAAAATTAAAATTACAAATTGAGATTACGATTTGGAGTGATACTTGATACATAAAAATGGGGAAAGAAAAATATATATAAAATATAAAAGGTATATATAAATCGTCGAAATGCATGTTCTTTTATAGGCAGAGAGTGCTCCGTGAGTGCGGTGCGTTTTGGTCTTCAAAGCTCCGCGAGTGCGGAGGTCATGATTCCAGCTCATCCAAGTTTGGATCTTAGTCTGCCGACGGATTTTATTATAAATATAATATAAATATATAATTTATATAATTAATTATATATTATATTATATTTATATACATAATTAATTTATAATTTCCGATCCGTTGCGTCGTACGTTGAAAGCTGGTTCATGTCTCGGTTTCGGATTTTCGAACGTCCTTCCGTATAATTTAATATCTTGTACTTTGCATTTTACGGCTTGTACTCTTGTAATTTTGAGACGTTTCTCATCAATAATTGGAACCTCTTTGATTGTACTTTGTACTTTTGAGCTTTTTGGTCGTTTGCTTCTTCAATTCATCGCATCTGTATTTTATCTTCACCTTTTATTATTTAAACGGATATCACTAGTAAATAGAACAATTGCAACTAAAAGCTTGTCGTTCTTGAGGGATAATGCTATGAAATATATGTTCGTTTTTAGCATTATCATATTTCGAGTAAGACCTTACTACAGCAAATTCTACTGTTGTACTTCTTACTAACTCCTTATTATCATCATCTACCAGTTCTAATTCCAATTCGATGATCCTAATTGGCCATGCGGACTCCCCAGAAAACCCTGATAATGCGGTGCTAGGAGCTATTATCTTAGCTCGTACTGCTCTAGGCAGCAACCAGAAATAATGTACATACATTATATCAACACCGCAACCAGTGTCTACGTGCAATCGTTTTATGATGTACCCATAGCTTTTAATGCTCCCTTTAATTGTGAATCCGAGGGTTCTTGCGCTACGGCCGGAAATAGGATGGGAGCGTTTTCCCATTCCTCTGACGATTCTAATTTGCGTCTCTGATTTTCCCGCCAGTCACCATGTTAATGGTTTTGTCCGTTTCCCTTCCATCATTATTTCTTTGCCATGGATACTCTTTTTCTCCTTTTGGCTTCTCACTTGATATTTTTCCACCTTTCTTCAACTGTTGCAATCTTCCTCTTTTAAGTTCAGTGACTACCTTTTCGATTAAATACCGACATTCATTGGTTTCATGACCATAATCATCATGAATATCGCAAAATTTTCTTTTACCTATATTCCCATATTTTGACAAAGGTATCGGGGGATCGAAGCTTTTGCATACTGCCTCTATAGCTAATATTTCTTTTGGTGTTTTCGTGAGGTCTTTTATCATGCAACATTATCAGCGTGGTTGTTTTTAAACCTTTGACTTCCTCCCCCTTGTTGTTATTAAACTTGCGATATTTATCACTATTGTAATTGATCATATACATAGCATTGTATATGTATATTTTATTTGCTAAAGGTTAAGAACAGAATTGCGCGAACTATAATCCAAAGTTATGGAATATTCGCTGAAAATAAGTAAAACAGTTATGCTTCCGCGCTTATAAAAGAATGCGGGTCATTTCAATAAATTTCCGCGGATAGTTAAGCAATCTGCAGACCGCGAATGTTTAGAATACTATAAAAATAGAGCATGGCCTCTCATTTATAGGTTGTTGATTCTTTGCCATTTGCCCAAGCCTTTGTGATTTCCACTTGTGATCTTGCCCAAGGGATTTTTACATCGCGCTAAGGTGAATCATGCTAATTGACAATCAAGACCGGGTCGGGGTGGTTGATCACTTGATTGCTAAAGTGAAAGACGATCATCGGGGCCCAAAATAATCATCAAACATCCCATCCTCCATCATAATATTATTGCAATCAATTCGTAATTAAGTAATTCATTAATTATGAATTGATCAATTGGCGCCATCCGTGGGACACGTTTTATGAATTAAACTTGAAATTTTTTGTTTTGTGCTGACAAACAATCAATTGCTTGGTTTAATTTAAATCGTGTATTGTTACGATGATTTGCAGGAAGTCGCTGAAGCGTATTAGTTGATTTGGTCGTTGAATATGGCAGCTAACATGAAACACGCAGGAGGTTCCATCAATGCTGATGAATTGGTTAATGATTCGCAAAATGCCTTGTTAAGTGGTATACAAGCACAAGTTAATACTATCGCGGGTAGTTCAGGGAAGGAATCGCTAGATAAAGCGCCTAGTGGCAATCCTGTTAACGCTGATTCGCAACTAAAGGTTGCTGCTGAAAAAATGGTTGCGCGCAGAAATTTGCAGCAACATCGTGAGGAAACCATCGCTGATGGTAAGCGATTAAAGGTTTTGACTGGCAAAGCAGACAAAATACTTGGCACGGCTATTAAGCAAGCTAGAAAAGATTTTTGCGAATCTCGTGTACCGCGAACTTACTTATGGCCGTTGAATGATTCTGGATCACAAGCTGATCGCTTAGTCACTGATCATCTCTATAGTGATAGCGATGGTGCGGATGAATGTGTTATCTTAAATTCTGTTTATAATTCGAAAAATGCGAAAGTGCCAAGAGAAGAGAATGAATTTTCTGATGATTCGGACAATGCGGAAGAATTTGTAAAAATTCTACAAGTTAAGCGAAGGTGACCACCAACACCTTTTCCTCGTCATGGGAATGAAGGTGAAGCATCTGATGCTGTGTTGCAAGGAAAGTGCTCAAAATTTTTTAGCAGATGCTTTTAGAAGCATTGCGCCTAAATCAATGCAACATACATTTGAGCAACCAAATTTTTTGCAAGATATGATCGCCATGTTTTGTGCAGACAATACTGATACTCGCACAAAAAAGGCCACTGAAATCACCACTGCTGCAGACAAGTTTGTCCAGCATATTTCTAATTATCCAATTGTTACACTGCCTATTGTGCCAGCGACGTTGGGAGTTTATTCAGGGTTAACTGACCCCTTAGACTTTTTGCAGCGATTTGAAGGTGTGGTAAGCACCTATAATTGGGATGAACCGGTTGCGTGCAGAGTATTCCCTATGGTCTTGCAAGGATCCGCTAGGGAGTGGTTTCATAGCCTGCAAGCTCGCAGTATCATTGGTTTCATTGATCTTCGCGATAAATTTTTGTTGCATTTTCAGAATCTTTTACCGCAGAAGAAAACAAATATAGAATGTCATGATATTAAACAAGGAAACAAAGAAACTCTGAGCACGTTACTTACGCGGTACATTTATGAGTGCCAAAAGATACCAAGTTTAAATGAAGACCAAAAAGTTTCTGGTTTTTTGCATGCTATTAACCCACAGCGACATCCAACACTTGTGCGAAGATTGCGAAGAGATGTTCCACCAACTTTTGCTAAGGTTCAACAGGAAACATATGACTATCTCCGTGGTGGAGAAGATAGTACTATAACTCCTACATGTGGGTGGGGTAAAGAAAAAAGTCGGCGGGATGACAATGATTCTTTTCGCGATGGCAACAGTGATAATTACCGCGGTAACGGTTTTTCGCGGAGAAATGGCGGCAGTGGTTACCTGCGAAATGATAGGTTTCAAGGTCAGAATGATAACCATGGATATGGTCGTCGAGATCGCTATTCTACGCGAAAATGGAACAATGAGTCTTTCAATATCATTCAGATGTTAACAAAAACGCCTAAGGAAATTTTGTTACAAGAAAGGGTTGCTAAGTCTTTTCCTGATCCGCAGCCTTTAGGGGAGAATAGCAGGCGGGATAGGTTAAAGTTTTGTGTTTTCCATGATGACTATGGTCATGACACCAATCGCTGTAGAGATTTAGTGGGACTGATCGCGGAGGCTTATGAGCAAGGCAAGCTGGACCATTTAATCGCGCAGGGTACTACAAGTACTGCGAATGCGATTATGATGCCTGCAGAAGCTAATGCTCCAAACGTACCAAATGTGGCTGAGAGGAAGGCTCCTGCGGTGAAAAATTTGGGAGTAAAAACAGTAAGTAAGAAAGAAAATCAGCGCGGAATTCAGGTCATTAACGTGGTAGAGGTGCAGGGCGAAATGTTGGTATTTCAAATATCTGAACAGATTGCAAGCTGGAAATGTCCTTCTATTACTTTTCCTCCTACAAATCTGACTACGAATGTAGACAAACCAGTGGTGGTTTCATGTCGCATTGCAAATACTGGTATAATGATTATGAAGGTTCATGTGGATACTGGTAGTAGTGTAGATGTTATGTACGAACAATGTTTTAGCAAACTGCCCGCAGATGTTCAGGCTTTGATGAAACCTACTGCGATTTCACTTGCAGGATTTTCAGGAGAGTCAACTTGGGCTATTGGTCAATTGGAGTTGCAAATTGAGCTAGTTGATGATTGCGATGAGTCGTTAAGGCGACAAGCTTTATTGAATCTTTATATAATGCGAAGTCAGTCGCGATTCAATATGATACTTGGGCGTACTGCTTTGCGCATGTTTGGCGCTATCCCTTCTACTATACATGGAATGGTTAAATTTTCTGCTAATAAGGGAATTGACATGCTAACTTCTGCAGAAGTAGAGCCATTTTGAGCTATGATTATGGCAAGTGAAAACACGGGTGTTGAGGGGCATTCAGTCCACTCTGAATAAGTGCAGAAATTTGTAGTAGAAAAAAAGTTATTATTTGTTTAGTCAAAATTTGATCAATGTTTGATATGCTACGATTGTATTCTGAACTTCGTATCGCGAAAAAGTAATGAATAAAGCAAAGTTAATTTCAGTGTTCGTAGTTGTTTTTATACAAAGCAAAAACACTGCGTGTGGCCACGCTTGGTGTTTATTTTTGCAGAATACAATTACTTATTTTTTATAACACTAAGTTAATATTTGTTCTGCGGATACTTTAGGTAAAATGGCATGGTTTCGCTAAACATGACCTGCTTAAATACTGTAATAATGCAAGAATGCATTGCAAATTAATATTTTAAAAACCAAGTGATGAAATTGTCCACTTGTGTTAAATTGTAAATATTGCGAAAGGATAAAATTTCCTAAGTATTTGATCTTGCCAATGCTTAGATGCTTCGCAATGCTAAATTTTCCTAAGGATCGATTTGTCGGACTTAGAAGATTCATAATGATTAAAAGATTGTTTCGCATAAAGTACGTGTTTGTTATGTGCACAATAGCGAATGTGGAAATTGCAAAGGGCAAGTCTGAATTATGAATATATAATAAAGTAAAGCGCTATATAAATAAGATAAGTTGCAACTGCGGAATGAAAGTATGTTACTAATATTAAGCGCGAAAAAGTGCGAATAATTACAAAAAACGCAATTAAGGATTGCGAAATAAATGTTTGAAATCTAACTAAGACAATCTAAAGCTCTAGCGCTTTAATGTCTGCAAAAGTAACGCCCTCTTGTTGAACCAGTTCCTCTAAGGCTGGTATGCTGACTTTCTCAACCTCCTTCTTTGCTCTCGCAAGCGCTTCTCGGGCATCATCTGTGGCACATATTTCTTCGGCCATATCTGAAGGGAGGGGTTGAGAGAGATCACCAAGTTTGCACAATAAGTCATACCACTCGCAGCGTGTAGCGAGTTTGGATGCTTGGGCATATGCTCGGAATTTTTCAGTGACTGGTTTCGAATCCATCACTTTGTCTGCGAATTTCGGTAGATACTTGACAAGCTGAGCGAATTCTTTTTCAGCATTCTTCGCCCTCTTTCTGAGTTTAGCGTTTTCCTCTGCAACCTTTTTGAGCTGTGCCTCAACCCTCTGCGTTTTTCTTTCACATTAGCTCTTTTGACTTGCTTTTCATATTCATCAGAAATTTCGGTGAAACGCTCAATGTTGTCAACAGCTAGGCAAATTGCATTATAGCAATTGTGCAGTCGCTGTCTTTCCACTTGAGGATATGTCAGCTTGCGGTATTGATTTTTCATTTCTTTGCGAATGAATTTGTAGAGCTTCTGGTATAATTGATTCTTCTTTGGGAAGGAATTGTTAAGTCCTCATGCCCAAGCTCTTCAAGAATATCCGTGGGGATACTCTCGATAATATTGTTGAGCGGTGTTGCTTCACCAGTTGAATCTGAAAGGACAACTACAAACAGATAAGCAAACATAGCAAATCTGTGCGGAAATAATAAGTGCGTAATGAACATATCTTGTGAAATTAACAATTGCTTACTTGTTTCTTGTTCAGATATAGTGCGCATGCGTCTTTTACGCGGGGTAGTTGCACTTTCTGTGGCTTTCCGCTTACGCGGTCTTCACCGCCGGAAATGAAAAGCGTGTTGATGATTGGTTCATCAATTGGGATAATTTTGCCGGTGCCATTTTTTAAGCGGCGAGCAGGTCTGATCCTGCTAATATCTACTGACCTCATGATTAGGTCAAGCTCAATCACTGCGAAAATCAAAACGCATAAGGATATGCGAAGACAAGAAAAAAATATATATTATATAATGTGAAAAGTTTACGCGAAATACCATTATTCATTTAGTCGATTAAAAGTGCATCGCAGTCGCTCCATGGCCACTGGATCCAAACCCTACCAATGTACAACGGTATATTTGAGTATGTTCGCAGGATTAGGCCTGCACCCTTGAGGGTCTTGAGAATGTCATTTTCAAGATCGTCAAGTGTAGGCCTGTCATTAAGAGTGGCATCAAGTTCAGTACACCACTTTTTTGGTATACTGCTATCCACATGAGTGGTGTTGTTGATAAAAAAGAAAGAACCACGCCAGTTGCCAATCGAGTCTTTTGGCGAAGTCATTACGCCAAGCTTACTGCGGAATGAGAACCATCCCGCATCGTATAGCACAAGCCTATTGCATGAGTGAAACACATTAAGCAGCGGTTGTTTGTTGATAGCATTACAGTACATCTCAAACAATACGGTTTTGTTAATCACGTTCGGATGAAGTTGAGCAATAGCGATCTTGTAATATTCGCAGACACTGCGAAAAAATTGAGTAAGTGGAAAGCGTAGGTTGCCTTGAGAGATGGCGGCCTCATAAGTAGTAATCATCCCTTTGGGGGGAGCGTTAGCTCGATCTTCCACTGAAGGTGCGGTGGGAACAAATTGAGCAAGTGGAGGGTACCACTGCTGTAGGGTTTGGAGTTTCGTTTCCGTCATATATGAAACGAAACCTCCAGGAGTATGAGCAGATGAAGAAGATGCCATTTGTAGTAAGATAAGTAAAACGACTGATGAATTGAAGGTATTAAGGTTGAATTGATTAATTGCAAACAACGCGTGTGAGCAGATGAATTTGATTGAACACGTAATTGAGTGAGAGAGCGTAAAGTTTTTTATGCGAGTTATCCAGCTATTTATAATTGAAATTGAGGCGAGTAAGTTGAAAGGGTAATGCTTAAATTTAAACGGCTAAAATTACCGCAACGTGTAAACGGTAATTTTCTAGCCGTTACAGCGTTTCTAATTTGACAGTTTTGCGATAGTTACCGTTGTAATTATGCGTTGAACTTCATAAAATCAACGGTAATAATTCGATGGTTAAAATTATTAAAAATCACTTGCGAATATGTTTAAAGGAAGCATGGTTTTATTTTTTAGAGTTTTTCATGATACATCTGCTATGCGAGATGTATCATAATAAACTGGGGGGACTTGATAATATACATAGCATTGTATATGTATATTTTATTTGCTAAAGGTTAAGAACAGAATTGTGCGAACTATAATCCAAAGTTATGGAATATTAATTGAAAATAAGTAAAACAGTTATGCTTCCGAACTTATAAAAGACTGCGGGTCATTTCAATAAATTTCCGCGGAGAGTTAAGCAATCCGCAGACCACGAATGTATAGAATACTATAAATAGAGAGCATGGCCTCTCATTTATAGGTTGTTAATTCTTTGTCATTTGCCCAAGCCTTTGTGATTTCCACTTGTGATCTTGCCCAAGAGATTTTTACATCGTGCTAAGGTGAATCATGCTAATTGACAATCAAGACCGGGTCGGGGTGGTTGATCACTTGATTGCTAAAGTAAAAGACAATCATCGGGGCCCAAAATAATCATCAAACATCCCATCCTCCATCATAATGTTATTGCACTCAATTCGTAATTAAGTAATTCATTAATTATGGATTGACCAGTAATTACCACTTCGAGATGGACCACTACCACCATAGCGCTTTCCAGATTATGATCCTCTTCTTTGCACTCGATAATAATCGTCATTAATATCCGTGCTTGAAGAGGCATTTCCGCAATTTTGCTTTATGTCTTCTTGTGCACGCATATAATCATGTGTTTCTTTTATAGCTTCTGCGTAAGTATCTGGCACTTTTCTGCATAACCGCTGCCATAAAGGTAGATGTCTGTTCGTATCTATACAATTTATAAAGTCGAACACCTTCTGGCTTTCTGGCAGGTCTTGTATTTTGGCCACCTCCCTTGGTGTACCTGTCTACGATTTCTCCCAAACTTTCTTTTGGTTTCTGCTTAATGGCGTGGCATTCGACATGTGTTCTTTTGCGGGCGCGCATATTGTGAAAATTTAATAGAAATCTTGAGCGCAAGTTCGCAAAACCTGTAATGCTTTGGGCTGACAAGTTATTGAACCATTCCCTTGCTACTCCTTGCAGCACTATTGGTAGCATATGGCATGCTACCGCATCACCCCAGCTGTGTGTTCTTGCAGTTCCTTTAAATTTTTGCAAAAAATCGTCTGGATCTGACAATCCATCGTAACTTCCCAATGTTAAAGGTAACACAGGTGCTACTATGAAGGGATGATTTGCAATATGTGGCACAAAATTTTCCGTTGTAGGAGCTAGCTCAAGACTTTGCTTAGCTTTTTGTCCTTGCATCACTGCGAACCAATTGCTCATAAATTCTTGTACTCACGCTGGTTCTTTGAAAGCTGGTGCCAAATGCGATGGCGCGACTTGCTGCAACTGAGATATAAAGCTATTTGATTGAGTCGAGACATATTGTGTCCCGCTATATTGATTGCTTGCAATATTAGGAATTGGTTGCGAAGACGCATACGTTGTTGATCCTCGTTGTGGCGTCAGCATAATATATGTGTAATAACCCGTATTTTTCCATTTACTTTCCGTTTAATTATTTTAAAGTCCGTTATTTAATTATAACATCACCCGTTATTTGGCCCTTTTTTATAAATAATTCGTTTAGTTAATTCACGCACCTACTTTTAAACTCGAGGGACTAATGTTGCCAAGGGACCAAAGTTTCAACTAGGTCAACTAGTCAACCATCTCCTCTCCACCATTGATTCACCTCCCTTTTTCTCTTTTGATACTTCCATTTTTCTCTCAACCTACTCAACAAAGAATCATCATCTAAATCAATTCAAGGAAGCAAATATCAAAACAAATTACATATTTGGAATCCTTGCATCTTCCTCTTCAATTCCATACCAACTTCATCTCTCTTGGGTAACTTTTTGGAAACTCTAGATTTCTTGTTCTTAGTGTTCTTGACTTATAAAAGTGTTAATTAGTGTCTATGGCTCAAGTCTAACTTGAATATATGAATTGTTTGCTCGTTCTTGTCATTTTGGTGTAACTAGCTTAAACTTGAAAAATGACTTGTTTAATCTTGAGATTTGATTAATTAAATGTTGATAGATGTTAAAGTGCATGTATTAAATGTGTTACTAGCATCACTAGCTTCAATATGGTATGTAGGTTGACTTAGAAAGACTCCAATCACACGATTGATGAGTTTATGATTTTTGGTTAGGGTTTGGTAGCCTTAAATGTGAATTTTGATGCATTAAATGCTTTGAAATGTTGTTTGTAAGTGTTTAGTAGTATTGTATGCATAATTACCTACGAAACAGTGTATTATATGTGTGTGTTAAGTTTCCGAATCATTAATTTCATTTATGAGCTTGAAACATTAAATGGTGAGCATTAAATGATCATTCGATGAGAATTCAGTTATCGTAAATGTGAGATTTGATTAATGAAATGTGTTTAGTTGTATTCCTCGTTAAATTACCTTTCCAACGATGTATGGTATGCGTTTTGAATGTTTACGGTTCATGATTTGTGTTGGTTTGAAGTTTGGTTCGTGCACTTGTGAAATTTCAGCAAATCCAGAAGCCCGGGTGTTTGGACGCTGTCCCATGTAGTGATCCGAACTTTTTCATGTTTATATATATTAAATAAAATTGATATTTACATGATTAAGTGTTTCCAACATGTTAAGCAATCAAACTTGTTAAGACTTGATTAATTGAAATAGGTTTCATATAGACAATTGACCACCCAAGTTGACCGGTGATTCACGAACGTTAAAACTTGTAAAAACTATATGATGACATATATATAGCTATATATATAGTTAACATGATATTATGATAAGTAAGTATCTCATTAGGTATTTTAACAATGAGTTATATACATAAAAATGAGACTATTGAATTTAAGAAACTCGAAAATGATATATATAACGATTATCGTTATAACAACGTCTTACTAAGCACATATGAATCATATTAAGATATTGATACACTTGGTTAATTATGTTAAATTATAAGTAAATATATCATTAAGTGTATTAATAATGAACTACATATGTAAAAATAAGACTACTAACTTAATGATTTCGAAACGAGACATATATGTAACGATTATCGTTGTAACGACATTTAACTGTATATATATATCATACTAAGATATATTAATATATCATAATATCATGATAATGTAATAATTTAACATCTCTTTAGATATAATAAACAATGGGTTAACAACATTTAACAAGATCGTTAACCTAAAGGTTTCAAAACAACATTTACATGTAACGACTAACGATGACTTAACGACTCAGTTAAAATGTATATACATGTAGTGTTTTAATATGTATTCATACACTTTTGAAAGAATTCAAGACACTTATCAAAATACTTCTACTTAACAAAAATGCTTACAATTACATCCTCGTTCAGTTTCATCAACAATTCTACTCGTATGCACCCGTATTCGTACTCGTACAATACACAGCTTTTAGATGTATGTACTATTGGTATATACACTCCAATGACCAGCTCTTAGCAGCCCATGTGAGTCACCTAACACATGTGGGAACCATCATTTGGCAACTAGCATGAAATATCTCATAAAATTACAAAAGTATTAGTAATCATTCATGACTTATTTACATGTAAACAAAATTACACATCCTTTATATCTAATCCATATACCAACGACCAAAAACACCTACAAACACTTTCATTCTTCAATTTTATTCATCAAATTGATCTCTCTCAAGTTCTATCTTCATGTTCTAAGTGTTCTTCATAAATTCTATAAGTTCTAGTTTCATAAAATCAAGAATACTTCCAAGTTTGCTAGCTTACTTCCAATCTTGTAAAGTGATCATCCAACCTTAAGAAATCTTTCTTATTTACAGTAATATATCTTTCTAATACAAGGTAATACTCATATTCAAACTTTGATTCAATTTCTATAACTATAACAATCTTATTTCGAGTGGAAATCTTACTTGAACTTGTTTTCGTGTCATGATTTTGCTTCAAGAACTTTCAAGCCATCCAAGGGTCCTTTGAAGCTAGATCTATTTTTCTCATTTCCAGTAGGTTTATCCATAAAACCTGAGGTAGTAATGATGTTCATAACATAATTCGATTCATATATATAAAACTACCTTATTCGAAGGTTTAAACTTGAAATCAATAGAACATAGTTTAGTTAATTCTAAACTTGTTCGCAAACAAAAGTTAATCCTTCTAACTTGACTTTTAAAATCAACTAGAGACATGTTCTATATCTATAAGATATGCTAACTTAATGATTTAAAACCTGAAAACACGAAAAACACCGTAAAACTGGATATACGTCGTCGTAGTAACAACGCGGGCTGTTTTGGGTTAGTTAATTAAAAACTATGATAAACTTTGATTTAAAAGTTTTTATTCTGGAAAAATGATTTTTCTTATGAACATGAAACTATATCCAAAAATCATGATTAAACTCAAAGTGGAAGTATGTTTTCCAAAATGGTCATCTAGACGTCGTTCTTTCGACTGAAATGACTACCTTTACAAAAACGACTAGTAACCTGTATTTCTGACTATAAACATATACTTTTTCTTTATATATTCATAAACTTAAGTTCAATATAAAACCATAGCAATTGGATTCACTCAAAACGGATTTAAAACGAAGAAGTTATAGGTAAAACAAGATTGGATATTTTTACTTGTTGTAGCTACGTGAAAATTGGTAACAAATCTATATTAATCATATCCTAGCTAACTTATATTGTATTATACATGTATTCTAATATATTATGTAATCTTGGAATACCATAGACACGTATGCAAATGTTTTGACATATTATATCGACCCATGTATATATGTTATTTGGAACAACCATAGACACTCTATATGCAGTAATGTTGGAGTTAGCTATACAGGGTTGAGGTTGATTCTAAAAATATATATACTTTGAGTTGTGATCTAGCCTGAGACGTGTATACACTGGGTCGTGGATTGATTCAAGATAATATATATCAATTTATTTCTGTACATCTAACTGTGGACAACTAGTTGTAGGTTACTAACGAGGACAGTTGACTTAATAAACTTAAAACAGTAAAAAGTATTAAAAAATGTTGTAAATATATTTTGAACATACTTTGATATATATGTACATATTTGTTATAGGTTCGTGAATCGACCAGTGGCCAAGTCTTACTTCCCGACGAAGTAAATCTGTGAAAGTGAGTTATAGTCCCACTTTTAAAATCTAATATTTTTGGTATGAGAATGCATGCAGCTTTATAAATGTTTTACAAAATAGACACAAGTACATGAAACTACTTTCTATGGTTGAACGATCGAAGCCGAATATGCCCCTTTTACTTGGTAACCTAAGAATTAGTAAACCAGTCTACTAATTGACGCGAATCCTAAAGATAGATCTATTGGGCTCAACAAACCCCATCCGTTGTAGCGGATGCTTTAGTACTTCGAGTTTTTATATCATGTTCGATGGATGTCCCGGAATGATGGGGATATTCTTATATGCATCTTGTTAATGTTGGTTACCAGGTGTTCAAACCATATGAATGATTTTTATCTCTATGAATGAGATGTATATTGAAATATGAAATCTTGTGGTCTATTATTATGATTTGATAATATATAGGTTAAACCTATAACTCACCAAAATTTTTGTTGACGTTTTAAGCATGTTTATTCTCAGGTGATTACTAAGAGCTTTCGCTGTTGCGTACTAAAATAAGGACAAGATTTGGAGTCCATGCTTGTATGATATTGTGTAAAAACTGCATTCAAGAAACTTATTTTTGATGTAATATATTCTTATTGTAAACCATTATGTAATGGTCGTGTGTAAACAGTATATTTTAGATTATCATTATTTGATAATCTACGTAATGCTTTTTAAACCTTTATCGATAAAATAAAGGTTATGGTTATTTTAAAAATGAATGCAGTCTTTGAAAAATGTCTCATATAGAGGTCAAAACCTCGCGACGAAATCAATTAATATGGAACGTTTATAATCAATATGAACGGGACATTTCAGTTGGTATCCGAGCGTTGGTCTTAGAGAACCAGAAATTTGCATTAGTGTGTCTTATCGAATTTGTTAGGATAAATTAGTGAGTCTGGACTTCGACCGTGTTTTCTTTAAAAACAATTGCTTAACACTTTTGTTAGAAACTATATATTATTAACATGTAAATATTATGTGATATATTAAACTCTTAATGTGTTTGATATTGTGTGATAGATGTCTACCACTAGTACAAATCCCATCGATTCACCTAATAATAATGAAGAGTCGAATATATTTTGGGAAGATTCACAAATTCCTTAAGAGGAACCGGAAGAAGAGGAACCGGAAGAGGAGGAATCGGAAGAGGAGGAACCGGAAGAAGAGGAACCGGAAGAGGAGGAACCGGAAGAAGAAGAGGTTCCGGAGGAAGAAATATTGATACCTATAGTAAATCGATTAAATAAAAGAAAATCCTTAACCAACGGACCAAAGTTAATAATGGTCAATGGTGTTTCCGCCGAGGAAGCAAAATATTAGGAAGATTATCAATTTTCCGACGAATCGGATCCCGATGAGGATTCTGATGATGTTATAGAAATTACCTCGACCCAATTTAATAAAGCGAAAGAAAATAATAAGGGAAAAGGTATAAAAATAGAGAAACCCGATTCCAACCCCGATGAACTTTATATGTATCGGCAACATTCGTATTTCTTAAAATGTAATAATGACTCGGGAACCTCTAAACCACCAGGTTTTTCTAAACCATTGTGGAAAACGACGGCTCGTATTAGAGGAACACCATATATTCCTCGAAAATTAGGAAAACGAACCAAGTCTGAAGAAGAAGAAACCAGTGATTCAGATTAGAGGGTTGTAATTATGTTGTGTATTATATGTATTGTAGTGTGCTTGTACTTTTATGTTCTATGTAAAAATTGCTTGTATTGTTTGTTAATTATCTTTTACGAATCTAATCCTTGTCTATTTTACAGTATAAAAACAAAATGGACGTTAAGGGTAGACAACCGAATATTTTAGAAGACCTACCAGAGGATATGATTGAGGAAATCTTGTCTAGAGTCGGTCAGAATTCATCAGCACATTTAGTTATGGCGAAATTAACTTGTCAAACATTTGAAAGACTTTCCAGAAATGCCTTAGTTTATAAAAGGCTTTCCTTTGATAGGTGGGGTATATCACATTGGGGAGACCGTAAGTTACGCCGTGTTTTCTTTAAAGCGTTAAATGCAGGGAACCCAAATGCAATTTTACGCTACGGGTTAAGAACCTATTTTGACTCAACATATCCCAACATAGGATTTCATGAATTAGAAAGAGCTTCTAACATGCAACATAAAGAAGCATGTTATGCTTACGGGTTAGTGATGTTCGCTTCTTACCAAAGTGAGAAAAAGATCATCGGATTGCAGCTTTTAAATAAAACCTTCCCACAAGTGACGGATTCAGTAGTTGGGGTGAGAAACAAGGTTTTTAGATTATTACGGGGCTGTTGGACATTACGAAATCCTCGTCCTTTTGACGACATTACAACATGCTGCCTAGCCAATGGTCATAACGGTTACTTTCCACAAGATCAAGGATGGGAAGTCATCTTAGTAAAACCTGAATGCATGACTTGTTTCTGGACTTAAGAATTACGTATCTTTATTTCTTTTGCTGAACAACTTGCGTATTAACTAGAATTGCCTTCATAGCTGCCGAGTAGCAAAGTTATTATGTGCTATATTTCATCTTATATGTATTATAGCGGTATTGTAAGTTTGTAAAATATTGTATAAAGTTTGAACGCGAAATATTATTGTAATAAGTTTTTCATATATAATCGTAGTAGTTGAATTGTATAACAGCTGCTAAGTATGAACTTAACGGGTAGGTACTACCCGAATTAAAACTATAAAATGGTAATATGAAGAAAACGCTTTTATAAATAAGTTCATATTATGCTAAGAAATACTATTGAATACTCTTAAATTCTATATGATTAACTCAATTCTTTTGGCTATTTTGAAGGAAATGACACCGGCGACTCGTCAGAACTTGAACATGAATGAGGAAGACTTCCGTGTTTTCCTTGCTGCGAACATAGCCGCAGTGCAGGCTGCAATGCAAAATAACAATAACTCTAGATCTAGCAGTGGAACTAATTCCGCAAGAAATCGTGTAGGATGCTCCTACAATGAATTCACTGCCTGCAAACCTTTAGAATTTAATGGAACCGAAGGACCAATTGGATTGAAACGGTGGACCGAGAAGGTCGAATCGGTGTTTGCCATAAGTAAGTGTACTGAAGAGGACAAAGTTAAGTACGCTACGCATACCTTCATAGGTACGACGTTAACTTGGTGGAATACCTATCTCAAGCAGGTAGGACAAGATGCTGCTTAAGCAACTACCATGGTCAGCATTCAATCAATTGATGAACGAGCAGTATCGTCCCAGGAACGAGGTCAATAAGCTCAAGGTAGAGCTTAGAGGATTACGAATGCAAGGTTTTGATATCACCACGTACGAACGACGATTCACAGAATTGTGCCAATTGTGTCCTAGAACGTTTGAAGACGAAGAAGAGAAGATCGACGCATTTGTAAAAGGGTTACCAGAAAGAATTCAAGAAGATGTGAGTTCACACGAGCCCGCCTCCATACAAAAGGCAAGTCGAATGGCTCACAAATTAGTGAACCAGATCGAAGGAAGGATTAAAGATCAGGTGACCGAAGAGGCTAACATGAAACAAGTCAAGAGAAAGTGGAAAGAAACCAATGACAAGAGTCAACAATACAACAACAACAATCACAACCAAAATCGCAACAACTATCCCAATAACCGCAACATCAATCGCAACAACAACTTCAACAAATGTCCCAACAACAACTACAATAACCGGCCCAACAACAATAACAATAACAACAACAACAATAACAATCCCAACAACAATCTCAATAACAACAATGGCAACAAAAACCAAAAACAGTCATGCCAAAGATGTGAAGAGCATCACCTGGGGTTCTGCACGACATTTTGCAATAGGTGTAAAAGAAATGGTCATAGCGCGAAGAAGTGCGAAATCTACGGACCAATGCATAACAAAACTAAAGGAACAAATAATGTCGAAACAAATAACACCGCCATAGTTTCTTTTGGATGTGGAAAACCGGGCTACTTTAGTAGAAATTGCCTGAATCAAGGGAATACTAATGGGCAGGGCCGCATAAGAGTTTTCAATATTAATACGGCAGAAGCGCAGGAAGACCCGGAGCTTGTTACGGGTACGTTTCTCATTGACAATAAATCTGCTTATCTTTTATTTGATTCGGGTGCGGATAGAAGCTATATGAGTAGAGATTTTTGTGCTAAACTAAGTTGTTCACCGACGCCCTTGGATAATAAATTTTTACTCGAATTAGCAAATGGTAAATTAATTACAGCAGATAATATATGTCGGAATCGAGAAATTAAACTGGTTAGCGAAACATTTAAGATTGACTTGATACCAGTAGAGTTAGGGAGTTTTGATGTGATAATCGGTATGGACTGGTTGAAAAAAGTAAAAGCAGAGATCATTTGTTACAAAAATGCAATTCGCATTATACGAGAAAAAGGAAAAACCTTAATGGTGTACGAAGAAAAGAGCAACGCGAAGTTAAATCTTATTAGTAACCTGAAGGCACAAAAACTAATAAGAAAAAGTTGCTATGCTATGCTAGCACACGTCAAGAAAGTCAATTCCAAAGAAAATAACATCAATGATGTTCCAGTCGCAAAAGAATTTCCCGATGTATTTCCGAAAGAATTACCGGGACTACCTCCACACCGATCCGTTGAATTTCAAATAGACCTTGTACCGGGAGCAGCACCAATAGCTCGTGCTCCATACAGACTCGCACCTAGCGAAATGAAGGAACTTCAGAGCCAATTACAAGAACTTTTAGAGCGTGGTTTCATTCGACCAAGCACATCACCATGGGGAGCTCCTGTTTTGTTTGTCAAGAAGAAAGATGGTACATTTAGGTTGTATATCGACTACCGAGAGTTGAACAAACTTACCATCAAGAACCGCTACCCACTACCGAGAATCGACGACTTATTTGATCAACTACAAGGCTCGTCGGTTTATTCGAAAATTGATTTATGTTCTGGGTATCATCAAATGCGGGTGAAGGAGGATGATATTCCAAAGACTGCTTTTAGGACGCGTTACGGTCATTACGAGTTTATGGTTATGCCGTTTGGATTGACGAACGCACCAGCTGTGTTCATGAACCTCATGAACCGAGTGTGTGGGCCATATCTTGACAAGTTTGTCATTGTTTTCATCGATGACATACTTATTTACTCAAAGAATGATCAAGAGCATGAAGAACATTTAAGAAAAGTGCTAGAGTTGCTGAGAAAAGAAAAACTATATGGTAAGTTTTCAAAGTGTGCATTTTGGTTGGAAGACGTTCAATTCCTCGGTCACATAGTGAACAAAGAAGGTATTCAGGTGGATCCAGCAAAGATTGAAACCGTTGAAAAATGGGAAACCCCGAAAACTCCGAAGCATATACGCCAATTTTTAGGACTAGCTGGTTACTACAGAAGGTTCATCCAAGATTTTTCCAGAATAGCAAAACCCTTGACTGCATTAACGCATAAAGGGAGGAAATTTGAATGGAAGGATGAACAAGAGAAAGTATTTCAATTGTTAAAGAAAAAGTTAACTACATCACCTATATTGTCATTACCTGAAGGGAATGATGATTTTGTGATATATTGTGACGCTTCAAAGCAACGTCTCGGTTGTGTATTTATGCAACGAACGAAGATAATTGCTTATGCGTCTAGACAATTGAAGATTTACGATCAGAATTATACGACGCATGATTTAGAATTAGGCGCGGTTGTTTTTGCATTAAAGACTTGGAGGCACTACTTATATGGGGTCAAAAGTATTATATATACCGACCACAAAAGTCTTCAACATATATTTAATCAGAAACAGCTGAACATGAGGCAGCGTAGGTGGATTGAATTGTTGAATGATTACGACTTTGAGATTCGTTACCACCCGGGGAAGGCGAATGTGGTAGCCGACGATTTGAGTAGAAAGGACAGAGAACCCATTCGAGTAAAAGCTACGAATATAATGATTCACAATAACCTTACTACTCAAATAAAAGAGGCGCAACAAGGAGTTTTAAAAGAGGGAAATTTAAAGGATGATATACCCAAAGGATCGGAAAAGCATCTTAATATTCGGGAAGACGGAACCCGGTATAGGGCTGAAAGAATTTGGGTACCAAAATTTAGAGATATGAGAGAAATGGTACTTAGAGAAGCTCATAAAACCAGATACTCAATACATCCTGGAACGGGGAAGATGTACAAAGATCTCAAGAAACATTTTTGGTGGCCATGTATGAAAGCCGATGTTGCTAAATACGTAGGGGAATGTTTGACGTGTTCTAAGGTCAAAGCTTAGCATCAGAAACCATCAGGTCTACTTCAACAACCTAAAATCCCAGAATGGAAATGGGAAAACATTACCATGGATTTCATCACTAAATTGCCAAGGACTGCAAGTGGTTTTGATAATATTTGGGTAATAGTTGATCGTCTCACCAAATCAGCACACTTCCTGCCAATAAGAGAAGATGACAAGATGGAGAAGTTAGCACGACTGTATTTGAAGGAAGTCATCTCCAGACATGGAATACCAATCTCTATTATCTCTGATAGGGATGGCATATTTATTTCAAGATTATGGCAGACATTACAGCAAGCATTAGGAACTCGTCTAGACATGAGTACTGCCTATCATCCACAAACTGATGGGTAGAGTGAAAGGACAATACAAACGCTTGAAGACATGCTACGAGCATGTGTTATTGATTTCAGAAATAGTTGGAATCTACATCTACCGTTAGCAGAATTTTCCTACAACAATAGCTACCATTCAAGCATTGAGATGACACCGTTTGAAGCACTTTATGGTAGAAAGTGCAGGTCTCTGATTTGTTAGAGTGAAGTAGGGGATAGACAGATTACGGGTCCGAAGATAATACAAGAAACTACCGAGAAGATCATCCAAATTCAACAACGATTGAAAACCGCCCAAAGTAGACAAAAGAGCTACGCTGACATTAAAAGAAAAGATATAGAATTTGAAATTGGAGAGATGGTCATGCTTAAAGTTGCACCTTGGAAAGGCGTTGTTCGATTTGGTAAACGAAGGAAATTAAATCCAAGGTATATTGGACCATTCAAGATTATTGATCGTGTCGGACCAGTAGCTTATCGACTTGAGTTACCTCAACAACTCGCAGCTGTACATAACACTTCCCACATCTCGAATTTGAAGAAATGTTTTGCTAAAAAAGATCTCACAATCCCGTTAGACGAAATCCAAATCAACGAAAAACTTCAATTCATCAAAGAACCCGTCGAAATAATGGATCGTGAGGTTAAAAGACTTAAACAAAACAAAATACCAATTGTTAAGGTTTGATGGAATGCTCATAGAGGACCCAAGTTCACCTGGGAATGAGAAGATCAGATGAAGAAGAAATACCAGCACTTATTTCCAGAAGATACGACAACACCTCCAACTGCTTAAAATTTCGGGACGAAATTTATTTAACGGGTAGGTACTGTAGTGACCCGAACTTTTCTATGTTTATATTTATTAAATGAAATTGATATTTACATGATTAAGTGTTTCCAACATGTTAAGTAATCAAACTTGTTAAGACTTGATTAATTGAAATAGGTTTCATATAGACAATTGACCACCAAGTTGACCGGTGATTCACGAACGTTAAAACTTGTAAAAACTATATGATGACATATATATGGTTATATATATAGTTAACATGATATTATGATAAGTAAGTATCTCATTAGGTATTTTAACAATGAGTTATATACATAAAAATGAGACTATTGAATTTAAGAAACTCGAAAATGATATATATAACGATTATCGTTATAACAACGTCTTACTAAGCACATATGAATCATATTTAGATATTGATACACTTGGTTAATTATGTTAAATGATAAGTAAATATATCATTAAGTGTATTAACAATGAACTACATATGTAAAAATAAGACTACTAACTTAATGATTTCGAAACGAGACATATATGTAACGATTATCGTTGTAACGACATTTAACTGTATATATATCATACTAAGATATATTAATATATCATAATATCATGATAATGTAATAATTTAACATCTCTTTAGATATAATAAACAATGGGTTAACAACATTTAACAAGATCGTTAACCTAAAGGTTTCAAAACAACATTTACATGTAACGACTAACGATGACTTAACGACTCAGTTAAAATGTATATACATGTAGTGTTTTAATATGTATTCATACACTTTTGAAAGACTTCAAGACACTTATCAAAATACTTCTACTTAACAAAAATGCTTACAATTACATCCTCGTTCAATTTCATCAATAATTCTACTCGTATGCACCCGTATTCGTACTCGTACAATACACAGCTTTTAGATGTATATACTATTGGTATATACACTCTAATGATCAGCTCTTAGCAGTCCATGTGAGTCACCTAATACATGTGGGAACCATAATTTGGCAACTAGCATGAAATATCTCATAAAATTACAAAAGTATTAGTAATCATTCATGACTTATTTACATGTAAACAAAATTACACATCCTTTATATCTAATCCATATACCAACGACCAAAAACACCTAAAAACACTTTCATTCTTCAATTTTCTTCATCAAATTGATCTCTCTCAAGTTCTATCTTCAAGTTCTAATTGTTCTTCATAAATTCTATAAGTTCTAGTTTCATAAAATCAAGAATACTTCCAAGTTTGCTAGCTTACTTCCAATCTTGTAAAGTGATCATCCAACCTCAAGAAATCTTTCTTATTTATAGTAAGATATCTTTATAATACAAGGTAATACTCATATTCAAACTTTGATTCAATTTCTATAACTATAACAATCTTATTTCGAGTGGAAATCTTACTTGAACTTGTTTTCGTGTCATGATTTTGCTTCAAGAACTTTCAAGCCATCCAAGGATCCTTTGAAGCTAGATCTATTCTTCTCATTTCTAGTAGGTTTATCCACAAAACTTGGGGTAGTAATGATGTTCATAACATCATTCAATTCATGTATATAAAACTACCTTATTCGAAGGTTTAAATTTGAAATCACTAGAACATAGTTTAGTTAATTCTAAACTTGTTCGCAAACAAAAGTTAATCCTTTTAACTTGACTTTTAAAATCAAATAGACATATGTTCTATATCTATATGATATGCTAACTTAATGATTTAAAACCTGAAAACACAAAAAACACCGTAAAACTGGATATACGTCGTAGTAGTAACACCGCGAGCTGTTTTGGGTTAGTTAATTAAAAACTATGATAAACTTTTATTTAAAAGTTGTTCTTCTGGGAAAATGATTTTTCTTATGAACATGAAACTATATCCAAAAATCATGATTAAACTCAAAGTGGAAGTATGTTTTCCAAAATGGTTATCTAGACGTCGTTCTTTCGACTCAAATGACTACCTTTACAAAAACAACTTGTAACCTGTATTTTCGACTATAAACATATACTTTTTCTGTATAGATTCATAAACTTAAGTTCAATATGAAACCATAGCAATTGGATTCACTCAAAACGGATTTAAAACGAAGAAGTTATGGGTAAAACAAGATTGGATATTTTTACTTGTTGTAGCTACGTGAAAATTGGTAACAAATCTATATTAATCATATCCTAGCTAACTTATATTGTATTATACATGTATTCTAATATATTATGTAATATTGGGATACCATAGACACGTATGCAAATATTTTGACATATCATATCGACCCATGTATATATGTTATTTGGAACAACAATAGACACTCTATATGCAGTAATGTTGGAGTTAGCTATACAGGGTTGAGGTTGATTCTAAAAATATATATACTTTGAGTTGTGATCTAGCCTGAGACGTGTATACACTGGGTCGTGGATTGATTCAAAATAATATATATCAATTTATTTCTGTACATCTAACTGTGGATAACTAGATGTAGGTTACTAACGAGGATAGCTGACTTAATAAACTTAAAACAGTAAAACGTATTAAAAAATGTTGTAAATATATTTTGAACATACTTTGATATATATGTACATATTTGTTATAGGTTCGTGAATCGACCAGTGGCCAAGTCTTACTTCCCGACGAAGTAAATCTGTGAAAGTGAGTTATAGTCCCACTTTTAAAATCTAATATTTTTGGGATAAGAATGCATGCAGCTTTATAAATGTTTTACAAAATAGACACAAGTACATGAAACTACTTTCTATGGTTGAACGATCGAAGCCGAATATGCCCCTTTTACTTGGTAACCTAAGAATTAGTAAACCAGTCTACTAATTGATGCGAATCCTAAAGATAGATCTATTGGGCTCAACAAACCCCATCCGTTGTAGCGGATGCTTTAGTACTTCAAGTTTTTATATCATGTCCGATGGATGTCCCGGAATGATGGGGATATTCTTATATGCATCTTGTTAATGTTGGTTACCAGGTGTTCAAACCATATGAATGATTTTTATCTCTATGAATGGGATGTATATTGAAATATGAAATCTTGTGGTCTATTATTATGATTTGATGATATATAGGTTAAACCTATAACTCACCAACATTTTTGTTGACGTTTTAAGCATGTTTATTCTCAGGTGATTACTAAGAGCTTCCGCTGTTGCGTACTAAAATAAGGACAAGATTTGGAGTCCATGCTTGTATGATATTGTGTAAAAACTGCATTTAAGAAACTTATTTTTGATGTAATATATTCTTATTGTAAACCATTATGTAATGATCGTGTGTAAACAGTATATTTTAGATTATCATTATTTGATAATCTACGTAATGCTTTTTAAACCTTTATCGATAAAATAAAGGTTATGGTTATTTTAAAAATAAATGCAGTCTTTGAAAAACGTCTCATATAGAGGTCAAAACCTCGCGACGAAATCAATTAATATGGAACGTTTATAATCAATATGAACGGGAAATCTCATCCCAAACCTTGGACGCCGTCCAAGCCTTCATTGTTGGACGCCGTCCAACCATGTTGGACGCCGTTCAGATGAACTGCAAAGGGCTGTCAAAATTGGTCATTTCTCATTTAATTCTAACTATGCTACACACCTCCGATTAACATGTAACTTGTTCTAACATGCTCATATGTGATTATATAACTCAGAAAAATTGTCCGACACCCGACTTGAACATGTTGACTTTGACTTGACCAAAGTTTGACTTTTAGTCAAACTTAACCAAATACTTATGCAATCTTTCTAATATGCTTTTATACTTATATCTTGCATGAAACTTGACAACTTGACTCACATGCTATATAATCGAGTCATAACAAGCCATGGGACTAATTGAACAACTTTGACCGACTTCATAGTTTACCGATATTGATATAACCTACTTGTTTAGGTCAAGTTTAGCATTCGTTCTTGCACACGTTTACTTTGTGAAGTACCTTTATACTCGTGCACTCAAGGTGAGATCATAGTCCCATCTTTTCAACAACTTTTATTCTTTAAATCATGGGATGAGAAACACATACGTTTTATACTTTTAACACAAGTACGAAAACAAACATTCCACATGCGAGTTAGAACAAAAAGCCTCAATTCAATTATCATTAGTTACACTTGTAGGGTGTAACGTGAATTTATGTTGTGTGGATCCATACGGGCTTGACGCGCCCTCATTCGGACGGGTCGCTACCGTTAGCGGATGAAATATATTTTCGGGTATAGTACAGGTTCTAACACTATGATAACAGGGTTTGTAAAATAATTAAGTCTTGATAATTGGGTGCTCGCAAACGTATAACAACTTTGGAATGCAAACGATTTGGATAATCAACTTTATATTAAATCTTGTGGTTCAATACAACATATTTACTAAACCTATGATTTCACCAACGTTTTTGTTGACAGATTATTCTATGTTTTCTCAGGTCCTTGAACGCTATGTGTTACATGCTTCCTCGCACTATTTTGATACTTGCTTGGATGTCGAGTATACATGCATACATGGAGCGTCTTTTGGCTTTACTTTAAATTGTGTCGCATAGGTTTCATTTGTACTTTAAATGTTGTAACGTATCTAGTTGTTAACCTACATTTGTAAACTTGGAAACATCTTTACAATTGAAATGGATGCGACATATTTTGGTCAAACCTTGTATTAAAGACTTATGACCACGTTACGGGACTTAAGTTGACGGCACCGTCAATGACAATTTTGTCGGGTCGTCACATGTGGTATCAAAGCGTTGGTTGTAGGGATTTAGAGTTTATTGGTGTCAACCCCAAGTTATAGGGTGCATTAGTGAGTGTAGACTACAACCGACATATAGACTTGAAGTAGGACTTGCTTGACTACTTGTACATTTATACTTGAACACTTCCATTCATAACTAACTCCTATTCTATCTTAATCTCACGTTGTTTAATTTGATTGACACGCCATCTTGACCTCATGAGGTAATGTTGAATGCACATGTGAATCAGGGTAATATAATTTTAAGGATTATATTACGGTGACTCACGTGGAGATTCCGACATTATGACATAAATAATTTAAGGCGGGTCAAGGAAAAATTTCTCTCTATCTTTATTCCATATCACGATTAGTATTATTGAGAATACTAATCAACGATATTCTCGTGTCTTGAAGGAACAATGGCTCGCCGAGGTCAACGCAATACTCCTCCCGAAACTCCTGAACAAGCTCTTCAACGAATGATAGCCACCGCTATAGATGCGGCCATGGCCGGTCACTCCTCCAATAACAATAACAACAACCACAACAACAACAACAACCATGGAGCTGGTAATTCAAATGAGGGAAGCTCCTACAAGAATTTCATGGGGTGCAAACCTCACACTTTCGATGGAATCGGGGGACCGGTTGCTCTTACCCGGTGGTTTGAACAAACTGAAGCCGTTTTTAGCATAAGCGGTTGCCGGGATCAAGACAAGGTTAATTATTTCACCCACACATTCACCGGTATCGCTCTCACATGGTGGAACATGTATGTGCAATAGGTGGGTACCGATGAAGCCCACACACTCTCTTGGGCCGATTCAAGGGAAAAGATGATCACCGAATACTTCCCACGTGAAGAGACTCGAAGGCTCAAAAACGAGCTAAGAAGTTTAAAAGCTGTCCGAAATGACCTTAAAGCTTATAATCAACGGTTTTCCAAGCTAGCCCCAATGTGTCCGGCTCTCATGACTCCCGAGTCCCTAAGGGTTGAACTTTACATGGATGGCCTCCCTAAGAGCATTAAACACGGGGTAATGTCATCCAAACCCGCTAACCTACAAGAGGCTTTAAAGATAGCCCGCTAATTGATAGAAACGGTGGATGAAATTGATGTGCCGGCATGAAAGGCCAAGGATAAATCGGGTGGCAACAAAAGAAAGTGGGAAGCCCCTTAATCAAGTAACTACAACAATAACAACTTCACCAAGAAGTCTTTCACTTTCGACGGCAAGAAAGGTTATGCCAGAAATCAACCTTTTTGCAACAAGTGCCACAAACATCATTATGGTGAATGTGGAAAGCCATTTTGCAACAAGTGTCAAACAAGTGGCCATGTGGCCAACGATTGTAGAAATACCGCTCCCATCGCTCAAAAGGGGCCCAATGCACCAAAAACGGGTGTTTGTTACGAATGTGGCCAACCGGGTCATTATAAGAACGCATGCCCAAAGAATAAAGCTAACCCCAATGCACGCGGCCGAGCATTCAACATTAACACCGAGGAGGCCCGAGATGACAATGAACTAGTCACGGGTACGTTTCTTCTCAACAACTCTTATGTCTCTTGCTTATTCGTTTCGGGTGCCGATAAGAGTTTTGTATCAAGACCTTGAATCATTCTTTTTGCACTCCGCCACTCCTACTAGATACTACTTATACCATTAAAGTGGCCAACGGGAAACTATTGAGTGACGACAAATTTTATCGGGGGTGTACGTTAAACTTATTGGGTAAAGAGTTTGAAATTGACCCGATACCTATAGAACTAGGGAGCTTCGATATAATAATTGGTATGGATTAGTTAGCCAAAAAAAAATCTCACATCCTTTGTGATCTTAAAGCAATTCAAATTCCTATCGAGAATGGTGAACCTTTGATTGTCTACGGCGATAAGAGTTGACCGGACTCAACCTCGTCTCGTGCCTTAAACTTGAAAAATATGTTCGTAAGGGTTGTTTTACGATCCTAGCCTACGTTAAGAAAGTCGAGACCGATGAGAAGCATATCGATGATGTGCCAATTGTTAGTGACTTTTCTGATGTATTTCCCGAAGAATTGCCGAGTCTTCCACCTCATCGACCGGTTGAATTCCAAATCGATCTTATCCCGGGAGCTGCACCCGTAGCACGTGCACCGTATATACTTACTCCATCCAAAATGCAAGAATTACAAAGTCAAATTCAAGAACTACTTGACCGTAATTTTATCTGACCTAGCCATTCAACATGGGGTGCTCCGATTTTATTCGTTAAAAAGAAAGATGAATCCCTACGAATGTGCATCGATTATAATGAACTAAATAAATTAACGGTTAAGAACCGATATCCTCTTCCACGCATCGATGACCTCTTTGATCAACTACAAGGGTCTTGTGTATATTCAAAAATTGATCGCCGCTCGGGTTATCCTCAACTAAGGGTTAATGGGGAAGATGTCTCCAAAACCGCTTTCCGAACTCGTTATGGTAGTTATGAGTTTCTTGTAATACCATTCGGGTTAACTAATGCACCAGCGGTATTCATGGACCTTATAAACCGCGTGTGCAAGCCGTATCTCGACAAATTCATTATCGTGTTCATAGATGATATCTTGGTCTATTCAAAAAGCGAAGAAGAACACAAACAACACCTCCGACTCGTGCTTGAACTCTTGAGACAAGAACAACTCTATGCCAAATTCTCCAAGTGTGAATTTTGGTTAAAGGAAGTTCAATTTCTTGGTCATGTTGTAAGCGATCAAGGTATTAAAGTCGATCCTGCGAAAATCGAAGCCATTAGTAAATGGGAAACCCCCACTACTCCTACTCATATTCGCCAAATTTTAGGCCTTGCCGGTTATTATCATAGATTCATCGAAGATTTCTCTTTGGTTACACGTCCTTTAACCGCGTTAACTCACAAGGGAAATAAATTCATTTGGGCAACCGAACAGGAGTCTGCGTTTCAAATCTTGAAGAAAAAGTTAACCACCGCTCCTATCTTGTCTCTTCCTGAAGGCAATGATGATTTTGTTGTATATTGCAATGCCTCGAAACATGGTTTTGGGTGTGTATTGATGCAACAAAATAAAGTCATTGCTTATGCCTCTTGACAATTGAAAATTCACAAACGAAACTACATGACACACGATCTCGAGCTTGGAGCCGTTGTCTTTGCACTCAAAATGTGGAGACACTATCTTTACGGAACCAAAAGTACCATCTTCACCGACCACAAAAGCCTCCAACACATCTTCGATCAAAAACAACTAAACATGAGACAACGACGGTGGATCGAAACATTGAACGATTACAATTGTGAACTTAGTTACCATCCCGGGAAGGCAAATGTAGTAGCCGATTCCTTGAGCCAAAAGGAAAGAATGGTGCCTCTTCATGTCCGAGCCTTAAATCCACACCAATCTCAATATCCAAATTCGGGTAGCCCAAGATGCGGCTCTCAAAGATGAAAATGTTTCTCACGAACACTTGAACGTTCTCGTCTCTCGATTCGAAGTTAAGGAGACCGGACTCCGATATTTTGCCAGAAGAATTTGGGTACCTAGTTATGGGGATTTACGAAGCCTTATTCTAGACGAAGCCCATAAGTCAAGGTATTCGATTCATCTCGGTGCCGGTAAGATGTACCACGATCTCAAAGAACAATATTGGTGGCCAAACATTAAAAGAGACGTTGCTACTTATGTTGGAAAGTGTTTAACTTGCTCCAAAGTCAAAGCCGAACATCAAAGTCCATCTGGGTTACTTCAACAACCTGAAATCTCGCAATGGAAGTGGGAAAGAATTACGATGGACTTTATCATGAAACTACCAAAAATGGTGGGCGGTTATGATACCATTTGGGTTATTGTTGACCGTCTCACAAAATCAGCTCACTTCCTAGCCATGAAAGAAACCGAAAAAATGGAAAAACTTGCACCACTTTACATAAAAGAGATTGTATCCCATCACGATGTACCCTTATCGATTATTTCCGATCGAAATGCCCGTTTCGCTTCTAGATTTTGGGGTGCTTTACAAGAAGCTTTGGGAACACGTTGAGACATGAGTACCGCATACCATCCGTAAATCGACGGACAAAGCGAACACACGATTCAAACCTTGGAAGACATGTTACGAGCTTGCGTTATCAATTTCGAAAAAGCTTGGGAAAAGCATTTGCCTCTAGCTGAATTCTCCTACAACAATAGTTATCACTCAAGTATTAACGCCACGCCTTTTGAAGCTTTATATGTCTGCAAATGTCCTTCTCTATTTGTTGGGCGAAGTAGGTGACAAGCAAATCACCGGACCCGAACTCATCCATGAAACAACCGAGAAGATCGTTCAAATTCGAGAGAGGCTTAAGATGGTCTGTAGTCATCAAAAGAGCTATGTCGACATTAGATGTAAGGATCTCAAATTCCAAGTGGGTGATTGTGTTATGTAAAAAGTCACACCTTGGAAAGGTGTAATCTGTTTCGGGAAACGTGGAAAGCTAAATCCGCAATATATTGGTCCTTTTGAAATCTTGGAGCGTATTGGACCCGTTGCTTACCGTTTAGATCTTCCAACTCAATTGAGCTCCGTTCATCCTACTTTACATGTATGAAACTTGAAGAAGTGCCTTGCCGAACCCGAACTCATCATCCCTCTCGAGGAGCTTACTATTGATGACAAACTTCACTTCGTGGAAGAACCTATTGAAATTGTGGAGCACTCCGTCAAGAAGCTAAAACAAAGTAAAATCCCGATTGTCAAAATCCGTTGGAATGCCAAAAGAGGACCCAAGTTTACTTGGGAAAGACAAGATAAAATGCAAAGAAAGTATCCTCACTTATTTGTAGAGTTGGCAACGTAAGATCCCGAGGAGGAAACAACACCTACTACATCTATCTAAATTTCGGAACGAAATTTCTTTTAAGGAGTAGGTAATGTAATAACCCCTCTTTTTCTGTTTACTTTCTGTTTAATTATTTAAAGTCCGTTATTTAATTATAACATCACCTGTTATTTGGCCTTTTTTTAAAAATAATTCGTTTAGTTAATTCATGCACCCGCTTTTATACTCAAGGGACTAATGTTGCCAAGGGACCAAAATTTCAACTAGGTCAACTAGTCAACCATCTCCTCTCCATCATTCATTCACCTCTCCTTTTCTCTTTTGATACTTCCATTTTTCTCTCAACCTACTCAACAAAGAATCATCATCTAAATCAATTCAAGGAAGTAAACATCAAAACAAATTACATATTTGGAATCCTTGCATCTTCCTCTTCAATTCCATACCAACTTCATCTCTTTTGGGTAACTTTTCAGAAACTCTAGATTTCTTGTTCTTAGTGTTCTTGACTTATTAAAGTGTTAATTAGTGTCTATGGCTCAAGTCTAACATGAATATGTGAATTGTTTGCTCGTTCTTGTCATTTTGGTGTAACTAGCTTAAACTTGAAAGTGACTTGTTTAATCTTGAGATTTGATTGATTAAATGTTGATAGATGTTAAAGTGCATGTATTAAATGTGTTACTAGCATCACTAGCTTCAATTTGGTATGTAGGTTGACTTAGAAAGACTCCAATAACATGATTGATGAGTTTATGATTTTTGGTTAGGGTTTGGTAGCCTTAAATGTGAATTTTGATGCATTAAATGCTTTGAAATGTTGTTTGTAAGTGTTTAGTAGTATTGTATGCATAATTACCTACGAAATGGCGTATTATATGTGTGTGTTAAGTTTCTGAATCATTAATTTCATTTATGAGCTTGAAACATTAAATGGTGAGCATTAAATGATCATTCAACGAGAATTTGGTTACCTTAAATGTGAGATCTGGTTGATGAAATGTGTTTAGTTGTATTCCTCGTTAAATTACCTTTCCAACGACGTATGATATGCGTTTTGAATGTTTACGGTTCATGATTTGTGTTGGTTTGAAGTTTGGTTCGTGCACTTGTGAAATTTCAGCAAATCCAGCAGCCCCTGTGTTTGGACGCCGTCCCAAATCTTGGACGCCGTCCAAGCCTTCATTGTTGGATGCCGTCCAGATGAACTCCAAAGGGCTGTCAAAATTGGTCATTTCTCGTTTAATTCTAACTATGCTACACACATCCGTTTAACATGTAACTTGTTCTAACATGCTCATATATGATTATATAACTCAGAAAAATTGTCCGAGACCCGACCCGAACGTGTTGACTTTTTCGTCGACTTTTACTTGACCAAAGTTTGACTTTTAGTCAAATTTAACCAAATACTTTTGCAATCATTCTAACATGCTTTTATACTTATATCTTGCATGAAACTTGACAACTTGACTCACATGCTATATAATCGAGTCATAACGAGCCATAGGACTAATTGAACAACTTTGACCGACTTCATACTTTACTGATATTGATATGACCTACTTGTTTAGGTCAAGATTAGCATTCGTTCTTGCACACATTTACTTTGTGAAGTACCTTTATACTCGTGCACTCAAGGTGAGATCATAGTCCCATCTTTTCAACAACTTTTATTCTTTAAATCATGGGATGAGAAACACATACGTTTTATACTTTTATACTTTGAACACAAGTACGTAAACAAACATTCCACATGCAAGTTAGAACAAAAAGCCTCAATTCAATTATCATTAGTTACACTTGTAGGGTGTAAACTTGAACTTATATTGTGTGGATCCATACGGGCTTGACGCGGCCTCATTCGGACGGTTCGCTACCATTAGCGGATGAAATACATTTTCGGGTATAGTGTAGATTCTAACACTATGATAACGGGGTTCGTAAAATAGTTAAGTCTTGATAATTGGGCTCTCGCGAACGTTGTCACGACCCGGAAAATTTTGACTAATTTTAAATCAAACTCTCGATACGATATTGTATTTTCAACACGATAAGCAAAGCCTGTTAGGTTTAGTCTCAAAAACTTTGAACTGATTCATCTATTCATTTGACCTTCGACTGCTCTCGACGATTCACGAACCATTATTTGTAAATAGATAAATATATATAAATAAGTAAATATAAATAATTATGCATAAGAATATTAATAAACTATTATATACAATATACAATTTGTTATAAATAAATATGTAAATTAATATAAGATATATTAAAATTTATTATAAAAGTGAATATATAAAGTATGTTATATATATATATATATATATATATATATATATATATATATATATATATATATATATAAGAAATTTCGAAGTTATTTAGCAAACGATCATTTGTCATTCAATTGATAGTAAACGAATTAAAAAGGAACTTATATTATTTTAAAATAAACGGTGATACGAAAATGAGTTCTATAAATTTTAGGCTTACTAAAATTATATTTAGGACCTAGTTATTAAATTTCAACACTTTTTATACTTTACCCAGAATTGAGAGGGACAGTTGATGTAATTTTTATTTAATAAGTTAATGATCGAATTTTATACAATAATGACCAAAATAAATAAATATAGTTAATTTAAAAATTTGAGATTTTTCCGAGAACTTTTAATTCGCCATTGGGTAACAACGGGGTACGAAATATTCCCTTTTTAACTGTCGGCAGAGATATTTTGATTCTTAAATCTATTCATACACGTTTTAATATTATTATATATTATAATTATTATTATATTATTATTAAATTATTAAATTCACCCGTGATTTATGATTGATCAATAAGATGCAGTGAATGAAAACTTAGTTTACTGTTTTTAATTAGTGATGATTGAACTACTTGCCACCACTATCTATCTTTATCTATAATATCTCTTTTATCTATATATACATCTACTACATACATAAAATATAGATATCACCCGCCACTTCTTTCACCACTCTTTTTCTTCCTTATTTTTTTTTGTGGCAACCGAGAATCATCCTAACCATCACCACTTTCGGCCACTCATCGCCACCATGAACACCACTGTAGATACAACCACCTCCATCACCCTTGAAAACCATGACCACCTTGAACCCATAAAAACCATTCAAATCACCACCTCAACTGTGTAAACCACCAACGAGCCATTACAACCACTATGGTTTCACCACCATATATCACCCTCGTTAAACCACTGCTACGAAAAAGCTGCTGCAATTGTTTTTGGTTTGGTTCAAAACACCCAAGACCATCACTTTATTTTTGTTTGATCACCAATCATCACTTCAAACCGTCACCCATCCTCCACTCCATCGAGCCGCCATTTTCACCACACAAACCACCGGAACACACCACCATCTATTTCTGTTTTTCAGGCACGAGAATCACCTCCAAACTATCACACAAACTACTTGTATCGATGCTTGGAATAGGCGGCTGTTCTACCGATGCTATTGCTGCTCGATGCTTCTGTTAGTGAGATCAAGACCAAACCGCTACCACCATGAAATCACCAAAACCACTTGCTCAATCTTATATATTTCCATTTTCAATCAAACATCCCAAAAACCAAACCCATCTTTTGCTTTAAATACTTCGGTGTCCTACTTCATATATGTTTTATATAGAAAAAAATATTTATAAAGGCCCTGGACGCATGGGACGGTTTAAGAGATTGGTAGATCAAGTGGGATTACCTTACATTATTTTTATATATTTCATAAAAAAATAAAAAAAAATAAAAATAAAGATTTTGGGAGTAGGTCGTGTGGGACTAGTGCAAGTTGCCTTTCACATGTTACATATTTTTTTTTAAAAATCGAACACAACAAATCATATAGCATTTGAATTGGGCTTTTAATTTTTTTTAAGGTTACTGGACTGTTAATTGGACCGTTATTTATATTTGGGCCGTAACCTTGTTGGGCCGTGTTGATTTAATGGGGTTTACAAAGAAAGAGGAAAAAGGATAGCAGAAAATACGGGTTAATAAAAATTGAAACTAGAATTAAAACATAAAAGAAGGGCAGAGCAGATGGTTGGGTGTGTGGTTGCAAGCGAGAGGCTGTGGGTTGAATTCCAGGTAGTGACAGTTTCCTTTCTTTTTGAAGCTTATTAATTCTCTTAAGGTATTATTATTATTATTATTATTATTATTATTATTATTATTATTATTATTATTATTATTATTATTATTATTATTATTATTATTATTATTATTATTATTATTATTATTAGTAAGTATTATTATTTTTATTATTATCATTAACACATTATTATTAATAATATTATTATCATTATTATAATTATTAACATTATTATTATGATTATGATTATAAACATAAAGAATATAGATACAAATAATATCATGAAAATGATTAAGTTACAATGAATTATTATTACTATCATTATTTTAGTATTATTATAATTTTAACAAACAAATGATATTTATACAAAAATATATTTTTACATGTATCATAACTATATTAATATTACATATAATTTTAAATGAAATCTTATTATTATAAAATATTAATTAAATTACATATGATGGATAAACATATTTTAATATAATCATATATATAAATATTAATTATTTAGCTAAAAAATATAAAATATTTATTACTAATTTATTTATTAATATCACATACAAATTATTAAGTATATATATATATATATATATATATATATATATATATATATATATATATATATTAATATATATACTTGCTTAATTGTTATTATAGGTTTTAATATATACACAAATGATATAGGTTCGTGAATCTGAGGCCAACCCTACACTTGTTCAATGACGTCATATGTATTTTTACTACAAAATACAGTATGGTGAGTTTCATTACTCCCTTTTTATATATTTTTGGGCTGAGAATACATGCGCTATTTTATAAATGTTTTACGAAATAGGCACAAGTACTAAAACTAATTCTATGTGGGTTTAAACCAGAAATATACCCTTAGCTTGGTAACATTAAACTACTTGTCTATGTACGGTAGGCGCGAATCCTAAAGATAGATCTATTGGGCCTGACAAACCCCGTCCTGACTATGGGATGCTTTAGTACTTCGAGGTTAATTTAAACACACCTGATCTGGTGTACTTCAGAGGGTAAAACATGAACGTTAAGGCTTGTTACCGGGTGCCTACAACTTATAGAATACTTTTATACACTTGCGAGTGTACATATATTTATAAACGGAAATCTTGTGGTCTATTAATATATTGAAATGATTGTTATGATAAACCTATGAACTCACCAACCTTTTGGTTGACACTTTTAAGCATGTTTATTCTCAGGTATGAAAGAAATCTTCTGCTGTGTATTTGCTCATGTTAAAGATATTATATGGAGTCGTACATGGCATATTTAGGTCAGTACATCGCAATGGGACCAAATGTTGATGACTTTGCCCGGATGGATTAGGACGGGTTGTCACAGTTGGTATCAGAGCGGTGGTCTTAGCAAACCAGGTCTTGCATTAGTGTGTCTAACTGATATATGTTAGGTTGCATTAATGAGTCTGGACTTCGACCGTGTCTGCGTGTCAAAAGTTTTACTTATCATTTCGTGTCGAAAATTACTTACTTATCATCCTTAAAGTCTAGACACATCTTACTGCCTCTATTGCCTAGATAGTATATAGACAAAACTCATATCTTAGCATATCTGCTAATTCATATCTTAGCGTATCTGTTACTGTAGACCTTACTTGACAGCTTTCGTAGGTTCCTTCGTAACTTATGGGATTTTAGTATTATATATGCATATGTAAATTATGTATTCCAGGGTACTAATCTACATCCTATAATCTAATTCTTATCGAAAATCCTTCATCTGATCGTACGAGATAAATCCCTCAATCAGTTCGAATTCCTCGGATTCCGACAGCTATTCCGATATGGAGTTTCACCTAAGCTCCGAAAGCAGTGTCACCAGAATGAATCAACCAATCATCCATCCCCAAATCATCTGATGGGTTCGTAGTCTACTTAATTATTGGAGACAAGAAGAAGGTGATCCCTTCCATCCACCACATTGCCCTCTTGGCGAAGAACCTGAAGCACTTACCGGCGAACCTGTTCGTAATACTATTTTCTCTCTCATTTCCAGAGTATCCGCCATGATTGTATACTATCTCAAATTCAAAACCTTATTCACTCACCCGTTCCTACCGACAATCATCCCGGAGTAATAAGTCAACGAGCTTCGCACCCGAGTTGTAGCCTTGAAAAATATGGTGCAAAACGTACCAACTTCAGCAACATCACTGGCACCAGCAGTACCACCAACATCAACATCCGCATCCCAAGCCTCAATTTTACAATCTGTCCCACGAACATCAATATCATACGCACCATAGATACCAAGGAGTACCAACAACAATAACCAATGAAGTATTGATCCATAACTTCATTGATATTCTGCGAAGAATATGTGGTTCTTAATAGTTTTAGAGATTACTTATTCTAGCTCGAACCGAAAATCATATGAGTTTAATATCATATTAACTCATTAAATCTATGATTACATCTGAAGAAAATATATATGTATATATGTTTTCATAAAGATTGTAATTAAAAATTCTTTTGTACAAACTATTAATGGTGAAAATATTTTAACGGGTAGGTAATACCCGAGGAATATTTAGATTCTACATTAATAAGTTACACTGCACATTCTTCAAATCTGACTCAACGTTCAGTCACTATCCTACTTGTATCCGTAGATATACGTATCCGTTCACCACAGAATAACCATTTTTATTCAATTTCATATTTGGATTTTGATCTATCAAAATTCAACAAGTGGCATAATGAAGAAAACATTGGACAAAATAAAATTTGTTAGAAACAAATAATTTAAATATGAGAAGAATATTGTTAAGAATTCACGTTAACTGTTCCTAGCTAACTGGTTACATTTTATTTACCGCAATTTAATTATCGCAATTTATATTATCGCAATTTTATTTATCGTCATTCAATTTCTGTATTTATTTTACGCACTTTAAATATCGGGACACGTATACAAAGTTTTGACATATCATATCGACGCATCTATATATATTATTTGGAATAACCATAGACACTCTATATGCAGTAATGATGGAGTTAGCTATACAGGGTTGAGGTTGATTCTACAATAATATATATAGTTTGAGTTGTGATCGAGTCTGAGACATGTACACGGGTCACGATACGTATTAATTAATTCGAATATTGTATATTAAACTATATATGAATTATTGGACTGTCAACTGTAGACTATCGACTGTGGACTAATAAGATTGGACAATTTAAAATGAATTAAAATATTGATTATAACATATGAAACTAAACAATTCTTGAAGTTTGCCATTTGAGTTCATCTTAAACCTCATTTGTATCTTGACGATTACAATCTGCGTTCAAACCTTTCATGATTCTTGAAAACACCTCAATCGAGAGGATGAACCAACCACACTTCATCCATGGAAGAAAAGATTGATGCATACAGTTATACACCTGAAAACACTCGGAACCTGAGTAAAATTTAAACATGTATCTGTGCTAGCTCCTTTGGCACTGTTATTACCAAAAATAACTTTGCAATTCCTTTTCAAATTAGCAAAATTTGTCACAGCTCCAGCAAGTCAACTTCGACTTTTCAGTCGGACTAGCCTTACTATAACCTTGATATATATGCGTGCTCTTTTATTGTTACCGGGAAACTTTTTATATTCCACCATATTACCAGCAGATGTACCAACAACCTCCTTGGTTTAAATCTCTCTGACAAATCACTATATTTATCTATTGAAGTCTTATCATGAACTCATCGGCATCTTGTAACGATAATTACCATACCGAATACCGGGAGACATCAATCAATAATTTTGAATTCCTCAGCGATTCTACGACAACAATTATATATATATATATATATATATATATATATATATATATATATATATATATATATATTCTATCTCCTGGATTTACAAAACTTCAATTCTGAATTTCTGAAAAGCGCTTTAGTCTATGAATCAGTTTTCTGAGTTTTGAAAAAGCTGATGAACTCTTCAGCGAATACCTTGCTCCTACTTATTCTAAATTCTTACGGACAAATTTCTTCATCATCTTCTGATCTTAAATATCTTAAATCTTAAGATATCATCGTATCTTTAGTTATAAATATCTTCGATATTTCTGAAGATACCTTCATAAATATCTTTATCCGAAATTATTTATCTTTTCGTGCTATCTATGCTACATCACAAAAGAAACTGTTTTAGTTTCTATCCTTCTATAAAATTTGAGTTAAAATTATGGATGATTTCTGGAGAAGTGTTAAGAATTTGAGCATGAGTTAGTATAATATAATGACACTTGGCCAACGTGATTATATTACAGTAAGTCATGCTGAAAGTTCTAATGAAACATGATGATTCACAGATCATAACGTCATCATGTGCCATCTTACACGACTCTTTCATTCTACTTAAGCTCTAAGCATATCAAGGAAATATTTCCCTTGATATTTCTGTTCTTCCGTAATTCCAACGTTGCTAATAAATCGTGCGATTACATTTTCTTTCTGATTAGAAGATTTCCTTAAATTCCTTGAATTCCGGAAATCCACCATGACTACGTCAAAAGTTAAGACGAGACTTTTCACTCTTTTGTGATAGCTTCACTCGTACGATTCACATGATCGAATCGTTTTATCTATATTAATCAATAATGATAAAACTCTATTTATCAATTCACATTCGTCATGAAAATATTTTTATTGTTAGCCATGTCGACCTCACTCAAATTTCGTGACGAAATTTCTTTAACGGGTAGGTACTGTCACGACCCGGAAAAGTTCGACTAATTTTAAATCAAACTCTCGATACGATATTGTATTTTCAACACGATAAGCAAAGCCTGTTAGGTTTAGTCTCAAAAACTTTGAACTGATTCATCTATTCATTTGACCTTCGACTGCTCTCGACGATTCACGAACCATTATTTGTAAATAGATAAATATATATAAATAAGTAAATATAAATAATTATGCATAAGAATATTAATAAACTATTATATAAAATATACAATTTGTTATAAATAAATATGTAAATTAATATAAGATATATTAAAATTTATTATAAAAGTGAATATATAAAGTATGTTATATATATATAAGAAATTTCGAAGTTATTTAGCAAACGATCATTTGTCATTCAATTGATAGTAAATGAATTAAAAAGGAACTTATATTATTTTAAAATAAACGGTGATACGAAAATGACTTCTATAAATTTTAGGCTTACTAAAATTATATTTAGGACCTAGTTATTAAATTTCAACACTTTTTATACTTACCCAGAATTGAGAGGGACAGTTGATGTAATTTTTATTTAACAAGTTAATGATCGAATTTTATACAATAATGACCAAAATAAATAAATATAGTTAATTTAAAATTTTGAGATTTTTCTGAGAACTTTTAATTCGCCATTGGGTAACAACGGGGTACGAAATATTCCCCTTTTAACTGTCGGCAGAGATATTTTGATTCTTAAATCTATTCATACACGTTTTAATATTATTATATATTATAATTATTATTATATTATTATTAAATTATTAAATTCACCCGTGATTTATGATTGATCAATAAGATGCAGTGAATGAAAACTTAGTTTACTATTTTTAATTAGTGATGATTGAACTACTTGCCACCACTATCTATCTTTATCTATAATATCTTTTTTATCTATATATACATCTACTACATACATAAAGATATAGATATCACCCGCCACTTCTTTCACCACTCTTTTTCTTCCTTATTTTTTTTTGTGGCAACCGAGAATCATCCTAACCATCACCACTTTCGGCCACTCATCGCCACCATGAACACCACCGTAGCTACAACCACCTCCATCACCCTTGAAAACCATGACCACCTTGAACCCATAAAAACCATTCAAATCACCACCTCAACTGTGTAAACCACCAACGAGCCATTACAACCACTATGGTTTCACCACCATATATCACCCTCGTTAAACTACTGCTACGAAAAAGCTGCTGCAATTGTTTTTGGTTTGGTTCAAAACACCCAAGACCATCACTTTATTTTCGTTTGATCACCAATCATCACTTCAAACCGTCACCCATCCTCCACTCCATCGAGCCGCCATTTTCACCACACAAACCACCGGAACACACCACCATCTATTTCTGTTTTTTAGGCACGAGAATCACCTCCAAACTATCACACAAACTACTTGTATCGATGCTTGGAATTGGCGGCAGTTCTACCGATGCTATTGCTGCTCGATGCTTCTGTTAGTGAGATCAAGACCAAACCGCTACCACCATGAAATCACCAAAACCACTTGCTCAATCTTATATATTTCCGTTTTCAATCAAACATCCCAAAAACCAAACCCATCTTTTGCTTTAAATACTTCGGTGTCCTACTTCATATATGTTTTATATAGAAAAAAAAATATTTATAAAGGCCCTGGACGCATGGGATGGTTTAAGAGATTGGTAGATCAAGTGGGATTACCTTACATTATTTTTATATATTTCATAAAAAATAAAAAAATAAAAATAAAGATTTTGGGAGTAGGTCGTGTGGGACTAGTGCAAGTTGCCTTTCACTTGTTACATATATTTTTTTTTAAAATTGAATACAACAAATCATATAGCATTTGAATTGGGCTTTTAATTTTTTTTAAGGTTACTGGACTGTTAATTGGACCGTTATTTATATTTGGGCCGTAACCTTGTTGGGCCGTGTTGATTTAATGGGGTTTACAAAGAAAGAGGAAAAAGGATAGCAGAAAATACGGGTTAATAAAAATTGAAACTGGAATTAAAACATAAAAGAAGGGCAGAGCAGATGGTTGGGTGTGTGGTTGTAAGCGAGAGACTGTGGGTTCAATTCCAGGCAGTGACAGTTTCCTTTCTTTTTGAAGCTTTTTAATTCTCTTAAGGTATTATTATTATTATTATTATTATTATTATTATTATTATTATTATTATTATTATTATTATTATTATTATTATTATTATTATTATTATTATTATTATTATTATTATTATTATTATTATTATTATTAGTATTAAGTATTATTATTTTTATTATTATCATTAACACATTATTATTAATAATATTATTATCATTATTATAATTATTAACATTATTATTATTATTATTATGATTATAAACATAAAGAATATAGATACAAATAATATCATGAAAATGATTAAGTTACAATGAATTATTATTACTATCATTATTTTAGTATTATTATAATTTTAACAAACAAATGATATTTATACAAAAATATATTTTTACATGTATCATAACTATATTAATATTACATATCATTTTAAATGAAATGTTATTATTATAAAATATTAATTAAATTACATATGATGGATAAACATATTTTAATATAATCATATATATAAATATTAATTATTTAGCTAAAGAATATAAAATATTTATAACTAATTTATTTATTAATATCACATACAAATTATTAAGTATATATATATATATATATATATATATATATATATATATATATATATATATATATATATATTAATATATATACTTGCTTAATTGTTATTATAGGTTTTAATATATACACAAATGATATAGGTTCGTGAATCTGAGGCCAACCCTACACTTGTTCAATGACGTCATATGTATTTTTACTACAAAATACAGTAAAGTGAGTTTCATTACTCCCTTTTTATATATTTTTGGGCTGAGAATACATGCGCTGTATTATAAATGTTTTACGAAATAGGCACAAGTACTAAAACTAATTCTATGTGGGTTTAAACCAGAAATATACCCTTAGCTTGGTCACATTAAACTACTTGTCTATGTACGGTAGGCGCGAATCCTAAAGATAGATCTATTGGGCCTGACAAACCCCGTCCTGACTATGGGATGCTTTAGTACTTCGAGGTTAATTTAAATACACCTGATCTGGTGTACTTCAGAGGGTAAAACATGAATGTTAAGTCTTGTTACCGGGTGCCTACAACTTATAGAATACTTTTATACACTTGCGAGTGTACATATATTTATAAACAGAAATCTTGTGGTCTATTAATATATTGAAATGATTGTTATGATAAACCTATGAACTCACCAACCTTTTGGTTGACACTTTTAAGCATGTTTATTCTCAGGTATGAAAGAAATCTTTCGCTGTGCATTTGCTCATGTTAAAGATATTATATGGAGTCGTACATGGCATATTTAGGTCAGTACATCGCAATGGGACCAAATGTTGATGACTTCGCCCGGATGGATTAGGACGGGTTGTCACAAACGTACAACAAATTTGGAATGCAAACGATTTGGACAATCAACTTTATATTAAATCTTGTGGTTTAATACAACATACTTACTAAACCTATGATTTCACCAACGTTTTCGTTGACAGATTTTTCTATGTTTTCTCAGGTCCTTGAACGCTATGTGTTACATGCTTCCGTGCACTATTTTGATTCTTGCTTGGATGTCGAGTATACATGCATACATGGAGCGTCTTTTAGCTTTACTTTAAATTGTGTCGCATAGGTTTCATTTGTACTTTAAACGTTGTAACGTATCTAGTTGTTAAACTACTTTTGTAAACTTGGAAACATCTTTACAATTGAAATGAATGCGACATATTTTGGTCAAACCTTGTATTAAAGACTTATTGCCACGTTACGAGACCTAAGTTGATGGCGCCGTCAATGACGATTTTTTTGGGTCGTCACAATATGAACCATCTGGATTTCTCAGACCCATCTGCCTGATTCTTTCCTAAGCATTCTCGGTGGTAACCCTTTCAATGGGAGTTTTAGGTTCAAACGAAGTGATGATTGGTATGGTGCCCACACAGGTAGTTTTAACTTTGAAACCTGGTGGAACGGCTTCGCTTGGAACCGAAGCTCAGATTTTTTGGAGGCAGATCCTCGAATGGTTTGAAACTAGTTCCTGTTTCTAATATGCTTACATCGGGAGAGTGCCACCAATTCTTAGATGATTCTTTTAGGACTGTTTCTGATGCAACTGGTCCTGTTTCGACGTTTGACGTTGATGGAGGCTTAGATGTGCCTTTGACTGGTACAGGTGGCGTCGGTGGTGTATTCATAACAGTCGCTGTAGGTGTTTGAAACCCTGGACTTACTGGAGAATCCGATCGCCCCTGAATTTTGGCATTCTTACTTCCTCCACCCATTCTTGCGAACAATTTTGAGAACCTGAAAGTGACCGATTAATTAAACAAAAATTTTTACGGAAAGAAGATACATATAATAAATTATACACAACATAAATTCCAATCTTATTTGTTCATATAATCGGTCCCACGGATGGCGCCAAATGATCAAGCATATTTTCACGAGGTCAAGGTGAACCTACGCTTGAGTGAATGATAAGGTTTTTAAGGACTAACAATATTCGAACCTCCGACACTTAGTCGTGGATAACCCACATCGGTATCGTTTCGATTCTGACAGGGTGGCCGATTTGAGAGTCCACCAACAACCTAGCATATAGGGTTGAGTGGCCCTAAGACATGAAGATTTTATAGTACGAGACATACATGAAAGTCTTTACATATTAGATCGTATGAAGCTTTGTGTTGTGACGACCCGGGAATTTCCGACTAAATTTAAACTTAATCTTTATATGATTTCAATACGATAAGCAAAGTATGTAATGTTGAGTCTGGAAAATTTTGAAACGATGTTCATATATTCAATTGACCTTCGACCATTCCCGACGATTCACGAACCATAATATAAATGAATATGATTATATATATATATATATATATATATATATATATATATATATATATATATATATATATATATATATATATATATATATATATATATATATATATATATATATATATATATATATATATATATATATATGAAAGTATAGATAATAATTTGAAATTATAAAATATAATTTAAACATTAGAATTACATAAGTAATAAGATACAAAATAATTAAGTGTAATATAAAACGAATCTATATATAAATATATATGGTTTCTATGTATAAATATTATTATAATTATATTGTAATATATATATATATATATATATATATATATATATATATATATATATACAGTGTATAATTATTCAATTATATATTATATAAATAGTAACAATAATATAATCGATAAATTATTATATTAATATATTAAATGTAATTACAAATTAAAAATATAGTCGTTATACTTAGAATATTATTACTACTTTCATTGCTATTATATTAATATTAAAATCAGTATTATTAATATTATATTAGATATGAAGTTTGATTTATATAAATGGTTATAGTATTATTATTACTAATATTGATATTGTCATTAATAAAATTAGTATTATTATAATTAATATTAATATTAATAACATGATTGTTATAAATATGATAATGTCATTATCATTAATAATAATAATATTATTATTACTATTATAAATTATTATTATTATTATTATTATCATTATTATTAATATTATTATTAAATTATTAATATTAGAAATATTATTATTATTGTTACAATTATTAATGAATAAGATTAATTATATATAAATACAAATACATATAATTCATATAATTCATAAATACAGATAAATACAGAAAAAGACAGATAGATATAGATATATACAAATATTAAAAACTAATAATATAAATACAGATATTGTTACGCGATATTGATCTGATTCTTATATCCATTATTTTTTTTTCTTTCTTCTGTTAAGCCTGTGATTGATTGTCGAATACCAGCACAAACCAACAATTAACATTACTGCTCCAAAAGTGAATTAATATTCTCATTATCGATATATACTGATTGTATCTGCTGTTGTTAAAAAAAAAAGAAACCAGATATCAAATAAACCGAACCATCTATCCCTGTTCTTTAACTTTTTAGCCACAACCCGATTATGAATCGTTTTTCAAAATCTATTAATGCAGAGTTATCAGGAATCATCCAGTGAAGCTCTCTGTAAATTTCCAAACTTTAATTTTTCATATTGATAATTAATTGTCTAGTCAAAGTTTCATTCAAAAAGTCAACATAAATTGTTCATCGTGAAATTCGTAAATTCTTTGATGTTTTGAATTAAATTGATGACCCAGAAAGTTCATATGAACAAATTAGAACATATTGCATGTTATAAATTTTGTCTAAAACCTTCTAAAATTTCGAAATGGAATCAAGCTGTGTACGTGTTCTTCAGAGTCTGAATAGAAGTTTTTTTTTTTTTTTCTGTTATCGATTAATTAAATCAATCTTTAAATGTTTTTATATAAATTATAAATCCTAAAACTAACTGTTAACTCGTTGAGTAATAAATTTCGGAGTTTAGTCGATTTAAGATTGGGATTTGAGTTTTGGTTTACTTTCACGAATCTGTTTTCCAGCTATCCTATTTTAATCTCTTTTGTTTTTGATTCTGTTAATTTAGAATCACTATTATAAGTTATTATCATTCAAGTCTTGAAACTGAATCAAACAGTTATTTAACGATTGGGTATCGGTCTATTTATAAATGGGGAAGATGAAGGAATAGGTAATTAGCCGGGTTATATAGGTTCTGTTTGTGATATTAATCAGAAAACCTAAACGAATCAGGTGGCTTGGGGTGTTTGCTGGGTTTCGAGAAGTCATGGGTTCGAGTCCCGTTGGGTGCATTTCTTTTTTAGGGTTTACCTTCCCCACTCATTTCCATTATTATTATTATTATTATTGTTGTTGTTGTTGTTATTATTATTATTATTATTATTATTATTATTATTATTATTATTATTATTATTATTATTATTATTATTATTATTATTATTATTATTATTATTGTTATTGTACTTACTAGTATTAATTAGTATTGTTAAAATTGATATTATTACTAGTATTATTATCATTACTTAGTATTATTGATATTACTATTACTAATATTACATATGTATTATTGTTATTATAATTATGATCATTATTATTATTATTATTATTATTATTATTATTATTATTATTATTATTATTATCATTAGTATGAACATAATACAATTTATCATTATGAATATTATTATTAGTATCATTTTATAAAATTGTTAGTATTATTATTATTACTAACAACAAAAGTATTAGTAATAAAACCATTACTGACGTTATCATTTATTATTAGTATTATGATTATAGACACAACTATGGATAATATTATTATTATTATGATTACTAACTTATCATTCTAAGTGCTATTATTATAATTATGATTAGGATTATTATTATTTTTGTTAATATAAAAGTAATACAAGTTATAATTAGTTTCACTAATATTAGTATTAATATCATTTTCGTAATTATTTCTATTACTACTATTATTAATATAAGTATTTTTTTTCCTTTTACAATATCGTTATTATTATTAGTATTATCATTATCAAGAAAGTTATTATTATTAGTAAATCATTATTTTCAAAACTATCATTTCTGTTACAGATATATATTTTGACCTAACATAAATATATTGTATTAATAGTTTATATACCTATGTATAAAACCTATTAACATTAATTACATGAATACTTATATATAACAAATCAATGAATTTTAGATATAATACTAACCAATATATATATATATATATATATATATATATATATATATATATATATATATATATATATATATATATATATATATATATATATGTATGTATATATATATATATATATATATATATATATATTAATATAATTAAATATATAGATATTAATCATTTTAAATATATATACAACATAAATATATATAACTATATAATTAATAACCATTTTTCAATATATATATATATATATATATATATATATATATATATATATATATATATATATATATATATATATATACACACACAAAAATTAAATAAATAATATATAAAGATATAGTATGTGAAATTGTTCGAGTACGGTTATATGTATTGATGAATATACAAATGATATAGGTTCGTGAATCCGAGACCAACCCTGCATTGTTCAGTTTCGTCATATGTATTTTTACTACAAAATACAGTATGGTGAGTTTCATTACTCCCTTTTTAAATGCTTTTGCAATATATATTTTTGGGACTGAGAATACATGCGTTTTTTAAATGTTTTACGAAATAGATACAAGTAATCGAAACTACATTATATGGTTGAATGGATCGAAGCCGAATATGCCCCTTTTTAGCTTGGTAGCCTAAGAATTAGGGAACACACCCCCTAATTGAAGCGAATCCTAAAGATAGATCTATCGGGCCCAACAAGCCCCATTCTGGATTTTGGAATGCTTTAGTACTTCGATTTTATCATGTCCGATGGGTGTCCCGGAATGATGGGGATATTCTATATGCATCTTGTTAATGTCGGGTACCAGATGTTCAATCCATATGAATGATTTTTATGCATGATGTTTATGAGAAATGGAAATATGAAATCTTGTGGTCTATTAAAATTATGAAATGATTATTTATGATAAACTAATGAACTCACCAACCTTTTGGTTGACACTTTAAAGCATGTTTATTCTCAGGTATGAAAGAAATTTTTCACTGTGCATTTGCCCATTTTAGAGATATTACTTGGAGTCATTCATGACATATTTCAAAAGACGTTGCATTCGAGTCGTTGAGTTCATCAAGATTATTATGAAGTCAATTATAGCTGGATATATTATGAAATGGTATGCATGCCGTCAACTTTCGATGAAATGAAAGTTTGTCTCTTACAAACGAATGCAATGTTTGTAAACTGTATCATATAGAGGTCAAGTACCTCGCGATGTAACCAAATGTAATGTATTCGTCCAAATGGATTAGGACGGGTCGTTATAGTTGGTATCAGAGCGGTGGTCTTAGCGAACCAGGTCTTGCATTAGTGTGTCTAACTGATAGTTGTTTAGATGCATTAGTGAGTCTGGACTTCAACCGTGTCTGCATGTCAAAAGTTTTGCTTATCATTTCGTGTCGAAAATCATCTACTTATCATCTTTAGGAAATTACCTGCTTATCATTGTAACGTCCTCCCAATAGGGTCTGGAAGAAACGTTACTAATATCAAATAAACCAACATATTATAATACGAGAACAATACTAAATGAGAAAATTTAACTTTATTGAGTACGCAGCGGAAAATGAAATGTCGTTACAATAATGGAAATAACGATAAAGTAATTGTTCATATGCAGAAGTAATAAATGCGATATCTCTTGATCCTAAGTCCAAGTAGCATCACATAAGTAGTAGATAAGAAAGCTTGAATCAAACAGCACCTGAGACAAAACATGCTAAAGTGTCAACCAAAAAGGTTGAGTGAAGTTCATAGGTTTAACAAAAGTAGTTATCGTTGTTTTTAGACCACAAGATTTAGTTGTAAAGTTGATCTCCCGCAGGATCAAAAAGTAGATCTCGCAGATCCAAAAGTAGTACTGATTCGTGATATTTTAGACTAAACGTTTGTTTTGTTGCCCCGATGATAAGTTGGCAGTACCTTATCACCATGTTTAAATCATTATTAAGTAATACAAAGACATCACGGTCAAATGTATCGGGGACGTTACTCCCGATAGGCCTACCCCCAATAATTAAGAATGCCTTATCCTGAAAGCAATTAAAAAATATCACTGTGGGGTCTTAGTAGCATAAGCTAGTCATAGTACAGTTTAGGTTGGTACTTGTGTCTAAGTTGTTTAAAGTATAAAAGCAGCATGTGTCTCACCCCAGTAAGTATAAAAAGTGCTATAGCAATAAGAGTGGGGCTATGAAAGTCACCTTAGTAAGTAGAGAGAGAGTTATTCCTCGGAATAAAGAGTTGAACGAGTGAGCAGGAAAGTCAACCTATTGACATTTAAGAGTAGTTAAGTGTTTTGCCCATGTTTAAGTTTAAGTATGTGTTTAAGTATAGTTTGTTTTACTAAGTTTCTATTCCTAGTAAGTTACTATTTTTATAATGTTTCCATTTTTAGAAAGTTTCTTATTTTACTAAGTTTCTATGACTAGAGAGTTTCTACTTTTATGAGTGTTTTTCATTTTAGGATACTTGCCGTATTAGATAAGCTTCCAATCACCCCTTTCCCTTCGAATGGCTAATTTAGATCTAGGGGCTTGAGCCATAGGACCCTTTAAATCGGAAATCCAAACCCTCTGCCTAGAATCTCGTAGAAACCATTCGTCAAGAAAGTTCGAAGATCTATACATCTCTAATACATATCCCAAAATATTTTTGTGCTACAATATAAGTAGTAGGTTATAGGTGCTAGTAATAGTAATAGTGTATACATGTTAAGTACTAGTATAAGTAGTATTAGGGTTTAAGGTATTAATATGTATATGTATATATAATTCGTATATATACATAAAAATATTTTTTTTACATGTATATATGTATATATAAATCTAGGAGTGTTTATGTATATACTTATGAATAACAAGTTTATAATATGAATATGAATTAACAAAGATTAAAGTTTATGTAAATAGTTTAGGGTTTATGTTATACCTTTGAAGATTCAAGATAATTAACAAAGAAAAGATGAACACGATGAAGATGGAAGATCAAAGCCTTAAAAATCTTGAAGAACTCCTTGAAGATTCTTGAAGAACACGAAGAACAAGCTTGAAGATCCGAATACCACAATAGAGGGAGAGGGAGAGATTGTTTTTGAGAGAGGATTTTGGTGTGATTTGTGAATGAGAAACTAGGAGTTTATATAGTGCAAGTATTAGAGTGTTAGTCAACATAAGGATGTTCTAATTAATGATTTTATTTTATTTTATAATTTTTAGTCAACAATAGGTGGTACTAGTTTATATATATATTATTTTAATTTTTAGTCAACATAAGGATGTAATTGTTTAAGATTCTTTAGTCTCATTATTATTACTATTATTACTATTATTATTTTTTACATTTACTACATGATAAGTATTATTTTCTTTTTACTAATTCATGACTTGTATATATTTAGTTCTCAATTGTTTTATTATTTATATAAATGTCAATTTTTATTTATTACTTATAGGTTATCAGTTATAATATTACATAAATGCATAAATTTTAATTAGCAGTGAGTGTCGACTAACAGTTTATTATTTTCATCTTTTATTAACCTGTCAATTATTGCACAAAGTTAATTAATATGTTTTCTAACTCTTAATACTTAACAATTGTTGATTAAAGTTTAATCATTAAGTTTTGATTATATTGTTTGGGCATTTAATATTGGAAAAATATAGAATGGAAAAATGAGGGTCGTTATAGTACCTCCCCGTTATTGAAAACTTCGTCCCGAAGTTTTTAGGTAGTTTCCTCGTTTGCATCAGCAGTTGAGAAGAGATGGGGATATTTCCGTTTCATATGATCTTTGCGTTCCCAGGTATATTCGGGGCCTCTACGCGAATTCCAACGGACTTTAACGATAGGTATATTGCTTTTACGCGTTTGTTTGACCTCTCCTTCCATGATTTCTATAGGTTCTTCAACGAAGTGCATTTTATCATTAATGCGAAGATCATTCAAAATGATGATGTTATACAACTCATTTCAGTAAATTGGATACATGAAATGTGTTATGAATAGTGTTGAGCTCATTTAAAACCTTGAGCATTTTATGCCACAATATTAGGGCAGACAAACAGAGAGGAGTTCATGAAAATCACAGTCATGAAATTTGATAGAGATCTTCATTGTTTACAACAAGAATATTTTAATGATGAATATAAGTTGAAAAATAAAGTTTTATCACTATTGAATAATATGGAATAAACGATTCGTTTATAGGAAGAGTATAAACGAAGCTATCATAAAAGAGTGAAATGAGAAAATTAAATGTTCGCCTTAACTTTTGACGCAGTCACGATTGATTTCCGGAATTCAAGGAATTAAAGGAAATCTTCGTAATCTATAAGATTTGATTATCCGGTAATTAAGGAATTTGAGATTTTCTTTGATTAAATACGGTGGATTGTCTCGATTGTTGTGTTTGGAATTTTGCTATAAATTAGCTTCTTCCGTTTCATTATCTTCACCACTTCTATACTTTCTTCCTCAATTCAAACTTCCAAAAGATTAAGAAATGCTTAATCCAGTTCTGATCCTGGTTATTATATTGACCATATATGCAGTCATTCTTCTTTTTCTTTTACCGCCAGAGGAATCTGTTTACTTCTACTATGCTCTTGGGGTTATAGTGTTTTTAATTATCCCGTGTCTTTATATTGCTATACGCATTGATATACACGGTTTGTAATTTCGGAGTCGTTATCGGGCTTTATATTTTCCCTTATATGTCGGAGCTTTATGCTTTTGTTTCTTCTTCCCGACTTCAAGTCAAGCGAGTAATGGTCCAGAATTCATAGGTATGAAGTTTCGAATGATCATAATATATAAAGTAGAAAGGAAAGGTAATAGCACGATTTGATTTGTCATATTACCAGAATATCCGAAAAAGACCGAATCATCAAGAAAAATATTTTCTTGATATGTTTAGAGGTTAAATAGAATGTAAGAGTCGTGTAACATGGAAAATGATGATTATAAAATCTATGAATCATCATCTTCCATTAAAAACTTAGCATGACTTACTGTAATATAATCACGTTGGCCTGACGTCATTATATTATACTAACTCATGCTTCAATTCCCAACACTTCTTCAAAGCATTTATAATTTAAACTCGAATTTTACAGAATATAGAAACTAAAACAGTTTCCTTTATAAAGATATCGCAAAGAGATACTTAATTGCGGACATGAATCGTTATGAAGATATCTTTCGAAATATAGAGGATATTTATGATGATATTTTGAAATTTCTAAGTTCGGAAGTTGATGAAGAAAATATTTCCGCAAGCTTTTAACATGACTTCGGAGCAAGATATTCTCTAAAGATTTCACCGGATCCAGAATTACCTGGATTCTTTGAATATAAGGTTTGGCCCTTGTGTTTGTCCTTGGTCTCCTCCATGGTTAGCTCAATCCGTTTTTCAGTTCCAAATTTTCTTTTGAGCTTTTCCAACGTACCATTCTTTATTATCAAACTGTTGGCCCTTAAGACCATCTACAATTTTTCTGTTTCCTCTGCATTTAATGCAACCATATTTGAATCATCGGTTATTAATCCGAGATGGTTTCAAGAAATTTCGTTTTTAGATGATTAAACGCTGATTGCGATCGTCAAGATTCAAAGGATGTTTTCAAGAATTTTGAATTTGAAGTGTTTAAGCATAAAATGGATCTAACGGTTGACGAAGAAATGTTGTGATTTTCAAAAGTAAGGAATGGTAAGTTCGGTGGTTTGATGTGATAATTCATCATAGAATACGAATGAATATAATTCATGAATGTAGTGATCTTTAGAAAGATAACACTTGCTAAAGCTTTACTTAAGTTCTGATATGTCAAAATCAGAGTATGTAACTGAATTTGTATGAAAATGGTTGTTCTTTGGTGAACATATACATATATCATGTGAATGTAAGTAGTATAGTTAACAACTGCTGAATCAGAATGGAAGAATGTACAATGTAACATATTTATATGAGATATGAATATCTCTCGGGTTTTACCTACCCGTTAAAATATTTTTTACAATTAACAGTTTGTACAAAAGAGAAGATATACTTTCATATATGTATTCTTCAGATGTAATCATGGTTTTAATGAGTTAATATAATATTAAACTCATTTGATTTGCTGTTGAAACGAGAATAAATAATCTCCAAAACCTTAGAGATTTCATAATTGTCGTGAAATATTTCGCTAATGAAGTTATGAATCAATACTTCATCGTTCATTATTATTGATATACTTCGGTATATGATGTTGGTGCTCGTGGAATTCTCGTGAAATTCATAAGGCACTAATGATGTTTTCTAGAAAGTTTCGAGTACATCGAAAATTAAAGTATACAATCAATCATGTATTTGAGTAATACACTTGGTTTATTATGAAATGGAGTTTATTGTGTTGAAGCAATGATTAACGATTGTTAAGTTATTAACAAAAGATGTACATCATAGCATATTGTGATATGAATTAACCATGTAGTACATACTAGTTAAGATTCACACGTAATAGCTTAGTACGAAAAGATTTATTATTGTTCCAATCCATATATATAAAGTATAGATATGTAATTCTTCAGGAAGAATGAGTCAATACATCTTAACTCATTATTACTAATATTCCTTGGTATCTATGGGGCGTATGATGTTGATGTTTGGGGTACTGAGTGTGATGTTGAGGCGTGGAATGCGGATGTTGTCGTTGGTGAAGCTGGTAATGTTGGTGGTGATGCTGATGGTACTGGTGGTACTGGTTATGCTGCTGGTGCTGCTGCTGCTGTTCGTAGGTTTCGCACCATATTCTCCAGAGCCACTACTCGAGCGCGAAGCTCGTTGACTTCTTCTATTATTCCGGGATGATTGGCGGTTCGGACAAGTGGATGAATAAGATCTAAAATTTTAGATATTATATATTCGTGACTGGATATCCTGGAAATGAGGGTGAAAATAGTGTTCCGAACGGGTTCGCCAGTAAGTGCTTCAGGTTCTTCACCAAGAGGTGAATTCGGTTGGTGGAAGGGATCACCTTCTTCTTGTCTCCATTGATTAAGTTTACTACGAACCCATCCCCAATTCATCCAAAATAGATGATGGCTGATTGGTTGGTTCATTCCGGTTACGCTGTCATTGGAGCTCGAAGAGTTCGAGGAATCCATATTATGTGTTTGGAATTAGGGTTTTTGATATGAGATTAGTGTTGGATACTGGATGATATATTCGTCTCCTCGAATACGTGTATATAGCAAAAAGATTTCCGTAATTTACGGAGGGAATTTAGGAAAAGTGTTAGATAAAATCTATTGGGATAGATACGATAAGATATAATAAGATATGATGTGTCTATACTTTAATAATGGCACTATGACGTGTCGAGATCATAAAGTGATAAGTATGTAATCTAATAATCTTTTGATTAAAGACTTTCAATTCGTATACTGTGATAACCCAATGACATTTTTTGATTCGTAAACCGATGCATAAAGGCATAAGGCATATAGGTACGTGATATAACAGGGAGTTATATACGTTTGAGTGTGAGTAGTAACAATTATAAGAGTTTCAAAATCATGGATAATATTTCATGTAATACATATGTAATACACATAACCATGATAGATGACTTATGAATGTCAAGAATTTCTGAAATCATTGTGTCGTATTTAGATGCGGTGGTGTAATTGGATAGGACTCAGGAAAGTGAGCAGAGTTCTTAGATTAGCTCGACATTCTAAGATAAGTAAAGTTTCTAAAGTATAGTGTAGCATTTAACAGTTAAAGGCAACAATTAAAGGCACTATGGTCAAGGAAAGTTGTAGTCCTACATTAGGAAAGAGACTTTGATTAGAATCTTTAAGTTAAGTTTGGTAAAGCAAGATTGTTAAGATTATAAGGTAATCCTAAGTGCTTTAAGTCTAAGGCAGGAAAGGTTATAGTTTCCTAGATTGCTAAGGCACCCTTGCTAGCAAGTAAGGCACACATAAAAATGCAATCCTGGTTCTCTATAACAGCCTGGTTATGCTCTGATACCAATCTGTAACGTCCTCCCAATAGGGTCTGGAAGAAACGTTACTAATATCAAATAAACCAACATATTATAATACGAGAACAATACTAAATGAGAAAATTTAACTTTATTGAGTATGCAGCGGAAAATGAAATGTCGTTACAATAATGGAAATAACGATAAAGTAATTGTTCATATGCAGAAGTAATAAATGCGATATCTCTTGATCCTAAGTCCAAGTAGCATCACATAAGTAGTAGATAAGAAAGCTTGAATCAAACAGCACCTGAGACAAAACATGCTAAAGTGTCAACCAAAAAGGTTGAGTGAAGTTCATAGGTTTAACAAAAGTAGTTATCGTTGTTTTTAGACCACAAGATTTAGTTGTAAAGTTGATCTCCCGCAGGATCAAAAAGTAGATCTCGCAGATCCAAAAGTAGTACTGATTCGTGATATTTTAGACTAAACGTTTGTTTTGTTGCCCCGATGATAAGTTGGCAGTACCTTATCACCATGTTTAAATCATTATTAAGTAATACAAAGACATCACGGTCAAATGTATCGGGGACGTTACTCCCGATAGGCCTACCCCCAATAATTAAGAATGCCTTATCCTGAAAGCAATTAAAAAATATCACTGTGGGGTCTTAGTAGCATAAGCTAGTCATAGTACAGTTTAGGTTGGTACTTGTGTCTAAGTTGTTTAAAGTATAAAAGCAGCATGTGTCTCACCCCAGTAAGTATAAAAAGTGCTATAGCAATAAGAGTGGGGCTATGAAAGTCACCTTAGTAAGTAGAGAGAGAGTTATTCCTCGGAATAAAGAGTTGAACGAGTGAGCAGGAAAGTCAACCTATTGACATTTAAGAGTAGTTAAGTGTTTTGCCCATGTTTAAGTTTAAGTATGTGTTTAAGTATAGTTTGTTTTACTAAGTTTCTATTCCTAGTAAGTTACTATTTTTTATAATGTTTCCATTTTTAGAAAGTTTCTTATTTTACTAAGTTTCTATGACTAGAGAGTTTCTACTTTTATGAGTGTTTTTCATTTTAGGATACTTGCCGTATTAGATAAGCTTCCAATCACCCCTTTCCCTTCGAATGGCTAATTTAGATCTAGGGGCTTGAGCCATAGGACCCTTTAAATCGGAAATCCAAACCCTCTGCCTAGAATCTCGTAGAAACCATTCGTCAAGAAAGTTCGAAGATCTATACATCTCTAATACATATCCCAAAATATTTTTGTGCTACAATATAAGTAGTAGGTTATAGGTGCTAGTAATAGTAATAGTGTATACATGTTAAGTACTAGTATAAGTAGTATTAGGGTTTAAGGTATTAATATGTATATGTATATATAATTCGTATATATACATAAAAATATTTTTTTTTACATGTATATATGTATATATAAATCTAGGAGTGTTTATGTATATACTTATGAATAACAAGTTTATAATATGAATATGAATTAACAAAGATTAAAGTTTATGTAAATAGTTTAGGGTTTATGTTATACCTTTGAAGATTCAAGATAATTAACAAAGAAAAGATGAACACGATGAAGATGGAAGATCAAAGCCTTAAAAATCTTGAAGAACTCCTTGAAGATTCTTGAAGAACACGAAGAACAAGCTTGAAGATCCGAATACCACAATAGAGGGAGAGGGAGAGATTGTTTTTGAGAGAGGATTTTGGTGTGATTTGTGAATGAGAAACTAGGAGTTTATATAGTGCAAGTATTAGAGTGTTAGTCAACATAAGGATGTTCTAATTAATGATTTTATTTTATTTTATAATTTTTAGTCAACAATAGGTGGTACTAGTTTATATATATATTATTTTAATTTTTAGTCAACATAAGGATGTAATTGTTTAAGATTCTTTAGTCTCATTATTATTACTATTATTACTATTATTATTTTTTACATTTACTACATGATAAGTATTATTTTCTTTTTACTAATTCATGACTTGTATATATTTAGTTCTCAATTGTTTTATTATTTATATAAATGTCAATTTTTATTTATTACTTATAGGTTATCAGTTATAATATTACATAAATGCATAAATTTTAATTAGCAGTGAGTGTCGACTAACAGTTTATTATTTTCATCTTTTATTAACCTGTCAATTATTGCACAAAGTTAATTAATATGTTTTCTAACTCTTAATACTTAACAATTGTTGATTAAAGTTTAATCATTAAGTTTTGATTATATTGTTTGGGCATTTAATATTGGAAAAATATAGAATGGAAAAATGAGGGTCGTTATAATCATTCTTAGTCTAGACACTTCTTATTGCATTGATTACATGAATAGTGTAGAGACAAAATTCATATCTTAGCGTATCCGCTAATCCATATCTTAGCGTAACTGTTACTGACTTTGTCTGACACGTTTCCTTAATTTCCTCCGTAATCTACGGGATCTTCTGTACTATACATAGATATTCTATGTAATTAGAATATCATCCGATATCTAAAAATAATTTCATAAAATCCTTTACCTAACCGTGCAAGATGAGTTCTGTAACCAGTTCAAGTTCGTCGGATTCCGATAACTATTCCGATATGGATTTTCACTTGAGCTCCGAAAGTAGTGTAACCGGAATGGATCAACCGATTAGCCATCATCTATTCTGGATGAATTGGGGCTGGGTTCGTAGCCTCCTCAATTATTGGAGACAAGAAGAAGGTGATCCTTTTCATCCACTACATTGCTCTCTTGGCGAAGAACCTGAAGCACTTACCGATGAACCTGTCCGAAACACCATTTTCTCTCTCATTTCCAGAGTATCTCGTCATGATTATATACTATACCAAATTCTAGATCATATTTATTCGCTCGTTCAAACCGACAATTACCCCGGTGTAATAGAAGAAGTCAACGAGCTTCGCGCTCGGGTAGTGGCTTTGGAGAATATGGTGCAAAGGTTACAAACATCAGCAGCAGCACCAGCAGCATAACCAGTACCAACAACAACAACATCATCACACGTCTCAACCTCGCAATCTATACCTCAATCATAATCATCGTTCTACGAATCATTCTACTTAAACTATCTTCGTCCTTCATGGCGATTATGTAATCTCTAATGTTTTAGAGATTATGTACTCTAGTTCTAGCCGTAAATCTGATGAGTTTAATATCACATTGACTCATTAAATCCATGATTACTTCTGAAGAATATATATATGTATATATGTTTTCATAAAGATTGTAATTAAAAGTTTTATTGTACAAACTGTTAATGGTGAAAATATTTTAACGGGTAGGTAATACCCGAGGAATATTTAGATTTCACATTAATAAGTTACACTGTACATTCTTCGAATCTAATTCAACGGTCATTTACTATCCTACTTACATCCACAGATATACGCATCCGTTCATCGCAGAATAACCATTTCCATTCAATTTCATACCTGGATTTTGATCTTTAGAATCCAACAAGTGGCATAATGAAGAAAACGTTGGACAAAATAAAATTTGTTAGAAACAATTAAATTAACTATGAGAAATTTTGTTAAGAATCCACGCTAACAAAGTCCTAGCTAACTGATTACATTTTATTTATCACAATTTAACTATCGCAATTTATATTCTCGCAATTTTATTTATCGTCATTTAATTTCTGTTATTTATTTTACACACTTTAAATATCGGGACACGTGTACAAGGTTTTGACATATCATATCGACGCATCTATATATATTATTTGGAATAACCATAGACACTCTATATGCAGTAATGATCGATTTAGCTATACAGGGTTGAGGTTGATTCTATAATAATATATATACTTTGAGTTGTGATCGAGTCCGACACAAGTACACGGGTCACGATACGTATTAATTAATTCAAATATTATAAACTGTATATGAATTAATGAATTAGTAACTGTGGACTGTTAAATGTGGACTACCGACATTGGACAATTAAAATGAATTAAAATATTGATTATAACATATGAAACTAAACAATTCTTCAAGTTTGCCACTTGATTTAATCATAAACTTCATTTGTATCTTGACGAATACAATCTGCGTTCAAGCCTTTCATGATTCTTGAAAACATCTCAACCGAGAGGATGAACCAACCGTACTTCATCTACGGAAGAAAAGATTGATACATATAGTTATGCACCTGAAAACACTCGAAACCTGAGTAAACGTTTAACACGTACCTATGTTAATTCCTTTAGTGTTATTATTACCTAAAATAACTTGGTGATTCCTTTCAAAGTAGCAAATTTTGTCACAGCTCCAGCAAATCAACTTCAATTTTTCGTTCGAAACAACCTTATTAACACTTTGATATATACGTGTGCTCTTTTATTGTTACCGGAGAACCTTTCATATTCCACCATATTACCATCAGCGTTTAATCACCTAAAAACACAATTCTCCTGAAACCACCTCGGATTGATAACCAATGATTCAGATATCGTAGCATTAAATGCAGAGGAAACAGAAAAATTGTAGATGGTCCAAATGGCCAAAAGTTTGATGATAAAGAAAGGAGTGTTGGGAACGCTCAATAGAAAATTTAGTACCGAAAAGCGGATTATGCGAAACTATGAAGGAAGTCGTGGACAAATCACAAAGACTAAACTTACCTTCAAAGAATCCAAATGATTCAGTATCAGCTGAGGTCATTAACAAATACCTTGCTCCTGACTCTAAACCTTTACGGACAATCTTCTTCATCATCCTTCGATATTAGATTCTAAGATATTATCGTATCTTTCATTTTAAATATCCTCGATATTTCTCAAGATATCTTCATAAATATTCTCGTCCGATATTAATTATCTCTCCGCGCTATCAGTGTTACATCATATAAGAAACTGTTAGTTTCTATATTCTATAAACTTTCGAGTTTAAAATATGAATGTTTTTGAAGTAGTGTTAGGAGCTGATGCATGAGTTAGTATAATATAATGACTCTTGATCAACGTGATTATATTACAGTAAGTCATGCTGAGTTTCTAATGAAACGTGATGATTCACAGACCATAACGTCATCATGTGCCATGTTACACGACTCTTACATTCTAGTTAACCTCTTAACATATCAAGAACATAATTACTTGATAGTTCTATCTTTCCCGAATATTCTGGTAATTTGACAAATCAAATCGTGCGATTACGTTCCTTCTTGTTTAGAGCATTAAGTTCATTCGAAACTCCATACCCACGAATTCTGAACTATTACTTAATTTGGTTAATGGAAAGAAGAGAATATACAGCATAAAACTTCGAAGTGTAAATGGGGGTATAAATCACAGTAAATAGGAGAAAACATTAACTGTGAATGACAATGATTATAGGAGACAGAAGCAGGTACATCGAAATATAATAGAAAATATAAAGCTCAATAAAAACACGTAGGTTACAAACCGTGGATATTAATACGAATAGCAATATAAAGACACGGTATAATTAAGAATAGTATCACCCCAAGGTGATAGTAGAAGTAAACAGATTTTTCTGGTGGAAGATTGAAAAGAAGGATGACAGAAATGATAATTAGGAAAAATATCAAGGATTAGAACCGGATTAAACATTTTCACAATCTTTTGGAAGTATGAACTAAGAAAGAAAGTATAGGAATGGTGAGAATAATGGAACAGAAGAATTTAATTTATAATGAAAATATTAGACAGAGTAATCGAGGCAGATCACCGTATTTAATTATAGAGATCCTAATTCCCTTAAATCCCGAAAAATCAGATCTTATGGATTTCGAAGATTTTCTTTAATTCATTGAATTCCGGAAATCAACCGTGACTACGTCACTGGTTAAAACAAACCTACATTTATTCATTTCACTCTTTTGTGATAGCTTCACTCATACGCTTAGAGTAATCGAATCATTTTATCTATATTACTTTATGGTAATAAAACTCTATTTATCAACTCATATTCGTCAGGAAAATATTCTAATTGTTAGCCATGATGACCTCGATCAAATTTCGGGGACGAAATTTCTTTAACGGGTAGGTACTGTGACGACCCGGGAATTTCTGACTAAATTTAAACTTAATCTTTATATGATTTCCATACGATAAGCAAAGTATGTAATGTTGAGTCTAGAAAATTTTGAAACGATGTTCATATATTCAATTAACCCTCGACCATTCCCGACGATTCACGAACCATTATATAAATGAATATGATTATATATATATGAAAGTATATATAATAATTTGAAATTATAAAATATAATTTAAACATTAGAATTACATAAGTAATAAGATACAAAATAATTAAGTGTAATATAAAACGAATCTATATATAAATATATATGGTTTCTATGTATAAATATTATTATAATTATATTGTAATATATATATACAGTGTATAATTATTCAATTATATATTTTATAAATAGTAACAATAATATAATCGATAAATTATTATATTAATATATTAAATGTAATTACAAATTAACAATATAGTCGTTATACTGAGAATATTATTACTACTTTCATTGCTATTATATTAATATTAAAATCAGTATTGTTAATATTATATTAGATATGAAGTTTGATTTATATAAATGGTTATAGTATTATTATTACTAATATTATTATTGTCATTAATAAAATTAGTATTATTATAATTAATATTAATATTAATAACATGATTGTTATAAATATGATAATTGTCATTATTACTATTATAAATTTTTATTATTATTATTATCATTATTATTAATATTATTATCAAATTATTAATATTAGAAATATTATTATTATTGTTACAATTATTAATGAATAAGATTAATTATATATATATAAATACAAATACATAAATACATATAATTCATAAATACAGATAAATACAGAAAAAGACAGATAGATATAGATATATACAAATATTAAAAACTAATAATATAAATACAGATATTGTTACGCGATATTGATCTGATTCTTATATCCATTATTTTTTTTTCTTTCTTCTGTTAAGCCTGTGATTGATTGTCGAATACCAGCACAAACCAACAATTAACATTACTGCTCTAAAAGTGAATTAATATTCTCATTATCGATATATACTGATAGTATCTGCTGTTGTTAAAAAAAAAAAAAGAAACCAGATATCAAATAAACCGAACCATCTATCCCTGTTCTTCAACTTTTTAGCCACAACCCGATTATGAATCGTTTTTCAAAATCTATTAATGCAGAGTTATCAGGAATCATCCAGTGAAGCTCTCTGTAAATTTCCAAACTTTAATTTTTCATATTGATAATTAATTGTCTAGTCAAAGTTTCATTCAAAAAGTCAACATAAATTGTTCATCATGAAATTCGTAAATTCTTTGATGTTTTGAATTAAATTGATGACCCAGAAAGTTCATATGAACAAATTAGAACATATTTCATGTTATAAATTTTGTCTAAAACCTTCTAAAATTTCGAAATGGAATCAAGCTGTGTACGTGTTCTTCAGAGTCTGAATAGAAGGGTTATTTTTTTTATTTTTTTCTATTATCGATTAATTAAATCAATCTTTAAATGTTTTTATATAAATTATAAATCCTAAAACTAATAATTAACTCATTGAGTAATAAATTTCGGAGTTTAGTCGATTTGAGATTGGGATTTGAGTTTTGGTTTGCTTTCACGAATCTGTTTTCCAGCTATCCTATTTTAATCTCTTTTGTTTTTGATTTTGTTAATTTAGAATCACTATCATAAGTTATTATCATTCAGGTCTTGAATCTGAATCAAATAGGGTATCGGTCGATTTATAAATGGGGAAGATGAAGGAATAGATAATTAGCCGGGTTATATAGGTTCTGTTTGTGATATTAATCAGAAAACCCTAATGGATCAGGTGGCTTGGGGTGTTTGTTGGGTTTCGAGAAGTCATGGGTTCGAGTCCCGTTGGGTACATTTCTTTTTTAGGGTATACCTTCCCTACTCATTTCCATTATTATTAATATTATTATTATTATTATTATTATTATTATTATTATTATTATTATTATTATTATTATTATTATTATTATTATTATTATTATTATTATTATTATTATTATTATTATTATTATTATTATTATTATTATTATTATTGTTGTTGTTGTTGTTATTATTATTATTATTATTATTATGATTGTTATTTTACTTACTAGTATTAATTAGTATTGTTAAAATTGATATTATTACTAGTATTATTATCATTACTTTGTATTATTGATATTATTATTACTAATATTACATATGTATTATTGTTATTATAATTATGATCATTATTATTATTATTATTATTATCATTAGTATGAACATAATACAATTTATCATTATAAATAATATTATTAGTATCATTTTATAAAATTGATAGTATTATTATTATTACTATCAACAAAAGTATTAGTAATAAAACCATTACTGACGTTATCATTTATTATTAGTATTATGATTATAGACACAACTATGGATAATATTATTATTATTATGATTACTAACTTATCATTCTAAGTGCTATTATTATAATTATGATTAGGATTATTATTATTTTTGTTAATATAAAAGTAATACAAGTTATAATTAGTTTCACTAATATTAGTATTAATATCATTTTCGTAATTATTTCTATTACTACTATTATTAATATAAGTATTTTTTTTCCTTTTACAATATCGTTATTATTATTAGTATTAATATCATTATCAAGAATGTTATTATTATTAGTAAATCATTATTTTCAAAACTATCATTTCTGTTACAGATATATATTTTGACCTAACATTTATATTGTATTAATAGTTTATATACCTATATATAAAACCTATTAACATTAATTACATGAATACTTATATATAACAAACCAATGAATTTTAGATATAATACAAACCATATATATATATATATATATATATATATATATATATATATATATATATATATATATATATATATATATATATATATAATTAAATATATATATTAATAATTTTAAATATATATACAACATAAATATATATAACTATATAAGTAATAACCATTTTTCAATATATATATATATATATATATATATATATATATATATATATATATATATATATATATATATATATATATATATACAAATTAAATAAATAATATATAAAGATATAGTATGTGAAATTGTTCGAGTACGGTTATATGTATTGATGAATATACAAATGATATAGGTTCGTGAATCCGAGACCAACCCTGCATTGTTCAGTTTCGTCATATGTATGTTTACTACAAAATACAGTATGGTGAGTTTCGTTACTCCCTTTTTAAATGCTTTTGCAATATATATTTTTGGGACTGAGAATACATGCGTTTTTTAAATGTTTTACGAAATAGACACAAGTAATCGAAACTACATTATATGGTTGAATGGATCGAATCCGAATATGCCCCTTTTAAGCTTGGTAGCCTAAGAATTGGGGAATAGGCCCCCTAATTGAAGCGAATCCTAAAGATAGATCTATCGGGCCCAACAAGCCCCATTCTGGAATTTGGAATGCTTTAGTACTTCGATTTTATCATGTCAGATGGGTGTCCCAGAATGATGGGGATATTCTATATGCATCTTCTTAATGTTGGTTAACAGGTGTTCAATCAATATGAATGATTTTTATGCATGATGTTTATGAGAAATGGAAATATGAAATCTTGTGGTCTATTAAAATTATGAAATGATTATTTATGATAAACTAATGAACTCACCAACCTTTTGGTTGACACTTTAAAGCATGTTTATTCTTAGGTATGAAAGAAATCTTCCGCTGTGCATTTGCCCATTTTAGAGATATTACTTGGAGTCATTCATGACATATTTTAAAAGACGTTGCATTCGAGTCGTTGAGTTCATCAAGATTATTATTAAGTCAATTATAGCTGTATATATTATGAAATGGTATGCATGCTGTCAACTTTCGATGTAATGAAAGTTTGTCTTTTAAAAACGAATGCAATGTTTGTAAAATGTATCAGATAGAGGTCAAGTACCTCTCGATGTAACCAAATGTAATGTATTTGTCCAGATGGATTAGGACGGATCGTTATATGTGTTGTGACCCGAACTTTTCCATGTTTATATATATTAAATGAAATTGATATTTACATGATTAAGTGTTTCCAGCATGTTAAGCAATCAAACTTGTTAAGACTTTATTAATTGAAATAGGTTTTATATAGACATTTGACCACCCAAGTTGACCAGCGATTCACGAACGTTAAAACTTGTAAAAACTATATGATGACATATATATGGATATATAAATAGTTAATATGATATTATGATAAGTATGTACCTCATTAGGTATTTTAACAATGAGTTATATACATAAAAATGAGACTATTGAATTAAAAAACTCGAAAACGATATATATAATGATTATCGGTATAACAACGTCTTACTAATTACATATGAATCATTTTAAGATATTGATACACTATATATAAACATGATAAATGATAAGTAAACATATCATTAAGTATATTAACAATGAACTACATATGTAAAAACAAGACTACTAACTTAAGGATTTCGAAACGAGACATATATGTAACGATTATCGTTGTAACGACATTTAAATGTATATATATCATATTAATATATATTAATACATCATAATATCATGATAACGTAATAATTTAAAATCTCATTAGACATAATAAACAATGAGTTAACAACATTTAACAAGATCGTTAACTTAAAAGTTTCAAAACAACATTTACATGTAACGACTAACGATGACTTAATGACTTCGTTAAAATATATATACATGTAGTATATTTAAAATTTATTTAAACACTTTTGAAAGACTTCAAGACACTTATCAAAATACTTCTACTTAACAAAAATGCTTACAATTACATACTCGTTCATTTTCATCAACAATTCTACTCGTATGCACCCGTATTCTTACTCGTACAATACCCAGCTTCTAAATGTATTTACTATTGGTATATACACTTCAATGATCAGCTCTTAGTAGCCCTTGTGAGTCAACTAACCATGTGGGAACCATCATTTAACATCTAGCATGAAATATCTCACAAAATTACAAACTAATGGAGCCTCTATGGACACTACACATTCACGTAAATGAGGAGTACCATAAATACATTCACTTTGCAATTTTCTTGAATCAAACTACTCTCTCTCAAGTGTTATTCCATTGTTCTAAGTGTTCTCCATCATCTTCATCAATATCTAGCTCAATCTAGTTCATAAATCCATACATAAACCAAGTTATAAAACAACTACTCAAGAACACACCAACAACACTTCCAAGTTTGGTAGCTTACTTCCAATCTTGAAAATCCACTTTGAGTGATCATCCAACCTCAAGAAATCTTTCTTATTTACAGTAAGATATCTTTCTAATACAAAGTAATACTCATATTCAAACTTTGATTCAATTTCTATAACTTTAACAATCTTATTTCGAGTGGAAATCTTACTTGAACTTGTTTTCATGTCATGATTCTACTTCAAGAACTTTCAAGCCATCCAAGGATCCTTTGAAGATAGATCTATTTTTCTCATTTCTAGTAGGTTTATCCACAAAACCTGAGGTAGTAATGATGTTCATAACATCATTCAATTCATATATATAAAACTACTTTATTCGAAGGTTTAAGCTTGTAATCACTAGAACATAGTTTAGTTAATTCTAAACTTGTTCGCAAACAAAAGTTAATCCTTCTAACTTGAATTTTAAAATCAACTAAACACATGTTCTATATCTATATGATATGCTAACTTAAAGATTTAAAACCTGAAAACACGAAAAATACCGTAAAACCGGATATACGCCGTCTTAGTAACACCGCGGGCTGTTTTGTGTTAGTTAATTAAAAACTATGATAAACTTTGATTTAAAAGTTGTTCTTCTGGGAAAATGATTTTTCTTATGAACATGAAACTATATCCAAAAATCATGGTTAAACTCAAAGTGAAAGTATGTTTTTCAAAATGGTCATCAAGACGTCGTTCTTTCGACTGAAATGACTACCTTTACAAAAAAGTGACTTCTAATCTGTATTTCTAACTATAAACTTATACTTTTTCTGTTTAGATTCATTAACTTAAGTTTAATATGAAACCATAGCAACTTGAATCACTCAAAATGGATTTAAAATGAAGAAGTTATGGGTAAAACAAGATTGGATAATTTTGCTTGATGTAGCTACGTGAAAATTGGTAACAAATCTATATTAATCATATCCTAGCTAACTTATATTGTATCATACATGTATTGTAATATATTATGTAATCTTGGGATACCATACACACGTATGCAAATGTTTTGACATATCATATCGACCCATGTATATATATTATTTGGAACAACCATAGACACTCTATATGAGTAATGATTGAGTTAGCTATACAGGGTTGAGGTTGATTCCAAAAATATATATACTTTGAGTTGTGATCTAGCCTGAGACGTGTATACACTGGGTCGTGGATTGATTCAAGATAATATATATATCGATTTATTTCTGTACATCTAACTATGGACAACTAGTTGTAGGTTACTAACGAGGACATCTGACTTAATAAAGTTAAAAGATTAAAACGTATTAAAAATTTTGTAAATATATTTTGAACATACTTTGATATATATGTACATATTTGTTATAGGTTCGTGAATCAACCGGTGGCCAAGTCTTACTTCCTGACGAAGTAAAAATCTGTGAAAGTGAATTATAGTCCCACTTTTAAAATCTAATATTGGGATGAGAATACATGCAATTTTATAAATGTTTTACGAAATAGACACAAGTAAATGAAACTACATTATATGGATGAATGATCGAAGCCGAATATGCCCCTTTTTGCTTGGTAGCCTAAGAATTAGTAAACCGATCTACTAATTGACGCGAATCCTAAAGATAGATCTATTGGGCCTAACGAACCACATCCAAAGTACCAGATGCTTTAGTACTTCGAATTCGTTTTTATCATGTCTGAAGGATTTCCCGGAATGATAGGGGTTATTCTTATATGCATCTTGTTAATGTTGGTTACCAAGTGTTCACCATATGAATGATTTTTATCTCTATGTATGGGATGTATATTGAAATATGAAATCTTGTGGTCTATTATTACGATTTGATAAATATATAGGTTAAACCTATAACTCACCAACATTTTTGTTGACGTTTAAAGCATGTTTATTCTCAGGTGATTATTAAGAGCTTCCGCTGTTGCATGCTAATATATGGACAAGATTTGTTGTCAGCATGCTTGTATAATATTGTTTAAAACTGCATTCGAGATTTATTTTGTTGTAACATATTAATATTGTAAACCAATATGTATTAGTAGTGTGTAAGTGTGATATTTTTAGATTATCATTTCTGGATAATCTAGGTGGTGTATTTTTAATGTTGTCGATAAAATAAAGGTTATGGTTTGTTTTAAAAACGAATGCAGTCTTTGAAAAACGTCTCATATAGAGGTCAAAACCTCGCAAGGAAATCAATTAATATGGAACGTTTATAATCAATATGAACGGGACATTTCAGTTGGTATCCGAGCGTTGGTCTTAGAGAACCAGAAATTTGCATTAGTGTGTCTTATTGAGTTTGTTAGGATACATTAGTGAGTCTGGACTTTGACCGTGTTTTCTTTAAAAACGATTGCTTAACACTTTTGTTGGAAACTATATATTATTAACATGTAAATATTATGTGATATATTAACCTCTTAATGTGTTTGATATTGTGTGATAGATGTCTACCACTAGTACAAATCCTATCGACTCACCTAATAATAATGAAGAGTCGAATATATTTTGGGAAAATTCACAAATTCCCGAAGAAGAACCGGAAGAGGAGGAACCGGAAGAGGAGGAACCGGAAGAAGAGGAACCGGAAGAGGAGGAACTGGAAGAGGAAGAACTAGAAGAAGAAGAGGTTCCGGAGGAAAAAATATTGATACCTACAGTAAATCGATTAAATAAAAGAAAATCCTCAACCAACGGACCAAAGTTAAAAATGGTCAATGGTGTTTCCGCCGAGGAAGCAAAATATTGGGAAGATTACCAATTTTCTGATGAATCGGATCCCGATGAGGATTCCGATGATGTTATAGAAATTACCTCGACCTAATTTAAAAAAGCAAAAGAAAATAATAAGGGAAAATGTATAAAAATAGAGAAACCTGATTCCAACCCCGATGAGCTTTATATGTATCGGCAACATCTGTATTTCCTGAATTGTAACAATAACCCGGGAACCTCTAAACCACCAGGTTTTTCTAAACCTTTGTGGAAAACAACGGATCGTATTAGAGGAACACCATATATCCCTAGAAAATTAGGAAAACGAACCAAGTCCGAAGAAGAAGAAACCAGTGATTCAGATTAGAGGGTTGTAATCATGTTGTGTATTATATGTATTATAGTGTGCTTGTACGTTTATGTTCTATATAAAAATTGCTTGTATTGTTTGTTAATTATCTTTTACGAATCTAATCCTTGTCTATTTTACAGTATAAAAATACAAAATGGACGCTAAGGGTAGATAACTGAATATTTTAGAAGACCTACCAGAAGATATGATTGATGAAATCTTGTCTAGAGTCGGTTAGAATTCATCAGCACAATTAGTTATGGCGAAATTAACTTGTCAAATATTTGAAAGACTTTCCAGAAATGCCTTAGTTTATAAAAGGCTTTCCTTTGATAGGTGGGATATATCATATTGGGGAGACCGTAAGTTACGCTGTGTTTTCTTTAAAGCGTTAAATGCGGGGAACCCAAATGCAATTTTACGCTACGGGTTAAGAACCTATTTTGACTCAACATATCCCAACATAGGATTTCGTGAGTTAGAAAGAGCTCCTAACATGCAACATAAAGAAGCATGTTATACTTATGGGTTAGTGATGTTCGCTTCTTACCATAGTGAAAAAAAACATCGGATTACAACTTTTAAATAAAACCTTCCCACAAGTGACGGATTCAGTAGTTGGGGTGAGAAACAAGGTTTTTAGATTATTACAGGGCTGTTGGACATTACGAAACTCTCGTCCTTTTAACGACATTACAACATGCTGTCTAGCCAATGGTCATAACGGTTACTTTCCACAAGACCAAGGATGGGAAGTCATCTTAGTAAATCCAGAATGCATCACTTATTTCTGGACTTATGAATTACGTGTCTTTATTTCTTTTGCTGAACAACTTACGTATTAACTAGAATTGCCTTTATAGCTACCGAGTAGCAAAGTTATTATGTGCTATATTTCATCCTATATGTATAATAGCGGTATTGTAAGTTTGTAAAATATTGTATAAAATTTGAACGTGAAATTTTATAATAATCAGTTTTTTCATATAGAATTGTAGTAGTTGAATTGTATATTAACTACTAAGTATGAACTTAACGGGTAGGTACTACCCGAATTAAATCTATAAAACGCTAATATGAAGAAAAAGCCTTTATAAATGAGTTCATACTATGCTGCGAAATACTATTGACTACTCTTAAAATTCTATATGATTAACTTAATTCTTTTGGGCTATTTTTGAAGGAAATGGCACCGATGACTCGTCAGAATTTGAACATGAGTGAGGAAGACTTCCGTGTTTTCCTTGCAGCAAACATAGCTGTAGTACAGGCTGCAATGCAAAATAACAATAACTCTAGATCTAGCAGTGGAACTAATTTCACAAGAAATCATATAGGATGTTCCTACAAAGAATTCACTGCCTGCAAACCTTTGGAATTTGATGGACCCGAAGGACCAATTGGATTGAAACGGTGGACCGAGAAGGTCGAATCGGTGTTTGCCATAAGTAAGTGTACTGAAGAGGACAAAGTTAAGTACGCTACGCATACCTTCATAGGTACTGCGTTAACGTGGTGGAACACCTATCTTGAATAGGTAGGACAAAATGCTGCTTACGCACTACCGTGGTCGGCATTCAAGCAATTGATGAACGAGCAGTACCGTTGTAGAAACGAAGTCAATAAGCTCAAGGTAGAGCATAGAGAGTTACGAGCACAAGGGTTCGACATTACCACATATGAACGACGATTCACATAGTTGTGCCTATTGTGTCCAGGAACGTTCAAAGATGAAGAAGAGAAGATCGACGCGTTTATAAAAGGGTTACCAGTAAGGATTCAAGAAGATAACTCACGAGCCTGCTTCCATACAAAAGGCAAGTCGAATGGCTCATAAACTCATAAATCAGATTGAGGGAAGAATTAAAGAGCAGGCGGCCGAAGAATCCAACACGAAACAACTCAAGAGGAAGTGGGAGGAAAACGGTGAAAAGAATCACCAGTATAACAACAATAACAATTACAACCACAACCGCAATAATAATCGCAACAATAACCGCAATCCTAACAATAACTACAACAAACGTTCCAACAACAACAACAACTACAACAACCGTTTCAACAACAATAACAATCCCAACAACAACTGTAGTGACCCGAACTTTTGCATGTTTATATATATTAAATGAAATTGTTATTTACATGATTAAGTGTTTCCAACATGTTAAGCAATCAAACTTGTTAAGACTTGATTAAGTGAAATAGATTTCATATAGACAATTGACCACCCAAGTTGACCGGTGATTCACGAACGTTAAAATTTGTAAAAACTATATGATGTTATATATATAGATATATATATAGTTAAAATGGTATTATGATAAGTAAACATATCATTAAGTATATTAACAATGAACTACATATGTAAAAACAAGACTACTAACTTTAGGATTTCGAAACGAGGCATATATGTAACGATTATCGTTGTAACGACATTTAATTGTATATATATCATATTAAGATATATTAATACATCATAATATCATGATAATGTAATAATTTATCATCTCATTTGATATAATAAACAATGGGTTAACAACACTTAACAGGATCGTTAACCTAAAGGCTTCAAAACAACATTTACATGTAACGACTAACGATGATTTAACGACTCAGTTAAAATGTATATACACGTAGTTTTTTAATATGTATTCATACACTTTTGAAAGACTTCAAGACACTTATCAAAATACTTCTACTTAACAAAAATGCTTACAATTACATCCTCGTTCAATTTCATCAACAATTCTACTCGTATGCACCCGTATTTGTACTCGTACAATGCACAGCTTTTAGATGTATGTACTATTGGTATATAAACTCCAATTATCAGCTCTTAGCAGCCCATGTGAGTCACCTAACATATGTGGGAACCATCATTTGGCAACTAGCATGAAATATCTCATAAAATTACAAAAATATTAGTAATCATTCATGACTTATTTACATGTAAACAAAATTACACATCCTTTATATCTAATCCATATACCAACGACCAAAAATACCTACAAACACTTTCATTCTTCAATATTCTTCATCTAATTGATCTCTATCAAGTTCTATCTTCAAGTTCTAAGTGTTCTTCATAAATTCTGTAAGTTCTAGTTTCATAAAATCAAGAATATTTCCAAGTTTGCTAGGTTACTTCCAATCTTGTAAAGTGATCATCCAACCTCAAGAAATATTTCTTATTTACAGTAAGATATCTTTCTAATAAAATGTAATACTCATATTCAAACTTTGATTCAATTTCTATAACTATAACAATCTTATTTCGAGTGGAAATCTTACTTGAACTTGTTTTCGTGTCATGATTCTGCTTCAAGAACTTTCAAGCCATCCAAGGATGCTTCGAAGCTAGATCTATTTTTCTCATTTCCAGTAGATTTATCCACAAAACCTGAGGTAGTAATGATGTTCATAATATCATTCGATTCATATATATAAAACTACCTTATTCGAAGGTTTAAACTTGAAATCACTAGAACATAGTTTAGTTAATTCTAAACTTGTCCGCAAACAAAAGTTAATCCTTCTAACTTTACTTTTAAAATCAACTAAACACATGTTCTATATCTATATGATATGCTAACTTAATAATTTAAAATCGGAAAACACGAAAAACACCGTAAAACCGAATATACGCCGTCGTAGTAACACCGCGGGCTGTTTTGGGTTTGATAATTAAAAACTATGATAAAATTTGATTTAAAATTTGTTCTTCAGGGAAAATGATTTTTCTTATGAACATGAAACTATATCCAAAAATCATGGTTAAACTCAAAGTGGAAGTATGTTTTTCAAAATAGTCATCAAGACGTCTTTCTTTCGACTGAAATGACTACCTATTACAAAAATGACTTGTAACTTATATTTCTGACTATAAACCTATAAATTTTCTGTTTAGATTCATAAAATAGAGTTCAATATGAAACCATAGCAATTTGATTCACTCAAAACGGATTTAAAACGAATAAATTATGGGTAAAACAAGATTGGATATTTTTTTGATTGTTGTAGCTACGAGAAATATTTTAACAAATCTATTTTAATCATATCTTAGCTAACTTATATTGTATATACATTTATTCTAATATATTATGTAATCTTGAGATACCATAGACACGTATGCAAATGTTTTGACATATCATATCGACCCATCTATATATATTATTTGGAACAACCATAGACACTCTATATGCAGTAATGTTGGAGTTAGCTATACAGGGTTGAGGTTGATTCCAAAAATATATATACTTTGAGTTGTGATCTAGCCTGAGACGTGTATACACTGGGTCGTGGATTGGGTCAAGATAATATATATCAATTTATTTATGTACATCTAACTATGGACAACTAGTTGTAGGTTACTAACGAGGATAGCTGACTTAATAAATTTAAAACAAAAAACGTATTAAAAATGTTGTAAATATATTTTGAACATACTTTGATATATATGTACATATTTGTTATAGGTTCGTGAATCGACCAGTGGCCAAGTCTTACTTCCCGACGAAGTAAAAATCTGTGAAAGTGAGTTATAGTCCCACTTTTAAAATCTGATATTTTGGGATGAGAATATATGCAATTTTATAAATATTTTACGAAATATACACAAGTAAATGAAAATACATTATATGGGTGAATGATCGAAGCCGAATATGCCCCTTTTTAGCTTGGTAGCCTACGAATTTGGGAACAGACCCCCAAATTGACGCGAATCCTAAAGATAGATCTATCGGGCCCAACAAGCCCCATTCTGGAATTTGGAATGCTTTAGTACTTCGATTTTATCATGTTCGATGGGTGTCCCGGAATGATGGGGATATTCTATATGCATCTTGTTAATGTCGGTTACTAGGTGTTCACCATATGAATGATTTTTATCTCTATGTATGGGATGTATATTGAAATATGAAATCTTGTGGTCTATTACTATGATTTGATAATATATAGGTTAAACCTATAACTCACCAACATTTTTGTTGACGTTTTAAGCATGTTTATTCTCAGGTGATTATTAAGAGCTTCCGCTGTTGCATAATAAAATAAGGACAAGATTTGGAGTCCATGCTTGTATGATATTATGTAAAAACTGCATTTAAGAAACTTATTTTTGATGTAATATATTCTTATTGTAAACCATTATGTAATGGTCGTGTGTAAACGGTATATTTTAGATTATCATTATTTGATAATCTACGTAATACTTTTTAAACCTTTATCGATAAAATAAAGGTTATGGTTGTTTTAAAAATGAATGCAGTCTTTAAAAAACATCTCATATAGAGGTCAAAACCTCGCAACGAAATCAATTAATATGGAACGTTTATAATCAATATGAACGGGACATTTCAGTTGGCATCAGAGCTGGTATAACGTCGTCCATGTGTGTCGGGTTAGTCATAAAGGAGGTTCTCACAGTGTTACCTGTGATGAAGCATTGGCTCTTAATCCTTGCGATCCCTTACGAGGGTTGGCAATTGCCGAGAGGCAGGCCCTAAAATCAGTATCTGAGGTACACTCAGTGGTCACCAGGGAGTTAGCTGGGAAGGCACTGGGTGGGACGTGTGGTGTCCCCAACTATATGATAGTTGGTATCCGAGCATTGGTCTTAGAGAACCAGAAATTTGCATTAGTGTGTCTTATCGATTTTGTTAGGATACATTAGTGAGTCTGGACTCCGACTGTATTTTCTTTAAAAACGATTACTTAACAATTTTGTTGGAAACTATATATTATTAACATGTAAATATTATGTGATATATTAATCTCTTAATGTGTTTGATATTGTGTGATAGATGTCTACCACTAGTACAAATCCCATCGACTCACCTAATAATAATGAAGAGTCAAATATAATTTGGGAAGATTCACAAATTCCAGAAGAGGAACCGGAAGAAAAGGAATCAGAAGAGGAGGAACCGGAAGAGGAGGAACCGGGAGAGGAGGAGGTTCCGGAGGAAGAAATATTAATACCTACAGTAAATCGATTAAATAAAAGAAAATCATCAACCAACGGACCCAAGTTAAAAATGGTCAATGGTGTTTCCGCCGAGGAAGCAAAATATTGGGAAGATTACCAATTTTTCGATGAATCGGATCCCAATGAGGATTCCGATGATGTTATAGAAATTACCTCGACCCAATTTAATATGGCAAAAGAAAATAATAAGGGAAAAGGTATAAAAATAGAGAAACCTGATTCCAACCCCGATGAACTTTATATGTATCGGCAACGTTCGTATTTCCTAAATTTTAACAATAACCCGGGAACCTCTAAACCACCAGGTTTTTCTAAACCATTGTGGAAAACGACGGCTCGTATTAGAGGAGCACCATATATCCCTAGAAAATTAGGAAAACGAACCAAGTCCGAAGAAGAAGAAACCAGTGATTCAGATTAGAGGGTTGTAATCATGTTGTGTATTATATGTATTGTAGTGTGCTTGTACTTTTATGTTCTATGTAAAAATTGCTTGTATTGTTTGTTAATTATCTTTTATGAATCTAATCCTTGTCTATTTTACAGTATAAAAACAAAATGGACGTTAAGGGTAGACAACCGAATATTTTAGAAGACCTACCAGAGGATATGATTGAGGAAATCTTCTCTAGAGTCGGTCGGAATTCATCAGCACATTTAGTTATGGCGAAATTAACTTGTCAAATATTTGAAAGACTTTCCAGAAATGCCTTAGTTTATAAAAGGCTTTCCTTTGATAGATGGGGTATATCACATTGGGGAGACTGTAAGTTACGTCGTGTTTTCTTTAAAGCGTTAAATGCGGGGAACCCAAATGCAATTTTACGCTACGGGTTAAGAACCTATTTTGACTCAACATATCCCAACATAGGATTTCATGAGTTAGAAAGAGCTTCTAACATGCGACATAAAGAAGCATGTTATACTTACGGGTTAGTGATGTTCGCTTCTTACCAAAGTGAAAAAAAGAATATCGGGTTATAACTTTTAAATAAAACCTTCCCACAAGTGACGGATTCAGTAGTTGGGTTGAGAAACAAGGTTTTTAGATTATTGCGAGGCTGTTGGACATTACAAAACCCTCATCCTTTTGACGACATTACAACATGCTGCCTAGCCAATGGTCATAACGGTTACTTTCCACAAGACCAAGGATGGGAAGTTGTCTTAGTAAAACCTGAATGCATGACTTGTTTCTGGACTTATGAATTACGTGTCTTTATTTCTTTTGATGAACAACTTGCGTATTAACTAGAATTGACTTTATAGCTACTGAGTAGCAAAGATATTATGTGCTATATTTCATCCTATAAGTCTAATAGTGGTATTGTAAGTTTGTAAAATATTGTATAAAGGTTTGAACGCGAAATATTATTGTAATAAGTTTTTCATATAGAAGCGTAGTAGTTGAGTTGTATATTAGCTAGTAAGTATGAACTTAACGGGTAGGTACTACCCGAATTAAAACTATAAAATGCTAATATGAAGAAAAAGCTTTTATAAATAAGTTCATATAGTGCTACGAGATACTACTGACCACTCTTAAATTCTATATGATTAACTCAATTCTTTTGGCTATTTTTGAAGGAAATGGCACCGGCGACTCGTCAGAATTTGAACATGAGCGCGGAAGACTTCCGTGTTTTTCTTGCAGCAAACATAGCCGCAGTACAGGCTACGATGCAAAATAACAATAACTCTGGATCTAGCAGTGGAACTAATTCCACAAGAAATCATGTAGGATGCTCCTACAAAGAATTCACTGCCTACAAACCTTTGGAATTTGATGGAACTGAAGGACCAATTGGATTGAAACGGTGGACCGAGAAAGTCGAATCGGTGTTTGCCATAAGTAAGTATACTGAAGAGGAGAAAGTTAAGTACGCTACGCATACCTTCACAGGTACTGCATTAACGTGGTGGAACACCTATCTTGAACATGTAGGACAAAATACTGCTTACGCACTACCGTGGTCGGCATTCAAGCAATTGATGAACGAGCAGTACCGTCCTAGAAACGAAGTCAATAAGCTCAAGGTAGAGCTTAGAGAGTTACGAACACACGGGTTCGACATTAACACATATGAACGATGATTCATAGAGTTGTGTCTATTATGTCCAGGAACGTTCGAAGATGAAGAAGAGAAGATCGATGCGTTTATAAAAGGGTTACCAGTAAGGATTCAAGAAGATGTTAGTTCACACGAGCCCGCTTCCATACAAAAGGCAAGTCGAATGGCTAATAAACTCATAAATCATATTGAGGGAAGAATTAAAGAGCATGCGGCTGAAGAAGCTAACACGAAACAACTCAAGTGAAAGTGGGAAGAAACCAGTGACAAGGGTCACCAATACAACAACAACAACAACAACAATTACAACCACAACCGCAACAACAATCGCAACAATAACCGCAATCCCAACAATAACTACAATAAACGTCCCAACAACAACAACAACAACAACTACAACAACCGTTCTAACAACAATAATAATCCCAACAACAACCTCAATAACAACAACAGCAACAAAAATAAAAAATGCCAAAGGTGTGAAGAGTACCACCAGAATGGGTTCTGTACGACATTTTGCACCAAGAGTAAAAGAACTGGCCATGGTGCAAAAAAGTGTGAGGTCTACGGACCAAATTTTAACAGAACTAAAGGAAAAAATAGTGGCGAAACAAGTAATGTCGCCTTTGTTTGTTATGGATGTGGAAAACCGGGCCACATTAGAAGTAATTGCCCGAATAAGGGGAATACTAATGGGCAGGGCCGCGGAAGAGTTTTCAATATTAATACGGCAGAAGCGCAGGAAGACCCGGAGCTTGTTACGGGTACGTTTCTTATTGATAATAAATCTGCTTATGTTTTATTTAATTCGGGTGCGAATAGAAGCTATATGAGTAGAGATTTTTGTGCTAAGTTAAGTTGCCCATTGACGCCTTTGGATAGTAAATTTTTACTCGAATTACTAAACGGTAAATTAATTTCAGCAGATAATATATGTCGGGATAGAGAAATTAATCTGGGGGATAAAACATTTAAAATTGATTTAATACAGTCGAGTTAGGGAGTTTTGATGTAATAATTGGTATGAACTGGTTAAAAAAGATGACAGCATAGGTCGTTTGTTACAAAAATGCGATTCGCATTATGCGTGAAAAGGGAAAATCTTTAATGGTGTATGGAGAAAAAAACAACGCGAACTTAAATCTTATTAGTAGTTTGAAGGCGCAAAAACTAATAAGAAAAGGTTGTTACGTCATTCTAGCACACATCGAGGAAGTTAAACCTGAAGAAAAGAACATCAGTGATGTTCCCGTCGCAAAAGAATTTTCCGATGTATTTCCAAAAGAATTATCGGGATTACCCCCACATCGATCTGTTGAATTTCAAATAGACATTGTACCAGGAGCTGCACCAATAGCTCGTGCTCCATACAGACTCGCACCTAGCGAAATGAAAGAATTACAAAGTTAGTTACAGGAACTTTTAGAGCGTGGTTTCATTCGACCAAGTACATCACCATGGGGAGCTCCTGTTCTGTTTGTCAAGAAGAAAGATGGTACATTCAGGTTGTGTATCAACTACCGAGAGTTGAACAAACTTACCATCAAGAATCGTTACCCATTACAGAGAATTGACGACTTATTTGATCAACTACAAGGCTCGTCGGTTTATTCGAAGATCGATTTACGTTCTGGATATCTCCAAATGCGGGTGAAGGAGGATGATATTCCAAAGACTGCTTTTAGGACGCGTTACGGTCATTACGAGTTTATGGTTATGCCGTTTGGGTTGACTAACGCACCAGCTGTCTTCATGGACCTCATGAACCAAGTGTGTGGACTATACCTTGACAAGTTTGTCATTGTTTTCATCGATGACATACTTATTTACTCAAAGAATGACCAAGAGCATGAAGAACATTTGAGAAAAGTGCTAGAGTTGTTAAGAAAAGAAAAAATGTACGCTAAGTTTTCAAAGTTTGCATTTTGGTTGGAAGAAGTTCAATTCCTCAGTCATATAGTGAACAAAGAAGGTATTCAAGTGGATCCAGCAAAGATTGAAACCGTTAAAAAGTGGGAAACCCTGAAAACTCCGAAACACATACGCCAATTTTTAGGACTGGCTGGTTATTACAGGAGATTCATCCAAGATTTTTCTAAAATAGCAAAACCCTTGACTGCATTAATAAAAAGGGAGGAAATTTTAATGGAAGGATGAACAAGAAAAAGCGTTTCAGTTGTTGAAGAAAAAGTTAACTACGGAACCTATATTATCATTACCTGAAGGGAATGATGATTTTGTGATATATTGTGACGCCTCAAAGCATGGTCTCGGTTGTGTATTAATGCAACGAACGAAAGTAATTGCTTATGCGTCTAGACAATTGAAGATTCATGAGCAGAATTATATGACGCATGATTTGGAATTAGGCGCGGTTGTTTTTGCATTAAAGACTTGGAGGCACTACTTATATGGGGTCAAAAGTATTATATATACCGACCACAAAAGTCTTCAACAAATATTTAATCAGAAACAACTGAACATGAGGCAGCGCAGATGGATTGAATTGTTGAATGATTACGAATTTGAGATTCATTACCACCCGGGGAAGGCAAATGTGGTAGCCGACGCCTTGAGCAGAAAGGACAGAGAACCTATTCGAGTAAAAGCTATGAATATAATGATTCACACTAACCTTACTACTCATATAAAGGAGGCGCAACAAGGAGTTTTAAAAGAGGGAAACTTAAGGGTTGAAATACCTAAAGGATCGGAGAAGCATCTTAATATTTGAGAAGACGTAACCCGGTATAGGGCTGAAAGAATTTGGGTACCAAAATTTGGAGATATGAGAGAAATGGTACTTAGAGAAGCTCATAAAACCAGATACTCAATACATCCTGGAACGGGAAAGATGTACAAGGATCTTAAGAAACATTTTTGGTGGCCAGGTATGAAAGCCGATGTTGTTAAATATGTAGGAGAATGTTTGACGTGTTCTAAGGTCAAAGCTGAGCATTAGAAACCATCAGGTCTACTTCAACAACCCGAAATCCTGGAATAGAAATGAGAAAACATTACCATGGATTTCATCACTAAATTGCCAAGGACTGCAAGTGGTTTTGATACTATTTGGGTAATAATTGATCGTCTCACCAAATCAGCACATTTCCTGCCAATAAGAGAAGATGACAAGACAGAGAAGTTAGCACGACTGTATTTAAAGGAAGTCATCTCCAGACATGGAATACCAATCTCTATTATCTCTGATAGGGATGGCAGATTTATTTCAAGATTCTGGCAGACATTACAGCAAGCATTAGGAACTCGTCTAGACATGAGTACTTCCTATCATCCACAAACCGATGGGCAGAGAAAAAGGACGATACAAACGCTTGAAGACATGCTACGAGCATGTGTTATTGATTTCGGAAACAGTTGGGATCGACATCTACCGTTAGCAGAATTTTCCTACAACAACAGCTACTATTCAAGCATTGAGATGGCGCCGTTTGAATCACTTTATGGTAGAAAGTGCAGGTCTCCGATTTGTTGGAGTGAAGTGGGGGATAGACAGATTACGGGTCCGGAGATAATATAAGAAACTACCGAGAAGATCATCCAAATTCAACAACGGTTGAAAACCGCCCAAAGTCGACAAAAGAGCTACGCCGACATTAAAAGAAAAGATATAGAATTTGAAATTGGAGAGATGGTCATGCTTAAGGTTGCACCTTGGAAAGGTGTTGTTCGATTTGGTAAACGAGGGAAATTAAATCCAATGTATATAGGACCATTCAAGATTATTGATCGTGTCGGACCAGTTGCTTACCGACTTGAATTACCACAACAACTCGTGGCTGTACATAACACTTTCCACGTCTTAAATTTGAAGAAATGTTTTGCTAAAGAAGATCTCACTATTCCGTTAGACGAAATCCAAATCAACGAAAAACTTCAATTCATCGAAGAACCCGTCGAAATAATGGATCGTGAGGTTAAAAGACTTAAGCAAAACAAGATACCAATTGTTAAAGTTCGATGGAATGCTAGTAGAGGACCCGAGTTCATCTGGGAATGAGAAGATCAGATGAAGAAGAAATCACCGCACTTATTTTCAGAAGATACGTCAACACCTCCAACTGTTTAAAATTTCGGGACGAAATTTATTTAACGGGTAGGTACTGTAGTGACCTGAACTTTTCCATGTTTATATATATTAAATGAAATTGTTATTTACATGATTAAGTGTTTTCAACATTTTAAGCAATCAAACTTGTTAAGACTTGATTAAGTGAATTCGATTTCATATAGACAATTGACCACCCAAGTTGACCGGTGATTCACGAACGTTAAAACTTGTAAAAACTATATGATGTTATATATATGGATATATATATATAGTTAAAATGGTATTATGATAAGTAAACATATCATTAAGTATATTAACAATGAACTACATATGTAAAAACAAGACTACTAACTTCAGGATTTCGAAACGAGGCATATATGTAACGATTATCGTTGTAACGACATTTAATTGTATATATATCATATTAAGATATATTAATACATCGTAATATCATGATAATGTAATAATTTAACATCTCATTTGATATAATAAACAATGGGTTAACAACACTTAACATGATCGTTAACCTAAAGGCTTCAAAACAACATTTACATGTAACAACTAACGATGATTTAACGACTCAGTTAAAATGTATATACATGTAGTGTTTTAATATGTATTCATACACTTTTGAAAGACTTCAAGACACTTATCAAAATACTTCTACTTAACAAAAATGCTTACAATTACATCCTCGTTCAGTTTCATCAACAATTCTACTCGTATGCACCCGTATTCGTACTCGTACAATACACAACTTTTAGATGTATGTACTATTGGTATATACACTCCAATGATCTGCTCTTAGTAGACCAAGTGAGTCACCTAACACATGTGGGAACCATCATTTGGCAACTAGCATGAAATATCTCATAAAATTACAAAAATATTAGTAATCATTCATGACTTATTTACATGTAAACAAAATTACACATCCTTTATATATAATCCATATACCAACGACCAAAAACACCTACAAACACTTTTATTCTTCAATTTTCTTCATCTAATTGATCTCTCTCAAGTTCAATCTTCAAGTTCTAAGTGTTCTTCGTAAATTCTATAAGTTCTAGTTTCATAAAATCAAGAATACTTCCAAGTTTGCTAGCTTACTTCCAATCTTGTAAAGTGATCATCCAACCTCAAGAAATCTTTCTTATTTACAGTAATATATCTTTCTAATACAAGGTAATACTCATATTCAAACTTTGATTCAATTTCTATAACTATAACAATCTTATTTCGAGTGGAAATCTTACTTGAACTTGTTTTCGTGTCATAATTCTGCTTCAAGAACTTTCAAGCCATCCAAGGATCCTTTGAAGCTAGATATATTTTTCTCATTTCCAGTAGGTTTATCCACAAAACCTGAGGTAGTAATGATGTTCATAACATCATTCGATTCATATTTATAAAACTACCTTATTCGAAGGTTTAAACTTGAAATCACTAGAACATAGTTTAGTTAATTCTAAACTTGTTCGCAAACAAAAGTTAATCCTTCTAACTTGACTTTTAAAATCAACTAAACACATGTTCTATATCTATATGATATGCTAACTTAATGATTTAAAACCGAAAAACATGAAAAACACCGTAAAACTGGATATACGCCGTCGTAGTAACACCGCGGGCTGTTTTGGGTTAGTTAATTAAAAACTATGATAAACTTTGATTTAAAAGTTGTTCTTCTGGAAAAATGATTCTTCTTAAGAACATGAAACTATATCCAAAAATCATGGTTAAACTCAAAGTGAAAGTATGTTTTTCAAAATAGTCATCAAGACGTCGTTCTTTCGACTGAAATGACTACCTATTACAAAAATGACTTGTAACTTCTATTTTCGACTATAAACCTATACTTTTTCTATTTATATTCATAAAATAGAGTTCAATATGAAACCATAGCAAATTTATTCACTCAAAACGGATTTAAAACGAAGAAGTTATGGGTAAAACAAGATTGGATATTTTTTTGATTGTTGTAGCTACGGGAAATATTGTAACAAATCTATTTTAATCATATCTTAGCTAACTTATATTGTATTATACATGTATTCTAATATATTATGTAATCTTGGGATACCATAGACACGTATGCAAATGTTTTGACATATCATATCGACCCATATATATATATTATTTAGAACAACCATAGACACTCTATATGCAGTAATGTTGGAGTTAGCTATACAGGGTTTAGGTTAATTCCAAAAATATATATACTTTGTGTTGTGATCTAGCCTGAGATGTGTATACACTGGGTCGTGGATTGGGTCAAGATAATATATATCAATTTATTTCTGTACATCTAACTATGGACAACTAGTTGTAGGTTACTAACGAGGACAGCTGACTTAATAAACTTAAAACAATAAAACGTATTAAAAATGTTGTAAATATATTTTGAACATACTTTGATATATATGTACATATTTGTTATAGGTTCGTGAATCGACCAGTGGCCAAGTCTTACTTCCCGACGAAGTAAAAAGCTTTGAAAGTGAGTTATAGTCCCACTTTTAAAATCTAATATTTTGGGATGAGAATACATGCAATTTTATAAATGTTTTACGAAATAGACACAAGTAAATGAAACTACATTATATGGGTGAATGATCGAAGCCGAATATGCCCCTTTTTAGCTAGGTAGCCTAAGAATTTGGGAACAGACCCTCAAATTGACGCGAATCCTAAAGATAGATCTATCGGGCCCAACAAGCCCCATTCTGGAATTTGGAATGCTTTAATACTTGGATTTTATCATGTCCGATGGGTGTCCCAGAATGATGGGGATATTCTATATGCATCTTGTTTATGTCGGTTACCAGGTGTTCACCATATGAATGATTTTTATCTCTATGTATGGGATGTATATTGAAATATGAAATCTTGTGGTCTATTACTATGATTTGATAATATATAGGTTAAACCTATAACTCACCAACATTTTTATTGACGTTTTAAGCATGTTTATTCTTAGGTGATTATTAAGAGCTTCCGTTGTTGCATACTAAAATAAGGACAAGATTTAGAGTCCATTCTTGTATGATATTATGTAAAAACTGTATTCAAGAAACTTATTTTTGATGTAATATATTCTTATTGTAAACCATTATGTAATGGTTGTGTGTAAACGGTATATTTTAGATTATCATTATTTGATAATCTACGTAATGCTTTTTAAACCTTTATTGATAAAATAAAGGTTATGGTTGTTTTAAAAATGAATGTAGTCTTTGAAAAACGTCTCATATAGAGGTCAAAACCTCGCAACGAAATCAATTAATATGGAACGTTTATAATCAATATGAACGGGACATTTCAACAACCTCAATAACAACAACGGTAACAAAAACTAAAATCAGCGATGACATAGGTGTGAAGAAAATCACCCGGGGTTTTGCACGACATTTTGCAACGGGTGTAAAAGAAATGGTCATAGCTCGACAAAGTGTGAGTTTTACGGACCAAGGTTTTACAGAACTAAAGGAACAAATAGTGTCAGAACAAGTAATGCCAGAACGAATAGTGCCGGAGCAAGTAATACCAACGCTGTTTGTTATAAATGTGGAAAACCAGGCCACATTATTAGAAATTGCCTGAAACAAGGGAATACTAATGGGCAGGGCCGCGGAAGAGTTTTCAATATTAATGCGGCAGAAGCACAGGAAGACCCGGAGCTTGTTATGGGTACGTTTCTTGTTGACGATAAATCTGCTTATGTTTTATTTGATTCGGGTGCGGATAGAAGCTATATGAGTAGAGATTTTTGTGCTAAATTAAGTTGCCCATTGACGCCTTTGGATAGTAAATTTTTACTCGAATTAGCAAACGGTAAATTAATTTTAGCAGATAATATATGTCGGGATAGAGAAATTAAACTGGGGGATGAAACGTTTAAAATTGATTTAATACCAGTTGAGTTAGGGAGTTTTGATGTAATAATTGGCATAGACTGGTTGAAAAAGGTGAGAGCAGAGGTCAATTGTTACAAAAATGCGATTCGCATTGTGCGTAAAAAAGGAAAACCTTTAATGGTGTACGGAGAAAAGAATAACGAGAAATTAAATCTCATTAGTATTATGAAGGCGCAAAAACTAATAAGAAAAGGTTGTTACGTCATTCTAGCACACATCGAGGAAGTTAAACCTAAAGAAAAGAACATCAGTGATGTTCCCGTCGCAAAAGAATTTCCCGATGTATTTCCGAAAGAATTACTGGGATTACCCCCACATCGATCCGTTGAATTTCAAATAGACCTTGTACCAAGAGCTGCACCAATAGCTCATGCTACATACAGACTCGCACCCAGTGAAATGAAAGAATTACAAAGTCAGTTACAGGAACTTTTAGAGCGTGGTTTCATTCGACCAAGCACATCACCGTGGGGAGCTCCTGTTTTGTTTGTCAAGAAGCAGGATGGTACATTTAGGTTGTGTATCGACTACCGAGAGTTGAACAAACTTACCATCAAGAACTGCTACCCACTATCGAGAATCGACAACTTATTTGATCAACTACAAGGCTCGTCGATTTATTTGAAGATTGATTTACATTCTGGGTATCATCAAATGCGGGTGAAGGAGGATGATATTCCAAAGACTGCTTTTAGGACGCGTTACGGTCATTATGAGTTTATGGTTATGCCGTTTGGGATGACTAACGCACCAGCTGTGTTCATGGACCTCATGAACCGAGTGTGTGGACCATACCTTGACAAGTTTATCATTGTTTTTATCGATGACATACTTATTTACTTAAAGAATGACCAAGAGCACGAAGAACATTTGAGAAAAGTGCTAGAGTTGTTAAGGAAAGAAAAACTGTACGCTAAGTTTTCAAAGTGTGCATTTTGGTTGGAAGAAGTTCAATTCCTCGGTCATATAGTGAACAAAGAAGGTATTCAGGTGGATCCAGCAAAGATTGAAACCGTTGAAAAGTGGAAAACCCCGAAAACTCCGAAACATATACGCCAATTTTTAGGACTAGCTGGTTACTACAGAAGATTCAACCAAGATTTTTTAAAATTGCGAAACCCTTGACTGTATTAACGCATAAAGGGAAGAAATTTGAATGGAAAGATGAACAAGAGAAAGCGTTTCAATTGTTGAAGAAAAAGTTAACTACGACACCTATATTGTCATTACCTGAAGCGAATGATGATTTTGTGATATATTGTGACTGTGAAGACCCGTCCTAATCCATCCGGACGAAGTCCATATCGATTATAAACCATTCACAACAGTTGATTACATCGCGAGATACTTGACCTCTATATGATACATTTTACAAACATTGCATTCGTTTTTGAAAAGACAAACTTTCATTACATCGAAAGTTGACAGGCATGCATACCATTTCATAATATATCCAACTATAATTGACTTGATAATAATCTTGATGAACTCGACGACTCGAATGCAACGTCTTTTGAAATATGCCATGAATGACTCCAAGTAATATCTATAAAATGAGCAAATACACAGCGGAAGATTTCTTTCGTACCTGAGAATAAACATGCTTTAAAGTGTCAACCAAAAGGTTGGTGAGTTCATTAGTTTAACTTAAACAATCGTTTCCATCATTTTAATAGACCACAAGATTTCAGATTTCCATTTCTCATAAACATACGTCCCATGCATAGAGACAAAAATATCATTCATATGGATTGAACACCTGGTAACCGACATTAACAATATTCATATATAAGAATATCCCCATCATTCCGGGATCCTCCTTCGGACATGATATAAATTTCGAAGTACTAAAACATCCGGTACTTTGGATGGGGCTTGTTGGGCCCGATAGATCTATCTTTAGGATTCGCGTCAATTAGGGTGTCTGTTCCCTAATTCTTAGATTACCAGACTTAATAAAAAGGGGCATATTCGACTTCGATAATCCAACCATAGAATGTAGTTTCACGTACTTGTGTCAATTTCGTAAAACAGTTATAAAAGTTGCGCATGTATTCTCAGCCCAAAAATATAAAGGGTAAAAAGGCAAATGAAACTCACGATACTGTATTTTGTAGTAAAAATACATATGACGTCATTGAACAATGCAGGGTTGGCCTCGGATTCACGAACCTATATCAATTGTGTATATATTAATACGTATAATGTAAGTTACAAAATTTCATTTATTAATATGTATTATTTATATATTATAGTTTTGTAGAATTTATTCTAACCTTTATTTTAAAACGTATACTTATATTATATTTTAAGTTATATTTTATATATATATATCGATTTTATGTATATATATCTATAATGATTTACGTTTATATAAATAGTGACATTAATATATTTATATACATATATTTGTGGTTAGTATTGTATTTATGAAATTTTATTAGTTTGTTATGTGAATTATTAATACAATCCTAGTATATACCATAAGTATATATATAGTGTACAAAAGATTTATTTGTTAAAATAATAATTTAGATAATAATGATTTACTAATAATAATAATAATAATTTTATTAATAATGATAATACTAATAGCAAAAAAAAATGAAAATGATAACTGTTAATGATACTAATAATAATAACTCTAAAATAATATTAATACTAATACCATACTTATGTTAATAATAAGGGTTCTAATATTTATAAAATGATAAATGATAATCATAATAATACTAGTAAATATTAATGATGATACTGATAAATATGATATTATTAATTGTAAATGTACTGATGATACTATTATTTATAAACCGGTACAAATTCTAATATTGATGATAATAATATATTTTTATTTCCTTCATAATAATAATAATGATAATCATAATCCTAATGATGATAAAATACTAAAATGATAAGTTTATTACTAATAATAATATTATTAATACCTATCATAATAATAATAGTAATGTCTATAATACTTTTAAATATGATAACAAGTATGATACTAATAATAACAATAACAATAACAATCAAAACAATCACAATAATAATAATAATACTAATAATAATTAATATATAATAACAATAATAAAATTAGAAAAGAAAACTACCTCACATGAAAAGAGTTTCAAAAAAAAAAAAGAAACTACCGTCCTCTGGACTCGATCTCGTGACCACATGCTCACACGCAAACACTCTCGACCATCCCACCAATTCTGATTCTCTGTACTAATATCGAATTTAAATTTTATATATAAACTGTTTTTCTTCTATTCCTCTTCTTCTCCACAAGTCTCACGGATTCAACAAAACATCAATAACCAAAAAAAAAAAATCAGGGTTCCTTTTAAAGCTTCAAAACATTACAGAAAAAAAATAATTTGGGTTCTAAAATAAAAAAAAAAAAAACACTAAAGGCCTACTGCAGCGTCGGTTCTTGGAACAAAACAAAAAAAATTGATTTCGTAATAGATAACATTATAGATAATGTTTATAACACGAAATAGTTTTCTAAACATGTATAAAAACTACTGGAATCGTCAATTTGATCAGAAACATATACACGAACGCGAATTTGTCTCAAGAACAATTGTTGACTTTTTTTAAACTAAACTTTGACTTCAAAATTCAAGATCGATATAAAGATTTGAGAGTTGAGATTTTGCAGATAGATTCAAAGAAAGATTTCTAACCTTTCTGCATTTTTAGATTTTGAAACTTTATTCGAAATTGAATTAAGAGAAAAAAAAATTGGAGCGTGCAGAGAAGAAGAAAAAAAAAAATATCGCTGTGCTCTTTAATCCCATTGGATTTCCTTTTTATTTGATTTGCAATTATACATAATCATTTTGTAATAATAGAGATCGGTTGATAAAAAATGGAGAAAATGTCAACACAGGTTCACGAGTTTGGAGCAGGAAAGAAACAAAAAAAAAATAATAATAATAGAGATAAAGGATACAGAGGTCAAGCGTATAATATAGATCCCTACTGTTTTTTTTAATTAATAATAATAATATATAATAACAATACTATTAATATCTAATAATATTAATAAAATTAATAATAATGATAAATATAATATTAATGATAATAATAATTGTAAAAATGATAATAATAATAATAATAATAATAATAATAATAATAATAATAATAATAATAATACCATACTAATTATGATAATATTAATATTTTATCGATAATAATAATATTAGTAATAATAATCTAATTTATACATCCAATTTCATCTTTATATGATATAAAGTGATATTATGAATACAAATATTGATATTTGACGATACAAATAACATTACTACAACAACTATATTTGTATTTAAATTTAATTTATTAATATCATCTATTATTATGTAATATTTAATAATTATGTAATATGTATTGTAACATATACTGAATATTATATATTTATGCATTTTAATATAAATATATTATAATATTTATTTACATACTAATTATATTATACTTATGTATGTAATTATGAAAAATATAAATGTTTTATATATGTAAGTATTATATATATATTTATTAAAATAGTACATTATTTCATCATAGATATATTATAAATTTCTACATATACATAATATAATAATTATGTATAAAATCATATATATATAGTTATATTTATGTATATATGTATACTACCATATATATAAAATCATGTTTTAAATGTTGAGTAGATGATTAATTATGTATATTAAACAATTAACTACAAAGTATAACATTGTACATTTAATATTTTGATAACGTTGGTAAAATATGTTTGAATCATTTATATACAATATACTATATATATTCAAAATGAAAATCTTTAGTTATTAAATGTTATCTATTATAATAACAAAATTACTTAATAGTTCATTAATACTAATATAATTAGTTTTATATATAATTATTTATATTTACATTCTTAGTTACAATTAAAGGTTCGTGAATCGTCGGAAATAGTTAAAGGTCAAATGTTATCATGAAATAGTTCAAACATAATGAGACTCGGTTTAATAGACTTTGCTTATCGAGTCGAATCATATAAGATTATGTTTAAATTTGGTCGGAAATTCCCGGGTCATCACAGTACCTACCCGTTAAAGAAATTTCGTCCCGAAATTTGAGTGAGGTCGTCATAGCTAACAATAAATATGTTTTCCTGACGAATATGAGTTGATAACTTGAGTTTTATCATCATTGAGTAATATGGATAAAAATAATTCAATTATTCGAAGAGTGCGAATGAAGCTATTCACAAAAGGATGAAATGAGAAACAAAGATTTGTTTTTAACTTTTGACGTAGTCAGGTTTGAATTTAGAAAATAAGGCGCGTCTTAACTTTTGACATTGCCTTGGTTGAATTCCGGAATTTAAGGGATTTAAAGAAAATCTTGAAGATCTATAAAATCTGATTCTTCGGGATTTATGGAAATTAAGATCTCTTTAATTAAATACGGTGATCTGCCCCGATTACTACGTCTGATATTTCCAGTATAAATTAAGCTCTTCCTTTCCATTATTCTCACCATTCTTATACTTTCTTTCTTAGTTCATACATCCAAAAGATTCTGAAAATGATTAATCCAGTTCTGATCCTTGTCCTCATCCTTACTATCGCAACAATCATTCTCCTTTTCCAACTTCCACCAGAGGAATCTGCTTTCTTCTACTTCGCCCTCGGGATTATAATGTTTTTAATTCTCCCGTGTCTTTATGTTGCGATAAACATTGATATACACGGTTTGTAATTTATGTGTTGTTATCGGACTTTATATTCTCCCTTATATTTCAAAGCTCTATGCTTTTGTTTTCTCTTCCCGACTTCAAGTCAAGCGAATAATGGTCCAGAATTTATAGATATAGAGTTTCGAATGATTATAATGTTCTAAGCATGAAGGAACGTGATAGCACGATTTGATTTTCAAATTTATCAACATCACGGAAGATAGAACCATCAAGAATACATTTTCTTGATTTGTTACGGAGTTAAGTAGGATGAAAGAGTTATGTAACATGGCACATGATGACGTTATGATCTGTGAATCATCACGTTTCATTTAGAAACTCAGCATGACTTACTGTAATATAATCACGTTGATCAAGTGTCATTATATTATACTAACTCATGCATCAGTTCCCATCATTACTACAATAACATTCATATTTTAAGCTTGAAAATTTACAGAATATAGAAACTAACAGTTTCTATATGATGTAATACTGATAGCACGAAAAGATTAATGATTTCAGATAAGAATAGTTATAAAAATATCTCCAGAAATATGGAGGATATTTATAATGAAAGGTACGATAATATCTCAGAATATCTAAGATCAGAGGATGATAGAAACTATTGTCTGCAAGGGTTTAGAGTAAGGAGCAAGTTATTCACTATAGACTTTAGCAGACATTGAATTATTTGGATTCTTTGAAGTCAAACTTATTCTTTGTGATTTATCCACGGCTTTCTTCATAGTTTCGCATAATCTGCTTTTCGGTACTATATTTTCTATTGAATGTTTCCAATACATTGATACACAGGAAGCACGAAGAGGTATATAATTTCGGACGAGAATATTTATGAAAATATCCTCAGAAATATCAAAGATATTGATGATGATATTTTGGAATTTCTAAGTTCGACGGTTGATGGAGAAAGATTTTCCGCAAGATTTTAACATGACTTCGGAGCAAGATATTCTCTAAAGATTTCAACGGATCCAGAATTACCTGAATCCTTTGAATATAGGATTTGGTCCTTGTATTTGTCCTTGGTCTCCTTCATGGGTAACTCAATCTGTTTTTCAATACCCAATTTTCTATCGAGCGTTCCTAACACTCCTTTCTTTATCATCAAACTTTTGTCCGTTTAGACCATCTACCATTTTTCTGTTTCCTCTGCATTTAATGCTATGATATCTGAATCATCGGTTATTAATCCGAGGTGGTTTCAGGAGAATTGTGTTTTTAGATGATTAAACGCTGATGGTAATATGATGGAATATGAAAGGTTACCTGGTAACAATAAAAGAGCACGCGTATATATAAACGTTATAATAAGGTTGTTTCGTACGAAAAGTCGAAGTTGACTTGTTGGAGTTGTGACAAAATTGGCTAATTTTGAAAAGGGATCGCAAAGTTGTTTTTGTTAATAAATGCCAAAGGATCTGACGCGGCTACGTGTTGAACTTTTACTCAATTGCCGAGAGTTTCTCAGGTGCATAACTATATGCATAAATCTTTCCTTCCGTAGATGAAGTGCGGTTGATTCATCCTATCGATTGAGGTGTTTTCAAGAATCATGAAAGGTTTGAACGCAGAATGTAATCGTGAAGATACAAATGAGGTTTAAGACGAAATCAAGTGGCAAACTTGAAGAATTGTCTAGTTTCATATGTTATATTCAATATTTTAATTCATTTTAATTGTCCAATGTTATTAGTCCACAGTCGATAGTCCACAGTTGACAGTGCAATCATTCATATATAGTTTAATATATAATATTTGAATTAATTAATACGTATCGTGACCCGTGTACATGTCTCAGACTCGATCACAACTCAAAGTATATATATTATTATAGAATCAACCTCAACCATGTATAGAGAACTCGATCATTACTGCATATAGAGTGTCTATGGTGATTCCAAATAATATATATAGATGTGTCGATATGATATGTCAAAACCTTGTATACGTGTCCCGATATTTAAAGTGCGTAAAATAAATAACAGAAATTAAATGACGATAAATAAAGTGCGTAAAGTAAATAACAGAAATTAAATGACAATAAATAAAATTGCGAGAATATAAATTGCGATAAAATAAATTGCGATAAATAAATTGCGATAAATAAAATGTAATACGGAATTAACAGTTAGCTAGGAACAGTTAGCTTGGATTTTGTTAGCGTGGTTTCTTAATAAAATTTAATATTGTTAATTAGTCTGTTTCTAATCAATTTTTATTGTGTCCATTATTTCTTCATTATGCCACTTGTTGGATTCTGATAGGTCAAAATTCAAATATGAAATTGAATTTGAATGAAAATAGTTATTCTTTGGTGAACGTATAAGTATCCCGGTGGTTGTAAATAGGATAGTGAATAACTGTTGAATCAGATTCGAAGAATATACAGTGTAACTTATTAATGTGAAATTTAAATATTCCTCGGGTATTACCTACCCGTTAAAATATTTTTATTATTAACAGTTTGTACAAAAGAATTTTTAATTACAATCTTTATGAAAACATATATACATATATATTTTCTTCAGATGTAATCATGAATTTAATGAGTTAACATGATATTAAACTCATTTAGTTTTCAGTTGGAACTAGAATAAATAATCTCTAAAACATTAGAGATTACATAATCACCATGTCGAACGAAGATAACTGATGTAGAATGTCATGTAGAATGATGATTATACTCGAGGTATAGATTGAGATGTTGAGGCATGTGATATTGAAATTTGGGTTGTTGGTGGTACCGTTGGTGCCGGTGATTTGGATGAAGCTGGTACGTTTTGCACCATATTTTCCAAGACTACAACTTATGCGCGAAGTTCGTTAACTTCTTCTATTACACCGGGATGATTGTCGGTTCGGACGAGCGGATGAATGAGGTTTAGAATCTGAGATAGTATATGATCGTGATGAGATACTTTGGAAATGAGAGAGAAAATGGTGTCTCGAACAGGTTCGCCGGTAAACGTTTTAGGTCCATTGTCAAGAGGTGAATTTGGTTAGTGGAAATGATCGCCTTCTTCGCGTTTCCATTGATTAAGTCGACTACGAACCCATCTCCAATTCATTCAGAATAGATGATGGCTAATTGATTGATTCATTCCGGTTACTCTGCTTTCGGAGCTCGAGTGGAAATCCATATCGAAATAGCTGTCGTAATAACTATCGAAATAGCTATCGAAATCAGATGGACTCGAACTGGTTGAGGGATTCATCTCGTACGATCAGATGAAGGATTTTCGATAAGAAATAGATTATAGGATGTAGATTAGTACCCTGCAATACATAATTTACATATGCATATATAATACTAAAATCCCATAAGCTACGGAGGAATCTACGGAAGCTGTCAGGCAAAGGTAACAATAACAGATACGCTAAGATATGAATTTAACTATACACTGTCTATGCAATAAAGGCAGTAAGACGTGTCTTAGACTTTAAGGATGGTAAGCAAATAATTTTTCGACACTAAATGATAAGCAAAACTTTTGACATGCAAACACGGTCGAAGTCCAGACTCATTAATGCATTCTAACGACTATCAGTTAGACTCACTAATGCAAGACCTGGTTCGCTAAGACCACCGCTCTGATACCAACTGTGAAGACCCGTCCTAATCCATCCGGACGAAGTCCATATCGATTATAAACCATTCACAACAGTTGATTACATCGCGAGATACTTGACCTCTATATGATACATTTTACAAACATTGCATTCGTTTTTGAAAAGACAAACTTTCATTACATCGAAAGTTGACAGGCATGCATACCATTTCATAATATATCCAACTATAATTGACTTGATAATAATCTTGATGAACTCGACGACTCGAATGCAACGTCTTTTGAAATATGCCATGAATGACTCCAAGTAATATCTATAAAATGAGCAAATACACAGCGGAAGATTTCTTTCGTACCTGAGAATAAACATGCTTTAAAGTGTCAACCAAAAGGTTGGTGAGTTCATTAGTTTAACTTAAACAATCGTTTCCATCATTTTAATAGACCACAAGATTTCAGATTTCCATTTCTCATAAACATACGTCCCATGCATAGAGACAAAAATATCATTCATATGGATTGAACACCTGGTAACCGACATTAACAATATTCATATATAAGAATATCCCCATCATTCCGGGATCCTCCTTCGGACATGATATAAATTTCGAAGTACTAAAACATCCGGTACTTTGGATGGGGCTTGTTGGGCCCGATAGATCTATCTTTAGGATTCGCGTCAATTAGGGTGTCTGTTCCCTAATTCTTAGATTACCAGACTTAATAAAAAGGGGCATATTCGACTTCGATAATCCAACCATAGAATGTAGTTTCACGTACTTGTGTCAATTTCGTAAAACAGTTATAAAAGTTGCGCATGTATTCTCAGCCCAAAAATATAAAGGGTAAAAAGGCAAATGAAACTCACGATACTGTATTTTGTAGTAAAAATACATATGACGTCATTGAACAATGCAGGGTTGGCCTCGGATTCACGAACCTATATCAATTGTGTATATATTAATACGTATAATGTAAGTTACAAAATTTCATTTATTAATATGTATTATTTATATATTATAGTTTTGTAGAATTTATTCTAACCTTTATTTTAAAACGTATACTTATATTATATTTTAAGTTATATTTTATATATATATATCGATTTTATGTATATATATCTATAATGATTTACGTTTATATAAATAGTGACATTAATATATTTATATACATATATTTGTGGTTAGTATTGTATTTATGAAATTTTATTAGTTTGTTATGTGAATTATTAATACAATCCTAGTATATACCATAAGTATATATATAGTGTACAAAAGATTTATTTGTTAAAATAATAATTTAGATAATAATGATTTACTAATAATAATAATAATAATTTTATTAATAATGATAATACTAATAGCAAAAAAAAATGAAAATGATAACTGTTAATGATACTAATAATAATAATCTCTAAAATAATATTAATACTAATACCATACTTATGTTAATAATAAGGGTTCTAATATTTATAAAATGATAAATGATAATCATAATAATACTAGTAAATATTAATGATGATACTGATAAATATGATATTATTAATTGTAAATGTACTGATGATACTATTATTTATAAACCGGTACAAATTCTAATATTGATGATAATAATATATTTTTATTTCCTTCATAATAATAATAATGATAATCATAATCCTAATGATGATAAAATACTAAAATGATAAGTTTATTACTAATAATAATATTATTAATACCTATCATAATAATAATAGTAATGTCTATAATACTTTTAAATATGATAACAAGTATGATACTAATAATAACAATAACAATAACAATCAAAACAATCACAATAATAATAATAATACTAATAATAATTAATATATAATAACAATAATAAAATTAGAAAAGAAAACTACCTCACATGAAAAGAGTTTCAAAAAAAAAAAAAGAAACTACCGTCCTCTGGACTCGATCTCGTGACCACATGCTCACACGCAAACACTCTCGACCATCCCACCAATTCTGATTCTCTGTACTAATATCGAATTTAAATTTTATATATAAACTGTTTTTCTTCTATTCCTCTTCTTCTCCACAAGTCTCACGGATTCAACAAAACATCAATAACCAAAAAAAAAAAATCAGGGTTCCTTTTAAAGCTTCAAAACATTACAGAAAAAAAATAATTTGGGTTCTAAAATAAAAAAAAAAAAAACACTAAAGGCCTACTGCAGCGTCGGTTCTTGGAACAAAACAAAAAAAATTGATTTCGTAATAGATAACATTATAGATAATGTTTATAACACGAAATAGTTTTCTAAACATGTATAAAAACTACTGGAATCGTCAATTTGATCAGAAACATATACACGAACGCGAATTTGTCTCAAGAACAATTGTTGACTTTTTTTAAACTAAACTTTGACTTCAAAATTCAAGATCGATATAAAGATTTGAGAGTTGAGATTTTGCAGATAGATTCAAAGAAAGATTTCTAACCTTTCTGCATTTTTAGATTTTGAAACTTTATTCGAAATTGAATTAAGAGAAAAAAAAATTGGAGCGTGCAGAGAAGAAGAAAAAAAAAAATATCGCTGTGCTCTTTAATCCCATTGGATTTCCTTTTTATTTGATTTGCAATTATACATAATCATTTTGTAATAATAGAGATCGGTTGATAAAAAATGGAGAAAATGTCAACACAGGTTCACGAGTTTGGAGCAGGAAAGAAACAAAAAAAAAATAATAATAATAGAGATAAAGGATACAGAGGTCAAGCGTATAATATAGATCCCTACTGTTTTTTTTAATTAATAATAATAATATATAATAACAATACTATTAATATCTAATAATATTAATAAAATTAATAATAATGATAAATATAATATTAATGATAATAATAATTGTAAAAATGATAATAATAATAATAATAATAATAATAATAATAATAATAATAATAATAATAATAATACCATACTAATTATGATAATATTAATATTTTATCGATAATAATAATATTAGTAATAATAATCTAATTTATACATCCAATTTCATCTTTATATGATATAAAGTGATATTATGAATACAAATATTGATATTTGACGATACAAATAACATTACTACAACAACTATATTTGTATTTAAATTTAATTTATTAATATCATCTATTATTATGTAATATTTAATAATTATGTAATATGTATTGTAACATATACTGAATATTATATATTTATGCATTTTAATATAAATATATTATAATATTTATTTACATACTAATTATATTATACTTATGTATGTAATTATGAAAAATATAAATGTTTTATATATGTAAGTATTATATATATATTTATTAAAATAGTACATTATTTCATCATAGATATATTATAAATTTCTACATATACATAATATAATAATTATGTATAAAATCATATATATATAGTTATATTTATGTATATATGTATACTACCATATATATAAAATCATGTTTTAAATGTTGAGTAGATGATTAATTATGTATATTAAACAATTAACTACAAAGTATAACATTGTACATTTAATATTTTGATAACGTTGGTAAAATATGTTTGAATCATTTATATACAATATACTATATATATTCAAAATGAAAATCTTTAGTTATTAAATGTTATCTATTATAATAACAAAATTACTTAATAGTTCATTAATACTAATATAATTAGTTTTATATATAATTATTTATATTTACATTCTTAGTTACAATTAAAGGTTCGTGAATCGTCGGAAATAGTTAAAGGTCAAATGTTATCATGAAATAGTTCAAACATAATGAGACTCGGTTTAATAGACTTTGCTTATCGAGTCGAATCATATAAGATTATGTTTAAATTTGGTCGGAAATTCCCGGGTCATCACAGTGACGCCTCAAATCAAGGTCTCGGTTGTATATTAATGCAACGAACGAAAGTAATTGCTTATGCATCTAGACAATTGAAGATTCATGAGCAGAATTATACGACGCATGATTTGGAATTAGGATCGGTTGTTTTTGCATTAAAGACTTGGAGGCACTACTTATATGAGGTCAAAAGTATTATATATACCGACCACAAAAGTCTTCATCACATATTTAATCAGAAACAACTGAACATGAGGCAGTGCAGGTGGATTGAATTGTTGAATGATTACGACTTTAAGATTCGTTACCACCCGGGGAAGGCAAATGTGGTAGCCGACGCCTTGAGCAGAAAGGATAGAGAACCCATTCGAGTAAAAGCTATGAATATAATGATTCGCACTAACCTTACTACTCAAATAAAGGAGGCGCAACAAGGAGTTTTAAAAGAGGGAAATTTAAAGGATGAAATACCCAAAGGATCGAAGAAGCATCTTAATATTCGGGAAGACGGAACCCGGTATAGGGCTGAAAGGATTTGGGTACCAAATTTTGGAGATATGAGAGAAATGGTACTTAGAGAAGCTCATTAAACCAGATACTCAATACATCCTGGAACGGGGAAGATGTACAAGGATCTCAAGAAATATTTTTGGTGGCCGGGTATGAAAGCCGATGTTGCTAAATACGTAGCAGAATGTTTGACGTGTTCTAAGGTCAAAGCGGAGCATCGGAAACTATCAGGTCTACTTCAACAACCCGAAATCCCGAAATGGAAATGGGAAAACATTACCATGGATTTCATCACTAAATTGCCAAAGACTGCAAGTGGTTTTGATACTATTTGGGTATTAGTTGATCGTCTCACCAAATCAGCACATTTCCTGCCAATAAGAGAAGATGATAAGATGGAGAAGTTAGCACGACTGTATTTGAAGGAAGTCGTCTCCAGACATGGAATACCAATCTCTATTATCTCTGATAGGGATGGCAGATTTATTTCAAGATTCTGGCAGACATTACAGCAAGCATTAGGAACTCGTCTAGACATGAGTACTACTTATCATCCACAAACTGATGGGCAGAGCAAAAGGACGATACAAACGCTTGAAGACATGCTACGAGCATGTGTTATTTATTTTGGAAACAGTTGGGATCAACACCTTCCGTTAGCAGAGCATTGAGATGGCGCCGTTTGAATCACTTTATGGTAGAAAGTGCAGGTCTCCAATTTGTTGGAGTGAAGTGGGGGATAGACAGATTACGAGTCCGGAGATAATACAAGAAACTACCGAGAAGATCATCCAAATCCAACAACGGTTGAAAACCGCCCAAAGTCGACAAAAGAGCTACACTGACATTAAAAGAAAAGATATAGAATTTGAAATTGGAGAGATGGTCATGCTTAAAGTTACACCTTGGAAAGGCGTTGTTCGATTTGGTAAACGAGTGAAATTAAATCCAAGGTATATTAGACCATTCAAGATTATTGATCGTGTCGGACCAGTAGCTTACCGACTTGAGTTACCTCAACAACTCGCGACTGTACATAACACTTTCCACGTCTCGAATTTGAAGAAATGTTTTGCTAAAGAAGATCTCACTATTCCGTTAGACGAAATCCAAATCAACTAAAAACTTCAATTCATCGAAGAACCCGTCAAAATAATGGATCGTGAGGTTAAAAGACTTAAGCAAAACAAGATACCAATTGTTAAGGTTCGATGGAATGCCCGTAGAGGACCCAAGTTCACTTGTGAACGAGAAGATCAGATGAAGAAGAAATACCCGCACTTATTTCCAGAAGATACGTCAACACCTCCAACTGCATAAAATTTCAGGACGCAATTTATTTAACGGGTAGGTACTGTAGTGACCCAATGTTTTCCATGTTTATATATATTAAATGAAATTGATATTTACATGATTAAGTGTTTCCAACATGTTAAGCAATCAAAGTTGTTAAGACTTGATTAATTGAAATAGGTTTTATATAGACATTTGACCACCCAAGTTGACCGGCGATTCACGAACGTTAAAACTTGTAAAAACTATATGATGACATATATATGTGTATATATATATATATATATATATATATATATATATATTGAGTTAACATGATATTACGAACGTTAAAACTTGTAAAAACTATATGATGACATATATATGGATATATAAATAGTTAACATGATATTATGATAAGTATGTACCTCATTAAGTATTTTAACAATGAGTTATATACATAAAAATGAGACTATTGAATTAAGAAACTCGAAAACGATATATATAACGATTATCGTTATAACAACGTCTTACTAATTACATATGAATAATTTTAAGATATTGATACACTATATATAAACATGATAAATGATAAGTAAACATATCATTAAGTATATTAACAATGAACTACATATGTAAAAACAAGACTACTAACTTAAGTATTTCGAAACGATACATATATGTAACGATTATCGTTGTAACGACATTTAAATGTATATATATCATATTAAGATATATTAACACATTATAATATCATGATAATGCAATAATTTAACATTTCATTAGACATAATAAACAATGAGTTAACAACATTTAACAAGATCGTTAACTTAAAGGTTTCAAAACAACATTTACATGTAACGACTAACGATGACTTAATGACTTCGTTAAAATGTATATACATGTAGTATATTTAAATGTATTTAAAAACTTTTGAAAGACTTCAAGACACTTATCAAAATACTTCTACTTAACAAAAATGCTTATAATTACATACTCGTTCATTTTCATCAACAATTCTACTCGTGTGCACCCGTATTCTTACTCGTACAATAACCAGCTTCTAAATGTATTTACTATTGGTATATACACTTCAATGATCAGATCTTAGCAGCCCTTGTGAGTCACCTAACTATGTGGGAACCATCATTTAACATCTAGCATGAAATATCTCACAAAATTACAAACTAATGGAGCCTATATGGAGACTACACATTCACGTAAATGAGGAGTACCATAAACACATTCACTTTGCAATTTTCTTGAATCAAACTACTCTCTCTCAAGTGTTATTCCATTGTTATAAGTGTTCTTCATCATCTTCATCAAAATCTAGCTCAATCTAGTTCATAAATCCATACATAAACCAAGTTATAAAACAACTACTCAAGAACACACCAACAACACTTCCAAGTTTGCTAGCTTACTTCCCTCTTGCAAATCCACTTTGAGTGATCATCCAACCTCAAGAAATATTTCTTATTTACAGTAATATATCTTTCCAATACAAGGTAATACTCATATTCAAACTTTGATTCAATTTCTAAAACTTTAACAATCTTATTTCGAGTGGAAATCTTACTTGAACTTGTTTTCAGGTCATGATTCTACTTCAAGAACTTTCAAGCCATTCAAGGATCCTTTGAAGCTAGATCTATTTTTTTCATTTCCAGTAGTTTTATCCACAAAACCTGAGGTAGTAATGATGTTCATAACATTATTCGATTCATATATATAAAACTACCTTATTCGAAGGTTTAAGCTTGTAATCACTATAACATAGTTTAGTTAATTCTAAACTTGTTCGCAAACAAAAGTTAATCCTTTTAACTTGACTTTTAAAATCAACTAAACACATGTTCTATATCTATATGATTTGCTAACTTAATGATTTAAAACCTGAAAACACGAAAAATACCGTAAAACCGGATATACGCCGTCATAGTAACACCGCGGGCTGTTTTGGGTTAGTTAATTAAAAACTATGATAAACTTTGATTTAAAAGTTGTTCTTCTGGGAAAATGATTTTTCTTATGAATATGAAACTATATCCAAAAATCATGGTTAAACTCAAAGTGAAAGTATGTTTTTCAAAATGGTCATCAAGACGTCGTTCTTTCGACTGAAATGACTACCTTTACAAAAAAATGACTTCTAATCTGTATTTCTAACTATAAACTTATACTTTTTCTGTTTAGATTCATTAACTTAAGTTTAATATGAAACCATAGCAACTTGAATCACTCAAAATGGATTTAAAATGAAGAAGTTATGGGTAAAACAAGATTGGATAATTTTGCTTGATGTAGCTACGTGAAAATTGGTAACAAATCTATATTAATCATATCCTAGCTAACTTATATTGTATCATACATGTATTCTAATATATTATGTAATCTTGGGATACCATAGACACGTATGCAAATATTTTGACATATCATATCGACCCATGTATATATATTATTTGGAACAACCATAGACACTCTATATGCAGTAATGATTGAGTTAGCTATACAGGGTTGAGGTTGATTCCAAAAATATATATACTTTGAGTTGTGATCTAGAATGAGACGTGTATACACTTGGTCGTGGATTGATTCAAGATAATATATATCGATTTATTTCTGTACATCTAACTGTGGACAACTAGTTGTAGGTTACTAACGAGGACAGCTGACTTAATAAACTTAAAACATTAAAACGTATTAAAAATGTTGTAAATATATTTTGAACATACTTTGATATATATGTACATATTTGTTATTGGTTCGTAAATCAACCAGTGGCCAAGTCTTACTTCCTGACGAAGTAAAAACATGTGAAAGTGAGTTATAGTCCCACTTTTAAAATCTAATATTTTGGGATGAGAATACATGCAATTTTATAAATGTTTTACGAAATAGACACAAGTAAATGAAACTACATTATATGGGTGAATGATCGAAGCCGAATATGCCCCTTTTTGCTTGGTAGCCTAAGAATTAGTAAACTGATCTACTAATTGACGCGAATCCTAACTAACGAACCCCATCCAAAGTACCGGATGCTTTAGTACTTCGAATTCGTTTTTATCATGTCCGAAGGATTTCTCGAAATTATAGGGGATATTCTTATAAGCATCTTGTTAATGTCGGTTACCAGGTGTTCACCATATGAATGATTTTTATCTCTATGTATGGGATATATATTGAAATACAAAATCTTATGGTCTATTATTACGATTTGATAAATATATAGGTTAAACCTATAACTCACCAACATTTTTGTTGACGTTTAAAGCATGTTTATTCTCAGGTGATTATTAAGAGCTTCCGCTGTTGTATGCTAATATATGGACAAGATTTGGTGTCAGCATGCTTGTATAATATTGTTTAAAACTGCATTCGAGATTTATTTTGTTGTAACATATTAATATTGTAAACCAATATGTATTGGTAGTGTGTAAGTGTGATATTTTTAGATTATCATTTCTGGATAATCTAGGTGGTGTCTTTTTAACCTTGTCGATAAAATAACGGTTATGGTTTGTTTTAAAAACGAATGCAGTCTTTGAAAAACGTCTCATATAGAGGTCAAAACCTCACAAGGAAATCAATTAATATGGAACGTTTATAATCAATATGAATGGGACATTTTACTTTGTTCGTACGATGGTGATGTGTATACTTTTTGTTACGTATGAGTAACCGAATATGTTTTTAGGGTTTATGAGCTATGTATTTATAGGCTCACGAATTAGGGTTTCGATAGAATCTCTTCCCTAATTAAATGCAATCTCATCCTAACTAACTTTCGTTATTTAAGGAAAAGAATCCAAATTAATTATACCGTACATTCTTTTAGAATATACTGGACCCTTATGCAAGTATACGAAACTCACATCAGATGGTATAGGTGCATAGAGTACGACTATACCCGTGCCATATGCCTTACAATTTTCGGGTTTAAAGACGGGTTGGGTCGTTTCATTGGTTGATATTTAAAATCTGACAATTGTGTAAACTCAATTCTGGAGACCGTTGTGGTTTTGCGAGAGTAGGACTGGGTTGAATCTCACAGTCGTTAGTCGAGTATAGTTTGATCAACGAGAAAAGGTTGATGAGATTTGATCCAATCTTGTTAGTTAAGGTTTGTTGATTATCGATCGATATTCATAAGACTATATACTTTTTCACAATTCAGTTGATTTAATTGTCCCACAATCCACATTAAGGGGACTGAATCGAGTGAACACCTCATTTTATTATATTGTTTTATCGTCTTTATTTCTATTGCATGCACTTTTTTTTAAATTACAATTCCAACAACTCTCATTTTATCAGTTTAATAATTAGTAATTTAATTCTGAAATACATATCCCTTTGGAACGAACCACACTTGCTATTATCTACTACTACATGGTTAAGACGAGTTGCCTATATGTGTGATAGTTTTTAGTGGTTTGTTTAGTTTAAATTTAAAGACTGGTTTTCACATATCAACTTTTTGATGCCGCTACGGGAGAGTGGTGCTTATTAGAATCTTATTACTTTTTGTTACTGCATCCTTTTGTGAGAATTTATTTCCACGGAAGCTACTTGTTTATGTTTATGGTGTTTATATATATATATATATATATATATATATATATATATATATATATATATATATATATATATATATATATATATATATATATATATATATATATATATATATATATATTGTTTGTGGTGTGTCCTTAACAACTGGGTGGCAAGGTTTATGCGCCGTTTGCCAACAGAAAAACTCGTAGAGCTTAACCCCGAATCAGAGAGAATATTTCATAAGGAAAATAAGAAAAACAAGAATCAAAAGAAAAATCATAAAAAGACGGTAGAATCTAGTGGTAGTCAAGTGCAGAAGGAAACAAAGACGGGTTCTAGTGCAAACATGTGCGATCTTGAGGTTGTAAATTATGAAGAGGAAGAAGAGATGGCGGTTGATTCAGATGATCAACTAATGTGGACCACATGACAAACTGAACCTCTGGCTCCTTTACCTGCCATTCGAAGTCCCGAAATTACGGTCGTAAATTGGGAGGTTGAGCAGTTGTATGATGGGAGAACTAATAATAACCCAATCGAACACATGGAAAACTTTTATGACTTGTGTCAATAGGTACAAGAACCAAGGTATAACCTCCAATGCTTAAAAACTGAGAAACTTTCCCATACTCCATATCAGGTGCTGCTAATGTGTGGCTGAAATCTTTGCAACCCCATTCTATCACTACCTTTGCTTAATTGAGGGATAAGATCATTACAAGGTATTTTCTACCAGCTAAGGCTGGCAAAGTTACGAATGGAGATTCATTCTTCTGCTAAAAAACATGATGAATCACTTTATGAAGCATGAGAACCATTGAAGAGAATGCTGAGAAATTGTCTGCAACACGGGTTACTTAAAGGGAAAATTGTTCAAAATTTCTACCGACGTGTTGATGAACATACTCGAGGTATTTTAGACTCCTCGGGAGGAGTATTCATGTATAAATCTGCTAATCAAGCTTACCGGTTCTTAAAGGATATGCATGTTCACACATTTGAATGGGCACTATTGAGAGACACTCTGGTAAAGAGAACTGTGGAAAGTGTTCATGAGGAGGATGTTAGTGGTGTTACTTTAACATCTTTGGCCAATTAGTTCAAAAAGTTTGGTAGGGATATTGAGAAGTTGAATACTATTGTTGTAGCTATGCATGTAGGTTGCGAGAATTGTAAGGTACCGTACCTTACAAAAGATTGTGATATTAATGATTGAGCCATGATGATGGAAGCTTAAGTAAGTTCTATGGGGTATGAAGGTGGTGGTTCGGGTGTTTATACTTTTCATGGTGGTAATGTGGGTTATCAAAACAGCCTGATTTCATTTGTATATCAAAGAAATGGTCCACCTGGTTATTATAAACGAAATCAATCACCACTAAATTTTCAACAACCCTTACCTCAAAATCAATTCACGCAACTGACAAAATGACAAATGGGAAAGAAGCCGAACATAGAAGAGATGTTGATGGGATTTATTAAGAGGTTGACGGATAATGAGGATTTGACGAAGCAGTAAATGACGAATCAACAAGTGTTAATTCAAACTTGAGAAAGATATGGGTCTTTGTCTAATTTTTTATCGAAAAGAGACTGGGTAGATTTTATTCTAATACGCAAGTAAATCCTATGAGAAAGTCGGTCCGTCGATGTAACAGCCTAGCTTTGAGCCTAGTAGTAATGACTTATTTACCCTTCTGTGCTAATATAGAGATTTTAAGAATTATGTGTTTTATAATTATTGTGTATGGGATAATGTGCGTTTTGTGACAAGGGTCTCAGAACATATTTCATTTTGTGAATTGGACTTAGAATGAATAAGTTATTAAAGATTTTGGGTTTCAGATAACTGGTAAATACCCGTGTGTTAGACAGAAGAGCTTACCTACATGTGAAAAAACCTAAAATGAGATATATATGTACTGTACGTTTCATTCAATTCCTTTTTTTAGCAACTAAAAACCTTATTCAAACCCTAAACATACTTATACTCTCTAAAATCTTGAAATCAAAAAGTGCAAACCAAAGATTGTGAATTTGTGAATCAGATAGTAGTGATTTCAAGGATCAAAACAAGGTAAGCTTCTTTGAATTTGGTAATTTCAAATGGGTTTTATGTGAGTTTTGGAAAAATAAGCTTTTTATGATTGATTCTTTCTTTGAATGTGTTTGTTATGTTTAATTAAGGATAGAAATAGATTATATATATGTTATATAGTGTTCTTGAGCCATTGGATTGATCAAAACAAGCAGAAATCGAGTTTTAGGTGTAAAAACCTCAAAAACAGCGAGCTGATGGTGTTTTTCAGCACCCACGCGAGAGACAGCTCAACCACACGGTTGAGTACACTTTTGAGGGATCAACCACGCGGTTGAGGGCTCAACCGTACGGTTGAGGGCTCAACCACGTTTGAGCAGTGGCCAGCTTTTGGTAAAATTGATAAGGGTGTAACTTTCAAACCGTAACTCCATTTTTGACAAATAAACTATCGTTGGAATCCTCTTGAGGTCTACTTTCCAATGATAAGTTTTTAAAACACTAAATTAAACTTTAGGTTGGGTGTAAAAAGCTCTAATTGCAGGTTTGCTGCTGTAGTTGCTCAACCGTCCGTTTGAGGCACTCACTCGTACGAGTGAAGTGTCCATTCGCACAAGTGAGACACTAAACCGTGTGAGTGAGTTTGATAATCACTAGTATAAGTGATAGATCAGTCATGCGAGTAAGGATACTCACCCGTATGAGTGAGCTAGTCAACCACACGAGTGAGACCTGATCCGTGTCAGTGACAGTGCTTATATGTTTGGTTCAAGTGCTGACCCATTAGATATGTTACCGTATTTATTTATTTAGATGTGTAACCTGATTGAAAAGTGTACTAACTAGAGGTATGATATTCTCAGGTGATAAACGGAAAGGTGAAGGCTCGGTGATATAAGACAACTGAGTACTTGTGCTTCCAAGTGAGCGGGATTATCTTTATGGATGTGATTATACAGCGACAAGTATAGTGATCCGTTCCATGCTCATAATTGGACTGTGTAATGAGTCTGTGACCAGTATTGTAACTATATGTGATTATGTGCGCACTAGTGAATGTCGATGGTGAATTCTGACGTAAGAGGTTAATGTTATTTACCTTGTGTATTTAGGGTGATAGTATCGGGTCCAAGTGTTACTGGTTAGTGGTATAGTATGAATGATGAGAGTGTCACATCTGGAAGACTATACCAGTGACTCAGTAGTGTGGACTATCGGTATATTCTAGCTTGATCAGTTATGGATTGCCGGTCCTCTTGTGTATGCCTTTAAGTGATCTAGTGACCATTCCCTTTAAGCTGTGCTTGATGCTTGTAGTGATGTCCACCTAGATATTTCCATTCACTTAGCATTATGCTAATTCCCCCATAGTGTTTTGCCCTGCAGGTATAGATTAGCAGCTTTTCGTGGGTTTTGCAAGGCAAGTGAAGAGGTTTGACACATTGTATAACTCTGATGTTTTGTAATAAACAATGTGATCAACTGGCTTGTATTAATAACGTAACACCTGTGATTTTGTGAAATCATATAAGTATGTACTAATATATGATATGTAAATTAATCAGTCTTCTGCTGTGAGTGTCTTTAAAAAAATGTGCATGTAAAAAGTACGGTGTTACAGTCGAACACCGCGCAAGTTAATTCTATTTCTACTTTCGAGGTGGGTAGTACAATTTTTCATACGCCCGAGGTTTGTTCAGTTTCATTGAGGCTGCTTAGTTATGTTTATGATGAGGAGGATGTCGATGAGGAGATAGAGATGGAAAATGTGACTATTAACGCTATGTTTACTTTTAGGGATGACGTTTCCATTAGGGAGATGAAGAAGGTGCAAACTCCAAGCCCACGAAGTACCACACAGTCTACCCCTAATTTGGAGGCGTATCGTATGCCTATTCCGTATCCACAATGTGTTGAGTCTGAGAAACCGAAGGAACCAATTGAAAAGGTTTCGAATAATACTAATGATATTTATGGAAATGTTCCTGATATTGCTCTATTTATATACGTTTTATCTCTCAATATCTCCCTCATTTCATTTGGTTTTGAGGATCATTGGGGCCGAAAGTTTTTTATTTGCGCTAAAGTGTCGGTTCAAGGCTAAAAACTTAATTTGGTGCAAAATTTACCAAATCTTAATCAAAAGAGGCAAAGAAAATGACAAATGCAGAATTCAACTCCAAAAGTGCCGCTCTTAATAGAAGAGCGCCGCTCCTAATGGTCAGAAGCACCGCACCTCAAAGAAAAGCGACGTTCTTGTATATGTTTTGGCATCATTTTTCACCAGTAGCCAAAAGCTGCTCCTAATAGCCAAAAGCGCCGTTCTTATTAGAAAAGTGCCGCACTTATCCATAAAGGCGGTGCTCTTGAAGAAAGCCAAAAGCGCCGCTCCTGAACCAAAAGCGGCGCTCCTGTCAATGTTCAGTCCATAAGTTTCAGCACTATAAAAGGAAAGAGATTTGGTCATTTCAAAGAGAGCTGCAATTCCAAGTCCGTTTTTCACTTATAAAACCCTAATTTCATCATTCATTGGAGTTTGAAGGTGAATTGAAGGAGGCAAGCTCAAGTTCCATCATAGTTTAGCTCTAGATCTTCTTCTCTTTCAATTTGGGTTGTAATCTCCACCTTTAATTCTCTAGTTTTTGAATTGATTACTTGTAATAGATTAATATGATATTTATTTGTATTTAAATGCTTATGATTAGTGTAATCTTAGCCTTGTTTGGCTAATTTGATTGTGTTTGCCTATCTATGAATCTCTAATGCAAAGATTTGCTCTATATCAATTGAATGAAGTTGTTTGAATGAAATATATGAGCAAGTGTTAATGTGGTAGCTATGAGGTCCATTGCTATGCATTGTTTTAGGCTTTACTTTGATTACATAGATTGTGTAGCTCTCTTAGTGATTTAAAAAGTGAATCAATTTGTGCTTCAACACTTCAAGTGATCTAGAAAACTAAATTAGGAATCTCAAGTGATTGTGTTCTTAGTTTAGGTTGGTTTTCAATTGGCCTTTAGTCAACATAGTGGTGTTCGATTATCTTAAGTGATTTTGATAGTTGAAGGGTTTTAAGTGATTTCAACCCAAACATAATCTAAATAACCGCTCATACTTAACTTGATCTTAGGATACAATGCTTATGTGAGTTTGCAAAGTGTAATATGATTAAGGTTTTGTAGTAATGCTAAACATTTAATAGTTAATCAACTAATGCGATAGCAAATTGGGTAAAACAGGGCAATCCAAGCATAGAGAGGATTAGGTAAGTGAACGCTACTTTGTTAATTGATTTAGTCCTTAATACTTAGTTACTTGTTACTTGTTACTAGTTTTAATTGTTAAGTTTAAGTTTGTTTACTTGTTCACATTTCAGTTGTTAATTAAAATCAATCAAGACCCCCCAATTAAACAAACCCTAGGACAATTAATACTGTCAATTATTCTGCTTACACCGCTCTCTTGGGATGAACTTGTACTTACATAAAAAGTGCTATAATAATCGGGTTCTAAGTGCTCGTTAGTTGTGTGTGCTTATTTGTAGTGTTTGAATCTTGTATAAATTTGAGGGTAATTGATGTATTGTTCCACACGTGTCAGTTCCTTTGGTTGATTGTTCCACCAATTGGAGCCGATAATTGGAAGATTGAGGGAAACTTTTTCACAATGATCAAAGATATGCTTTTTCATGGTTTGATAGAGGATAATCCGTTTGAACACATTCAAAAATTTAACGACATTTTTGATATCTATAAGAACAAACATGTGAGCGATGATGCTTTCAAGTTAATGGCATTCCCTTTTACACTTTAAGGAGATGTGAAATCTTGGTTAAGGAATTTACCACCCGATTCGATCAGAACTTTTCAAGATTTAACCGATGTGTTTATCAAGCACTTCTTTCCGCCATCAAAGATGGAACGACTTAGGATGGAAATTAATGGATTCACTCAACGGGGTGATGAGACTTTGTATGATGTATGGGTACGTTTCAAGAAGATGCTAAGAGCTTGCCAGCCACATGGTTTGATCAAAAAGGAGAACATCAACACATTCTACCAGCGTACTAATGCTTTGACTATGCAATATCTTGATTCATCTTCGGGTGGAGTGTTTATGTATAAATCGCCAAATGCGGCCGAAACTTTGCTAGAGTACATCTCGGTTAATACATACGAATGGGAACCTTCACCTCGAGATTTACCAAGGAAAAGTGTAGCACAAGTAGAGTCACACTTGCAAGCTTAAATAATCAATTTCAAATATATGGGAAAGAGTTGAAAAAGCTACAACAATCGATCGTCGCGATGCAAGTAGGTTGTCAAAGGTGCGAAGGGCCACATCTCACCAAGAATTGTCCCCAAATTAGTCAATGCAACCATATTGATCTAGATGACATTCCCATGAATTCGGAGGCTCATGTCAACTACGTGAGTAATCAAAACTATCAACGGAGTGGAACATCAAACCAAGGCTACTACAATCCTAAACAAAAGCAAGTCTCGTTCAACAATCAAACCAATACACCACCCAGATTTACAAACCAAAACCAACACCGAAACCAAAGTTACAACAACAACTATAACCAAAACCAAAACAACAACTTCCAATACCAAAACCAACAACCTTATAACAACCAATTCAATTCAAATTATCAAAACAACCAAGGTTATAGTCAACCACAAAATAACCAAGGTTACAATCAACAACCTCAACAAAACACTCAACAATCCCAACCTTCGAAGAGCCTAGAAGAGATGATGCAAAATTGTATCAAGAAGGTGGAATCAACCGAAGCTTTTCTAAAAAAAGAGAATGAGTTCTTGAAGCAACAAATACGAAACCAACAAGCTTCATTTCAAAATCTTGAGAGCACCATTGGAAGACTTTCAAATCAAGTTGTCAAAAGACCACAAGGAACTTTACCTTCAAACACTCAAGTTAACCCAAACAACAACAACCCGAAACAACCAACACTCCCAACAACGCCAAAAAAACCAAAACCATAACAACACGAGAGTTATTCCTATCGAGAGCAACACTACCAATCAAAACAACAACCAAGCGAGTTCATCAAATCCCAATAATAATTATGCTCAAGTGAACTCGATTGCTTCAACCAAAGAGGATCAACCCGAATACCCTCATGTTTTCATGTTCGATGTTGAAGAGGACGAGTTTGATTTGAATGAAGCATTGGAAATCGATACAATGGATTTTGGGGTATACAAATTTTCGGATGATTAGGAAGATGCAAAGTTCATTCCCTATCAAGTTAAAAGTGTAATGTCCATGGAGGCTACCGAGTCAACATGCAAGGAATTAGAGGGTGATTTTGAGCGAATCAAATTTGGAAAAGTAGAAAAGGTCTTAAATGCAAAGGAGCAGAGGAACGAGGTCGAGATTTTTGCTAAATCAACCAAGTAGAAAAATGAGACACCGGTCTCACATCCTCAACCATTGCCTCCTACACATCCAAAGGATGTGGATTGTAAGTCAACTCTAACCGATAACGAAAACATTTATGTTAAACTCCCCTTGGCGGAGGTGCTTGAGAATATGCCCAATTATGGGAAATTTTTGAAGACACTCATGGCCAAAAATGGAGATGTTGAGCAAGCATCCACCACTTTCTTGAAAAAGGAGTGTGATGGGATTTTAAAGACCTATAACATACCACCAAAAATGGGTGATCCCGACCTTTCCTTATCCCATGTAATGTGAACGGGTCAGAGATGTTTACATCTTTAGCCGACTCGGGGGCAAGCATTAACTTCATGCCCTACTCCATTTATAAAAGGTTAGGCTTAGGTGACCTTTCACCCACTACAATGGGAGTTAAATTAATTGATCAATCCATTAGCTCTAGTGTGGGGATCGCCAATGACCTAATAGTGAAAGTAGGGGACATGGAATTTCCAATTGATTTTGTAATTGTCGATATCAAGGAAGACCCGGTTGTGCCCCTTTTTTGGGAAGGCCATTCTTGGTAACCGAGGGTTCTTTCTTTGACTTTAGAACCGAAAAATTGATGCTTAGAGATAAGGATAAATGCATGAGCATACGGAACAAATATGTTAAAACATCATCAACACCCTTGACCACACCACAAATTGTTGCTAGTGTGCAATGCATCACAAGCACAAAACAAGTTGGCTCGTCAACTAAATGTGGTGGGGATTGACCAAAGGAACCCCAAGTAAGCCCAAAGATCAAATTGATGTTATTGATAAGTCCATAAGGAAATTGTATGGGCGGGTACATCGGGATTCCTCCAAAAAGGATGAACATTTGAGAAAATGCCTAGTTTCAAACTTGTCAACACATGAAAAAGTCAAACTCAAGGAGTTGATTAATGAAGCTAAAGTAACAAACGATTGGTTAGTGTTAATACTAGTTAATGGTCGTCATGTAAATTTTTCCCTTAGTTCAATGGGATGGGAGGTTTACTACCCCGGTATTAGTTGAAATTTCAAGAGGATGGGAGTCGGGTGATAGACTCGTTAAAAACTTTCCACAATCGTGTACATAACTTATTTTAGTTGCATTGCATTTAGAATTGTATAATATTCCTTTTGTTAGTTGCATTTGCATGTAGTTGCATTTCATGCATATGGCTAAAATGGAAAATACTAAAAATAGCTTGTGAATGGATCAAAATTGACATAAAACTGAAAATTCTTCATTTAGGTACAAAAGCGGCGCTTTTGCTCATAAAAAAAATGGCGCTCCTATTTCTAAAAGCGACGCTTTTTCTTGTGTTTTGGGACCAAAGATGGATAGTAGGAAAGAGTGACGCTTTTGTCTCAAAAAGCGACGCTTTTGTAATTCAGGAACGGCGCTTTTGTACCAAAAGCGGCGATCCTGGACCTGTGTACTTAAACTTGTTGCACAACCAAACGCTTTACTTTTTCACCCACAACTCATCTTTTCTCTCTAATAGCGGCGCTTCTAAACCCTAATCGACCCTAATCACTATCAGAATTAAAATTTCTTCAATTTTCTTTCATATCTTCAATCATTAACATGGGAAAAGTAAGAATCCATCACTTACATTCAATCTTTAGCATGATTCTTGTGATTTTTGCTAATTTTCTCTTTATGCTTGATTTGTTGATTATGCTTGATTAATGATGTTAATGGTCAAATTATTGATGAATCTAGGTTACATTAATGTTTATTAACATGATTTGCATGATTATTTACATCGATTTTGACTTTGAAATTCTAGGGTTCATCCCAATTTGGGGGTTTTTGATTTCGAGCCAAATTGGAGTGATAATTGATGTTATTGATGCTTAATTGATAGGTTACCATGATTATCTTGCTTTGAAACCATCTTTCATGCTTATATGAATTGAAATTGCAAATTAGGGTTCATAAGTTTAAGGTTTGACTTGGTTTGACCAATTCGAGCATGTGATTAGTGATGTTGTACTTGTTTGCAGCCTATGAATGTTATAACATGAAGAATTGGAATAATTTGATGAATGCTCTTTGTCTTAGCCAAATTTTGAATGAATTAGACTTTAACTAGGATTGACTTTTTGCAATTGGGTCATGTTAACCATGTTTGACTGAGTGAAGCTTAATGGTTTGTGACAACCCGTAAATTTCCGGCAAAATTTAAACAAAAATCTTTATATGATTTCATTTAACCTCGACTAATTCCGACGATTCACGAACAATTATTTGTAAATAATTACGCATTAATTTGATATATTAATATTATTATTATTAATATCCTTTTTAAACAAGATATCAATAATTAATATCTTTATTATTAGTATTGTTATTATGAATAAAAAAAATATTGACAAATATTCTTAGAAAAGTAGTAAATCAATTTGTTTATTTTAAAAAAAATATTAAAAAAAATCCTTAAAATAAATGATTTTTTTTAATAAAATAAATAAATAAATTACTTTTTAATTAAAAATTATAATGGAAAACTACTTTTATTATTTTATTTTGTGCATTATCCCATGACCTAACATTTAATACTTTTGAATTTTAAAATCCCATTAAAAATTAAAATATTTCTTTTTTCTTTTAATTATTTTATTCCTTTTACCTAATTTTTTCAAGTATAAATACCCCTCATTTCTCATTCAAACTCACACCAAAATTTCTCTCATTCTCTCTTTGAAGAATTACTACTAGTAAGTATTCTTTTCTTACTTTTTACTTTTTACTTTTTACTTTTTACTTTTTACTATTTACTTCTGTTTATTATATTTTTACCGAAACATGTAAATAATGTTATAAATTATATGCAATTAAATTTAAAATAAATAACATGTTATAATTAGTAATATATGTTACTAAAAATTATAAAAGTATTTTTATGAATTAATATATAGGAGTTATAATTAAAATCGAATTAATGAATATATATGTATATACGCACCTAACGTGAAGGTTATAATTAAAGATAGCGTACAAAGACTACAAACATCACTGCTACTTGTGGCCTAGGGTGATCCTTGTTACCATTATGGGACGCTTGTGGATATCGAATGCCAAGATTTAGATTCTGGTCAAGAGATCCTGGGTCGCTCAGTAACAATAGATCATTCAAGTGACTTGCATGTTAGCGACGAAGTTTGGACGAGATTGTACAACATCTTTGTTAAGATTTATAACCCGAACATTCTTAAACAAGAAGCTTACTATAAGTCAAAGTTTTTCATAAATAGTAGGTTTCCAAAAATAGAAACTTTTGAGAAATAGGAACTTTTCTCGAAAACCGTTACTGTCAATATAGTTGCTATATTAATAAACATACTTTATGTCAAGTTAGACATTAACTAATCAAACGTTATACCTCAAGGTTGATATCCAGATCAATTACTTGCTTTACTTTCCTTCTTGCGTGGAATACTTCAACTACTATTTAATGTAAGTTTCATATGATCCCTTTTACTCTTTACATTTTTGGGCTGAAAATACATGCGCAACTTTTATAACTTTTTTACACGTATCAACTATTAAACTGTGATATGTTGGGCTATGACCAGCAAGTCCCCAACCGACAAGTATAAACGATAACTTGTTACGGGGCAAACTTGAAAGTCTACTCTAAATACAAGTATCAACTATTAAACTGTGATATGTTGGGCTATGACAAGCAAGTCCCCAACCGACAAGTATAAACGATAACTTGTTACGGGGTAAACTTGAAAGTCTAGTCTAAATATCAGTACCAACTATTAAACTATGCTATACCCGACTATGTTCGACTAAGTCCCTACAGTGATATTTTTAATTGCTGTGGCATTCTTAATTATTGGGGATAGGCCTATCGGGAGTAACGTGCCCGATACATTTGACTAAGTCTTTGTATTACTTGATAATGAAATTAAACGATAAGGACAGAACAACTTGTCACGGGGCAAACAACGTTTAGTCTAAATATCACGCACTGGCATAACTTTTTGATCCTGCGGGAGATCAACTTGACTGGATCTGAGTGATCTACTTATGAAAACAAATCTTGTGGTCTAACACTATTACCGAAATTATTATTTATGACAAACCTATGAACTCACTCAACCTCGTGTTGACTTTTTAAGCATGTTTATTCTCAGGTACTTAAATATTGTTTTCGCTGTATATCTACTGCTTTGATGATGATTGCTTGCTATGCTTGGAGTCTTCATTACATATCATATCAATTAAAGATATATTTATCTTCCGCTGCAAAACTCAACAAAACGTCTCATGTAGAGTCGTTCTCGTTTATACAACTGTGATTTGATATAATTAGTCACAAATACCCCAGGCCCTATTTGGGGGTGTGACAGATTGGTATCAGAGCTGGTTTAACTGCGTCCAAAGCAACGACCGGTTAACGTTCCCAACATTCGGGTTCGGTTAACGGCAACGACTTTGGCTAAGTTAGTCGTAGAGGGGTTCTCACAGTGTTACATGTACCGAAGCATTGGCTCTTACTCCTTGCGATCCTTTTATGGTTGGCCAAATAACAGCGGTGACGCGGGCTGTAAAATCAGAGTCTGAGGTACGCTCAGTGGTCACAAGGCGGTTAGCCGACACGGCACTGTTTGGGAATAAATCCCCAATCTGTTGTCACAGATTGGTATCAGAGCAGGTTGTTGTAGAGAACCAGGATTGCATTTTATGTGTGCCTTATACAATTAGGTACCTTAGCAATGTAGGACTACAACTTTCCTTGACCATAGTGCCTTTAATTGTTGCCTTTAATTATTAAATGCTACACTATACCTTAGAAACTATGCTTATTAAATTCTTTAATATTTCTTAGAATGCCGAGCTAATCTAAGAACTCTGCTAATTCCCCTAAGTATTATCCAATTACGCCACCGCATCTAAATGCGACACTATGATTTCTGAAATTCTTGACATTCCTAAGTCATCTATCATGGTTTATGTATTACATATGTATTACATGAAATATTATCCATGAATTTTGAAACTCCTATATTTGTTACTATTCATACTCAAATGTATATAACTCCCTGTTATATCACGTACCTATATGCCTTATGCCTTTATGCATCAGTTTGTGAACCGAAAAATGTCATTGGGTTATCACAGTATACGAATTGAAAGTCTTTAATCGAAAGATTATTAGGTTACATACTTATCATATTATGATGTCGACACGCCATACTGCCACTATTGGAGTATAGACAAATCATATCTTATCATATCTTATCATATCTATCCCAATATACTTTGTCTAATAGATTTCCTAAATTTCCTCCGTAAATTACGAAAATCTTTTTATAAATACGTATTCAAGGAGACGAATATATCATTCAGTATTCAATACCCATTTCATATCAAACCCTATTCCAAACACATAATATGAACTTCTCGAACTCTTCAAGCTCCAACGGCAGCGTAACCAGAACAAACGAACTAATCAGCCATCATCTTTTCTGGATGAATTGGGGATGGGTTCGTAGCCGACTCAATCAATGGAGATAAGAAGAAGGTGATCCCTTCCACCAACAAAATTCACCTCTTGGCGAAGAACCTGAAGCACTTACCGGCGAACCAGTTCGGAACACCATTTTCTCTCTTCTTTCCAGGGTATCCCGTCACGAATATATAATATCGAAGATTCTAGATCTTATTCACCCCTTTATTCCAACCGCCAATCATCCCGGAAGAGTAGAAGAAGTCAACGAGCTTCGCGCTCGAGTGGTGGCTCTGGAGAATACGCTGCGATATCTACAAGCATCAGCAGCACCAGCAGCATGACCAGTACCATCAGTACCATCAACATCACCACCAACAGCATCAGCTTCACCAACAACAACATCCGCATCCCATGCCTCAACATCACACTCAGTACCTCAAACATCAACATCATACTCCCATAGATACCAAGGAATATTAGTAATAATGAGTTAAGATGTATTGACTCATTCTTCGTGAAGTATTATATATGTATACCTTATATATATATGATTTGGAACAATAATAAATCTTGTCGTACTAAGCAATTACGTGTGAATCTCAACTAACATGTACTACTTGGTTAATTCATATCACTAATATGCTATGATGTACACCCTTCGTTAATGACTTAACAATTGTTAATCACTGCTTCAACACAATAAACTCCATTTCATAATAAATCAAGTGTAACGATGAATGTATTGATTCATAACTTCATTAGAGAAATATTTCGCGACAATTATGAAATCTCTAAGGTTTTGGAGATTATTTATTCTCGTTTCAACCGTAACTCATTTTATTATACTAACTCATTAAATCCATGATTACATCTGAAGGAAAATATATATGTATGTATATTTTCATAAAGACCGTAATTAAAACTCTTTTGTGTAAACTGTTAATTGTGAAAATATTTTAACGGGTAGGTAATACCCTAGAAATATTTATATCTCACATTAATATGTTACATTGTACATTCTTCAATTCTGATTCTCATGAATTGTATTCATTCATATTCTATGATGAATTATCATATCAAACCACCGAAATTATCATTCATTACTTTTAAAATCAATAACGCCTATTCGTTAACCATTAGATCCGTTGACGATTACAATCAGCATTTAATCATCTAAAAATAAAATTTCTTGAAACCATCTCAGATTGAAAACCAATGATTCAGATATGGTAGCATTAAATGCAGAGGAAACAGAAGAATTTTCCTCATCATTAGATCTTAGAAATTCTAAGATATCACTGTATCTTTCGTTATAAATATCCTCTATATTTCTGAAGATATTTTCATAACGATTCTTGACCGCAATTAACTGTCTCCTTGCGATATCTTTATCACATCATAAAGGAAACTGTTTTAGTTTCTATATTCTGTATAATTCAAGTTTAAATTATGAATGATTTGAAGTAGTGTTGGGAATTGAAGCATGAGTTAGTATAATATAATGATGTCAGGCCAACGTGATTATATTACAGTAAGTTATGCTAAATTTTTAATGGAAGATGATGATTCATAGACTTTATAATCATCATTTGCCATGTTACACGACTCTTACATTCTACCTAAATCTCTAAACATATCAAGAATATATTTTCTTGATAGTTCTATCTTTTCGGATATTTTGATAATTTGACAAATCAAATCATGCTATTACTTTTCCTTTTGCTTTGAATATTAAGATCATTCGAAACTTCATACCTACAAATTCTGGATTCATTACTCGCTTTACTTAGAGTCGAGAGGAGAATAAAAAGGTAAAGAGCTTCGACATATAAGGGAAAATATAAAGCCCGATAACGATACCGAAATTACAAACCGTGTATATCAATGCGTATAGCGACATAAAGGCACGGGAGAATTAAAAATACTATAATCCTAAGATAAAAGTAGAAGCAAACAAATTCCTCTGGTGGTAAATGAAAAAGAAGAATGACTGAAACAATAGTCAAAAAAATATCCAGGATAAGAACTGGATGGAGCATTTTCACAATCTTTGAAAGTGTGAATTGAGAAAGAAAGTATGAATTGAGAAGTGGTGAAGATAATGAAACGGAAGAAGCTAATTTATAGCAAAATTCTAGAGACGTCAATCGAGACAATTTCACCGCATTTAATCAAAGAAAATCTCAATTTCCGTAATTACCGGAGAATCAAATCTTATACAAATTATGAAGATTTTCTTTAAACCCTTGAATTCCGAAAATCAACTTTAACCGTATCAAAAATTAAGGCAAATATTTAATTTCCTCATAGCTTCGTTTATACTCTTTCTATAATCGAATCGTTTTATCCATATTATTTAATGTCGATAAAACTCTAATTTTCAACTCATATTCATCATTCTTGTTATAAACAATGACGATCTCTATCAAATTTCATGATTATGATTTTCATGAACTCCTCTCTATTTTGTCTACCCTAATATTGTGGCATAAACGCTCAAGGTTTAAATAAGCTCACTATTATTCATCACACATTTCATGTATATTGAAATGCTTGTATAACGTCATCATCTCTTTCTGAGGAAAACCTAATCAATGACACTCTTGTTAAATCCTTTAGATAACCTCCGCATTAATAATAAAATGCACTTCATAGAATTTATGGATCGTAAGATTTAAACGCTAGAAACAAAACAATATCCTATTAGTTGGAATTCACGAAAGGCCCCGAGCATACCCTGGAACGTGAAGACCAAATAAAACGAAAATATCGTCACCTGTTTACAAACATCGCCGACTGATGGCAACAACTAAATTTCGGGACGAAATTTCTATTAACAGGGGGATACTGTGACAACCCGTAAATTTCTGGCAAAATTTAAACAAAAATCTTTATATGATTTCATTTAACCTCGACTAATTCCGATGATTCACGAACAATTATTTGTAAATAATTACGCATTAATTTGATATATTAATATTATTATTATTAATATCCTTTTTAAACAAGATATCAATAATTAATATCTTTATTATCAGTATTGTTATTATGAATAAAAAAATATTGTCAAATATTCTTGGAAAAGTAGTAAATCAATTTGTTTATTTTAAAAAAAAATATTAAAAAAATCCTTAAAATAAATGAATTTTTAAATAAAATAAATAAATAAATTACTTTTTAATTAAAAATTATAATGGAAAACTACTTTTATTATTTTATTTTGTGCATTATCCCATGACATAACATTTAATACTTTTGAATTTTAAAATCCCATTAAAAATTAAAATATTTCTTTTTTCTTTTAATTATTTTATTCTTTTTACCTAATTTTTTCAAGTATAAATACCCCTCATTTCTCATTCAAACTCACATCAAAATTTCTCTCATTCTCTCTTTGAAGAATTACTACTAGTAAGTATTCTTTTCTTACTTTTTACTTTTTACTTTTTACTTTTTACTTTTTACTATTTACTTCAGTTTATTATATTTTTACCGAAACATGTAAATAATGTTATAAATTATATGCAATTAAAATTAAAATAAATAACATGTTATAATTAGTAATATATGTTACTAAAAATTATAAAAGTATTTTTATGAATTAATATATAGGAGTTATAATTAAAATCGAATTAATGAATATATATGTATATATGCACCTAACGTGAAGGTTATAATTAAAGATAGCGTACAAAGACTACAAACATCACCGCTACTTGTGGCCTAGGGTGATCCTTGTTACCATTATGGGACGCTTGTGGATCTCGAATGCCAAGATTTAGATTCTGGTCAAGAGATCCTGGGTCGCTCGGTAACAATAGATCATTCAAGTGACTTGCATGTTAGCGACGAAGTTTGGGCGAGATTGTACAACATCTTTGTTAAGAATTATAACCCGAACATTCTTAAACTAGAAGCTTACTATAAGTCGAAGTTTTTCATAAATAGTAGGTTTCCAAAAATAGAAACTTTTGAGAAATAGGAACTTTTCTCGAAAACCGTTACTGTCAATATAGTTGCTATATTAATAAACATACTTTATGTCAAGTTAGACATTAACTAATCAAACGTTATACCTCAAGGTTGATATCCAGATCAATTACTTGCTTTACTTTTCTTCTTGCGTGGAATACTTCAACTACTATTTAATGTGAGTTTCATATGATCCCTTTTACTCTTTACATTTTTTGGCGGAGAATACATGCGCAACTTTTATAACTTTTTTATACGTATCAACTATTAAACTGTGATATGTTGGGCTATGACCAGCAAGTCCCCAACCGACAAGTATAAACGATAACTTGTTACGGGGCAAACTTGAAAGTCTACTCTAAATACAAGTACCAACTATTAAACTGTGATATGTTAGGCTATGACAAGCAAGTCCCCAATCGACAAGTATAAACGATAACTTGTTACGAGGCAAACTTGAAAGTCTAGTCTAAATATCAGTACCAACTATTAAACAATGCTATACCCGACTATGTTCGACTAAGTCCCTACAGTGATATTTTTAATTGCTGCGGCATTCTTAATTATTGGGGATAGGCCTATCGGGAGTAACGACCCCGATACATTTGACTAAGTCTTTGTATTACTTGATAATGAAATTAAACGATAAGGACAGAACAACTTGTCAGGGGGCAAACAACGTTTAGTCTAAATATCACGCACTGGCATAACTTTTTAATCCTGTGGTAGATCAACTTGACTGGATCTGAGTGATCTACTTATGATAACAAATCTTGTGATCTAACACTATTACCGAAATTATTATTTATGACAAACCTATGAACTCACTCAACCTCGTGTTGACTTTTTAAGCATGTTTATTCTCAGGTACTTAAATATTGTTTCCGCTGTATATCTACTGCTTTGATGATGATTGCTTGCTATGCTTGGAGTCTTCATTACATATCATATCAATTAAAGACATATTTATCTTCCGCTGCAAAACTCAACAAAACGTCTCATGTAGAGTCGTTCTCGTTTATACAACTGTGATTTGATATAATTAGTCACAAATACCCCATGCCCTATTTGGGGGTGTGACATGGTTGATGATAATGCATGCTTAGCTTGTGATATTACATATGATTTGACATTTGCTTGCATGAGCTAAATGTTGCAACTTTTTGATGAATTTGATATTGTGCCATATGGTTTATCCTTGTTTGATTTCATACTTTATCATGCCTAATTGCAATTGTTTTTGTCATGCATGATATCTACTCGCATGATTTGCATGATGAAACTTGTTGTGAATTATTGGAATCAACTTGGTGATGATGATTGAACCTTGAATGCAAATTGTTTCTATGCTAACCTATACCACTCCACAATGTTTTTCTTGTTTGTCTTGTTTTGTAGACCAAGGATACCCAAAGAACACACAGTGCAATCGGAAGTGGAACGAAATGACAAAAGAAAATTGGAGTAAAGGGTAAGGGAAAGCGACAAGAACCACCTCAAGACAACATGGTGAAGAAGAAGATACGATGATCTCGGAGGATATACAAAGACTTTCAACGGACCCTTGGTTACAACAAACTTTAATGATTGATTGTTATAGACCGGGCCTCAAACTCAGGCTTAGGGATGAATTTTACCCGGGAAAGTACATTGATTGGTCACTCTTGGATGAAGCGGGTATGCGTGAGGAGTGTGAGAACCTGTTTAAGGCTGATTACAATGGTTTAAAACTTAGCCCTTGGATCCCACTTTTTAACTTAAATGAGCCTGTTTAAATTGTCCCCACCTTAGAGTTCACATCCACCTTAAGGGTCAACTTTAGGGTAGACTCAATTGATTGCCCAACTTACATGCATTTCTACCTTGCGAGAGAACCCCAAAGCATGAGCATGCTTCAATTCATTAAGGCTTTAGGGATCTACCACGAATTTAGGAACTGTACTGACATCCTTTGGACCTATCTTAGTGAGTGCGAAATCCCCTCCACCAACCATAAACAATTTGACTATCCCGGTGTTTGGCACCGAATTATCACCAGACCATTTAGCCCGAGCAAGACCGTGGCTAATACTTTGAGGACCATATAACTTCGGGTCATAGCCCTCTTTGTTGCTAATACGGTGAACTACCGTTATCATAGCAATGAAAAAATGTCCTATTTGGACATTTGGCTTACCGACCGAATTGACAACAAGGCCCATGTTCATATCCTACACATACTAGCCGATTATCTATATGATAAACATGGGAACAAGGGTAAAAAGGGAACGGTAGGTGGTGTTTTTGTGACCCGGATAGCTAGACAATTAGGGATTAATCTAGAGGGATGTAAGGCCAAAGCGATTGCTAAATTCAACTACGTGGATTATAAGGGGGTACGATTCTAAAGAGGGACCAAAACAAGGTATTGAGGAGATGGTTCGATACGAGGAATGTGAATGTGGAGGAGGAAAATGAAGAAGAAGAAGAAGAAGAGCGGGTTAGGAATGAATATGAAACAGGAAACGTTGGGTCTAGTAGTGGAGCACTAGGTTCTGGTAGTGATGTTCCGGGGGAGTATGACCCCTCTTGGTTTGTAGACCAATTTGCACAAATTAAATATTAATCATGGCAACCAAGAATATGAGGCACGTTACAACTTTTCGGGTCTCCGAGCAGTATCACAATGGCAAGTCCATTGTGATCAACTACACCGATTGGATCCTAACGTCCCATTGCCATTTTCCCCCATCTACAACCCATATGATCTTGAGCACCCATGGAGCCAACCCCTAATCAATTATGACCACAACAAAGCTTTGAAGAGAGCTCGCGAGTTTGAGCATTTCGAGAGGTTAAGACAACAACAACAAAATCAAGATACATGGGGTGCACCACCCAACTATGATGAGTATCCGAACTCGGACCAATCCGGGAGTTCCTACTATGGTGGTTATAATTGGTAACTCGATTTGTTGTGCGCTCATTCTTCTTATTGGTTGTTTGATTAAACTTATGATTGTTGATTTGTGGAACTTATTTTAAAACAAAATTGTGGGTGGATGGTTTGGGAATTCGAAACAATTTGGTAAGGATTTGTAGTTGCGTTTGAACTTTTAAACTTTATTTGTGCTTTGGTTGTTTGAATTTTGGTAGTTGATTCATTTCCAGAAGCCATGTAATTCCCGGATGAAAACAATGATGAATTTGCACTTGGTATGTAATAATTTGGCACTTATTATTACATAATGTTTATATTTATCTTGTGGTTATGAATGTGTTGTTGCTAATCGTTACTACCTTGTGCTTGTTTGCTTAGTATAGAGATTATCGTTTGTTTGTAAATATGATGATTGGGTTGTTTGATTGAGAAACTCATTATGTTGGTGGATGTTTGTATTACTTTGATGATGATATTGGAACGTTGTGATTTCATTGTGTGTGTACATACTTCCCCGAGTATTTCCCCACACATTTTGTACCTTGTGAGCAAACTTAAAATTGTAGAGAATGTCATGTGCATTTGGCTCCTTCTTTTGGCTCAACAAATGGTACAATAACATTCAAGCGACTTTGGTGACTACATATTTTCTGAATGGTGACAACAAAGATCATTTGATCTAATCCAGTTTTTATTTTCTCTTCTCTCATCTATTCTATTTTCAAAATGCCCCTCATTTTTACTTATTCTATCGTTTCAATGCAACGAGGGCATTGCATCAAACTAAATGTAGGGAGAGTTAAAATATCGAGCCATTTTAAACTTTTTCGGTTAAACTTGTCACATATACTTTTCAAAGATTAAAACTTGCAATGTTGATCAATTTTTAGAGCAAGTTTTTAACCATTACATTAATAAAAATCATAATCACTAAAATGGTTAAAACTTGAAAATTTTTGAAAAAGTAAAGTCTTTTCCTTGCTTTTGCATGGAAGTAAAGTCTTCCATGTGTTATTCCAAAAACCAAGTGTTTAAAGCGTTATGATTTAACACTTCTGGATGAGTCAAGTCCATCCATGATAAGGATTCAAGTCTCCCGAATGTCGTTTCACTTGGTGTGGGAGACTTACTAATCTACACCATTTTATATTGACATTGGTTGTCTCATCATTTCACGATGTTTCAATCGATGTATCATACCGTGGGAAGAGGAGCCACCGAGCTTCACCGTGTGCTATCTTCTTGATGAAGAGCAATGGCTCCGTGCTAGTGTTGCTAGACAACACATGCCATAGCCAAAAGCTATGGCACCCTTTGTGTTCGATCAATTATGGAAAGGTAGTTTCTACTTCCTATCTTTTCTCAAAATAAGCATAAAAGCTTGTTATGTGGGAAGTAGTCGAGTGAATAAAAGCTTTGAGCTTTGACACTCTCGAGAGAGTCGAGTCCTCCCAATGTTTCATTTTGGAAGTCAAGTCTTCCAAACTTGGAAATAAAGTCTTCCAAGTTTTATTGTGTTCCAAGCTTGGGAGTAAAGTCTCCCAAGTTAAGTTTTGTACCAAAAATGCCTAAGCTTGGAAGTAAATTCTTCCAATTATTGCGCAATGGACCCACTGCTAAATCATACACCTAAGTAGTTACTTTCTCATCGCTTCCGAACCGGGGAGTAGTTCACTTCGGTGATATACCGGGGAAGTAGTTACCCGTGCACCCGTCCCACCGTCGGGATGGCTTGTATGCACATCATCTTATGAGCACAAGATAGCTTTTGTCTCATCGCCTTCGATACAAGAAGGTAGTTCACTTCGGTGATATACCGGGGCAATAGTTATCCGTGTGATTGTCCCAAATCCGGGATGGCTTTGGAATGCACATAGCTTTAAACCAAAATTTCCAGAAAACTTGTCTGGTTTTGGTACTTGAATCGTTTTCCCTTTCTTAAAAATGAAAATGGTTTTATTTAAAAAGCCTTGTCTTTCCTAAGGCTTAAACGTTTTTCTTGGGTGATTCATGAAAATTGGTGCTCCATTTAACCAAAGTGAAGCTTGTGGGTAGTTTTTTTCAATTGAGGTTCGAAGATTGAGATGGTGGAGATGAAAACTCGTTGATTCTATGGTATGAAGAAGCTCCTAGAAAGGTTTGCACTAAAAAGCTCGAATCTTGGTATGTTTACTCTTAAAGTACACAACTTGTAGATATTTGAACCTTCCTAGGGAGCATATATATGTGTTTGTTTGCTTGATTGCTTGAAGAGATTGAGAAGACGTAGAGATCATTAGTTTAGGCTTGAATTATGGTCGATATTGAGGATATTTGAAGATCATTTGAAGCTTTGCAATGAGTTCTTGTTGATATTAGAGGAAGAATAGATGATGTATGCTAGGTCCTTAGCAAATGCAAGTATTTGGAGTTCATTCTAGCCATCAAAGTGCTCATCAATGGAGGTACCATTTATTGACCAACTATTGCACTTTGGCCTTGATCATTGAATGCTATTTTTCTCCAAGTCTTGTTTTGTTGATTTGCTTGCTTGAGGACAAGCAAGGTTCAAATGTAGGGGGTTTGATATTGCTCTATTTATACACGTTTTATCTCGCAATATCTCCCTCATTTCATTCGGTTTTGAGGATCATTGGGGCTGAAAGTTATTTATTTGCACTAAAGTTTTGGTTCAAGGCTAAAAACTTGATTTGGTGCAAAATTGACCAAATCTTAATCAAAAGAGGCAAAGAAAATGACAAGTGCAGAATTCAGCTCCAAAAGCGCCGCTCTTAATAGAAGAGCGCCGCTCCTAATGGTCTGAAGCGCCGCACCTCAAAGAAAAGCGATGTTCTTGTATATGTTTTGGCATCATTTTTCACTAGTAGCCAAAAGCGCCGCTCCTAATAGCCAAAAACACTGTTCTTATTAGAAAAGCGCCACACTTATCCATAAAGCGGTGCTCCTGAAGAAAGCCAAAAGCGCCGCTCTTGAACCAAAAGTGGCGCTCCTGTCTGTAATGACCCAGAATTTTCCATGATAATATATTATATGAGATGAATAATTACATGAATAAATGTTTCCAACATGTTAAGCAATCAAACTTGTTAAGACTTGAATGTTTGAAATGGATTTTACATAAACGTTTGACCACCCAGTTTGTCCGACGATTCACGAACGTTATAACTTGTAAATGACATGATAATACATATATGGACATACACTATGTTTAACATGATAAAATGATAATTAAGTATATCATTAAGTGTATTAACAATGAACTATATACATAAAACGAGACTACTAACTTAAGGGTTTCGAAACAATATATACATGTAACGATTAACGACGAAATAACGACTTAATTAAAATGTATATATATGTATTGTATTAAGATGTATTAATACACATTTGAAAGACTTAAATACATATATCAAAATATTTATACTTAATAAAGATAGCTATAATCGTATTCTCATTCGTTTTCATCAAGAATTATACTCGTATTCATTCGGTATTTATACACGTATAATACCCAGCTTCTTAATGTATATACTATTGGTATATACACATAATAATTTAGCTCTTAGTAGCCCTTGTTGAGTCAACAAACATGTGGAACTAACCATTAGACAACTACCATGACTTATGAGCAAGAAAACAAAACAAGAACTCCTTTTAACTCCACTCACCACTCATCACTCACCATTCGCTTCATTTCATTTCTAATTTTCTTTCTAATTCTCTCTAAAAACACACACACACACCCTCAAGAACGAAATTTACAGTAAACTAATCATCATCTTCATCAAAAACTACTTCAAGAATCAAACTATAATCATCATACGAAAAACACTTCAAGAACTCTTTGAAAATCCTTTCAAGTTTGCTAGATTACTTTCAGTCTTGCAAATCTATTTCAAGTGATCATCCAACCTCAAGAAATCTTTATTTATATCAGTAGGTTATCATTCTGAATCAAGGTAATAATCATATTCAAGCTTTTTTTCGATTTCTATAAACATAACTATCTTAAACCAAGTAGTAATCTTACTTGAACTTGTTTTCATGTCATGATTCTACTTCAAGAACTTCCAAGCCATCAAAGATACTTTGAAGCTCAAGTTTATTTTTCATCATTTCCAGTAGGTTTACCTACTATACTTGAGGTAGTAACGATGTTCATAACCTCTTTCGATTCATACTTATATAACTATCTTATTCGAAGAATATAACTTGTAATCACTAGAACGTAGTTTAGTTAATTCTAAACTTGTTCGCAAACAAAGTTAATCCTTATAACTTGACTTTTAAAAATAATTTAACACATGTATTATATCTATATGATATGCTAACTTAAGGATTTAAAACTTGGAAACACAAAGAACACCGTAAAACTGGACATACGCCGTCGTAGTGAAACCGGGGACTGTTTTGGGTTGGATAATTAAAAACTATCATAGACTTTGATTTAAAAATTTTTCTTTTAGGAAAATGATATTTCATATGAAGATGATAACATATCCAAAAATTATGGTTAAACTCAAAGTAGAAGTATGTTTTTCAAAATGGTCATCAAGATGTCGTTCTTTCGACGAAAATGACTACCTCTTTAAATATAGACTTATAATATGTAAATCCGACTATAAACCACCACTTTTTAGTTTAGTTTCAAAATTTAGAGTTCATTACAAAACCATAGCAATTTGATTCACTCAAAACCGATTTGTAACGAAGAAGTTATGGGCAAAACAATATTGGTTAAAAATGGCTACGGGATTATTTTGATAATATCTATACTAACCATATCCTAGCTAAATTTTCTTGTATTATACATGTATTTAAACATGTCATGAGTATTTCCTTGTAATATACTAGTCTTGGTTGAGTCCGAGACAATATATATAATCTTGATTATTTAAGACAATAGTTACACAATACGTCAGATAAATCGAAAGACATCATGTACACAACACGTCTAGATTAATTCTAAGACATTAGCTGTACCTTAGGTCATTGATGTGTGCAGCAGTGTATATGAAATAGATTATATTTTACTACAAAATACGACGAAATTACACAAATTTTATTATTTATTTATATAGATGGGATATACCTAAACCTTGCTACAATACGATAGGCAGTGTACCTAATCATAGAGTAGTGTAGTTTTTAGTAAGTCCGATTCGTTCCACAGGGAGCTAGTGATTACGTACTATACTTTTAACAACTATATTTATATAAAATATATATAATTATATATATAGGTATTAATTATTATAAAAGGGGGATTTTACAGTTAATGACCGGTTTGTCGATTTTAAATAAAGCGTAAAAATAAATGACGATAATTAAAATGCGTAAAATAAATAACAATAATTAAATGATGAAATATAAAATTGCGAATAATAAAATGAAAGTAAAAAAAAATACGATGAGAAATACAATAAAAAAATTATGCTTATTTAAACTTCCGTAACCATGATGTTTGACGTTTTGATTTTAATTTATTACTCTGAGTTAATTGTCCTTTGTCCTGGCTTATTTGATACCTATCTGGGTTTTGCCCATAATAGTCCATCGGGCATAATTATAAAATGCTCGTCAAATTAACCTTATTCCCGAAGTCAAATATTTCAACTAATTAGGGATTCAAACTGTAACAAGGTTTTAATACTTTATTAATAATTACACCAGGTTATCGACTGCGTGTAATCCAAGGTTTTAATACTTTGTTAACAATTACACCAATTATCCTTGTATGTAATCCACCCCTGTTTTAATTAGTTCATGATACATTAATTTATTCACTTGGCCATAATGAATAATCAATTACCCAATCCAATTGATTAATTAAATGATTGTGAACGATGTCGTATAAACATCACTAAATAGGACATTCGTAATCAATTTAATAATTATTAGATTAACTAATTTGAAGATATGTTCGAAAGGTTCCAATGAGTTGTCATTCAATTAGACAATACCCTCTACCTATTAATAGTCAATAGTCCAATGTTCACAAGTGTCGATCTTTTGTCCAAACCCTAATTATGGTACAAAATCCAATAAACCCGTCTTAATATTTAGCCCAACATCATGATTACTTCAGCTCAAATAAGCATAATAATAACTTAGTTACGAGACATTAATTTAAAAAGAAAGAACATAGCTTACAGTGATTATTTATCGTGTAGCGTCGCACGGACAGAGTTCCGACTTTAAAACTCGTAAAACATTTCTTACAATAACCCAGTTATTATTAATCTTAACTTAAACTTAATATTATAAATAATAAATATAAATATAGTTTACAGAAAGAAAGAAAGAAGAGTGTTAAGGTGTAGTATCATTCGTCGAATTCGTTGGCTATTTATAGCACTTGGCCTGATATTTGCTGCCATGCGATCGCATGGAATTTGTGCCTCCAGGCCATGCGATCGCATGGCCTCCTGATCCAGCTCATATGCTTGCCAAAAACGTGGACGGCTCTTATATTTAATATATATAATATAATATATATAATTTTATATAATTATATATATATTATATTATATTCTTGTGCAATGTTGACTTGTAATTTTAGCTCCGTTGACTCACGCATTGATGCTCGGTTCATGTCTCGGTTCCGGATTTTCGAACGTCCATTCGTACTCGTAGATATCTTGTACTTTGTGTTTCGCGACTTGTACTCTTGTAATTTTTAGACGTTTCTCATCAATAAATTGAACCACTTGGATTATATCTTATACTTTTGAGCTTTTTGGTCATTTGCATCTTCAAATCATTATTTGCATCTTCAGTCTTCGTACTTATTTATTTAAATGATTATTACATAAAAATAGAACAATAGTAACTAAAAGCTTTACATATTGAGATGATATTGAGAGTAAATATATAATCATTTGGAGCACTATCAAATATCCCCACACTTGAACGTTGCTTATCCTCAAGCAATACATAACTTGAAATAAAATTACACTTCACTCGAATCACTTTTTTATTCTCACACTTTAGACATCAGTGATTTTGATACGGCGTATGAACAATGATAGTAACAATGTGGTTTACAGTCCCACATGACTATGAAAATTTAGATCCTTTAAGGAAATTGGATCTTTATAAAAACATTTGATCTTTTGAAAATTCATTCTAGCTTTTACCCTAGATAAGTTTTCTGGAATAACCCTTCACCGGTGTTTGCAAAATATTTTTGTGGGTTTTGTGGGTTTCATATTTTAAAATTTTAGCTCAAAACTTGCAGTTTTGTATCACCCACTTGCTAACCTTGTATTGGGAAAGCAACACGTCCAGTTTACTTGTTTCGTATGTTACCTTTCAGTAAACTACCGTCCAGTTGTAAAGGAAAGCGTTGAACAAGCAACTGTTGAGGCAATGTCTAATGACATGCAGATGTTCATGGTCCACAACGTGTCAGATGCAATTACTATCCTTTGTAGGAGAAATAGTAAAGATCACCCTATAGTTTTTCGGTCTGGCACAAGGTCCTGTCTTCGACCATGCTATGCAACCACCGTTCTTACGGTTGACACCCAATTTGGTTCAGGTGACCTAATGAATTCCGGGTGAATTCTTAGGATTTTTCGTTCAATGGTAATGAACGCATTGAAAATAGGTTTTCAGAAAACAAATCGGTTTTATTTTGATCAAAATATTTTCTTGTTCAAGCTCGAGTTTAGATATCATCAAATTCCATGAGTTTGTAATTCTCAATCTTTAAGGTCAATCTCAAGGATTGAGTAATATCAGGCTTAAAAGCTAATTTTTAATCTTTAAGGAGATTATCCTTTCTGGAATTTCCTGCTGATTTTAGAGATGACTTTTCTAGATTTTTCGTCAACCTACAGCTGGTCTGGACGACAACTTCCTGACCTAAATCAAGAAGCGCGTGTCTTTTTTGGAAAACTTTACTTCTTTCATTTCTTTTACCGGAAGACTTTACTTCCTTTTAAATCAAGTGGCACATTTCTTTCAAATATATTATTAGAAATCGGGTAAAACAGTTAATTTTGTCCTAAACAAAAGCACCTGCAATAACTTTACAGAAACATGTGATAGATAGTTTTTAATTGAATAACTTGGTACATTCTCCCCACACTTGGATTTTATTTTTTTTTTTTTCTTTGCCTTTTTATTCTTCTTTATTCCATTTTAAATGAATTCAAGCATTTTGGGTTGCTTCTCAATTTATGTTCTTTTCGAGGTAATAATAATTTCGGTATTATCACCTAGTTTTATCATTCATAAATATGTATAAACATGATTTTGAGTTCATTTAATTGAAAATTTTTCAAATTTTCACAAAATTTGGCAATTAAACTAAGTGTAAACCCGAGAGAATTTATAACCCTTCCCCACACTTGAGATCATGCAATGCCCTCATTTGTATGAAATCAGACTATAATTATAAATTCATGAGAGTGATTAGTGTTGAAAAATGATTAAAAATACCGATTTTGCAAACATATTGTTTGTTCGAATGATAAATGGTGCACATCATTTGCTTATTCCGTCATTTGTTATTTCACATTTGTTTTGCTTCTTGTCGTCAAAATTAATAGCTTTTGCTGAACTTAATGCCAGTCTTTGAAAGAGCGCTGTTTTACCCTGTTTTGTATATAACCTAAAATACAAACATATATATACATATTTTTGAAGTTTGGTATATAACTCCACGTTCATATAATATTTTTGGCATACTTTAGATCAATAATATTAAAATAATTATAATAAAATTTTTCGCCCCGCCCTCGGGTAAAGCAATTTCGATTCCATGACCTAGTCTTTAACTTACGATGAATTTTAGAAATCATTTTTTAAAACTTAATGAAATAAAGTAAATTTTGTTTTTAAATTCATACAAAACTTAAATTTAAAAATGCGTATTAATTTCATACAAAACCTACAAGACAAAAAAAATTCAGAATGGGGGAATAAAACTAGTTCTTTAGTGTCTGCTAGTGGAAAAGACCAATCGGATTCTATTCTTGGAACTACATGAGAACAGAACAACTAACTCTAGACAGCATTTTCTTTTTAGAACATTTGAATCTCCCCACAATTAGGTAGCTGTGGTGTCGAAATTGTGATTAACTTCATCATCAATTTGTTTTGGACCATAATCAACTTGCATATCTGTGACTTTTGCTTTAAGTCATTGGTCGGATTCCTGTGTAATATCCATAAATTCAACTAGTTTCGCCTTTTCTTTAGGTGATAGATTGGATACTAACCGATTACATAACTTAAAGTTCCCCTTGGTTCTAGCATCGCGAATCCGTTTAATAAGTTTCTTCATTGAACTATTAATAACGGAGTCATTTAATTTTGTATCAACAACGGGGTTCTTTGTTATCAGGTCATCATTAGGTGTTACTTCATCTTCCCCACACTTAGGCATTTTTATTATTGTTAAGCACTACCGTTGGAGTTGGTAAAACAATATGGTTCTTATCGATTGTTTTATTGGTTCAACGGTTTTGGTTGGTGGAGATTTAGACTTTCGAATCACGAAGGTGATTAATTTTTCACCATTATTAAGTGTCATTCTACCCTCTCTTATGTAGAGACCCGTCCTAATCCATTCAGACGAAGTCCGTATCGATTATAAATGATTCCCAACAGTTGATTACATCGCGAGGTACTTGACCTCTATATGATACATTTTACAAACATTGCATTCGTTTTTGAAAAGAAAATCTTTCATTACATCGAAAGTTGACGGCATGAATACCATTTCATAATATATCTAACTATAATTGACTTAATAATAATCTTGATGAACTCAATGACTCGAATGCAACGTATTTTGAAATATGTCATGAATGACTCTAATTAATATCTCTAAGATGAGCAAATGCACAGCGAAAGATTTCTTTCATACCTGAGAATAAACATGCCTTAAAGTGTCAACCAAAATGTTGGTGAGTTCATTAGTTTAACAAAAATAATCATTTCCATCATTTTAATAGACCACAAGATTTTCATTTCTCATAAATATACGTCCCATGCATAGAGACAAAAATATCATTCATATGGTGAACTCTTGATAACCGACATTAACAAGATGCATATAAGAATATCCCCTATCATTCCGGGAAATCCTTCAGACATGATATAAACGAATTCGATGTACTAAAGCATCCGGTACTTTGGATGGGGTTTGTTAGGCCCAATAGATCTATCTTTAGGATTCGCGTCAATTAGTAGATCGGTTTACTAATTCTTAGGCTACCAAGCAAAAGGGGCATATTCGGCTTCGATCATTCAACCATATAATGTAGTTTCGATTACTTGTGTCTATTTCGTAAAACATTTATAAAAGCGCATGTATTATCAGTACCAAAAATATATATTGCAAAAGAATTTAAAAAGGGAGCAAATGAAACTCACTTATTGTATTTTGTACTAAAAATACATATGGCGAATCTGAACAATGCAGGGTTGACCTCGGATTCACGAACCTATATCATTTGTATATTTATTAATACACATAATAGAAATTTCCTAATTTCATTTATTAATTATATAAATTTTATATGTTTGTAGTTATATAGAATTTATACTAAATTTCATTAAAAATATATATACTTTACTTATATATATTATATCTTATGTTATAATTGTTTATTTTGTATGTATTTAAAATAACTAATATCTATACATTTAGTTATATATATATATATATATATATATATATATATATATATATATATATATATATATATATATATATATATATATATATATATATATATATATATATATATATATATATGATTAGTATTATATTTAAAATCTTTAGTTTGTCATATGTATATATTTATTAATATACATAGTTGTAATCGAACAATAAATTTATTAGTTATATACTTTTTATTAATAATATATATATATGTTTCATATATTTATTTTGTTATATAAAATATTAATTTTCATTATGTTATATGTACTAAATATTTTTAGTATATATATATATATATATCATTTGTATATTGATAATAATAGTAGTAGTCAAAATATTATTTATAATGGTAAAAATGATAATAATTATAACACTTAATATAAAAATAATAATGTTAATAATTCTATTAATGATAACATTAATGATATTAATGATGATAAATGTAAAAATATTAATTTTACTATTAATGATAGTTATGATAATGATTTTTAGTAATTACATAATAATACTCATGATAATAATAATAATAATAATAATAATAATAATAATAATAATAATAATAATAATAATAATAATAATAATAATAATAATAATAATAATAATAATAATAATACTTATGTTAATTTAACAATTATATTATTTGGAAAAAGATACTAATACTAATATTTACGAAATAATAATAATTTGTATTATTTTCATGTTGATAATTATCATAATCATAATTTTGATAAAAATACTAAAATGGTAAAAAAAATTATTTTTAGTAATACTTATAATAATACTAATAATAATATTAATAATAGTTATAATTCTAGTACCTAATGATAATAATAATTATAATAATAGTTATAATATTCATAACCTTTAATGATAATAATAATAACATTAGTAATACCTATAATTCTTATAACTATGATATTAATAATAATATTTACAATAATACTAATAATAACAATAACAATAATAATAACAATAATAACAATAATAATAATAATAATAATAATAATAATAATAATAATAATAATAATAATAATAATAATAATAATAATAATAATAATAATTAAAAATAAATAATGAAACTATAATAAAAAGGCTACCTTAATTGGAATGTGTTAAAAAAAAGAAACTGTCCACGCCGGGACTCGAACCCGAGACCTCTCGAAACCCGACACCCTGCTTAACCGACTGCTCTAATCTATATTTCTGTTTATTTTCTCTTCCCAAAAACATTTAACCTATCATCTAGTTTCACCTTCTCTTCAATACCCATATCAATCGTGATCTTCCCCAATCTAACTTAATCCATTAAATTTCGGTCTTTCCTTTCTAAATTAAATCAAAGTCTAAGATTACTTGTGTGATTTAACAGAAACAATCAACAACAAAATCAAAATTTTTTTTGTATAAAACGACTAAACAACCCCCTGCTGCTGTCGCAGAAATTTTTAAAAAAATAATCTTGATATCAATTTCGAGGACGTTTTGAGAAATGTTTATAACATGAAAAAAGTTTCAAATCAGTGTTAAAATCTATCTGAATCATCAATTAAACTTAAAACGTAAAAATGAGTTTGATTTTCACGATGAACAGATAGGTTTGTTTTGACTCTCAAATTCGTGCTTGATGTTAGGAATTGGAAGTTGAGATTCGGCAGAAAGATTAAGTAAAGCATTCCTAACATAATAGCATTTATGGATTTTGAAATTCGATTCACCAACGTGTTTTGGCTAAAAAGTTGAGTAACAGGGACGAACGGTTTCAATTTCTCAGACTTCTGTTTTTAATTCATTGATTAGAGTAGTTGAAAGTGGTTGTGACTGAATATGTGATGTATAATTGAATGGTTCATTATCGATTAGCTGTTAGCTTAATAATGGAGATGGGTACTTCGACATAACGTTACAGACGAACAGAAACAAACAAAAAAATAATATCAGATATTGATTAAAAAAATGCGTACGAATCTGAGTTTATATATGTATATCAGTGTATATCTTTATCTATACCTGTAGTTATATATATGTATATATATCCGTAATTTATAGTTGTATCTTCCTGTATTTGTATCTGTATGTATACTAATATATATCTGTTGTATATAACAGTATATGTATATATCTGTATTATAATATATATATATATATATATATATATATATATATATATATATATATATATATATATATATATATATATATATATATATCAATATGATATACCTATGCTTAATTTAATTTAATTAACCTTATTATTATAACTATAATAATGATGCTTTTAATATTATAACTAATAATAATTATAAATAATAATAATAATAGTAATATTATTACTACTGATAATGATAATAATTACTATAAAATATATATATCAATAATATTATTAACAACAAATATTCTTACTATAATAGTACTAATATTTTTAATAACCACAATAATACTAATAATCATAATACTAAATCAGTTTATATAAATCAACTTTCATATCTATACTTTATTTATTGAAAATAATAATATATCTATCACTGATTTTAATAATGATAAAAATATTAGTATTATTAGTGGCACTAATAATATTATTAGTTATAATTTTATTAATGAACATAACAATATTAACAATAGTAATAATATAATAACTTATATTTATCAGATTTCATATATGTATGTATATATATATATATATATATATATATACTCTAAATAATAATATTAATGATACAAACATTAATGTTAATATTAATATTAATAATAATAATGAAAGTAATGATAATAATATTAATATAGCATTTACACTTAAAATTATAATTAAATTTAATATGTTACAATTTCAATTATATCAGTTTTACCAATAATATAATATATCGAATCTTTAGTATTTATTTACTATTTATATATAATATTTCTTATGTATAGAATTTATACATATATACATTTATATATATATATATATATATATATATATATATATATATATATATATATATTCATATGTGCATATATTTACATATTTATTTTTAATGAGTTAATAACATTTTATAATTTCTAAAACTTACATTTATATATATATATATATATATATATATATATATATATATATATATATATATATATATATATATATATATATATAATTATTTACAAATAATTGTTCGTGAATCATCGGGCATAGTCAAAGGATAATTGCACATATGAAATCAGTTCAAAAATATTTTTAGACTCAATATTATAGACTTTGCTTATCGTATCAAAATTATATAAAGATTAAGTTTAAATTTAGTCAGAAATTCCCGGGTCATCATAGTACCTACCCGTTAAAGAAATTTCATCCCAAAATTTGAGTGAGGTGGTCATGGCTTACAATAAAAATGTTTTCATGACCAATATGAGTTGATAATTAGAGGTTTATCATCATTGAATAATAATGATAAAATAATTCGATTATTCTAAGAATACGAGTGAAGCTAACGCAAAAGAGTGAATTGAAGAAAATAAGATTTTTCCTTAGCTTTTGACATAAACAGGGTTGAATTCCGGAATTCAAGGGATTTATAGAAAATCTTCGAAATTGAAAAGATTTGATTCCTCGGTGAGTAAGGAAATTAAGATCTCTATAATTAAATACGGCGATCTGCTTCGATTACTCTGTCTGATATTTCCATTATAAATTAAGCTCTTCCGTTCCATTATTCTCACCATTTCTATACTTTCTTTCTTAGTTCATACATCCAAAAGATTGTGAAAATGCTTAATCCAGTTCTAATCCTTGATATTTTCCTAATTATCATTTCTATCATTCTTCTTTTCAATCTTCCATCAGAAAAATCTGTTTCCTTCTATTATTACTTTGGGGTAATACTATTCTTAATTCTACCGTATCTTTATATTGCTATTCGTATTAATATCCACGGTTTGTAACCTCCGTGTTGTTATTGGGCTTTATATTTTCTCTTATATTTTGGATCTCTTTGCCTTTTTATTATCCTCTCGACCTCTAGTAAGCGAGTAATAGTCCAGAATTCGTATGTATGGAACTTCGAATGGACTTAATGTTCTAAACAAGAAAGAACGTAATCGCACGATTTGATTTGTCAGATTACCTGAATCACTGAGAATGGAACTATCAAGAATATACTTTCTTGATATGTTCAAAACTTAATCAGAATGAAAGAGTTATGTAACATGACACATGATGACGTTATAATCTGGAAATCATCATGTTCCATTTAGAAACTCAGCATGACTTACTGTAATATAATCACGTTGATCAAGTGTCATTATATTATACTAACTCATGCATCAATTTCTTTACATTTCTCCAGAATTCATTCATAAATTAAACTTTGATTTTATAGAAGTTTTCAATATAATAAAACACAGGAAGCACGAAGAGGTATATAATTTCGGACGAGAATATTTATGAAAATATCCTCAAAAATATCGAAGATATTTATGATGATATTTTGGAATTTCCAAGTTCGAAGGTTAATGAAGAAAAAATTTTCCGCAAGATTTTAACGTGATTTCGGAGTAAGATATTCTCTAAAGATTTCAACGGATCCAGAATTACCTGGATTCTTTGAATATAGGGTATGGTCTTTGTATATGTCCTTGGGTCTCCTTCGTGGTTAGCTCAATCCGTTTTCCAGTTCCAACTTTTCTGAGCTTTTCCAACATACTATTCTTTATTATCAAACTTCCGATGATTAAGGTCGTTTACGGTTGTCTACGGTTTCTGCTGCTTCATTCAGCTTTTTCAACATTCAGAGTATTGATTTGCAGACTGGGTGCTTTTCAGAATTTCAGAATGCAAGATCATAATTCTAAGAGTAAATGTTATACATATAACTGTTGATGTAGATATTCGGTGAGTTTTCAAAGTACTGATTGCTGATTCTCGGTAATTGGTATGTCAGTTCTTGTTACAATATACGGATGAGTATATGAGAGGATTTCAATGAATAAATATGATGATTTTTCGGGAAGTCAAAATCAATAAAGTTGCTGGTAAGTTTACTGCTAATGCGGTGGAATATAAACGGTTCTCCGGTAACGATGATGAAGAGGCAAACGTATCTATCAAAGTTATAATAAGACTTATTCGAATGAAAGTCGAAGTTGACTTGTTGGAGTTGTGACAAAACTGGCTATCTCGAACAGGAATTGCAAAGTTATTTTCGGTAATAATAACGCTAAAGGAATTAGCACAGCTACGTATTAAACTTTTACTCAGTTTTCGAGGGTTTTCAGGTGCATAACTGTATGCATCAATCTTTCCTTTCGTAGATGAAGTGCGGTTGGTTCATCCTCTCGTTTGAGATGTTTTCAAGAATCATGAAAGGTTTGAACGCAGATTGTAATCGTCAAGATACAAAATGAGGTTTAAGATGAAATCAAGTGGCAAACTTGAAGAATTGTTTAGTTTCATATATTATAATCAATATTTTAATTCATTTTAATTGTCTAATGTTATTAGTCCACAGTCGATAGTCCACAGTTGACAGTCCAATAATTCATATGTAGTTTAATATATAAAATTTGAATTAATTAATACGTATCGTGACCCGTGTACATGTCTCAGACTCGATCACAACTCAAAGTATATATATTATTATAGAATCAACCTCAACCCTGTATAGAGAACTCGATCATTACTGCATATAGAGTGTCTATGGTTATTCCAAATAATATATATATATATATATATATATATATATATATATATATATATATATATATATATATATATATATATGCGTCGATATGATATGTCAAAACCTTGTATACGTGTCCCGATATTTAAAGTGCGTAAAATAAATAACAGAAATTAAATGACGATAAATAAAGTGCGTAAAGTAAATAACAGAAATTAAATGACGATAAATAAAATTGCGATAAATAAACTACGATAAAATAAATTGCGATAATTAAATTGCGATAATTAAAATGTAATACGGAATTAACAGTTAGCTAGGAACAGTTAGCTAGGATTTCGTTAGCGTGGATTCTTAACAAAATTCTTCTCATAGTTAAATCGTTTGTTTCTAACAAATTTTATTTTGTCAAATGTTTTCTTCATTATGCCACTTATTGGATTTTGATAGGTCAAAATTCAAATATGAAATTGAATGAAAATGGTTATTCTGTGGTGAACGGATACGTATATATGTGGATGTAAGTAGGATAGTAAATGACTGTTGAATCAGATTCGAAGAACGTACAATGTAACTTATTAATGTGAAATCAAAATATTCCTCGGGTATTACCTACCCGTTAAAATATTTTCACCATTAATAGTTTGTACAAAAGAATTTTTATTTATAATCTTTATGAAAACATATATACATATATATTTTCTTCAGATGTAATCGTGGATTTAATGAGTTACCATAATATTAAACTCATTTAGTTTTTGGTTGGAATTAGAATAAATAATCTCTAAAACTTTAGAGATTACATATTCGCCATGTCGAACGAAGATAAATGAGGTAGAATGATACGTAGAACGAAGAGCATACTCGAAGTACAGATGGTGATATTGAGGCATGGATTGTTGGTGGTACTGGTGCTGTTATTGATGGTACTATTGGTGCCGGTGATGTTGCCGAAGCTGGTAGATTTTGCACCATATTCTCCAAATTGATTACTCGAGCGCGAAGTTCGCTAACTTCTTCTATTATTCCGGGATGATTGTCGGTCGGAACGAGCGGATGAATAAGGTTTAGAATTGTGGATAGAATATAATCGTGTCGAACTACTCCGGAAATGAGGCTGAAAATGGTGTTTCGGATAGATTCGCCGGTAGGTGCTTCAGGTTCTTCGCCAAGAGGGCAATTTGGTGGATGGAAAGGGTCGCCTTCTTCGTGTCTTCATTGTTTAAGTCGACTACGAACTCATCAGATGAATTGGGGATGACTGATTGGTTGATTCATTCTGTTTATACTGCTTTCGGAGTTCGAGTGGAAATCTTTATCGGAAGAGCTGTCTGAATAACTATCGGAATAGCTATCGAAATCTGAGGGAATCGAACTGGTTGAGGGATTCATCTCGTACGATCAGATGAAGGATTTTCGATAAGAAATAGATTATAGGATGTAGATTAGTACCCTGCAATACATAATTTACATATGCATATATAATACTAATAACCCATAAGTTACGGAGGAATCTACAGAAGTTGTCAGGCAAAGCCTACAGTAACAGATATGCTAAGATATGAATTAGAAGATACGCTAAGGTACGTATTTTGTCTATACACTATTCATTCAATCATTGCAATAAGATGTGTCTAGACTAAGAATGATAAGCAGATAATTTCCTAAGGATGATAAGCAGATGATTTTTGACTAGAAATGATAAGCAAAACTTTTAACATGCATACACGGTCGAAGTCCAGACTCACTAATGCATCTAAACAACTATCAGTTAGACACACTAATGCATGACCAGGTTCGCTAAGACCATCGCTCTGATACCAACTGTAGAGACCCGTCCTAATCCATTTAGACGAAGTCCATATCGATTATAAACGATTCCCAATAGTTGATTACATCGCGAAGTGCTTAACCTCTATATGATACATTTTACAAACATTGCATTCGTTTTTGAAAATAAAATCTTTCATTACATCGAAAGTTGAAGGCATGAATACCATTTCATAATATATCTAACTATAATTGACTTAATAATAATCTTGATGAACTCAACGACTCGAATGCAACGTCTTTTGAAATATGTCATGAATGACTCCAATTAATATCTCTAAGATGAGCAAATGCACAGCGGAAGATTTCTTTCATACCTGAGAATAAACATGCTTTAAAGTGTCAACCAAAAGGTTGGTGAGTTCATTAGTTTAACAAAAATAATCATTTCCATCATTTTAATAGACCACAAGATTTTCATTTCTCATAAATATACGTCTCATGCATAGAGACAAAAATATCATTCATATGGTGAACACCTGGTAACCGACATTAACAAGATGCATATAAGAATATCCCCTATCATTCCGAAAAATCCTTCGGACATGATATAAACGAATTCAAAGTACTAAAGCATCCGGTACTTTGGATGGGGTTTGTTAGGCCCAATACATCTATCTTTAGGATTCGCGTCAATTAGTAGATCGGTTTACTAATTCTTAGGCTACCAAGCAAAAGGGGCATATTTGGCTTCGATCATTCAACCATATAATGTAGTTTCGATTACTTGTGTCTATTTCGTAAAACATTTATAAAAGCGCATGTATTCTCAGTCCCAAAAATATATATTGCAAAAGCATTTAAAAGGGAGCAAATGAAAATCACTTATTGTATTTTGTAGTAAAAATACATATGGCGAATCTGAACAATGCAGGGTTGACCTCGGATTTACGAACCTATATCATTTGTATATTTATTAATACACATAATAGAAATTTCCTAATTTCATTTATTAATAATATAAATTTTATATGTTTGTAGTTATATAGAATTTATACTAAATTTTATTAAAAATATATATACTTTACTTATATATATATATATTATATCTTATGTTATATTTGTTTATTTTGTATGTATTTAAAATAACTAATATCTATACATTTAGTTATATTACTATATCTATATATATATAATTAGTATTATATTTAAAATCTTTAGTTTGTCATATGTATATATTTATTAATATACATAGTTGTAATCGAACAATAAATTTATTAGTTATATACTTTTTATTAATAATATATATATATATGTTTCATATATTTATTTTGTTATATGAAATATTAATTTTCTTTACGTTATATGTACTAAATATTTTTAGTATATATATATATATATATATATATATATATATATATATATATATATATATATATATATATATATATATATATATATATATATATATATATATATATATCATTTGTATATTGATAATAATAGTAGTAGTCAAAATAATATTTATAGTGGTAAAAATGATAATAATTATAACACTTAATATTAAAATAATAATGTTAATAATTCTATTAATGATAACATTAATGATATTAATGATGATAAATGTAAAAATATTAATTTTACCATTAATGATAGTTATGATAATGATTATTAGTAATTACATAATAATACTCATGATAATAATAATAATAATAATACTTATGTTAATATTAACAATTCTATTATTTGTAAAAAGATGCTAATACTAATATTTACGAAATAATAATAATTTGTATTATTTTCATGTTGATAATTGTCATAATCATAATTTTGATAAAAATACTAAAATGGTAAAAAAAAAATTATTCTTAGTAATACTTATAATAATACTAATAATAATATTAATAATAGTTATAATTCTTGTACCTAATGATAATAATAATTATAATAATAGTTATAATATTCATAACCTTTAATGATAATAATAATAACATTAGTAATACCTATAATTCTTATAACTATGATATTAATAATAATATTTACAATAATACTAATAATAATAATAATAATAATAATAATAATAATAATAATAATAATAATAATAATAATAATAATAATAATAACAATAATAATAATAATAACAATAATAATAATAATAATAATAATAATAATAATAATAATAATAATAATAATAATAATAATAATAATTAAAAAAATAATAATAATGAAACTATAATAAAAAGGCTACCTTAATTGGAATGTGTTAAAAAAGAAACTGTCCACACCGGGACTCGAACCCGAGACCTCTCGAAACCCGACACCCTGCTTAACCGGCTGCTCTAATCTATATTTCTGTTTATTTTCTCTTCCCAAAAACATTTAACCCATCATCTTGTTTCACCTTCTCTTCAATACCCATATCAACCGTGATCTTCCCCAATCTAACTTAATCCATTAAATTTCGGTCTTTTCTTTCTAAATTAAATCAAAGTCTAAGATTACTTGTGTGATTTAACAGAAACAATCAATAACAAAATCAAAATTTTTTTTGTATAAAACGACTAAACAGCCACTGCTGCTGTCGCAGAAATTTTAAAAAAAAATAATCTTAATATCAATTTCGAGGACGTTTTGAGAAATGTTTATAACATGAAAAAAGTTTCAAATCAGTGTTAAAATATATCTGAATCATCAATTAAACTTAAAACGTAAAAATAAGTTTGAATTTCACGATGAACAGATAGGTTTGACTTTTTAGAATTTACCTTTGTCTCTCAAATTCGTGCTTGATGTTAGGAATTGGAAGTTGAGATTCGACAGAAAGATTAAGTAAAGCGTTTCTAACATAATAGCATTTATGGATTTTGAAATTCGATTCACCAACGTGTTTTGGCTAAAAAGTTGAGTAACAGGGACGAACGGTTTCAATTTCTCAGACTTCTGTTTTTAATTCATTGATTAGAGTAGTTGAAAGTGGTTGTGACTGAATATGTGATGTATAATTGGATGGTTCATTATTGATTGGCTGTTAGCTTAATAATGGAGATGGGTACTTCGACATAAGGTTACAGACGAACAGAAACAAACAAAAAAATAATATCAGATATTGATTAAAAAAATGCGTACGAATCTAAGTTTATATATGTATATCAGTGTATATCTTTATCTATACCTGTAGTTATATATATATATATATATATATATATATATATATATATATATATATATATATATATATATATATATATATATATATATATATATATATATGTATATATATTTGTAATTTATAGCCGTATCTTCCTGTATTTGTATATGTATGTATACTAATATATATATTTATTGTATATAACAATATATGTATATATCTGTATTATAATATATATATATTTATATATATATATATATATATATATATATATATATATATATATATATATATATATATATCAATATGTATATACCTATGCTTATGTAATTTAATTAACCTTATTATTATAACTATAATAATGATGCTTTTAATATTATAAGTAATAATAATTATAAATAATAATAGTAATATTATTACTACTGATAATGATAATAATTACTATAAAATATATATCAATAATATTATTAATAACAAATATTCTAGCTATAATAGTACTAATATTTTTAATAACAACAATAATACTAATAATCATAATACTAAATCAGTTTATATAAATCAACTTTATTATCTATTCTTTATTTATTGAAAATAATAATATATCTATCACTGATTTTAATAATGATAAAAATATTAGTATTATTAGTGGCACTAATAATATTATTAGTTATAATTTTATTAATGAACTTAATAATATTAACAATAGTAATAATATAATAACTTATATTTATCAGATTTCATATATGTATATATATATATATATATATATATATATATATATATATATATATATATATATATACTCTAAATAATAATATTAATGATACAAACCTTAATGTTAATATTAATATTAATAATAATAATGAAAGTAATGATAATAATATTAATATAGCATTTACACTTCAAATAATAATTAAATTTAATATGTTACAATTTCAATTATATCATTTTTACCAATAATATAATATATCGAATCTTTAGTATTTATTTACTATTAATATATAATATTTCTTATGTATAGAATTTATACATATATATTTATATATATATATATATATATATATATATATATATATTCATATATATTCAGAATTCGTTGTAACCATGTTAACATTCTCATTCCGAGAATTTACTTCAGAATTACTCGGTAGCTTTCCTTGTTCCCTCTTACTCATCATGCTAGCAAGAGTACCTACGTGTTTTTCTAGATTCAGAATGGAAGCTTGTTGAGTTCTTAATGACTGATCAAACCTCTCATTTGGTTGGGTTTAAGATGTAATAAATTGTGTTTGAGATTCCATTAGCTTTGTCATCATTTCTTCCAGGTTTGGCTTTTTCTCTTTGGTTTGTTGCGGTGGTTTATACAAGCCAGGTCTTTGTTGATTGAAAGTGTTGTTTTGAGTTGGTTAGTTATTCGGACCTTGTTGGTTGTACGAGTTATTGTTGGGTCCATTTGGATTGTAAAGAATGTTTTGATTTCGATTAAAGTTCGGCCTTGGCGGTTGATAATTATTTTGATAATTATTTTCCGGCCTTTGGTTCATGTAGGAAACATTCTTTCGTTGTTCCATGGTTTGTTCAATGTGACAATCTTTCGTTAAGTGTGGTCCACCGCATTGCTCACAACTGATTCGTATTGCGTGAATATCTTTAGTCATCTTTTCCATTCTTCTTTCAAAAGCATCTATTTTTGCAGAAACGAAATCAAAGTCATGGCTAGAATCGGCTCTAGCCACTTTAGATGAACGAAAAATATCTTTTTCCTGGTGCCACTCATGCGAGTGGGAGGCTGTGTTATCAATGATTTTGTGAGCTTCGGTTGCGGTTTTCTTCATAACGGAACCACTAGCTGCTGTGTCGATGTCTTTTCGTGTAGCAACGTCGACACCTTGGTAGAATATTTGTACTATTTGATAAATGTCTAAACCGTGTTGAGGACATCTTCTCAACAACTTTCCGAATCTTGTCCACGCCTCATATAGAGTTTCATTTGGCTTTTGCATGAACGTAACAATTTCTCCTTGAAGTCTCACGGCTTTAGATGCCGGAAAAAATCTTTTAAGAAATTTCTCAACTAAAACATCCCATGTATCAATCGCTCCTTCAGGTAACGATTCTAACCAATCTTTGTCTTCTCCCTTTAAAGTCTAGGTAAACAACATGAGATAGATCTGTTCATCCTCAACTTCTCTGATTTTAAATAGAGTACAGATCCTATTAAATGTTCGAAGATGTTCGCTTGGATCTTCTTTTGGCGTACCACTAAATTTGCATTGATTAGTTACCATGTGTAGGATTTGTCCTTTGATTTCATAATCTGGCGCATTAATGTCTGGTCGCGTAATGGCATGTCCTTGGCCAGTGCATGTAGCTCTCATTCGATCTTCCATACTTTGAGGTTCCGTTACTTCCATTTTTGAATTTGTTGAATCCGAATCACTAGAGGATTCTGATTTAACAGTTTGTGGTTCAGGAAGAATGATTAGTGGTTCAGGATCTTGAAATTGTCCTTGAATATCCTCCGGGTTCTCAATTGTGAAGTCGGGTTCAAAAAATGGATTATCGAAAATTTGAATTGGAGTACTTGTTCGACTAGATGATGATTCTAAAGAAAAATCAACGGCGACAATATTGGCTAGATGTCTTGATCGAGTTACATGTGGTGAACGTATAAAAGGTGGTGAACGTTTTGCTCGGTGCATTCACTGAATATCCTATTAGTTATAAATATAAAAATTATTAAAGTTGTCAAATTAATAGACTTTTCTGATTTTGCCCACGTTTCGAATAGTCAATAAATGCAGCAGGTAGCCAGGATCCTTTAAATCGGAAGATCCACAACTCGCCACTAACAAATCCAACTATTACTACGAACCATAAATTTTTGATGTCTATTAATTCAATCGCTTACAATAATTTTTCGTCGAAATTTAAAGATTTTAAAAGTTCTATGTCCTAAAAACTAGAGCGTAGAAATGAAAAAGAAAAAGCACGTCGAAAAACATCAAAAAATAAAAATAAGAAAGAAAAACGTCGAAACTTAAAAGTCTAAAAACTAAATCTAAAAAGTTACGCCTAAAGGTATTAAAGCTTAAAAGGAACTCTATATCCAAAGCGGCAATAACTTAATTAGGCACTAAAATCTAAAAATTGCATCGCAAAATTCTAAAGCTCCTATATCTTAATATAAAGAAAAGCACTTAAGGGATTTTAAGGCAAAGCCTAAAAATCTAGAAATATAAAAATAACTACAACAAAAACTAAGTTTAAAACTAATTACGAACAAAAAATATACAAATTACGAATTAAACAATTAAAAGATAAAAATTATAAAAAGATATAAACTAAAATGATAAAAAATAAAATTTATAAAAAAATATTATTTTTATATTATTAGTTTATAAAAATAGTAATATATATAATTAATAATAATAATAACACTTAATATTACTAATTATAAATTAAAACTAGAATAACTAATTAATATTATAACTAAACCCTAATTAATAATAATTATAAATTAAAAACCCTAAACGTAATTAATGTTGTACGAGGTTTGAGGTCTGCCAGCTTCACTCATGCGATCGCATGGGTATAGGGTGTCTGGATCATGCGGTTGCATGGGCATAGAGTCCAGATCAAAGTTGGGCTTTTAAACCGTTCAGCCCAATTTACTTATTTTATTTTATTTTAATTTTTATTTATAAAATATACTTATATAAAATAAAATAAAAAACTTATATTTTAAAATTCTAAAAATAAAAATATTTTATTTTTTAATTTTATATATCTTAAAAATATATATATATTTAAACACTTATATATATAGATATATATAGTATTTTTTTATTTTTTATATGTTTTTTTATTTTTTTTAAATACAAAATATTTTTTTACAAAATTAGAGATAAGAAATATAGCGTAAAAATATAGCGTTTCGTCGGGTCCCCAGCAGCGGTGCCAAAAACTTGATGTGTGTAGCAGTGTATACGAAATAAATTATATTTTACTACGAAATACGACGAAATTACACAAGTTTTATTATTTATTTATATAGATGGGATATACCTAAACCTTGCTACAACATTATAGGCAGTGTACCTAATCGTAGAGTAGTGTAGTTTTTCGTAAGCCCGATTCGTTCCATTGGGAGCTAGTGATTACGTACTATACTTTTAACAACTATATTTATATAAAATATATATAATTATATATAGGTAGTAATTATTATAAAAGGGGGGGTTTTACCGTTTAATGACCGGTTTATCAATTTTAAATAAAGCGTAAAGATAAATGACGATAATTAAAATGCGTAAAATAAATAACAATAATTAAATGACGAAATATAAAATTGTGAATAATAAAATGACAGTAAAAAAATACGATGAGAAATACAATAAAAGAATTATGCTTATTTAAACTTCCGTAACCATGATGTTTGACGTTTTGATTATAATTTATTACTCTGGGTTACTTGTCCTTTATCCTGGCTTATTTGATACCTATCTAGGTTTCGGCCATAATAGTCCATCGGTCATAATTATAAAATGCTCGTCAAATTAACCTTCTTCCCGAAGTCAAATATTTCAACTAATTAGGGATTCGAACTGTAACAAAGTTTTAATACTTTGTTAATAATTACACCAGGTTATCAACTGCGTGTAATCCAAGGTTTTAATACTTTGTTAACAATTACACCAATTATCCTTGTATGTAATCCATCCATGTTTTAATTAGTCCATGATACATTAATTTATTCACTTGGCCATAATGAATAATCAATTACCCAATCCAATTGATTAATTAAATGATTGTAAACGATGTCGTATAAACGTCACTAAATAGGACATTCGTAATCAATTTAATAATTATTAGATTAACTAAATTGAAGATAGGTTCGAAAGTTTCCAATGAGTTGTCATTCAATTAGACAATACCCTCTACCTAATAATAGTCAATAGTCCAATGTTCAGAAGTGTCGATCTTTTGTCCAAACCCTAATTATGGTACAAAATCCAATAACCCCGTCTTAATATTTAGCCCAACATCACGATTACTTCAGCTCAAATAAGCATAATAATAACTTAGTTAAGATACATTAATTTAAAAAGGAAGAACATAGCTTACAGTGGTTATTTATCGCGTAGCGTCGCAAGGACAGAGTTCTGACTTTAAAACCCGTAAAACATTTCTTACAATAACCCAATTATTATTAATCTTAACTTAAACTTAATATTATAAATAATAAATATAAATATAGTTTACAGAAAGAAAGAAAGAAGAGTGTGAAGGTGTAGTATCATTCGTCGAATTTGTTGGCTATTTATAGCACTTGGCCTGACATTTGCTGCCATGCGATCGCATGGAATTTGTGCCTCAAGGCCATGTGATCGCATGGCCTCCTGATCCAGCTCATATGCTTGCCAAAAACGTGGACGGATCTTATATTTAATATATATATATATATATATATATATATATATATATATATATATATATATATAAAATATAATATATATAATTTTATATAATTATATATATATATATATATATATATACATTATATTCTTGTGCAATGTTGACTTGTAATTTTAGCTCCGTTGACTCGCGCATTGATGCTCGGTTCATGCCTCGGTTCCGGATTTTTGAACGTCTTTTCGTACGCGTAGATATCTTGTACTTTGCGTTCCGCGACTTGTACTCTTGTAATTTTTAGACGTTTCTCATCAATAAATTGAACCACTTGGATTGTATCTTATACTTTTGAGCTTTTTGGTCATTTGCGTCTTCAAATCGTTATTTGCGTCTTCAGTCTTCGTACTTATTTATTTAAACGATTATTACATAAAAATAAAACAATAGTAACTAAAAGCTTAACATATTGGGATGATATTGCGACTAAATATATGATCATTTGGAGCACTATCAGTCATGATTGAGTCTTATACAATATGAGTATACTATGTCTTGATTATTTCAGGGCGATATATCGATCTATTTATGTACTACTAACATTGGAGTACTAACTGTGGACTACTAACGTTGGACTGCTAACTTAACAACTTAAATCGTCAACACGTAAATAAAAATATGATGTGAATGTATTTCTATCATACTTTGATATATATGTATATATTTGTTATAGGTTCGTGAATCGATCCGTGGCCAAGTCTGATTTTCGACGAACTGAAAAATCTGTGAAAGTGAGCTATAGTCCCATTTTTACTATCTAATATTTTGGGATGAGAATACATGGAGTTTTACAAATGTTTTACAAAATAGGCACAAGTAATGAAACTACATTCTATGATGGATTTGTTATACCGGATATCCCTATTTTTCTTTTGCTTGTTAACTTAATAATTAGTGTACGCACTAATTGGCGTGGATCCTAAAGATAGATCTATGGGCACTAACAACCCCCATTCTGGAAAATGGAATGCTTTAGTACTTCGATTTATTAGTATACATAGTGCGGCCTGTATACTGGGGGATATTACTTTGACGTCTTGTTAATGTTGGTTACCAGGCAATTAATCATATGAATGTTTTTTACAGACGGAAGTCCTGTATGTTTATAAAATGAAATCTTATGGCCTATTATTACGGTTTATGGTATAGGTTAAACCTATGATTCACCAACATTTTTATTGACGTTTTAAGCATGTTTATTCTCAGGTGATTATTAAAAGACTTTCGCTGTTGCATGCTAAATAAAGACAAGATTTGGAGTCAGCATGCTTGTATGATATTGTTTAAAAACTGTATTCGGAAACATCTTTTATTGTAACATATTATTAACCATTATGTAATGGTCATGTGTAAACCTTGTAGTTTTAGATTATCATTGATTGATAATCTATCTATATTATGACAATTAAACCTTTATCATATAAATAAAGGTTATGGTTTGTTTTAAAAACGAATGTAGGATGCAGAAAATTTGGTCTTAGAGAACCAGCAAATTTGCATTAGTGTGTCTAACCGAGTTTGTTAGGATGCATTAGTGAGTCTGAGCTTCGACCGTGTCTGTTTTAAAAACGACTGCTTAACACTTTTGTTGGAAACTATATATTCTTAACATGTAAATATTATGTGATATATTAATCTCTTAATGTACTTGCTATTATGTGTTAGATGACTTCATCCGATCATGCTAGGTTATCAAACGACTCTGATTATAGTAGTCACTCAAGCGACTCAGATATTGAGTTAAAATCTTCAACCAATGTACCAAAGTTAAAAATGGTCGATGGTGTCTCCGCTGAGGAAGAAAAATACTGGGAAGATTCCAAATTTCCTGAGGAACCGGAAGATAATCACGATGAGGATTCCAATGAAGTGATAGAAATTACACCGACTCAGTTTAAAGAAAAGAAAAACAATAAGGAAAAATCTCCATCTATCAAGATAGAGAAACCCGATCCCAAACCCGATGAAACCTATGTTATCAGGAAATACCTTGATGGAAAATACCTTAAACACCCGTACTACATAAACTTTGATTATCGACCGGGAACATCTAAGAAACCAGATTTTTCTAAAAAACAGTTGTGAAAAGGACTGCTCGTATTAGGTGTGGCGGGTTTATCCCTAGGAAATTAGCAGAACGAACTTAGTCAGAAGAGGAAGAAACAAGTGAGTCCGATTGAAGAGTTCACAATTAATAAGTTTTACCATGTCTTGTAATATATGCATGATAACGTGCTTGTGCTTTTATGCTATATGTAAAAATTGCTTAAAATGTCTTATTATTTCCATTATCTTCTACAGACATAAGTATAATTTCGTCTCTTTTACAGTATAAAATGAAATACAAATGGATGTTAGGGATAGACAACCAAACATTTTAGAAGATCTGCCACAGCAAATGCTTGATGAAATGTTGTCTAGAGTTGGTCAGGATTCATTGGCTCAATTGTTTATGGAAAAATTAGTTTTCAAGGCATTTGATAAGAATTCCGAGCATGCATTGGTTTATAAAAGGCTTTCCTTTGATAGGTGGTGTATCTCACCTTGGGGAAACCGTAAGTTGGCATGTATTTTCTTTAGGGCTATACATTATGGAAACCCTAATGCAATTTTTAGACATGGTTTGCGAACTTATTTTGATTCTATATATCCTGGTATAGGACTTCATTATCTAGAAAAAGCTGCAAATATGCAACTAAAAGAAGCATGTTATGTATTTGGTTTTGTTATGTTTGCCTCTTACCAAACAGAGGAAAAAGACATGGGATTACAAATCCTTAATCAAACATTTCCGCTGGTATCGAATTTGGTGGTGGAGGTGAGAACCGAGGTTCTTGATTTATTACGACACTGTTGGATATTATGTAACCCTCATCCTTTAACGACGTCGTAACGTGCTGCACTATTAAGGGTCACAAAGGTTATTTTCCACTTGACCTAGGATGGGAAATAGTATTGATTAAACCGGAATGCATGCGTTGTTTTTGGTCCTATGAGTTGCGTATTTTTACTGAACGACTTGAGTTTAACTAGATTTGTTTCAGCAACTACTATACTTCACGCCTTGTATAATAGTTATCATGTGCTATGTTGTATGTAATATAGCGGTATTGTATGATTGTAAGATATTGTACCAAAAAGTTTAAGCGTGAAGTATTAATGCATTAAGTTTTTCATGGTAGAATATTATCTATGTAGTATTAGTTAATTTTTGTACTAGCTATTAAGTATGAACTTTAACGGGTAGGTACTACCCGAATTATAGTTATAAAACGCTAATATGAAGAAAAAGCTTTTATAATAAGTTCATATTATACTACAAAATACTACTCCTAATATTCTATATGATTAACTTAACTCTTTTGGCTATTTTTGAAGGAAATGACTCCAAAGACCAGACAAACTCTGAACATGAGCGAGGAAGATTTTCGTGCTTTCCTTGCTGCGAACATAGCCGCAGTATAGGGTGCAATGCAAAATAACAACAATAATTCAGGGTCTAGCAGTGGAACTAATTCCACAAGAAATCGTGTAGGATGCTCTTACAAGGCTTTCACTTCCTGTAAACCCCTTGAGTTCGATGGAACGGAAGGACTAGTCGGACTAAAATGATGGACTGAGAAGGTCAAATCGGTGTTTGCTATAAGCAAATGTGGTGAAGAAGATAGGGTAAAGTACGCCACACATACTTTCACATGTACTGCGTTAACATGGTGGAACACCTATCTCGAACAGGTGAGACAAGATGCTGGTTACACGCTACTGTGGTCAGCATTTAAACACATGATGAATGAGCAGTACCGTCCCAGGATCGAGGTCAATAAGCTCAAGATAGAGCTTAGAGAATTATGAATGCAAGGATTCGATATTACCACATACGAGTGACGATTCACAGAATTGTCTTTATTGTGTCCATGAGTGTTCGAAGATGATGAAGAATAGATTGACGCGTTTGTGAAAGGGTTACCAGAGAGAATTCAGGAGGATGTTAGTTCTTACGTGCCCACCTTAATGTAAAAGGCAAGTCGAATGGCTCACAAACTTATAGGCCAGATTGAGGGAAGACTAAAGGAACAGGCGGCTGAGGAGGCCAAAATGAAGCAAGTCAAGAGAAAGTGGGAGGAAAACAGTGACAAGGATCACCAATACAACAACAACAACAACAACAACAACAACAATCACAACCACAAACACAATAACAACAACAACCACAACAACCGCAACATTAACCGCAACAACAATCGTAGTCCCAACAACCACTACAATAACAACCGCAACAACAACAATCCCAACAATAACAACAAAAGGAGGAAAACTCCCTACCCAAGGTGCGAAGGATATCATCCGGATAGTTTCTGTAGGGTGATATGTAACAGGTGCAATAAATCGGGTCATAGTGCAACAAAGTGTGAGGTTTTCGGACCAATGGCCAACAAAAAATCAGGAACAAATAATGGAGCCGTTGTTTGTTATGTATGTGGAAAATCGGGCCACATTAAGAGTAAGTGCCCGAACCAAGGGAATACTATTGGGCAAAGCTGTGGAAGAGTTTTCAACATCAATGTGGCAGAAGCGTAGGAAGACCTGGAGCTTGTTACAGGTACGTTTCTAATTGACGATAAACATGCTTATGTTTTATTTGATTTAGGTACGAAAAGAAGCTATATGAGTAGAGATTTTTGTGCTAAATTAAGTTGTCCTTTAACGCCTTTGGATAATAAGTTTTTACTCGAATTAGCAAACGGTAAATTAATTAAAGCTGATAAAATATGCCAGAACCGAAAAATTAAACTGGTTGGTGAAACGTTTAAGATTAACTTGATACCAGTAGAGTTAGGGAGTTTTGATGTGATAATTGGCATGGATTGGTTGAAAAAGGATAGGACAGAGGTTGTTTGTTACAAAAATGCGATTTTCATTATGCGCGAAAAGGCAAAACCCTTAATGGTGTACGGAGAAAAGAGCAACGCGAAGTTAAATCTTATTAGTAGCTTGAAGGCACAAAAGCTAATAAGAAAAGGTTGCTATGCCATTCTAGCACATATCGAGAAAGTCAAACCCGAAGAAAAGAACATCAATGATGTTCCAGTCGCAAAAGAATTTCCCGATGTATTTCTGAAAGAATTACCGGGACTACCTCCATACTGATCCATTGAATTTCAAATAGATCTTGTACTAGGAGCTGCACCGATAGCTCGTGCTCCTTACAGACTCACACCCAGCGAAATGAAGGAATTATAAAGCCAATTACAGGAACTTTTGGAGCGTGGTTTCATTCGACCAAGCACATCACCGTGGGGAGCTCCTGTTTTGTTTGTCAAAAAGAGGGATGGTACGTTCAGATTGTGTATTGACTACCGAGAGTTGAACAAGCTTAACATCAAGAACTGTTATCCACTACCTAGAATCGACAATTTATTTGACCAACTGCAAGGTTCATCGGGTGAAGGAGGATGATATTCCAAAGACTGCTTTCAGAACGCGTTACGGTCATTATGAGTTTATGGTTATGCCATTTGGATTGACTAACGCACCAGCTGTGTTTAAGGACCTCATGAACTGAGTGTGTGCGCCATATCTAGACAAATTTGTCATTGTTTTCATCGATGACATACTTATTTACTCTAAGAATGACAAAGAGCACGGAGAACATTTGAGAATGGTGCTAGAATTATTAAGGAAAGAAGAACTGTATGCTAAGTTTTCTAAGTGTGCATTTTGGTTGAAAGAAGTTCAATTCCTCGGTCACATAGTGAGCAAAGAAGGTATTCAGGTTGATCCGGCAAAGATTGAAACCGTTGAAAACTGGGAAACCCCAAAAACTCCGACGCATATACGCTAATTTTTAGGATTGGCTGGTTACTACAGAAGATTCATCCAAGATTTTTCCAAAGTAGCAAAACCCTTGACTGTAATAACGCATAAAGGGAAGAAATTTGAATGGAAGGATGAGCAAGAGAAAGCGTTTCAATTATTGAAGAAAAAGTTAACTACAACACCTATATTGTCATTACCTGAAGGGAATGATGATTTTTTGATTTATTGTGACGCTTCAAAGCAAGGTCTCAGTTATGTATTAATGCAACGAACGAAGGTAATTACTTATGCATCTAGACAATTGAAGATTCACGAGCAGAATTATACGACTCACGATTTGGAATTGGGCGCTGTTGTTTTTGCATTAAAGATGTGGAGGCACTACTAATATGGGGTCAAATGTATCATATATACCGACCATAAAAGTCTCCAACATATATTTGATTAAAAGCAACTGAACATGAGGCAGCGTAGGTGGATTGAGCTATTAAATGATTACGACTTTGAGATTCGTTACTACCTGGGGAAGGCAAATGTGGTAGCCGACGCCTTGAGTAGAAAGGACAGGGAACCTATTCGATTAAAAGCTATGAATATAATTATTCATAGTAATCTTACTACTCGAATAAAAGAGGTGCAACAAGGAGTTTTGAAAGAAGGGAATTTGAAGAATGAAATACCCAAAGGATCGGAGAAACAGCTTAATATTCGGGAAGACAGAACTCGGTATTTGGCTGAAAGAATTTGGGTACCAAAGTTTGGGGATGCGAGAGAAATGGTACTTCGGGAAGCACATAAAACCAGATATTCAATGCATCCCGGAGCGGGGAAAATGTACCAAGATCTCAAGAAACACTTTTGGTGGCCGGGTATGAAAGCCGATTTTGCCACATACATAGGGGAATGTTTGACTTGTTCTAAAGTTAAAGCTGAACATCAGAAACCATCAGGTCTACTTCAACAACCAGAAATTTCGGAATAGAAATGGGAAAACATTACCATTGAGATGACCCGTCCTAAACCATAAGGACGAATACAATAACATATGGCTCCATTGCGAGGTATTTGACCTCTATATGATAAGTTTTACAAACATTTCATTCGTTTTTAAAAGACAAACTTTCATTTCAACGAAAGTTGATATGTATGCATACCATTTCATAATATATCCAATACATAAATGACTTAATAATAATCTTGTTGAACTCAACGACTCGAATGCAACGTCTTTTGAAATATGCCATGAATGACTCCAAGTAATATCTTTAAAATGAGCAAATGCACAACGGAAGATTTCTTTAATACCTGAGAATAAACATGCTTAAAAGTGTCAACCAAAAGGTTTGTGAGTTCATTAGTTTTTCATAAACAATCATTTTTTATTATTTTAATAGACCACAAGATTTTCATTTCCATTTTTCATAAACATCACACAGGCATATAGCAATCTGTATAAAAATCATTCATATAGATTGAACACCTAGTAACCGACATTAACAAAATGCATCTAGAATATCACCATCATTCCTGGACTCTCATCGGATATGATAAATTGAAGTACTAAAGCATCCGTAACCTGGATGGGGCTTGTTGGGCTCGATAGATCTATCTTTAGGATTCGCGTCAATTGGTGGCAATTATAATAAACACCAATTCTTAGGCTACCAAGCTAAAAAGGGTGATATCCGGTATAATAATCCAACCATGGAATGTAGTTTCAAGTACTTGTGTCTATTTCGTAAAACATTTATAAAAGCAGCGCATGTATTCTCGGCCCAAAAATATATATTGCAAAAGCATTTAAAAGGGGAGCAAATGAAACTCACAATACTATATTTCGTAGCAATAATGCAAATGACGGCACTGAACAAGTGCAAGGTTGACCTCGGATTCACGAACCTATATTAAGTATATATATTTATATGTTGGTTAAATAAACGTTTAACAAGCTAGGTCAGGTCATATTGTATCACAATCCTAATGCTCGAGATTATCATGCAAAAGTCAACAAAAGTTATCTAATCCAAAAATGACTTTCAAAATCTATACATGTTTATTATATAACTTAAATATAGTAGTTTTATATATTTAAATATATTTAACAGATTTTATTAGAGTAAATAATACAAGTCATTTATAAATAAATAAAAATTTATATTAAAATTTATATATGATAAAAATATACTTTTATATATCTCAAGTAATAAAATTTATAAAGTTCACTCAATATCATAAAATATAGTGATATGTATTATTAATGTAATTATATTAGGTGTGGTAAAAAAAATCTTTGTATCACATATTTATTTGATAAAATAATATTTATAATAATAAAGAGTAAAAGTTGTATTATTTTGTAATAATAATTATTATTATTCTAATAATAATAATAATAACAATATTTATGTTTACTAATGATGATATTAATTATAATAAAATGATAATTCTAATCATGATAATCTTAATAATAATGATACTTTTTAATCTTAACTATAATAATAATAATATTTTATATAAAAATAATAATTCTATTCAAATGATAATTTTTAATAATAATAATAATAAAATGATAATGATATTTCTATTAAAAATGATAATTTTAATAAAAAAGATAGTTTTAATATTAATGATACTTTTAATAATAATAAAAATGATTAAAATAATGAAAACGATATTTTTATCTAACTCAATATCTTACAATATTTTAATTTCGTCATGATACTTATACTCATTATTTCCTAATCGATTTGTTTAATAGCTTTTAGTCCTCATTTATATCGTATTCATAATAATGATAATAATTAGATGATACTAATAATAATAATTATAATTATAATAATAATAATACTAATGATAATACTAATAATTATTATAATGATAATAATAATAATAATAATAATCATAATAATAATAATATTAATAATAACCTTAGTGATAATAACGATAGTATTAATAATAACAATAACAATTTTAATGATAATACTTAGATTGATAATGATAATAATAATAATAATAATAATAATAATTAGATAATAATGACGATAATCATAACGACGATAGTAATAATAATAATAATATTAAAATTAATGATAATTCAGTTGACCATATCTTTTAATCCGTTCATCAAAACCATACGATATCTAAATGAAAAGTTATTAATTTTTCGACAGCTTTCCAACAACATGCATATCATATACCTTATATCAGTAGCAATGTATTAAATTCGTGATTCATCATAAAACTATCTAACGATGAAATTAAGCATACAAGCATGCATAATCATATATACTCGAGCACTAGTCAGGGATACACTATTTAATATATAAAAGATAAGATATGAATGATCACGTATCAATATTGTGATTCAATATTGCAGGAAAGTTATGCGGACGCAACGAAATGATAAACACTAGATTCACAATCAAAAAAATCCCTGAGCAAAAACTATAACCTCCTTAGCTATAACCCATAATTTCCTTAGCTCTATCCCGCTCGAAAAACCCGTTTTGAAATAACTCGCTCATAACCTCGTCGTAGTATTTTATGTATAATAATAATAATACTACTAAAAATAACAATAATAATAATCTTAATCTTAATAATAATAATAATAATAATAATAATAATAATAATAATAATAATAATAATAATAATAATAATAATAATAATAATAATAATAATAATAATAATAATAATAATAATAATAATAATAATAATAATAATAATAATAATGATAATATATATAAAGTGTGATCGGGAGAGATGGATGAATTGATGAATGAATCGAGTAAAACGATCGAGCTTTTATACACCCGATTTGGTCCCCACTATCTCCGCGATCGCGAGGTATGTGTGGGTATTATCTCCGCGATCGCGGAGAAGCCCTCTATAGTTCATCATCAATTTGTTTTATACTGCCGATGATTTTTAATATATTTTAATATATATATTTAATTTATATAATTATATATATATATATATATATATATATATATATATATATATATATATATATATATATATAATTTTATTTACGTGCATAGTTAACCCGTAACTTTAGTCTCAAAAACTTGTACTTTACATTCCACGACGTGTACCTTTATCAATAATTAGATTTAAATCATCGATAAACTATATCACCATAAATATAACTTGTTCGTTTGAGTGTTTTGGTCATTTGCTTCATTAAAACATTGCCTCGTTATATATATATATATATATATATATATATATATATATAGGGGCAGGATCAATGGGGAAGTAACCAATCGGAGGGAAGCAAACAAAAAAAAATATTTGAATTTTTTTTGAATTTTTTTTTCCGGCATCAAGATCACACCAAAATATGAACATTTAGAAGAGACACTTCATGATGAATGTTATTATTTAGGCGGGAAAACGATTGACAAAAATAACATTCAAGATAATATTGTTCGTGAAGAATATGAACGTTTTTTTTCATTTTTTGTGAAGTAAAATTTAGCCCGATTTAGAGTATATGGTTTAGGGTTTAGGATTTAGGGTTTAGGGTTTGGTGTTTTGGGTTTATAGGATTTAGGGTTTGGTGTTTTGGGTTTATTCCATAAACCCAAAACACCAAACCCTAAACCCTAAACCCTAAACTCTAAACCGTTCGTGTTAAAAACTCAATCTAAATCCTAAATCTAAACCCTAAATCTAAACCCTAAACCCTAAATTTCTAAACCCTAATATCTAAACCCTAATATCTAAACCCTAATATCTAAACCCCAATAGCTAAAACCTCAAAATACGCTCGAAAAACACGATAATTGTTATATATTACTTCTTCGAGAGTTTTTCCGCCAAAATAAAAACATTTATCACAAAGTGTCTCTACTAAATGTTCATATTTTCATCTCATTTATAATGTTCGTGAACAAAGTTTTTTCAAAAAATGAAAAAAAAAAGTTTTTGCTTCCCCCCGCTTCCCCCCGAATGGTTACTTCCCTCTTGATCCTACCACTATATATATATATATAATAGTATTATTTTAAATCAAAACGTTTTATAACAAAGTTAATATTATATATTATCATATTGTAAAATATATATATTTCGTTTCGAAATATGAATTTGAAATATTTATTTAATAATATAATATTTAGTTTTTCAAAACTAGTTATATTTCAAAGTTCATTAAATAATTTAAAATCGTTTCAAAATTATTATTTAGTAATACTTTTATCTTTTTAAAACAATAAAAATATATTTGCAAATTTATAATACAAAGCTTTAATTAAGTTCTTCAAAATTCATAAACAATTTATCTTATAAAACATTTCAATAATAAAATTCTTTTTAAACTGAAAACGTTTTTGTATGTTTGAAACTAAATCAAATAAATATGATAATTTTGTTTTCCAAAACTAAATATATTTAAGAATTATTTTGTTAAAAGTTTTAAAATAATGAAAATCGTTATATCATAACATGTTTTAGAAAAGTAAAATCATATGACACATAACATGTTTCAAGTTTCTAAATTACCGTTTGCTGGTAAAGCATAGGATAAAGTCCAATGGTTAATTAAATGTATGAAATCATTTAATGTAAAACGTTGATTTACTTAACTTGGCGATATTCAACATCTAATTTATTTACACTCGACGTTCTTATTTTTATATTAAACAAAATGAAAGTTAAAATAATTATCTTATCAAAGTCACGAGGAAAATATTGTAAAGCATGAACTGGAATTTAAACAGGAATCTCCACTAACCCTTGTCTAGTTCCCGTTAATTGACACATTTGTTCTTACTTGTAAATCACATTACCATTTTCCGAATATTGTTAAAAGAACAGATTTCTTAAATCACAGTGGACCTCACAACAGAGACCCGTAATCATATCACAATGTATCTGATAAATCAATCATTTGATATTATCTTTTAATTCTGTCGATGAATATATTAAACAGATACGTTCATGTAATGTATTATACATTTAATACGTTCATGTAATGTATATATTAAACTATATATATATATATATATATATATATATATATATATATATATATATATATATACATAAATGTTCGTGAATCGTCGAGCACGGTCAAAGGGTAATTGATTACATGAATATAGTTTCAAAATTTTTGAGACTCAACATTACAGACTTTGCTTATTGTGTTGGAAACATTAATTATATAAAGATTAAGTTTAAATTTGGTCAGAAATTTCCGGGTCGTCACAACCATGGATTTCATTACTAAATTGCCAAGGACTGAAAGTGGCTATGATACAATTTGGGTAATAGTCGATCGTCTTACCAAGTCAGCACATTTTCTACCAATGAGAGAAGATGATAAAATGGAGAAGTTGGGATGACTATACTTGAAAGAAGTCATCTTTAGACATGGAATACCAATCTCTATTATCTCTGATAGGGATGGCAGATTTGTTTCAAGATTTTGGAAGATGTTACATCAAGCATTGGGAACTCGTCTAGACATGAGTACCGCCTATCATTCACAAACATATGGGCAGAGTGAAAGGACTATACAAATACTTGAAGACATGCTTTGAGCATGTGTTATTGATTTTGGAAATGTTTAGGATCGACATCTACCATTAGCAGAGTTTTCCTACAACAACAGTTACCACTCGAGTATTGATGATGCACCGTTTGAAGCACTTTATGGTAGGAAGTGCAGGCCTCCGATTTGTTGGAGCGAGGTGGGGGATAAATAGATTACTGGCCCGGAGATAATCCAATAAACTACTGAGAAAATCATTGAAATTCAACAATGGTTGAAAATAACCCAGAGTCGGCAAAAGAGCTACGCGGATGTTAGAAGAAAAGATTTAGAATTTGAGGTTGATGACATGGTCATGCTTAAAGTATCACCTTGGAAGGGTGTCGTTCGATTTGGAAAACGTGGGAAACTAATCCTGAGATACATTGGGCCATTCAAGATTATTGATCGTGTCGGACCGGTAGCTTATCGACTTGAATTACCTCAATAACTAGCCGGCATACATAATACCTTCCACGTCTCGAATTTAAAGAAATGCTTAGCTAAAGAAGATCTCACAATTCCTTTAGACGAAATTAAAATTAACGAAAAACTACAATTCATTGAAGAACCCGTTGAAGTAATGGATCTTGTGGTTAAAGGACTTAAGCAAAACAAAATACCAATCGTTAAGTTTCGATGGAATGCTCGTAAAGGACCCGAGTTCACCTGGGAGCATGAAGATCAGATGAAGAGAAATACCCGCACTTATTCCCAGATAATGCGTCAATGCCTACAAATGCTTAAAATTTCGGGACGAAATTAATTTAATGGATAGGTACTGTAATGACCTGGGAATTCCATGATTATATATTATATGAGATGAATATTTACATGAATAAATGTTTCCAACATGTTAAGAATTCAAACTTGTTAAGACTTGAATGTTTGAAACGGATTTTACATAAATGTTTGACCACCCAGTTTGTCCGACGATTCACGAACGTTATAACTTGTAAATGACATGATGATACATATATGGACATAAACTATGTTTAATATGATAAAATGATAATTAAGTATATCATTAAGTGTATTAACAATGAACTGTATACATAAAATGAGACTACTAACTTAAGGGTTTAGAAACAATATATACATGTAACGATTGACGACGAAATAACGACTTAATTAAAATGTATATATATGTATTGTATTAAGATGTATTAATACACATTTGAAAGACTTAAATACATATATCAAAATACTTATACTTAACAAAGATAGCTATAATCATATTCCCATTCGTTTTCATCAAGAATTCTACTCGTATTCGTTCGGTATTTCTACCCATATAATACCCAGCTTCTAGATGTATATACTATTGGTAAATACACATAATATTCAGCTCTTAGAATCCCTTGATGAGTCAACAAACATGTGAAACCAACCATTAGACAACTAGCATAACTTATGAGCAAGAAAACAAAACAAGAACTCCTTTTAACCCCACTCACCACTCATCACTCACCATTCACTTCATTTCATTTCCAATTCTCTCTAAAAACACACACACCCCCTCAAGAACGAAATTTCCAGTAAACTAATCATCATCTTCATCAAAAAATACTTCAAGAATCAAGCTATAATCATCATAGGAAGAACACTTCAAGAACACTTCGAAAATCCTTTCAAGTTTGCTAGATTACTTTCAATCTTGCAAATCCATTTCAAGTGATCATCCAACCTCAAGAAATCTTCATTTATATCAGTAGGTTATCATTCTGAATCAAGGTAATAATCATATTCAAGCTTTGTTTCGATTTCTATAAACATAACTATCTTAAACCAAGTAGTAATCTTACTTGAACTTGTTTTCATGTCATGATTCTACTTCAAGAACTTCCAAGCCATCAAAGATCCTTTGAAGCTCAAGCTTATTTTTCATCATTTCCAGTAGGTTTACCTACTATACTTGAGGTAGTAACGATGTTCATAACCTCGTTCAATTCATACTTATATAACTATCTTATTCGATTAATATAACTTGTAATCACTAGAATGTAGTTTAGTTAATTCTAAACTTGTTCGCAAATAAAGTTAATCCTTCTAACGTGACTTTTAAAAACAATTTAACACATGTATTATATCTATATGATATGCTAACTTAAGGATTTAAAACATGGAAACACGAAGAACACCGTAAAACTGGACATACGCCATCGTAGTGAAACCGGGAACTGTTTTGGGTTGGATAATTAAAAACTATCATAGACATTGATTGAAAAGTTTGTCTTTTGGGAAAATGATATTTCATATGAACATGATAATATATCCAAATTTTATGGTTAAACTCAAAGTAGAAGTATGTTTTTCAAAATGGTCATCAAGATATCGTTCTTTCGACGGAAATGACTACCTCTTTAAATATAGACTTATAACTTGTAACTCCGACTATAAACCACCACTTTTTCAGTTTAGTTTCAAAAATTAGAGTTCATTACAAAACCATAGCAATTTGATTCATTCAAAACCGATTTGTAACGAAGAAGTTATGGGCAAAACAATATTGGTTAAAAATGGCTAAAATGGCTACGGGATTATTTTGATAAAATCTATACTAACCATATCCTAGCTAAATTTTCTTGTATTATACATGTATTTAAACATGTCATGAGTATTTCCATGTAATATACTAGTCTTGGTTGACTCCGAGACAATATATATAATCTTTATTAGTTAAGACAATAGTTACACAATACGTCGGATAAATCGAAAGACACCATGTACACAACACGTCTAGATTAATTCTAAGACAATAGTTGTACCTTGGGTCATGATTGAGTCTTATACAATACGTGTATACTATGTCTTGATTATTTCAGGGTGATATATCGATCTATTTATGTACTACTAACATTGGACTACTAACTGTGGACTACTAACGTTGGACTGCTAACTTAACAACTTAAATCGTCAACACATAAATAAAAATATGATGTGAATGTATTTCAATCATAATTTGATATATATGTATATATTTGTTATAGGTTCGTGAATCGATCCGTGGCCAAGTCTGATTTCGACGAACTGAAAATCTGTGAAAGTGAGTTATAGTCCCATTTTTACTATCTAATATTTTGGGATGAGAATACATGCAGTTTTATAAATGTTTTACAAAATAGGCACAAGTAATGAAACTACATTCTATGATGGATTTGTTATACCGGATATCCCTATTTTTCTTTTGCTTGGTAACTTAATAATTAGTGTACGCACTAATTGGCGTGAATCCTAAAGATAGATCTATGGGCACTAACAACCCCCATTCTGGAAAATGGAATGCTTTAGTACTTCGAGTTATTAGTATACAGAGTGCGGCCTGTATACTGGGGGATATTACTTTGACGTCTTGTTACTGTTGGTTACCAGACAATTAATCATAAGAATGATTTTTACATACGGAATTCCTGTATGTTTATAAAATGAAATCTTGTGGCCTATTATTACGATTTATGGTATAGGTTAAACCTATGACTCACCAACATTTTTGTTGACGTTTTAAGCATGTTTATTCTCATGTGATTATTAAAAGACTTCCGCTGTTTCATGCTAAATAAAGACAAGATTTGGAGTCAGCATGCTTGCATGATATTATTTAAAAACTGCATTCAGAAACATCTTTTTTTGTAACATATTATTAACCATTATGTAATGGTCGTGTGTAAACCTTGTAGTTTTAGATTATCATTGATTGATAATCTATATTATGACAATTAAACCTTTCTCATATAAATAAAGGTTATGGTTTGTTTTAAATACGAATGTAGTCTTTGAAAAAACGTCTCATATAGAGGTCAAAACCTCGGAATGAAACCGATTATTATGAAACATTTATAATCGATATGAACGGGGCATTTCACTGTCGTTGTTCAGCCCAGAATTTTCAGCACTATAAAAGGAAAGTGATTAGGTCATTTCAAAGAGAGCTGCAATTCCAAGTCCGATTTTCACTTCCAAAACCCTAATTTCATCATTCGTTGGAGTTTGAAGGTGAATTTAAGGAGGCAAGCTCAAGTTCCATCATAGTTTAGCTCCAGATCTTCTTCTCTTTCAATTTGGGTTGTAATCTCCACCTTTAATTATCTATTTTTTGAATTGATTACTTGTAATAGATTAATATGATGTTTATTTGTATTTCAATGCTTATGATTAGTGTAATCTTAGCCATGCTTGGCTAATTTGATTGTGTTTGCCTATCTATGAATCTCTAATGCAAAGATTTACCCTAAATCAATTGAATGAAGTTGTTTAAATGAAATATATGAGCAAGTGTTACTGTGTTAGCTATGAGGTCCATTGCTATGCATTGTTTTAGGCTTTACTTTGATTACATAGATTGTGTAGCTCTCTTAGTGATTTAAAAAGTGAATCAATTTGTGCTTCAACACTTCAAGTGATCTAGACAACTAAATTAGGAATCTCAAGTGATTGTGTTCTTAGTTTAGGTTGATTTTCAATTGGCCTTTAGTCAATATAGTGGTGTTCGGTTATCTTAAGTGATTTTGATAGTTGAAGGGTTTTAAGTGATTTCAACCCAAGCATAATCTAAAGAACCGCTCATACTTAACTTGATCTTAGGATACAATGCTTATGTGAGTTTGCAAAGTGTAATATGATTAAGATTTGGTAGTAATGCTAAACATTCAATAGTTCATCAACTAATGCGATAGCAAATTGGGTAAAACTGGGCAATCCAAGCATAGAGAGGATTAGGTAAGTGAACACTACTTTGTTAATTGATTTAGTCCTTAATATTTAGTTACTTGTTACTAGTTTTAATTGTTAAGTTTAAGTTTGTTTACTTGCGCACATTTTAGTTGTTAATTAAAATCAATCAAAACCCCCCAATCAAATAAACCCTAGGACAATTAATAGATTCAATTATTCTGCTTACACCGCTCTCTGGGGACGAACTTGAAACGAATACTTTCATTAAAAGTGTTATAATAACCGGGTTCTAAGTGCTCGTTGGTTATGTGTGCTTATTTGTAGTGTTTGAATCTTGTATAAATTTGAGGGTAGTTGATGTATTGTTCCACACGCATCAGTTCCTTTGGTTGATGTTCTTTCAGGTAGCCTCATCACGGGAAATTCATTAAGGACTTGATGGCAAAGAAAGGAGAGCATGTGCAGGCATCTACCACATTTCTTAAAGGAGAGTGACTGTTATTTTGGAGAAGATATTGTTGCCATCTAAGATAGGTGATCCACGGCCATTATTATTCCCTATCAAGTGAATGGTTCAAGTATGATTAAGGCTTTAGCCGATTCGGGTGCGAGTATTAATATGATGCCATATTCTTTATACTCGAGATTGAATCTAGGTGATCTCAAGCCGGCAAAAACTAGTGTTAGAATCATTTATCAGTTTGCCACCCAGTTAGTATTGTAGGGATTTTTGTAATTAAAGTTGGTGTTTTAGAGTTTTTGGAATATTTTGTTGTTGTTGATCTTGAAGAGGATACGGATGTGCCACTTGTTATGGGTAAACCGTTCCTTGCAACGATGAATTCTTTGATTGATGTGAAAGTCGAGAAGTTGACTCTTATGAACCGGGGAAGCAATTGAGCTTTTAGACTAGACATGTTGCTATTCTACCCAAACCCGCCCATGCCATTCATATTTTGTCTAGTGTTTCTATCACAGATACTAAGGTTCCTATTGCTATGCCAAAGGCTAAGTATGGGAGGGAGTAGGTAGAGTTGTTGGTTAAACCTATTTAGAGTAAGGATATGGTCCTTCAACGTTCTATGAGTTATATAAGAGAATTAATTCGGATACATCGAAATGGTATGTGAGAGATCGTTTGGAGTCAAATTTGTCGAAGAAAGAAATGGGGAAATTATTTGAGTTTGCTAAAATTACTAGAGACACAGATAATTGGTTATTGGCGAAGATTGCTGGTGATGTTCCTCATGGTGGTGGTCTATGGAAAGAAGAAGAATGGAGGAGCCTACCACCCCAAGATTAGTTGAGAGTGGTCGAGTATCGTGCACGACTCGTTAATAAACGTGCACATGTGGTTGAGTATGTAAGGAGCTGAGCTTGACATATGAGTAATAGTCGAATTAATGGTTGACTATGTAAACGACCATTTGCAATGGTCCAAATGAAATAGCCATTTTTTTCAACAGTTTTTCTCTTTAAGTGTGTTGGACTGTTGCTAAATTCATGTTACCTGCAGAAAGTGTGCACTAGCCTAGACAAATGCTTTAGACTTGAAGTATTTGAATTATCTTGGACTTAGCTTTATGAAAGTGACTTGTCACAAACACTTTGTGAAAGTCTTTCTTTGTTGGAATTCCATAATGAATACCCAAATAAACTAAGTGCAGATTTGGAATACTTATAATCTATAATTCAAGCTTTAATCAATACCTAGCCATTTAGTTATAGTTTGAAAGTGAAACTTTTTCTTTAATCATAAACTTGATATCACCACCAAACGATTATGATTTTTGAATAGTTGACCTTAAGCCTAAGCACACACTTAACCTTATACTCCTAACTGATTCAATAAAACAAGTCAATTATGCAGAAGGTACAACAAATTAAGCGCATATGTTAATGACTACGGGTTTGGCGTGATATTATTCACTTAAACCAACATTCATTGGGTTGTTCAAGTGACTAAGCGGTCAAAATATATTGATCATTTAAGTGTTAGGAAAATAGCATGTGTTGATCATCTAGCCATTAAGCATAAATCACGTTTGTAGTTAATCGAGATGTACGTCCATATAATTTATCTTTTTAAGTAACCTGGAATTTTTTCGGTGTTACTAAACACATAAATATGTATTCATGTAATCATATTGATTAGTACATGTAGATCAATATATTTGTTTGAAAAAACCATATTCTTAAAGTGTTTAGGCAACTAAGGTCGAATAGTTTTATCGTGGGTTTATCAGGTCTTTGTTCATGTACTTTACTTGCGACGATTTGATTTCCATAAATCAAATAAAGACATGATCTAAGATTGTTACAAGTTATCAAATCTATATATATATATATATATATATATATATATATATATATATATATATATATATATATATATATATATATATATATATATATATATATATATATATATATATATATATTGAATATAGAGGCGTATGGTTTGATCTTGGGACATATATTCAATTAAGCATGTATACTGGAAACAATCGTGCTAGACATAATTGCTTATAGCATTAGATAATTATTAGGTCATATATTAGCATATCATGGTAGTTTGTAAGCATGTAATAATTAAGCACAAAGTCATGTTAGTTTCTAAGCACATATCAGTTAAGTTCATTTAGCAACTAATCATGACAATCTCTAAGCGTGCCTAACTAATCATGTTCATTTGTAAGCACGTACAAACTAATCTCTAAACATATAGATGTATAAGTGTACAATATTGTACAACTCATGTTTAGGTAGGAGCTTCTCCTAATTGGGACTTAATGACCTTTTCTAAGATGTCTAAATAGATTTTAAGATTTTGAAAGTCATCAAACACTTAGTGTGGTTACAAAGCATAGACACTCTATATAACAGTCCAACCGTGATAATTTCCATGTGCATGCTTTGATTAGAACGACCTTATTCTTATTTAATCTTTGTATAGTTTGGTCATTTGCTAGGGAAAAAGTAAGTATATGAACTTGCGTTTTTACTTTAACATTACTTGTCATTGCTTATGATTATTGTTATCATCAAAATAGTGATTAACGTTTGAATATTAACGTTGGACCTTAAACCAATAAAAATCTTGAGTGGGGTAATGCTTTTCATGTTCCTTAAGTTGCCTGATGCGTAAGCTATAACTTGCCCACATTGCATTAAGACGCACCCGAGACCATTCAAGGACACATCACAATATACCGACAAATCCTCAACTCCTTCCAGTAATACCAACACCATAGCACTACTCAACTTCTCTTTTAAAATCTGAAACGCCATCTCTTGTTCACTTCCCCAAACAAAGTTCACATATTTACGAGTCAACTTAGTCAAAGGGGAAGCAATTTTAGAGATGTCTTGAATAAATCTTCGATAGTACCTGGCGAAACCTAGGAAACTATGGATTTTCGTTGGTGTGGTCGGACAACCCCATTTCTTAATCGCCGAAATCTTCTCGTGGTACACGTTAATACCCGACAATCGCGATATGGCTGAGAAATTGAACCCTTCGAATCTAAAATTCGTACTTCGAGAACTTCGTACAAAGTTTCTCTATACGCAAAATCCCTAAAACCTCTTGTAAATGCTTTGCATGCTCCTCTTCACTATGAGAATAGATAAGAATATCATCAATGAACACTATAACGACAGATCTAACATGGTTCGGCACATTCGATTCATGAGGTCCATAAATGCCGCTGGTGCATTTGTGAGACGAAAGGGAATCACCAAAATCAGATAATGCCTATATCGAGTATGAATCGTTGTCTTTTCAAATCTTCTTCCCGGATCTTTATTTGAAGATACCCGGGTCGCAATTCGATTTTTGAAAAATAACTTTCTCCTTGAAGTTGATCGAATAAATCGTCTATCATAGGTAATGGATAACGGTTCTTCATCGTCACTTTATTATGTTCACGGTAGTCAATGCTCATCCACATACTACCATCATTCTTTTTCACAAACAAGACTGGAGCACCCCAAGGCGAGGTACTCGGTTGAAGGAAACCCTTGTCTGAATTTTTTTGAATTTGATTCATCATTTCCCGCATTTCAGTTGGTGCTAGAGATAAGGTGTCTTTGCGATGGGTGTAGTCCCTGAAATCAACTCTATGCAGAACTCTAGTTGTATTTTCGGTGGAACACCAGTAAACTCCTCTAGAAACACGTTACTAATAGATGGTGCGTCCTTCTACGTATCAATGACATGTGCTAGGAAGGCCATACATCCACGGGTAATAATACAATGCGCCTGAGCATAAGTATAAATGAGAATAAGTCATCCTTGTCCTTCACCATGAATAACAACAACTCCCCCACTTGGAGTCTTCACTCTTACAACTGTGTCATGACATTATGTATCGGCTTCGTGACGAATAAGCCAATCAATGACAATAACAACATCAAATTCACCCAAGGTAATGGGTATCAAATCTATCTTCAAACTTTCAGACCTAAACTCAATATCACAATCTTTATATACCTCGACAACTAACATAATCTTATCATCCGCTATTTCAACCTCTAAAGGAGATTCGAATTTAGCTAATGGTCTATTCAAACAATCCGCATATAACAAAACAACAAATGACATATTTACATGAGAATCAAAAAGTAACTTTGCATGTTTAGAGTTAACCAGAATAGTACCTTATACGACATCGGTGGACCTCCTCATTTCTTCATTTGTAATCATATAATTCCGGACCCTTGCGGCCCCCTCCGCTCTTTCCAACTTCTTATCTACTTCTCTTTTCCTTTCCTCCTCCATTAATTCAGGATAATTCGCCCTTTGGTGACCCTCATGATGGCACTTGAAACACACAATCAGCTCTGAAGGCGGGTATGGGCAATTCCAGGAAATGTGACCCCTTTGCCCACAATTAAAACACTTCGGGGGAGTTAAACCCGGAATCTCTTTCTTTACACTTTCCATCACACTCTTTATTTTCTTGTTCGGAGAACTCGTAGCCTCAAATTTCCTTTTGTGAGAATTTTGATATACTTTCTTCAACTTGTTTGACTCAAATCCTTTAGCCACCTCAAACAATATGGAGAAAGTTTTGACTTGAGCAAGGCTTATACATTCCCGCAAATTTTCATTCATTAGAAGATGTATGATCTCCATCAACAATCGATCATTCCCGGTATACTCAGGGGAAAATTGAGCGTTTGCCAAGAAACAAGTTTTATAAGTATTTAGGTCCATCGACCCTTTCTCCATGTTGTGCAACTCATTTCTCAGCCTAGTGATATCCGCCTCGATTCGGAATTCTTTGAAAAATTCCTTCTTGAAAATCTTCCCAAGGAAAATATATAGTACGCCCTTCCCCGAGCAAAAAGGTTCTTTCATCCCACCACCTTTTCGAATCCCCTTTTAACATTCTACTACCAAACCTTTTTCTATTATCGAGCAAACAATCACTCGTGGGAACCTTTAATCTCGGATATCCACCTTGTACTCTTATGTTGATCTAAATCTCTATCATAAGATGGAAATTTCGTGACTAAGAATTTCTTGTAGCTAAGCTCCTTTCTCGAAACGTGATCCCTCTCAACCATATCAACATTAACATCACCGCCATTTTCCTCTCCATTCCCGCCTTCACCACGCGAAGGTTTATGAAACCTCTTCTTAAACTCTTCTTGAACGGAAATGGAGACTTGTTCCTTAATGATCTCTGAAATTTCATCGGTAATCGCATCTTAAAAGTCCTCCTTGACCTTACGTGTAAAGAATGAAGAGTAATTCTCTAATGAAACACCAATTTTAGTGCCTAAATCATCACCACTATCATCAACTTGATGCCTCTCTGAGGTGTCCCCATGATTACTTTCAGTAAACATCCTGAAAGTGCAGAATCGATTAAACTCACGAACAACATAAATAACGCACTCCACACCCCCTATCTTGCTTGGTACTTGTATCTATTAATAAGAATCAACAACAATAACATAAGATAATACTTAGTGGGGATAATAATCATACATATGTAGTTCAAATTATACATATACTACACACATCAACATGCATGCTATCCAAAACTCATACAAGGTCATGAAGAACATGAAATACACCAAAATCATGCAACATCACGTTAATTGAATGTTAGTTCAATCACGACATTTAGTAACACGTTAATTGAACATTAGTTCAATCACGACATCTAGCAACATGTTAATTGAACATTGGTTCAATCACGACATCTATGGTTAACTATAATCACCCCATAACCGTCGACGAATGACATTTGTGTACCAATGAACGGTGATTTCATCACGTGGATAAATATTTGTCGGTTTGTCCACACGTCACACATAAAATCAATGCACATACATATACAATTATTATACTCACTTTATCTCTTCTAGTAATACAATTCCCGAATCCCGCAAGTCATCAATGTAAATCACCTATTACTTTAACCCAATATTAAACTAAATTCAACAATTTAGCTATTCAACCAACTCTTACAACCCATAACCCTTACAACTGCAAATTTAACCCATTTGCACTCGACACACTTGACCAAACTAGGGTTTACCCATGATTACTAATGAAATAGTGATTATATTCATAAAACACAATTAATCCAAGTACTATATCCCAAATCACCAAAACTAGACTCAAACCCTAGTTTGACATATTTCAAAATCAACATTCAAATTTTGACCAACAACAAGTTCTGTTATACACAATTAAACAACAAACATACATCTTCGTAGCTAATAAGGACACCAATCACTTGACTTGCAAGATCCAAACCCAACACCCAACCCAAAACCCACAATCAAGGGTTACATATCCACTTACAAGACCCAATAAACCCCAATCCTTAAATATAAGGGTTTACCTCAAGAAAAAAATAGAGCCTAGAAGATGGAGCCACAAAGATGCACACTAAAATGGGTTGAAATCACCACTATCTACTTCAACTTGGTGCTTTCTCTCTAATATCACCGAAAAATTTGGTTTGGTTTGTCGTGTAACGAGGTTGATTAAGAGAGTCTCAGAGGGTGACTAGATGAATTTTATTTATAGGTGCGGAACCTAAATCTTCTTTTTGCTTTATAAGGGTATAAAGAGTAAGTTGATATAGGGTCATGTTTTTGAATGGTTTAACGATTTGAATTTTAAACGCATAATTTTCTTTAGTTAAATTGTTTGGATAGAAAAGATAGTAGTTAATTTTGTTGATTTAAGGTTCCTAAATGCGGAAAAGTAAAGGGTGGAGGAATATCCAGAGTGTGCAGATAAATGAAATGTTAACCAAGATGTATGTTTAGGATAGGGTTAGGTAATTATGTTTAGGTAAAGCTTTGATTAAGATACTATAGATTTGATCAGATGAGCCAACCGTACAAGCCTATCGGTCTTTGGTTTATAGAGTTATTTATAAGCAAAGTCAGATATGTCACTAGCGCTGCATTATCGGAGTAAGTCTAAACCTCGGGGTTTATCCTAAGTAAAGGACTAGGTTAGGTTAATAGTTATGCTCTAATCCTAAGTAAAGGACTAGGTTTATCCTAAGTAAAGGACATGATAGTTATCATCAATACCTTTTATTTTTATTTCTAGTTTAGTATTTTTATCATAATCAGAAAAGCATGTACTAAAAATTTTGTGTAGTGGATTATGTCTATGTTTTTGCAGAATTATTAGGAAAGCGCCTGGTACTTTTCGAAGCATAAGCCTTTGGAACTTCTTAAAAAGAGACCTGACCGTAGGGAAGCGACTTATCCTTGGTAACCTTTTCTCATATTTATAAATTGTTAAAATCTCTAAGTGTGGGATTACCCCATCACTTTTAGATATATAATATTACAAACACACTAAAAGCTCTAAGTGTGGGATACCAATTGCAACCTTAAAGAATTTTAGAAAACTATTGTCTTTAATATATAAAATTATTAAAACTTTCTTCAAAAGAGAACATTAGGGACAATGTTCTTCTAAGTGTGGGATGTAATTAGGGTTAAGGGATTTTAAGAACAAGTTACCGTAAAAATGCTCAAGTTTTCAAAAATTCTTTGTCTTCAAAAGATTTAGCAAAGGAAATATGGGTAAATTTGATAGAATTATTACCCCATTTTACCAAAAACACCTTAATAAAAATTGCATAAATAAGATTTTTCTTCGCATCTATTAAAACAGTACGAATAAGTCAAAACCTATGTTTTCAAAAAAAGATTTTATTTTGAAAGATTGTTCAAAAAGGCTACGCATAACCAAGCACGACCCCCACTAACAAATAGTGAGGATTACCTTGGACACAACGTTATTGTAAGAACTATCAAATCTACAATACTTTATTATTTTGTTTGATGAGCGTACCGGTATACGGTTCGAATTAGAACTTTTCCTTGATATACGTTTCAAAACCAATGGTTAATGAGCATCATACGTGGTGTAGGTGCGATCCTCTTTCCGAAACCATTCTGGATAGAAAAGACAGAAACCTTCCAATTCTGTTTCCACTCCCAAATGCTTAAACCTGACCAACTCACTCAAAAGAGTTGATGAATCATAAAATTTTCACATTCACCCCCAAAATACGTAACCCAATCACTTTCATTCCTTTCTCATTTCAAAAATCTTAGAAATTCACAAAGATAGATCAAGTTTACTTCAAAACAACTTGTTGAAAATTTCGAACTCCAGATTGTTTTTGATAGGACAAAGGCCTATTTTTGGTAAAAATACCATCACCTCTCTGGGCACAAGAAAATTAGACAAAAGTCATGAAGAAGGGATTCCAAAAAAAAAATGTTGGAAGAGCAAAGTCTCTAATAAAGGCATAGATAATCCCGAAAAAGAAGTTGTGACCCAGAAGAGCGCTCTAGCAAAGAAATTTCTAGACAAATTCTTCGCGAAAATCGCGCTCCTCTTAGGAAACTCTTCACCAAAAATAAGATTTCTATCTTACTATAGAAAAAGGTTATTCCCAAGAAATTTAAATTTATCGAATATCTAAAAGATTCAATGAAACTCTCTGCCTCATAAACCTTCACTTTTCTCCGACATCCTACTTTTTAACCCGTCTTCTCTTGAAAGATTGATTAGGAAGGAAATCAGTACCGTCCTCATTTAACCGGTTGAGATATCGATTCTCGAACAAGCCTATGATGACGACCGTTATACGATTGGCTTTTGAGCAACCATACAATTAGAATAGGAAACCCTAAAACACTTGAGTGATATGAGTGATCCGTTGTGAGAAGCTTGGTCATGTATACTCTATTTTAAGAAGAGAGTTGTGAAGTACGCCCTTTTTCAAACATGAAAAAAATATAAAATCTTGCGTTTAAAACATAAGGTTGGAAACTTTTTCAAATACGTTTGCACGATGTTCCAAATTTCTGATTTTAGGCATAAATAAAAGAGTTTGAGGTATTATGGGATACATAATCTAGTATAATAAACCTATTATTCCAGCTTTATTGCTTGAGGACAAGCAAAGCCTAAGTGTGGGATAATTTGATATCGCTAAAAAAAGTCACGTTTTTACCCCCGATATTAAGACCAAAAACCATAAAGATTCAAACTTTATCGCCAAAAATGGCAAGTATTTGCTTCATTTTGTAGGTTTAGTAATTACGAAGGCAATGCAAAAAGAATCGAAGAAAACAGACTTAAAACGAAGAATCTTAAGCGAAAACGGCAAAATATCAGAAGTAACCAGAAAAACGACCTGCCAAAGATCAAGAAAAATGGCCTGCCAATGTATGTGGACGGCCTGCCACTATTGAAAATGGCCTGCCAATAAACGGGCTAATTAAACGAGCTGCAAGTAAAATAAACGACCCAACAGCCAATTGGACGGGCTAATTAAACGGCCTGCCACATAATTGGACGGCCTGCCATGGACGGCCAGCCAGGCCAGAAGGCCTTATAAATAGGAGCCATCTCTCTCCATTTGGACACACTTCAACTTACACACATTGAAGACACACTCAATTTTAAATTTAGTAGTAGTTTAGTTACTAGTTAGTTAGTTAGTTTTTTACGGAGGAACTTCCGGAGTTGTAGCAATCTCGGGCGAATCTGTAATCACTTTTCACGTTTTAATCTAAAAGCTGTTCTTTTATATTTAAATATGTGTTATTATCATTGATGTTATGCGAGGTGTATATGAAATAGCTTATATTTTATAACGAAATACTATTAAATATGATACAATTTTACACAAGATATTTATTTATTTATAGAATGGATATACCTAAACCTTGCTACAACACTTATAGGCAGTGTACCTAATCGTACAGTAGTGTAGTTTTTAGTAAGTCCGGTTCGTTCCACAGGGAAAATTAAACAAGCTTAACGCTATATTAGTTTTAATTTATAAAAATATAAATATATATATAAGTAATATTATTATTATAAAAATGGGGTTTTTACCGTTTAATGACCAGTTTGTCGATTTTTAAAACTTTTAGTCGCAGTTAAAACCTAATGTAAAATATTAAATAAATAAAAGACTTAATTTAAAGCGTAAAGTAAATAACGATAATGAAATTGCGATAAATAAAAGTGCGATAAAATAAACTTGCGATAATTAAATAGTACGATAATTAAAAGTGCAATTAAATACAATGACAATAAATAAAAGTGCGATAATTAGAAGTGCAATTAAATATGAAAATAAAGGAATTATGCTTATCTAAACTTCTATAATCATGATGTTTGACGTGTTGATTTTAGTTTATTCCCATGGGTTAATTGTCCTTTGTCCTGGATTATTTAATATGTCCGTCTGGTTTTTGTCCATAACAGTCCATCAGTCATAAATATAAAGTGCGAGTGTCTTCGTCAAATTATCCTTATACCCGAAGTCAAATATTCCAACTAATTGGGGACTTAAACTGTAACAAGGTTTTAATACTTTGTTTATATAATTACACCAGGTTATCGACTGCGTGTAACCCAAGGTTTTAATACTTTGTTATCAATTATGCCAAGTGTCCTTGTACATAATTTCACTCCTGTTTTAATAATTCCATAGACTATTAATCTATTCCCGTGTCCGGTTAAATGAACGATTATTCGTACATATAAATATCCCGCCCATCGTGTCCGATCGAGTGTATATGGTTATTTATAGGTACATCCAATTGTAAACCTTTATATTAAAATTAACAAACTATCATTTAGTTAAACAAATATAAAGCCCATTAATAGCCCATAGTCTAATTTCCACAAGTGTCGTTCTTTTGTCCAAACCCCAATTATGGTACAAAGCTCAATTACCCAATTTTAGTAATTAGCCCAACAACATGATTACTTTGTTTTAAATAAGCATAATAATAACTTAGCTACGAGACATTAAATTAAAAAGGTTGAACATAACTTACAATGATTAAAAATAGCGTAGCATTACACGGACAGAATTTTGACTTACACCCTTACAACATTCGAATGATTAAAAATAGCGTAGCGTTACACGGACAAAATTTTGACTTACACCCTTACAACATTCGCTAACATACTATAACACCCCAGATTTTTTTTTTGTAATACAGCGGAAGACCAATTTAACTAATACATAAGTTAAAAATGTATATATACATATATAATCCACTTAATGATAACACGTTAATAAATAAACGTCCGGGTGTTATATTAAAACGTAAATACAACTTTAATAGAAAAGAGGCGACATCAGAGTTTCCGGCTTTGTCAAACATATCTTCCAACATCCCATCTTCACCCTGATAACTAGCATACAACAAATCCATAACCTGCAGGGAAGATGTGGGGGATTAGCACGAAGCTAAGTGAGTGCAACTAACTACAGGCAATAGTACACAGGAACCGTCATACTAATCATGTCACATAGTCTAACACATAAACATCACCCAACATACAGTCATCACAATGTACTAACTATCCACAACAATAAGTATATCTAACAAGCATGGCAGTCATAATATAACATGCTTCTATATACTATATTCTTTAGTTAGTCCCACTCACCGATACCGACATCACTCGGTAGTCTAATGTCACCGATTCCTCTCCTCGTCTGTATCACCTGAAAACAATACTCACAAGTTAGTTATAATATTATGATCATCAAAATACAAACGGGCAGCATAACGGCTAAAAAAATCAACACTTACTAAAATTTTACACTGCCAAAGACACTCGGTCGACTGTCATAGACAGTCGGCCGACTGTCTACACTCACTCGGCCGACTGTCTAGACACTCAGTCGATGGTCTCTTACAGACACACTAGGTCGATGGTTGAGTCAGTCGGTCGATGGTCGAGTCAGTCGGTCGATTGTCAAAAGACAGTCGGCCGACTGTGTTTATCTGCAGAAGCTGAAGAACAAAGTGACGGGTTTCACCCAAAATCGACCAATTCTTGCTCTAGAGCTCGATTACGACCTCAAAACTGACCAAATCAAAGACACTAAACATGTAGAAACATAAACCCACAAGATTTGGACTCAAACAACCTCAAATCTAACCACTTTGACCCAAAATACACACTTTATAAAACTTAACACAAAAACTCCATTTTCTTGAAGATTAAAACATGAAAAGCTATGAATCTTACCTTGTTAGAATCAGTAGACAACAAAGAACACGATTCTAAGATCAATTTGAGCCCAAGAACAAATTTTGATGATCAGGGTTTGGTGAGATGGAGATGAACGTACGGGAGTAATATTTGGGGAAGAATCTAGAAAAACTGAAGATAATTCTCCCCACCTACACACTTAAGGGTTAAAAACCCATACATCACAACACACGAGTATTTATCAGTTATCTGAATTCTTTCGTATCTCATTTGGTGACCCAAACGAAGTCCAAATTAAATAAACAAACCTGTTCTCTGACCCTTGTCACAAACTGGTCCTATCCACAACATTAAATAATACAAAATATAAAATTGGAATAAAAGCATATAATAACACCACACAACCTGAGGGTAAAATAGTAATTTAACAGCTAGGCCCGCTTCGAGGGTGTTACAAATCTACCCCCTTAAAGAGATTTCGTCCTCGGAATCTACTAAGTCATAGCCAACACGGGTCACAGGTAACAAATATCAACACAATTGGTCACACCGGTAGCTACACCAAAACACATCCTAAGATAACGAGCATTACCAAGGTTAACTAGTTTTCTCATCTGCCAACCTATAAGCGAAAAATCATTAATTTAAAAACTCACTATCACTAAGTCAATGCTAATCCTTTCTGTTACGACCAACTCCAATCATGCAACACAACATTCAGATAATTTATCTCGCAATTGTCTATAGCATCACAATTATCGCTTGAAGGGGTAACCAAGTACCAACAATCAACTGTTTAATAAGGGCCGTGCACGTCATCTTTTATCCTAGCGCTATGCTAAGAGGATAACGATTAAACAATTCGACACTAGATGCAATCAACATACATTCACATACAAAACAACCCAAAAGTATTATATAGACTCATCATCAACTTAATTGACTTCCACAAAAAAGTTTCACGTCAAACTGTCACTACACCCCACTTTCTGAAGATACCAACGGTTATACACTATCAATTTCATTGAATCGGACTGATCCATCAAATTTCGAGATTACCCATCAAGTTAACCCATCAAATCTTATATTCAGTTTATTCTAAGTCATCAGTCTGTTGTCAACGTGTCACATGAAGACGCAACTTAGTTAAGCCCATAATTCTACATCACCAAATCAACAAAGGTCATGGGTATTACAAACCGCCACAACGGGCCACAACGTGAACTAAGTCAAATCATGTCCTACCGTCATACGCCTTACAAAGATCCGTTCATTCTCATAGGTCAAAAGTTATCTTATCGGTCTAAGTCAAACACACCATCTGCTAGTCTACTACCCAAGGGTCAAGACCCGCTATATGCCGATCTACAAACTTACTTACTTACACTACACGATATCCGAATCGTTCTTCACATTCTGGTCTAGAAAATAGTCTTTTCCACTAGCTAAAGAAATTCAATGCTAACAACCTGCCGCTATCTAATAACTGAACAAGTATAATTTCGTCTGAATTCTAAACTTGATCTATCAATAATCTTACGAAATACCACGAAAATTCCATCTCATGTCTAGGTTTTACACACTAACTCTCGAGTCACTACTAATGACCCACTACATTATATCTGTCAATCATGATTTGAGGTTATTCTCGAGTCACTTTCATTGAATTTCCTAGATCAGCTCACTCTAAAACACTGAATAATGGCTATCATTTACCTTAGAATACACAAACTTAACTAATATCATCACTACAACATAGCCAAATCAACTCGGATTATACTAATTTACCCAAATTCCGTAATTTAATACTTGTTTCAATTCCGATACTCAAAAATTTCTTTGAAATTCGCTTATCTGGTTCAATGTTCCCTAATTATTGAACGACTAAATCGTTATTCTGATCAACTCAATCATAGTAAAAACGATTACCAACCCAATTTCAAATCAATTCAATCATTACATCACAAATCTTAAGTAAAGAATAATCGTCCACACATTTTGAAAGTAGATATCTAAGTATTAATTTTCCTCAAGTAACATCAATACACATGCCCAACACTACTACAGTTACATCAGAAAGATCGTCACTTGGTTAAAGTGCTACCAGAACACACAATTAAATACCTAATTCAAATTCGATATTTAAGGGTTTCGTCATAAATCACTTATCTAAGTTGATACATACTGTGATGCCCCGTACAAAACCATCGTGTACGAATCATCAACAACAGGATCATTACAAGGTTAAGTACTATATGCTGTAATTAAAGAAGTTGCATTCACGATAAAAAGGTGATGTCATAACCGACATCAAATGTTTTACATTTCAAAAGCATGCTTCACTAAGTAGAAGCAAATAATAAGTGTATGTGACCACAATGGTCGTTACAAGTCATAGTTCAAAAGTACGAATGTTTGAATGAAAAGTAAAGTAGTTCATGCGTGGACAACTCTAAGCAGCGGGTGTCTACATCACAACAAGTAAGACAGCGAAAGCAACCTCAAGCACCTGAGAAATACATGCTTAAAAACGTCAACACAAAGGTTGGTGAGCTATAGTTTAAGTATAACAGTAATGTAAGTAGGCCACGAGATTTCAGTGCTACAACGAGCATTTCAAAACAGTATGATAAAGTATATGTTAACCGTGGGCACTTGGTAACTAACTTAACGTTTATACCCCCTGAAAGTACACTTGGCAAGTGCGTATGTCTACGAAGTATTAAACACTCGTTAAATGCTAGCGCGACTAGCCCGAGTGGGGATGTCAAACCCTATGGATCCATATCTAAGATTCGCGTTCATGGTTCAAAAACCAATGATTAAACGTTACCGAGCTAAAGGGAATGTTTATGCCGTTGTATAACCCACACATATATAAGTTTAAGTACTCGTGCCTAGTATGTAAAACATAAAATCCGCATGTATTCTCAGTTCCCAAAATAAGTTAAAGTAAAAAGGGAATGCTATAACTCACAATGATAATGTAGTCGTAAAGTCGGTCCGGTAAAGGTGTGCAAGTAAACGGTCCGAAAGTCCTCAACCTAAGTCAAATAGTACTAAGTCAGTAAATCGTCTTAATAGGTTTAAAAGTATGTATTTAAGGTCTTAAGGGTCATCATCATTCATCATTAAACAAAAGGCGTAAGGTAGGTTTCGTTTATGAAAGTAGTTTAAAACAAAGTCTGACTTCAGTCAGTCACCACGGCCTCTACCCTTACTGAATTAAGGTGAGACCAGTGGCCATGGCTCCGTATGTGAGTCCCTTAAGTGTGGTAAAATTTACAGAAGTAAACTCGTCTTGGTTTGACCGTGGTGACGGTCTAAGTGCGAGTAGGTCAGAAATTTCTGCACAACGTTAAAGGACATAGTAACGATCGGAGGGCCATAAATCCTAAACCGTAACTCGGATTGAGACGAGTCCTATATGAAAAGTTATCTAATCGAAAAGTTCTATCTAAAAATCAAGGTTAGAACAGCTCAGGTCTACTGGTCTGTTCCAGAAGCATCAGGTCAGTAGGTTTTGGACAGAAGCAGTGAGTTTAAAAGGGTTCCGGTGGTCTTGGTGCTTGATGTTCATCATGGTTATCATCCTTGATGCATATAGCTCCAAGTGTACAACTCATTGATGTATCTACATCATCTTAACCAAGTCTTGACCATCATAACCCTAGTGCAAGTCTAAGACATGAAGCACAACTCACTTAAGAGTTGTATGAAGTTTGATGAACCAAAGTTACATCAAAGTCTTAGATCTAACACATACATGAACTTTAAAAGAAATATTGAACTATAAACTTGAAAGTTAACTAACTAATCAAGATCATAAGTAGTAGAACATAGTTCTTAGTTTGATCTTGAAGATCCAAGACTCAAAAGTCTAGATCCAAAGTTATATTTAAAGAAAATTTATTTGTGTGTTCTTGAACTTCCAAGGTTAACTTAATTTGTTCAAGAGATATGAGATCAAGACTAACTTGTAGTACTTGACCATATAAACTAACTACATGAAATTAAAGTGCATAAATTGAAGAAGTAAACTTAAATAAACAAGAAAAGGTTCATGGTTGTTCATACTTTAAAGATTCAAACCAAGGTTTGATCTTTAGAAAGTAAACTTTAAAGTTTACTTCATGAACTTCAAGTATGTCTTTCAACCATGAACTTTATAAACTTTGAACAAGTATTTAGTGGAGATCATAAACTAGAGAGTTTATGTCTTGTATGTTCTTGAAGATTCAAGATAAAAGAAGAATTAAACTAAGAAGTTTGATTCTTGAAAACATGTAAGTAAATAAAGATAATAACAACTAGTAATCAACACAAGTAACAAAAGATTATAACAATCAAAGAATGATGATGATTTAAGGGTGCTAGAAATCGGTTTTGTTTGAAGAAAAGAAGAGAAGTTTAAAGCTTGCTACTTACAACTTGAGAGAGAAATGAGAGAAGGAGTTTGAGAGCAAATGAATGTGTGTGAAAATGAGAGGATTTGTGAGTGAAGTAGTAAACAAGAAAATGAAACAAAACACTCCTAAAGGGAGCTTAGGGGCTGCAGTTTTTCAGCAGAAAATGGGGGGAAGGGAGAAGTTTTGTGGTCACTAGAACGTAAAGCTTCATAAAGGTGGTTAATGAATGGTCATGCATGTGGATAACAAGCTAACTAGATTCTTTCAAGTATTAAACTAAGTAGTCTCCATCTAATTGATACTTACAAGTGTAGGACATGGGCTAACTAAGTCCATTAATAATGTAGGGTGGGCTTGGAAGTCCAATAACATGAGTCCATTACACTAACAAAGCCCAAGTTCAAATAAATCACAAGTTAAACCAATTAAAGCCCAAGTAACTAACTAATAGCCTTAGTTAATTAAAATGATTAATAAATTTAATCATGAATGTAAATAATATCTAAAAATATTATTCGTGAAAGTTCCGGGTGTCACAAAGACGTTTCGGGCCATTAAAGTCAAGTTCGGGCAATCATGGCAACATGTAAATGTAATAACGTACATTCGTTTAATCACACGTATTAATAATAATAATTATTAATAAATAAATGTTGGAAATTTCAGGGTCGTTACATTACCCACCTGTTAAAGAAAATTTCGTCCCGAAATTTAAGCTGAGGTAGATGGAGGAGTCGGGAAAAGGTGAGGATACTTTCGCATCATTTGATCCTCTCGTTCCCAAGTAAACTCAGGTCCTCGTTTGGCATTCCATCGTACCCGTACAATCGGAATCTTGTTGCGTTTCAAAGTTTTGATCTCACGATCCATAATTTCAACAGGTTCCTCCACAAAGTGGAGTTTGTCGTCAATAGTAAGTTCTTCCAATGGTATGATAAGTTCGGGTGCAGCAAGACACTTCTTCAAGTTCGATAAATGGAAGGTAGGATGAACTGAGCTCAATTGTGCTGGTAGATCCAAACGGTATGCAACTGGTCCAACACGTTCCAAGATCTCGAAAGGACCAATGTATCGTGGGTTCAACTTTCCACGTTTTCCAAAACGGATCACACCTTTCCAAGGTGCAACCTTCAACATTACACGATCACCAACATTAAATTCAAAGTCCTTACGTTTAAGATCGGCATAACTCTTTTGGCGATCACGGGCAGTCTTAAGTCTAGCTTGAATCTAAGCAATTTTCTCCGTCGTTTCATGGACTACCTCGGGTCTGGTGATTTGCTTTTCGCCTACTTCGGCCCAACAAATAGGAGATCGGCACTTACGGCCATACAATGCTTCAAAAGGTGCAGCATTAATGCTAGAGTGATAACTGTTGTTGTACGAGAATTCGGTGAGTGGCAAATTCCTTTCCCAGGCCTTTCCAAAATCAATGACACATGCACGCAGCATGTCCTCCAAGGTCTGAATCGTTCGTTCACTTTGCCCGTCAGTCTGAGGATGATAAGCAGTACTCATGTCAAGACGAGTTCCCATGGCTTCTTGCAAAGAACGCCAAAATCTAGAAGCAAAACGGGGATCGCAATCGGAGATGATCGATAAAGGTACACCATGACGAGATACAACCGCTTTGATGTATAACTGAGCAAGTCTCTCCATTGTATCAGTTTCCTTCATCGCTAGAAAGTGTGCAGATTTGGTAAGGCGGTCAACAATAACCCAAATAGTATCGTATCCGCCCACCGTCTTTGGTAGCTTAGTAATGAAATCCATTGTTATCCTTTCCCACTTCTATTGTGGGATCTCCGGTTGCTGAAGTAAACCAGAAGGTCTCTGATGCTCGGCTTTAACCTTCGAGCAAGTCAAACACTTACCAACATAAGTCGCAACGTCCTTCTTAAGATTCGGCCACCAATACTGTTCTTTAAGGTCGTGGTACATCTTGCCCGCACCGGGGTGAATTGAATATCTCGATTTGTGTGCTTCATCAAGTATCAGGTTTCGTAGATCTCCATAATAAGGTACCCAAATTCTTCCGGCATAACATCGGAGTCCAGACTCCCTAATCTAGAATCGAGAGACAAGTATGTTCAAATGTTCGTGAGATATATTCTCCTCCTTGAGAGCCTCAACTTGGACTACTCTGATCTGGCTGTTGAGGTTCGAATGGATGGTGATGTTCAGAGCCCTAACACGGAGAGGTGCCGTCCTCTCCTTTCGGCTTAAAGCGTCAGCTACAACATTGGCCTTTCCAGGGTGATAACGGAGTTCACAATCGTAGTCGTTGAGCATCTCGATCCATCGACGCTGTCTCATATTCAGTTGCTTCTGATCAAAGATGTGTTGGAGACTCTTGTGATCGGTGAAAATAGTGCTCTTAGTTCCATACAAATAATGTCTCTACAATTTGAGCGCAAAGACAATGGCTCCAAGTTCAAGATCATGCGTAGTGTAGTTCCGCTCGTGAATCTTCAATTGGCGGGAGGCATAGGCAATAACCTTTGATCGTTGCATCAGTACACAACCAAAACCACTCTTCGATGCATCACAATAAACAACGAAATCATCACTGCCTTCGGGAAGCGATAGAATAGGTGCGGAGGTTAACTTCTTCTTCAAAGTTTGGAATGCTGATTCGTGTGCGGGTTCCCAAATGAACTTCTTCCCTTTGTGAGTCAGCGCGGTCAAAGGACGCGCAATCAGAGAAAATCCTTCAATGAACCTTCGGTAGTAACCGGCGAGACCTAGGAATTGGCGAATATGTGTTGGAGTAGTGGGGGTCTCCCACTTGCTGATAGCTTCAATCTTGGCGGGATCAACTTTGATACCCTGGTCGCTTACAACATGACCCAAAAATTGTACTTCCTTCAACCAAAATTCACACTTGGAGAATTTGGCATAAAGTTGCTCTTGTCTTAAGAGTTCAAGCACTAATCGGAGGTGCTGCTCATGTTCTTCTTCGCTCTTAGAGTAGATGAGGATATCATCTATGAAGACGATAACAAACTTGTCCAAGTAAGGCTTGCAGACACGATTCATGAGATCCATGAACACGGCAGGTGCATTTGTCAAACCGAATGGCATCACGAGGAACTCATAATGACCATAACGGGTTCTGAATGTAGTCTTCATCACGTCACTTTCCTTCACCCTCAACTGGTGATAGCCGGATCGCAAATCGATCTTTGAATAAACGCTCGATCCTTGTAGTTGATCAAAAAGATCGTCAATTCGTGGAAGAGGATACCGATTCTTGATTGTCAATTTGTTGAGTTCACGGTAGTCGATACACATACGGAAGGATCTATCCTTCTTCTTCACAAACAACACAGGTGCGCCCCAAGTTGAGAAGCTTGGTTGAATAAATCCTCGGTCTAACAGCTCTTGTAGTTGACTCTGTAATTCTTTCATCTCGGAAGGTGCGAGTCTATAAGGTGCGCGAGCTACAGGTGCTGCTCCTGGCACTAAATCAATCTGAAACTCTACGGCTCTCTGCGGCGGCAATCCAGGCAATTCCTCTGGGAAGACATCAGAAAATTCGTTCACAATTCGAACGTCGTTCACGCACTTCACCTCAGTTTCTACCACTTTCACATGTGCTAGGACAGCAAAACGTCCCTTCTTCATAATCTTTTGCGCTTTCACGCAACTAATGAGGTTCAACTTCGAGGTACATCTCTCTCCATAGATAACCAGTGGTTCGCCATCTCCTTGTGGTATGCGAAGTGCTTTATCTCCACAGATAATATCGGCCTTTATCTTGCTCAACTAATCCATACCAATGATCATGTCAAAGCTTCCCAGTTTGATAGGTATCAAATCAATTTCGAAATCTGCACCAGCTATGTTAATAATAGCTCCACGACTAATATGGTCAACCTTTTCAAGCTTTCCATTTGCGACCTCGACAATCATACTTTATTTTAACGGGACTAATGACCAATTAATCTTATCGCAAAAATGTCTACATACATAACTTCTATCCGCACCAGTATCAAACAAGACAGAAGCTAAAAGATTGTTGATTGTGAATATACCTGTCACCAAGTCGGGGTTATCGCGTGCATCCCTTGCATTAACATTAAAAGCTCTACCACGGGGTGGCCCGCCATCTTTTTGCTTGTTTGGGCACGCATTTCTGAAATGGCCCGTCTGTCCACATTCGTAGCACTTCTTCGGCCCATTGGTGTTTGGCTTCCCATTCAAAGTAGTGACCTTGCAGTCCTTCCCGATGTGCCCAGCCCGTTGGCACTTCTCACAGACAACATTGTAATACCCAGTGTGGTGCTTGTAACACCTCTTGCATTGAGGTAGGGTTCCCTTGTAGTTCGGGTTGGAGTTGGTGTTGTTGTTGGGATTAGGGTTTCCACCGTTGTTGTGCCTCTTGGCGGGGGTTTGATCGTAGTTTCTCCACCTGTTGTTGTTGTTGTTGTTGTTATTGTTGTTGTGGTTGTTATGGTTGTTGTCCCATTTCCTCTTTTCACTACTACCGGCTTCAAACTTAGCCTTCTCCGGCTCGTCAAGGATGATTTGATTCAGGAGAGTATGCGCCATGCGCATTGCTTCGGGAATATTCGGTGGTTTGGATGAGGTGACATTTCCTTTGATGGACTTAGGGAGTCCCGAGAAGTATTTCTCCATGCGCTTGAATTCAGGGGTGACCATGGTCGGACACATCAGTGCTAACTCCAAAAACCTACGATTGTAACTGTTAAGGTCGTTCCCTACGGCCTTCAACTACATGAATTCAATTTCCATCTTCTGAATTTCGGTTCTCGGACAATACTCATCAATCATAGCCGCCTTGAATTCCTCCCGTGGCGTAGCATACGCCTCATCGATACCTTTCACTTGAGCTAACGTGTTCCACCACGTTAGCGCGCCGTCAGATAGCGTGCAAGATGCAAACTTGGTCTTATTATCCTCCGAACAGTTGCTAACTCGGAATACTGATTCAAGTTTCTCGAACCATCTGGTGAGACCAACTGGTCCCTCGGTGCCGATGAAGTTATGCGGTTTGCAGCTCTGGAATTCCTTGTATGTACACCCATTTCGAACGGGTGGAATAACCGGTGGTGGTGGCGGTGGAGCTTCGAGATTTCTTTCTGCTAGGGCTGCAGCGACCCGTTCGTTGATCATGTCCTCAATCTGGGCGGCGGTAGGTGTGGATCTTCCGTTAGCCATGGTATTCTAAACAAAATTTTTGACTCAAGTCAAAATCTAGTATGCAAGTAGTAGTAATACAGTATATAGTGACCAACATGGAATCAAAACATCACATGTTATGAAATAATGCATCTAGGTACAAATACCACAGAATCATCGTACAGCAATGTAGATAGAACATCGTGCAAGAATTAAATAACGCAAAGTTCCATTCATTAATAATAATAAGTTTCATACATCCGAATAAGTTCGTACAATACATATGAAATACATGAAACTATATCTAGATTACATCATGAAATCTAAATACAAGGTCCTACGGTGAAGGCGGGTGAACTGCTCCCCGAGCCAACTGCTCTTCGAGCTCAGTGACTCGAGCTCGGAGAGTCTCAATCTCCCTCATCAGTTCCTCGTTAGAGGGAGCTGGTGGGGCAGGAGGTGCAGGTGGGGCGGGTGGTGCGGGTGGTGCCGGTGGTGCTGATGTAGATGGTCCGGCTTCGTATGTAGACCGTACGTCCCTAGATGTAAGTGGTCCGTATCTAAATCTAGGTGGTACGGTTCCAGGAATAGTCAATACATAACGGGGAACCTTACGTATCTGTGGGTCGGCAGGGTATGGCACAACTCGTTTACGAGCAGTAACCCTACGACGATGGCCAAATGCGTCAGTAAAAGCATGACCTCCATTCACCCCTGGAATGACGGTGCCGTCGAAACGGTACCGCTTCCTCGGCGGGGTGGAGGGTGCCTGAATAGGTCTATCAGCAGGATCCTCATCATCGCTGGAGTCGTCTGATGATGAAGAATCGGCGGATGATGAGTCATCCAAATCGTGTGGCGGTGACACTGGTGGCTGAGCTGGTAATCCGAAGCGTCCGAAGGTGGCCAACATCTGTCTGTGTCTGCCTGGCAGAATCACGACTAAACGTCCGTCGGGAGTGCGTCGGCAAGGTGTGCGCATGTGGTTACGAAACGGCGCTTCCCCGAACTCCGCGGGGATCTCAATACCACCAATGCGGGGCTGTGACCTCGAGGGTCCGGGAGCAGACACTGGGGCAGGTGCACTAGTACCAGCTCCGGAAGTAGAAACGCCGGGATCACTAGTGGGTGTCGGGGCCGGTGTATCGGCAGTAGCAGCAGCAGGTGTAGCAGTAGGTAGGGCGACGGGGTCTGAGTCTGTACTGCCCGAAATGCCAGCAGGTGGAACATCCGACATCTAAACAAGGAAAAATAAATTTTCCATGTCAGTATGTCATAAAGCAAGCAAATAATAGGCCAACAGTTTAAATCATGTATAACGGTAACTAGCATGGCAATAACAGTAATTCGTATGAAGGTAGCATGCAATCGAAAGCAAGTAGCATCATGCAGTAGTGAAATCATGTAGTAGCATACGGCATATAGCGGAAAAAGTAAGCAGTAGCATGCAGTAAATTCAGCGAAAACAAGTAAACTAGCAAGTTGTAGATTAGTCCTATTAGTGAATCCTACTCGGTCGGTCTTAGACTCACTAATGCAACCTAATTCCCTACAACCAATGCTCTGATACCAAATGTGATGCCCCGTACAAAACCATCGTGTACGCATCATCAACAACAGGATCATTACAAGGTTAAGTACTATATGCTGTAATTAAAGAAGTTGCATTCACGATAAAAAGGTGATGTCATAACCGACATCAAATGTTTTACATTTCAAAAGCATGCTTCACTAAGTAGAAGCAAATAATAAGTGTATGTGACCACAATGGTCGTTATAAGTCATAGTTTAAAAGTACGAATGTTTGAATGCAAAGTAAAGTAGTTCATGCGTGGACAACTCTAAGCAGCGGGTGTCTACAGCACAACAAGTAAGACAGCGGAAGCAACCTCAAGCACCTGAGAAATACATGCTTAAAAACGTCACCACAAAGGTTGGTGAGCTATAGTTTAAGTATAACAGTAATGTAAGTAGGCCACGAGATTTCAGTGCTACAACGAGCGTTTCAAAACAGTATGATAAAGTATATGTTAACCGTGGGCACTTGGTAACTAACTTAACATTTATACCCCCTGAAAGTACACTTGGCAAGTGCGTATGTCTACGAAGTATTAAACACTCGTTAAATGCTAGCGCGACTAGCCCGAGTGGGGATGTCAAACCCTATGGATCCATATCTAAGATTCGCGTTCATGGTTCAAAAACCAATGATTAAACGTTACCGAGCTAAAGGGAATGTTTATGCCGTTGTATAACCCACACATATATAAGTTTAAGTACTCGTGCCTAGTATGTAAAATATAAAATCCGCATGTATTCTCAGTTCCCAAAATAAGTTAAAGTAAAAAGGGAATGCTATAACTCACAATGATAATGTAGTCGTAAAGTCGGTCCGGTAAAGGTGTGCAAGTAAACGGTCCGAAAGTCCTCAACCTAAGTCAAATAGTACTAAGTCAGTAAATCGTCTTAATAGGTTTAAAAGTATGTATTTAAGGTCTTAAGGGTCATCATCATTCATCATTAAACAAAAGGCGTAAGGTAGGTTTCGTTTATGAAAGTAGTTTAAAACAAAGTCTGACTTCAGTCAGTTACCACGGCCTCTACCCTTACTGAATTAAGGTGAGACCAGTGGCCATTTCTCCGTATGTGAGTCCCTTAAGTGTGGTAAAATTTAAAGAAGCAAACTCGTCTTGGTTTGACCGTGGCGACGGTCTAAGTGCGAGTAGGTCAGAAATTTCTGCACAACGTTAAAGGACATAGTAACGATCGGAGGGCCATAAATCCTAAACCGTAACTTGGATTGAGACGAGTCCTATATGAAAAGTTATCTACTCGAAAAGTTCTATCTAAAAATCAAGGTTAGAACAGCCCAGGTCTACTGGTCTGTTCCAGAAGCATCAGATCAGTAGGTTTTGGACAGAAGCAGTGAGTTTAAAAGGGTTCCGGTGGTCTTGGTGCTTGATGTTCATCATGGTTCTCATCCTTGATGCATATAGCTTCAAGTGTACAACTCATTGATGTATCTACATCATCTTAACCAAGTCTTGACCATCATAACCCTAGTGCAAATCTAAGACATGAAGCACAACTCACTTAAGAGTTGTATGAAGTTTGATGAAACAAAGTTACATCAAAGTCTTAGATCTAACACATACATGAACTTTAAAAGAAATATTGAACTATAAACTTGAAAGTTAACTAACTAATCAAGATCATAAGTAGTAGAACATAGTTCTTAGTTTGATCTTGAAGATCCAAGACTCAAAAGTCTAGATCCAAAGTTATATTTAAAGAAAATTTATTTGTGTGTTCTTGAACTTCCAAGGTTAACTTAATTTGTTCAAGAGATATGAGATCAAGACTAACTTGTAGTACTTGACCATATAAACTAACTACATGAAATTAAAGTGCATAAATTGAAGAAGTAAACTTAAATAAACAAGAAAAGGTTCATGGTTGTTCATACTTTAAAGATTCAAACCAAGGTTTGATCTTTAGAAAGTAAACTTTAAAGTTTACTTCATGAACTTCAAGTATGTCTTTCAACCATGAACTTTATAAACTTTGAACAAGTATTTAGTGGAGATCATAAACTAGAGAGTTTATGTCTTGTATGTTCTTGAAGATTCAAGATAAAAGAAGAATTAAACTAAGAAGTTTGATTCTTGAAAACATGCAAGTAAATAAAGATAATAACAACTAGTAATCAACACAAGTAACAAAAGATTATAACAATCAAAGAATGATGATGATTTAAGGGTGCTAGAAATCGGTTTTGTTTGAAGAAAAGAAGAGAAGTTTAAAGCTTGCTACTTACAACTTGAGAGAGAAATGAGAGAAGGAGTTTGAGAGCAAATGAATGTGTGTGAAAATGAGAGGATTTGTGAGTGAAGTAGTAAACAAGAAAATGAAACAAAACACTCCTAAAGGGAGCTTAGGGGCTGCAGTTTTTCAGCAGAAAATGGGGGGAAGGGAGAAGTTTTGTGGTCACTAGAACGTAAAGCTTCATAAAGGTGGTTAATGAATGGTCATGCATGGGGATAACAAGCTAACTAGATTCTTTCAAGTATTAAACTAAGTAGTCTCCATCTAATTGATACTTACAAATGTAGGACATGGGCTAACTAAGTCCATTAATAATGTAGGGTGGGCTTGGAAGTCCAATAACATGAGTCCATTACACTAACAAAGCCCAAGTTCAAATAAATCACAAGTTAAACCAATTAAAGCCCAAGTAACTAACTAATAGCCTTAGTTAATTAAAATGATTAATAAATTTAATCATGAATGTAAATAATATCTAAAAATATTATTCGTGAAAGTTCCGGGTGTCACAAAGACGTTTCGGGCCATTAAAGTCAAGTTCGGGCAATCATGGCAACATGTAAATGTAATAACGTACATTCGTTTAATCACACGTATTAATAATAATAATTATTAATAAATAAATGTTGGAAATTCCAGGGTCGTTACACATACCCAAAATTCATCACTTAAAGTATGACTTTATTCATATCATCCTTAAAAGAAACACTTACAAATGCAATTTTAACCCAACATTAATCATTCGAACATGGATTTCAAGTCAACAATATCCACTACCACAAGCAATAAACACCCATCTAACAATTAAGTCCGTCAAATGATATCAATACACGCGTTTGACACCACTAAAACTATCTCTGCATCGACTTTATTTTGCTTCGAACTTTATCAAAATTCAAAACTAAGGCTTATTCTATCATCAATAGCCTAGGTCCAAATATTGTTCAACTAACATTACTATGTCAGAAAAATCTACACTCGGTCAACAGTTCATCGAAAATCACATTCATCGTCAAATAACACTCGGTCTAACACTCAATACATCTCTTCCGACTCTCGAAACTACTATATGATTTACTTACAATGTATTTTCGTTGGCCAGACGTAATACATCATTCTAAATCACACTTTCATTTCAAGTATTTCGGAACAAGATCTTAGTCGAGTTCATTAAAACAAAACGGTCTATCTTCTCAAGTCACTGGTAGTTATAAATCTTCACTATACCCCAATCAAATAGATTTTACAATCTAAGACTATCAAAAACGCAAGAAGTCTTGTAAGTTAACACTTAACTTGGTTCTAGCTCGATCTTAATTCTACTAAATCCACTTTAGCAACCACATTTGAAAATCTGACCCAACATTCAATAAACTACACCTACTTACTTCGTCTTATTTGCAAATGCTATTATTGTCCATCCTCGACCTTATATTCAAATCTTCAAAAGACAAAATATTCACAACGGTCACTATCGAACTACCAGATCAATGCTTCTATCTTAACTGTAATATGATCAATGTTCTAATCACGTCTCCCGACCTAGTCAAGATTCATCATAATTCAGCTTGAACTGAATTTCTATTCACCTTAAGGTCTGCTCTACTTCCAAGAAAGTCACTAAACGAACGTCTTACATACTGACATCTAATGAGTCATATCAATTCACAAAAAAAACAACAATTTCTCAGGACAACTCTACAAGTCCTACTTAGCTAGTCAAATCATGCAACGGTACAGCCAGGCTAGTAATAATCCTCACATAACGACAAAACACGGCTTTCCTATTTTCAGTCAGGACCACATGGAAAATTCCATTCAAACTTACTTCCAAAAGGTCACCACTAACTCACATTAGTCTATGGTAGGAAAACGATTCTTCAAAGTCTTACTACGGCCACAATCATCTAAACCAAAAGTCAACATCATACGTGACACGCAAACCACCTACATATGACAACAACAAACAGGGTCTGGATCCTCTTATGAGAAGACAAGGAAACTACTACTCTATTTCAATCCTTACGGGCCACTACTTGTGTCCCATCGATCCATGGGAAAGAATTACATTTCACCTAAGTCCAACACAACAAGTCCCTTCATACTATAATATCATAGGGTCCATCATCTACTGGTTCAGTCACGGTCGCCAAGCATGAAGACTACACTTCACATAGTTACACAATAGGGTTCGAGACTTTCACTACTCATCAAGGGGTCACAACGCTAATCAGTCTTTATGGGTCACTACGTGTGTCCCATCAGTCAACGGTCAGGAAATGACTTCATATTCGTCTTTTGTTAATACTACAAATCATTCACTTCAATTCTTCTAGTCTAGGCCAACAGTAATCTCACATATAGTACAACATGCCATATAACAAAAAATTCACAAAAGCATTTCACAATATTCCAAAGGTCATGTCTATAAAGTCTCACAGAACATAGCAGTCAGTCTAAGGGAATAAAAACCCGATAGTGGCAAGGGTAGTTTCAGACACAATCGTCTTAACTATATCCATCAACTATCATCTACTTCTATCTTACAGGAATAATTACCCAATCGCAACTAGAATCACTAATCATCACAGATTATCATTACAACAAACACACAATTGACAAAAGCATGAACACAATCTACAGGTTCATTAATAATAACAGTTACAGTAATGTAACAGGAATGTACCTTTATGAATAAGAAGACATCTTCTGTTTCTATCAACACCTCGATCGCACCCGCACCCTTAACCCTCATCAACTCTGCAACTGAATCCTCATCATTGGAGCAACGTCAACTAATACTCGTCAAATACTTCATCCAAATCGGCATAAAAACACATCCACCGAAGTTCTGTCAGCACTGAGGGTCAACGGGGCACCAGCAGGGTGGAATCGATCTTCATACCTGTCTTATCACAACATCTCACACACAAAAGCTTAGTAGATAATCTGTTAGTTTCCGCCAACTAACTCGTCAATACCTACTTCACTCACTTAAACCACCCCCAAGATATGTTTGACTCAACACACGGTTTGGGAACATGTCACTTCCATGCACATGCTGCCAAACCTACGCTCTGATACCAACTTATAACACCCCAGATTTTTTTTTTAATACAGCGAAGACCAATTTAACTAATACATAAGTTAAAAATGTATATATACATATATAATCCACTTAATGATAACACGTTAATAAATAAACGTCCGGGTGTTATATTAAAACGTAAATACAACTTTAATAGAAAAGACGCGACATCAGAGTTTCCGGCTTTGTCAAACATATCTTCCACATCCCATCTTCACCCGAATAACTAGCATACAACAAATCCATAACCTGCAGGGAAGATGTGGGGGATTAGCACGAAGCTAAGTGAGTGCAACTAACTACAGGCAATAGTACACAGGAACCATCATACTAATCATGTCACATAGTCTAACACATAAACATCACCCAACATACAGTCATCACAATGTACTAACTATACACAACAATAAGTATATCTAACAAGCATGGCAGTCATAATATAACATGCTTCTATATACTATATTCTTCAGTTAGTCCCACTCACTGATACCGACATCACTCGGTAGTCTAATGTCACCAAGTCTTCTCCTCGTCTGTATCACCTGAAAACAATACTCACAAGTTAGTTATAATATTATGATCATCAAAATACAAACGGGCAGCATAACAGCTAAAAAAATCAACACTTACTAAAATTTTACACTGCCAAAGACACTCGGTCGACTGTCATAGACAGTCGGCCGACTGTCTACACTCACTCGGCCGAGTGTCTAGACACTCGGTCGATGGTCTCTCACAGACACACTCGGTCGATGGTCGAGTCAGTCGGTCGATGGTCGAGTCAGTCGGTCAATTGTCAAAAGACAGTCGTCCGACTGTGTTTATCTGCAGAATCTGAAGAACAAAGTGACGGGTTTCACCCAAAATCGACCAATTCTTGCTCTAGAGCTCGATTACGACCTCAAAACTGACCAAATCAAAGACACTAAACATGTAGAAACATAAACCCACAAGATTTGGACTCAAACAACCTCAAATCTAACCACTTTGAACCAAAATACACACTTTATAAAACTTAACACAAAAACTCCATTTTCTTGAAGATTAAAACATGAAAAGCTATGAATCTTACCTTATTAGAATCAGTAGACAACAAAGAACACGATTCTAAGATCAATTTGAGCCCAAGAACAAATTTTGATGATTAGGGTTTGGTGAGATGGAGATGAACGTACGGGAGTAATATTTGGGGAAGAATCTAGAAAAAATGAAGATAATTCTCCCCACCTACACACTTAAGGGTTAAAAACCCATACATCACAACACACGGGTATTTATCAATTATCTGAATTCTTTCGTATCTCATTTAGTGACCCAAACGAAGTCCAAATTAAATAAACAAACCTGTTCTGTGACCCTTGTCACAAACTGGTCCTATCCACAACATTAAATAATACAAAATATAAAATTGGAATAAAAGCATATAATAACACCACACAACCTGAGGGCAAAATAGTAATCTAACAACTAGGCCCGCTTCGAGGGTGTTACACATACCCTTATTATTAGAAATTAAAATTAAAATTATAATATATATATATATATATATATATATATATATATATATATATATATATATATCGTATGATAGAGAGAAAGAAAAAGATGTATGATGATCAACCAAAAACGCGAGATTTATAGGCATGTCAGCTGCTACAGGGGCTCATACGATCGCATGAGCTTTGCTCCTCTAGGCCATGCGATCGCATGGCCAGCTGGGGAGGCTCACATGTCTTTGTTTTTTAGTTTGCCGACGGTTTTTATAATATAATATAATATATATATATTAATTTTAAGAATTAATTATATATTATATTATATTCATGTGCATAGTTGACTTGTAATTTTTAGTCCGTTGCGTCGAGCGTTGAGAGTTGACTCTGGTCCCGGTTCCGGATTTTCGAACGTCCTTGCGTACAATTTAATATCTTGTATTTTGCGTTTCGAATCTTGTACTCTTGTAATTTTGAGACGTTTCTCATCAATAATTGGAACCACTTTGATTGTACTTTGTACTTTTGAGCTTTTTGGTCGTTTGCGTCTTCAATTTGTCGAATCTGTCTTTTGTCTTCACCTTTTATTATTTAAACGAATATCACTTGTAAATAGAACAGTTGCAACTAAAAGCTTGTTTTTCTTGAGGGATAATGCTATGAAATATATGTTTGTTTTTAGCATTATCAAATATTCCCACACTTGAGCGTTGCTTGTTCTCAAGCAATATAGTCTTGAAATATACTAGAATCACTTCTTTATTCTTCACACTTTGTACATCAGTGATTTCTTTACGGCGGTATAAACAATGGTAGTAACGATGTGGTTTACAGTCCCACATGACTATGAAAATTCTGATCCTTTAAGGAAATTGGATCTTTATGAAAACATTTGATATTTTGAAAATTAAATCTAGCTTTTACCCTAGATAAGTTTTTCGGAATAACCCTTCACCGGTGTTTGCAAATTGTTTTTGTGGGTTTGGTGAGTTTCATATCTGAAAATTTTAGCTCAAAACTTATGGTTTTGTGTCACCCACTTGCTAACCTTGTATTGGAAAAGCAACACGTCCAGTATACTTGCTCCGTATATTACCTTTCGGTAAACTACCATCTGGTTGTAAAGAAAAGCGTTGAACAAGCAACTGTTAAGGCAATGTCCCCTGACATGCTTTTAATTATGGTCTATAACATGTCAGATGCAATTACTATCCTTGGTAGGAGCAATAGTAAAGCTCACCCTTATAATTTTCTGATCTGGCACAAGGTCCTGTCTTTGACCATGCTATGCAACCACCGTTCTTACGGTTGACACCCGATTTGGTTCAGGTGACCTAATGAATTCCAGGTGAATTCCTAGGATTTTACGTTCAATGGTAATGAACGTACTAAAAATGGGTTTTCAGAAAACAAATCTGTTTGTAATTTTGATCAAAATATTTTCTCGTTCAAGCTCGAGTTTAGATATCATCGAATTCCATGAGTTTGTAATTCTCAATCTTTAAGATCAATCTCTAGGATTGAGTAATATCAGTCTTAAAAGCTGATTTTTGATCTTTAAGGAGATTATCCTTTCTAGGGATCTGATTCATTAGTCTTATCCAGCTAATTTGCACGGCGTCCTCCCCATTTTAAGAGACAGATCCTCTCATGGTTAGGATAAGTCTGACCACTTGGCGACCCTGTTTGATGCTGAGGTCCGTGGATTTCCTGCTGATTTTAGTTATGACTTTTCTAGATTTTTCGTCAACCTACAGCTGGTCTGGACGACAACTTCATGACCTAAATCAAGAAGCGCGTGTCTTTTTCGGAAGACTTTACTTCCTTTTACTGATGGAATTGATTCATCGTGTAGATCCATCTTTCTTACAATAAATCGGGTAAAACTTTTTAGTTTAGTCCAAAGCAAAAGTATCTTCAATTATTTGTTACAGAAATATGTGATATATGTTTAAAATATCTTGGTAAATTTTTCTCACACTTGGCTTTTATTTTCTTTTATTTGCCTTTTTATTGTCCTCTATTCCATTTTAAATGAATTCTAACATTTTGGTTTGTTTCTCAATTTATGTCCTTTCCGAGGTAACAATAATTTCGGTGTTAACACCTAGTTTTATCGTTCATAAATATGTATAAACATGATTTTGAGTTCATTTAATTGAAAATTTTGAAAATTTTTACTAGAATTGGGTAGTCAGTATATAAGACTAGGGCTGTTCTTTATTATCAGAGAGCACTAGATTCTAATACAACTACTGCGTTACTAGTATTTTTAATGGTAACCAAGTGTATAAGTTAAAAATTTAAAAATCCGAAAGAATTTAACCTCTTCCCACACTTAAGATCTTGCAATGCCCTCATTTGCAAGAAATCAGTAACAATTTAAATTATTGAGGGTGATTAGCGTAAAAAAATAATTAAATTTTACCAAAATTTCCAAACATATTGGCGTTTGTTTGCTGAATGATAAATGGTGCACATCATTTGTTCATTCCGTCTTGTTGTTACATCACATTTGTTTTTCGTTTTGTCGTCAAAAGTACTTGCTTTTGCTGAACTTAATGCCAGTCTTTGAAAATGCGATGTTTTACCCTGTTTTGTACAATCGACAATGTACATACAATACAAATATAAACATGCATGGCAATTTGAAATGGGACTTAAAATCCCACTTTCAAACTTTCAAATCCTAAATGGAAAATATTAGTACACAATATTAATAAAAATGATAAAAATTACACAAATATATCCAATAACATAAGTTTAAACATGAATAAGTAAAAAGATAAAAACATAAAAATCATAAAAATAACCAATGGAACCAAATCAATCTGGATAGGGGTTCCAGTTCATCTCATCAGGTGGGTTCCATTATTGGTTATAAGTGTTCTGATAGGCTTGGTTATAGTCATACCGGTTAAAGGGTGGTCGGATGTCGGGTTGTGTGGCGGAAAATGAGCAGGTCGAGTAGGAACGTAATTATTTGGTACCTGATATGATAGCTGGCTCATGATTTGGTGCTGATGAACTAACCAGCTATCGTGTTGGCGTTGCCTATAATCCTCGTATACTCACTCGAAGTTCCACTGCTCATACATACTATGTCTGGCCGCGTTCGTCATTGCTTCCTCATCTATACGAACGTGGACGTCAAGAATAGCATCTCGAAAGACATCCCTAATGTCTTCCGCTTCCTCCATTTCCTCATCTGAGCCTCTCTCTACTTGAGGATGATTACCTTCATAGGGAACTGCCTGGTTGCGTCTACTCTTCAATACCTTAGCACCCGCATAAACCCGCAATCCTATGGTCTCATCCTGTTCTCTACAAACCTGTAATGGACCCCCTTGGTTCCTATCAACACCTAAATACTCTCCAATGAGAGTAACACAAATACCTCCTCCTATTATACTCCGGTCCTGCATTCCTTCTACCATTTTAGATAAATAAAAACCAACACAGTAAGGGATATTAACAAAGCTTCTCGGGTCTCGAATACACTTTAGGTAAAATAAATCATGTAAGGTCATTTTCTCCTTATTGTGACCTCTCTGTGTAATCGAGTTAGCCAAAAATTTATGAATTACATGAAGCTCGGCTTTGTTAATATGTAAGTAGGAGTGTTTTCCTCCCAGTGTAAAAACATTATAGTTTGACATACGCCTCCAAACGGCGTTCGCGTCAAAATTCCTATCTACCCTTTCACCACGATAAATCAAATTCATACAATCGGGTAGTAGCAATTCACTAGGAGTGTAAATCTGTAATGCCCTGGCCATGTCCATCATGGACATTCTGTACATCCTACCGCCAAGGATAAATCTAAGAAAACTTCTATCATCTAACCTATCTACATCTACATTTAACGCTATAGTACTCATCAGCTCAACATACCATTCCTTATATACAGGTCTACGAATGGTGAAAAGATGTTCCCAATCTGTAAAAGAAGAACTGCCATACCTTTGAATCAAATGCTGTCTAACACGGTCAGCTAGATGGACCATTTCCAAAGGATTCCAATCAATTACCCTCGGCACCTCTACCTCTTTTGTTACCAATTTAAATTTATTACTTTGATATGCTGGGTAATCTCTCCATCGTCTATCAAATCTCAGATTAGGATGCAACGTGTGTTCAGGAATCATTGGGTATTCTACAGGTGGATTCATCGGAAATACTATGAATTCATTAACAAACTGTAGCGGATCATAATAAGGTACATGTTGATCAGGCTGATGTTGTAGTTCCTGTTGTGGTACTTGTTCGGGTTCATATTGCATTTCTGGTTCTGGTTCTAGAGCTGGAACAGGTCGTCTAGATGATAATGATCCTGAACTCCAGTATCGGCTCTCTGAAAACACATTAAACACAAAATTTGTGCATCCAAATATGCATTAGTGTTAGCAAAATAAGAACTTTAATTAACCACAATAACATGTTAAATCAAACTTAAACTTATACGCATTTTCACAATTTTTACAATTCTACACTTTTTCAAATAAGCACATATGAAAATGTAAACAAAGTTCATAAGCATTTAACTCAAATAACATGTCAAAATAGTCATTACTAGCAATTAAATAAGTCTCAATTGGCAATTATATCAAATTAATCAAGTTCATGAATTTTGCAACTAAAAGTTCCACTTTAATCTTCAAAAATCATGTTTAGGATCAAAGTTTGGATCATTTAACTACCTAAACATGTTACACTACTTAATTTAGCAACAATTCATGACAAAAATCGGCCATAACCTGTATATATCAAAAAGCCCCAAATTGCTCAAGAACACAAACCCTAGATTTCTAAAAGTTTTGAAGTTTTTGGCTTCAAATCATGTTAAATAGCATCAATCTAGGTTATACATGCATAAAATACTAACAATTTAACACTAATTACACTAGAAATTAACAAAATTGCATTAGGTAAAATATTGGTAATTATCACAAAAACTAGAAAATTTATGAGTTTAGGGGTGTAATTTTTACCTTCTTTGAAAAGCTTTTGAACAATTTCATGATTAGAGCGAAAAATTTGACTGATTTTGGTGTTAAAATGGTGAATTTTGGGGTGGATATGTGTGTATGTTCGTATATGTGTGTGTGTTTATGGCGAAGAGCAGACTTGCTGCCCTTTTCTATCTGGCCTGTTTTCCAGCTCCATGCGATCGCATGGAGTTGGAGTTAAAAACCCATGCGATCGCATGGGGGTCCGGGTACAGTGTTTTGGCTCTTTTTTTTTTTTATAAAACCTTATAACTTATAAAACATATAATTAATAAAACTTTAAAAATTTGTTTCTTTTTAGGATGAGGGCGTTTCAGATAGATGTCCTAGTCCGTCCCTCGACAAAATTTTAAAATTTGTCAATTTTTAAGCGCGGTTTTAAAAGTAAAGATTTTTGGATTTTTTAAATGTTTTTAGCATACTTTAGTTCAATAAGATTAAAAATAATGATAATAAAAGTTCTCGTCCCTCCCTTGGGTAGAGCAATTTCGGTTCAACAACCTAGTCTTCAACTCACGACGAATTTTAAAAATCAAATTTTTAACTTAACGAAATAAAGTAAATTTTTGTTTTTAAATTCACACCAAACTTAAATTTAAAATGCATAAAATTAAAAATTCATATTATTATTAAAAATTCACACCAAACTTATATTATATTTTTGTTTTTATACATACAAACTTATATTAAAAATATTAATTTTTCAAATATTTACAATTTTAAATATATTGATTTAAAAAGTTTACAATATTAATTTAATATTTATATATTAATTTTAAAAACAAAGTAAAAATAAAATTAAAAATCTTTTTTTTTTCTTTTATCCCACTTTAATCAATCAAATATTATCAAAAATATACGCCCCTCTTTTCGGTAAAGTAATTTCGGTTCATAACCTAGTTTAACTCATGATGAATTTTTGAAATATTTTGGGTTAATTGATTAAAGATATTTATACCTTAAGAATAAACGGTAAATTTCGCAGTGATGTAATAAATTTTTGTATGATATCAATAATTTCGGTCACGCATACCTAATTTTATCGAATACCAATTTAATACTTTATAGCGAACAAATTAGCGTTTATTATCAAAAGGTTAAAAATAAAAATAAAAATAAAAACTGTATATACTTACCTGTGAGATAGTATTCTTAGTGATATGCTTTAGCCCACTCATAAGATAGTCGGACTAATTGATTTTCCATAGCTACATAGGCGTAACCTCGAGCGTTCAATGTTTTTTCTTCTAAACATATGAACAGTCCATCTCTGCATAGCGTAACAAATTCGGTATTGGAATATGTCTGATTCGTAGAGCATTTTCCTTCGTGTGACCATTTTCTGCATTTGTGACATCTTTCAAGGTGTCGTGCTCTTCTTTTCGCTGCGGATTTTGATTTTCCTTTACCAAATTGTAACTTATTATTTTCGCATCTGGATTCTTTTCTTACTCCGTCCAATTTACCTCTAATTAATGATACTATTTCACTTGGAAGGGTGTCATTATTACGTTTAGTGATCAAAGCGAGTAGCATTAGACCATGGTTTAATTCACAGGAAGTCTTCATCTCGTAAAACCTAAAAAAAATAAAAATTCAGAATGGGGGGAGAAGACTAGTTCTTTAGGGTCTGCTAGGGAAAGACCATTCGGGTTCCATTCTCGGAAACTACATGAAAACAGAACATCTAACTCTAACAGAAATACATATTACCCTAAAAAGATTCGAACCTCCCTATACTTAGTTAGCTGTGGTGTTGAAATTGTGATTAACTTCGTTGTCAACATCCATCGGACTATCTATGTAATGTTTAACTCTGTGACCATTAACCTTAAATTCAATTCCATTTGAATTTATTAACTATATTGTTTCGTATGGAAAAACTCTTTTGACTATGAATGGTCCAGACCATCTTGATTTCAATTTTCCAGGAAATAGCTTGAATCGTGAATTGAAAAGAAGAACTCTGTCTCCTTCTTTAAATTCTTTTGAACTTCTGATTCTTTTATCATGCCATTTCTTCGTTCTTTCTTTATAGATCAACGAATTTTCGTATGCTTCATGTCTTAATTCTTCTAATTCGTTTAGTTGACTTAACCGTAGACGTCCAGCTTCATGTAAATCAAGATTACATGTCTTCAAAGCCCAAAATGCTTTGTGTTCAATTTCTACTGGAAGATGACATGCTTTTCCGTAGACGAATCTAAAAGGTGTGGTTCCAATTGGAGTTTTGTAGGTTGTTCTAAAAGCCCAGAGTGCATCCTCCAATTTCATGGACCATTCCTTCGGATTTGATCCTACGGTTTTCTCTAGAATACGTTTTAAAGCTCGGTTGGTATTTTCAACTTGTCCACTTGTTTGTGGATGATATGCAGTGGAGATTTTATAAGTTACTCCATATCTTTTGAGAACTTTCTCAAGTTGATTATTACAAAAATGAGTACCCCGATCACTTATTAAAGCTTTCGGTGTTCCGAACCTTGCAAAAAGACGTTTTAAAAAATTGACTACAACTCGTGCATCGTTAGTTGGGAGAGCTTGTGCTTCCGCCCATTTAGATACATAATCAATGGCAACGAGAATGTAGAGATTATTATGAGATTTTGGAAATGGACCCATAAAGTCAATACCCCAAATGTCAAATACTTCACATACTTGAATGACATTTTGTGGCATTTCATCACGTTGACTTATTTTTCTGGCCCTTTGACAAGCATCACAGGATTTGCAAAGAAGGTGTGCGTCTTTGAAAATTGTAGGACAATAGAATCCAGCATCATAAACTTTTCTTGCTGTGAGTTAAGGCCCATAATGCCCTCCTTTTGGTCCTGTGTGACAATGGTTTAAAATTTTACTAGCTTCATCTCCGAATACACATCGGCGTATTATTCCATCGGGACAACTTTTAAACAAATGTGGATCTTCCCAGAAATAGTGTTTTAAATCACTAAAGAATTTCTTTCGTTTTTGGTACGATAATCTTTTTTCAAGGAATCCACATACTAAGTAGTTTGCATAGTTTGCAAACCATGGAATTTCATTATAATCTATCTTCAATAGATATTCATCAGGAAAGTTGTCTTGTATGGCCGATTCATTTAGAACTTCTAATTCGGGATTTTCAAGACGAGAAATATGATCAGCGACGAGATTTTCTGCTCCCTTTTTATCTCGGATTTCAATATCGAACTCTTGTAAGAGTAAGATCCAACGGATTAATCTTGGTTTAGCATCTTGTTTTGAAAATAGGTATCTAAGAGCAGAATGGTCGGTATAGACCACTGTTTTTGCTAGAACGAGATATGAACGAAATTTGTCAAAAGCAAAGACAATAGCAAGGAGTTCTTTTTCATTAGTTGTGTAATTCGTTTGTGCTCCTTGTAATGACTTACTAGCATAATAAATAGGTTGAAATCGTTTTTTAATCCTTTGTCCTAAAACGGCTCCCATTGCAAAATCACTTGCATCGCACATTAGTTCAAATGGTAGATTCCAATTTGGAGCTATCATGATCGGCGCATTCGTGAGTTTCTCTTTAACTATATTAAAAGATTTGATGCATTCATCTGAAAAGATGAATGGAGTATCCTTTTCTAGGAGTTTATTCATAGGAGTGGCAATTTTAGAAAAATCTTTTATGAAACGTCGGTAAAAACCGGCATGCCCTAGAAAACTCCTAACTCCTCTAACATTGGTGGGATGTGGAAGTTTAGCAATTACATCTACTTTAGCTCTATCCACTTCAATTCCTTCCTTTGAAATTTTATGACCAAGAACGATGCCTTCTTTAACCATGAAATGGCATTTCTCCCAATTAAGAACTAGATTTGATTGTTCGCATCTAATAAGCATTCGTTCAAGATTAACTAAACATGATTCAAATGTATCACCGAAGACTGAAAAGTCATCCATGAAAACTTCCATGCATTCTTCTATCATGTCGTGAAAAATCTCCATCATGCACCTTTGAAAGGTTGCAGGGACGTTGCAAAGTCCAAATGGCATGCGTTTGTAAGCAAAAGTACCATAAGGGCACTTGAATGTGGTTTTCTCTTGGTCCTCGGGTGCTATTGGAATTTGAAAATATTCGAAAAAACCATCAAGAAAACAATAGTAACTATTTCCGGCTAATCTTTCCAATATTTGATCAATGAAAGGTAAGGGAAAGTGATCTTTTCTGGTGGTGTCATTTAATTTTCTATAATCAATACAAACACGCCATCCTATTACAGTCCTAGTAGGAATAAGCTCATTTTTCTCATTTGTGATGACAGTCATGCCACCCTTCTTAGGCACGCATTGAACTGGGCTTACCCATGGACTATCAGAAATTGGATAAATTAAACCTGCATCTAGCAGTTTAATAATTTCTTTCTTAACAACATCTTGCATATTAGGATTTAGTCTTCGTTGGCGTTGCACATACATTTTATGACCTTCTTCCATAAGGATTTTATGTGTACAATACGAAGGACTTATTCCTTTAATATCATGAATTTTTCATGCAATGGCTGGTTTATGAGCTTTTAGCACAGAAATGAGCTGAGATTTTTCATTTTCAGTAAGAGAAGACGATATTATTACAGGTAATTCAGATTCACCATGTAAATAAGCATATTCTAAATGGTTTGCAAGTGGCTTTAACTCTAATGTCGGTGGTTCTTCTATCGATGATTTATATTGATATCTGTCTTCTTCTTTTAGCATTTGAATTTCTTCTGTTGTTGGTTCATATCCATTAGCCATAAGTGTAGCTAACATTTCAGTTTCATCAATTGGTTCAGTTCCTTCTCCTAAAGAACATTCTCCTGTTCCTTGTAATTCTGGAAATTCTTCTAATAATTCTGCATGTGAATCTATAGTTTGAATATAATAACATGTATCATCTGCAGATTGCGGTTGTTGCATTGCTCTATCAACTGAAAAGGTAACACTCTCATCCTCTATACTTAGGGTCAGTTTCTTACCAAACACGTCTATCATTGCTTTAGCCATGTTTAAGAATGGTCTTCCTAATATGAGAGGAACTTGAGAATCTTCTTCCATGTCCAGAACAACAAAATCTACTGGAAATACTAAAGTACCAACTTTAACTAGCATGTTCTCCATTATCCCTCTAGGATATTTTACTGATCTATCGGCTAGTTGTATACTTATTCTTGTTGGTTTCAATTCTCCAAGGTCTAGTTTAGCGTATAATGAATACGAAATTAAATTTATACTAGCACCTAAGTCTGCCAATGCTTCTATTGAACTAAGACTACCCAAAAAACATGGAATTGTGAAACTTCCTGGATCAGATAATTTTTCTGGTATCTTATTCAACAACACTGCAGAACAATTAGCATTCATAGTAACAGCCGAGAGCTCTTCCATTTTCTTTCTATTTGAGATTAGATCTTTCAGAAATTTAGCATATCTAGGCATTCCTGAAATTACATCAATGAAAGGAAGATTTACATTTATCTGTTTAAACATATCTAAGAATTTGGATTGCTCGGCTTCAAGTCTCTCTTTTCTCATTTTACTCGGGTAAGGAAGTGGTGGTTGGTATAGTTTAACATAAGGTTTAGCCTTAACTGTGTTATCTTCATTAACCTTTTCAACTACCGGTTCTTTTTCCTTATCTTGATCAGGTTGTGGTTCTTGTGGAGTAGGAATAGCTTCATCAGAAATTACAGGTATTTCAGGTGGTTTAAGTGTAATACCACTTCTTGTGGTAATAGCTTTAGCTATTTCATTCCGGGGGTTAGCATTTGTATCACTAGGTAGACTTCCCGGTTTTCTTTCACCTATTAACCTTGCTAGGTTACTTACTTCTTGTTCCAAATTTTGAATAGAAGCTTGTTGATTTCTAAATGCTTGAGCATTTTGTTTATTCGTTTGTTTCTGAGATGTGAAAAACTGTGTTTGAGATTCAACTAGCTTCGTCATCATATCTTCTAAATTTGGCTTTTTATCATCGGTTTGTGGTGGTTTGTTTTGAAAATTAGGTCTTTGTTGATTGTAAGTATTATTGGATACTTGTTGATTACTAGGACCTTGTTGGTTGTTGTATGGAACATTTTGGTTATAATTCTGGCTTTGATTGTAGATCGGTCTTGGCGGTTGATAATTATTCTGATAATTATTTCCCGGCATTTGGTTTAGATATGAAACATTCTCTCTTTGTTCCATTGTTAGTTCAATACTGAGACAATCTTTTGTCAAATGTGGTCCTCCACACTGCTCACAACTAATTCGTATTGAGTGAATATCTTTAGTCATCTTTTCCATTCGTCTCTTAACAGTATCTATCTTTGCGGAAATGGAATCTAAGTCATGGCTAGAATCGGCTCTAGCTGCTTTAGATGATCTAACGATATCTTTTTCTTTGTGCCACTCATGTGAGTGGGAAGCAGTGTTATTAATAATTTTGTAAGCATCAGTTACTGTTTTCTTTATAATGGAACCACCAGCTGCTATGTCTATGTATTTCCTTGTAGTGATGTCGCATCCTTGGTAGAATATTTGTACTATTTGACAAGTGTCTAAACCATGTTGCGGACATCCTCTCAATAACTTTCCAAATCTTGTCCAAGCCTCATATAGAGTTTCATTTGGCTTCTGTGTGAACGTAACAATTTCTCCTTGAAGTCTTACGGCTTTAGATGCCGAAAAGAATTGTTTAAGAAATTTTTCAACTAAAACGTCCCATGTATCAATCGCCCCTTCAGGTAACGATTCCAACCAATCTTTGGCTTCTCCCTTTAAAGTCCAGGGAAATAACATGAGATATATCTGTTCATCTTCCACTTCTCTTATTTTAAATAGTGTGCAGATCCTATTAAAGGTACGAAGATGTTCATTTAGATCTTCCTTCGGCGCACCACTAAATTGGCATTGATTAGTCACCATGTGTAGAATTTGTCCTTTGATTTCATAATCTGGCGCATTAATGTCTGGTTGAGTAATTGCTTGACCTTGGCCAGTGCGTTTAGCTCTCATTCGGTCTTCCATACTTAGAGGTTCCAGATTCTCCATGATTGAATTTGTTGAATCTGAATCACTATAGGATTCTGATTTAATGGTAGGTTCCTCAACAATCTCTGTTTGAATGATTGGTGGTTCCGGAGGAAAGATTAATGGTTCAGGATCTATGAATTGTCCCTGAATATTCTCCGGATTCTCAATTGTGAGGTCGGGTTCAAAAAATGGATTATCGGAAATTTGAATTGGAGTACTTGGTCGACTGGATGACGATTCTAAAGAAAACTCAACGGCGACAATATTTGGAAGATGTCTTGATCTGGTTACAGGTGGTGAACGTACAAAAGGTGGTGAACGTTTTGCTCGGTGCATTCACTGAATATCCTATTAGTTATAAAAATAAGAAAAATTATATAAGTTATCAAATTAATAGACTTTTCTGATTTTGCCCACGTTTCGAATGGCCAAAAGATGCAGCAGAGGGGCAGGATTCGTTTGGTCTCAATATAATTGAGTACTGTTTGGCTCCAATAACCCGGTCCACGTACAAATCCAACTATTACTACGAACCAGAAAATTTTGATGTCTATCAATTTAACCACTTAAAATAAATTTTCGTAATTTAAAGAAATTTAGAGAAGAAGTAGAAAATAAAATCTAAGTCCTAAAACTAGAATAGCGAGAAATAAAAAAGAAAAAGAGCGCGTCGAAAAACGTCGAAAAATAAAAGATTGAAAAATAATAGGCGTCGAAAAATAAAAATAAGAAAGTAGCGCGTCGAAACGTAAAAAGGAACTAAAAACTAAAAATTAAAAGTTGAGTCTAAAAATATTAAAGCTTAAAAGAAATACTATATTCAAAACGGCATTAACTTAAAAAGGTACTAAATTTAATAAAACAGCGTCGCAAAATTCTAAAGCATCTAAATCTTAGTCTAAAGAAAAAGCACTTAAGGAATTTTACGGCAAAGCCTAAAAATCTAGAAATAAAAATACTATGGCAGAAACTATAACTTAAAACTAAATACGAGCGAAAAATACAAATATTACACTAAAACAATTAAAAAGGGTATAAAATATAAAAATAATCTTAAAGTTGTAAAAAGTACAATTTTTTATAAAAATATTATTTTTATATTATTTATTTAATAAAACTATTAATTTTATAATTTAATTAAACTAAATAAACTAAAAATACAAAATAAACTTAAACTAATAACTAATTAAATAATAAAACTTAATTAGGGTTAATAATAAAATTAATAATTAATTTAAACCCTAATCGTATTAATTGCTGTACGATGATGGCCTGTCAGATACGCTCATGCGATCGCATGAGTTCTAAGTTACCCAGCCATGCGATCGCATGGGCTAGGGTTTCGGGCCAGAGTTGGGCTACTACAGTACCAGGCTGAGAGTTTTTATATTTTTTTTTCTGTTTTGCTGAATTATATATTTATAATATATTTATATAAATTAAATAAAACTTATATTTTTACAAACTAAAAAAAATAAAGAAACTTTATAAAATTTATATATATATATATATATATATATATATATATATATATATATATATATATATATATATATATATATATATATATATATATATAACAAACTATTAAAAATATATAATTTTTGTTTTTCTTTTTATATTTTCGAATATATATAAAACGTATTTTTATAAAAGCGTATTTTTTATAAAAGTACACTAAAAATTAATAAAAAAAAATTTTTTTATAGTGTTGCGCTTCCGGCGTTTAAGCAGAATTGTTCCCCGGCAGCGGCGCCAAAAAATACTTGATGTTATGCGAGGTGTATATGAAATAGCTTATATTTTATAACGAAATACTATTAAATATGATACAATTTTACACAAGATATTTATTTATTTATAGAATGAATATACCTAAACCTTGCTACAACATTTATAGGCAGTGTACCTAATCGTACAGTAGTGTAGTTTTTAGTAAGTCCAGTTCGTTCCACAGGGAAAATTAAACAAGCTTAACGCTATATTAGTTTTAATTTATAAAAATACAAATATATATATATAAGTAATATTATTATTATAAAAAGGGGGTTTTTACCGTTTAATGACCTGTTTGTCGATTTTTAAAACTTTTAGTCGCAGTTAAAACCTAATGTAAAATATTAAATAAATAAAAGACTTAATTTAAAGCGTAAAGTAAATAACGATAATGAAATTGCGATAAATAAAAGTGCGATAAAATAAACTTGCGATAATTAAATAGTACGATAATTAAAAGTGCAATTAAATACAATGATAATAAATAAAAGTGCGATAATTAGAAGTGCAATTAAATATGAAAATAAAGGAATTATGCTTATTTAAACTTCCGTAATCATGATGTTTGACGTGTTGATTTTAGTTTATTCCCATGGTTTAATTGTCCTTTGTCCTGGATTATTTAATATGTCCGTCTGGTTTTTGTCCATAACAGTCCATCAGTCATAAATATAAAGTGCGAGTGTCCTCGTCAAATTATCCTTATACCCGAAGTCAAATATTCCAACTAATTGGGGACTTAAACTGTAACAAGGTTTTAATACTTTGTTTAATAATTACACCAGGTTATCAACTGCGTGTAACCCAAGGTTTTAATACTTTGTTATCAATTATGCCAAGTGTCCTTGTACATAATTTCATCCCTGTTTTAATAATTCCATAGACTATTAATCTATTCCCGTGTCCGGTTAAATGAACGATTATTCGTACATATAAATATCCCGCCCATCGTGTCCGATCGAGTGTATATGGTTATTTATAGGTACATCCAATTGTAAACCTTTATATTAAAATTAACAAACTATCATTTAGTTAAACAAATATAAAGCCCATTAATAGCCCATAGTCTAATTTCCACAAGTGTCGTTCTTTTGTCCAAACCCCAATTATGGTACAAAGCCCAATTACCCAATTTTAGTAATTAGCCCAACATCATGATTACTTTGTTTTAAATAAGCATAATAAAAACTTAGCTACGGGACATTAAATTAAAAAGGTTGAACATAACTTACAATGATTAAAAATAGCGTAGCGTTACACGGACAGAATTTCGACTTACACCCTTACAACATTCGAATGATTAAAAATAGCGTAGCGTTACACGGACAGAATTTCGACTTACACCCTTACAACATTCGCTAACGTACCCTTATTATTAGAAATTAAAATTAAAATTATAATTATAATATATATATATATATATATATATATATATATATATATATATATATATATATATATATATATATATATATCGTATGATAGAGAGAAAGAAAAAGATGTATGATGATCAACCAAAAACGTGAGATTTATAGGCATGTCAGCTGCTACAGGGGCTCATGCGATCGCATGAGCTTTGCTCCTCTAGGCCATGCGATCGCATGGCCAGCTGGGGAGGCTCACATGTCTTTGTTTTTTAGTTTGCCGAAAGTTTTTATAATATAATATAATATATATATTAATTTTAAGAATTAATTATATAGCTTAGATGTTTGAATATGCGTTATGATATTACCAAGATAGCTTAGAGTATTCGTATGTTGCCATGATAGAAACCTAGGCTAGAGTAGTTATGACTTTTTAGTGCATTTACTGTTCTTACGCTGAACCTCTGACTATAGTAAGGCTTGTATGCTAGTATCTTAGGGATTGACCAACCTAGGTTATGAATGAGATGTGTCCACCCATATGGAATTAGCTACTTCATAGGACTAAGACCCTCGTTTATTCTGTACTTGAAGCATCTATGAACTCAGTATGGCTGGTGTTCCGGAGAGGCCCGACCTTATGGAACATGGAACCTAGGAATTGAGACATGAATGACCTACTATGTCTGATAACTAACCCAAGGAGACCTCTCAGGCCCTGTTATGATCCACTTAGCTGTACCCAAGTGTTTGTTCCATCTCCCATTGCATGTTCTTGTTTGATTGTTGCTTTAGGACTGGTCTTACTATCTATTGAGTGCATCTGGTAGATTTCTATCTGTATCATTGTCAGCATAACACTGCAACACTTCATAATAAGTAGTAAAGTAGAATCTTTGTAGAATGATGATAGGTTAGTTAGTTTCTACTATTGTGCAAACTTAGCCCAGTAGGTTCCCTCCTATTGTGACTGTGTCCACTCGACACAACATGTCGTTATTCTGTTTCCTAACAGATAACTAGGGTTAGGATTAGAGCTCAACTTCTGACACGACCTAGTGCTTAACTAAGGAAAACCCCTAGGTTTAGACACATTTCGATAGTGCAACCCTAGTGACATGCCGACCTTTACTCAAAGAGAACTCCGAGATTGGCTCATCCGATCAGATCCATACTATCCTATTTAGAGGCTCATCCTCATGACTACATTTCCCTAGCCTAGACGTATATCATGGACATCATTTCCTTGGTCTGCATACACTCAGGTATTCCTCCACCTTTTTACTTTTCCAGTATTTAAGAACCTGTTAGATAAAAACTCGACTACTCTTTTACCCAGACATTTTAACCAAGAAAAGCTATCCCTTTGAAATTCATTTCGTTAAACCATTTAAAAACACGACCCTAGGTCAACTTACTCTTTCTACCCTAGAAAGTGCTAATAAGATTTAGGCCCCGCACTTAAAAATAAAAATTTTAGAACCCTGCTGGGACCCGCTTGTCGTCTACCTCGTTCAACGACAAACGTAACCGACTTTTTAAGCGATATCAAGGAGCATGCCAAATTAAGTTGGCACAATAATCTGATTAACTAACCTATCATCATCCTAAGGAAGATCAAACTATCTTAAACATTACACATCTTTACAATGTTAAGTTGATAGTAAAAAAGATAAATTCTTATAAAGCGCACGCAATTACTAATATGAACAATCTTAAGGAAAAAATGAGACAAGAACATGCAATAGGGTTGGATCATATAGCTGGATGCAGCTAAATAAGTAACAGGCCCCAATAGGTCTCTCGGGAGCAAGTATTTGGTATACTAGGCCATTCATGACTCAATTCTTAAGTTTCGTGTCTCAAAAGCACATTAAATGCATCTTGGGAACACCGACCATACTGAGTTCATAGATGCTTCAAGTACAGAATAATTGAGGGTCTCAATCCTATGAAGTAGCTAGTTTCATATAACTGGACAAGTTTCGATCACAACTTAAGTTGGTCAATCCTAAAGAACGAGCATGCAAGTTTATCGGAATCACAAATTCTACATAACAACAATCATACTAAATTCACATAATTACGCTAGCCTAAGTCTACATCATGGCAACGTACAAATAACTTACGCAAGCATAGTAATATTAGAACACATATTTAAACACAGACAATTGTAAGACATATTTAAATACAAAGTCCGTTTCGGATTAAAACCTGAAGTGTGTTGCGTACAGAAATTCACCATTTGCTCGCAGGGATTCATGAGTATCCTCCGAATATAAAGCTAAACTACTAACTAACCACCAATTTGGAGTATATTGAAAGATAATTGATTATTGGTAGATGTTTTGATGATCATACAAATGAGAAAATCAAGCCCTATTTATAGGCATGCCGTGTATAGTGCCCGGGTAGAATGGAAAGGCCGTGTAACGTGCCCGTGTGGAGTAGCAGTTTGGAGGAGACGCCCATGTACGCTGAACCATGGAGCCCATATGGCAGCCCGTGTGGCACTTTGGCAGGCCGTGTACAACCCATGTGGCTTGGTTGTAACCAGATTGAAACTTGATTTTCGAGATCGTAACATGGTTTTCACCGTTTTCGCTATAAATTCTTTGTTTTAAGCCCGCTTTCTTCTATTCTTCTTGTATTGCCTTCGTAATCACTTGATCTTCAAAGTAAAGCAAATAAATGCTTAATTCTTTGCTAAAGTCAGTAACTTTATTGATTTTGAGCTTAATATTGGGGGTAAAATCGTGAATTTTTTGATCGATATCAAATATGCCACACTTAGGCTTTGTTTGTCCTGAAACAAAATGCTGGAATTAATAGGCTTTTATGGTAGCTCTTCAAGCCTTAGTTTCTTTTAGTATGCCTCGATCGGAATTCAGACGTCCTTCGAAGGTAATTGAAAAGAGTTCCAAACTTCTGTTTTTATCGCTAGATTCGATTCGCTTCGTGATGTAAAAAGGCGTATATTCCAATTCTCAGCTGTAGAATGTACATGACCTGGCTTCTCACTATCGGACCACTCATATCAATCAAGTGCTTAAAGTATCCTGATCTACTTGTACTATAGCTCAGAAGCCAGTCGTGTAACAACTATCGTCATAGGCTTGATCAAGAATCAATATCTCCATCGGTTATATAAGGATGAATTGATCTTCTCCATAATCATTCTTTCAAGAGGAAGAGGGTTTCTAGTAGTATGGAGGAGAAAAGGCAGGGCTTTGATATTGAGAAAAGTGGTGATATTCTAACTTTTGGAATTTTGAGAGGTTCAATAGATCTCGGTTTCTTGATGAAATCCTTGTTAGGACCCCAAAGTTAGATAGTGTTAAAGTCAATAAAGCTTAATTAGAATAGTGTTAAAGTCAACAAAGCTTAATTAAAAGGTTCTATAGAGGAGGGATATATATATATATATAACATAAGTAGTCCTGACTAGATAGTCATTGCATTGTATTGAGTTTAAGAAGATGTGGAATATAATTTCATCTGAATTACTCTATGTCTGAATCTGTTGCTTTCTGTTCAAATCTCATTCTTACTCTTGATTCTTCATTATTCAATCATGATTTGACCTATCATTTAGTATCAGAGCATCCAGTAAGTGATTCTGTATCACTAGATCAATCCAGATTTCGAAGATTCAAGTTTAGTTCACATTCGCTCACTTTGAATCAGATTCGCACGAGTCGAATCTGTAATTCTGACGTTCAGATTTGCTTACAAAGCTCAGCGAAGGTGTGTTATACTTGATAGAACATAGTTCAATCAACAGAATAACTTAATTCAACTAGCATGAAGATTCCAGCAAATTATTAGAGTTCGTGGCTAAAAATCCTACATTCAGTCAATTTAAGCTTAATTCCGTGTTATATTGAAGGTCATTGGATTCAGTGCTGCTCGTTTAGTGTCTACGCATCTTATCGGTGGATTGATTTCATCAATTGAACCTGAGTTGATAATTTGATCAACATTCGCACGTGTAACTGCCTGTGTGAATCTGCTTCAACTGGAAATTTCAACTAAGGTGTTATTGTTTGAGGTGTGTAATTGATTCAGTGACATTTTCTTAAGTGATATGAACCTCATTCAAGTGATTCCTGAGGATTTCTATATAATTCTCACGTTATCAGTCACAGATTCGCTCGTTTCAACTGCTACAATTGACATTCGCACGAAGATTCTGACAACAGATTCTTTCACTATTCGCACATTTAATTTTCACTCGTTACTAACTTGTTTCCTTTTGCTGAAAGGTGACTAAATCTTACAATAGGTGTTAATCATCTAAATCTTAGTGATTGTGATTCAATTTGAATAATATATGTGAGAATCTCACATCGTCTGAATCTGAAAAACTGAGAGAATCTCAGTTTATCCTTACACTGTACGAATTAGTTTTTTGGTGTTTCATTGTGCGATTCTTACACTGGACAAATCAGTGTGCGAATATCCTGATACTTAACAGAGATATTGTCCGAATCTGACAGCATCCGAATCTCTGTGCGAATCCGACAGTAAAACCTTTTGTACTGTGAGAATCTTCTAGTTATCTTGAATTCTGTTACCGTACGAATCTATCTTGACAACTGAAATGTCTGAATCTTTCAAAATTTCTACTCAAGTTACTTTGATTATTGGATTCGATTCCAAACCTCCTGTTCTTTTTTATGGCAAATATTACCAGTAGCGGCAACGTATCACTCAAAACATCGACTACAAGGGTGAAAAGGCTAAATACATCTGGGATTCATTGAAAGATGAACTAGTTAATGAGGTACATCCAGAAACTGGTGATCCAATAGCTTACCAGTGAGAGACGTGAGCGTGCTCAGGGTGATATTGAGGCAAAGAACATCATCATGCAAAATATCCCGTATAAACTGTTTGATTATGTTGAAAGTAATACATCTGCCAAGGATATATGGGATGAAATCAAAAGAAAACAAGAAGGCTATGACATGACTGATGTCACCAAATTCAATAAGGCACTTGGTCTTTATGAAGATTTTAAGAAGATATGCATAAAACACACATAATCTTATTGTAATGTGATTACGAATTCGTTCACAGGGAGCAGTGTTTAAGATTTTAAGACTGATAATTATTCTGAAGATTTATGTTGTAAAACGGAGGTTTGATTAAACTAATAATGTGAAAATAAATAAATAAAAAATAACCAGATGGATAAAGCAGTGTTCACTCAGGTGATTCACTAATGACGTGGATTGTTCTTTCAATTAAAACCAATTAAATGTCTGATAAGTTATAATTCAATTATTCGAACTTGACTAATTCACATTAATCTCATTTAAACAGTTAAATCATACATGATTAAACTATTATAATTCAATCTAGGTTAAACTCACATGAAACCTTAGTTACACCGATCACTCGGAGCAACTACACGACTGTGCTATCGAATTACCAATTAATCACCATTCACACTCACATTTAAATGTCTAGATCTCCTAAGAGTTGAAGCATAATTCGTTTATCACTAATAAACTCACGTAAACTATGTAACAAATTATGTAATTAAAGTCAAGTAACCGATTCACACAACAATGGATCTTTTGATTGAACACAATAATCATTAATCAATAAGATTTAGCTATTAAGATTTGATCCGGATTAAAATCACTTGACATCCTAACTACAAAGTTCATTCAATGTAATTACACGATTACGATGCTAGAAACCATTCAATTACCGATTAGTTCCTTAATACAATCAATTGAAATCAAAGCCCTAATCGTCAAGATCACTCAATGTGTTGAAGTACACGTTATCTACCATTAATTATCTCACAATAACTAATTGATAACATATATAATTGAATTAAAGTAAAAAAGCATGCATAACAATGGGTCTTTGACCAAACTTAATAAAACTAAATCAATCAAACAGTAAATCGATGAAAATAAGAACAATCTAACGATCTGAAGTTATTACATCTGAGCAAACACTAGAGGATTTAGTCTGACATGCTAGAAAAACCAACTAAACAATTGATAACAAAAGTATTGATGATAATATCACTAAAAATTAAGAAAACAAATGTACCAATGATTATAGATGATTAAACCTTGATACTTGATGTTTTGGATCTTCAAAATTGATGAAGAGTGGCCTCTAAACCTCTAAATACGACTTCTTTGCTCTGGAATTCGTCCCCCAACACTGCATAACCCTATTTGAGGTAAAAACCTATCTATTTATAGTGGAACAAAAATTCAGCAAACCAGCCCCGTATCGCGGCCGCAATAGGCAGATCGCGACCGTGATGCACACTAAGAATCGCGACCGTGATCAATTAATCGCGACCGTGATCAAGATTAATCGAAAATCCCCCTGTTCGGTTACTACATCGCGGCCGCAATCAATCCTATAGCGACCGCGATAGCCTCCAGCTTCACTAATTCTTCATATTTTCGTGTTTTATCTCGTTTTAAGTCTATTTGAAGCAAATACTTCACCGGAATCAACCAAAACATTAAACCAAAGACTTCTTGAGCACAATTCATCATTTTCTCTCAATTACCCGCAAAAGTCTTCAAGTCTTTGTGAAATAATAACCATAGCGAACCGATATCGCGACATAAAATATATACAATTGGAGTGATATCATAAGCAAGAACCTGATGAACTTCTCAGAGATACCTATAGACATTTCAATGGTGTTCTGAACAAATTAAAGAAATGTAAGATCACTAAGGTGAATGCTGAGATCAACATGAAGTTTCTAAAAAAGCTCAATACTGATTGGTCTCCATATGGAACCATCATTCAATCTACCAAGGAGATTGATAAACAGAACATTCATGAGCTTGTTGGTGTCCTTTTGCATTATCAGCAAGCCGTGTCTAAACTTCAAGCTGAACGGAAAGAGTCAACTCCGAGTAATCCACTTGTTCTTATTGCTAGGAAGAAGAGTCAATCTTACACCACTTCAAAAGGCTTTTCAAAGAAAGTGATTGTTGAAGATCCCACTGATTCAGAAGATCAAAATCTTTCGGATGTGGATAACTCTCATCTTAAACTAGTAAAAATGGCTGCAATGTTCATCAAGGCCTGGAATAAATAAAAGTTCAAAGGGAAATCAAGTAATCAACGCAAGAATTCTTCTTCCTCCTCTTACTACAAGAAATCTAAATCCACAAAACCTCAACCACAACATTCTGAAGATTTGAAGAAGGAAGACTCCATCTGTTATAATTGTGGTAAATCTGGGTTATGGATACTGGGGGAAAATGGAAACCTGTTGATGATTCTTCGTTCAATTGGACGGATGATTCAGAATCCGAAGAGGAACATGCCAATGTCTGCAAGGTGACCAAGCTTATCAAAGCAAAGGAAGCAATGGAGAACTCTGACTCTGCATCTGATGATGAAGAGGTATAATTCACTGAAATTTCAACTGATTTTGTGAACATGCAAAACACACTGATGAAGAAATTAGTCTCAATCACAAAAGAAGTAAAAGGTTTGAAAACTGAAAACAAAGTATTAAAAGAAAAAAATCAAACTAAGTGAGACTAAATCTTCATCATCATCGCAATAGAAAGTGAATCTTTTAAAAACACAACTCAGTACATTGGATACCAAGTTGGAAGAATTGAAGAAATCTATTCTTCCGATTAAGACTGAAAGACAGGATTATCGCTTAAAATCCGAATGTCTTGCGGAAAAAGTTCAATTCCTTGAAAGAGATCTTTCTAACTTAAAGGAACAACATGAACCCATGATTTCCAAATTAAACAAGAAAATCATTGAATTGGAAAACACCTTACTCAAAAAGAGATCGGGAATCACACTATTCAATAAAGATGTTCTTCAAATGAAAGCTCAACTTGCAAAATATGAAGATAAACTTTATAAGACCGAGCAATCAAAAGCTATAATTGAAATGAATATTTCAAAGCAAACCATCTTTATGAATAGACCAAAAACTTTACATGGTGAAAAGTGGAGGGTTGGTTATGAAGATCCCAAGACATTGGATGACATTGCTAAATCCATTCCCTGTTTATATATCTGTGATTACATTCAAGCTGGTTTACCAAAGCATTTCATGCTTCTGATGCTGAAATTGATGACATAATTGTTAAGCATTCATCCATGAAATATGCTCAAATTAGCTTGATGTATGAAAAGATTAATGCTAAAATGGGAAAACAAAATCCTAGTTTCTTACAAAAACTTGTTGAATTAGAACAGAGTATGCAATATGATGATTATGTGCCTAAACGTAGATTGGTTTACATTCTCACTCTCATGCTAGAAAAATACATTATAATGCTTGAAAATGAAGTGTTTGGCAAACCCAGTTCTAGTATTACAATAGATGAAGTGTTTGAACAACCTTCCATTGAATCGAAACCAATTCTACGAGCCTTAACTGCATGCCCTGTATCAAAAGTTCGTATCGGTGAAGATCTAGCACATGAACTGAATGAATTAACCAACAAGTTTGTAACTAAGTTAGACAACATGAAAAAGAAGTTAAAACTTGCTAAGTCAAAATCACTATATCCAAGGTTGGAGAATTCGGATCTCGGGGAGATCTCGTTTGGACTTTTTTAGGGAGATCTTGGCATCTCGGAATAATCTCGGGGAGATCTCGGAGGTTGACTTACGTTGACTTTATAGTTTTTGTAATAAAAATATACATAAAAACATAAATATATGTATATTTATGGGCGAGAAAATCTTAGAAATTATGAATTTTACAAGAAAATCTTACAAATTAGCAAGAAAATCCGAGAAATCGTGGCTTTGACTAAGTTTGACCCGGTTGACCGAGACATCTCGGGAGATGAACATCTCGTCTCGGTTGCTGAAACGACCCGACCCAATCCATAGGGACGAATACAATAACACATGATTACATCGCGAGGCATTTGACCTCTATATGATACATTTTATATACATTGCATTCTTTTGAAAAGATATACCATAAATGAATATTTAAAATTCAATGTTTTCGACATCTGATGATTTCTACATATAGACAATCACCGTAAATAACAGTTTACAAGAATACTTCCGTTGACAATGCAGTCAACATAAATACACGGTGATGATTTTGTGAATGCAATGCTTCCTCGAATAAAACATGTATGACTCCATGCACATGGTTTCTCTAACATATATTCAAACAGCGGAAGACTTCTAGGAACCTGAGAATAAACATGCTTTAAACGTCAACATAAAGTTGGTGAGATATAGGTTTAATGCTAGCAGCGTTATAAATATAGACCACAAGATTTCATATACATAAACGTTTTAATAAAAATATTCTAATTTGTTGAGCACTTGATAACCATACTTAACATTTAATCAACGTCGCATATTCCCTTTATTATGAAATCTTACTACACCGTACCAAGTGTAGTAACCGAAACGAAGTACTGTGCAACCGTTGAATACTGGTCGTCCAGTCCGGTTGGGGTTGTCAGGCCCGATAGATCTATCAACAGGATTCGCGTTTACAATACCTCATGTAAATAGTAGTTACCAAGTTACAGGGAAGTATGCCAGTGGTACAACTCAACGTAGAATATATATTTTTAATCACTTGTGTCCATAACGTAAATCATAAAATGCATGTATTCTCATCCCGAAATATTTAGAGTTTAAAAGTGGGACTATATACTCACTTTTGCCTTGAAGGTATTTAACTCGACTTGATCTCCGATAGATATCACGAACCTAACCATATATATATAATATATCAACATATTTTCTTTTCAAGTAATCGTTACATATATATATATATATATATATATATATATATATATATATATATATATATATATATATATATATACACTTATAATACTTTTAATATTTTCTTTGTCCGTAGTTAGCAGTCCGATGTTAGTGGTCCACAATTAGTTGCTCAATAAAATAAATAAAGACTCCATCGTATTCGTATTGATCAGAATTAATCTCGACCCATGGTACCATGTTGTCAAATGACGTGTTGCGTACATAAAGTACCGTGTTGTCAAATGATGTGTTGCGTACAATCATGAGGTCTTATGATTAATCTTCTCGTGTTGTTTACGGGTGGTCCTGAAATATATAAAATCAAATCATAAGTAATTATATATAAAATATCATATTAATTAGAAAAGATATGATTAATTTACTTTATCTCCAAATATTTTCGTAGCTAAACTAGCTTCGGATACCCAATCTTGTTTTAGTCGTAGTTTCTTCATTACAACTCCGTTTTTGTTGGTTCAACTTGCCACTTCCTTGGATCGAGTCAAATTTTAAGAATATGAACTGAAAATACCTTAGTTTGTGTTCGGAATCACAGGTTATAGGTCCAACTTTGGTAAAACTTATGAAAGTGATCATTTTCCATCATAAAAACAACATTTAATGATCATTTTTCTAAAAATACTTACACTTTGAGTTAAACCATGAAATTTTTATGTGTTAACATATTCATAAGAAATATCATTTTTCCAGAACATGAACTTCCAATTCAAAGTTCAAGATGATTTTTAATTATCCAACCCAAAACAGCCCCCGGTTGCACTTCGACGACGTAGATTCAGTTTTTAAGGTGTTCTTTGTAAAACCAAGTTATATCTTGTTAAGTTAGCATATCATTATGATATATTACAGGTCTTGAAGTGTTTTAAAAGTTAAGTTAGAAGGATCTATTTAGTTTGTAAACAAGTTTGAAATCATTCAAACTATGTTCTTGTTGTTAAAATTTTACAACATAAAATAAGATAGCTATATAATTATGAATCGAACAAGATTATGAACAAGGTTACTACCTCAAGTTACTTGGACAAAGTTACCGTAAGAGATAAGAAAAAATCTTGGAATCAAAGAGTGGTGGAGTTAGATCAAAAGGTTGGAAGTATACTTCTTCAAATGGGTGGTTATTTTGATATGTTCTTGAAAGAGTTTTCTTATGGTGTTTAAGGCTTGTAATTGAAGCTAAATGATGGGAAAAATGCTTGGAGATGATCAAGTATGAAGTTAGGAGTATTTTGAGAGAGAAATGAGGGTGTAGGTATGAGAAAATGGAGTGAAGAAATGGTGTTCATTCATAAAAACGTTTTTAGTTTATAAAGAAAGAAAAGGATTCCTAATTTTGTTTTCTTACTAATAATTCATGCTACTTGACAAATCCTAGTTACCTCATATCTAGGGCAGTAATAATGTTGATTAGGATGTTGATTTGATGTGTATATACCAATAGTAAATACATATAGAAGCTGGGTATGATACGGGTACATATACCCGAGATATACGTATAGAAATCTTGAGGAAACGGAATGAGAATTCAAATATAGCTATCTTTTGTGAATATACTTATATTGTTTTATGTATTTAAGTCCTAAAAAGTGATTAAATACATTATATATACGATACATGTATAAGCATTATAGGTTATAAGTATATATATCAAAGAATGTTACGTATAGTTATCGTTTTGAAAACTTAAGTTAGTAGTTTCAAAATATACTTATAACTCATTGTCATTAGTACACAATGAGATGTTAAACCATCCTTAGATCATGTTAAATATATATAAATACATATATATACAAACGTATAATTATCGTATGTTATATAGTTCGTGATATCATCGGTCAAATTGGACCGTCAAACATTGTGTAAAACTCTTTTCAAAAACACAAGTCTCAACAATTTGGATTGCTTATCATGTTGGTAAGGTTTAATTTATGTAAATATTAATCTCATAAGTATAAAACGATTGGAAAAATCCGGGTCGTTACAGTTCCCTTCTAAAAATGAGATCTCGGGGGAGATGTCGGAGAGATCTCGGAAGATTTACAACACTGACTATATCACAAGACTTTAGATCAAAAGGTAGAACCTAAGGTAGAACCTAGTGACCATCATGAAGGAAAGCCTAATGAGACAGATTTGAATCATCTAATTGATAGACTTGAAACTGAAAATATTGAATTGCAACTTAGATTTATGTCTCTGAAACAAATGCTTAAAATATGTGATAAATTGCCCCTTCTTCCTAAGATAGAATTTAATAATAAATAGCAAAAAGCATCGTATTTTGAAACATACTTTTTTATAGATGAAGGATGAACATAAGCATCTTATATTATTGATAAGATGTATTTAAGGAAACATAAAAACTATCATATTTTGAAACATACTTTTTTATTGATATGAAGTCGGGTTGATTATAGTTGGTAGTCCATGTCAAGTTAGTTTCTTTGATTTTGCTAATCCCGTTTTGTAAAATCTGGTTCTACTTTAGTTTGTGGTTGTTTGAGGGGTCACAAGGTGCGCTTGTATTCGTTATTTTTATTTGTATCTTTTATTATTATTTAACGGATAAAACCTTTCACTAAAAAAAAAAAACAAAACAAAACAAAACAAACCAAAAAAAGAATGAAGATGTATATGAGCATCAACGTCAAAATATATTTATCAAAATATATTTTAAAGTGAGAGTTATCATTTTCGCTGAAAGTAATAAAAATAAAAGTTACATTTAAAAAATATTAAAATACACATATATAAAAATATTATTCATATAAAATGATATATGAAAAACATATGTTTCACTTTTTTTTAGTTAAATAAACTCTGTTCAAAAGATAAACTTCAAGATCAATAGATAAAAGGGCGGGTGATCTCCTATACAGTTATCAGTGGAAATATTTACACTGTCGAAATGTAACAGAAGGTATATATTATTCGCCTCCAATATTAACCATTAACCATATAATCAAAAAGAAAAGCAATACAATAATAGTTCATATTATTCTTCTCGCATCTAAAAAAACCTTAAAGTTCTACCCTTGCTTAAGATATTATTTTTACTCCTATGTTTTAGACTTAGCACAGTACAGAGTGTAACAAATTTGATCTTTTATCTTTTATCTTTATACTATGCCATGAAACATAGTTCGTGTGAATAAATACTAAAAACGTACCAAACTCAAATTCTGTATGTAACCAAACAAAAACCAACCCACTCAACTTAAAAAGACTAGTCAATTATTGTGAATATGACTATAATTTGATTAGGAGAAGTGAACCAAGGTAGTCCAAAGAAAAGGGCGATTACTGGGGTGGGCAGGTGCCGCCACAAGCTTTATCTATACCCTCCTGAGTCCTGACAATACGCTAGATGGTTATGTTAGACATATTAGTTTGGCTCAAGTTCAATATGTGGGCTTGGTCCATTAGGGTTAAGTATAGAATTAGAGTTACATTGTAATCTATAAATACCGAGTCATAATAAAGCTATCATTACTGGTTCAATTCTCTTACATGGTATCAGAAGGTTCGATCCTTAGGTAAGGATCGAACCTTCTGATACCATGTAAGAGAATTGAACCCGTAATGATAGCTTTATTATGACTCGGTATTTATAGATTACAATGTAACCCTAATCCTATACTTAACTCTAATGGACCAAACCCACGTATTGAATTTGGGCCAAACTAATATGTCTAACAGGTTAACCTCCATCTTATTTTTCAAACATAAAGTAAAGATTCTTTTGAAAAGAAAGCATATATCAACACTGAGAGCACAACTAAAACATCACCGGTCTTGAAACTAGAAAACGGAACAAAATAACTAAACGCTAACAAGCTACGAGCCACATCAAACCAAGAAAAACTCTAACTGACATACTAGCCAACCTAACAAACAAATATAGATAAACTAACCAAACTACAACAACAAGCAAACCCATAAGAAACCCAAAAACAATGCAAACATCAACCGCTACCACCATTCCCTGTATTGCTTTTAACGATCGGTCTAAAGAATTTTCCTTCCACTTTATTATAAGAAAGTGATTTCCCTACACGAGAAAGGTATGAATACTATGAGGAAGAACCGGGCACACTAGAACATGGTAAACTTACGCCATTATCCAAATCATTCCATCCACCTACAAGCTCAGCTTCGTAAGCATGCATCTTTAAAAAGATTTTGAATCGCTTCCCCAAAGTCAAAAACTTCCACATCATCGTGGAAACAAAATGAGTCAACCCCTCGTTCTCTTTAAACATCAAACCCTTAACAAAACGTTATCACAATTCTTAGATCCAACAATCTTAGAATCAGCAACTTTAGAAGATCTTAAAGAAGCCTTCTCCTTTGAAGATTTATTAAACCATTAACCACAAAATCCTCTACACGAAGATTATGAACATGCGCAATAGCTTCATGTCCACCATCTTGCCTTGAGCCGCTAACTTCACTAAGCTTATATAATAAAATAGAGTCAAAGGGTCCACCCCTAAACCAAGGGGGTCTATCCATTATCTTTCCCTAGCGAGTAGCGAGTGAAGAAAGAGTGGATATTTTGAATGAGGGTGAGGACAGCAGAGATAAATCTATCATTTTTATCACAAATGTACTATTTTTAACGTATATAACTTATTAATGCAAAATAAAATAAAATATCACCACCCATAAGAGAGAGGCATGAGTTCGAGTCTTGGTTTGCGGATTTAAATCATTCTTTCTATTGGTTAAGAAGTCATTTAATAATTGTATCTTTTTCAGCTATAGTTTTAGTAGATTTTTGTTTAACCTTATATTGTAAAATGACATTATGTTATTCTTTTCTTCCTATATAGAGGTTATCGATATTTTACTTGAATACTTTTCAATAATATTGAAATACGAATTGGAAAAAAAAACAAAACCTAAAGGATATACGGACTATAACACAAAGACAACTCGATCATAGGTTCTTATTAAGATATAATTATTCATTTCTAAACACAAAAGATGATTTGCTATATATGTTTGCAAGTTTGGCGCTATAATTTTCGTTTTCTATAGTGAGGAGTAAGATAGATTGAGATGAATAAGAGCTGAAACTTGTGTTTTGGTTTTTCTCTCAATTCTTCATTTTATTACTAGTAAATATATTTTAGGGTTAAAGTCACAAATTGGCTATATATTTACACAAATGTACTGATGTCGTCCATAAATCCATTTGCGTCCTACTGTCGCCTACAAACTTGTAAAAAGTGTGCTAATATAAACGTTTATAGTTTTGACCTGTTAAATACTAATTTTGACCTGATAAATTTTTTTTATTTTTATTTTTTTGGCAATACATCAATTAAAAAAGAAAAAGAAAAAAAATAGAAACATGCCCTCTTCCTTTTTTTTTTGCTTTCCAAAATTGATGCTTATCAAAATAAATTGAGCAGAGATTAGTGATCACAAATCAAAAGTAAAACTACCTGAATCATCAGGTTACAATAACAAGCTCAGATTCAAGGAGTATTGATCTAAGTTCTTCGTTCGAGTTCATTGTTCATCGTTTGATCTCTGGCACAAATCCGCGAGTTCGAGAATTGAGTAGAGATTTAGAATCCTTATCAATCACTCAAGCTGTTTGAAGCTCCAAATCAACTCGAAAAACATCACATAATTCACAATTTCGAATTCAAACGATATGAAGTTTCGGTCAACGTTTTGATTCGATCAATACATGATGTTTCAGGTATTGATGCTTACATTCGAGTGTTCCTGGAAGGATTTCCAGCAAGTTTTGAGCAGAAATCGTGATCTAAGAACACTTGATTTCGAAAATCACAATTTGCTTGAAGTTTGAATGTCGCTACTGTTCTTCATTTAATCCAGGAATTGGAAGTTGTTTTGGTGTTTAATCCTTCACAGAATAGATTAATCGGTGCATATGTAAGCTTATGGAACTGATTTGCGGATCTAATTCGTTCAATTGTTTTGATGATGATGATATGATGAAGATGAAGATGAAGTGGAAATGATGATGATCATATGATGAAGATGAAGAACAAGATGAAGTTAATCATGATGAAGATGAAGTTAATCATTTTTAACCGGTTTAGCCGGTAGCAAGTCATTTTTATTTACATTTGTTTACATTGGTACACCTTTTACAAGTTTGTAGGCGACAGTAGGACACAAAAGGGTTTATGGGCGACATCGGTACATTTGTGTAAGTATATAGTCAATTTGTGACTTTAACCCTACATTTTATGTGACAAGAGAAAAAGATTGAATATGATCACGACTGAATAGGAAATTTTTTCTTTATTTACTCATTTATTAACCGATAAAAATACATGAATAAACAGAAAATCTTATTTTTTATTTATTCATTTATTAATCAATAAAAATACACGTTATTAGAAGATGTATAACAAAATACAATTTAATTTTTTGATAATTTCTTTTACCATATTACTTCATGACTTCGCAGGAATTTGCACAAATTTTGTGTGAACTCGTCATGACTAGGGATGATAATGGATTAGACATAAATAAGATGAAGCTATATCCATATCAATAATCATTTAGTTATTGTTCATCCACATCCATATCCATTTAATTTTATTTCATCCATTCATATTCACATTCAATTGATTAAACGGGTTAATGGATATCCATTGAATATTATAAAAATGTTATAATATTCTTTCCGTCCCACTATAAGTATCCAAATTTGACTTTCAAAATCTTTCTTTATATAACACAAATAAATATATTTACAGTCACGTTGACAAAGAAAGAATTTGAAAGTCAAATGTGAGCACTTATAGTGGGACGGAATGAGTATTTCCTAATATGCGATGAAAACAAAAACGTAGTATAGCAAAAATAAATTTAACATGACATAATTAAAATATATTCACAAGAATGTGTAGTCTTTGTCAAAAATAGAAAATTAGATTTACTAGTACACATATATTATAAAAAATTTAAATATGTAATTTTTATGTTTATTTTGTTAAATATATGTGTTTTATTGTAATATATCATAGTTATTTCATTATAAGGTTGAAAGCAAAATGTAAATCTAACGAAAAATGCATATGTAATAGTAAATTTATAAGCATGTATCTATATTTATGTATTCACATGTGCATTTCAGGTGTTGATGTGTGCAGCGGTGTATATGAAATACTATTAATTTTATTACGAAATAATATTAAATACGATACAATTTTACACAAGTTATTTATTTATTTATAGAATGGATATACCTAAACCTTGCTACAACACTTATAGGCAGTGTACCTAATCGTAGAGTAGTGTAGTTTTTAGTAAGTCCGGTTCGTTCCACAGGGAGCTAGCTGAGTTTAACGCTATATTTTTTCACAACTATATTTGTATATATATATATATATATATATATATATATATATATATATATATATATATATATAAGTAGTATAATTATTATTATAAAAGGGGGGTTTTACCGTTTAATGACCGGTTTGTCGATTTTAAGTCCTAATGCAAAATATTAAAAATAAATATAGCTTAATTTAAAGCGTAAAGTAAATGAAGATAAATAAAAATGAGATAAAATAAAAGTACGATAATTAAAAGTGTGATAATTAAAAGTGCGATAATTTAGAATGACGGTAAATAAAGGTACGATGAGATATAAAATAGGAGAATTATGCTTATTTAAACTTCCGTAATCATGTTGTTTGACGTGTTGATTTTAATTTATTACCATGGGTTAATTGTTCTTTGTCCTGGATTATTCGATATGTCCATCTGGTTTTGTCCATAATAGTCCATCGGTCATAATTATAAAGTGCGAGGGTCTTCGCCAAATTAACCTTATACCCGAAGTCAAATATTCCAACCAATTGGGGAGTTAAACCGTAATAAGGTTCTAATACATTGTTAATGATTACACCAGGTTATCGACTGAGTGTAATCCAAGGTCTTAATACTTTATTGACAATTACCCTTGAATGTAATCCACCCCTGTTTTAATGAGTCCATTGACTATTAATCCATCCTCGTGTCTGGTCAAATGAATAATTATTAGTATATATAAATATCCCGCCCACCGTACCCAGTCAAGCGTATGTGGTTATATATAAACACGTCAAATTATAAATCTCTATATTAAATTAACAAGATATCATTTAGTTAATCAAATATAAAGCCCATTAATAGCCCATAGTCCAATTTCCACAAGTGTCGGTCTTTTGTCCAAACCCCAATTATGGTCCAAAGCCCAATAACCCAGTCTTTAATATTTAGTCCAACATCACGATTACTTCGGCTTAAATAAACATAATAATAACTTAGCTACGAGACATTAATTTAAAAAGGTTGAACATAACTTACAATGAGTATTAATGGCGTAGTGTTACACGGACAGAGTTTCGACTTACAAACCTTAAAACATTCACTATAATAACCTTATTATTATTAACTTAATATTAAACTTATAATTATAAAATATAAATATAAATATATAATTGAGAGAGAGCAGAGATGTATGATATATTGTGTGTATTTTTCGTCTGAAATTCGCTCCAATTTATAGATGTGGCCAGCCTTTCCACTCCATGCGATCGTATGGAAATTGTTCCTCCTGGCCATGCGATCGCATAGCCGCCATCCACTGGTCACATGATGTTTAAAATGTGGGATGCTATGATTTTTTAATATATATATATATATATATATATATATATATATATATATATATATATATATATATATATATATACATATATTATATTCTTGTGCATAATTGACGTGTAATTTTAGGTCCGTTGCGTCGCGCGTTGATAGTTGGTTCATGTCTCGGTTCCGAATTTTTGAACGTCCTTTCGTACGCTTAGATATCTTGTACTTTGCGTTTCACGGCTTGTAGTCTTGTAATTTTTAGACGTTTCTCATCAATAAATTGAACCACTTGGATTGTACTTTGTTCTTTTTAGCGTTTTGGTCGTTTGCATCTTCAAATCATCGAATCTGTCTTTTGTCTTCACCTTTTATTATTTAAACGAATATTACTTGTAAATAGAACAATTGCAACTAAAAGCTTGTCTTTCTTGAAGGATAATGCTATGAAATATATGTTCGTTTTTAGCATTATCAAATATTCCAACACTTGAGCGTTGCTTGTCCTCAAGCAATATATAACTTGAATATAACTTTACTAGAATCACTTCTTTATTCTTCACACTATGTACATCAGTGATTTTGATACGGCGGTATGAACAATGATAGTAACATTGTGGTTTACAGTCCCACATGACTATAAAAATTTAGATCCTTTAGGAAATTGGATCTTTATGAAAACATTTGATCTTTTGAAAATTCATTCTAGCTTTTACCCTAGATAAGTTTTCCGGAATAACCCTTCGCCGGTGTTTGCAAAATGTTTTTGTGGGTTTTGTGGGTTTCAGATTTGAAAATTTTAGCTCAAAACTTACGGTTTTGTGTCTCCCACTTGCTAACCTTGTATTGGGAAAGCAACACGTCCAGTTTACTTGCTCCGTATATTACCTTTCGGTAAACTACTATCCGGTTGTAAAGGAAAGCGATGAACAAGCAACTGTTGAGGCAATATCTCATGACATGCAAATAATTATGGTCAAAAACGTGTCGGATGCAATTACTATCCTTTGTAGGAGCAATAGTAAAGATCACCCTATAATTTTTCGGTCTGGCACAAGGTCCTGTCTTCGACCATGATATGCAACCACCGTTCATACAGTTAATACCCGATTTGGTTCAGGTGACCTAATGAATTCCAGGTGAATTCTCAGGATTTTACGTTCAATGGTAATGAACGCATTGAAAATAGGTTTTCAGAAAACAAATCGGTTTTAATTTGATCAAAATATTTTCTCGTTCAAGCTCGAGTTTAGATAATTTTGAATTTCCATGAGTTTGTAATTCTCAATATTTAAAGTCAATCTCAAGGATTGAGTAATATCAGGCTTAAAAGTTGATTTTTAATCTTTAAGGAGATTATCCTTTCCGGGGATCTTATTTATTAGTCTTATAAGCTAATTTGCACGGTGCCCCCCCAATTGTACGAGACAGATCCTCTCATGGTTTGGATAAGTCTGACCACTTGGCGACCATGTTTAATGCTGAGGTTCGTGGATTTCCAGCTGATTTTCGAGAAAACTTTTCAAGATTTTTCGTAGACTCTACAACTGGTCTGGATGACAACTTCCTGACCTAAATCAAGAAGCGCGTGTCTTTTTTGGAAGACTTTACTTCCTTCACTTCTTTTTCCGGAAGACTTTACTTCCTTTTAAATCAAGTGGCACATTTCTTTCAAATATATTATAAGAAATCGGGTAAAACTGATTAGTATCGTCCAAAACAAAAGTACCTTCCTATTATTTGTACAAAAATATGTGATATGTAATTTGAATAACTTGGTAAATTTTTCCCACACTTGGCTTTTATATTTTTTTTCTTTGCCTTTTTATTCTCTTCTATTCCATTTTAAATGAATTCAAGCGTTTTGAGTTGTTTCTCAATTTATGTCCTTTCCGAGGTAACAATAATTTCGGTGTTAATACCTAGTTTTATTGTTCATAAATATGTATAAACAAGATTTTGAATTCATTTATTTGAAAAAAAATTTTAAAATTTTTACTAGAAGTGGGTAGTCAGTATATAAGAATAGGGCTGTTCTTTATTATCAGAGAGCACTAGATTCTAATACAACTACTGCTTTACTAGTAAAATTTAACGGTGGCTATTAAACCAAGTTTACTAGTCAAATGTTTAAAACCCGAAAGAATTTAATCCCTTCCCACACTTAAGATCTTGCAATGCCCTCATTTACAAGAAATCAGTAAAAATTTAAATTCATGAGGGCTATTAGAGTAGAAAATTGATTAAATTTTACCAAAGTTTCCAAATATATTGTTCTTTGTTTGAATGATAAATGGTGCACTTCATTTGTTCATTCTTGCAGTTGTTATATCACATTTGTTTTTCATCTTGTCGTTAAAATTAATATCTTTTGCTGAACTTAATGCCAGTCTTTGAAAGTGCGCTGTTTTACCATGTTTTGTATAATTGACAATATACATACAATACAAATATAAACATGCATGGTAATTTGAAATGGAACTTAATATCCCACTTTCAAATTATAAATATGAAATTTTAGTAACAAAATAATAAAAATGTTAAAAATTACATAAAAATATCAAAATATTAAATGTTTAAAACATAAATAGATAAAAATGATAAAAAGATAAGAAATCACCAATGGAACACTATCAATCTGGATATGGACTCCAGTTCATATTATCGTTCGGGTTCCATGGCTCGTTGTAGGTGTTCTGATAGGCTTGGTTGGTGTCGTATATGTTATAGGGCGGTTGCATGTCGGGCTGATATGGTGGATAGTATGCAGGTTGAGTCGGAATGTAATTTTGTGGTACTTGATATGATAGATGGCTCATGATTTGGTGCTGATGAACATGCCACCTATCGTGTTGGCGTCGACTGGATTGTTCGTACTCATCCGCGGCTCTCCACTGCTCATACAGATGATGCCTAGCCTCGTTAATCATTTCCACCTCATCTATACGCTGATAAACATCCGTATAACTATCCCTAATGACATCCCTAATGTCATTTATTTCCTCCATCTCCTCATCCGAACCCCTTTTCTACCTGTGGTCGGGGACCCTGATATGGTACTGCCTTATTATGTCTTCTTAACAGTACCTGTGCCCTATGATAAACCTGTAAACCTATACTCTCGGCTTGTACCCCAATCTCGACCATCGGACCCCCTTGCTCTTTATCTACACCTAAATACTCTCCAATGAGAGTAACAAAAATGCCTCCCCCTATTATACTTCCTTCTTGCATACCCTTAACAACTTTAGACAAATAGTGGCCAACGCAATAAGGAATGTTAACAAAGCTCCTCGGGTCTCGAATACACTTAAGGTAAAATAAATCGTTTAAGGTCATTTTCTCCTTGTTTCTACCTTGTTGTGTAATCGAGATTGCTAAAAATCTATGTATTACACGGAGCTCTGCTCTATCAATATCTAGGTAGGAGTGTTTTCCTCCCCGCTTAAACTCATTAAAATTTGACATACGCCTCCATATGGCGTTACTGTCAAAATTCCTATCTACTCTTTCACCTTCATAAATTAAACTACTACAATCAGGTGTAATAATCTCAGCGGGCGTGTAGATAAGTAAAGCTCTAGCCATGTCCAACATGGACATCCTGTACATCCTACCTCCTAACAAAAATCTAATAAAACTCTTATCTTCTAACATAGTAACCTGATTATTTAACTCTGTAGTGCTAAGTAATTCAACACACCATTCTCTATATATAGTTCTAATCGTGGTAAATATGTGGATCCAGTCGTTAAGTATAGAGTTACCATACCTTTAAACTAGTAAACCTCTTACCGAGTCGGCTAGGCCAACCGTTTCCAAAGGCTCCCAATCGATTACTCGTGGCACCTCAATATTTTTGTGGTAGAGGATATGCATGTTCTTTTAAAATTTCGGGTAATCAATCTAACAACGATCAAATCTTAGGTTGGGGTGTAATTGTTGTTCATTGATAAGTAGGTGCATAATCCTCTCGTGAGGCTGAAATTGACGATAATTGGCTATGAATAGTGGTTCCGGCTCATGATATGGTAGGTATTGATCATAGTGATGTTGTTGTTCTTATTGTGGTTCCGGCTGTGGCTCTTAATCAGCTTGTCTAGAAGACGAACCACCACCATCAGTGTCTGTATTTTTCTACAAAACGCGTTAAAATCAAAATTTTGTGCATCCAAATATGCATTAGTGTTAAGAAAAATAACAAATTAAAACAATTACAATGACATGTTTAATCAAAATTAAACCTATACACATTTTCATAATTTTAACAATTCTACACTTTTTAAAATAAGCATATGAAAATGTATACAATTTCATAAGCATTCAACTTAAATAACATGTCAAAATAACCATTATTAGCTACTAAACAAGTTTCAAATGGCATTCATATCAAAATAATCGAGTTCATGAATTTTAGACTTAAAAAGTCCACTTTAATGCTCAAAAATAATGTTTAGGATCAAAGTTTGGATCACTTAGCAACCTAAACATGTTACACTACTTAATTTAGCATGAACTAACAACAAAATTCGGCCATAACCTGTTTATATCAAAAAGCCCCAAATTACTCAAGAACACAAACCCTAGATTGTTAAAAATTTGAAGTTTAAGGCTTCTAATCATGTTAGACAACATCAATCTAGGTTATACAAGCATAATATACTTACAGTTTAATTATAATTAAGCTAGAAATCATCAAAATCAAATTAGGTAAAAATTGCTCAAGAACACTATAAATTTGAAATTAAAGAGTGTATTGTGTAGAAATTTACCCCTTTCCTTGAAAAACTTTTTGGTAGGAATCTCCTCATTGTGATTTTAGTGAAGATTCGATGAAATATGGTGAAAATAGCGAATATTTGAGAGTGTTTGTGTGTGTTTTCATTCGTGTTTGTGTGTGTGATTGTGGAGATAGAGAACAAGTTCGACTGCTTTTGATCCTGTCCAGTTTCTGGCCACCATACGATCGCATGGTTTACAAGGCCAAACCCCATGCGATCACATGGGGTGTATTTTCTCTTTTTTTTTTTTTTTTTTTTTTTTTTTAAGGTTTTTGGCATACTTTAGATCAATAAAATTAAAAATAATGATAATAAAATTTCTAGCCCCGCCCTCGGGTAAAGCAATTTCGGTTCCAAGACCTAGTCTTCAACTCACGACGAATTTTAAATATCAAATTTTTAACTTAATGAAATAAAGTACATTTTTGGTTTTAAATACACAACAAACTTAAATTTAAAATGCATATTAATAAAATTTCATATAAATATTATTAATATTTTTATACATTAGTTTTACAAACTTATATTTAAAATTATATAATATTATATATTTTATAAATTTACAAAAATAATAAATTAATATTTATATATTAATTTTAAAAACAAGGTAAAAATAACATTAAATCTTTTTGGTCTTTTATCCCACTTTAATCAATCAAATATTAACAAAAATATACGTCCCTCTTTTGGGTAATATAATTTCGGCTATATTACCTAGTTTTACTCCTGACGAATTTCTGAAATATTTTAAATTGATTGATTAAAGATATTTATACCTTATGAATAAACGGTAAATTTCGGAGTGATGAATTAAATTTTTGTATGATATCAATAATTTCGGTTTATTATACCTAATTTTATTGAATATCAATTTAATACTTTATAGCGAACGATTCAGCATTTATTATCAAAAGGTTCAAAGCAATAAATAAAAATAAAAACTGCATATACTTACCTGTGAGATAGAATTCTCAGAGACCTGCTTTAGTCGACTCATAGGAGAGTCGTTCGATTTGGTTTTCCATAGCTACATAAGCGTAACCTCAAGTTTTCATTAACTTTTCTTCTAAACATATGAATGGTCCTTCTCTGCATAAAGTAACGAATTCAGAATTGGAATGTGTTTGATTGTTCGAACATTTCCCTTCGTGTGACCATTTTCCGCATTTATGACATCTTTCAAGGTTTCGTGCTCTTCTTTTTGTTGCGGATTTTGATTTTCCTTTACCAAAATGTGTCTTATGATAATCTTTCCTGAGTTCTTTTCTCACTTCGTCCATTTTGCCTCTTATGAATGATACCAGTTCACTCGGAAAGGTGTTATTATTACGTTTAGTAATCATAGCGTGTAGTAGTAGACCATGGTTCAAATCAAAGGAATTCTTCATCTCGTAAAACCTAAAAACACAAAAATTCAGAATTGAGGGAGAAGACTAGTTCTTTAGGGTCTGCTAGGGAAAGACCATTCGGATTCCATTCTCGGAAACTAAACGAAAACAGAACATCTAAGTCTAACAGAAATTCATAATCTTAAAATATTCGAATCTTCCCACACTTAGACGTTTTTATTGGTTCAACAATTTTGGTTGGTGAAGATTTAAACTTTCGGTTCACAAAGGTGACCGATTTTTCACCATCCCTAAGTGTCATTCTACCTTCTCTTACATCAAAGAACGCCTCGGTGGTTGCTAAAAATGGGCGACCTAAAATCAGAGGAACATCAAGGTCTTCCTCCATATTAATTATTATGAAATCTGCAACAAAGGTCAAACTTCCCTCTTTAACAAGTAAATTGTTGGCTATTCCAACCGGGTCTTTAATGGTTAGGTCAAATGATTGAACACCTATGCTGGTTGGTCTTAATTTACCCACACCTAATCTTTTGTATAAGGAAAGAGGCATAATATTCGCACTTGCCTCTAAATCTGCGAGCCCATTATACATAGCACCATTATTAAGCAAGCAAGAAATAATAAATTCACCTGGGTCTCCCACTTTAGTAGGTGGAGTTGGTTTGTTAACCTTTTTTGGTTGCTCTTTTCTTGGTTCTTCCACTTCTACTTGAACTTCTTGATCATATTTTTCTTCGTTTCTTGGAATGGGAGGTTTATATAGAAATTCTTCTTCATCACTCTAATTTGAAGCCTCTTCATCTTCCAATTTTGGTTTTTCATATGTCATTGAAAACATATTTATGTTTTCATTTTGGGGGTTTTCTTTGGTGGCGAAATTATGATTAACTTCATTGTCAACTTCCATCGGACCATGAATGTAATGTTTAACTCTGTGACCATTAACTTTAAATTCAATCTCATTTGAATTTATTAACCATATTGTTTCGTATGGGAAAACTCTTTTGACTACGAATGGTCCAGACCATCTTGATTTCAATTTTCCAGGAAATAGCTTGAATTGTGAATTGAAAAGAAGAACTCTGTCTCCTTCCTTAAATTCTTTTGAACTTCTGATTCTTTTATCATGCCATTTCTTCGTTCTTACCTTATAGATTAACAAATTTTCATATGCATCATGTCTTAATTCTTCTAATTCATTTAGTTGACTTAATCGTAGACGTCCGGCTTCATGCAAATCAAGATTACATGTCTTCAAAGCTCAAAAATACTTTGTGCTCAATTTCTACTGGAAGGTGACATGCTTTTCCGTAAACAAGTTTAAAAAGTGTGGTTCCAATTGGAGTTTTGTAGGCTGTTCTAAAAGCCCAGAGTGCATCCTCCAATTTCATGGACCATTCCTTCGGATTTGATCCTACAGTTTTCTCTAGAATACGTTTTAATGCTCGGTTGGTATTTTCAACTTGTCCACTTGTTTGTGGATGATAAGCGGTTGAGATTTTATGAGTTACTCCATATCTTTTGAGAACTTTCTCAAGTTGATTATTACAGAAATGAGTACCCCGATCACTTATTAAAGCTTTCGTTATTCCGAACCTAGCAAAAAGATGTTTTAAGAAGTTGACTACAACTCGTGCATCGTTAGTTGAGAGAGCTTGTGCTTCTGCCCATTTAGATACATAATCAATGGCAACGAGAATGTAGAGATTATTATGAGATTTTGGAAATGGACCCATAAAGTCAATACCCCAAACGTCAAAAACTTCACATACTTGAATGACATTTTACGGCATTTTATCACGTTGACTTATTTTTCCGGCCCTTTGACAAGCATCACAGGATTTACACAGAAGGTGTACGTCTTTGAAAATTGTAGGCCAATAAAATCCGACATCATAGACTTTCCTTGCTGTGAGCTGAGGCCCATAATGCCCTCCTGTTGGTTCTGTGTGACAATGGTTTAAGATTTGAATAGCTTCATTCCCGAATACACATCGGCGTATTATTCCATCGGGACAACTTTTAAACAAATGTGGATCTTCCCAAAAATAGTGTTTTATATCACTAAAGAATTTCTTTCATTTTTGGTACGACATCCCTTTTTCAAGGAATCCACATACTAAGTAGTTTGCAAAGTCAGCAAACCATGGAATTTCATTATAATCGATCTTCAATAGATATATTCATTAGGAAAGTTATCTTGTATGTCCGATTCATTTAGAACTTCTAATTCAGGATTTTCAAGGCGAGAAAGATGATCAGCTGCGAGATTTTCTGCTCCCTTTTTGTCTCGGAATTCAATATCGAATTCTTGTAAGAGTAAGATCCAACGGATTAATCGTGGTTTGACATCTTGTTTTGAAAATAGGTATCTAAGAGCAGAATGATCAGTATAGACCACCGTTTTAGCTAGAACGAGATATGAACGAAATTTATCAAAAGCAAAAACGATAGCAAGGAGTTCTTTTTCAGTAGTTGTGTAATTCGTTTGTGCTCCTTGTAACGACTTACTTGCGTAATAAATAGGTTGAAATCGTTTTTCAATTCTTTGACCTAAAACTGCTCCCATTGCAAAATCAATTGCATCGCACATGAGTTCTGTGACAACCCGGAAATTTCTGACCAAATTTAAACTTTAATCTTTATATATTCCCGACACGATAAGCAAAGTTTGTAAGTTGAATCTCAAAAATTTTAAACTGTGTTCATACACTCATTTAACCTCGACCAAATTCCGACGATTCACGAACCATTATATAATTGATTATGAATATATATATATATATATATATATATATATATATATATATATATATATATGTATATGTATATATATTATAACTTGAGAATGTTAACAAAGTATTAAAAGTATAATAGTTTACGTGAACGTATTTGTTTCAATATGATTATCGATGGAATTAGAAGATAATATCAAATGATTGATTTGTCAGATACATTGAATTATGATTACGAGTCTTTGTTGAGAGGTCCACTTTGATTTAGGAAACCTTTCCTTTTTAATGGTATTCAGAATGATTGGTAAAATGATTTACAAGTAAGAATAAAAGTGTCAATTAACGGTAACTGGACAAAAGTTAGTAGAGATTCCTGCTTAATTTTCCATGCATGCTTTACAATAACTTTCTCGTGACTCTTGATAAGTTAATTATTTAACTTTCATAAAATTAATAGTAAGAACATGAAATGTAAATGGATGTCGACAAAATAAGCAAATGGATATGTTGATTTAAAACGATTTCATACGTTTAATTGTCCATTGGACTTAACCCTATGATTCACGAATAAACTGTAAGTAAAAACTGGAAACCATTATGACTTATATATTATATGATTTTACTTTATGAAATGAAAATGTTTTATAAAATAACAATTTCTATTATTTAAACCTTTGAATAAAATGATTTTGAATATAAGTAGTTTTGGAAAACAAAACCTTATAGTATTATTTGATTTAGTTTCAAACTTACGAAAACATTTTTTTTCGATATAATAGAATTTGATTATAAAATGTTTTTATGGATTTTCAATGTTATGAAAATAAAAATAAAGATAAAATAAAGATTTCTAATGAGCACTAAAAGACTACAACATTTCATCTCAAGATTACAAGTTAAAATGACGGAAATCACTAAACCTGCGCACTTGCACGAGAAAAATCATAACTAAATCATACTGACTCGAAAAAGGGTGATTCCGGTGTCCAAACGACCGTAACTCAAAAATCTACAACTTTCGTGAAGACACCATATGCGGATCGCGTACCTATCTACACAGAACGCGTAATGTTTTAAAAAATTACACGAAAGATGTAATCTTTACGCGGAACGCGTAATGATTGAGGTGGCTTTACTGTTTTTCACTGTTTTTCACTATTCTTCACTATTCTTCACTATTCTAAAACGTTTTATATATATTATATTATTATATTATATTATTATATTATTTAAATTATGATCAATCATCGGTTAGGTGCACCTCAAATCCTTTAAAAAGCTCGATCCTACTGGTTGCTAAAATCATTCTCAACTCTCTATCTCTCTGATATTACATGTACTCCGTAATATTTATTTTATTTATTAAAAATTATTATAAATCTTATTATTATTATTATTATTAGTATTAGTATTAGTATTATTAATATTAGTATTATACATAAAATATTACGACGAGGTCATGAGTGGGTTATTTCAAAAACGGATTTTATGAGCGGGATAGAGCTAAGGAAATTATGGGTTATAGCTATGGAGGTTATGGGTATGGTTCAAGGGTATGCTCGTGAGGTCAAACTAGTGTTTATTATCTTCGTTGCGTCTACGTACCTTTCCTGCAATATTGAATCTCAATATTGATACGTGAGCACTCATAACTTAACTTTTATATATTAATAGTGTATTCCTGACTAGTTCTTGAGTATTTAGGATTATGCATGCTTGTACGTTTAATATTGTCGTTAGATAGATTATGATGAATCCTGAATTAGATACATATGCTACTGAGATAAGGTATATGATAAGCATGTCGTTGGAAAGCTAGCGAGAAATTAAGAACTTTTCATTTAGAACTCGAATGGTTTCGATGAACAGATTAGAAGATATAGTCAACTGAAATTTTTGTATTATTGTTAAAATGATTATTATTACTATCGTCGTTATTATCACCGTTATTATTATTATCTAGTAATTATTATTATTATCTAGTAATAATAATAATAATAATAATAATTATTATTATTATTATTATTATTATTATTATTATTATTATTATTATTATTATTATTATTATTATTATTATTATTATTATTATTATTATTATTATTATTATTATCATTATTAATATATGTATCATTATTGAAAAATCGTTATTGTTACTATTATTATTATTGTTATTATCATCAAAAATTATTATTAATATTACTATAATACTTATTAGTATCATTATCTTTAAAACTAATATTAATATTATCTAATTATTACGATATTATTATCATTATTATGAATGCGATATAAAAGAGGATTAAAAACTATTAAACAAATCGATTAGGAAACAATGAGTATATGTATCATGATGAAATAAAAATATTATAAGTTAATGATCTAGTTAAAAATATCATTTTCATCATTATTATTAAAAGTATTATTAATATTAAAACTATCATTTTTACAGAAATGATTTTTAATAAGAATATCATTGTTAATATAAAATATCATTATTATTATCATTTTAGTATTATTATTAATAAAAATTATCATTTTATCATAATATCATTTTTAGTAAATATAAAATATTGTTATTATTAGTAGAATAATAATTATTATTACAAAATAATACAGCTTTTACTTACTATTGTTACTATCGATATTATTTTATCAAATAAATATGTGATACAAAGATATTGTACTACGTGTGATATAAATAATACCTATCATACTATTTTTATGATATTAAATAAACTTTATAAATTTTATTACTTAAGATATATAAAATTATATTTTTATTATATAAATTTTTATATAAAATTTTATTTATTAATAAATGAATTATATTATTTACTCTAATAAAATCTGTTAAAAAAATTTAAATATATAAAACGACTATATTTAAACTATATAATAATCATGTATAGGTTTTGGAAGTCATTTTGGTAAAGATGACTTTTGTTGACTTTTGCATATTAGTCTCGAGCATTAGGATTGTGATACACTATGACTTGACCTAATTTGTTAGACACACACACACACACACACACACACACACACACACACACACACACACACATATATATATATATATATATATATATATATATATATATATATATATATATATATATATATATATATATATATATATATATATATATATATATATATATATATATATATAATTAATTTAGGTTTGTGAATCCGAGGCCAACTTTGCACTTGTTCAATGACGTTATATGTATTTTTACTACGAAATACAGTATGGTGAGTTTCATTTACTCTCTTTTTAAATGCTTTTGCAATATATATTTTTAGGACTGAGAATACATGCGCTGTTTTTATAATTGTTTTACGAAATAGACACAAGTAATCAAAAACTACATTATATGGTTAGATTATTAAACCGAATATCGCCTCTTCAAGTCTGGTAACCTAAGAATTAGGGAAATGGCCCCTAATTGATGTGAATCCTAAAGGTAGATCTATCGGGCCCAACGAGCCCCATCCAGGGTACGGATGCTTTAGTACTTTGAGGTATTAGTTAGTATATTAGCTGCACGCTGTATACTGGGGGATATTCTTATATGCATCTTGTTAATGTCGGTTACCAGGTGTTCAATCCATATGAATGATTTTTGTCTCTATGCATGGGACGTATATTTATGAGAAATGGAAATGAAATTCTTGTGGTCTATTAAAATGATGGAAATGAATGATTATGATAAACTAATGAACTCACCAACCTTTTGGTTGACACTTTAAAGCATGTTTATTCTCAAGTATTAAAGAAATCTTCCGCTGTGCATTAGCTCATTTTAAAGATACTACTTGGAATCATTCATGGCATATTTCAAAAGACGTTCCATTTAAGTCGTTGAGTTCAGTAAAGATTATGATTAAGTAAATTTCAGATTAAAGCATTTATAGATGGATATTATAAAATGGTATGCATGCCTGTCAACTTTCGATGAAATGAAAGATTGTCTTTTAAAACGAATGCAATGTTTGTAAAATGTATCATATAGAGTCAAATACCTCGCAATGTAATCATATGTTATTGTATTCGTTCTTATGGATTAGGACGGGTCTTTACAAGTTCAAATGGTAGATTCCGATTTGGAGTTATCATGATCGGTGCATTAGTGAGTTTTTCTTTAAGAATATTAAAAGATTTGATGCATTCATCTAAAAAAATGAATGGAGCATCTTTTTCAAGGAGTTTATTCATAGGAGTGGCAATTTTAGAAAAATCTTTTATGAAACGTCGGTAAAACCGGCATGCCCTAGAAAACTCCTAACTCCTCTAACATTGGTGAGATATGGAAGTTTAGCAATTACATCTACTTTAGCTATATCCACTTCAATTCCTTCCTTTGAAATTTTATGACCAAGAATGATGCCTTCTTTAACCATGAAATGACATTTCTCCAAATTAAGTACTAGATTTGATTGCTCGCATCTAACAAGCATTCGTTCAAGATTAACTAGACATATTTCAAAAGTATCACCGAAGACTGAAAAGTCATCCATGAAAACTTCCATGCATTCCTCTATCATGTCGTAAAAAATCGCCATCATGCACCTTTGAAAAGTCACAGGGGCGTTGCAAAGTCCATATGGCATGCGTTTGTAAGCAAAAGTACCATAAGGGCACGTGAATGTGGTTTTCTCTTGGTCCTCGGGTGTGATTGGAATTTGAAAGTATCTGGAGAAACCGTCAAGAAAATAATAGTAACTATTCCCAGCTAACCTTTCCAACATTTGATCAATGAAAGGTAAGGGAAAGTGATCTTTTCTGGTGGCGTCATTTAGTTTTCTATAATCAATACAGACACGCCATCCCATTATAGTCCTAGCAGGAATAAGCTCATCTTTTTCATTTGTGATGACAGTAATTCCACCCTTCTTGGGCACGCATTGAACTGGGCTTACCCATGGACTAGCAGAGATTGGATAAATTAAACCTGCATCGAGCAGTTTAATAATTTCTTTCTTAACAACATCTTGTATATTTGGATTTAGCCTTCGTTGGCGTTGCACATATGTTTTATGACCTTCTTCCATAAGGATTTTATGTGTGCAATACGAAGGACTTATACCTTTAATGTCATGAATCTTCCATGCAATAGCTGGTTTATGAGCTTTTAGCACAGAAATGAGGTGAGATTTTTCATTTTTCGTAAGAGAAGACGAGATTATTACAAGTAATTCAGATTCACCATGTAAATAAGCGTATTCCAAATGGTTTGGAAGTGGCTTTAATTCTAATGTCGGTGGTTCTTCTATCGATGATTTGTATCGATATCTGTCTTCTTCTTTTAGCACTTGAAGTTCTTCTATTGTTGGTTTGTATTCATTAGCCATGAGTGTGGCTAACATTTCAGCTTCATCAATTTGTTCAGTTCCTTCTCCTAAAGAACATTCTCCTGTTCCTTGTAATTCTGGAAATTCTTGTAACAATTCTGCATTGAAATCGATAGTTTGAATATAATAACATGTATCATCTGCAGATTGTGGTTGTTGCATGGCTCTATCAACAGAAAAGGTAACACTCCCGTCCTCTATACTTAGGGTCAGTTTCTTACCAAACACGTCTATTATTGCGTTAGCCGTGTTTAAGAATGGTCTTCCTAATATGAGAGGAACTCGAGAATCTTCTTCCATGTCCAGAATAAAAAAGTCTACTGGAAAAACTAAAGTAACAACTTTAACTAGCATGTTCTCCATTATCCCTTTAGGATATTATATTGATCGATCGGCTAGTTGTATGCTTATTCGTGTTGGTTTCAATTCTCCAAGGTCTAGTTTAGCGTATAATGAATATGGCATTAAATTTATACTAGCACCTAAGTCTGCTAATGCTTCTATTGAATTAAGACTACCCAGAAAACATGGAATTGTGAAACTTCCTGGATCAGAGAGTTTTTCTGTTATCTTATTCAACAACACTGCAGAACAATTAGCATTCATTGTAACAGCCGAGAGTTTGTAACATCTCGCATTTTTCCGTTAAATTTATTTTAACGCCCTTCTTTTTTTTTTAGATAATATCTTTCGTTATCTAAATTCGTACCTTTCATTGACTAACATTCTAAATATTTCCGTTATTTGGTTATAACATCTCTCGGTTACTCTAGCATTTTTAAAATATTCGTTCGGTTAATTCACGCACCCGCTTTCAAACTCTAGGAACGAAGTTGCCAAGGGGCCAAACTAGTTGACTAGGTCAACTAGTCAACCCCATCTCATCCATTCATTCATACTTCTACCTCCCTCCTTCTTTTTCCTCTCTAACTCAAGAACCCATTTTTAACATCTTCAAAGAATCATCATCTAAATCAATTCAAGCAAGCAAACATCAAAACAAATAACATATTCGTGATCCTCTCATCATCCTCTACATTTTGGTACCAATTTCATCTCGTTTGGGTAACATTTCTAAAACTCTATATTTCTCTAATTCGTGTTTTTGACTTGAAATGGTGTTAGTTAGTGTCTATGGCTCGTGTCTAGCATGAATATATAAATTACTTGCTCGATCTTGTTGTTTTGCATAAACTAGCATGAACTTAAAATGGGTGTGCTTAATCTTGAGTTTTGGATGATTAAATATTGCTTAAATTCTAAAGTTCATGTATTAAATGTGTTACTAGTATCATTAGATTCATTTTGATGTGTAGGTTGATTTAGAAAAGCTTCATTTACAAAATGATTGAATTCATGATTTTGATTAGGGTTTGATGAACTTTGAAATGAACTTTTGATGCGTTGAACACTATGAAATTTTATTAGTAAGTGTTTAATTATATTGTATGTTTAATTACTTTCGAAACGGCATATCATATGTGTGGATTGGATTCCCGAGTCAAGAAATGCATTTTATGAACTTGAAACTTTGATTTTGAACATTTAACGATCATTCGACGAGGTTTTTGTTTTTGTAAATGATGTTTTTAATTGATGAAAGGTGTTTAGTTTCATTCCTCGTTAAATTACCTTTCCAACTATGTATGGTACACGTTTTAAGTGTTTACGGTTTGCGAATTGTGCTTAATTGAAGTTGGTTGAGACTTGAATAATTGAAACTGACCAGGCACCAGTTCACGTTGATTGTCGCGGCGCGGAAATCCTTGGTCGCAGCGCGACATAAGCCGCATTCAGGGACTGACCTACATGGTCAAATTTCGAAAAATGTTTGCGATGCTACGCACCTCCGCTTCACATGTAACTTGTTTTAACATACTTATATATGATTAAAAACCTCATAAAAATAGTTCGGGACCCGACCCGAACGTGTTGACTTTTTCGTTGACTTTGACTTGACCAAAGTTGACTTTTGTCCAAACTTAACCAAATACTTATGCAACCATTCTAACATGTTTTTATACTTGTACCTTGCATGAAACTTGACAATTTGATTCACATGCTATAATAATCGAGTCGAAACGAGCCATAGGACTAATTGAACACTTTAACCAATCTTGTTTACCGTTATTGATACGACCTACTTGTTTAGGTCAAGACTAGCATTCGTCCTTGCATACGTTTACTTGTGAAGTACTTTTATACGCTTTCACTCAAGGTGAGATCATAGTCCCATCTTTCAACAACTTTTATACTTAAATCATGGGATGAGAAATATATACAGTTTTATACTACATACTTTTATGCTTTGAACACAAGTACGAAGAAACAAACATTCCACAGCGAGTTTGAACAAAAATCCTCAATTCGATTACCATCAGTTACACTTGCAGGGTGTAAGCGAGAACTTATATTGTGTGGCCATACAGGTTTGACAAACCCTCATTCGGACGGTTCGCTACCGTTATGCGGATGAAATATATTTTTGAGAAACAGTGTATGTTCTAACACTATTGTGATGGGGTTCTATGGAAGGAAAGTTAAGTCTTGATAATTGGGTGCTCGCGAACATACTTTTGGAATGCAAACGATTTAGATAATCAACGTTATGTAAATACTAAATCTTGTGGTTCAAAATATAACGTTTACAAACACCTATGATGGGGTTCTATGATGGGGTTCTATGCAAACTATTGTGATGGGGTTCTATGGAAGGAAAGTTAAGTCTTGATAATTGGGTACTCGCGAACATACTTTTGGAATGCAAACGATTTAGATAATCAACGTTATGTAAATACTAAATCTTGTGGTTCAAAATATAACGTTTACAAACACCTATGATTTCACCAACGTTTTTCGTTGACATTTTTCTATATGTTTCTTAGGTTCATGAATGGTTATTTGATACATGGTTCCGTGTATACTCATACTTGCTTGGGGTCAAGCATACATGCATACACTCTGATTACTTGCTTGGAGTCAAGCATGCATATATACTTACGCTATTTATAGCAACTGTGATTTTCAACTTATATTATGTCGCAAGTTATTTCAATTATACTTTACAACTTTTGTAAACTTATACTTGTTGTCGAACCGTTTGGTTTACTTAAAACTTTGCAAGTCTTGTACGTTGCAAATGAATGCGACATAATTTTGGTCAAACGCGTCTCATATAGGGACTATGACCACGCAACGGGACCTAAGTTAACAGCGCCGTCAATGATGATTTTGTCAGGTCGTTAAAGATGGTATCCGAGCGTTGGTTGTAGGGAACTAGGATATGCATTAGTGTGTCTGACAGAGTTGTTAGGATGTATTAGTAAATCTAGACTACAACCGGATAGTTAGCCATTGCATTCTGACATACCTTTGCTATAGATAGCACTTACTTGACTACTTGTGCATTATACTTGAATCTCTCTTAAGCAAACTTCTTAGTGGTACCAAACTTTCATCATACGAACTCGTATTCTGCAACTTTCGGGTAACACATGTAAACTTAAGATTCATACGCGTAAGGACGACGACGACTTCATTAGTCATACTTGTTCGGGAACTCTGTCTCCCAGATTGTTATTCGCCATCATTTCAACTTACTATCAGTGTCACACTGGTGTTCCTTACTATCTACCACTTCTTGTTACTGCCATCACTACTCTAGGTGAGTATCGTCATCACTATTTATCACTACGGTTCCGTACTATTCGTTATCATGATTCGTTACACTTCTCGTACCGGAATACATTATTGTTTGACTTGAACCGCATTGACGTGACAATCATTTATACACTTCCCTCGGGGAATGCTTCTTTAGAGTTGCACTAATTCTTTCGATTCAATACGAGTCACGTTAGAGACGTCGTTACACTTTGTTCATTTTAAAACTTCACGATCACACGAACTTGATTCTATGGAGTGATGTGGGAATGGAGGTATGAGTTAGCGTAATATAACAACACTCGATCAACGTGGTTATATTACGGTAAGTCATACCAAAGTTCTAATGACTTGTGATGGTGATTGGTGTAGTGACCCGAAATTTTCCATGTTTATATATATATTAAATGAAATTGTTATTTACATGATTAAGTGTTTTCAACATGTTAAGCAATTAAACTTTTTAAGACTTGATTAATTGAAATAGGTTTCATATAGACAATTGACCACCCAAGTTGACCGGTGATTCACGAACGTTAAAACTTGTAAAAACTATATGATGACATATATATAGTTATATATATAGTTAACATGATATTATGATAAGTAAACATATCATTAAGTATATTAATAATGAACTACATATGTAAAAACAAGACTACTAACTTAATGATTTTGAAACGAGACATATATGTAACGATTATCATTATAACGACATTTAATGTATATATATCATATTAAGAGATATTCGTACATCATAATATCATGATAATATAATAATTTAAAATCTCATTTGATATTATAAACATTGGGTTAACAACATTTAACAAGTTTGTTAACCTAAAGGTTTCAAAACAACACTTACATGTAACGACTAACGATGACTTAACGACTCAGTTAAAATGTATATACATGTAGTGTTTTAATATGTATTCATACAATTTTGAAAGACTTCAAGACACTTATCAAAATACTTCTACTTAACAAAAATGCTTACAATTACATCCTCGTTCAGTTTCATCAACAATTCTACTCGTATGCACCCGTATTCGTACTCGTACAATACACAGCTTTTAGATGTATGTACTATTGGTATATACACTCCAATGATCAGCTCTTAGCAGCCCATGTGAGTCACCTAATGAAATGTCCCATTCTTATTGATTAAAAACGTTCCATATTAATTGATTTCGTTGCGAGGTTTTGACCTCTATATGAGACGTTTTTCAAAGACTGCATTCATTTTAAAACAAACCATAACCTTTATTTCATCAATAAAGGTTTAAAAAGCTTTACGTAGATGATCAAATAATGATAATCTAAAATATCCTGTTTACACACAACCATTACATAATGGTTTACAATACAAATATGTTACAACAAAATAAGTTTCTTGAATGCAGTTTTTACACAATATCATACAAGCATGGACTCCAAATCTCGTCCTTATTTAAGTATGCGACAGCGGAAGCTCTTAATAATCACCTGAGAATAAACATGCTTAAAACGTCAACAAAAATGTTGGTGAGTTATAGGTTTAACCTATATATATCAAATCATAATAATAGACCACAAGATTTCATATTTCAATACACATCCCATACATAGAGATAAAAGTCATTTATATGGTGAACACCTGGTAACCGACATTAACAAGATGCATATATAAGAATATCCCCATCATTCCGGGACACCCTTCGGATATGATATAAATTTCGAAGTACTAAAGCATCCGGTACTTTGGATGGGGCTTGTTGGGCCCGATAGATCTATCTTTAGGATTCGCGTCAATTAGGGTGTATGTTCCCTAATTCTTAGATTACCAGACTTAATAAAAAAGGGCATATTCGATTTCGATAATTCAACCATAGAATGTAGTTTCACGTACTTGTGTCTATTTTGTAAATCATTTATAAAACCTGCATGTATTCTCATCCCAAAAATATTAGATTTTAAAAGTGGGACTATAACTCACTTTCACATATTTTTACTTCGTCGGGAAGTAAGACTTGGCCACTGGTTGATTCACTAACCTATAACAATATATACATATATATCAAAGTATGTTCAAAATATATTTACAACACTTTTAATATATTTTGATGTTTTAAGTTTATTAAGTCAGCTGTCCTCGTTAGTAACCTACAACTAGTTGTCCACAATTAGATGTACAGAAATAAATCGATAAATATTATCTTGAATCAATCCACGACCCAGTGTATACGTATCTCAGTATTGATCACAACTCAAACTATATATATTTTGGAATCAACCTCAACCCTGTATAGCTAACTCCAACATTCACATATAGAGTGTCTATGGTTGTTCTGAAATATATATAGATGTGTCGACATGATAGGTCGAAACATTGTATACGTGTCTATGGTATCTCAAGATTACATAATATACAATACAAGTTGATTAAGTTATGGTTGGAATAGATTTGTTACCAATTTTCACGTAGCTAAAATGAGAAAAATTATCCAATCTTGTTTTACCCATAACTTCTTCATTTTAAATCCGTTTTGAGTGAATCAAATTGCTATGGTTTCATATTGAACTCTATTTTATGAATCTAAACAGCAAAAGTATAGGTTTATAGTCGGAAAAATAAGTTACAAGTCGTTTTTGTAAAGGTAGTCATTTCAGTCGAAAGAACGACGTCTAGATGACCATTTTAGAAAACATACTTCCACTTTGAGTTTAACCATAATTTTTGGATATAGTTTCATGTTCATAATAAAAATCATTTTCTCAGAATAACAACTTTTAAATCAAAGTTTATCATAGTTTTTAATTAACTAACCCAAAACAGCCCGCGGTGTTACTACGACGGCGTAAATCCGGTTTTACGGTGTTTTTCGTGTTTCCAGGTTTTAAATCATTAAGTTAGCATATCATATAGATATAGAACATGTGTTTAGTTGATTTTAAAAGTCAAGTTAGAAGGATTAACTTTTGTTTGCGAACAAGTTTAGAATTAACTAAACTATGTTCTAGTGATTACAAGTTTAAACCTTCGAATAAGATAGCTTTATATGTATGAATCGAATGATGTTATGAACATCATTACTACCTTAAGTTCCTTGGATAAACCTACTGGAAAAGAGAAAAATGGATCTAGCTTCAAAGGATCCTTGGATGGCTCGAAGTTCTTGAAGCAGAATCATGACACGAAAACAAGTTCAAGTAAGATCATCACTTGAAATAAGATTGTTATAGTTATAGAAATTGAACCAAAGTTTGAATATGATTATTACCTTGTATTAGAATGATAACCTACTGTAAGAAACAAAGATTTCTTGAGGTTGGATGATCACCTTACAAGATTGGAAGTGAGCTAGCAAACTTGAAAGTATTCTTGATTTTATGTAACTAGAACTTGTAAAATATATGAAGAACACTTAGAACTTGAAGATAGAACTTGAGAGAGATCAATTAGATGAAGAAATTTGAAGAATGAAAGTGTTTGTAGGTGTTTTTGGTCGTTGGTGTATGGATTAGATATAAAGGATATGTAATTTTGTTTTCATGTAAATAAGTCATGAATGATTACTCATATTTTTGTAATTTTATGAGATATTTCATGCTAGTTGCCAAATGATGGTTCCCACATGTGTTAGGTGACTCACATGGGCTGCTAAGAGCTGATCATTGGAGTGTATATACCAATAGTACATACATCTAAAAGCTGTGTATTGTACGAGTACGAATACGGGTGCATACGAGTAGAATTGTTGATGAAACTGAACGAGGATGTAATTGTAAGCATTTTTGTTAAGTAGAAGTATTTTGATAAGTGTATTGAAGTCTTTCAAAAGTGTATAAATACATATTAAAACACTACATGTATATACATTTTAACTGAGTCGTTAAGTCATCGTTAGTCGTTACATGTAAGTGTTGTTTTGAAACCTTTAGGTTAACGATCTTGTTAAATGTTGTTAACCCAATGTTTATAATATCAAATGAGATTTTAAATTATTATATTATCATGATATTATCATGTATGAATATCTCTTAATATGATATATATACATTAAATGTCTTTACAACGATAATCGTTACATATATGTCTCGTTTAAAAATCATTATGTTAGTAGTCTTGTTTTTACATATGTAGTTCATTGTTAATATACTTAATGATATGTTTACTTATCATAGTATCATGTTAACTATATATATATCCATATATATGTCATCTTATAGTTTTTACAAGTTTTAACGTTCGTGAATCACCGGTCAACTTGGGTGGTCAATTGTCTATAAGAAACATATTTCAATTAATCAAGTCTTAACAAGTTTGATTGCTTAACATGTTGGAAACATTTAATCATGTAAATATCAATCTCAATTAATATATATAAACATGGAAAAGTTCGGGTCACTACAGTACCTACCCGTTAAATAAATTTCGTCTCGAAATTTTAAGCTGTTGAAGGTGTTGACGAATCTTCTGGAAATAGATGTGGGTATTTCTTCTTCATCTGATCTTCACGCTCCCAGGTGAACTCGGGTCCTCTACGAGCATTCCATCGAACCTTAACAATTGGTATCTTGTTTTGCTTAAGTCTTTTAACCTCACGATCCATTATTTCGACGGGTTCTTCGATGAATTGAAGTTTTTTGTTGATTTGGATTTCATCTAACGGAATAGTGAGATCTTCTTTAGCAAAACATTTCTTCAAATTCGAGACGTGGAAAGTGTTATGTACAGCCGCGAGTTGTTGAGGTAACTCAAGTCGATAAGCTACTGGTCCGACACGATCAATAATCTTGAATGGTCCAATATACCTTGGATTTAATTTCCCTCGTTTACCAAATCGAACAACGCCTTTCCAAGGTGCAACTTTAAGCATGACCATCTCTCCAATTTCAAATTCTATATCTTTTCTTTTAATGTCAGCGTAGCTCTTTTGTCGACTTTGGGCGGTTTTCAACCGTTGTTGAAGTTGGATGATCTTCTCGGTAGTTTCTTGTATAATCTCCGAACCCGTAATCTGTCTATCCCCCACTTCACTCCAATAAATAGGAGACCTACACTTTCTACCATAAAGTGCTTCAAACGGCGCCATCTCAATGCTTGAATGGTAGCTGTTGTTGTAGGAAAATTCTGCTAACGGTAGATATCGATCCCAACTATTTCCGAAATCAATAACACATGCTCGTAGCATGCCTTCAAGCGTTTGTATCGTCCTTTCGCTCTGCCCATCAGTTTGTTGATGATAGGCAGTACTCATGTCTAGACGAGTTCCTAATGCTTGCTGTAATGTCTGCCAGAATCTTGAAATAAATCTGCCATCCCTATCAGAGATAATAGAGATTGGTATTCCATGTCTGGAGACGACTTCCTTCAAATACAGTCGTGCTAACTTCTCCATCTTGTCATCTTCTCTTATTGGCAGGAAGTGTGCTGATTTGGTGAGACGATCAACTATTACCCAAATAGTATCAAAACCACTTGTAGTCCTTGGCAATTTAGTGATGAAATCCATGGTAATGTTTTCCCATTTCCATTCCGGGATTTCGGGTTGTTGAAGTAGACCTGATGGTTTCTGATGCTCAGCTTTGACCTTAGAACACATCAAACATTCTCCTACGTATTTAGCAACATCGGCTTTCATACCCGGCCACCAAAAATGTTTCTTGAGATCCTTGTACATCTTCCCCGTTCCCGGATGTATTGAGTATCTGGTTTTATGAGCTTCTCTAAGTACCATTTCTCTCATATCTCCAAATTTTGGTACCCAAATCCTTTCAGCCCTATACCGGGTTCCGTCTTCCTGAATATTAAGATGCTTCTCCGATCCTTTGGGTATTTCATCCTTTAAATTTCCCTCTTTTAAAACTCCTTGTTGCGCCTCCTTTATTTGAGTAGTAAGGTTATTATGAATCATTATATTCATAGATTTTACTCGAATGGGTTCTCTGTCCTTCCTGCTCAAGGCATCGGCTACCACATTTGCCTTTCCCTGGTGGTAACGAATCTCAAAGTCGTAATCATTCAATAATTCAATCCACCTACGCTGCCTCATATTCAGTTGTTTCTGATTAAATATGTGTTGAAGACTTTTGTGGTCGGTATATATAATACTTTTGACCCCATATAAGTAGTGCCTCCAAGTCTTTAATGCAAAAACAACCGCTCCTAATTCCAAATCATGCGTCGTATAATTTTGTTCGTGAATCTTCAATTGTCTAGAAGCATAAGCAATCACCTTCGTTCGTTGCATTAATACACAACCGAGACCTTGCTTTGATGCGTCACAATAAATCACAAAATCATCATTCCCTTCAGGCAATGACAATATAGGTGCCGTAGTTAGCTTTTTCTTCAATAACTGAAACGCTTTCTCTTGTTCATCATTCCATTCAAATTTCTTCCCTTTATGCGTTAATGAAGTCAAGGGTTTTGCTATTCTGGAAAAATCTTGGATGAACCTTCTGTAGTAACCAGCTAGTCCTAAAAACTGGCGTATGTGTTTCGGAGTTTTCGGGGTTTCCCACTTTTCAACAGTTTCTATCTTTGCCGGATCCACCTTAATACCTTCTTTGTTCACTATGTGACCGAGGAGTTGAACTTCTTCCAACCAAAATGCACACTTTGAAAACTTAGCGTACAATTCTTCCTTCCTCAATACTTCTAACACCTTTCTCAAATGTTCACCGTGTTCTTGGTCATTCTTTGAGTAAATAAGTATGTCATCAATGAAAACAATGACAAACTTGTCAAGGTATGGTCCACACACTCGGTTCATAAGGTCCATGAACACAGCTGGTGCATTAGTTAAACCAAACGGCATGACCATAAACTCGTAATGACCGTAACGTGTTCTGAAAGCAGTCTTTGGAATATCATCTTCTTTCACCCGCATTTGATGATACCCAGAACGTAAGTCAATCTTTGAATAAACAGACGAGCCTTGTAGTTGATCAAATAAGTCGTCGATTCTCGGTAGTGGGTAGCGGTTCTTGATGGTAAGTTTGTTCAACTCTCGGTAGTCGATACACAACCTGAATGTACCATCTTTCTTCTTGACAAACAAAACAGGAGCTCCCCACGGTGATGTGCTTGGTCGAATGAAACCACGCTCTAAAAGTTCTTGTAATTGGCTTTAAAGTTCTTTCATCTCGCTGGGTGCGAGTCTGTAAGGAGCACGAGCTATTGGTGCAGCTCCTGGTACAAGATCTATTTGAAATTCAACAGATCGATGTGGGGGTAATCCCGGTAATTCTTTCGGAAATACATCGGGAAATTCTTTTGCAATGGGAACATCATTGATGCTCTTTTCTTCAGTTTGTACTTTCTCGACGTGTGCTAGAACAGCATAGCAACCTTTTCTTATTAGTTTTTGTGCCTTCAAATTACTAATAAGATGTAGCTTCGTGTTGCCCTTTTCTCCGTACACCATTAAGGGTTTTCCTTTTTCTCGTATAATGCGAATTGCATTTTTGTAATAGACGATCTCTGCTTTCACTTCTTTCAACCAGTCCATACCGATTATCACATCAAAACTCCCTAACTCTACTGGTATCAAATCAATCTTAAATGTTTCGCTAACCAGTTTAATTTCTCGATTCCGACATATATTATCTGCTGAAATTAATTTACCATTTGCTAATTCGAGTAAAAATTTACTATCCAAAGGCGTCAATGGACAACTTAATTTAGCACAAAAATCTCTACTCATATAGCTTCTATCCGCACCCGAATCAAATAAAACGTAAGCAGATTTATTGTCAATAAGAAACGTACCCGTAACAAGCTCCGGGTCTTCCTGTGCCTCTGCCGCATTAATATTGAAAACTCTTCCGCGGCCTTGTCCATTCTTGTTCTCCTGGTTCGGGCAATTTCTAATAATGTGGCCCGATTTTCCACATTTATAAGAAACTACATTGGCGTAACTTGCTCCGACACTACTTGCTCCGCCATTACTCGTTCCGACACCATTTGTTCCTTTCGTTCTATTAACCCCTGGTCCGTAGACCTCACACTTCGCCGCGCTATGACCATTTCTTTTACACTTGTTGCAAAATTTGGTGCAGAACCCCGAGTGATACTTTTCACACCTTTGGCGTAGCTGCTTCTGATTGTTGTTGTTGTTGCGGTTATTATTGTTGTTGGGATGATTGTTGTAGTTGTTGTTGTTGTTGTTGTTGTTGGGCCGTTTGTTGTAGTTGCAATTGATGTTACGATTGTTGGGATAATTGTTGCGATTATTGTTGTAATTGCTGTTGTTGTTGTATTGGTGATTCTTATCACCGTTTTCCTCCCACTTTCTTTTGACTTGCTTCACATTGGCCTCTTCAGCAGTCTGTTCTTTAATTCTTTCTTCAATCTGGTTCACTAGTTTGTGAGCCATTCTACATGCCTGTTGTATGGAGGCGGGCTCGTGTGAACTTATATCTTCTTGGATTCTTTTCGGTAATCCTTTCACAAACGCGTCGATCTTCTCTTCCTCATCTTCGAATGCTCCCGGACACAATAGGCACAATTATGTGAATCGTCTTTCGTACGTGGTAATATCAAATCCTTGGGTTCGTAACCCTCTAAGTTCTGTCTTGAGTTTATTGACCTCGGTTCTGGGACGGTACTTCTCGTTCATCAAGTGCTTGAATGCTGACCACGGTAGTGCGTACGCATCGTCTTGTCCCACTTGCTCTAGATAGGTATTCCACCATGTTAACGCAGAACCTGTGAAGGTATGCGTAGCGTACTTCACTTTGTCCTCTTCAGTACACTTACTTATGGCAAACACCGATTCGACCTTCTCGGTCCACCATTTCAATCCGATCGGTCCTTCGGTTCCATCAAATTCCAAAGGTTTGCAGGCAGTGAATTCTTTGTAGGTGCATCCTACATGATTTCCTGTACTGCTAGATCCAAGGTTATTGTCGGTATGTAGCGCAGCCTGTACTGCGGCTATGTTTGAAGCTAGAAAAGTACGGAATTCCTCTTCATTCATATTCACGGTGTGTCGAGTAGTCGGTGCCATTTCCTTCAAAATAGTCAAATGGAACAAGTTAATCATACAGAATATTAAGAGTAGTTAATAGTATTTCGTAGCATAATATGAACTCATTTATAAAAGCTTTTTCTTCATATTAGCGTTTTATAAGTTTAAATTCGGGTAGTACCTACCCGTTAAGTTCATACTTAGTAGCTAATATACAATTCAACTACTACAATTCTATATGAAAAACTGATTATAATAATATTTCGCGTTCAAACTTTTATACAATATTTTACAAACTTACAATACCGCTTATTTTACATAAAGCATGAAATATAGCACACAATAACTTTGATACAAGATAGTTGTGAAGATAATTCTAGCTAGTACACAAGTCGTTCAGCAAAGGCAATAAAGACACGTAATTCATACGTCCAGAAACAAGTCATGCATTCTGGTTTTACTAGGACTACTTCCCATCCTTGGTCTTGTGGAACATAACCGTTATGGCCGTTGATAAGACAGCGTGTTGTAACATCGTCAAAGGGACGAGGGTTACGTAATGTCCAACAGTCCCGTAATAATCTAAAAACCTCATTTCTTACCCCAATTACCGACTCCGTCACTTGTGGAAACGTTTTGTTTAATAGTTGTAGAACGATGTTCTTGTTCTCACTTTGGTGAGAAGCGAACATTACTAATCCGTAAGCATAACATGCTTCTTTATGTTGCATGTTAGCCGCTTTTTCTAAATCACGAAGTCCAATATTCGGATATATTGAGTCAAAATAATTTCTTAACCCGTTGCGTAAAATAGCATTTGGGTTCCCCGCAATATATGCGTCAAAGTAAACACATCGTAACTTATGGGTTTCCCAATGTGATATCCCCCATGTTTCAAACGAAAGTCTCTTATAAACCAAGACATTCTTGGAACGTTCTTCGAATGTCTTACAAACTGATCTCGCCTTAAATAGTTGTGCCGAGGAATTCTGGCCGACTCTAGACAAGATTTCATCAATCATGTCTCCGGGTAGGTCTCTTAAAATATTGGGTTGTCTATCCATTTTGTGTTTTTAAACTGTAAAATAGACAAGAGTTAGATTCATAAAAAAATACTTATTAATACAAGCAATTTTTACATATATCATAAAGCATAAGAACACTATATTACATATATTACACCACACGAATACAACTATCTTATTCCGACTCGCTCGTTTCTTCTTCTTCGGTTTTGGTTCGTTTTGCCAAGTTTCTAGGGATATATGATGTTCCCCTAATACTAACTGTTGTTTTCCACAACGGTTTAGAAAAACCTGGTGGTTTAGAGGTTCCCGGGTCATTGTTACAACTTAAGGACTTCGGGGGTTGACGATACATATAAAGTTCATCGGGGTTGGAATTAGATTTCTCTATTTTTATGCCCTTTCCCTTATTATTTTCTTTTGCCTTTTTAAATTCAGTTGGGGTAATTTCTATAACATCATCGGAATTCTCGTCGGAATCCGATTCATCGGAGAATTGGTAATCCTCCCAATATTTTGCTTCCTTGGCGGAAACACCATTGACCATAATTAACCTTGGTCGGTTGGTTGAGGATTTTCTTTTACTTAACCGTTTTATTATTTCCCCCACCGGTTCTACTTCTTCATCCGGTTCCGATTCTTCTTCCGTTTCCGATTCTTCTTCCGGTTCCGACTCTTCTTCCGGTTCCTCTTCGGGAACTTGTGAATCAGTCCACGAATCATTCCAATTTACATTTGACTCTTCATTATTATTAGGTGAGTCAATGGGACTTATTCTAGAGGTAGACATCTATCACATAATATCAAACGCGTTAAGAGATTAATATATCACATAATATTCACATGTTAAAAATATATAGTTTCCAACAAAATTTGTTAAGCAATCATTTTTCAAGTAAACACGGTCGAAGTCCAGACTCACTAATGCATCCTAACAAACTCGATCAGACACACTAATGCAAAATTCTGGTTCTCTAAGACCAACGCTCGGATACCAACTGAAATGTCCCGTTCTTATTGATTAAAAACGTTCCATATTAATTGATTTCGTTGCGAGGTTTTGACCTCTATATGAGACGTTTTTCAAAGACTGCATTCATTTTAAAACAAACCATAACCTTTATTTCATCAATAAAGGTTTAAAAAGCTTTATGTAGATTATCAAATAATTACACACAACCATTACATAATGGTTTACAATACAAATATGTTACAACAAAATAAGTTTCTTGAATGCAATTTTTACACAATATCATACAAGCATGGACTCCAAATCTCGTCCTTATTTAAGTATGCGACAGCGGAAGCTCTTAATAATCACCTGAGAATAAACATGCTTAAAACGTCAACAAAAATGTTGGTGAGTTACAGGTTTAACCTATATATATCAAATCATAATAATAGACCACAAGACTTCATATTTCAATACACATCCCATACATAGAGATAAAAGTCATTCATATGGTGAACACCTGGTAACCGACATTAACAAGATGCATATATAAGAATATCCCCATCATTCCGGGACACCCTTCGGATATGATATAAATTTCGAAGTACTAAAGCATCCGGTACTTTGGATGGGGCTTGTTGGGCCCGATAGATCTATCTTTAGGATTCGCGTCAATTAGGGTGTCTGTTCCCTAATTCTTAGATTACCAGACTTAATAAAAAAGGGCATATTCGATTTCGATAATTCAACCATAGAATGTAGTTTCACGTACTTGTGTCTATTTTGTAAATCATTTATAAAACCTGCATGTATTCTCATCCCAAAAATATTAGATTTTAAAAGTGGGACTATAACTCACTTTCACAGATTTTTACTTCATCGGGAAGTAAGACTTGGCCACTGGTTGATTCACGAACCTATAACAATATATACATATATATCAAAGTATGTTCAAAATATATTTACAACACTTTTAATATATTTTGATGTTTTAAGTTTATTAAGTCAGCTGTCCTCGTTAGTAACCTACAACTAGTTGTCCACAATTAGATGTACAGAAATAAATCGATAAATATTATCTTGAATCAATCCACGACCCAGTGTATACGTATCTCAGTATTGATCACAACTCAAACTATATATATTTTGGAATCAACCTCAACCCTGTATAGCTAACTCCAACATTCACATATAGAGTGTATATGGTTGTTCCGAAATATATATAGATGTGTCGACATGATAGGTCGAAACATTGTATACGTGTCTATGGTATCTCAAGATTACATAATATACAATACAAGTTGATTAAGTTATGGTTGGAATAGATTTGTTACCAATTTTCACGTAGCTAAAATGAGAAAAATTATCCAATCTTGTTTTACCCATAACTTCTTCATTTTAAATCCGTTTTGAGTGAATCAAATTGCTATGGTTTCATATTGAACTCTATTTTATGAATCTAAACAGAAAAAGTATAGGTTTATAGTCGGAAAAATAAGTTACAAGTCGTTTTTGTAAAGGTAGTCATTTCAGTCGAAAGAACGACGTCTAGATGACCATTTTAGAAAACATACTTCCACTTTGAGTTTAACCATAATTTTTGGATATAGTTTCATGTTCATAATAAAAATCATTTTCTCAGAATAACAACTTTTAAATCAAAGTTTATCATAGTTTTTAATTAACTAACCCAAAACAGCCCGCGGTGTTACTACGACGGCGTAAATCCGGTTTTACGGTGTTTTTCGTGTTTCCAGGTTTTAAATCATTAAGTTAGCATATCATATAGATATAGAACATGTGTTTAGTTGATTTTAAAAGTCAAGTTAGAAGGATTAACTTTTGTTTGCGAACAAGTTTAGAATTAACTAAACTATGTTCTAGTGATTACAAGTTTAAACCTTCGAATAAGATAGCTTTATATGTATGAATCGAATGATGTTATGAACATCATTACTACCTTAAGTTCCTTGGATAAACCTACTGGAAAAGAGAAAAATGGATCTAGCTTCAACGGATCCTTGGATGGCTCGAAGTTCTTGAAGCAGAATCATGACACGAAAACAAGTTCAAGTAAGATCATCACTTGAAATAAGATTGTTATAGTTATAGAAATTGAACCAAAGTTTGAATATGATTATTACCTTGTATTAGAATGATAACCTACTGTAAGAAACAAAGATTTCTTGAGGTTGGATGATCACCTTACAAGATTGGAAGTGAGCTAGCAAACTTGAAAGTATTCTTGATTTTATGTAACTAGAACTTGTAAAATATATGAAGAACACTTAGAACTTGAAGATAGAACTTGAGAGAGATCAATTAGATGAAGAAATTTGAAGAATGAAAGTGTTTGTAGGTGTTTTTGGTCGTTGGTGTATGGATTAGATATAAAGGATATGTAATTTTGTTTTCATGTAAATAAGTCATGAATGATTACTCATATTTTTGTAATTTTATGAGATATTTCATGCTAGTTGCCAAATGATGGTTCCCACATGTGTTAGGTGACTCACATGGGCTGCTAAGAGCTGATCATTGGAGTGTATATACCAATAGTACATACATCTAAAAGCTGTGTATTGTACGAGTACGAATACGGGTGCATACGAGTAGAATTGTTGATGAAACTGAACGAGGATGTAATTGTAAGCATTTTTGTTAAGTAGAAGTATTTTGATAAGTGTATTGAAGTCTTTCAAAAGTGTATAAATACATATTAAAACACTACATGTATATACATTTTAACTGAGTCGTTAAGTCATCGTTAGTCGTTACATGTAAGTGTTGTTTTGAAACCTTTAGGTTAACGATCTTGTTAAATGTTGTTAACCCAATGTTTATAATATCAAATGAGATTTTAAATTATTATATTATCATGATATTATCATGTATGAATATCTCTTAATATGATATATATACATTAAATGTCTTTACAACGATAATCGTTACATATATGTCTCGTTTAAAAATCATTAAGTTAGTAGTCTTGTTTTTACATATGTAGTTCATTGTTAATATACTTAATGATATGTTTACTTATCATAGTATCATGTTAACTATATATATATCCATATATATGTCATCTTATAGTTTTTACAAGTTTTAACGTTCGTGAATCACCGGTCAACTTGGGTGGTCAATTGTCTATAAGAAACATATTTCAATTAATCAAGTCTTAACAAGTTTGATTGCTTAACATGTTGGAAACATTTAATCATGTAAATATCAATCTCAATTAATATATATAAACATGGAAAAGTTCGGGTCACTACACCTAACACATGTGGGAACCATCATTTGGAAACTAGCATGAAATATCTCATAAAATTACAAAAATATGAGTAATCATTCATGACTTATTTACATGAAAACAAAATTACATATCCTTTATATCTAATCCATACACCAACGAACAAAAACACCTACAAACACTTTCATTCTTCAATTTTCTTCATCTAATTGATCTCTCTCAAGTTTTATCTTCAAGTTCTAAGTGTTCTTCATAAATTCTACAAGTTCTAGTTTTATAAAATCAAGAATACTTCCAAGTTTGCTAGCTTACTTCCAATCTTGTAGAGTGATCATCCAACCTCAAGAAATCTTTCTTATTTACAGTAAGATATCTTTATAATACAAGTTAATACTCATATTCAAACTTTGATTCAATTTCTATAACTATAACAATCTTATTTCGAGTGAAAATCTTACTTGAACTGTTTTCGTGTCATGATTCTGCTTCAAGAACTTTCAAGCCATCCAAGGATCCTTTGAAGCTAGATCAATTTTTTTCATTTCTAGTAGCTTTATCCAGAAAACTTGAGGTAGTAAGATGTTTATAATATCATTCGATTCATACATATAAAGCTATCTTATTCGAAGGTTTAAACTTGTAATCACTAGAACATAGTTTAGTTAATTCTAAACTTGTTCGCAAACAAAAGTTAATCCTTCTAACTTGACTTTTAAAATCAACTAAACACATGTTCTATATCTATATGATATTCTAACTTAATGATTTAAAACCTGGAAACACGAAAAACACCGTAAAATCGGATTTACGCCGTCGTAGTAACACCGCGGGCTGTTTTGGGTTAGTTAGTTAAAAACTATGATAAACTTTGATTTAAAAGTTGTTCTTCTGGGAAAATTATTTTTCTTATGAACATGAAACTATATCCAAAAATCATGGTTAAACTCAAAGTGGAAGTATGTTTTTCAAAATGGTCATCAAGACGTCGTTCTTTCGACTGAAATGACTACCTCTTACAAAAATGACTTGTAACTTATATTTCTGACTATAAACCTATACTTTATTTGTTTAGATTCATAAAATAGAGTTCAATATGAAACCATAGCAATTTGATTCACTCAAAACGGATTTAAAACGAAGAAGTCATGGGTAAAACAAAATTGGATAATTTTTCTTGTTGTAGCTACGTGAAAATTGGTAACAAATCTATATTAATCATATCCTAGCTAACTTATATTGTATTATACATGTATTCTAATATATTATGTAATCTTGGGATACTATAGACACGTATGCAAATGTTTTGACATATCATATCGACCCATGTGTATATATTATTTGGAACAACCATAGACACTCTATATGCAGTAATGTGGGAGTTAGCTATACAGGGTTGAGGTTGATTCCAAAAATATATATACTTTGAGTTGTGATCTAGCCTGAGACGTGTATACACTGGGTCGTGGATTGATTCAAGATAATATATATCAATTTTTTCTGTACATCTAACTTTGGACAACTAGTTATAGGTTACTAACGAGGACAGCTGACTTAATGAACTTAAAACATCAAAATGTATTAAAAGTGTTGTAAATATATTTTGAACATACTTTGATATATATGTACATATTTGTTATAGGTTCGTGAATCGACCAGTGGCCAAGTCTTACTTCCCGACGAAGTAAAAATCTGTGAAAGTGAGTTATAGTCCCACTTTTAAAATCTAATATTTTTGGGATGAGAAAACATGCAGGTTTTATAAATGATTTACAAAATAGACACAAGTACGTGAAACAACATTCTATGGTTGAATTATCGAAATCGAATATGCCCCTTTTTATTAAGTCTGGTAATCTAAGAATTAGGGAACAGACACCCTAATTGATGCGAATCCTATAGATAGATCTATTGTGCCTAACAAACCCCATCCAAAGTACAGGATGCTTTAGTACTTCGAAATTTATATCATATCCGAAGGGTGTCCCGGAATGATGGGGATATTCTTATATATGCATCTTGTTAGTGTCGGTTACCAGGTGTTCACCATATGAATGATTTTTATCTCTATGTATGGGATGTATATTGAAATATGAAATCTTGTGGTCTATTGTTACGATTTGATATATATAGGTTAAACCTATAACTCACCAACATTTTTTGTTGACGTTTTAAGCATGTTTATTCTCAGGTGATTATTAAGAGCTTCCGCTGTCGCATACTTAAATAAAGACAAGATTTGGAGTCCATGCCTGTATGATATTGTGTAAAAACTGCATTCAAGAAACTTATTTCGTTGTAACATATTTGTATTGTAAACCATTATGTAATAGTCGTGTGTAAACAGGATATTTTAGATTATCATTATTTGATAATCTACGTAAAGCTTTTTAAACCTTTATTGATGAAATAAAGGTTATGGTTTGTTTTAAAATGAATGCAGTCTTTGAAAAACGTCTCATATAGAGGTCAAAACCTCGCAACGAAATCAATTAATATGGAACGTTTTTAATCAATAAGAACGGGACATTTCAATTGGACTCGATCAACCTAATCACCACCAGGTGCCATGTACATGACTTCATTTTTCTTGTTTGAACATCCGAAAACTCCCAGAATACTGATAACAACCATACCCGGGACACATCTTCGATTATTGTCGAACCATATTTATGCTTCCAAATGAATGGCAAATTCTTTCAACATCAAACGTATGTTACACGTGTATACTATCTCGTTTTTGCACAGTTTTATCGACGAACTACAACATGCTTGATATGCTCACATCGAGGCGAAAACTTCTCTCGCATTACACTCGTACTTCCGTATAAGGAAATCTTTTATCTAAATTCTCAATGGAGAGAGAGACTCTTCACGTTATACTAGTATTCACCACGAGGGAGAATAGTCCTAACGAACGTTTTCGAAAACTGATAAATCTTTCTCGGCGCGAAATTCTTGAGAAACAGAAACTTGTTCCAACAAACGTTTTCAGGTCCTAACAAGCTTGTTCAAATGTATCTTAAAAGAACTGTACCTCGTTTCGGATCGAGATCCGCGTTCACTTCTAAATTTCGGGGTGCTTTACAAAAAGCCTCGGGACCACGTTTAAACATGAGTACAACACATCAACCACATCTCGAAGGACCAAATAAACATACGATTCAAACCTTGGAAACCATAATACGAGTTCGTGTTATCGACTTCAAAATTTCTTGAGAAAAGTCTTTGCCTTTAACCAAATTTTCTTACAACGATGGTTATCATTCAAGTCTTAAAGTCACACCTTTTGAAATCTTATATGACCGGAAACGTCATTCTCCTTTTGTAGAACCAGGTAAATGATAATCAAATCACCGGACCCGCACTCATTCATGAAATAACCGTTAAGATCGTTCAAATCCAAGAGAGGCTCAAGACGATCCGTAGTCGCCAAAAGAGCCATGCAAATGTTAGACGTAAACCTCTCGAATTCCAAGTGGGAAAACGCATAACGTTAACAGTCGCACCTTGAAAAGGTGTAATCCGTTTCGGGAAACGTAGGAAGCTAAATCCGTGATACATTAATCCTTTTGAAATCTTGGGGCGTATTGGACCCGTTACTTACCGTTTCGAATTCCCAACTCAAACAAATTCCGTTCACCCTACATTCTGTGTATCAAACTTAAAGGCATGTCTTGCGAACAAGAACTTGTTATCCTTTTCGATGAGCTTACTATCAATGACAAACTTCACTTCATAGGAGAAACGGTTGACATTATGAATAACGAAACCAAACTCTAAAACAATGTAAAAATCCTGACTGTCGAGTTTGTTGAAATGCCCAAGGAAGTACCCTCATTTATTCGTAGAATTGGCAACGCAAGATTTCAAGGAAGAAACGACAACTACTACTTCCAACTAAATTTCGGGACGAAATTTCTTTTAAGGTGTAGGTAATGTAAATCCCGTATTATTCCGTTAAATTTATTTTAACACCCGTCTTTTTTTTAGATAATATCTTTCGTTATCTAAATTCGTACATTTCATTGACTAACGTTCTAAATATTTCCGTTATTTGGTTATAACATCTCCCGGTTACTCTAGCGTTTTTAAAATATTCGTTCGGTTAATTCACGCACCCGCTTTCAAACTCTAGGGACCGAAGTTGCCAAGGGGCCAAACTAGTTGACTAGGTCAACTAGTCAACCCCATCTCATCCATTCATTCATACTTCCACCTCCCTCTGATGTTTATGCGAGGTGTATATAAAATAGCTTTATATTTTACAAGGAAATACTATTAAATACGATACAATTTTACACAAGATATTTATTTATTTATTGAATGGATATACTTAAACCTTGCTACAACACTTATAGGCAGTGTACCTAATCGTACAGTAGTGTAGTTTTTAGTAAGTCCGGTTCGTTCCACAGGGAAAATCTTTAAACAAAGCTTAACGCTATATTAGTTTACTTTTATAAAAATACAAATATATATATAAGTAATATTATTATTATAAAGGGGGGTTTTTACCGTTTAATGACCGGTTTGTCGATTTTAAAAACTTTAGTTGCAGTTAAAATAAAATGTAAAATATTAAATAAATAAAAGACTTAATTTAAAGCGTAAAGTAAATAACGATAATGAAATTGCGAATAATAAAAGTGCGATAAAATAAACTTGCGATAATTAAAAAGTACGATAATTAAAAGTGCAATTAAATACAATAACAATAAATAAAAATGCGATAATTAGAAGTGCAATTAAATATAAAATAAAGGAAATTAAATACGAAATAAAAGAATTATGCTTATTTAAACTTCCATAATCATGATGTTTGACGTGTTGATTTTAGTTTTATGCCCATGGGTTAATTGTCCTTTGTCCTGGATTATTTAATATGTCCGTCTGGTTTTTGTCCATAACAGTCCATCAGTCATAAATATAAAGTGCGAGTGTCCTCGTCAAATTATCCTTATACCCGAAGTTTAAATATTCCAACTAATTGGGGACTTAAACTGTAACAAGATTTTAATAATTTGTTTAATAATTACACCAGGATATCGACTGAGTTTAACCCAAGGTTTTAATACTTTGTTATCAATTATACCATGTGTCCTTGTACATAATTTCACCCCTGTTTTAATAATTCTAGTGGCTATTAATCCATTCCCGTGTCCGGTTAAATGAACGATTATTCGTACATATAAATATCCCGCCCATCGTGTCCGATTGAGTGTATATGGTTATTTATAGGGACGTCCAATTGTAAATCTTTATATTAACATTAACAAACTATCATTTAGTTAAACAAATATAAAGCCCATTAATAGCCCATAGTCTAATTTCCACAAGTGTCGTTCTTTTGTCCAAACCCCAATTATGGTACAAAGCCCAATTACCCAATTTTAGTAATTAGCCCAACATCATGATTACTTCGGATTAAATAAGCATAATAATAACTTAGCTACGAGACATTAAATTAAAAAGGTTGAACATAACTTACAATGATTAAAAATAGCATAGCGTTACACGGACAGAATTTCGACTTACACCCTTACAACATTCACTAACATACCCTTATTATTTGAATTAAAATTAAAATTAAAATTATAATATATATATATATATATATATATATATATATATATATATATATATATATATATATATATATATATATATATATATATATATATATATATATATATATATTTACGTTTGTAGGATAGAGAGATAGGTGGATATATTTTGGCCAAAACGCGTTGAATTTATAGGAGCTGGGCTGGATTTTAGAGCCATGCGATCGCATGGTTTTTGTGCCTCCAGGCCATGCGATCGCATGGCCAGCTGGGAGAAGTCACATATCTTTGTTTTCTTTCTTGCCGACGTTTATAAATAATAATATTATATATAAATAATTATAAGAATTATTTAAATATTATATTTTATTTATGTGCATAGTTAACTTGTAATTTTTAGTCCGTTGCGTCAAGCGTTGAGAGTTGACTCTGGTCCCGGTTCCGGATTTTTGAACGTCCTTGCGTACAATTTAATATCTTGTACTTTGCGTTTTGAATCTTGTACTCTTGTAATTTTGAGACGTTTCTTATCAATAATTGGAACCTCATTGATTGTATTTTTTACTTTTGAGCTTTTTGGTCATTTGCGTCTTCAATTCGTCGAATCTGTCTTTTGTCTTCACCTTTTATTATTTTAAACGAATATCACTTGTAAATAGAACAGTTGCAACTAAAAGCTTGTCTTTCTTGAGGAATAATGCTATGAAATATATGTTCGTTTTTAGCATTATCAAATATTCCCACACTTGAGCGTTGCTTGTCCTCAAGCAATATAGTCTTGAAATACAAGAATCACTTCTTTATTCTTCACACTTTGTACATCAGTGATTTCTTTACGGCGGTATAAACAATGGTAGTAACGATGTGGTTTACAGTCTCACATGACTATAAAATTTAGATCCATTAAGGAAATTGGATCTTTATGAAAACATTTGATCTTTTAAAAATTAAATCTAGTTTTTACCCTAGATAAGTTTTCCGGAATAACCCTTCACCGGTGTTTGCAAAATATTTTTGTGGGCTTGGTGGGTTTCAGATTTGAAAATTTTAGCTCAAAACTTGTGGTTTTGTGTCACCCACTTGCTAACCTTGTATTAGGAAAGCAACACATCCAGTATACTTGCTCCGTATATTACCTTTCGGTAAACTACCGTCCGGTTATAAAGGAAAGCGTTGAACAAGCAACTGTTAAGGCAATGTCCCCTGACATGCTTTTAATTATGGTCTATAACGTGTCGGACGCAATTACTATCCTTTGTAGGAGCAGTAGTAAAGCTCACCCTTATGATTTTTCGGTCTGGCACAAGGTCCTGTCTTTGACCATGCTATGCAACCACCATTCTTACGGTTGACACCCGATTTAGTTCAGGTGACCTAATGAATTCCAGGTGAATTCCTAGGATTTTACGTTCGATGGTAATGAACGTATTGAAAATGGGTTTTCAGAAAACAAATTGATTTATAATTTGATCAAAATATTTTCTCGTTCAAGCTCGAGTTTAGATATCATTGAATTCCATGAGTTTGAATTCTCAATCTTTAAGGTCAATCTCTAGGATTGAGTAATATCAGGCTTAAAAGCTGATTTTTAATCTTTAAGGAGATTATCCTTTCTGGGGATCTGATTCATTAGTCTTATCCAGCTAATTTTCACGGTGCCCCCCCCATTTTACGAGATAAATCCTTCTCATGGTTAGGATAAATCTGACCACTTGGCAACCCTGTTTAATGCTGAGGTCCGTGGATTTCCTGCTGATTTTAGTGATGACTTTTCTAGGTTTTTCGTCAACCTACAGCTGGTCTGGACGACAACTTCTTGACCTAAATCAAGAAGCGCGTTTCTTTTTTGGAAGACTTTACTTCCTTTTAATGATGGAATTGATTCATCGTGTAGATCCATCTCTTCTTTTCTTTCATCGGGTAAAATAGTTTAGTTTAGTCCAAAGCAAAAGTATTTTCAGTTATTTGTTACAGAAATATGTGACATATGTTTAAGATAACTTGGTAATTTTTTCCACACTTGGCTTTTATTTTCCTTTTTATTGTCCTCTATTCCATTTTAAATGAATTTTAACATTTTGATTTGTTTCTCAATTTATGTCCTTTCTGAGGTAACAATAATTTCGGTGTTAACACCTAGTTTTATCGTTCATAAATATGTATAAACATGATTTTGAGTTCATTTAATTGAAAATTTTTGAAAAATTTTACTAGAATTGGGTAGTCAGTATATAAGACTAGGGCAGTTCTTTATCATCAGAGAGCACTAGATTCTAATACAACTACTACGTTACTAGTATTTTTAATGGTAACCAAGTGTTTAAGATAAAAATTTAAAAAACCGAAAGAATTTAACCCCTTCCCACACTTAAGAGCTTGCAATGCCCTCATTTGTTCATTTCGTCTGTTGTTACATCACATTTATTTGTCATCTTGTCGTCAAAATTAGTAGCTTTTGCTGAACTTAATGCCAGTCTTTGAAAATGCGCTGTTTTACCCTGTTTTGTACAATTTACAATATACATACATACAAATATAAACATGCATGGCAATTTGAAATGGGACTTAATATCCCACTTTCAAATTTTAAATGTGAAATATTAGTACACAATAATAATAAAAATGATAAAGATTACATAAGTATATTCAATAACATAAGTTTAAACATGAATAAGTAAAAAGATAAAAACATAAAAATCATATAAATAACCAAATGGAACTAAATCAGTCTGGATATGGGTTCCAGTTCATCTCGTCAGGTGGGTTCCATTGTTGGTTATAGGTGTTTTGATAGGCTTGGTTATAGTCATACCGGTTAAAGGGTGGTCGGATATCGGGGCTATGTGGCGGAAAATGAGCAGGTCGAGTAGGTACATAGTTATTTGGTAGCTGATATGATAGCTAGCTCATGATTTGGTGCTGATGAACTAACCAGCTATCGTGTTGGCGTCGCCTATAATCCTCGTATACTTGCTCGGAGTTCCACTGCTCATACATACTATGTCTGGCCGCGTTCGTCATTGCTTCCTCATCTATACGAACGTGGACGTCAAGAATAGCATCTCGAAAGAGATCCCTAATGTCTTCCGCCTCCTCCATTTCCTCGTCTGAGCCTCTCTCTACCTGAGGATGAGATCCCTCATAGGGTACTGCCTGGTTACGTCTACTTTTCAATACCTTAGCACCCACATAAACTTTCAATCCTAAGGTCTCAACCTGTTCTCTACAAAGCTGTAATGGACCCCCTTGGTTCCTATCAACACCTAAATACTCTCCAATGAGAGTAACAAAAATACCTCCTCCTATTATACTCCCGTCCTGCATTCCCTCTACCATTTTAGATAAATAAAAAGCAACACAGTAAGGGATATTGACAAAGCTTCTAGGATCCCGGATACACTTTAGGTAGAATAAATCATGTAAGGTAATTTTTTCTTTATTATGACCTCTCTGTGTAATCGAGTTAGCCAAAAATCTATGAATAATACGAAGCTCGGCTCTGTCAATATGTGTATAGGAGTGTCCTCCTGCTCGTGTAAAAACATCAAAATGTGACATACGCCTCCAAATGGCGTCAGCGTCAAAGTTACTATCTACCCTTTCACCATAATGAATCAAATTTGTACAATCGGGTAATAGCAACTCACCAGGAGTATATATCTGTAAGGCCCTGGCCATGTCCAGCATGGACATTCTGTACATCTTACCGCCAAGGATAAACCTAAGAAATCTTCTATCATCTATTCTAACTATATTTGTATCAAGTGATACAGTACTCATCAACTCAACACACCATTCCTTATATACAGGTCTACGAATGGTGAAAAGACGTTCCCAATCTGTAAAAGAAGAACTGCCATACCTTTGAACTAAAAGCTGTCTAACACGGTCAGCTAGATGGACCGTTTCCAAAGGGGCCCAATCGATTACCCTTGACACCTCTACATTTTTTGTTACCAATTTGAATTTGTTCCTTTGATATGTCTCGTAATCTCTCCATCTTCTATCAAATCTCAGATTAGGATGTAGAGTGTGCTCAGGAATCGTTGGGAATTCTACTGGCGGCCTCATTGGGAATACTATGAATTCATCAACAAACTGTACCGGATCATAATAAGGTATGTGCTGATCAGGCTGTTGTTGTGGTTCTTGTTATGGTTCTTGTTCGTGTTGCATTTCTGGTTCTGGTTCTGGTGCTGGTGCTGGTCATCTAGATGATGATGCTCCTGAACCTCTAGTATCGGCTTTCTGCAAAACACATTAAACACAAAATTTGTGCATCCAAATATGCATTAGTGTTAGAAAAATAACAACTTAAAACAATCACTATAACATGTTAAATCAAAATTAAACTTATACACATTTTCACAATTTTTCACAATTCTATACTTTTCAAATAAGCACATATGAAAATGTATACAAAGTTCATAAGCTTTTAACTCAAATAACATGTCAAAATATTCATTACTAATAATTAAACAAGTCTCAAATGGCAAATATATCAAATTAATCAAGTTCATGAATTTTGGACTTAAAAAGTCCACTTTAATCTCCAAAAATCATGTTTAGGATCAATGTTTGGATCATTTAACTATCTAAACATGTTACACTACTCAATTTAGCAATAATTCATGACAAAAATCGGCCATAACCTGTTTATATCAAAAAGCCCCAAATTGCTCAAGAACACAAACCCTAGATTTCTAAAAATTTTGAAGTTTTTGGCTTCAAATCATGTTAAATAGCATCAATCTAGGTTATACATGCATAAAATACTAACAATTTAACACTAATTACACTAGAAATTAACAAAATTGCATTAGGTAAAAAATTGGTAATTATCACAAAAACTAGGAATTTATAGAGTTTAGGGGTGTAATTTTTACCATTTTGCTGAAGAATGAGAATCTAGGCATGATTAGAGCAAGAAAAATGACGAATTACGGTGAAAAATGACGAATTTTAGAGAGGATTTTTGGGTTGGTTCGTGTTTGTGTGTGTGTTTTGTGGATGAAGAACAGAACAGGCTGCTGTATGTATCAGGCCTGCATTTGGTCCCCATGCGATCGCATGGGTTCCAAGTGCAAACCCCATGCGATCGCATGGGGTGCCGGCTACAGTGATTTCAGGTTTTTTTTTTTTTTTTTTTTAAACAACCTTATACTTTATAAAACATATAATTAATTAAATTCTAAAAATTTTGTTTTCCTTTAGGAGCGAGGGCGTTTCGGATCGTTGTCCTAGTCTGTCCCTCGACAAAATTTTAAAATTTGTCAAATCAAAGCGCGGTTTTTTAAAAGTAAAGATTTTTGGGTTTTTTAATGTTTTTGGCATACTTTAATTCAATAAGATTAAAAATAATGATAATAAAAGTTCTCGTCCCTCCATCGGGTAAAGCAATTTCGGTTCAAAGACCTAGTCTTTAACTTACGACGAATTTCAAAAATCATATTTTTAACTTAATGAGATAAAGTAAATTTTTGTTTTTAAATTCACACCAAACTTAAAAAATACATAAAATTCAAAATTAATATTAAAAATTCACACCAAACTTAAAATTTGAAATGCATAAGATTAAAAATTCATATTTTAAAAATTAAAAATTCACACCAAACTTAATTTAAAAATTCAAATTATAAAATTACACCAAACTTATATTATATTTTTCAAATATTTACAATTTTAAATATATTGTTTTTACAAAGTTTACAATATTAATTTAAGATTTATATATTAATTTTAAAAATATGGTAAAAATAAAATTAAAAATCTTTTTGGCTTTTATCCCACTTTAATCAATCAAATATTATCAAAAATATATGCCCCTCTTTTCGGTAAAGTAATTTCGGTTCCATGACCTAATTTAACTTATGACGAATTTTTGAAATATTTTGTATTGATTGATTAAAGATATTTATACCTTAAGAATAAACGTTAAATTTCGCAGTGATGTAATAAATTTTTGAATGATATCAATAATTCCGGTCGCCAAACCTAATTTTATTTAATACCAATTTAATACTTTATAGCAAACAAATTAGCGTTTATTATCAAAAGATTAAAAATAAAAATAAATAAAAAATAAAAACTGTACAGACTTACCTGTGAGATAGTATTCTTAGTTATATGATCTATCCCATTCATAAGATAGTCGGTTTAATTGGTTTTCCATGGCTACATAGGCGTAACCTCGAGCATTCAGTGTTTTTTCTTCTAAACATATGAACGGTCCGTCTCTGCATAAAGTAACAAATTCGGTATTTGAATAGGTTTGATTATTTGAACATTTACCTCCATGTGACCATTTTCCGCATTTGTGACATCTTTCTAGGTGTCGTGCTCCTCTTTTCGCTGCGGATTTTGATTTTCCTTTACCAAATTGTAACTTATTATCTTCGCATCTGGATTCTTTTCTTACTCCGTCCAATCTTTCTCTGATTACTGATACTATTTCACTCGGTAGTGTGTCATTATTACGTTTAGTGATCAAAGCGTGTAGCATTAGACCATGGTTTAGTTCACAGGCAGTCTTCATTTCCTAAAAAAATAAAAATTCAGAATGGGGGGAGAAGACTAGTTCTTTAGGGTCTGCTAGGGAAAGACCATTCGGGTTCTATTTTTGAGAACTACACGAAAACAGACAATCTAACTCTAACAGAAATACATATTATCCTTTAAAGACTTGATTTTCCCCACACTTAGTTAGCTGTGGTATCGAAATCGTGATTAACTTCATTATCGAATTCCATCGGACTATCTATGTAGTGTTTAACTCTGTGACCATTAACTTTAAATTCAATCCCATTTGAATTTATTAATTCTATCGTTCCGTATGGGAAAACTCTTTTGACTATGAATGGTCCAGACCATCTTGATTTCAATTTTCCAGGAAATAGCTTGAATCGTGAATTGAAAAGAAGAACTCTGTCTCCTTCTTTAAATTCTTTTAAACTTCTGATTCTTTTATCATGCTATTTATTCGTTTTTTCTTTATAGATTAATGAATTTTCGTATGCTTCATGTCTTAACTCTTCTAATTCATTTAGTTGACTTAATCGTAGACGTCCAGCTTCATGTATATCAAGATTACATGTCTTCAAAGCCCAAAATGCTTTGTGTTCAATTTCTACTGGAAGATGACATGCTTTTCCATAAACAAGTCTAAAAGGTGTGGTTCCAATTGAAGTTTTGTAGGCTGTTCTAAAAGCCCAGAGTGCATCCTCCAATTTAATGGACCATTCCTTCGGATTTGATCCTACGGTTTTCTCTAGAATACGTTTTAAAGCTCGGTTGGTATTTTCAACTTGTCCACTTGTTTGTGGATGATATGCGGTGGAGATTTTATGAGTTACTCCATATCTTTTAAGAACTTTCTCAAGTTGATTATTACAGAAATGAGTTCCCCGATCACTTATTAAAGCTTTCGGTGTTCCAAACCTTGCAAAAAGACGTTTTAAAAAGTTGACTACAACTCGTGCATCGTTAGTTGGGAGAGCTTGTACTTCCGTCCATTTAGATACATAATCAATGGCTACGAGAATATAGAGATTATTATGAGATTTTGGAAATGGACCCATAAAGTCAATACCCCAAATGTCAAATACTTCACATACTTGGATAACATTTTGTGGCATTTCATCACGTTGACTTATTTTTCCGGCCCTTTGACAAGCATCACAGGATTTGCAAAGAAGGTGTGCGTCTTTGTAAATTGTAGGCCAATAGAATCCAGCTTCATAAACTTTTCTTGCTGTTAATTGAGGCCCATAATGCCCTCCTGTTGGTCCTGTGTGACAATGGTTTAATATTTTACTGGCTTCATCTCCGAATACACATCGGCGTATTATTCCATCTGGACAACTTTTAAACAAATGTGGATCTTCCCAGAAATAGTGTTTTATATCACTGATGAATTTCTTTCGTTTTTGGTACGATAATCCTTTTTCAAGGAATCCACATACTAAGTAGTTTGCATAGTCTGCAAACCATGGTATTTCATTATAATCTATCTTCAATAGATATTCATCAGGAAAGTTGTCTTGTATGACCGATTCATTTAGAACTTCTAACTCAGGATTTTCAAGACGAGAAAGATGATCAGCGGCGAGATTTTCTGCTCCTTTTTTATCTCGGATTTCAATATCGAACTCTTGTAAGAGTAAGATCGAACGGATTAATCGTGGTTTAGCATCTTGTTTTGAAAATAGGTATCTAAGAGCAGAATGGTCGGTATAGACCACCGTTTTTGCTAGAACGAGATATGATCGAAATTTGTCAAAAGCAAAGACAATAGCAAGGAGTTCTTTTTCAGTAGTTGTATAGTTCGTTTGTGCTCCTTGTAACGTCTTACTAGCATAATATATAGGTTGAAATCGTTTTTCAATCCTTTGTCTTAAAACGGCTCCCATTGCAAAATCACCTGCATCGCACATTAGTTCAAATGGTAGATTCCAATTTGGTGTTATCATGATCGGCGCATTAGTGAGTTTCTCTTTAAGAATATTAAAAGATTTGATACATTCATCTGAAAAGATGAATGGAACATCCTTTTCTAGGAGTTTATTCATAGGAGTGGCAATTTTAGAAAAATCTTTTATGAAACGTCGGTAAAAACCGGCATGCCCTAGAAAACTCCTAACTCCTCTAACATTGGTTGGATGTGGAAGTTTAGTAATTACATCTACTTTAGCTCTATCCACTTCAATTCCTTCCTTTGAAATTTTATGTCCAAGAACGATGCCTTCTTTAACCATGAAATGGCATTTCTCCCAATTAAGTACTAGATTTGATTGTTCGCATCTAATAAGCATTCGTTCCAGATTAACTAGACATGATTCAAATGTATCACCGAAGACTGAAAAGTCATCGATGAAAACTTCCATGCATTCTTCTATCTTGTCGTGAAAAATCGCCATCATGCACCTTTGAAAGGTTGCAGGGGTGTTGCAAAGTCCAAATGGCATGCGTTTGTAAGCAAAAGTACCATAAGGCCACGTGAATGTGGTTTTCTCTTGATCTTCGGGTGCTATTGGAATTTAAAAATATCCGGAAAATCCATCTAGAAAACGATAATAACTATTTCCGGCTAATCTTTCCAACATTTGATCAATGAAAGGTAAGGGAAAGTGATCTTTTCTGGTGGCGTCATTTAATTTTCGATAATCAGTACATACACGCCATCCTGTTACAGTCCTTGTAGGAATAAGCTCATTTTTTCATTTGTAATGACAGTCATGCCACCCTTCTTAAGTACGCATTGAACAGGGCTTACCCATGGACTATCAGAAATTGGATATATTAAACCTGCATCTAGCAGTTTAATAATCTCTTTCTTAACTACATCTTGCATATTAGGATTTAGTCTTCGTTGGCGTTGCACATACGTTTTATGACCTTCTTCCATAAGGATTTTATGTGTGCAATACGAAGGACTTATTCCTTTAATATCATGAATCTTCCATGCAATGGCTGGTTTATGAGCTTTCAACACAGAAATGAGTTGTGATTTCTCATTTTCAGTAAGAGAAGACGATATTATTACAGGTAATTCAGATTCACCATGTAAATAAGCGTATTCCAAATGGTTTGGAAGTGGCTTTAACTCTAATTTCGGAGGTTCTTCTATCGATGATTTATATCGATATCTGTCTTCTTCTTTTAGCATTTGAATTTCTTCTGTTGTTGGTTCATATCCATTAGCTATTAGTGTAGCTAACATTTCAGCTTCATTAATTGGTTCATTACCTTCTCCTAAAGAACATTCTCCTGTTCCTTGTAATTCTGGAAATTCTTCTAACAATTCTGCATGTGAATCTATAGTTTGAATATAATAACATGTATCATCTGCAGATTGTGGTTGATGCATTGCTCTATCAACTGAAAAGGTAACACTCTCGTCCTCTATACTTAGGGTCAATTTCTTACCGAACACGTCTATCATTGCTTTAGCCGTGTTTAAGAATGGTCTTCCTAATATGAGAGGAACTTGAGAATCTTCTTCCATGTCCAGAACAACAAAATCTACTGGAAATACTAAAGTACCAACTTTAACTAGCATGTTCTCCATTATCCCTCTAGGATATTTTATTGATCGATCGGCTAGTTGTATACTTATTCTAGTTGGTTTCAATTCTCCAAGGTCTAGTTTAGCGTATAGTGAATACGGCATTAAATTTATACTAGCACCTAAATCTGCTAATGCTTCGATTGAACTAAGACTACCCAGAAAACATGGAATTGTGAAACTTCCTGGATCAGATAGTTTTTCTGGTATCTTATTCAACAACACTGCTGAACAATTAGCATTCATAGTAACAACCGAGAGTTCTTCCATTTTCTTTCTATTCGTGATCAGATCTTTCAAGAATTTAGCATATCTAGGCATTCCTGAAATCACATTAATGAAAGGAAGATTTACATTTATCTATTTAAACATATCCAAGAATTTGGATTACTCGGCTTCAAGTTTCTCTTTCTTCATTTTACTCGGGTAAGGAAGTGGTGGTTGGTATGGTTTAACATAAGGTTTATCCTTAACTGTGTTATCTTCATTAACCTTTTCAACTACCGGTTCTGTTTCCTTATCTTGTTCAGGTTGTGGTTCTTGTGGAGTAGGAATAGTTTCATCAGAAGTTACAGGTATTTCAGGTGGTTTAAGTGTTGTACCACTTCTTGTGGTAATAGCTTTAGCTGTTTCATTTCGGGGATTAGCATTTGTATCACTAGGTAAACTTCCCGGTTTTCTTTCACCTATTAACCTTGCTAGGTTACTTACTTCTTGTTCCAGATTTTGAATAGAAGCTTGTTGATTTCTAAATGCTTGAGCATTTTGTTCATTGGTTTGTTTTTGAGATGTGAAAAACTGCGTTTGAGTTTCAACTAGCTTCGTCATCATATCTTCTAAATTCGGCTTTTTATCATCGGTTTGTTGTGGTGGTTTATTTTGAAAATTAGGTCTTTGCTGATTGTAAGTATTGTTGGATACTTGTTGATTGCTAGGACCTTGTTGGTTGTTGTATGGAATAAATTTCGGTTATAGTTCTGGTTTTGATTGTAAATCGGTCTTGGCGGTTGATAATTATTCTGATAATTATTTCCAGGCCTTTGGTTTATGTATGAAATATTCTCTCTTTGTTCCATTGTTAATTCAATACTGAGACAATCTTTTGTCAAATGTGGTCCTCCACACTGCTCACAACTAATTCGTATTGAGTGAATATCCTTAGTCATCTTTTCCATTCGTCTCTCGACAGCATCTATCTTTGCGAAAATGGAATCTAAGTCATGGCTAGAATCGGCTCTAGCTGCTTTAGATGATCTAACGATATCTTTTTCTTGGTGCCACTCATGTGAGTGGGAAGCAGTGTTATCAATAATTTTGTAAGCATCAGTTTCGGTTTTCTTCATAATAGAACCACCAGCTGCTATATCTATGTCTTTCCTTGTAGTGATGTCGCATCCTTGGTAGAATATTTGTACTATTTGACAGGTATCTAAACCATGTTGCGGACATCCTCTTAATAACTTTCCAAATCTAATCCACGCCTCATATAAAGTTTCATTTGGCTTCTGTGTGAACGTAACAATTTCTCCTTGAAGTCTTACGGCTTTAGATGTAGGAAAAAATTGTTTAAGAAATTTTTCAACTAAAACGTCCCATGTATCAATCGCCCCTTCAGGTAATGATTCCAACCAATCTTTGGCTTCTCCCTTTAAAGTCCAGGGAAATAACATGAGATATATCTGTTCATCCTCCACTTCTCGGATTTTAAATAGTGTGCAGATCCTATTAAAGGTACGAAGATGTTCATTTGGATCTTCCTTCGGCGCACCACTAAATTGGCATTGATTAGTCACCATGTGTAGAATTTGTCCTTTGATTTCATAATCTGGCGCATTTATGTCTGGATGAGTAATTGCGTGACCTTGGCCAGTGCGTTTAGCTCTCATTCGGTCTTCCATACTTAATGATTCTGTTACTTCCATAATTGAATTTGTTGAATCGGAATCACTAGAGGATTCTGATTTAATGGTTCGTTCCTCAACAATCTCTGTTTGAATGATTGGTGGTTCCGGAGGAAAGTTTAGTGGTTCAGGATCTACGAATCGTCCCTGAATATTCTCCGGATTCTCAATTGTGAGGTCGGGTTCAAAAAATGGATTATCAATGGCGACAATATTAGTTAGATGTCTTGATCTAGTTACAGGTGGTGAACGTACAAAAGGTGATGAACGTCTTGCTCGGTGCATTCACTGAATATCCTATTAGTTTTTAAAAGGAAAGAAAAATTATAATAAGTTATCCAATCAATAGACTTTTCTGATTTTGCCCACGTTTCGAATAGCCAAAAGATGCAGCAGAGGGGCATGATTCGTTTGGTCTCAATATAATTGAGGACTGTTTGGCTCCAATAACCCGGTCCACATACAAATCCAACTATTACTACGAACCAGAAAATTTTGATGTCTATCAATTTAACCACTTAAAATAAATTTTCGTAATTTTAAGAAATTTAGATAAGAAGTAGAATAAAAATCTATGTCCTAAAAACTAGAATGGCGAGAAATAAGAAAGAAAAAGAGTTCGTCGGAAAAAGATCGAAAAAGAAAAATAAGAAAGAAAAATAAAAGGCGACGGAAAAATAAAAGAAACTTATAAAACTTAAAAACACTTGACTAACCCAACCTTATCACTACAACTAACTTAAAATTATAATCGCAAATTGAGATTACTAATTGGAATGATAATTGATACATAGATAAAAGGCGTCTAAAAATATTAAGGCTTATAGGAAAAACTATATTCCAAATGGCAATATCTTAAAAAGGTACTAAAACTTAAAAAGGCGTCGCAAAATTCTAAAGCACTTAAATCTTAGTCTAAAGAAAAAGCACTTAAGGGATTTTACGACAAAGCCTAAAAATCTAGAAGTAAAAATAACTATGGCAAAAACTATGAGTTAAAAATAAATACGAGCGAAAAATACAAAAATTACGCTAAAACTATTAAAAAGGGACAAAATATAAAAATATATAAAAAGTTGTAAAAATTACAATTTTTATAAAAATATTATTTTTATATTATTTATTTTATAAAACTATTAATTTTAAACTTTAAATAAACTAATTAAACATAAAAATACAAATTAAATATAAAAACTAAATTAAATTATAAAATATATAACCCTAAATAGGGTTTTAGATTAATAATAAATAATAATACCCGTAATAAATGCTTGTTCAGTCAACTGTGGCGTGTCAGACGGGCTCATGCGATCGCATGAGTCCTAAGTTGCCCAGCCATGCGATCGCATGGGCTAGGGTTTCGGGCCACAGAATGGGCTGCTACAGTACAGGCCGAATTAAATTTTTTTTTTTCTGTTTTTGCTGTCAAATATATTTATAAAATATATTTATAAATTAAATAAAACTTATATTTTTACAAACTAAAAAAATAGAAATAAAGAAACTTTATAAAACTTAAATATTTACCAAACTCAAAAAAAAATATTTATATATATATATATTTTTTTTATATTAGCGTTGCGCTTCCGGCTTTTAAGCGTTTCCCCGGCAGCGGCGCCAAAAAATACTTGATGTTTATGCGAGGTGTATATAAAATAGCTTTATATTTTACAAGGAAATACTATTAAATACGATACAATTTTACACAAGATATTTATTTATTTATTGAATGGATATACTTAAACCTTGCTACAACACTTATAGGCAGTGTACCTAATCGTACAGTAGTGTAGTTTTTAGTAAGTCCGGTTCGTTCCACAGGGAAAATCTTTAAACAAAGCTTAATGCTATATTAGTTTACTTTTATAAAAATACAAATATATATATAAGTAATATTATTATTATAAAGGGGGGTTTTTACCGTTTAATGACCGGTTTGTCGATTTTAAAAATTTTAGTTGCAGTTAAAACAAAATGTAAAATATTAAATAAATAAAAGACTTAATTTAAAGCGTAAAGTAAATAACGATAATGAAATTGCGAATAATAAAAGTGCGATAAAATAAACTTGCGATAATTAAAAAGTACGATAATTAAAAGTGCAATTAAATACAATAACAATAAATAAAAATGCGATAATTGGAAGTGCAATTAAATATAAAATAAAGGAAATTAAATATGAAATAAAAGAATTATGCTTATTTAAACTTCCATAATCATGATGTTTGACGTGTTGATTTTAGTTTTATGCCCATGGGTTAATTGTCCTTTGTCCTGGATTATTTAATATGTCCGTCTGGTTTTTGTCCATAACAGTCCATCAGTCATAAATATAAAGTGCGAGTGTCCTCGTCAAATTATCCTTATACCCGAAGTTTAAATATTCCAACTAATTGGGGACTTAAACTGTAACAAGATTTTAATACTTTGTTTAATAATTACACCAGGATGTCGACTGAGTGTAACCCAAGGTTTTAATACTTTGTTATCAATTATGCCAAGTGTCCTTGTACATAATTTCACCCATGTTTTAATAATTCTAGTGGCTATTAATCCATTCCCGTGTCCGGTTAAATGAACGATTATTCGTACATATAAATATCCCGCCCATCGTGTCCGATTGAGTGTATATGGTTATTTATAGGGACGTCCAATTGTAAATCTTTATATTAACATTAACAAACTATCATTTAGTTAAACAAATATAAAGCCCATTAATAGCCCATAGTCTAATTTCCACAAGTGTCGTTCTTTTGTCCAAACCCCAATTATGGTACAAAGCCCAATTACCCAATTTTAGTAATTAGCCCAACATCATGATTACTTCGGATTAAATAAGCATAATAATAACTTAGCTACGAGACATTAAATTAAAAAGGTTGAACATAACTTACAATGATTAAAAATAGCGTAGCGTTACACGGACAGAATTTCGACTTACACCCGTACAACATTCGCTAACATACCCTTATTATTTGAATTAAAATTAAAATTAAAATTAAAATTATAATATATATATATATATATATATATATATATATATATATATATATATATATATATATATATATATATATATATATATATATATATATATATTACGTTTGTAGGATAGAGAGATAGGTGGATATATTTTGGCCAAAACGCGTTGAATTTATAGGACCTGGGCTGGATTTCAGAGCCATGCGATCGCATGGTTTTTGTGCCTCCAGGCCATGCGATCGCATGGCCAGCTGGGAGAAGTCACATATCTTTATTTTCTTTCTTGCCGACGTTTATAAATAATAATATTATATATAAATAATTATAAGAATTATTTAAATATTATATTTTATTTATGTGCATAGTTAACTTGTAATTTTTAGTCCGTTGCGTCGAGCGTTGAGAGTTGACTCTGGTCCCGGTTCCGGATTTTCGAACGTCCTTGCGTACAATTTAATATCTTGTACTTTGCGTTTTAAATCTTGTACTCTTGTAATTTTGAGACGTTTCTTATCAATAATTGGAACCTCATTGATTGTATTTTGTACTTTTGAGCTTTTTGGTCGTTTGCGTCTTCAATTCGTCGAATCTGTCTTTTGTCTTCACCTTTTATTATTTTAAACGAATATCACTTGTAAATAGAACAGTTGCAACTAAAAGCTTGTCTTTCTTGAGGAATAATGCTATGAAATATATGTTCGTTTTTAGCATTATCACCCTCCTTCTTTTTCCTCTCTAACTCAAGAACCCATTTTTAACATCTTCAAAGAATCATCATCTAAATCAATTCAAGCAAGCAAACATCAAAACAAATTACATATTCGTGATCCTCTCATCATCCTCTACATTTTGATACCAATTTCATCTCGTTTGGGTAACATTTCTAAAACTCTAGATTTCTCTAATCCGTGTTTTTGACTTGAAATGGTGTTAGTTAGGTGTCTATGGCTCGTGTCTAGCATGAATATATGAATAACTTGCTCGATCTTGTTGTTTTGCATAAACTAGCATGAATTTGAAATGAGTGTGCTTAATCTTGAGTTTTGGATGATTAAATGTTGTTTAAATGCTAAAGTTCATGTATTAAACGTGTTACTAGCATCATTAGCTTCATTTTGATATGTAGGTTGATTTAGAAAAGCTTCATTTACAAAATGATTGAATTCATGATTTTGATTAGAGTTTGATGAACTTTGAAATGAACTTTTGATGCGTTGAACACTATGAAATTTTGTTAGTAAGTGTTTAATTGTATTGTATGTTTAATTACCTTCGAAACGGCATATCATATGTGTGGATTGGATTCCCGAGTCAAGAAATGCATTTATGAACTTGAAACTTTGATTTTGAACATTTAACGATCATTTGACAAGGTTTTTGTTTTTGTAAATGATGTTTTTAATTGATGAAAGGTGTTTAGTTACATTCTTCGTTAAATTACCTTTCCAATGATGTATGGTACATGTTTTAAGTGTTTATGGTTTGCGAATTGTGCTTAATTGAAGTTGGTTAAGACTTGAATAATTGAAACTGGCCAGGCACCAGTTCACGTTGATTGCCGCGGCGCAGAAATCCTTGGTTGCGGCGCGACATAAGCCGCATTCAGGGACTGACCTACATGGTCGAATTTCGAAAAATGTTTGCTATGCTACGCACCTCCGCTTCACATGTAACTTATTCTAACATACTTATATATGATTAAAAACCTTAGAAAAATAGTTCGGGACCCGACCCGAACGTGTTGACTTTTTCGTTGACTTTGACTTGACCAAAGTTGACTTTTGTCCAAACTTAACCAAATACTTATGCAACCATTCTAACATGTTTTTATACTTGTACCTTGCATAAAACTTGACAATTTAATTCACATGCTATAATAATCGAGTCGAAACGAGCCATAGGACTAATTGAACACTTTTAACCAATCATGTTTATCGTTATTGATACGACCTACTTGTTTAGGTCAAGACTAGCATTCGTCCTTGCACACGTTTACTTGTGAAGTACTTTTATACGCTTTCACTCAAGGTGAGATCATAGTCCCATCTTTCAACAACTTTTATACTTAAATCATGGGATGAGAAACATATACAGTTTTATACTACATACTGTTATGCTTTGAACACAAGTACGAAGAAACAAACATTCCACAGCGAGTTTGAACAAAAATCCTCAATTCGATTATCATCAGTTACACTTGCAGGGTGAAAGCGAGAACTTATATTGTGTGGCCATACGGGTTTGACAAACCCTCATTCGGACGGTTCGCTACCATTATGCAGATGAAATATATTTTTGAGAAACAATGTATGTTCTAACACTATTGTGATGGGGTTCTATGGAAGGAAAGTTAAGTCTTGATAATTGGGTGCTCGCGAACATACTTTTGGAATGCAAACGATTTAGATAATCAATGTTATGTAAATACTAAATCTTGTGGTTCAAAATATAACGTTTACAAACACCTATGATTTCACCAACGTTTTTCGTTGACAGTTTTCTATATGTTTCTAAGGTTCATGAATGGCTATTTGATACATGCTTCCGCGTACACTCATACTTGCTTGGGTTCAAGCATACATGCATACACTCTAATTACTTGCTTGGAGTCAAGCATACATACATACTTACGCTATTTATAGCAACTGTGATTTTCAACTTATATTATGTCGCAAGTTATTTCAATTATACTTTACAACTTTTGTAAACTTATACTTGTTGTTGAACCGTTTGGTTTACTTAAAAATTTGCAAGTCTTGTACGTTTCAAATGAATGCGACATAATTTTGGTCAAACGCGTCTCATATAGGGACTATGACCATGCAACGGGACCTAAGTTAACGGCACCATCAATGATGATTTTGTCGGGTCGTTACAGAGTTCTTTCATTTTCTTTCTATTTGTGATTAGATCTTTCAGGAATTTAGCGTATCTTGGCATTCCTGAAATCACATCAATGAAAGGAAGACTGACATTTATTTGTTTAAACATATCCAAGAATTTGTATTGCTCTGCTTCATGTCTTTCTTTTCTTATTTTACTCGGGTAAGGAAGCGGTGGTTTGTATGGTTAAACATAAGTCTTTGCCTTAACTGTGTTGTCTTCATTAACCTTTTCAACTACCGGTTCTGTTTCCTTCTCTTGATCAGGCTGTGCTGCCTGTGTAGTAGGAATAGAATCATCAGAAATTACAGGTATTTCAGGTGGTTTAAGTGTAATACCACTTCTTGTGGTAATGGCTTTAGCTGTTTCATTTCGGGGGTTAGCATTTGTATCGCTAGGTAGACTCCCCGGTTTTCTTTCACCAATTAACCTTGCTAGGTTACTCACTTCTGTGATGCCCCGTCCTAATCTATCTGGACGAATACATTACATTTAATTACATCGCGAGGTACTTGATCTCTATATGATACATTTTACAAACATTACATTCATTTTTAAAAGACAATCTTTCATTACATCGAAAGTTGACGGCATGTTATACCATTTCATAATATATCCAACTATAATTGACTTAATAATAATCTTGATGAACTCAACGACTCGAATGCAACGTCTTTTGAAATATGTCATGAATGACTCTAATTAATATCTCTAAATGAGCAAATGCACAGCGAAAGATTTCTTTCATACCTGAGAATAAACATGCTTTCAAGTGTCAACCAAAAGGTTGGTGAGTTCATTAGTTTATCATAAACAATCATTTCCATTAATTTAATAGACCACAAGATTTTCATATTATTTCTCATAAACATCATCTCATATCAGGCATTTCGCAAACTGCATATAGATAAAAAAAAATCATTCATATGGTGAACGCTTGATAACCGAACTAACAGGATGCATATAGAATATCCCCATCATTCTGGGACTCTCATCGGACATGATAATCGAAGTACTAAAGCATTCGTAACCCGAATGGGACGTGTCAAGGTCCATAGATCTATCTTTAGGATTCGCGTCAATTAAGGGCCATTTCCCTAATTCTTAGGCTACCAAGATAAAAAGGGGCATATTCGATTTCGATAATCCAACCATAGAATGTAGTTTCGATTACTTTTGTCTATTTCATAAAACTTTTATAAAAGCAGCGCATGTATTCTCAGTCCCAAAAATATATATTGCAAAAGCATTTAAAAAGGGAGCAAATGAAACTCACTATACTGTATTTTGTAGTAAAAATACATATGACGACATTGAACAAGCGTAGGGTTGGCCTTGGATTCACGAACCTATATCAATACTATATATATTAACACGTATAATGGTAATCAAACAAATTTATATATTATTATTAGTGATATAATTGTTATATTTAATAATTTATAGGTTTCATTATTAAATTAAATATTTTCATTTTATATATTAATATAGTTAGGTTATGTGTATTAAAAATAGCTTTTTATATAAATATCATTTGTTTGTTAAATTAATAATTATGATAATAATTAAATAATGACAATAATACAAATAATTAGATTTAATGATGATGTTAATAATAATTTTGATAATAATAATATTAATAATAATAGTAATGATAATACTAATAATAAAAATAATAGTAGTAATTATGATAATAATTAGACCATCACGATCGTACTTATATCTTTCCATGATTGTATTCTTATTACAAGTTTATATTAAATTTAAGAGTTCTTACATTTCATATTCGTAATACAATTATTATCATTAAAGTTTACAACTCTTATCGAATTCCTATTTATTTAATATAACTTTTACCCATCTTAATAATATTAACCTTCATGTATATGTATAAGTATGTTTTAAAATCCTTAAACAACTTGGATACATTCTTGTTTTTCATACTAACTTCATAATTAAATCGTAATCTTATTAATTATCCCGTTCATTACCTTAAGTTCTAAGATCATATTATTTTATCATCAAATTTACATTGCTGTTATTAATTTTAATATGTTTATAACCATAATAATAATAATAATAATAATAATAATAATAATAATAATAATAATAATAATAATAATAATAATAATAATAATAATAATAATTATACCTCTTGAAATATATGATGGCCAAAATATCGTAGCCCGATTAACAATTTAACAAGCCCAATCCTTTTTCAAAAATAGAAGTCCAAGTAGTAGGAGTAGTTTAGCCCAAGTTACATGTTCACTTAAAGACATAAATGGTCCAAAACCTAGTCTGATCCATAACCAGTAAAATTAACCCAATTGCATCATCCATCAATAGAAATTAAAGGTTCCGGTTCACGGTAAAAAAAAAATTACGATAACAGCAGCCAAAAAGAATACTTCGGTTCATCTTCATCGCCCAAACTTAATTACAGTATCATTGTTCATCATCTTTATCATACATCATCAATCGATTCTTTTTTTTTTCTTAGTGATCAATTAATTATTATCATTGAACATCTTAAAATCATAATTATCTTTATTAATGGGTTTATCATCATTACGGGTATGATCATCCTAAATTCATACCTTCATCTTGTTGCCATCAACAACTGAACTATTTCATCGTCATCGTTCATATTACTGTTGGAAACAGAATGTTACAGTAACAAAAAAATAAATAGCGTAACAACAGGCTAGTTCATTAGGGTTTTGGACTGATGGGCTTTCTTGTTTGGACAGATTGAACAGAGATAGTAAGCAGATGCAGCAGCTCATTTGTATCATCATTGTTATCATAATATCATACATCATTTATGTGACCTGTTACTATTCATCATCTTCTCCGTTTTACCTTCACTTTATTCGTGTCAAACTTCAATACAATTGGTAGTAACAGGCTGATACAGTAGCAGTAATATGTAATTGTTGGGTTTTTTGTGGATTAACCTGAATTGAAACAGTGACTGTAGGTAGTAGTTGCAGTCGACAGTAATACGGAAACAGAAAACAATTGGAGTTGAAACAAAAATTTTAAGGTGGCGGTGGTGGTTCAAACAAAGAAGAGAGGTTGTAGAGAGAGACAGAGGTAGAGAGAAGGATTGAGATGATGGTTAGTAGTACGGTTGTTTATTGATGGAGTTGTAGTAGTGATTGGTGTTTCATGGTGGTGACAGGTTTGATGAAGATGGCAGTTTGTGAGTGTTTTAATATTGGTGGTGACGATTGTATAGTGATTCGAAGGGTGGCCGTAGTTAGCTCTTGATGGTGGTGGTCTTCGAATATCTACAACATCTAAGTGGTTTTAGTTTTTGTTGTAATTGATCAAAGTAAACAGAAGCTTCAATTCGAGTGGGTTTTGGGTTGTTTATTTGGTGATTTGATGAAGGTGTGTTAGGAGATGGTGATAACTATCATGTATCTATATATGTATATTACTTATATTCCCATGTGATGCAATGAACAAAAGCACAAGAAAACAAATGAGCAAGTGGGTTTTGGTATGTTATTGACTCAAGTATATTTAAAAAGATGATGGTTTGATTCGGTTCTAGATTGATCGAAATAGAAAATTGATTGGAAAAAGCAAGGTAGTAGTAGTTTTCAATCATAAACAAAATAGACAGAAAGTTTAGCAACACAAGTGGGTTTTGTATATAGAATTCAATAATTAATAATAATGATAAAATAATAAATATAATATCGCATAGAATATAAATGTGTGAGAACAAACAAATATCTAGTTAATAATGAAGCCATCACTAAATACACTGTCGACATAATTTAAATGGGGAGTGTTTCGTGCTCCGTTGTTAAATTAGTGGAAGATAAGGGTCTTCAGAAAAATTCCATATTTTTAAATTAGTTATATTTATTTATTTTGGTCATTATGGTATAAAATTCGTTCATTAATTTATTAAATAAAAATTACATCAACTGTCCCTCTTATTTCTGGGTAAAATATAAAAAGTGTTAAAACTTAACAAATAGTTCCTAAATACCATTTTAATAAGCCTAAAATTTATAGAACTCATTTTCGTATCACCGTTTATTTTAAAATTACACAAGTTTGAATTTAACTTTTAATATCAATCGAAACATCAAACGAGTATTACAATCATTTAATATTTATTTTTAATATACTTTATTTATATATAGAGATATATTTTAAATAATAATTATTATAATATCCTATTTTTATTTTATTAATTTTTAATAATAACAACATATAATACTTCAAATTATATTTTGGATTATTATTTATATATACATACACACATATCTATTTACAATTAATTGTTCGTGAATCGTCGAGAGCAGTCGAAGGTCAATTGAATATATGAATATCATTCCAAAATTTTCTAGACTCCACATTACATACTTTGCTTATCGTATTGAAATCATATAAAGATTAAGTTTAAATTTGGTCGGAAATTTCTGGGTCGTCACAGTACCTACCCGTTAAAGAAATTTCGTCCCGAAATTTGATCGAGGTCATCATATCTAACAATAAAAATGTTTTTATGAAAAATATGAATGGTTAAATAGAGTTTTTATCATTATTGGTTAATATAGATAAAACGATTTGATTATGTGAAGCGTACGAGTGAAGCTGTCACAAAAGAGTGAAATGAGTAAATGCAGATTCGTCTTAACCGGTGGCGTAGTCACGGTTGATTTCCGGAAATCAAGGAATTTAAAGAAAATCTTCGAAATCTATAAGATATGATTCTTCGACTAATAAGGAAATTAAGATCTCTATAATTAAATACGGTGATCTGCCTCGATTACTCAGTCTGATATTCCCATTATAAATTAAACTTTTTCTGTTCCATTCTTTTCACCATTCCTATACTTTCTTTCTTAGTTCATACATCCAAAAGATTGTGACAATGCTTAATCCAATCCTGATCCTTGTCCTTATCCTTACTATCACAACAATCATTCTCCTTTTCCAACTTTCACCGGAGGAATCTGTTTTCTTCTACTTCGCCCTTGGGGTTATAGTGTTTTTAATTCTCCCGTGTCTTTATGTTGTGATAAACATTGATATACACGGTTTGTAATTTATGTGTTGTTATCAGGCTTTATATTCTCCCTTATATTTCGAAGTTTCATACTTTTGTTTTCTCTTCCCGACTTTAAGTCAAGCGAATAATGGTCCAGAATTTGTAGATATGAAATTTGGAATGAACATGGTTAATGTTTTAAGAAGGAAATTGTAATAACACGATCTTGATTTGTCAAATTACCAGAATATCCTGGAAAATAGACTTATCAAGAAGTTATGATCTTAATATGTTTGGAGATTAGGTAGATTGTAAGAGTCGTGTAACATGGCACATGATGACGGTAGGGTCTGTGAATCGTCATGTTTCATTAGAAACTCAGCATGACTTACTCTAATATAATCACGTTGATCAAGTGTCATTATATTATATTAACTCATGCATCAATTTCCAACACTACTTCAAAATCATTCATAATTCAAAATCAAATTTTAAAGAAATTTAGAAACTAAAGTAATTTCCTTTATGATGTAATATGAATAGCACGAAGAGATAAATAATTTCGGATGAAAATATTTATGAAAATATCTTCAGAACTATTAAGGATATTTATAAAGAAAGATACGATGATATCTTAGAATTTCATAATCAAATTGTGATGAAGAAATTCACTCACGATGATTTAGAGCAATTAAGGGGTAAGGTATTCGCTAAAGATTTCATCAGAATCAGAATCATCAGGATTCTTTATGTACAAGTTTAGTCCTTGTGATTTGTTTAAAGTCTCCTTCATGATTTGCTCAATTCATTTTTTTTAGTATCAAAATCTCTGAGCTTTTTCAATATTCCATTCTTTATCATCAAACTTTTGACTGTTAAGGCAGTCTTCAGTTTTCGCTGCTTCATCAGCTTTTTTAGAATTCGGAGATCTGATTCGGAAGCTAGAGTGATTTTCAGTAATTCAGAGATTCCGTATTGGAATTCATCACTCCCGAAGATATACGTTATATATAGATGTATAACTATTGACGTATGAACGCTGCGAAATTCGAGAATCAATGATTAATGCTTCTCGGTATTTGGTATGGCAACTATCGTTACGAGATGCATATGAGTAGGTGATAGGGTTTCAATGAATATAATAACTTTTCAGAAGGTCAAAGATCAATGAAGTTGCTGGTAAGTTTACTGTTAATGTGGCAGAATATAAATGGTTCTCCGGTAACGATGACGAAAGGGCAACGTATATATATCGAGGTTATAATAAGACTGTTTCGAATGTAAGGTCGATGTTGATTTGCTGAAGCTATGACAAAATTGGCTAGTTTGAAAAGGAATTGTAAAGTTATTTTCGGTAATAACAACGCCAAACAACGCCAAAGGAGCTAACTCAGATACGTGTTAAATGTTTACTCAGGTTCCGAGTGTTTTCAGGTGCATAACTACATGCATAAATCTTTTCTTTCGTAGATGAAGTGTGGTTGGTTCATCCTCTCGATTGAGATGTTTTTTCAAGAACCATGAAGAGTTTGAACGCAGATTGTAATCGTCAAGATACAAATGAGGTTTAAGATGAAATCAAGTGGCAAACTTGAAGAAATGTTTAGTTTCATTTGTTATAATCAATATTTTAATTCATTTTAATTGTCCAATGTTATTAGTCCACAGTCGATAGTCCACAGTTAACAGTCCAATAATTCATACATAGTTTAATATATAATATTCGAATTAATTAATACGTGTCGTGACCCGTTACATGTCTCAGACTCGATCACAACTCAAAGTATATATATTATTATAAAATCAACCTTAACCCTGTATAGCTAACTCGATCATTACTGCATATAGAGTGTCTATGGTGATTCTAAATAATATATATAGATGCGTCGATATGATATGTCAAAACCTTGTATACGTGTCCCGATATTTAAAGTGCGTAAAATAAATAACAGAAATTAAATGACAATAAATAAAATTGCGAGAATTTAAAATTGTGATAAATAAATTGATTTCTTAACAAAATTTCTCATAGTTAATTAGTTTATTTCTAACAAATTTTATTTTGTCAAATGGTTTCTTCATTATGCCACTTGTTGGATTCTGATAGGTCAAAATCTAAATATGAAATTGAATAAAAATGGTTATTCTACGGTGAACGGATTCGTATATCTGTAGATGTAAGTAGGATAGTAAATGACTATTGAATCAGATTCGAAGAATGTACAGTGTAACTTATTAATGTGAAATCTAAATATTTCTAGGGTATTACCTACCCGTTAAAATATTTTCACCATTAACAGTTTGTACTAAAGAATTTTTAATTACAATCTATATGAAAATATACTTACATATATATTTTCTTCAGATGTAATCATAGATTCAATGAGTTAATATAATATTAATCTCATTTGATTTACCGTTATAACTAGAATACATAATCTCTAAAACATTAGAGTTTACATAATCGCCATGAAGAACGAAGATAATTGATGTAGAACGATACGTAGAACGATGATTGTACTCGAGGTGCTGAATGAGATATTGAGGCATGGATTGTTGATGGTACTGATGTTGTTTATTGATGGTACTGTTGGTGCCGGTGATGTTGCTGAAGTGGTAAATTTTGCACCATTTTCTCCAAATTGATTACTCGAGCGCGAAGTTCGTTGACTTCTTCTATTATTTTGGGATGATTGTCGGTCGAATTGAGCGGATGAATAAGGTTTAGAATTTTAGATAGAATATAATCGTGGTGAGATATTCTGGAAATGAGAGTGAATATGGTGTTTTGGATACGTTCGTCGGTAAGTGCATCAGGTTCTTCATCAAGAGGTGAATTCGATTGATGGAACGGATCGCCTTCTTCGCGTCTCCATTGATTTAGTCGACTTCGAACCCATCAGATGAATTGGGGATGGCTGATTGGTTGATTCATTCTGGTAACACTGCTTTCGGAGCTCAACTGAAACTCTATATCTGAATCTGAGGGACTTGAACTAATGACGAATTCCATTTCGTACGATTGAATAAAGGATTTTTCGATATGAAATGATTTTCCGGCTATCGTGGGGTATTCTAATTACATAGAATATCTATATGTATAGAATAAAAGATTTCGTAGATTACAGAGAAATTTACGGGATATATCAGGCAAAGTTTACAGTAACAGATGCGCTAAGATATGAATTAGCAGATACGCTAAGATATGAATTTTGTCTATACAATATTCATACAATCAATGCAGTAAGATGTGTCTAGACTAAGAATGATAAACAGGTACTTTTCGACACAAAATGATAAGCAAAACTTTTTGACATGCAGACACTGTCGAAGTCCAGACTCACTAATGCATCTTAACGACTTATCAGTTAGACACACTAATGCAGACCTGGTTCGCTAAGACCACCGCTCTGATACCACCTGTGATGCCCCGTCATAATCCATCTGGACGAATACATTACATTTGGTTACATCGCGAGGTACTTGACCTCTATATGATACATTTTACAAACATTACATTCGTTTTTAAAAGACAATCTTTCATTACATCGAAAGTTGACGGCATGCATACCATTTCATAATATCTCCAACTATAATTGACTTAATAATAATCTTGATGAACTCGACGACTCGAATGCAACGTCTTTTGAAATATGTCATGAATGACTCTAATTAATATCTCTAAATGAGCAAATGCATAGCGAAAGATTTCTTTCATACCTGAGAATAAACATGCTTTCAAGTGTCAACCAAAAGGTTGTTGAGTTCATTAGTTTATCATAAACAATCATTTCCATTAATTTAATAGACCACAAGATTTTCATATTATTTCTCATAAACATCATCTCATATCAGGCATTTCGCAAAGTGCATAGAGATAAAAAAAATCATTCATATGGTGAACGCTTGATAACCGAACTAACAGGATGCATATAGAATATCCCCATCATTTTGGGACTCTCATCGAACATGATAATCGAAGTACTAAAGCATTCGTAACCCGAATGGGACGTGTCAAGGTCCATAGATCTATCTTTAGGATTCACGTCAATTAGGGGGCATTTCCCTAATTCTTAGGCTACCAAGATAAAAAGGGGCATATTCGATTTCGATAATCCAACCATAGAATGTAGTTTCGATTACTTGTGTCGATTTTGTAAAACATTTATAAAAGCAGCGCATGTATTCTCAGTCCCAAAAATATATATTGCAAACGCATTTAAAAAGGGAGCAAATGAAACTCACTATACTGTATTTTGTAGTAAAAATATCATATGATGACATTGAACAAGCGTAGGGTTGGCCTTGGATTCACGAACCTATATCAATACTTTATATATTAACACGTATAATGGTAATCAAACAAATTTATATATTATTATTAGTGATATAATTGTTATATTTAATAATTTATAGGTTTCATTATTAAATTAAATATTTTCATTTTATATATTAATATAGTTAGGTTATGTGTATTAAAAATAGCTTTTTATATAAATATCATTTGTTTGTAAATTAATAATTATGATAATACTAAAATAATGACAATAATACAAATAATTAGATTTAATGATGATGTTAATAATAATTTTGATAATAATAATATTAATAGTAATAGTAATGATAATACTAATAATAAAAATAATAATAGTAATTATGATAATAATTAGACCATCACGATCGTACTTATATCTTTCCATGATTGTATTCTTATTACAAGTTTATATTAAATTTAAGAGTTCTTACATTTCATATTCGTAATACACTTATTATCATTAAAGTTTACAACTCTTATCGAATTTCTATTTATTTAATATAACTTTTAACCATCTTAATAATGTTAACCTTCATGTATATGTATAAGTATGTTTTAAAATCCATAAACAACTTGGATACATTCTTGTTTTTCATACTAACTTCATAATTAAATCGTAATCTTATTAATTATCCCGTTCATTACCTTAAGTTCTAAGATCATATTATTTTATCCTCAAATTTACATTGCTGTTATTAATTTTAATATGTTTATAACCATAATAATAATAATAATAATAATAATAATAATAATAATAATAATAATAATAATAATAATAATAATAATAATAATAATAATAATAATAATAATAATAATAATAATAATAATAATAATAATTATACCTCTTGAAATATATGATGGCCAAAATATCGTAGCCCGATTAACAATTTAACAAGCCCAATCCTTTTTCAAAAATAGAAGTCCAAGTAGTAGGAGTAGTTTGGCCCAAGTTACATGTTCACTTAAAGACATAAATGGTCCAAAACCTAGTCTGATCCATAACCAGTAAAATTAACCCAATTGCATCATCCATCAATAGAAATTAAAGGTTCCGGTTCACGGTCAAAAAAAAAATTACGATAACAGCATCCAAAAAGAATACTTCGGTTCATCTTCATCGCCCAAACATAACTACAGTATCATTGTTCATCATCTTTATCATACATCATCAATTGATTCTTTTTTTTCTTCGTGATCAATTAATTATTATCATTGAACATCTTAAAATCATAATTATCTTTATTAACGGGTTTATCATCATTACGGGTATGATCATCCTAAATTCATACCTTCATCATGTTGCCATCAACAACTAAACTATTTCATCGTCATCGTTCATATTACTGTTGGAAACAGAATGTTACAGTAACAGAAAAATAAATAGTGTAACAACAGGCTAGTTCATTAGGGTTTTGGACTGATGGGCTTTCTTGTTTGGACAGATTGAACAGAAATAGTAAGCAGATGTAGTAGCTCATTCGTATCATCATTGTTATCATAATATCATACATCATTTATGTGACCCGTTACTATTCATCATCTTCTCCGTTTTACCTTCACTTTATTCGTGTCAAACTTCAATACAATTGGTAGTAACAGGCTGATACAGTAGCAGGAATATGTAATTATTGGGTTTTTCATGGATTAACCTGAATTGAAACAGTGACCGTATAGAGAGAGATGACGGTTAGTAGTACGGTTGTTTATTGATGGAGTTGTGGTGGTGAGTGGTGTTTCATGGTGGTGACAGGTTTGATGAAGATGGCAGTTTGTGAGTGTTTTAATATTAGTGGTGATGATTGTATAGTGATTCGAAGGGTGGCCGTAGTTAGCTCTTGATGGTGGTGGTCTTCGAATATCTACAACACCTAAGTGGTTTTAGTTTTTGTTGTAATTGATCAAAGTAAACAGCAGCTTCTATTCGAGTGGGTTTTGGGTTGTTTATTTGGTGATTTGATGAAGGTGTGTTAGGAGATGGTGATGACTATCATGTATCTATATATGTATATTACTTATATTCCCATGTGATGCAATGAACAAAAGCAGAAGAAAATAAATGAGCAAGTGGGTTTTGGTATGTTATTGACTCAAGTATATTCAAAAAGATGATGGTTTGATTCGGTTCTAGATTGATCGAAATAGAAAATTGATTGGAAAAAGCAAGGTAGTGGTAGGTTTCAATCATAAACAAAATACACAGAAAGTTTAGCAACACAAGTGGGTTTTGTATATAGAATTCAATAATTAATAATAATGATAAAATAATAAATATAAAATCGCATAGAATATAAATGTGTGAGAACAAACAAATATCTAGTTAATAGTGAAGCCATCACTAAATACACTGTCGACATAATTTAAATGGGGAGTGTTTCGTGCTTCGTTGTTAAATTAGTGGCGAATAAGGGTCTTCAAAAAAATCCCATATTTTTAAATTAGTTATATTTATTTATTTTGGTCATTATGGTATAAAATTCGTTCATTAATTTATTAAATAAAAATTACATCAACTGTCCCTCTCATTTCTGGGTAAAATATAAAAAGTGTTAAAACTTTACAAATAGTTCCTAAATACCATTTTAATAAGCCTAAAATTTATAGAACTCATTTTCTTATCACCGTTTGTTTTAAAATTACACAAGTTTGAATTTAACTTTTAATATCAATCGAAACATCAAACGAGTATTACTATCATTTAATATTTATTTTTAATATACTTTATTTATATATAGAGATATATTTTAAATAATAATTATTATAATATCCTATTTTTATTTTATTAATTTTTAATAATAACACCGTATAATACTTCAAATTATATTTCGAATTATTATTTATATATACATACACACATATCTATTTACAATTAATTGTTCGTGAATCGTCGAGAGCAGTCGAAGGTCAATTGAATATATGAATATCGTTCCAAAATTTTCTAGACTCCACATTACATACTTTGCTTATCGTATCGAAATCATATAAAGATTAAGTTTAAATTTGGTCGGAAATTTCTGGGTCGTCACAGTACCTACCCGTTAAAGAAATTACATCCCGAAATTTGATCGAGGTCATCATATCTAACAATAAAAATGTTTTTATGATAAATATGAATGGTTAAATAGAGTTTTTATCATTATTGGTTAATATAGATAAAATGATTTGATTATGTGAAGCGTACGAGTGAAGCTGTCACAAAAGTGTGAAATGTGTAAATGCATATTCGTCTTAACCGGTGGCGTAGTCACGGTTGATTTACGGAAATCAAGGAATTTAAAGAAAATATTCGAAATCTATAAGATATGATTCTTCGACGAATAAGGAAATTAAGATCTCTATAATTAAATACGGTGATCTGCCTCGATTACTCAGTCTGATATTCCCATTATAAATTAAACTTTTTCCGTTCCATTCTTTTCACCATTCCTATACTTTCTTTCTCAGTTCATACATCCAAAAGATTGTGAAAATGCTTAATCCAGTTCTGATCCTTGTCCTTATCCTTACTATCGCAACAATCATTCTCCTTTTCCAACTTTCACCGGAGGAATCTGTTTTCTTCTACTTCGCCGTTGGGGTTATAGTGTTTTTAATTCTCCCGTGTCTTTATGTTGCGATAAACATTGATATACACGGTTTGTAATTTATGTGTTGTTATCAGGCTTTATATCCTCCCTTATATTTCGAAGTTTCATACTTTTGTTTTCTCTTCCCGACTTTAAGTCAAGCGAATAATGGTCCGAAATTTGTAGATATGAAATTTGGAATGAACATGGTTAATGTTTTAAGAAGGAAATTGTAATTGTGATGAACCGGAGATTTCCGACCAAATTTAAACTTGATCCTTATATGTTTCCGATATGATAAGCAAAGTCTATAATGTTGAGTCTCGAAACTTTTAGAACTATGTTCATATATCCAGTTCACCTTAGACTATGCCCGACGATTCACGAACAATTATTTGTAAATAATATGTATATAAGAAATTTATAATAATTCATTTCATATGAATAGTTATGTGGTAATATTATTTGTTACATTAAAAATTATTATTATTAAGTATTAGCAATATTATTGTTATATATTGTTATTATTATCATTATTAATAAAATTATTATTTCTATTAAAAATTATTATTAATTATTGTTATTATTAAGATACAACTGATTATCGTTATCATTAACATTATTATTAATATTATTATTAACTCTATTATTATTATCATTAATATTATTATTATTAGTATTTATTATTATTAATAATGTTATCAATATTATTATTAATATATTTATTATTAATTATTCTTTTTAATTAAATAAAATTATGGAGATAGATAGTTACAAAATAGGTTACCAATCTAATCTGCTTTTATATTATCCTCCCTAATTAGATCTTCCTTGTCTCCCAATTTTATCAAATTGATGATTTAATATATTAACTGGTATTATGTTTTGTCTGTGTCTATTTGTTCAGAATAAAATGTGTTCCCACTAACTATTATATCTAAACATATACATCTGCATTACTTTATCACCTATCAATGTTATCTAGATATACATACATTACATGAATCATAAATAATTACAACTTGCTATCTCAAAAACACGAGTCAAGGACTGATAAATTCGTGCTTCTACAATTCTTTTTCTGTTTTACAGTTAAACGTCGAACCAACCTGCAAACCTTCCTAACTACTGCTGCATTTTTCCTTCTTCTTTCTCTATATTCCTATTCGAACCTCATAGGTAATTGAACACCATTCCTTCTATTACAATTCGAGTGGTCCACAAACACTTGTATACTTCAACATAATCACCAAACCCATTCTCCTTCGTGAACCTCATTGGAACAACCTTCAAACACAAACACCACGATCGAACACCAACTTCTCTTTCTCCTTCATTATTTTGCCTGCAACACATGACCACAATACCTTTATATTAACCGCTATAGCTGCTGCTATATGGATCAGCTTCTGTTCGAAGCCAAACCAAAATAACCATCTCCTTCACCTATCTATCTCACTCGTTTTCTCTTCACTTTCTTCCTACTCAAACGCCACACAAGAATCATTTTTTTTCTCTTTGTTGATATCACCTAAAAACCTTAAGGCACTTGATATATAAATACATTTTTTTATCCTTTCAAAACCCACTTGTCACTTGGATATAAAATTCCATCACCCTTGCTTCTGTTGGGTCGACAAATACAAGTGAATAACCCCACTTGATTAAAAGAAGCTAAAAGCAAACAACCTTCCACTAAACTTTGCCTTTAAAAGTTATTGAAATATTGGTGAATCAAGTATTATATAATGATAAAGGGTGGCCTACTATCTCTGTTACAGTGAACCGTGATCATTGGGGTATTCACGAATTAAATTACTATAAGTATAGCATGATTGAGCCGTTTTCTGTTGTGTTATCGGGCCAAGGTAAACAAGATTAGATTATAAGGTTGAAAAGATGAGGTTGATTAGGTTTAGATGCTTTTTGAGCCGAGATACGAATTTAATTCATGTTATCAGGTTAAAAGCCCACGAATTCCTGTTGGATCCTAGGAATCATATTATCTAGGATTGGACGTATGAAGAATTGCTGAAACCATTGACGTGTTCCTGATATTATCAAAAACCACTTTAGATTAAATATCCACTAAGCCCAATTCTCTTTCTTATGTAACTAGTCCAATATAAACGACCCAATAGTGTGGCCCAATATCACCACACGTATTACGTTGCTTCCTGCTTTTGATTCTACTTCGTTTGCTTCCTTGCTACTCAAACTCATCTGTTTCTGTTTTAACTTAAGCCACGAAGAAGGCGAAGCATGATGATGATAAACCTAACAAGCATAATGATGGTGGTAATAAATTAAGAACGATGATGATAGAGATTAAAGGAATCGAAGAATGATTATGATTATGATTATGATATAATTATGTTATGACTATGATTCTGATATGGTTATGATCATGAGATGATCGCGAATGTGATTATAGATGATGGTATTAGGATTATGATTTTATGTGAACTATGAAGAAGAAGGCAACAGATTAATTTGGGTTAAAAAGATTTAGAGTAGTGATTATTTTAGAAAAGTAACAACATATCAATGGGTAAGGTGTTGTGTGGTGGAACGAGAGGTCGCGGGTTCGTGACCCTTATGGGGCAATTTATTTTTGGGCCGAATTCTCTTGAAGGTAGTTTCAAATTTATATTATTATTATTATTATTATTATTATTATTATTATTATTATTATTATTATTATTATTATTATTATTATTATTATTATTATCATTACTAATAAAAATATTAGTTATCACTTAATATTAGTAATATCTAAAAACTACAATTATGATTACTGGTATTATTGTTAAGTTAAGTAATATTGTTACTATCATATTAAAATTTATTTGTATTTTCATTAAAATTTATACTTGTATCAGTTTATAATTAATCATACTAACTTTATTATTACTAGTATTATAATTATCATTATAAGTATTATTATTTATATTATCATGGGTAATATTATTAGGTAAATACTAAAAACCTTATCAGAATAATCATTAATTGTAAAATTAATATTATTATCATTAATGTTATTTTTATCACTAATAGAACTATTAACATTATTACCTTTATTAATAAAATTAAGTATTATAATATTTAATATTATTTTAGTATTGTTATAATTATTGTCTTAACAAGCAGATGATATATATATATATATATATATATATATATATATATATATATATATATATATATATATATATATATATATATACTTATTATATATGACATAACATAATTGATGTATATATATACAAAATAAATATATAAAACATATACATATTGATAAAAAGATATAACTAATAAATTTATATATGTATATATATTTGTTCGAATACAATTATGCATATTAATAAATATATAAATGATATAGGTTCGTGAATCCGAGGCCAACCTTACACTTGTTGATAGATGTTATATGTATTTTTACTACAAAATACAATATGGTGAGTTTCATTTACCTTTTTACCCTTTATATTTTTGGGCTGAGAATACATGCGGAATTTTTATAAATGTTTTTACGAAATAGACACAAGTAATCAAAACTACATTATATGATTGAATGATCGAAATCGAATATGCCCCTTTTTAGTCTGGTAATCTAAGAATTAGGGAACAGACACCCTAATTGACGCGAACTCTAAAGATAGATCTATCGGGCCCAACAAGCCCCATCCAAAGTACCAGATGCTTTAGTACTTCGAAATTTATATCATGTCTGAAGGAGGATCCCGGAATGATGGGGATATTCTTATATGCATATTGTGAATGTCGGTTACCAGGTGTTCAATCCATATGAATGATATTTTGTCTCTATGCATGGGACGTATATTTATGAGAACTGAATATGGAAATCTTGTGGTCTATTAAAATGATGATAATGGTTATTTATGTTAAACTAATGAACTCACCAACCTTTTGGTTGTCACTTTAAAGCATGTTTATTCTCAGGTTTGAAAGAAATCTTCCGCTGTGCATTAGCTCATTTTAAGGATATTACTTGAAGTCATTCACGACATATTTCAAAAGACGTTGCATTCGAGTCATTGAAGTTCATTAGAGATTCTTATTAAGTAAATGACAGATTAGGTCATTTATAGTTTGGATATTATGAAATGGTATGCATGCCCTCAACTTTTGATATAATGAAAGTTTGTCTTTTAAAAACGAACGCAATGTTTGTAAAATGTATCATATAGAGGTCAAGTACCTCGCGATGTAACCAAATGTAATGTATTCATCCGGATGGATTAGGACGGGTCCTTTCAGTTGGTATCAGAGCAGTGGTCTTAGCGAACCAGGTCTACATTAGTGTGTCTAAATGATAAGTCGTTAGGATGCATTAGTAAGTCTGGACCTCGACCGTGTCTGCATGTCAAAAGTTTTGCTTATCATTTAGTGTCGAAAATTATTTGCTTATCATCCTTAAAGTCTAGACACGTCTTACTGCCTCTATTACATAGACAGTCTATAGATAAATTCATATCTTAGCGTATCTATTATTGTTACCTTTGCCTGACAGCTTTCGTAGATCCTTCTGTAACTTATGGGATTTTAGTATTATATATGCATATGTAAATGTAAATTGTGTATTTCAGGGTACTAATCTACATCCTATAATCTATTTCTTATCGAAAATCCTTCATCTGATCGTACGAGATGAATCCCTCAACCAGTTTGTGCCCTTCAGATTTCGATAACTATTCAGGTAGTTATTTCGACAGCTATTCCAACATGGATATTCACCTAAGCTCTGAAAGCAGTATAACCGGAATGGATCAACCAATCAGTCATCCCCAATTCATCTGATGGGTTTGTATCTGACTTAACCGATGGAGACGCGAAGAAGACGATTCTTTCCACCAACCAAATTGCCCTCTTGATGAAGAACCTGAAGCACTTACCGGCGAACTTGTTCGTAACACCATTTTCAAACTCATTTCCCGAATATCTCTCCACGACTATATCATAAATCAGATTCTAAACCTTATTCATCCGCTCGTTTTGATCGACAATCATTCCGGAATAATAGAATAAGTCAACGAACTTCGCGCTCGAATAATCAATTTGGAGAATATGGTGCAAAATTTACCAGCTTCAACAACATCACCGGCACCAACAGTACCATCAGTAATAGCACCAGTACCATTAACAATCCACACCTCAACATCTCATTCTGTACCTCGAGTATAATCACCATTCTACGTATCATTTTATATCAATTATCTTCGTTCTTCTTGGCGATTATGTAATTCTCTAATGTTTTAGAGATTATGTACTCTAATTCTAACCGTAAATCAGATGAGTTTAATATCATATTAACTCATTAAATCCATGATTACATCTGAAGAAAATATATATATGTAAGTATATTTTCATAAAGGTCGTAATTAAAAATTATTTTGTATAAACTGTTAATGGTGAAAATATTTTAACGGGTAGGTAATACCCGAGAAATATTTAGATTTCACATTAATAAGTTACACTATACATTCTTCAAATCTAATTCAACATTCATTTACTATCCTACTTACATCTACAGATATACGTATCCGTTCACCACAGAATAACCATTCAATTTTATATTTGAATTTTGACCTATCAGAATCCAACAAGTGGCATAATGAAGAAAACATTGGATAAAAAATAAAATTTGTAGAAACAAACAAATTAATCATGAAAAAATTTTGTTAAGAATCCACGCTAACAAAATCCTAGCTAACTGTTAATTCCGTATTACATTTTATATTATCGCAATTTAATTATCGCAATTTAATTATCGCAATTTACATTTTCGCAATTTTATTTATCGTCATTTAATTTCTGTTATTTACTTTACGTACTTTATTTATCGTTATTTAATTTCTGTTATTTATTTTACGCACTTTAAATATCGGGACACGTATACAAGGTTTTGACATATCATATCGACGCATTTATATATATTATTTGGAATAACCATAGACACTCTATATGCAGTAATGATCGAGTTCTCTATACATGGTTGAGGTTGATTCTACAATAATATATATAATTTGAGTTGTGATCGAGTCTGAGACGTATATGGGTCACGATACGTATTAATTAATTTGAATATTATATATTAAACTATATATGAATTATTGGACTGTTAACTGTGGACTATCGACTGTAGACTAATAACATTGGACAATTAAAATGAATTAAAATATTGATTATAACATATGAAACTAAACAATTCTTCAAATTTGCCACTTGATTTTCATCTTAAACCTCATTTGTACCTTGACGATTACTATCTGCGTTCAAACCTTTTATGATTCTTGAAAATACCTCAATCGAGAGGATGAACCAACCGCACTTCATCTATAGAAGAAAAGATTGATGCATATAGCTATTCACCTGAGAAACTCTCAGTAACTGAGAAAAAGTTTAAAACGCAGCTATTCTAATTTCTTAGTGTTATTATTACCCAAAATAACTTTGCAATCTCTTTCCAAATTAGAAAATTTTGTAACAGCTCCAGCAAGTCAACTTTGACTTTTCGTTCGAAACAACCTTATTATAACCTTGATTTATATGTGTACTCTTTTATTGTTAACGGGGAACCTTTTATTATATTCCACCATATTACCAGCAGATGTATCAGCAACCTCATTGCTCCTTGGCTTAAATCTCTCCGACAAATCACTATACTTATCTATTAAAGTCTCATCATGTACTCAACCGTATCTTGTAACAAGAATTGCCATACCAATTACAGGGAATCAGAAAATCTGTATTGTGAATCTCGCAATGTTTCCACATCAACAGTTATATGTATCCATATAACATTTATCTCTTAGAACTATGATCTTCCATTCTGAAATTCTGAAAAGCACACTGCCTGCAAATTAATGCTATGAATTTTGAAAAGTTGAATGAAGCAACAAAAACTGTAATGACCTCAACAGTCAAAAGTTGATGATAAAGAATGGAGTATTGGAAACACTCAATAGAAAATTTAGTACCGAAAAGCGGATTATGCGAAACTATGAAGGAAACCATGGACAAATCACAAAGAATAAGTTTGACTTCAAAGAATCCAAATAATTCAACGCCTACTGAAGTCTTTAGCGAATATCCTGCTCCTTACTCTAAACCCTTGCGAACAATAGTCTCCATCACCCTTTGATCTTAGATATTCAAAGATATTATCGTATCCTTCATTATAAATATCCTCCATATTTCTGAAGATATTTTCATAACTATACTTATCTAAAATCATTTATCTCTTCGTACTATCAGTGTTACATCATATAGAAACTGTTAGTTTCTATATTCTGTAAACTTTCAAGCTTAAAATACGAATATTATTGAAGTAATATTGGGAACTGATGCATGAGTTAGTATAATATAATGACACTTGATCAACGTGATTATATTACAGTAAGTCATGCTGAGTTTCTAATGGAACGTGATGATTCACAGTACCATCATCATGGGCCATTTACACGACTCTTACATTCTACCAAAGCTTCAACATATTAATAACATATCTTTTTGATGATTCAGTTTTTCCAGGATATTCTGGTAATTTGACAAATCAAGATCGTGCCATTACGATTTCCTTCTAGAACATTAACTATGTTCATTTCAAAATCCATACCTACGAATTCCGGACAATTATTCGCTTGACTTGAAGTCGGGAAGAGGAGACAAAAGTATGGAACTCTTGAATGTAAAAGAAAATATAAAGCTCGACAACAACACATAAACTACAAACCGTGCATATCAATACGTATTACCACGTAAAGGCATGGGAAAATTAAAAACACTATAACCCTAAGGTAATAGTAGAAGTAAACAGATTCTTCTGATGGAAGATTGAAAAGAAGGATGACAGAAATGATAATTAAAAAAAAATATCAAGGATTAGAATTGGATTAAGCATTTTCACCATCTTTTGGATGTATGAACTAAGAAAGAAAGTATAGGAATTGTGAGAATAATAAAATGGAAGAGGTAAATTTATAATGGAAACATCCGACAGAGCAATCGAGACAGATAATCGCATTTAATTAAAGAGATCTTAATTTCCATAAATCTCGAAGTATCAGATCTTATAGATTTCCTAGATTTTCTTTAAAATCTTTTGAATTCCAGAATTCAACCCTGACTCTGTCAAAAGTTAAGATGAATCTTTACTTTCCTATTTCAATCTTTTGCGATAGCTTCACTCATACGCTTCAAGTAACCGAATCGTTTAATCTATATTACAAGGTAAAGATAAAACTCTATTCAATCACTTCATTTCGTCATGAAAACATTTTTATTGTTAGCCATGACCACCTCACTCAAATTTCGGGACGAAATTTCTTTAACGGGTAGGTACTGTGACGACCCGGAGATTTCCGACCAAATTTAAACTCGATCCTTATATGTTTCCGATATGATAAGCAAAGTCTATAATTTTGAGTCTCGAAACTTTTAGAACTATGTTCATATATCCAGTTCACCTTAGACTATGCCCGACGATTCACGAACAATTATTTGTAAATAATATGTATACAAGAAATTTATAATAATTCATTTCATATAAATAGTTATGTGGTAATATTATCTTGTTACATTAAAAATTATTATTATTAAGTATTAGCAATATTATTGTTATATATTGTTATTATTATCATTATTAATAAAATTATTATTTCTATTAAAAATTATTATTAATTATTGTTATTATTAAGATACAACTTATTATCGTTATCATTAACATTATTATTAATATTATTATTAACTCTATTATTATTATCATTAATATTATTATTATTAGTATTTATTATTATTAATAATGTTATCAATATTATTATTAATATATTTATTATTAATTATTCTTTTTAATTAAATAAAATTATGGAGATAGATAGTTACAAAATAGGTTACCAATCTAATCTGCTTTTATATTATCCTCCCTAATTAGATCTTCCTTGTCTCCCAATTTTATCAAATTGATGATTTAATATATTAACTGGTACTATGTTTTGTCTGTGTCTATTTGTTCAGAATAAAATGTGTTCCCACTAACTATTATATCTAAACATATACATCTGCATTACTTTATCACCTATCAATGTTATCTAGATATACATACACTACATGAATCATAAATAATTACAACTTGCTATCTCAAAAACACGAGTCAAGGACTGATAAATTCGTGCTTCTACAATTCTTTTTCTGTTTTACAGTTAAACGTCGAACCAACCTGCAAACCTTCCTAACTACTGCTGCATTTTTCCTTCTTCTTTCTCTATATTCCTATTCGAACCTCATAGGTACTCGAACACCATTCCTTCTATTGCAATTCGAGTGGTCCACAAACACTTGTATACTTCAACATAATCACCAAACCCATTCTCCTTCGTGAACCTCATTGGAACAACCTTCAAACACAAACACCATGATCGAACACCAACTTCTCTTTCTCCTTCATTCTTTCGCCTGCAACACATGACCACAATACCTTTATATTAACCTCTATAGCTGCTGCTATATGGATCAGCTTCTGTTCGAAGCCAAAACAAAATAACCATCTCCTTCACCTCTCTATCTCACTCGTTTTCTCTTCCCTTTCTTCCTACTCAAACGCCACACAAGAATCATTTTTTTTCTCTTTGTTGATGTCAACGAAAAACCTTAAGGCACTTGATATATAAATACATTTTTTTATCCTTTCAAAACCCACTTGTCACTTGGATATAAAATTCCATCACCCTTGCTTCTGTTGGGTCGACAAATACAAGTGAATAACCCCACTTGATTAAAAGAAGCCGAAAGCAAACAACCTTCCACTAAACTTTACCTTTAAAAGTTATTGAAATATTGGTGAATCAAGTATTATATAATGATAAAGGGTGGCCTACTATCTCTGTTACAGTGAACCGTGATCATTGGGGTATTCACGAATTAAATTACTATAAGTATAGCATGATTGAGCCGTTTCCTGTTGTGTTATCGGGCCAAGGTAAACAAGATTAGATTATAAGGTTGAAACGATGAGGTTGATTAGGTTTGGATGCTTTTTGAGCCGAGATACGAATTTAATTCATGTTATCAGGTTAAAAGCCCACGAATTCCTGTTGGATCCTAGGAATCATATTATCTAGGATTGGACGTATGAAGAATTGCTGAAACCATTGACGTGTTCCTGATATTATCAAAAACCACTTTAGATTAAATATCCACTAAGCCCAATTCTCTTTCTTATGTAACTAGTCCAATATAAACGACCCAATAGTGTGGCCCAATATCACCACACGTATTACGTTGCTTCCTGCTTTTGATTCTACTTCGTTTGCTTCCTTGCTACTCAAACTCATCTGTTTCTGTTTTAACTTAAGCCACGAAGAAGGCGAAGCATGATGATGATAAACCTAACAAGCATAATGATGGTGGTAATAAATTAAGAACGATGATGATAGAGATTAAAGGAATTGAAGAATGATTATGATTATGATTATGATATAATTATGTTATGACTATGATTCTGATATGGTTATGATCATGAGATGATCGCGAATGTGATTATAGATGATGGTATTAGGATTATGATTTTATGTGAACTATGAAGAAGAAGGCAACAGATTAATTTGGGTTAAAAAGATTTAGAGTAGTGATTATTTTAGAAAAGTAACAACATATCAATGGGTAAGGTGTTGTGTGGTGGAACGAGAGGTCGCGGGTTCGTGACCCTTATGGGGCAATTTATTTTTGGGCCGAATTCTCTTGAAGGTAGTTTCAAATTTATATTATTATTATTATTATTATTATTATTATTATTATTATTATTATTATTATTATTATTATTATTATTATTATCATTACTAATAAAAATATTAGTTATCACTTAATATTAGTAATATCTAAAAACTACAATTATGATTACTGGTATTATTGTTAAGTTAAGTAATATTATTACTATCATATTAAAATTTATTTGTATTTTCATTAAAATTTATACTTGTATCAGTTTATAATTAATCATACTAACTTTATTATTACTAGTATTATAATTATCATTATAAGTATTATTATTTATATTATCATGGGTAATATTATTAGGTAAATACTAAAAACCTTATCAGAATAATCATTAATTGTAAAATTAATATTATTATCATTAATGTTATTTTTATCACTAATAGAACTATTAACATTATTACCTTTATTAATAAAATTAAGTATTATAATATTTAATATTATTTTAGTATTGTTATAATTATTGTCTTAACAAGCAGATGATATATATATATATATACATATATATATATAAATACTTATTATATATGACATAACATAATTGATGTATATATATACAAAATAAATATATAAAACATATACATATTGATAAAAAGATATAACTAATAAATTTATATATCTATATATATTTGTTCGAATACAATTATGTATATTAATAAATATATAAATGATATAGGTTCGTGAATTCGAGGCCAACCTTACACTTGTTCATAGATGTTATATGTATTTTTACTACAAAATACACTATGGTGAGTTTCATTTACCTTTTTATCCTTTATATTTTTCGGCTGAGAATACATGCGGAATTTTTATAAATGTTTTTACGAAATAGACACAAGTAATCAAAACTACATTATATGATTGAATGATCGAAATCGAATATGCCTCTTTTTAGTCTGGTATTCTAAGAATTAGGGAACAGATATCCTAATTGACGCGAACTCTAAAGATAGATCTATCGGGCCCAACAAGCCTCATCCAAAGTACCTGATGCTTTAGTACTTCGAAATTTATATCATGTCCGAATGAGGATCCCGGAATGATGGGGATATTCTTATATGCATATTGTGAATGTCGGTTACCAGGTGTTCAATCCATATGAATGATATTTTGTCTCTATGCATGGGACGTATATTTATGAGAACTGAATATGGAAATCTTGTGGTCTATTAAAATGATGATAATGGTTATTTATGTTAAACTAATGAACTCACCAACCTTTTGGTTGACACTTTAAAGCATGTTTATTCACAGGTTTGAAAGAAATCTTCTGCTGTGCATTAGCTCATTTTAAGGATATTACTTGAAGTCATTCATGACATATTTCAAAAGATGTTGCATTCGAGTCGTTGAAGTTCATTAGAGATTATTATTAAGTAAATGACAGATTAGGTCATTTATAGTTTGGATATTATGAAATGGTATGCATGCCGTCAACTTTTGATATAATGAAAGTTTGTCTTTTAAAAACGAATGCAATGTTTGTAAAATGTATCATATAGAGGTCAAGTACCTCGCGATGTAACCAAATGTAATGTATTCGTCCGAATGGATTAGGACGGGTCCTTTCAGTAATGACACGATCTTGATTTGTCAAATTACCAGAATATCCTGGAAAATAGACTTATCAAGAAGATATGATCTTAATATGTTTGGAGATTAGGTAGAATGTAAGAGTCGTGTAACATGGCACATGATGACGGTAGGGTCTGTGAATCGTCATGTTTCATTAGAAACTCAGCATGACTTACTATAATATAATCACATTGAACAAGTGTCATTATATTATACTAACTCATGCATCAATTTCCTACACTACTTCAAAATCATTCATAATTCAAAATCAAATTTTAAAGAAATTTAGAAACTAAAGTAGTTTCCTTTATGATGTAATATGAATAGCACGAAGAGATAAATAATTTCTGACGAAAATATTTATGAAAATATCTTCAGAACTATTGAGGATATTTATAAAGAAAGATACGATGATATCTTAGAATTTCATAATCAAATTGTGATGAAGAAATTCATTCACGATGATTTAGAGCAATTAAGGAGTAAGGTATTCGCTAAAGATTTCATCAGAATCAGAATCATCAGGATTCTTTATGTACAAGTTTAGTCCTTGTGATTTGTTCAAAGTCACCTTCATGATTTGCTCAATTCATTTTTTTTATTATCAAAATCTCTGAGCTTTTTCAACATTCCATTCTTTATCATCAAACTTTTGACTGTTAAGGCAGTCTTCAGTTTTCACTGCTTTATCAGCTTTTTTAGAACTCGGAGATCTGATTCGGAAGCTAGAGTGTTTTTCAGTAATTCAGAGATTCCGTATTGGAATTCATCCGTCCAGAAGATATACGTTATATATAGATGTATAACTATTGACATAGGAACGCTGCAAAATTCAAGAATCAATGATTAATGCTTCTCGGTATTTGGTATGACAACTATCGTTACGAGATGCAGATGAGTAGGTGATAGGGTTTCAATGAATATAATAACTTTTCAGAAGGTCAAAGATCAATGAAGTTGCTGGTAAGTTTACTGTTAATGTGGCGGAATATAAATGGTTCTTCGGTAACGATGACGAAAGGGCAACGTATATTTATATCGAGGTTATAATAAGACTGTTTCAAATGAAAAGTCGATGTTGATTTGCTGAAGCTGTGACAAAATTGGCTAGTTTGAAAAGGAATTGTAAAGTTATTTTCGGTAATAACAACGCCAAAGGAGCTAACTCAGATACGTGTTAAACGTTTACTCAGGTTCCGAGTGTTTTCAGGTGCATAACTACATGCATAAATCTTTTCTTCCGTAGATGAAGTGCGGTTGGTTCATCCTCTCGATTGAGATGTTTTTTTCAAGAATCATGAAGAGGTTGAACGCAGATTGTAATCGTCAAGATACAAATGAGGTTTAAGATGAAATCAAGTGGCAAACTTGAAGAAATGTTTAGTTTCATTTGTTATAATCAATATTTTAATTCATTTTAATTGTTCAATATTATTAGTCCACAGTCGATAGTCCACAGTTAACAGTCCAATAATTCATACATAGATTAATATATAATATTCGAATTAATTAATACGTGTCGTGACCCGTTACATGTCTCAGACTCGATCACAACTCAAAGTATATATATTATTATAAAATCAACCTTAACCCTGTATAGCTAACTCAATCATTAATGCATATAGAGTGTCTACGGTGATTCCAAATAATATATATAGATGCGTCGATATGATATGTCAAAACCTTGTATCCGTGTCCCGATATTTAAAGTGCGTAAAATAAATAACATAAATTAAATGACAATAAATAAAATTGCGAGAATTTAAAATTGTGATAAATAAATTGAGATAAATAAATTGGGATAAATAAAATGCAATACGGAATTAACAGTTAGCTAGGTACAGTTAGCTAGGATTTTGTTAGCGTGGTTTCTTAACAAAATTTCTCATAGTTAATTAGTTTGTTTCTAACAAATTTTATTTTATCCAATGTTTTCTTCATTATGCCACTTGTTGGATTCTGATAGGTTAAAATCCAAATATGAAATTGAATGAAAATGGTTATTATGCGTTGAATGGATTCGTGTATCTGTGGATGTAAATAGGATAGTAAATGACTATTGAATCATATTCGAAGAAATGTACAGTGTAACTTATTAATGTGAAATCTAAATATTTCTAGGGTATTACCTACCTATTAAAATATTTTCACCATTAACAGTTTGTACTAAATAATTTTTAATTACAATCTTTATGAAAATATACTTACATATATATTTTTTCTTCAGATGTAATCATAGATTCAATGATTTAATATAATATTAATCTCATTTGATTTACCGTTATAACTAGAATACATAATCTCTAAAACATTAGAGTTTACATAATTGCCATGAAGAACGAAGATAATTGATGTAGAACGATACGTAGAATGATGATTGTACTCTAGGTACTGAATGAGATATTGAGGCATGGATTGTTGATGGTACTGGTGCTATTTATTGATGGTACTGTTGGTGCCGGTGATGTTGCTGAAGCTAGTAAATTTTGCACCATTTTCTCCAAATTGATTACTCGAGAGCGAAGTTCGTTGACTTCTTCTATTATTCTGGGATGATTGTCGGTCGGAATGAGCGGATGAATAAGGTTTAGAATTTTAGATAGAATATAATCGTGGCGAGATATTCTGGAAATGAGGGTGAATATGGTGTTTCAGATAGGTTCGCCGGTAAGTGCATCAGGTTCTTCATCAAGAGGTGAATTCGATTGATGGAACGGATCGCCTTCTTCGCGTCTCCATTGATTAAGTCGACTTCGAACCCATCAGATGAATTGGGGATGGCTGATTGGTTGATTCATTCTGGTCACACTGCTTTCGGAGCTCAAGTGAAACTCCATATCGGAATCCGAGGGACTTGAACTAATGACGAATTCCATTTCGTACGATTGAATAAAGGATTTTTCGATATGAAATGATTTTCCGGCTATCGTGGGGTATTTTAATTACATAGAATATCTATATGTATAAAACAAAAGATTTCGTAGATTACGGAGAAATTTACGGGATATATCAGGCAAAGTTTACAGTAACAGATGCGCTAAGATATGAATTAGCAGATACGCTAAGATATGAATTTTGTCTATACACTATTCATGCAATCAATGCAGTAAGATGTGTCTAGACTAAGAATGATAAACAGGTAATTTTCGACACAAAATGATAAGCAAAACTTTTTGACATGCAGACACGGTCGAAGTCCAGACTCACTAATGCATCCTAACGACTTATCAGTTAGACACACTAATGCAGACCTGGTTCGCTAAGACCACCACTCTGATACCACCTGTGATGCCCCGTCCTAATCCATCTGGACGAGTACATTACATTTGGTTACATCGCGAGGTACTTGACCTCTATATGATACATTTTACAAACATTGCATTCGTTTTTAAAAGACAATCTTTCATTACATCGAAAGTTGATGGCATGCATACCATTTCATAATATATCCAACTATAATTGACTTAATAATAATCTTGATGAACTCAATGACTCGAATGCAACGTCTTTTGAAATATGTCATGAATGGCTCCAATTAATATCTCTAAATGAGCAAATGCACAGCGAAAGATTTCTTTCATACCTGAGAATAAACATGCTTTCAAGTGTCAACCAAAAGGTTGGTGAGTTCATTAGTTTATCATAAACAATCATTTCCATTAATTTAATAGACCACAAGATTTTCATATTATTTCTCATAAACATCATCTCATATCAGGCATTTCGCAAACTGCATAAAGATAAAAAAATCATTCATATGGTGAACGCTTGATAACCGAACTAACAGGATGCATATAGAATATCCCCATCATTCCGGGACTCTCATCGGACATGATAATCGAAGTACTAAAGCATTCGTAACCTGAATGGGACGTGTCAAGGTCCATAGATCTATCTTTAGGATTCGCGTCAATTAGGGGCCATTTCCCTAATTCTTAGGCTATCAAGCTAAAAAGGGGCATATTCGATTTCAATAATCCAACCATAGAATGTAGTTTCGATCACTTGTGTCTATTTTGTAAAATATTTATAAAAGCAGCGCATGTATTCTCAGTCCCAAAAATATATATTGCAAAAGCATTTAAAAAGGGAGCAAATGAAACTCACTATACTGTATTTTGTAGTAAAAATACATATAACAACATTGAACAAGCGTAGGGTTAGCCTTGGATTCACGAACCTATATCAATACTTTATATATTAACACGTATAATGGTAATCAAACAAATTTATATATTATTATTAGTGATATAATTGTTATATTTAATAATTTATAGGTTTCATTATTAAATTAAATATTTTCATTTTATATATTAATATAGTTAGGTTATGTGTATTAAAAATAGCTTTTTATATAAATATCATTTGTTTGTTAAATTAATAATTATGATAATACTAAAATAATGACAATAATACAAATAATTAGATTTAATGATGATGTTAATAATAATTTTGATAATAATAATATTAATAATAATAGTAATGATAATACTAATAATAAAAATAATAATAGTAATTATGATAATAATTAGACCATCACGATCGTACTTATATCTTTCCATGATTGTATTCTTATTACAAGTTTATATTAAATTTAAGAGTTCTTACATTTCATATTCGTAATACAATTATTATCATTAAAGTTTACAACTCTTATCGAATTCCTATTTATTTAATATAACTTTTAACCATCTTAATAATATTAACCTTTATGTATATGTATAAGTATGTTTTAAAATCCTTAAACAACTTGGATACATTCTTGTTTTTCATACTAACTTCATAATTAAATCGTAATCTTATTAATTATCCCGTTCATTACCTTAAGTTCTAAGATCATATTATTTTATCATCAAATTTACATTGCTGTTATTAATTTTAATATGTTTATAACCATAATAATAATAATAATAATAATAATAATAATAATAATAATAATAATAATAATAATAATAATAATAATAATAATAATAATAATAATAATAATAATAATAATAATAATAATAACAATAACAATAATAATAATAATAATAATAATAATAATAATAATAATAATAATAATAATAATAATAATAATAATAATAATAATAATAATAATAATAATAATAATAATAATAATAATAATAATAATACCTCTTGAAATATATGATGGCCAAAATATTGTAGCCCGATTAACAATTTAACAAGCCCAATCCTTTTTCGAAAATAGAAGTCCAAGTAGTAGGAGTAGTTTGGCACAAGTTACATGTTCACTTAAAGACATAAATGGTCCAAAACCTAGTCCAATCCATAACCAATAAAATTAACCCAATTACATCATCCGTCAATAGAAATTAAACGTTCCGGTTCACGGTCAAAAAAAAAAATTACGATAACAGCAGCCAAAAAGAATACTTCGGTTCATCTTCATCGCCCAAACATAATTACAGTGTCATTGTTCATCATCTTTATCATACATCATCAATCGATTCTTTTTTTTTCTTCGTGATCAATTAATTATTATCATTGAACATCTTAAAATCATAATTATCTTTATTAACAGGTTTATCATCATTACGGGTATGATCATCCTAAATTCATACCTTCATCATGTTGCCATCAACAACTAAACTATTTCATCGTCATCGTTCATATTACTGTTGGAAACAGAATGTTACAGTAACAGAAAAATAAATAGCGTAACAACAGGCTAGTTCATTAGGGTTTTGGACTGATGGGCTTTCTTGTTTGGACAGATTGAAAAGAGATAGTAAGCAGATGCAGCAGCTCATTCGTATCATCATTGTTATCATAATATCATACATCATTTATGTGACCCGTTACTATTCATCATCTTCTCTGTTTTACCTTCACTTTATTCGTGTCAAACTTCAATACAATTGGTAGTAACAGGCTGATACAGTAGCAGTAATATGTAATTATTGGGTTTTACCCATAACTTCTTCGTTTTAAATCCGTTTTGAGTGAATCTAATTGCTATGGTTTCATATTGAACTTAAGTTTATGAATCTATACAGAAAAAGTATAAGTTTGTAGTCAGAATTATAGGTTACAAGTTGTTTTTGTAAAGGTAGTCATTTCAGTCGAAAGAACGACGTCTAGATGACCATTTTGGAAAACATACTTTCACTTTGAGTTTAACCATGATTTTTGGATATAGTTTCATGTTCATAAGAAAAATCATTTTCCCGGAAGAACAACTTTTAAATCAAAATTTATCATAGTTTTTAATTAACTAACCCAAAACAGCCCGCGGTGTTGCTACAACGGCGTATATCCGGTTTTACGGTGTTTTTCGTGTTTTCCGGTTTTAAATCATTAAGTTAGCATATCATATAGATATAGAATGTGTTTAGTTGATTTTAAAAGTCAAGTTAGAAGGATTAACTTTTGTTTGCGAACAAGTTTAGAATTAACTAAACTATGTTCTAGTGATTTCAAGTTTAAACCTTCGAATAAGGTAGTTTTATATATATGAATCGAATGATGTTATGAACATCATTACTACCTTAGGTTTTGTGGATAAACCTACTGGAAATGAAAAAAATAGATCTAGCTTCAAAGGATCCTTGGATGGCACGAAAGTTCTTGAAGCAGAATCATGACACGAAAACAAGCTCAAGTAAGATTTCCACTCGGAATAAGATTGTTATAGTTATAAAAACTGAATCAAAGTTTGAATATGAGTATTACCTTGTATTAGAAAGATATTTTACTGTAAATAAGAAAGATTTCTTGAAGTTAGATGATCACTTTACAAGATTGGAAGTAAGCTAGCAAACTTGGAAGTATTCTTGATTTTATGAAACTAGAACTTATAGAATTTATGAAGAACACTTAGAACTTGAAGATAGAACTTGAGAGAGATCAATTAGATGAAGAAAATTGAAGAATGAAAGTGTTTGTAGGTGTTTTTGGTCGTTGGTATATGGATTAGATATAAAGGATGTGTAATTTTGTTTACACGTAAATAAGTCATGAATGATTACTAATGTTTTTGTAATTTTATGAGATATTTCATGCTAGTTGCCAAATGATGGTTCCTACATGTGTTAGGTGACTCAAATGGGCTGCTAAGAGCTGATAATTGGAGTGTATATACCAATAGTACATACATCTAAAAGCTGTGTATTGTACGAGTACGAATACGGGTGCATACGAGTAGAAGTGTTGATGAAACTGAACGAGGATGTAATTGTAAGCATTTTTGTTAAGTAGAAGTATTTTGATAAGTGTCTTGAAGTCTTTCAAAAGTGTATGAATACATATTAAAACACTACATGTATATACATTTTAGCTGAGTCGTTAAGTCATCGTTAGTCGTTACATGTAAATGTTGATTTGAAACCTTTAAGTTAACGATCTTGTTAAATGTTGTTAACCCAATGTTTATTATATCTAATGAGATGTTAAATTATTATATTATCATGATATTATGATATATTAATATATCTTAATATGATATATATACATTTAAATGTCATTACAACGATAATCGTTACATATATGTCTCGTTTCGAAATCCTTAAGTTATAGTCTTGTTTTTACATATGTAGTTCATTGTTAATATACATAATGACATGTTTACTTATCATTTATCATGATTAAACATAGTGTAACAATATCTTAATATGATTCATATGTAATTAGTAAGACGTTGTTATAACGATAATCGTTATATATATCGTTTCGAGTTTCTTAATTCAATAAACACAATTTTATGTATATAACTCATTGTTAAAATACGTAATGAGATACTTAATTATCATAATATCATGTTAACTATATATATAATCATATATATGTCATCATATAGTTTTTACAAGTTTTAACGTTCGTGAATCACCGGTCAACTTGGGTGGTTAATTATCTATATGAAACCTATTTCAATTAATCAAGTCTTAACAAGTTTGATTGCTTAACATGTTGGAAACACTTAATCATGTAAATATCAATTTCATTTAATATATATAAACATGGAAAAGTTCGGGTCACTACATGTACTCTATTTAAAATTCGAGAAGTTGAGGATGAACAGATATATCTCATGTTATTTCCCTGGACTTTAAAGGGAGAAGCCAAAGATTGGTTAGAATCGTTACCTGAAGGGGCGATTGATACATGGGATGTCTTAGTTGAAAATTTTCTTAAACAATTCTTTCCAGCATCTAAAGCCGTGAGACTTCAAGGAGAAATTGTTACGTTCACGCAAAAGCCAAATGAAACTCTATATGAGGCATGGACAAGATTTGGAAAGTTAGTGAGAGGATGTCCGCAACATAGTTTAGACACTTATCAAATAGTACAAATATTCTACAAAGGATGAGACATCACTACACAAAAAGACATCGATATAGCAGCTGGTGGTTCCATTATGAAGAAAACCACAACTGAAGCTTACAAAATTATTGATAACACTGCTTCCCACTCACATGAGTGGCATAAAAAAAAAAGATATCGTTAGATCATCTAAAGCGGCTAGAGCCGATTCTAACCATGACTTTGATTCCATTTCCGCAAAGATAGATGATGTCGAGAGACGAATGAAAAAGATGACTAAAGATATTCACTCAATACGAATTAGTTGTGAGCAGTGTGGAGGACCACATTTGACAAAAGATTGTCTCAGTATTGAACAAACAATGGAACAAAGAGAGAATGTTTCATACATGAACCAAAGGCCTGGAAATAATTAACAGAATAATTATCAACCGCCAAGACCAATCTACAATCAAAATCAGAATTATAACCGAAATGTTCCATACAACAACCAACAAGGTCCTAGCAATCAACAAGTATCCAACAATACTTACAATCAGTAAAGACCTATCTTTCAAAATAAACCACCACAAACCGATGATAAAAAAGCCAAATTTAGAAGACATGATGTCAAAGCTAGTTGAATCTCAAACTCAATTTTTCATATCTCAGAAACAAATCAATGAACAAAATGCCCAAGCATTTAGAAATCAACAAGCTTCAATCCAAAATTTGGAATAAGAAGTAAGCAACCTAGCAAGGTTGATATGTGAAAGAAAACCGGGAAGTCTACCTAGCGATACAAATGGTAACCCGCAGAATGAAACAGTTAAAGCTATTACCACAAGAAGTGGTATCACACTTAAACCACCTGAAATACCTGTAATTTTTGATGACTATATTCCTACTCCACAAGAACAATAACCTGAGAAAGATAAGGAACAAGAACCGGTAGTTGAAAAGGTTAATGAAGATAACACAGTTAAGGCTATGCCTTATGTTAAACCATACTAACCACCACTTCCTTACCCAAGTAAAATGAGAAAAGAAAGACTTGAAGCCGAGCAATCTAAATTCTTGGATATGTTTAAACAAATAAATGTAAATCTTCCTTTCATTGATGTGATTTCAGGAATGCCTAGATATGCTAAATTCTTGAAAGATCTAATCACAAATAGAAAGAAAATGGAAGAACTCTCGGCTGTTAAAATGAATGCTAATTGTTCTGCAGTGCTGTTGAATAAGATACCAGAAAAATTATCAGATCCAGAAAGTTTCACAATTCCATGTTTTCTGGGAAGTCTTAGTTCAATAGAAGCATTGGCAGACTTAGGTGCTAGTATAAATTTAATGCCATATTCATTATACACTAAACTAAACCTTAGAGAATTGAAACCAACAAGAATAAGCATACAACTAGCCGATCGATCAGTAAAATATCCTAGAGGGATAATGGAAAATATGCTAGTTAAAGTTGGTACTTTAGTATTTCCAGTAGATTTTGTTATTCTGGACATGGAAGAAGATTCTCGAGTTCCTCTCATATTAGGAAGACCATTCTTGAACACGGCTAAAGCAATAATAGACGTGTTCGGTAAGAAACTGACCCTAAGTATAGAGGACGAGAGTGTTACCTTTTCTGTTGATAGAGCCATGCAACAACTACAATCTGCAGATGATACATGTTATTATATTCAAACTATAGATTCACATGCAGAATTGTTAGAAGAATTTCCAGAATTACAAGGAACAGGAGAATGTTCTTTAGAAGAAGGAATTGAACCAATTGATGAAGTTGAAATGTTAGCTGCACTCATGGCTAATGGATATGAACCAACAACAGAAGAAATTCAAATGCTAAAAGAAGAAGACAGATATCGATATAAATCATCGATAGAAGAACCACCGACATTAGAGTTAAAGCCATTTCCAAACCATTTGGAATATGCTTATTTACATGGTGAATCTGAATTACCTGTAATAATATCGTCTTCTCTTTCGGAAAATAAAAAATCTCAACTTATTTCTGTGCTAAAAGCTCACAAACCAGATATTACATGGAAAATTCATGACATTAAAGGCATAAGTCCTTCGTATTGCACACATAAAATCCTTATGGAAGAAGGTCATAAAACCTATGTGCAACGCCAACGAAGACTAAATCCTAATATGCAAGATGTTGTTAAGAAAGAAATTATTAAACTGCTAGACACAGGTTTAATTTATCCAATCTCTGATAGTCCATGGGTAAGCCCAGTTCAATGCGTACCTAAGAAGGGTGGCATGACTGTCATCACAAATGAGAAAAATGAGCTTATTCCTACTAGGACTGTAACAGGATGGTGTGTCTGTATTGATTATAGAAAATTAAATGACGCCACCAGAAAAGATCACTTTCCCTTACCTTTCATTGCTCAAATGTTGGAAAGATTAGGCGAAAATAGTTACTATTGTTTTCTTGACGGTTTTTTCGGATATTTTCAAATTCCAATCGCACCCGAGGACCAAGAGAAAACTACATTCACATGCCCTTATGGTACTTTTGCTTATAAACGCATGCCATTTGGACTTTGCAACGCCCCTGCAACCTTTCAAAGTTGCATGATGGCAATTTTTCACGACATGATAGAAGAATGCATGGAAGTTTTCATGGATGACTTTTCAGTCTTCGATGATACTTTTGAAACATGTCTAGTTAATCTTGAACGAATGCTTATTAGATGCGAGCAATCAAATCTAGTACTTAATTGGGAAAAATGCCATTTCATGGTTAAAGAAGGCATCGTTCTTGGTCATAAAATTTCAAAGGAAGGAATTGAAGTGGATAGAGCTAAAGTAGATGTAATTGCTAAACTTCCACATCCCACCAATGTTAGAGGAGTTAGGAGTTTTCTAGGGCATGCCGGTTTTTACCGACATTTCATAAAAGATTTTTCTAAAATTGCCACTCCTATGAATAAACTCCTAGAAAATGATGCTCCATTCATCTTTTCAGATGAATGAATCAAATCTTTTAATATTCTTAAAGAAAAACTCACGAATGCGCCGATCATGATAACTCCAAATTGGAATCTACCGTTTGAACTTATGTGCGATGCAAGTGATTTTGCAATGGGGGCCGTTTTAGGACAAAGGATTGAAAAATGATTTCAACCTATTTATTACGCTAGTAAGACGTTACAAGGAGCACAATTGAATTACACAACTACTAAAAAAGAACTCCTTGCTATTGTCTTTGTTTTTGACAAATTTCGTTCATATCTCGTTCTAGCTAAAACGGTGGTCTATACTGATCATTCTGCTCTTAGATATCTATTTTCAAAACAAGATGCCAAAACAAGATTAATCCGTTGGATCTTACTCTTACAAGAGTTCGATATTGAGATCCGAGACAAAAAGGGAGCAGAAAATCTCACCGCTGATCATCTTTCTCGTCTTGAAAATCCTGAATTAAAAGTTCTAAATGAATCGGCCATACAAGATAACTTTCCTGATGAATATCTATTGAAGATAGATTATAATAAAATTCCATGGTTTGCAGACTATGCAAACTACTTAGTATGTGGATTCCTTGAAAAAGGGTTGTCGTACCAAAAACGAAAGAAATTCTTTAGTGATATAAAACACTATTTCTGGGAAGATCCACATTTGTTTAAAAGTTGTCCCGATGGAATAATACGCCGATGTGTATTCGGAGATGAAGCCAGTCAAATCTTAAACCACTATCACACAGGACCAACAGGAGGGCATTATGAGCCTCAACTTACAGCAAGAAAAATCTACGATGCTGGATTTTATTGGCCTACAATTTTCAAAGACGCACACCTTCTTTGTAAATCCTGTTATGCTTGTCAAAGGGCCGGAAAAATAAGTCAATGTGATGAAATGCCACAAAATGTCATTCAAGTATGTGAAGTATTTGACGTTTGGGGTATTGACTTTATGGGTTCATTTCCAAAATCTCATAATAATCTCTAGATTCTCGTTGCCATTGATTATGTATCTAAATGGGCGGAAGCATAATCTCTCCCAACTAACGATGCACGAGTTGTAGTCAACTTTTTAAAACATCTTTTTGCAAGGTTTGGAACACCGAGAGCTTTAATAAGTGATCGGGGTACTCATTTTTGGAATAATCAACTTGAGAAAGTTCTCAAAAGATATGGAGTAACTCATAAAATCTCAACCGCTTATCATCCATAAATAAGTGGACAAGTTGAAAATACCAACTGAGCTTTAAAACGTATTCTAGAGAAAACCGTAGGATCAAATCCGAAGGAATGGTCCATGAAATTGGAGGATGCACTCTGGGCTTTTCGAACAGCCTACAAAACTCCAATTGGAACCACACCTTTTAAACTCGTTTACGGAAAAGCATGTCACCTTCCAGTAGAAATTGAGCACAAAGCATTTTGGGCTTTGAAGACATGTAATCTTGATTTGCATGAAGCCGGACGTCTACGGTTAAGTCAACTAAATGAATTAGAAGAATTAAGACATGAAGCATATGAAAATTTGTTAATCTATAAAGAAAGAACGAAGAAATGGCACGATAAAAGAATCAAAAGTTCAAAAGAATTTAAAGAAGGAGACAGAGTTCTTCTTTTCAATTCACGATTCAAGTTATTTTCTGGAAAATTGAAATCAAGATGGTCTGGACCATTCATAGTTAAAAGAGTTTTCCCATACGGAACAGTAGAATTGATAAATTCAAACGGGATTGAATATAAAGTTAATGGTCACAGAGTTAAACATTACATAGATAATCCAATGGAAGTTGAAGATGAAGTTAATCACAATTTCAACACCACAGCTAACTAAGTGTGGGGAGAATCAAGTCTTTTTAAGGGTAATACGTATTTCTATTAGAGTTAGATATTCTGTTTTCGTGTAGTTCTCGAAAATGGAATCCGAATGGTCTTTCCCTAGCAGACCCTAAAGAACTAGTCTTCTCCCTCCATTCTGAATTTTTTATTTCTTTTAGGTTTTACGAGATGAAGAATTCCTTTGATCTGAACCATGGTCTACTACTACACGCTATGATTACTAAATGTAATAATAACATCTTCCCGAGTGAGCTGGTATCATTCATAAGAGGCAAAATGGACGAAGTGAGGAAAGAACTCAGGAAAGATCATCATAAGATACATTTTGGTAAAGGAAAATCAAAATCCGCAACAAAAAGAAGAGCACGACATCTTGAAAGATGTCATAAATGCGGAAAATGGTCACACGAAGGTAAATGTTAAAACAATCAAACATATTCAAATACCGAATTTGTTACTTTATGCAGAGAAGGACCGTTCATATGTTTAGAAGAAAGTTATTGAAGAATCGAGGTTACGCTTATGTAGCTATGGAAAATCAAATCACACGACTCTCCTATGAGTCGGCTAAAGCAGGTCTCTGAGAATTCTTTCTCACAGTTAAGTATGTATAGTTTTTATTTTTGTTTTTATTTATTGCTTTTAACCTTTTGATAATAAACGCTGAATCGTTTGCTATAAAGTATTAAATTGGTATTCAATAAAATTGGGTATGTGAAACCGAAATTATTGATATCATACAAAAATTTATTACATCACTGCGAAATTTATCGTTTATTCTTAAGGTATAAATATCTTTAATTAATCAACCCAAAATATTTCAAAAATTCGTCAGGAGTAAAACTAGGTTATGGAACTGAAATTACTTTACCGAAAAGAGGGGCGTATATTTTTGTTAATATTTTATTGATTAAAGTGGTATAAAAGACCAAAAAGATTTTTAATTTTAATTTTTACCTTGTTTTTAAAAATTAATATATAAATATCAAATTATTAATGTAAATTTTTAAAATCAATATATTTAAGTTTTTAAATATTTTAAAAATTAATATTTTTAATATAAGTTTGTAAAATTAATGTATAAAAATATTAATGATATTTATATGAATTTTTAATTTTATGCATTTAAGTTTGGTGTGAATTTAAAAATAAAAATTTACTTTATTTAGTAAGTTAAAAATATGATTTTTAAAATTCGTCGTGAGTTGAAGACTAGGTCGTTGAACCAAAATTGCTTTACCCAAGGGAGGGACGAGAAATTTTATTATCATTATTTTTAATCTTATTGAATTAAAGTATGCCAAAAACATTAAAAAACGCAAAAAAAAATCTTTGCTTTTAAAACAACGCTTAAAAAGTGACAAATTTTAAAATTTTGTCGAGAGACGGACTAGGACAAGGATCTGAAACGCCCTCATCCTAAAAAGAAACAAAATTTTTGATTTTTAATTAATTATTTGTTTTAAAAGTATAAGGTTTTTATATAAAAAAAAAATATCAGGGACCCATGCGATCGCATAGGATTTACCCTGTAACCTCATGCGATCGCATGAGGCCAGAAATCTGGTCAGGAACATAAGTCCAGCGAGCTCTTTGTACTCACACATAACACACACAAACATACACGAACACATCCATAAACACACTCAAAAATTCACCATTTTTAACCAAAATTCATCAAATTTCTTGCTCTAATCATGTCTTTCTTCAGATGGGGAGGCAAAAAAATTTCACCCCTAAACTATTAAATTTTTCAGTTTTAGTGTTCTTGAGCTAATTTTTACCTAATTTAATTTTGATGATTTTTAGTGTAATTAGAGTTAAATTGTTAGTATATTATGCATGTATAACCTAGATTGATGCTATTAAACATGATTTGAAGTCAAAAACTTCATAAATTTTAGAAATCTAGGGTTTGTGTTCTTGAGCAATTTTGGGCTTTTTGATATAAACAGGTTATGGCTGATTTTTGTCATGAATTATTGCTAAATTAAGTAGTGTAACATGTTTAGGTAGCTAAATGATCCAAACTTTGATCCTAAACATGATTTTTAAGAATTAAAGTAGACTTTTTAAGTCTAAAATTCATGAACTTGATTAATTTGATATAAATGCCATTTGAAACTTGTTTAATTGCTAGTAATGATTATTTTGACATGTTATTTGAGTTGAATGCCTATGAACTTTGTAAACATTTTCATATATGCTTATTTGAAAAAGTGTATATTTGATAAAAATATGAAAATGAGTATAAGTTTAATATGAATTAAACATGTTATTGTAATTTATTATTTTGCTAACACTAATGCATATTTGGATGCACAAATTTTGTGTTTAATGTGTTTTGCAGAGATATACCGATACTGATTGTGCATCATCATCATCTAGGCAACATGCTCCGGAACCACAGCCAGAGATGCAATATCACGAACCGGAGCAACAACAGGAACAACAATATCATAATGATCAACACATACCGTATTATGATCCACAACAAGAATATGTTAATGCATACATACAATTTCCGATTCATCCAATAATAGAACACCCAACAATTCATGAAGAGGTTTTGCATCCCAATTTGAGATTTGATCGAAGTTGGAGAGATTACCCGATGTACCAAAGTAACAAATGTAAACTGGTACCGAAAAATGTAGAAGTACCGAGGGTAATCGATTGGGAGCCTTTGGAAAGGGTCCAACTAGCTAACTCAGTTAGACAGCATCTGATCCAAAGGTATGGGAACTCTTATTTTCCCGATTGGGAACGTTTATTAACCATTCGTAGGCCTGTATATAAGGAATGGTGTGTTGAGCTTATGAATACTATATCACTTGATACGGATGTAGTTAGGTTAGACGATAGGAATTTTCTTAGATTTTTACTTGGCCGTAGGATGTATAGGATATCCATGATGGACATGGCCAGGGCTTTACAGATTTATACTCCTTCTGAATTACTACTACCTGATTGTACAAATTTGATTTATCATGGTGAAAGGGTAGATAGGAATTTTGACGCTGACGTCATCTGGAGGCGTATGTCAAATTATAATGTTTTTACGCGGGGAGAAAGACACTCCTATTTAGATATTAACAAAGCAGAGCTTCGTATTATACATAGATTTTTAGCTAATTCGATTACACAAAGAGGTAACAACAAGGAGAAAATGACCTTACACGATTTATTTTACCTTAAGTGTATTCGAAACACTAGAAGCTTTGTTAATATTCCCTACTGTGTTGGTTTTTATCTGTCCAAAATGGTGGAAGGAATACAGGATGGGGGAATAATAGGAGGGGGTATTTTTGTTACTCTCATTGGAGAGTATTTGGGTGTAGATAGAGATCAAGGGGGTCCACTAATGGTGTGTAGGGAACAGGTTGAGACTTTAGGATTGCGGGTATATCAGGGTGCAAAGGTATTAAAGAGCAGACGCAATCAGGCAGTACCATATGAGGGTCGTCATCTACCGGTAGAGAGAGGTTCAGATGAGGAAATGGAGGAACCGGATGATATTAGGGATGTCATTAGGGAGGCTGTTACTGACGTTAACCAGCGTATAGATGAGGTAGAAATGACAAACGAGGCTAGACATAGTCAGTTCGAGCAGTGGCACGCCGAGAATGTGTACGAGCATTCCATGCAACGACAGTATGATAGATGGCACTATCATCATCATCAGATCATGAGCCAGCTATCACCTCAGGTACCAAATAACTACGTACCGACCCGACCTGCTTACTATCCGCCACACCAGCCCGATATGCGACCACCATTTATTCTCTACGACCTCAACCAAGCCTATCAGTACACCTATAACCAACCGTGGAACCCGACCGACGACATGAACTGGAACCCCTATCCAAATTGATATAGTTCCCGTTGGTGATTTTTATCTTTTATTATTTTTATTTACTTATGTTTAAAACATATAATATTGTGATACTTTTATGTAATTTTTAACATTTTTTTTATTTTGTTACTAATATTTCGTATTTATAATTTGAAAGTGGGATGTTAAGTCCCATTTCAAATTACCATGCATGTTATTATTTGTATGTATGTATATTGTCAATTGTACACAATAGGGTAAAACATCGCATTTTCAAAGACTGGCATTAAGTTCAGCAAAAGCTACTAATTTTGACTACAAAACGAAAAACAAATGTGATGTAACAACAAGACAGAATGAATAAATGATGTGCACCATTTATCATTCAACAAACAAACGCCAATATGTTTGAAAACTTTGGTAAAATTTAATCATTTTTCTACGCTACTCACCCTCAATAATTTAAATTGCTACCGATTTCTTGCAAATGAGGGCATTGCAAGATCTTAAGTGTGGGAAGGGGTTAAATTCTTTCAGATTTTTAATTTTTTTTTACTTATACACTTGGTTACCATTAAAAATACTAGTAACACAGTAGTTGTATTAGAATCTAGTGCTCTCTGATAATAAAGAACAGCCCTAGTCTTATATACTGACTACCCAATTCTAGTAAAAATTTTCAACTAAATGAACTCAAAATCATGTTTATACATATTTATGAACGATAAAACTAGGTGTTAACACCGAAATTATTGTTACCTCGGAAAGGACATAAATTGAGAAACAACCCAAAATGTTAGAATTCATTTAAAATGGAATAGAGGAAAATAAAAAGGCAAAGAAAGGAAAATAAAAGCCAAGTGTGGAAAAAATTTACCAAGTTATTTAAAACATATATTACATATTTTTGTACAAATAATTGAAGATACTTTTGTTTTGAACAATATTAATCAGTTTTACCCAGTTTATTTTAATATAAATGAAATTTAAAAGGAAATAAAGTCTTCCGAGAAAAAACACGCGCTTCTTGATTTAGGTCAGGAAGTTGTCGTCCAGACCAGTTGTAGAGTCTACGAAAAACCTTGAAAAGTTTTCTCTAAAATCAGCTGGAAATCCACGGACCTCAGCATCAAACAGGGTCGCCAAGTGGTGATACTTATCCTAACCATGAGAGGATATGTCTCGTACAATGGAGGGCAACGTGCCAATTAGCTTATAATACTAATGAATCAGATCCCCAGAAAGGATAATCTCCTTAAAGATCAAAAATCAGCTTTTAAGACTGATATTACTCAATCCTTGAGATTGACCTTAAAGATTGAGAATTCAAACTCATGGAATTCGATGATATCTAAACTCGAGCATGAACGAGAAAATATTTTGATCAAAATTACAAACCGATTTGTTTTCTGAAACCCTATTTTCAATGCGTTCATTACCATTGAACGTAAAATCCTAGGAATTCACCTGGAATTCATTAGGTCACCTGAACCAAATCAGGTGTCAACCGTAAGAACGGTGGTTGCATAGCATGGTCGAAGACAGGACCTTGTGCCAGACCGAAAAACTATAGGGTGATCTTTACTATTGCTCCTACAAAGGATAGTAATTGCATCCGACATGATATAGACCATAATCAAAAGCATGTCACGGGACATTGCCTTAACAGTTGCTTGTTCAACGCTTTCCTTTACAACCGGACGGTAGTTTACCGAAAGGTAATATACGGAGCAAGTAAACTGGACGTGTTGCTTTCCCAATACAAGGTTAGCAAGTGGGTGACACAAAACTGCAAGTTTTGAGCTAAAATTTTCAAATATGAAACCCACAAAACCCACAAAAACAATTTTGCAAACACCGGTGAAGGGTTATTCCCAAAAACTTATCAAGGGTAAAAGCTAGATTGAATTTTCAAAAGATCAAATGTTTTCATAAAGATCCAATTTCCTAAAGGATCTAAATTTTTATATTCATGTGGGGCTGTAAACCATAACGTTACTATCATTGTTCATACCGCTGTATTAAAATCACTGATGTACAAAGTGTGAAGAATAAAGAAGTGATTCTAGTATTTTTATTTCAAGACTATATTGTTTGAGGACAAGCAACGCTCAAGTGTGGGAATATTTGATAATGCTAAAAACGAACATATATTTCATATCATTATCCCTCAAGAAAGACAAGTTTTTAGTTGCAATTGTTCTATTTACAAGTGATATTCGTTTAAATAATAAAAGGTGAAGACAAAAAACAGATTCGACGATTTGAAGACGCAAATGACCAAAAGCTAAAAAGTACAAAGTACAATCCAAGTGGTTCAATTTATTGATAAGAAACGTCTCAAAATTACAAGAGTACAAGGCGCAAAATGCAAAGTACAAGATATTAAATAGTACGAAAGGACGTTTGATAATCCAGAACTGAGACATGAGTCAACTCTCAATGTGCGACGCAACGGAGCTAAAATTACAAGTCAACTATGCATATAAATATAATATAATATATAAATAATTCTTAAAATTATATATATATTATATTATATATTAAAAACCGTCGGCAAACTAGAAAATAAAGTTATGTGAGCTGGACCAGAGGGCCATGCGATCGCATGGCCTGGAGGCATAAACTCCATGCGATCGCATGGAGTCCTGTAGCTACCCACATTCTTTAAATACAACGAATTCTGGCCGAATTTTTACACATCGTTTTCTATCTACTCTCTATCTCAATATATATATATATATATATATATATATATATATATATATATATATATATATATATATATATATATATATATATATATATATATATATATATATATATATATATATTTATAATTTTAATTTTAATTTGAGATTAATAATAATAAGGTTATGTTAACGAATGTTGTAAGTGTGTAAGTCGAAATTCTGTCCGTGTAACGCTACGCGATTAATACTCATTGTAAGTTATGTTCAACCTTTTTAAATTAATGTCTCGTAGCTAAGTTATTATTATGCTTATTTAAGCCGAAGTAATCGTGATGTTGGGCTAAATATTAAAGAAGGGGTAATTGGGCTTTGTACCATAATTAGGGTTTGAACAAAAGAACGACTCTTGTGGAAATTGGACTATTGGCTATTAATGGGCTTTATATTAACTAAACGATACCTCGTTAATTTAATATAAAGATTACAATTTGACGTATCTATATATAACCACATATGCTTAATCGGGTACGGTGGGCGGGATATCTATAAATACGAATTATCGTTCATTTTACCGGACACGGGGATGGATTAATAGTTAATGGACTCATTTAAACAGGGGTGGATTACATTCAAGGGTAATTGGTGTAATTGTTAACAAAGTAGTAAAACCTTGGATTACACGCAGTCGATAACCTGGTGTATTCATTAAACAAAGTATTAAGACCTTGTTACAGTTCGAATCCCCAATTGGTTGGAATATTTGACATCGGGTATAAGGATAATTTGACGAAGACTCTCGCACTTTATACTTATGACTGATGGACTATTATGGACAAAAACCAGATGGACATATTGAATAATCCAGGACAAAGGACAATTAACCCATGGTAATAAACTAAAATCAACACGTCAAACATCATGATTACGGAAGTTTAAATAAGCATAATTCTTTTATTTCATATTTCATCGCACTTTTATTTACTGTCATTTTATTTATCTCACTTTTAATTATCGTACTTTTTAATTATCGCAATTTTATTTACCGTCATTTTATTTATCACACTTTAATTTATCGCATTTTAATTATCGTCATTTACTTTACGCTTTAAACTAAGTTATATTTATTTTTAATATTTTACATTAGGTTTTAACTGCGACTTAAGACATAAATTCGACAAACCGGTCATTAAACGGTAAAAACCCCCTTTTATAATAATAATACTACTTATATTTATATATATATTTATATACAAATTTAGTTTTAAAAATATAGCGTTAAACTTGGCTAGTTCCCTGTGGACGAACCGGACTTACTAAAAACTACACTACTGTACGATTAGGTACACTGCCTATAAGTGTTGTAGAAAGGTTTAGGTATATCCACTCTATAAATAAATAAATAACTTGTGTAAAATTGTATCGTATTTAATAGTATTTCTCAATAAAAATGTAACTATTTCGTACCCCTCTGCTTTAACATCATGTACCACTAAATTGGCATTGATTAGTTACCATGTGTAGGATTTGTCCTTTGATTTCGTAATTAGGTGCATTAATGTCTGGCTGAGTAATGGCATGACCTTGACCAGTGCGTGTGGCTCTCATTCGGTCTTCCATACTTAGAGGTTTCGGATTTTCCATGATTGAATTTTTTGAATCTGAATCATTAGAGGATTCTAATTTAATGGTTTCTTCCTCTACAACCTCTGGTTGTATGATTTGTTGTTCAGGAGGAATAATTAGTGGTTCAGGATCTCTGAATTATCCTTGAATATCCTTCGGGTTCTCAAATGTGAAGTCGGGTTCAAAAAATAGATTATCAGAAATTTGAATTGGAGTACTCATTCGACTAGATGATGATTCTAAAGAAAAATCAACGGTGACAATATTGGCTAGATATCTTGATCGAGTTACAGGTGGTGAACGTATGAAAGGTGGTGAACGTTTTTCTCGGTGCATTCACTGAATATCCTATTAGTTATAAAGATAAAAATTATATAAGTTATCAAATTAATAGACTTTTTTGATTTTGCCCACGTTTCGAATAGCCAATAGATGCAGCAGGTAGCCAGGACCCTTTAAATCGGAAGCCCACAACTAGCCACTAACAAATCCAACTATTACTACGAACCAGAAAATTTGGATGTCTATCAATTTAACCGCTTAAAAAAATTTTTCGTCAAAATTTAAAGAAAACTTTGAAAATTCTATGTCTTAAAAACTAGAGCGTAGAAATGAGTAAGAAAAAGCGCGTCGAAAAATAAGAAGTCGAAAAACAAAAGTCAAAAAATAAAAGTCGAAAATAAATCTAAAACTTATAAACTAAAATTTTACATCTAAAACTTAGCGTCTAAAGGTATTAAAGCTTAAAAGGAATTCTAAACGAAAAATGGCAATTACTTAATTAGGTACTAAAATCTTAAAATGGCGTCACAAAATTCTAAAGCACCTAAATCTTAATCTAAAGAAAAAGCACTTAAAGGATTTTACGGCAAAGCCTAAAAATCTAGAAATATAAAATAACTACGGCAAAAACTAAGTTTAAAACTAATTACGAATGAAAAATATACAAATTACCAATTAAACAATTAAAAGATAAAAATTATAAAAAGATATAAACTAAAATGATAAAAAAATAAAATTTATATAAAAATATTATTTTTATATTATTAGTTTATAAAAATATTAATATATATAATGAATAATAATAATAACACTTAATATTACTAATTATAAATTAAAACTAGAATAACTAATTAATATTATAACTAAACCCTAATTAATAATAATTATAAATTAAAAACCTAAACGTAATTAATGCTGTACTAGGTTTCTGCTGTCAGACTACCTCATGCGAACGCATGAGTTTTATACACTGCAGCCATGCGATCGCATGGTATGTAGGTTCAGTTTATATGCAGGCCAAAAATTCGCAGGCTCAGTTTTTTTTTTTTTACTTTGATTTTTATTTTCTGATTTTAATTTATAGAAAATATAATTTAAATAAAACATATATTTAAAAAAATACTTATTAGTTTTTGTAACTTTAAAAAAAAACTTTTTAATTTAAACACTTAAAAATATAGAAATATATATATATATATATATATATATATATATATATATATATATATATATATATATATATATATATATATATATATATATATATATATATATATATATATATATTAAATATAGCGTTTTGCTTCTCCGTTTATCCCCGGCAGCGGTGCCAAAAATATTTGATGTGTGCAGCAGTGTATATGAAATACTATTAATTTTATTACGAAATAATATTAAATACGATACAATTTTACACAAGTTATTTATTTATTTATAGAATGGATATACCTAAACCTTGCTACAACACTTATAGGCAGTGTACCTAATCGTAGATTAGTGTAGTTTTTAGTAAGTCGGGTTCGTTCCACAGGGAGCTAGCTGAGTTTAACGCTATATTTTTTCACAACTATATTTATATATATATATATATATATATATATATATATATATATATATATATATATATATATATATATATATATATATATATATATATATATATATATATATATATATATAAGTAGTATTATTATTATTATAAAAGGGGGTTTTACCATTTAATGACCGGTTTGTCAATTTTAAGTCCTAATGCAAAATATTAAAAATAAATATAACTTAATTTAAAGCGTAAAGTAAATGAGGATAAATAAAAATGCGATAAAATAAAAGTACGATAATTAAAAGTGCGATAATTAAAAGTGCGATAATTTAGAATGACAGTAAATAAAAGTACGATGAGATATAAAATAGGAGAATTATGCTTATTTAAACTTCCGTAATCATGATGTTTGACGTGTTGATTTTAATTTATTATCATGGGTTAATTGTTCTTTGTCCTGGATTATTCGATATGTCCATCTGGTTTTGTCCATAATAGTCCATCGGTCATAATTATAAAGTGCGAGGGTCTTTGCCAAATTAACCTTATACCCGAAGTCAAATATTCCAACTAATTGGGGATTTAAACCATAATAAGGTTTTAATAAATTGTTAATGATTACACCAGGTTATCGACTGCGTGTAATCCAAGTTCTTAATACTTTATTAACAATTACACCAATGTAATCCACCCCTGTTTTCTAAATTAGTTCATTGACTATTAATCCATCCCCGTGTCCGGTCAAATGAATAATTATTAGTATTTATAAATATTCCGCCCACCGTACCCAGTCAAGCGTATGTGGTTATATATAAACACGTCAAATTATAAATCTCTATATTAAATTTACAAGATATCATTTAGTTAATCAAATATAAAGCCCATTAATAGCTCATAGTCCAATTTTCACAAGTGTCGGTCTTTTGTCCAAACCCCAATTATGGTCTAAAGCCCAATAACCCAGTCTTTAATATATAGTCCAACATCACGATTACTTCGGCTTAAATAAATATAATAATAACTTAGCTACGAGACATTAATTTAAAAAGGTTGAACATAACTTTCAATGAGTATTAATCGCGTAGTGTTACACGGACAGAGTTTCGACTTACAAACCTTAAAACATTCTCTATAATAACCTTATTATTATTAACTTAATATTAAACTTATAATTATAAAATATAAATATAAATATATAATTGAGAGAGAGCAGAGATGTATGATATATTGTGTGTATTTTTCGCCTGAAATTCGCTCCAATTTATAAATGTGGCCAGCCTTTCCACTCCATGCGATCGCATGGAAGTTGTTCCTCCTGGCCATGCGATCGCATGGCCGCCATCCACTGGTCACATGATGTTTAAAACGTGGGCTTCTATGATTTTTTAATATATATAATATAATATATATAATATATATAATTTTATATAATTATATATATATTATATTATATTCTTGTGCATAGTTGACATGTAATTTTAGGTCCGTTGCATCGCGCGTTGATAGTTGGTTCATGTCTTGGTTCCGGATTTTCAAACGTCCTTTCGTATGCTTAAATATCTTGTACTTTGCGTTTCACGACTTGTACTCTTGTAATTTTTAGACGTTTCTCATCAATAAATTGAACCACTTAGATTGTACTTTGTACTTTTTAGCGTTTTGGTCGTTTGCGTCTTCAAATCGTCGAATCTGTCTTTTGTCTTCACCTTTTAATATTTAAATGAATATTACTTGTAAATAGAACAATTGCAACTAAAAGCTTGTCTTTCTTGAAGGATAATGCTATGAAATATATGTTTGTTTTTAGCATTATCAGGTGTTAATGGGAATATCTATGGATGAAACTTTTCATCCATGTTCAGATCCATATCCATATCTATTTAGGTTCATCCATATCCGTATCCATTTTCATTTAGATTTATCTATATCCATCATGAAGCGAATGGATTGGGTATATATCCATTGAATAGGGTGGTCATTGCCATCCCTAGCCATGACCTACGTTTCTCATGTGCACCCGATATCTTTTTTCATACCGAACATTAACGTCGCACACTAATGGTGCGAACACGATTTAATGCGATTAAGTGATGACAAGTTTTTTTTTGCGAGTATCAGTGCATTGAGTTCGTAAAGAATTTTTGCGAATTCTTGCGAACTCATTGTTGGATGATGAAGGTTGAAGAATATCAAAACGAAATTTCTCTAGCTATGAAACTCGTGACCGCGAAAGGTGTAGTCGCGATCACGAGGTGGTCTTGGTCAGGTGTCGTGAGTGGGAGAAAACAAGTCGCGACTGGAAGATGACCTCGAACAATAACTCACGAATGCGAGAGTTATTCTGGGGTGGAGCTCGCGATGCACCTGGGCAGCCAGAATTTTCTAGAAATGAATTTCTTGCTCGTTAGGTTGTTTCCTTGTTGATTTTTCCCTATAAAATGACCCTATTGTAACCCATACATGTATGCACGAATTTAATCAATAAAATCTCTCTAGTTTGGTCTGTGGATTAAAGTAATCAACCTTTTAATTACATATAACCACGTTAAATTATCATTTTCTAAATTTTCTCATTATTGTCTTCGTTTATCTTTTGAGGGTTGGGTAATTTTCTAGAATTACTCATATTTTTGGGTCATAAAAACCTTACAACCGGTAATAGAGCCAGGTTACGAGTTTGGAAAGATGGCAGAAGATGGGAAATTTAGAAGATCGACTTGATGGAAAAGACTTCGGCTTTTGAAAGATGCAAATAGAAAACTACTTGTATCAAAAGAAGTTTTACTAACCCTTGTAGGAGATCAAACCCGAAAACATGAGCGATGCTAATTGGATGCTTTGGATCGCCAAGCGTTAGGTGCGATTCATCTTTCACTTGCTAAGAATCTTGCTTATAACGTTTTGAATGAGACGACGATGTTTGAAAGCACTCTCCAACATGAATGAAAAACCTACCACCTCTAATAAGGTTTTTCTTATGCGAAAGTTGTTCAATACAAAGATGAAGGAAGGTACAGATGCAACGGATCACATCAATGAGTTTAACAACATCTTATCGAGGCTTGAATCGGTAGAGATTAAGTTTGAGTTCCAACAACTGTGGTAGGAAAATTGATCGTGAAGAAAAGAAGGGTAGGAAGAAGTCTAAGAAGAGGTATCCATTAAAAGACCGAAGTGAAGCTATTTGTTAGGGTTTCAATCAAAAGAATCCTCCGGCGAAAGGTGTCAACTTGACCGCGGTAGATACGGATGATGTACTCTTATGTAGTGTTGAGAATTCGGTGGAGTCTTGGATCTTGGATTCGGGAGCTTTTTACACGCTACTGCCCACTAAGAGCGTGATGAAGAATTTTCGATCGTATCAAGGTAAGGTAAGATTTGAAAAAAAAGGCTTGAGATTGAGGGCATTGGAGATGTTATATTGAAGACTACTCTTGGTTCTAATTGGACTTTGAAAGACGTGAGGTTCATTTCAAAATTAAAGAGGAAGTTTATCTCAGTTGGTCAATTGGACGAGGAAGGTAACGCGGTTACATTTGAAAACCGCAAATGGAAGGTGGGTAAGGGTAGTTGTTGTAGTGAACCGAACTTTTCCATGTTTATATATATTAATTGAGATTGATATTTACATGATTAAATGTTTCTAACATGTTAAGCAATCAAACTTGTTAAGACTTGATTAATTGAAATATGTTTCATATAGACAATTGACCACCCAAGTTGACCGGTGATTCACGAACGTTAAAACTTGTAAAAACTATATGATGACATATATATGTATATATATATAGTTAACATGATACTATGATAAGTAAACATATCATTAAGTATATTAACAATGAACTACATATGTAAAAACAAGACTACTAACTTAATGATTTTTAAACGAGACATATATGTAACGATTATCGTTGTAAAGACATTTAATGTATATATATCATATTAAGAGATATTCATACATGATAATATCATGATAATATAATAATTTAAAATCTCATTTGATATTATAAACATTGGGTTAACAACATTTAACAAGATCGTTAACCTAAAGGTTTCAAAACAACACTTACATGTAACGACTAACGATGACTTAACGACTCAGTTAAAATGTATATACATGTAGTGTTTTAATATGTATTTATACACTTTTAAAAGACTTCAATACACTTATCAAAATACTTCTACTTAACAAAAATGCTTACAATTACATCCTCGTTCAGTTTCATCAACAATTCTACTCGTATGCACCCGTATTCGTACTCGTACAATACACAGCTTTTAGATGTATGTACTATTGGTATATACACTCCAATGATCAGCTCTTAGTAGCCCATGTGAGTCACCTAACACATGTGGGAACCATCATTTGGTAACTAGCATGAAATATCTCATAAAATTACAAAAATATGAGTAATCATTCATGACTTATTTACATGAAAACAAAATTACATATCCTTTATATCTAATCCATACACCAACGACCAAAAACACCTACAAACACTTTAATTCTTCAATTTTATTCATCTAATTGATCTCTCTCAAGTTCTATCTTCAAGTTCTAAGTGTTCTTCATATATTCTACAAGTTCTAGTTACATAAAATCAAGAATACTTTCAAGTTTGCTAGCTCACTTCCAATCTTGTAAGGTGATCATCCAATCCCAAGAAATCTTTGTTTCTTATAGTAGGTTATCATTCTAATATAAGGTAATAATCATATTCAAACTTTGGTTTAATTTCTATAACTATAACAATCTTATTTCAAGTGATGATCTTACTTGAACTTGTTTTCGTGTCATGATTCTGCTTCAAGAACTTCGAGCCATCCAAGGATCCGTTGAAGCTAGATCCATTTTTCTCTTTTCCAGTAGGTTTATCCAAGGAACTTAAGGTAATAATGATGTTCATAACATCATTCAATTCATACATATAAAGCTATCTTATTCGAAGGTTTAAACTTGTAATCACTAGAACATAGTATAGTTAATTCTAAACTTGTTTGCAAACAAAAGTTAATCCTTCTAACTTGACTTTTAAAATCAACTAAACACATGTTCTATATCTATATGATATGCTAACTTAATGATTTAAAACCTGGAAACACGAAAAACACCGTAAAACCGGATTTACGCCGTCGTAGTAACACCGCGGGCTGTTTTGGGTTAGTTAATTAAAAACTATGATAAACTTTGATTTAAAAGTTTTTATTCTGAGAAAATGATTTTTATTATGAACATGAAATTATATCCAAAAATTATGGTTAAACTCAAAGTGGAAGTATGTTTTCTAAAATGGTCATCTAGACGTCGTTCTTTCGACTGAAATGACTACCTTTACAAAAACGACTTGTAACTTATTTTTCCGACTATAAACCTATAATTTTTCTGTTTAGATTCATAAAATATAGTTCAATATGAAATCATAGCAATTTGATTCACTCAAAACGGATTTAAAATGAAGAAGTTATGGGTAAAACAAGATTGGATAATTTTTCTCATTTTAGCTACGTGAAAATTGGTAACAAATCTATTCCAACCATAACTTAATCAACTTGTATTGTATATTATGTAATCTTTAGATACCATAGACACGTATACAATGTTTTAACCTATCATGTCGACACATCTATATATATTTCAGAACAACCATAGACACTCTATATGTGAATGTTGGAGTTAGCTATACAGGGTTGAGGTTGATTCCAAAATATATATAGTTTGAGTTGTGATCAATACTGAGAAACGTATACACTGAGTCGTGGATTGATTCAAGATAATATTTATCGATTTATTTCTGTACATCTAACTGTGGACAACTAGTTGTAGGTTACTAACGAGGACAGCTGACTTAATAAACTTAAAACATCAAAATATATTAAAAGTGTTGTAAATATATTTTGAACATACTTTGATATATATGTATATATTGTTATAGGTTCGTGAATCAACCAGTGGCTAAGTCTTACTTCCCGACGAAGTAAAAATCTGTGAAAGTGAGTTATAGTCCCACTTTTAAAATCTAATATTTTTGGGATGAGAATACATGCAGGTTTTATAAATGATTTACAAAATAGACACAAGTACGTGAAACTACATTCTATGGTTGAATTATCGAAATCGAATATGCCCCTTTTTATTAAGTCTGGTAATCTAAGAATTAGGGAACAGACACCCTAATTGACGCGAATCCTAAAGATAGATCTATCGGGCCCAACAAGCCCCATCCAAAGTACCGGATGCTTTAGTACTTCGAAATTTATATCATATCCGAAGGGTGTCCCAGAATGATGGGGATATTCTTATATATGCATCTTTTTAATGTCGGTTACCAGGTGTTCACCATATGAATGATTTTTATCTCTATGTATGGGATGTGTATTGAAATATGAAATCTTGTGGTCTATTATTATGATTTGATATATATAGGTTAAACCTATAACTCACCAACATTTTTGTTGACGTTTTAAGCATGTTTATTCTCAGGTGATTATTAAGAGCTTCCGCTGTTGCATACTTAAATAAGGACGAGATTTGAAGTCCATGCTTGTATGATATTGTGTAAAAACTGCATTCAAGAAACTTATTTTGTTGTAACATATTTGTATTGTAAACCATTATGTAATGGTCGTGTGTAAACAGGATATTTTAGATTATCATTATTTGATCATCTACGTAAAGTTTTTTAAACCTTTATTGAGATTAATACATCATTTTTCATATAGAGGTCAAAACCTCGCAACGAAATCAATTAATATGGAACGTTTTTAATCAATAAGAACGGGACATTTCAGTTGGTATCAGAGCGTTGGTCTTAGAGAACCATAATTTTTCATTAGTGTGTCTTATCGAGTTTGTTAGGATGCATTAGTGAGTCTGGACTTCGACCGTGTTTACTTGAAAAATGATTGCTTAACAAATTTTGTTGGAAACTATATATTTTTAACATGTGAATATTATGTGATATATTAATCTCTTAACGTGTTTGATATTATGTGATAGATGTCTACCTCTAGAACAAGTCCCATTGACTCACCTAATAATAATGAAGAGTCAAATATAAATTAGAATGATTCGTGGACTGATTCACAAGTTCCCGAAGAGGAACCGGAAGAAGAGTCGGAACCGGAAGAAGAGTCGGAACCGGAAGAAGAATCGGAACCGGAAGAAGAATCGGAACCGGAAGAAGAAATAGAACCAGTGGGGGAAATAATAAAACGGTTAAGTAGAAGAAAATCCTCAACCAACCGACCAAAGTTAATTATGGTCAATGGTGTTTCCGCCAAGGAAGCAAAGTATTGGGAGGATTACCAATTCTCCGATGAATCGGATCCCGACAAGGATTCCGATGATGTTATAGAAATTACCCCAACACAATTTAATAAGGCAAAAGAGAACAATAAGGGAAAGGGCATAAAAATAGAGAAATTTGATTCCAAACCCGATGAACTTTATATGTATCGTCAACACCCGTATTTCTTAAGTTGTGACAATAACCCGGGAACCTCTAAACCACCAGGTTTTTCTAAACCAATGTGGAAAACGACGGCTCGTATTAGGGGAACATCATATATCCCTAGAAACTTGGCAAAACGAACCAAAACCGAAGAAGAAGAAACGAGCGAGCCGGAATAAGATAGTTGTATTCGTGTGGTGTAATATATGTAATATAGTGTGCTTATGCTTTATGATATATGTAAAAATCGCTTGTATTAATAAGTATTTTTTTATGAATCTAACTCTTGTCTATTTTACAGTATAAAAACACAAAATGGATAGACAACCCAATATTTTAAGAGACCTACCCGGAGACATGATTGATGAAATCTTGTCTAGAGTCGGTCAGAATTCCTCGGCACAACTATTTAAGGCGAGATCTGTTTGTAAGACATTCGAAGAACGTTTCAAGAATGCCTTGGTTTATAAAAGGCTTTCGTTCGAAAGATGGGGGATATCACATTGGGAAATCCATAAGTTACGATGTGTTTACTTTGACGCATATATTGCGGGGAACCCAAATGCTATTTTACGCAACGGGTTAAGAAATTATTTTGACTCAATATATCCGAATATATTACTTCGTGATTTAGAAAAAGCGGCTAACATGCAACATAAAGAAGCATGTTATGCTTACGGGTTAGTAATGTTCTCTTCTCACCAAAGTGAGAACAAGAACATCGGGCTACAACTATTAAACAAAACGTTCCCACAAGTGACAGACTCAGTAGTTGAGGTGAGAAACAAGGTTTTTAGATTGTTACGGGACTGTTGGACATTACATAACCCTCGTCCCTTTGACGACGTTACAACACGCTGTCTTATCAACGGCCATAACGGTTATGTTCCACAAGACCAAGGTTGGGAAGTAGTCCTAGTAAAACTAGAATGCATGACTTGTTTCTGGACGTATGAATTACGTGTCTTTATTGCCTTTGCTGAACGACTTGTGTACTAGCTAGAATTATCTTCACAACCATCTTGTATCAAATTTATTGTGTGCTATATTTTATGCTATATGTAAAATAAGCGGTATTGTAAGTTTGTAAAATATTGTGTAAAAGTTTGAACGCGAAATATTATTATAATCAGTTTTTCATATAGAATTGTAGTAGTTGAATTGTATATTAGCTACTAAGTATGAACTTAACGGGTAGGTACTACCCGAATTTAAACTTATAAAACGCTAATATGAAGAAAAAGCTTTTATAAATGAGTTCATATTATGCTACGAAATACTATTAACTACTCTTAATATTCTGTATGATTACCTTGTTCCATTTGACTATTTTGAAGGAAATGGCACCGACTACTCGACACACCGTGAATATGAATGAAGAGGAATTCCGTACTTTTCTAGCTTCAAACATAGCCGCAGTACAGGCTGCGCTACATACCAACAATAACCTTGGATCTAGCAGTACAGGAAATCGTGTAGGATGCACCTACAAAGAATTCACTGCCTGTAAACCTTTGGAATTTGATGGAACCGAAGGACCGATCGGATTGAAACGGTGGACCGAGAAGGTCAAATCGGTGTTTGCAATAAGTAAGTGTACTGAAGAGGACAAAGTGAAGTACGCTACGCATACCTTCACAGGTTCTGCGTTAACATGGTGGAATACCTATCTAGAGCAGGTGGGACAAGATGATGCGTACGCACTACCGTGGTCAGCATTCAAGCACTTGATGAAAGAGAAGTACCGTCCCAGAACCGAGGTCAATAAGCTCAAGACAGAACTTAGAGGGTTACGAACCCAAGGATTTGATATTACCACGTACGAAAGACGATTCACGGAATTGTGCCTATTGTGTCCGGGAGCATTCGAAGATGAGGAAGAGAAGATCGACGCGTTTGTGAAAGGATTACCGGAAAGAATCCAAGAAGATATAAGTTCACACGAGCCCGCCTCCATACAACAGGCATGTAGAATGGCTCACAAACTAGTGAACCAGATTGAGGAAAGAATTAAAGAACAGACGGCTGAAGAGGCCAATGTGAAGCAAGTCAAAAGAAAGTGCGAGGAAAACGGTGATAAGAATCACCAATACAACAACAACAGCAATTACAATAATAATCGCAACAATTATCCCAACAATCGCAACATCAATCGCAACTACAACAAACGGCCCAACAACAACAACAACAACAACAACAACAACAACAACAACAACAACAACAACAACAATAACAACAACAACAACAACAACAACAACAACAACAACAACAACAACAACAACAGCAACTACAACAATCGTCCCAACAACAATAACAATCGCAACAACAACAACAATCAGAAGCAGCTATGCCAAAGGTGTGAAAAGTATCACTCGGGGTTCTGCACCAAATTTTGCAACAAGTGTAAAAGAAATGGTCATAGCGCGACGAAGTGTGAGGTCTACGGACCAGGGGTTAACAGAATGAAAGGAACAAATGGTGTCGGAACGAGTAATGGCGGAGCAAGTAGTGTCGAAGCAAGTTATTCCAATGTAGTTTGTTATAAATGTGGAAAACCGGGCCACATTATTAGAAATTTCCCGAACCAGGAAAACACGAATGGACAAGGCCACGGAAGAGTTTTCAATATTAATGTGGCAGAGGCACAGGAAGACCCGGAGCTTGTTACGGGTACGTTTCTTATTGACAATAAATCTTCTTACGTTTTATTTGATTCGGGTGCGGATAGAAGCTATATGAGTAGAGATTTTTGTGCTAAATTAAGTTGTCCATTGACGCCGTTGGATAGTAAATTTTTACTCGAATTAGCAAATGGTAAATTAATTTCAGCAGATAATATATGTCGGAATCGAGAAATTAAACTAGTTAGCGAAACATTTAAGATTGACTTGATACCAGTAGAGTTAGGGAGTTTTGATGTGATAATCAGTATGAAATGGTTGAAAGAAGTGAAAGCAGAGATCGTTTGTTACAAAAATGCAATTCACATTATACGAGAAAAAGGAAAACCCTTAATGGTGTATGGAGAAAAGGGCAACACGAAGCTACATCTTATTAGTAATTTGAAGGCACAAAAACTAATAAGAAAAGGTTGCTATGCTGTTCTAGCACACGTCGAGAAAGTACAAACTGAAGAAAAGAGCATTAATGATGTTCCCGTCGCAAAAGAATTTCCCGATGTATTTCTGAAAGAATTACCGGGATTACCCCCACATCGATCCGTTGAATTTCAAATAGATCTTGTACCAGGAGCTGCACCAATAGCTCGTGCTCCTTACAGACTCGCACCAAGCGAGATGAAAGAACTGCAAAGCCAATTACAAGAACTTTTAGAGCGTGGTTTCATTCGACCAAGCACATCACCGTGGGGAGCTCCTGTTTTGTTTGTCAAGAATAAAAATGGTACATTCAGGTTGTGTATTGACTACAGAGAGTTGAACAAACTTACCATCAAAAACCGTTATCCACTGCCGAGAATTGACGACTTATTTGATCAACTACAAGGCTCGTTGGTTTATTCAAAGATCGATTTACGTTCTGGATATCATCAAATGCGAGTAAAGGAGGATGATATTCCAAAAACTGCTTTTAGGACGCGTTATGGTCATTACGAGTTTATGGTTATGCCGTTTGGATTGACTAACGCACCAGCTGTGTTCATGGACCTTATGAACCGAGTGTGTGGGCCATATCTTGACAAGTTTGTCATTGTTTTCATCAATGACATACTTATTTACTCAAAGAATGATCAAGAGCACGAAGAACATTTGAGAAAAGTGCTAGAAGTATTGAGGAAAGAAAAACTGTACGCTAAGTTTTCAAAGTGTGCATTTTGGTTGGAAGAAGTTCAATTCCTCGGTCACATAGTGAACAAAGAAGGTATCCAGGTGGACCCGGCAAAGATCGAAACCGTTGAAAAGTGGGAAACCCCAAAAACTCCGAAGCATATACGTCAATTTTTAGGACTAGCTGGTTACTACAGAAGGTTCATCCAAGACTTTTCCAGAATAGCAAAACCCTTGACTGCATTAATGCATAAAGGGAAGAAATTTGAATGGAATGATGAACAAGAGAAAGCGTTTCAGTTATTGAAGAAAAAGCTAACTACGACACCTATATTGTCATTGCCTGAAGGGAATGATGATTTTGTGATTTATTGTGACGCATCAAAGCAAGGTCTCGGTTGTGTATTAATGCAACGAACGAAGGTGATTGCTTATGCGTCTAGATAATTGAAGATTCACGAACAAAATTATACGACGCATGATTTGGAATTAGGCGTGGTTATTTTTGCATTAAAGACTTGGAGGCACTGCTTATATGGGGTCAAAAGTATTATATATACCGACCACAAAAGTCTTCAACACATATTTAATCAGAAACAACTGAATATGAGGCAGCGTAGGTGGATTGAATTGTTGAATGATTATGACTTTGAGATTCGTTACCACCCGGGGAAGGCAAATGTGGTAGCCGACGCCTTGAGTAGAAAGGACAGAGAACCCATTCGAGTAAAATCTATGAATATAATGATTCACACTAACCTTACTACTCAAATAAAGGAGGCGCAACAAGGAGTTTTAAAAGAGGGAAATTTAAAGGATGAAATACCAAAAGGATCGGAGAAGCATCTTAATATTCGGGAAGACAGAACCCGGTATAGGGCTGAAAGAATTTGGGTACCAAAATTTGGAGATATGAGAGAAATGGTACTTAGAGAAGCTCATAAAACCAGATACTCAATACATCCTGGAACAGGGAAGATGTACAAGGATCTTAAGAAACATTTTTGGTGGCCAGGTATGAAAGTCGATATTGCTAAATATGTAGGAGAATGTTTGACGTGTTCTAAGGTCAAAGCTGAACATCAGAAACCATCAGGTCTACTACAACAACCTGAAATCCCGGAATGGAAATGGGAAAACATTACCATGGATTTCATTACTAAATTACCAAGGACTGCAAGTGGTTATGATACTATTTGGGTAATAGTTGATCGTCTCACCAAGTCAGCACACTTCCTGCCAATAAGAGAAGATGACAAGATGGAGAAGTTAGCACGACTGTATTTGAAGGAAGTTGTCTCCAGACATGGAATACCAATCTCTATTATCTCTGATAGGGATGGTAGATTTATTTCAAGATTCTGGCAGACATTACAGCAAGCATTGGGAACTCGTCTAGACATGAGTACTGCCTATCATCCACAAACTGATGGGTAGAGCGAAAGGACAATACAAACGCTTGAAGACATGCTACGAGCTTGTGTTATTGATTTCAGAAACAGTTGGGATCGACATCTACCGTTAGCAGAATTTTCCTACAACAACAGCTACCATTCAAGCATTGAGATGGCACCGTTTGAAGCATTTTATGGTAGAAAGTGCAGGTCTCCGATTTGTTGGAGTGAAGTGGGGGATAGACAGATTACGGGTCCGGAGATTATACAAGAAACTACCGAGAAGATCATCCAAATTCAACAACGGTTGAAAATCGCCCAAAGTCGACAAAAGAGCTACGCTGACATTAAAAGAAAAGATATAGAATTTGAAATTGGAGAGATGGTCATGCTTAAAGTTGCACCTTGGAAAGGCGTTGTTCGATTTGGTAAACGAGGGAAATTAAATCCAAGGTATATTGGACCATTCAAGATTATTGATCGTGTCGGACCAGTAGCTTACCGACTTGAGTTACCTCAACAACTCGTGGCTGTACATAAAACTTTCCACGTCTCGAATTTGAAGAAATGTTTTGCTAAAAAAGATCTCACTATTCCGTTAGATGAAATCCAAATCAACGAAAAACTTCAATTCATCGAAGAACCCGTTGAAATAATGGATCGTGAGGTTAAAAGACTTAAGCAAAACAAGATACCAATTGTTAAGGTTCGATGGAATGCTCGTAGAGGACCCGAGTTCACCTGGGAACGAGAAGATCAGATGAAGAAGAAATACCCGCATTTATTTCCAGAAGATACGTCAACACCTCCTACTGCTTGAAATTTCGGGACGAAATTTATTTAACGGGTAGGTACTGTAGTGACCCGAACTTTTCCATGTTTATATATATTAATTGAGATTGATATTTACATGATTAAATGTTTCTAACATGTTAAGCAATCACACTTGTTAAGACTTGATTAATTGAAATATGTTTCATATAGACAATTGACCACCCAAGTTGACCGGTGATTCACGAACGTTAAAACTTGTAAAAACTATATGATGACATATATATGGATATATATAGTTAACATGATACTATGATAAGTAAACATATCATTAAGTATATTAACAATGAACTACATATGTAAAAACAAGACTACTAACTTAATGATTTTTAAACGAGACATATATGTAACGATTATCGTTGTAAAGACATTTAATGTATATATATCATATTAAGAGATATTCATACATGATAATATCATGATAATATAATAATTTAAAATCTCATTTGATATTATAAACATTGGGTTAACAACATTTAACAAGATCGTTAACCTAAAGGTTTCAAAACAACACTTACATGTAACGACTAACGATGACTTAACGACTCAGTTAAAATGTATATACATGTAGTGTTTTAATATGTATTTATACACTTTTGAAAGACTTCAATACACTTATCAAAATACTTCTACTTAACAAAAATGCTTAAAATTACATCCTCGTTCAGTTTCATCAACAATTCTACTCGTATGCACCCGTATTCGTACTCGTACAATACACAGCTTTTAGATGTATGTATGTGACGATCGTTCCAAATCCATTTGGCCGAATACGTTATTCATTGATTTCATTGCGAGGTATTTGACCTCTATATGATACGTTTTATAAACATTGCATTCTTTTGAAAAGGCACACCATAAATGAATATTAAATCAAAGGTTTTCGACATCTGATGATTTCTACATATAAACAATCACCTTATATAATAGTTTACAACAGTACTTCCGTTGAAAATGCAGTCTAAATAAGGTACATGGTGATGAATTGGTGAATGTAACGTTTTCTTGAAAAATATGCCATGTAAGATTCCATGCACATAGCTTGTCTATCATATAAGCAAACAGCGGAAGACTTCTAGGGAACCTGAGAATAAACATGCTAACAAGTGTCAACACAAAGGTTGGTGAGTTCATAGTTTTAGTGTTTCGCATAATCTGCATATAAAAGTGGATAACAAGATTTCAGTTGTTTCATCCAGAAACGTTTATCAAAATATTCTACGAAATTGAGCACCCTGGTAACTAAACTTAACGTATATATAATTTGTACCCTTTGTATAATCATCTTAATAATACACGCAAACCAACGTGTACGCTTCTCAAATAGCATACGTCCGTTAAAAGGCTAGTGCTCTAGCTCGGACGGGGATATCAAGCCCTATGGATCCATATACTACTACTCGCGCCCACCAGTTCTTATAACTGGCAGTTAACAGTTACCAAAGCTAAGGGATTTTCGGTTCAAACTCAGTGTAGAATTTAGTATGTACTTGTATCCATTGCGTTTAAAATAAAGTGCATGTATTCTCAGCCCAAAAATATAGATTGCAAAAGCAATTAAAAAGGGAGCAATGAAACTCACGCATATAAATATTGTAAATCAGTTAATAAAGCATTTGCATGTATTCTCAGCCCAAAAATGTAGAGAGTAAAAGGGATCATATGAAACTCACCTTAGCAGCATATAAAGTCGTTCACCAAAATGTGATCGAAACTCGGATTACCAAATAACCGTAGATCTCAACCTAGAGAACATATGTTGGTCAATAAATGTCTATCAAGCTAGGTCAGGTCATAGTGTATAACAATCCTAATGCTCGAGATCGACATACAAAAGTTATCCAAAGTCGTTTCAAAAAGTCAATTTTGACAATAATTCAACAAAACGAGACGTGCCTTATATATGGATTCATTTACTTGCCTGGTAATATTCAAAAATCCAATTTATCATTCTTACAAACAAGTTTCAAAAGCAATTTCAATCAATGTCAATCATAATTCAGTTGATCATATCTTTTAATTCGTTCACCGAAATTACGCGATTTCTAAATGAAAAGTTATTGATTTTTCGCCAGCTTTCCAAAAACATGCATATCATATACCTTTTATCAGTAATATATGTATTTACTTCGTGATTCATCATAACTGCTTAACGACAAAAATTAGCGTACAATAATGTATAAATATATACACTCGAGCACTAGTATGTATACACTATTAATTTATAAAATATAAAATATAAATGCTTACGTATTAATATTGAGATTCAATATTGTAGAAAAGTACGTAGACGCAACAGAGATGATAAACACTAGATTTGATTCATAAATATACCCTCGAACATTACCCATAACCTCTTTGGCAATAACCCATAATTTCCTTAGCTCTATCCCGCTCTTAAAACCATTTTGAAAGTGACACACTCATAACCTCGTCGTAGTATTTTATGTATAATACTAATTAATAATATTAATAATAATAAGATTAATAAAAATATTAATCTTAATAATAATAATAATAATAATAATAATAATAATAATAATAATAATAATAATAATAATAATAATATAAATATGGAGTATGATATGTATGTGTGTAAGACAGAGACCAAAATGCTCGAGCTTTTATAGGTGTGGCCTGATTCTGATGCCCATGCGATCGCATAGGTTTTATGCCTATTTGCCATGCGATCGCATGGCCGTCAGATCCAGCTCACATATTTTTTGTAATTTTGTTTGTCGACATAATTTTATATAATATATTTAATTTAAATAATTAATTATATATTATATTAAATTCACATGCATAGTTGACTTGTAATTTTTGTTCCGATAAGTCGTACGTCATCACTCGACTTATGTCCCGGTTCCGGTTTTTCGAGTGTCCCTTCGTACGTTGAGAAAACTTGTACATTACGTTTCGCGACTCGTACCTTTGTCAAAATATAGTCTTAAATTATTCCTAAACTATACTACTCAAAGTATATCTTAAACTTTCGAGTATTTTGGTCATTTACTTCTATAAATCATCGTCTCGTTATTTGTTATTATATATATAATAACAGATTGTTTTATGATCAAGTTAATATTATATTTAAATATATATATTCAATATTTAATAAACACGTTTTTAAAATACATAACACAGGTTATTCATATATCTAATTCCAACAGTTAATATTCCTTATTATTGTATGTGTCCAAGTTACGTTATTTAAACAAACACTTTATCATTTGTTCCGAATACCGTTAAAAATGAATGATTTCTCAAATCAACGTGGACCTCTCAATAGAGACCCGTAATGATATCATAATCCTTAAGAGACTCAGTAAATGTCTTTTACTTGAATCATTTGGCATAATCTTTTAACTCCGTAGTTAAATATATCAATCAGGTAATCAATCAAATAAGATTAATGCACAGTATCATATACCCAACACTTAGTTACGTTTTCAAGTTATAGTATATGTATCTATTTACATATAATTATTCGTGCATCGTCGTGAATAAACGAAAGGTAATTGAATAGTTTAAGAATTTTGAGATTCAGTTTAAAAGACTTTGCTTATCGTATCGAAATCATATAAGATTAAGTTTAAATTTGGTTGAAAATTTTCGGGTCATCACAGTACCTACCCGTTAAAGAAATTTCGTCCCGAAATTTGAGTGAGGTCGTCATGGCTAACAATAAAAATGTTTTCATGACGTATATGAGTTGATAATTAGAGTTTTATCACCGTTGAATAATATGGATAACACAATCCAATTACTCGAAGCGTATGAGGGAAGTTATCGTAATAAAGTGAAATAGAGAATAGAGATGCGTCTTATCTCTTGACGTAGTAACGATTGATTTCTGAAATTTAAGGAATAGAAAGTCTTCATAATCTAAATAAGATTTGATTCTTTGGAATTTAAGGAAATTAAGATCTTCTTTAATTAAATGAGGTCACCTGCCTCGATTGCTCTGTCTGTTATTTTGCTTATAAATTAACCCCCTTTTGTCTCATTATTTTCACCACTCCTACATCTTCTTCCTCATTTCATACTTCCAAAAGATTGTGAAATGCTTCATCCAGTTCTTATTCTTGATATACTCCTAACTTTCATATCTGTCATTCTTCTTTTTCATCTACCACCAGAGAAAGTTACTTTCTTCTACCATTACCTTGGGGTTATAGTGTTTTTCATTCTCCCGTGTCTTTATATTGCTATACGCATTGATATACACGGTTTGTAAATTTTGAGGTTGTTATTGGGCTTTATATTCTCCATTATATTTCGGAGCTTCATGCTTTCGTTTTCTCTTCCTAACCTTAAGTCAAGCGGATAATGGTCCAGAATTCGTAGGTATGAAGTTTCAGATGAACATAACTAATGTTCTAAGAAAGAAATGGTAATAGCACAATCTGACTTGTCAAATTACCAGAATACCTCAAAAAAAGACCGAATCATTAAGAAAAATATTTTCTTAATATGTTTAGAGGTTAAATAGAATGAAAGAGTTATGTAACATGGTTCATGATGAGGGTATGATCTGTGAACCTTTATCACGTTCCATTAGAAACTCAGCATGACTTACTGTAATATAATCACGTTGATCAAGTGTCATTATATTATATTAACTCATGCTTCAATTCCCAACATTACTTCAAAACATTTATATTTTAAACTTGAAAGTTTCAGAATTTAGAAACTAAAATAGTTTCTTTTATGGTGTAACACAGATATCGTAAAGAGAAAATTGATTTTCGATAAGAATGATTATGAAATTATCTCCAGAAATATGGAGGATATTTATAATGAAAGATACGATGATATCTTAGAATTTCTAATATCAGGGGATGATGAAGAATATTGTCCGCAAGGGTTTAGATTCAGAAGCAAGGTATTCATTAATGGCATTCAACAGATACTGAATCATTTGGATTCTTTGAAGACAGGTTTTGTCCTTGTGATTTATCCACAGCCTCTTTCATACTTTGCTCAATCCGTTTTCCAGTTCCAAACTTTCTCTTTTTCTCAGCTTTACCACCATACTATTCTTTATCATCAAACTTTTGACTGTTAAGGTCGTTTACAGTTTTTGCTGCTTCATCAACATTTTTCCAAAATTCGGAGAACTAGTTTAGTAGTTTGGGGTGTTTTTCGGAAACTTCACATTCGAAGTATGTAAGTCCAAGAGGTAGACGTTATATATACACATATAACTGTTGGCGTAGACGTGCTACAAGATTTCAAAATACTGATTGCTAATTCCTGATAGTTGGTATGGCAATTGCCGTTACAAGATGTGGATGAGTACATGATACGGTTTCAATGAGTATAAGGATTTTTCGGAAGGTCAAAGATCAATGAAGTTGTTGATAAATTTACTGCTAATGTGGTGGAACATGAAAGGTTCCCCAGTAACAAAAACGTATATGCCAAAGTTACAAGTATGAAAGGTCGTCGTTGACTGGTTGAACGGTTGATAATACTGGATACTTTTGGAAAGGAATTGCAAGGTTATTTTCAGTAATAACAATGCTAAAGGATCTTTCACATTTTTGAAGTCAAAGTATAGGTTTGAAAGATGTAGAGATCTAAGAATGATGTCACCCGTTAAATCTTGACTTAGATTCTGATCCGTCAATATCAGAATATGTAATTGAATTTGTATGGAAACGATTGTATATCGCTGTGAGCATAGTTAATAATTTTTGAATCAAAGTTGAAGAATGTACATTGTAACATATTAATTGTGAACTTAAATATTTCCCGGGAATTACCTACCCGTTAAAGATTTCACAAGTAATATTTTGTACAAAAGAATTTTTATTACCGTCTTTATGAAAATATATGTATGTATATTTTCTTCAGATGTAATACAGATTTGATGAGTTAATATCATATTAAGCTCATTTGATTTTTGACTTGAATTAGAAATGAATAAAACATTAAAGATTTAATAATCTTTACGGAGTATTTCACTAATGTAATCAATACTCAGTTTTATTGATATTTTCTCAGTGAATCATGTTGGTGCTCATGGAACTCTTGCTAACTTCGCAAGGTACGAATGATGTTTTCTAGAAAGTTTCGAATACATCGAAGATGAAAGTATAAAATCAACCATATAATTGAATAATATACTTAGTTTATTATGAAATGGAATTCATTGAGTTGGAAACAGAGATTGTAGTTAACGATGGTTAAGTCATTAATGAAGTATGTACATCATAGCATATTAGTAATATGAATTAACCGAGTAGTACCTACCAGTTAAGATTCACACGTAATAACTTGGTACGAAAAGATTTATTTTGATTTCAAAATTCATATATATTAAATATACATAAAATTTCTTTAGGGGAAATGAGTTAATACATCATCGGTTATTGTTGCTGGTATTTCTTGGTAACTACGGTGCGTATGACGTTGATGCTCGTGGAACAGATTGTGAAGTTGAGGTTTGCGATGCGGATGTTGTTGTTGGTGGTAATGGTACTGTTGGTGTTGTTGTCGGTGGTACTGTTGATGCCGGTGATGCTGCCGGTGCTTGTAACCTTTGCACCATATTCTCCAAAGCCACTACCCGAGCGCGAAGCTCGTTGACTTCTTCTACTACACCGGGATGATTGTCGATTCGGACGAGCGGACGAATAAGATTTAGAATGTGAGATAGTATATAATCATGACTAGATACTCTGGAAATGAGAGATAAAATGGTATTACGAACAGGTTCCCCGGTAAGTGCTTCAGGTTCTTCGCCAAGAGGGCAATGTGGTGGATGGAAGGGATTGCCTTCTTATTGTCTCCAATAATTAAGTAGGCTACGAACCCATCCCCAATTCATCCAGAATAGATGATGGCTAGTTAGTTGATCCATTCCAGTTACACTTTCTTCAGAGTTCAGGAGAATATCCATATCGGAATAGCTGTCGGAATTTAAGGAATTTGAACTAGATACGGGATCCATCTTGTATAATTAGATAGATGATTTTTGATATGAAATAGATTATAGAATTTAGTTTGGTATTCTTCAATACATAATTTACATATGTATATATAATACCAAATTCCATAAATCACGGAGAAATTTTCGGAAGATGTCAGGAAAAGTTTACAGTAACAGATACGCTAAGATATGAATTTTTTTCTATACACTATTTATGCAATCAATGCAGCAAAACGTGTCTAGACTTAAGAATGATAAGCATGTAATTTTCGACAAAAAATGATAAGCAAAACTTTTAACATGCAGACACGGTCGAAGTCCAGAATTACTAATGCATCTTAACAACTATCAGTTAGACACATTCATGTAAGACCTGGTTCGCTAGGACCAACGCTCTGATACCAACTGTGACGATCGTTCCAAATCCATTTGGCCGAATACGTCATTCATTGATTTCATTGCGAGGTATTTGACCTCTATATGATACGTTTTATAAACATTGCATTCTTTTGAAAAGGCACACCATAAATGAATATTAAATCAAAGGTTTTCGACATCTGATGATTTCTACATATAAACAATCACCTTATATAATAGTTTACAACAGTACTTCCGTTGACAATGCAGTCTAAATAAGGTACATGGTGATGAATTGGTGAATGCAATGTTTTCTTGAAAAATATGCCATGTAAGATTCCATGCACATAGCTTGTCTATCATATAAGCAAACAGCGGAAGACTTCTAGGGAACCTGAGAATAAACATGCTAACAAGTGTCAACACAAAGGTTGGTGAGTTCATAGTTTTAGTGTTTCGCATAATCTGCATATAAAAGTGGATAACAAGATTTCAGTTGTTTCATCCAGAAACGTTTATCAAAATATTCTACGAAATTGAGCACCCTGGTAACTAAACTTAACGTATATATAATTTGTACCCTTTGTATAATCATCTTAATAATATACGCAAACCAACGTGTACGCTTCTCAAATAGCATACGTCCGTTAAAAGGCTAGTGCTCTAGCTCGGACGGGGATATCAAGCCCTATGGATCCATATACTACTACTCGCGCCCACCAGTTCTTATAACTGGCAGTTAACAGTTACCAAAGCTAAGGGATTTTCGGTTCAAACTCAGTGTAGAATTTAGTATATACTTGTATCCATTGCGTTTAAAATAAAGTGCATGTATTCTCAGCCCAAAAATATAGATTGCAAAAGCAATTAAAAAGGGAGCAATGAAACTCACGCATATAAATATTGTAAATCAGTTAATAAAGCATTTGCATGTATTCTCAGCCCAAAAATGTAGAGAGTAAAAGGGATCATATGAAACTCACCTTAGCAGCATATAAAGTCGTTCACCAAAATGTGATCGAAACTCGGATTACCAAATAACCGTAGATCTCAACCTAGAGAACATATGTTGGTCAATAAATGTCTATCAAGCTAGGTCAGGTCATAGTGTATAACAATCCTAATGCTCGAGATCGACATACAAAAGTTATCCAAAGTCGTTTCAAAAAGTCAATTTTGACAATAATTCAACAAAACGAGACGTGCCTTATATATGGATTCATTTACTTGCCTGGTAATATTCAAAAATCCAATTTATCATTCTTACAAACAAGTTTCAAAAGCAATTTCAATCAATGTCAATCATAATTCAGTTGATCATATCTTTTAATTCGTTCACCGAAATTACGCGATTTCTAAATGAAAAGTTATTGATTTTTCGCCAGCTTTCCAAAAACATGCATATCATATACCTTTTATCAGTAATATATGTATTTACTTTGTGATTCATCATAACTGCTTAACGACAAAATTTAGCGTACAATAATGTATAAATATATACACTCGAGCACTAGTATGTATACACTATTAATTTATAAAATATAAAATATAAAATATAAATGCTTGCGTATTAATATTGAGATTCAATATTGTAGAAAAGTACGTAGACGCAACAGAGATGATAAACACTAGATTTGATTCATAAATATACCCTCGAACATTACCCATAACCTCTTTGGCAATAACCCATAATTTCCTTAGCTCTATCCCGCTCTTAAAACCATTTTGAAAGTGACACACTCATAACCTCGTCGTAGTATTTTATGTATAATACTAATTAATAATATTAATAATAATAAGATTAATAATAATATTAATCTTAATAATAATAATAATAATAATAATAATAATAATAATAATAATAATAATAATAATAATAATAATAATAATAATAATAATAATAATAATAATAATAATAATAATAATATAAATATGGAGTATGATATGTATGTGTGTAAGACAGAGACCAAAATGCTCGAGCTTTTATAGGTGGCCTGATTCTGATGCCCATGCGATCGCATGGGTTTTATGCCTATTTGCCATGCGATCGCATGGCCGTCAGATCCAGCTCACATATTTTTTGTAATTTTGTTTGTCGACATAATTTAATATAATATATTTAATTTAAATAATTAATTATATATTATATTAAATTCACATGCATAGTTGACTTGTAATTTTTGTTCCGATAAGTCGTACGTCATCACTCGACTTATGTCCCGGTTCCGGTTTTTCGAGTGTCCCTTCGTACGTTGAGAAAACTTGTACATTACGTTTCGCGACTCGTACCTTTGTCAAAATATAGTCTTAAATTATTCCTAAACTATACCACTCAAAGTATATCTTAAACTTTCGAGTATTTTGGTCATTTACTTCTATAAATCATCGTCTCGTTATTTGTTATTATATATATAATAACAGATTGTTTTATGACCAAGTTAATATTATATTTAAATATATATATTCAATATTTAATAAACACGTTTTTAAAATACATAACACAGGTTATTCATATATCTAATTCCAACAGTTAATATTCCTTATTATTGTATGTGTCCAAGTTACGTTATTTAAACAAACACTTTATCATTTGTTCCGAATACCGTTAAAAATGAATGATTTCTCAAATCAACGTGGACCTCTCAATAGAGACCCGTAATGATATCATAATCCTTAAGAGACTCAGTAAATGTCTTTTACTTGAATCGTTTGGCATAATCTTTTAACTCCGTAGTTAAATATATCAATCAGGTAATCAATCAAATAAGATTAATGCACAGTATCATATACCCAACACTTAGTTACGTTTTCAAGTTATAGTATATGTATCTATTTACATATAATTATTCATGCATCATCGTGAATAAACGAAAGGTAATTGAATAGTTTAAGAATTTTGAGATTCAGTTTAACAGACTTTGCTTATCGTATCGAAATCATATAAGATTAAGTTTAAATTTGGTCGAAAATTTTCGGGTCATCACAATGTACTATTGGTATATACACTCCAATGATCAGCTCTTAGTAGCCCATGTGAGTCACCTAACACATGTGGGAACCATCATTTGGTAACTAGCATGAAATATCTCATAAAATTACAAAAATATGAGTAATCATTCATGACTTATTTACATGAAAACAAAATTACATATCCTTTATATCTAATCCATACACCAACGACCAAAAACACCTACAAACACTTTCATTCTTCAATTTTATTCATCTAATTGATCTCTCTCAAGTTCTATCTTCAAGTTCTAAGTGTTCTTCATATATTCTACAAGTTCTAGTTACATAAAATCAAGAATACTTTCAAGTTTGCTAGCTCACTTCCAATCTTGTAAGGTGATAATCCAATCCCAAGAAATCTTTGTTTCTTATAGTAGGTTATCATTCTAATATAAGGTAATAATCATATTCAAACTTTGGTTCAATTTCTATAACTATAACAATCTTATTTCAAGTGATGATCTTACTTGAACTTGTTTTCGTGTCATGATTCTGCTTCAAGAACTTCGAGCCATCCAAGGATCCATTGAAGCTAGATCCATTTTTCTCTTTTCTAGTTGGTTTATCCAAGGAACTTAAGGTATTAATGATGTTCATAACATCATTCGATTCATACATATAAAGCTATCTTATTCGAAGGTTTAAACTTGTAATCACTAGAACATAGTATAGTTAATTCTAAACTTGTTCGCAAACAAAAGTTAATCCTTCTAACTTGACTTTTAAAATCAACTAAACACATGTTCTATATCTATATGATATGCTAACTTAATAATTTAAAACCTGGAAACACGAAAAACACCGTAAAACCGGATTTACGCCGTCGTAGTAACACCGCGGGCTGTTTTGGGTTAGTTAATTAAAAACTATGATAAACTTTGATTTAAAAGTTTTTATTCTGAGAAAATGATTTTTATTATGAACATGAAACTATATCCAAAAATTATGGTTAAACTCAAAGTGGAAGTATGTTTTCTAAAATGGTCATCTAGACGTCGTTCTTTCGACTGAAATGACTACCTTTACAAAAACGACTTGTAACTTATTTTTCCGACTATAAACCTATACTTTTTATGTTTAGATTCATAAAATAGATTTCAATATGAAACCATAGCAATTTGATTCACTCAAAACGGATTTAAAATGAAGAAGTTATGGGTAAAACAAGATTGGATAATTTTTCTCATTTTAGCTACGTGAAAATTGGTAACAAATCTATTCCAACCATAACTTAATCAACTTGTATTGTATATTATGTAATCTTGAGATACCATAGACACGTATACAATGTTTTGACCTATCATGTCGACACATCTATATATATTTCAGAACAACCATAGACACTCTATATGTGAATGTTGGAGTTAGCTATACAGGGTTGAGGTTGATTCCAAAATATATATAGTTTGAGTTGTGATCAATACTGAGATACGTATACACTGAGTCGTGGATTGATTCAAGATAATATTTATCGATTTATTTCTGTACATCTAACTGTGGACAACTAGTTGTAGGTTACTAACGAGGACAGCTGACTTAATAAACTTAAAACATCAAAATATATTAAAAGTGTTATAAATATATTTTGAACATACTTTGATATATATGTATATATTGTTATAGGTTCGTGAATCAACCAGTGGCTAAGTCTTACTTCCCGACGAAGTAAAAATCTGTGAAAGTGAGTTATAGTCCCACTTTTAAAATCTAATATTTTTGGGATGAGAATACATGCAGGTTTTATAAATGATTTACAAAATAGACACAAGTACGTGAAACTACATTCTATGGTTGAATTATCAAAATCGAATATGCCCCTTTTTATTAAGTCTGGTAATCTAAGAATTAGGGAACAGACACCCTAATTGACGCGAATCCTAAAGATAGATCTATCTGGCCCAACAAGCCCCATCCAAAGTACCGGATGCTTTAGTACTTCGAAATTTATATCATATCCGAAGGGTGTCCCGGAATGATGGGGATATTCTTATATATGCATCTTGTTAATGTCGGTTACCAGGTGTTCACCATATGAATGATTTTTATCTCTATGTATGGGATGTGTATTGAAATATGAAATCTTGTGGTCTATTATTATGATTTGATATATATAGGTTAAACCTATAACTCACCAACATTTTTGTTGACGTTTTAAGCATGTTTATTCTCAGGTGATTATTAAGAGCTTCCGCTGTTGCATACTTAAATAAGGACGAGATTTGAAGTCCATGCTTGTATAATATTGTGTAAAAACTGCATTCAAGAAACTTATTTTGTTGTAACATATTTGTATTGTAAACCATTATGTAATGGTCGTGTGTAAACAGGATATTTTAGATTATCATTATTTGATAATCTACGTAAAGTTTTTTAAACCTTTATTGATGAAATAAAGGTTATGGTTTGTTTTAAAATGAATGCAGTCTTTGAAAAACGTCTCATATAGAGGTCAAAACCTCGCAACGAAATCAATTAATATGGAACATTTTTAATCAATAAGAACGGGACATTTCAGTTGTGTCGTAGCTCATGGACATAAAAGAGTAAAACTTTATATGGTTGAGGTATTTGACGAAGACACAGTGGTTGCTACAATTGATGTTGGAACCGATTCTACTCTATGGCACCAAAGGCTCGAGTATATGAGTGAGAAGGGTATGAAGATGCTTGTTTCGAGTGGGAGAATTCCAGAATTTGAAGAAATTGGAGCCTGGATTTTCTGAACCATGGGTATATGGGATGCAAAAGAAGGTGACTTTCGGAAAATCGGGGAATACGCCCAAGTTGGAGAAATTTGAGTTAGTTCATACAGATGTCTTTGGTCCAACGAATGTAGAATCACACAGAGGTTCTCACCATTATGTCACCTTTATTGACGACTCCATTCGAAAGTTATGGGTTTATTTTCTTAAAGCTAAATCCGATGGGTTTGATACTTTTGTGAAGTGAAAAGCTATGGTAGAGAATGAAACACATCTAAAGGTTAAATTCTTAAAGTCGTATAATGGAAAGGAATATGATAGTCTTGAGTTCAAAGACCATTGTGCAAAGCTCGGTATTAAGATGTTAAAGATGGTATCAGAGACACCACAACACAATGGAGTCGCCAAACGTATGAATCTTACGTTGAATGAAAGGGCTAAGAGTATGAGACTACATGCCGATTTTCCTAAGATGTTTTGGGTGAATGTCATTAATACGGTGACTTATTTGATTAAAAGGGGACTCTGAACACCATTGGGTTTCCGAATTGTCGAGGAAGAATGACAAGGTAAAAAGGTGAGTTATGATCATCTTAGAATCTTTGGGCGTAATTCATATGTAAAGACTAAGGATGCCGATAGAGACAAGGTTAAGGTTAAATCAAAAAAGTGTACTGTCATTGGTTAAGGTTGGATGAAATGGGTTATCGTTATTGGGATAACAAGGGTAGAAAAGTGATTCTTTCTCGTGATGTTACCTTTTATGAAGATTTGGTTTATGGCAAACCGGAAATGGGGAGACCTAAACCGAATTATGTTACTTTTGACGATGTTTATATTGATGATCTTGCAGGTTCTAGTAGGAGTTCGGGTAACAATAAATTGTCGAATAATGGTGAGGAATGATGAAGATGGTTCGGAAAGCGGTGATAATTCCAAACATATCAAGAGTTCTAGTGATGAGGAGGTTGCTAATGAAACTAGATCAACCATACCGGTTGTTCCTACACTAAGATGCTTTACTGGAGTGCCCAAGCCTAATCCTAGGTATTCTTTATCAATAAACTACTTACTTTATACCGAGAATGATGAACCCGAAAGCTACTTTGAGGCAAGTACATCCAAAGAATCCATACAATTGAAGCTTGCCATGAAAGAAGAGATGAGGTCACTTGAGAATAATGAAACTTGGTCACTAGTGAAATTACCTCATGATAAAAGGGCGTTGCAAAACAAGTGGGTGTATCGAATCAAGAATGAGTTGGATGACAAGAAAAGGTACAAGGCTCGGTTGAAGGTCAAAGGCATTCAATAAAAGGAGTTGATTACAACGATATATTTTCACCAGTAGTTAAAATGAGTATTATTCGGTTGGTACTTTCTATAGTTGCATCCGAAGACTTACATCTAGAACAATTAGATGTAAAGACTGCATTCCTAAACGGAGATCTTAATGAAGAAATCTATAGGAAGCAACCTGATGGTTTTGAGGTAAAGGGTAAAGAGAAGTGGTTTTGTAAGTTACGTAAAAGTTCGTATGGATTGAAGCAATCACCTCGGCAATGGTACTTGAAGTTTGATGGGTTTATGTAAAAAATTGATTTCTTAAGATGTGAAGTGGATCATTGTTGCTACTTGAAGAAATTAAAGTCTTCTTATATTATCTTATTGTTATATGTAGATGATATGTTACTTGTGGGTTCCAACATGTCCTAAATCAACAAGTTGAAGGGATTACTTCCCATGAGTTCGAGATGAAAGATCTTGGTGGTGCTAGGCAAATACATGAAATGAGAATAGTGCATGATCGTGTGAAAGGTAATTTATACCTGTCTCAATCTAAATATATTCAGAAAGTTGTAGAAAGGTTTAACATGGAGAATTCTAAGGCTCATTCTATACCTTTAGGTAGCACGATAAAGTTATCGAAAAGTCAATCACCTAAACGGAAGAAGACAAAGTGATGATGGAAAAGGTTCTGTATGCATTGGTCGTGGGTAGTGGCATGTATGTCATGATTTGTACGAGACCAGATATTGCCCATTCGGTAGGAGTTGCGAGCCGTTATATTTCTAATCCGTGGAAAGAGCATTGGGAAGCTGTCAAATGGGTGTTTCGGCATTTAAAAGGTACTTCTAGTATGGGATTGGGCTTCCCTAAAAACAATGTCATACTTACAGGTTATGAGGATGCTAATTTGGGTGGATGTGATGATTCGGGAAAAACTACTACGGGTTATGTTTTCACAATAGGAAATACGTCGGTTAGTTGGATGTCTCGACTATAAATGATTGTTGCTTTATCAACCACGGAGGCCGAATACATGGTTATTGCAGAAGCTTCTAAAGAGCTTGTTTGGTTGTAGAACTTCTTGGGTGAGTTGGGTAAAAGACAAGACTACTGTGTTTTGTATTATGATAATCAAAGTGCGGTTCATCTTGGGAAGAATCCGTTGTTTCATAGTCGTATGATACACATTAAGTTCAGGTATCATTTTATTCGACAACATATATAAGATGGTACTTTAATATTAAAAAAGTCCTTGGTTCGAAGAATCCCGCGGATATGCTTACTAAGGTGGTGACGATGGACAAGTTGATGTTTTGCATTGCCTCAACCGGTCTTCCCGTGAATTGATGAGAGAAGACGACCGACTAGAGAAATAGAGAGATGATGGTTTGATTCTAACAAGAAGTGTTGAAGACCTTGTATCGAAAGTCTACTTATCCGAAGAATATGTTGAGTGTGCGTGTTCCAAATGGCGTTTTGGCGCTATAAATCGTGGTTTAACGTTCTTGGTTAGTTTGTTGAAGTGTTGGGTTGACGAAGTTTGGGTTCGTTTAGATTATCCTTCAAGTGGGAGATTGTTGGATGATGAAGGGTGAAGAATATCTAAACGAAACTGCTGTAGATGTGAAACTTGCGACCGCGAAGGGTGAAGTCGTGATCGCGTGGTGATCTTGGTCAGGTGTCACGAGTGGGAGAAAACAAGTCGCAACTGGGAGATGCCCTTGAACAATAACTCGCGATTGCGAGAGTTATGCTGGGGAGGAGCTCACGATCGCGAGAATGCACTTGGGCGGCCAGAATTTTCTAGAAATAAATTGTTTGCCCATATTTAAACTAATTATATTTTAAGGCTACTTTGGTGGTTGTTTACCTCTAAAAAATCCTATATTATAAAAATATATGGGGTCCTATACTTAAATTTAGTGGTGTCCTATACGCTCCGAAAAGTACATTGTATTAATTTTTTTTAATTTAATGAGGTCATGGGACCCCAAAGCCCCAAGTGTGGAGTCGTCACTATATATATATATATATATATATATATATATATATATATATATATATATATATATATATATATATATATATATATATATATATATATATATATATATATTTCCATCGTTTCTGTTATATTAATTTTTTTATATTGATGGATTGATATTGATATTGATATACTGATTACATTCACACCATCACGAAAGCCATATAACTTACGCGTTAGGTATCGAAGGTCAATTGTAAAGTGAGTCACCAACCGACGTCGAAACTGACCATTAGTCGACTCCCATTCAGTGTCAGTTTGGGTTCTCCGTGCCAAAGTCTGTACAAAAGACACTGAATCACTTCTTATTGGCACACATTCATATTTTATCTCACCAAGACTTTGAACAAAAGACACTGAATCACTTCTTCACTTTTTTCTCAAATTCAGTTTTTCAGTGCGAGTCCAGTCAACACCCCCGTTATCAGAAACACGCTGAAAACTGACTATCACGACACCTATTACTCTTAAGACTTCACGTCATGTAAAAGTTTATGATACGGCCCCTGTTCCAAAGGCAGGCACATCAGCATGATTATAACGATTTTAAAATTCCACCATAAACGTGCTTAATATGTGCCGACATGAACCAAGTAATTGAATAATTTTCTTTTATATTTATCATATTCTATTAAAGAAACGAAATCAATAGATCACAGAGTAATAATAATGATTATATACATTTCTTCACGTTTCTTGATAGTTTTAAATCCGCGACTTGAACTCACAATTTTATATTTGTAAGCTCACGTTGATCATATATTACTATGTTAATGACCCTTTAATATTAGTATATTACAGAACAATTTTGAACTAATCGGATAATATTAAAATTAAAATCTTCTTTACTAAGGCAGCTTCTTAACAATTACCATTGATCTCAAGCTTTTAGTGATGGTCCATTTCAGTGCTTTATTATATCATTAAAGTTTTTCATGACTAGATTATTACTAGGTAACCTTAGCTTTTATTTGTAAATTGATGACTCTTAAATCTTGATCCATAAAGTCTCATTCAAATGTTACCCAAAGAAAGCGAAATAGCTATAAATGCTTTATCTCTTGGGAATTACATTTATATATAAGTTCGACACGTGAATTAGGTATGATGTTTTAGTTATACCATATGTATGTCTCCCTCAAGTTCTGGTCCACGTAGGTTTCGTGTTGTAATTAACACGTAGTTTTTTTGTTTCGTTCATACTTCAAAGTGGGAAACAATCCAAAAAGATTGTCGCATTATTTTTTGTTAATGATAGAAAGCTTGGTATACTTTTGTTTTCCAGATGGTTTGAAATCCATTAATGTATCCATAAATTACATGTAGAAATAGAGAAAACATATAGTACTGTATATGACTATGATCACTATATGATAGCAACAAGTCTTAAATGTGGTTGTAGAAATTTCATGACACGTAATTAATAAAGTAAAAAAGAAATTATCACTAAAACCGAATTTAAGATTAGTTTGTAACTTTATCTTTTTTTTTGGGCCAATCATTTTATTAGCAACCTCAACCTGCTAGTAAGGCGGCAGAAGAGGCGAAAAATCAAACAATTACAAAGGATTATGAAACCAGACGTTTCTAGATAAATTACATTTATTTCTATATCTAATCCAAGAAAATGAAAAATTACATATAGAATTAAAAAGATCGCACTTCTTCAATTTTTGAGTGCAGAAAATCAACCCATTTCTAAACTGCCACATAATCCACATGTAAGCCACTCCAATGATGTACGCATGCTCCTTTTGTCTACTTGAACAGGACCAAGCATCCAACCAAGCAATCCAAAGTGACCAAGAGTCGATAGATAGAATCCCAACATTAGTCCACCCTTGAATTCTTGACAATATCTGTTTAGCAATTGGACAACCGAACAAAACTTGCATCAACTTCTTGCTACTGCTATATTAGTTTGTAACTGAATTTAAAACGACTGATAACTATTTTATACATTGTATTACATAGTTTAGTCTTGATTGAACATTTTTTTGAAAGGTAACAAGTATTTTATAATAAAGAACAAAAATTATAATTCTCACAATACAAGACTATGCATTCAGTTGAACGTGGATACATGGCCCAAACTCACTTAACATATACAACTATATATTTACAGTGGCAGTTCATAACATTATTAAAACGTTGATTACGCAACCTTGTTCTAAATGCGACGAGAGAATCAAATGACCTTGGATTCGATAACCAAGTATCCCAATCTAGATTTCGTTTTTTCACTCTATTGTGTTAAGATTGCAAATGATCGGTATATTATTAATTTATTATTGATGATCGATGCATACAAGAGATGGGCATAGATAGCCATTAACCCTAACAAATATAAATGGACCGAGCCCAATAATCAAACTACATAGACTAATAATATTGTGGTCTAACATCCCCTGCAGTTGGAGCGGGAGTGCAACGAACGCTCAAACTGAATCGAAACTCGTCGAACGATGTATAAGGGAGACCTTTGGTGAAGATGTCTGCAAACTGATATCGAGATGGCACATGAAGAACTTGCACATGTCCCTAAGAAACAAGATCGCGAACAAAATTAATGTCTATCTCGATGTGTTTGGTCCGTTGGTGCTGAACCGGATTGGTAGATAGATATACCGAGCTGACATTATCACATTACATTAGAGTGACTGAGGTGACTAGACAGTGAAGCTCTCGTAGAAGATTTTGAATCCAGCAACTCTCGACAACGACATTGGAAACTCCGCGATACTCTGCTCCGACACTGGATCGAGAGGGCATGAGTTGACGCTTAGATGGCCATGACAAAAGGGTATTACCGAAGAAGACACAGTAGCCTGAGGTAGAGCGTCTAGTAGTTGAGCAACCAGCTTAATCGGCATCAGAGTAGGCAACCAAAGTGGAGGGAGATGATGAGTATAACTGTAAGCCAAGATCAGTCGTGCCCTGAGTGTAACGAATAATCTATTTTAGGGCGTGCATGTGTTGTTCCCGAGGATCATGCATGAAGAGACAGATCTGCTGGACATCGTATGAAATATCTGGTCGAGTGATCGTGAGATACTGTAATGTGCCTGAGAGGCTCCGATAGAGGGTCAGGTCCTTGACAGGAGACCGTGGCTAGTAAGCTTGACACCCAATTCAACGAGGGTCTTGTAGAGATGAAAGTGGGCATTCTATCCCGGGTCAATAATCTCGGTAGCATATTGCCGCTGGGAGAGAAACATGCCAGATGTGGTGCGAGTCGCGTGTATCGGCAAAAGTAGTTCAGCGGGCCCAAATCAGTCATAACAAATTCCTTATGTAAGGAAGAGATAATCTACTGAAATAATCTTGTAGTAGATGTAGTCAACACAATTTCATCCACATATAATAGCAGGTAGGCTCTTTGGGATCCCCGACGGTATATAAAAAGTGATGTGTCACAGCAGCTTTGATGAAAACCAATATGATGAGCATAGTCGGCGTATTGATGAAACCAAGTGCGAGGGGCCTGCTTGAGGCAATATAGAGATTTCTACAATAAGAAGACATGATCCGGGTATCAGGGATCCAGAAATCCTGGTGGCTGATGCATGTAAACAGTCTCAGAAAGTTGTTCGTGAATAAAGGAGTTCTTGACATCTAGCGGGTGAATGGACCAATGTCTAGAAACCGCCAAACTGAGAAAAATACGTAGCGATGACAGTTTGATAGCCGAACTAAAGGTCTCATCACAATCAATGTGTAATAACACGAGCTTTACCGTTAAATACTAGACGATCATTAGTTAAATCAAAAGATTTTCCTACGCCAATTTTTTTTAATACTTTCAAGAATATTTAACACTGACTACTTGAACTCTACGTGTTGAATTATGTGAGTTCATACTTAGTCTTTAGAGAATTATTAGAATTAATATGAATAATATATTAATTGAATAACATGTTTCAGATGCTGAAATACAAAGAAAATGGGACGGTTAAGTTAACTGCAAAAGATATCTTTCGAGACTGCGAATCACACGGCCAATACATGAATGATTATTTTAATAACTATTTGCTTTAGGAAATTAATTTTTTATTTTATTTATTGGTTAATTAATAAATAAAATGCGTAGTTTTGGTTTAAACGCTTCGGTTTAAAAGCACTTTAGTGAAAATCGGGAAAACGTCTTTGAGACAACGAAACGAATAACAACTTACTTAAAATAATTATTTTATATAATTATTATGTTTTAAAATATATTTAATTTATTAGTTTTTTTAATAAATTGAATCTAGTGGATTTGTTTAAACGACCAGTTAACGTTTCAGGAATTCGGTTTCGGTTAACGGCAACTAGAAACGAACCACACTTAGTGAACTATTAAGCAAAAAACAACCTATTGACACCCCATGGGGTACCCATCGGCCTAATGGCCCATGATGGGGCTTCCTTTGATTTATTTGGGGCTCTCTGTCACGACCCGGAAAATTTCGACTAATCTTAAACCAAACTCTGGATGCAATGTAATATTTTTGACATGATTAGCAAAGTCTGTTATGTTGAATCCCAAAAATTTTGAACTGTTTACATACGTTCATTTAACCTCGACCAGTTTCGACGATTCACGAACACTTACTTGTAAATAAATAAATATATAATATATATATATATATATATATATATATATATATATATATATATATATATATATATATATATATATATATATATATATATATATATATATATATATATATATATATATATATTATTTGTATTATATTAAAGTTATTTGTTTAAAAAGATATCTTTTTCCTAATTGAATGTCGGTAATAACATTCCAAAACATCTAATGGCTAACTAATCCAATTATTAAATAAGATTACTGTTACTTTTGAATTATTCTCTACCTAAAATCCTATATACATATAAGCATATAAGCATATGCGTAAGGGATATACACACATACGAGACATACTTGCAAACCATCAATCATCTCCTCTTCTTGATCCTATTCACCTCACCGGAGCCACTTCCCTCTACCACCAAGAACAGCCATCCTCCTCCTCAACCTTAACCGCCACCTTTGATCGTCACCTTCATCAACACCCATAAACCTATTTGATCACTTTACGGCTACTAGTATACTACTACTATTTCTGAATCATCGATCACCACTTCCACCCGACAACCACAAACCACTATACGCACACCCACATACACGATAATCACCTAACATACTTTTTCTATTCGTTTTTGTTGTATCTACTGTGGATAATCATAAACCACAAACCACAAAGACCACCACCCTCACATCATCTTCAAGTTGTATCCAAGATAAAGTAGATTGCATCTTGGTTCCTGTTGTCAACTAAAACTGCTACTATGTTTCTGTTTTATTTCGTGCTCAAACTCAAAACCGTACCCTCTTGCTCGACTGCTACAGTAGCGGTTGTTTCTGTTTTGGTTGAAACTTTACCACCGTAAAACCCTTCACAATCACCACCATTACTTCGATCACCAACCCCTTAAACAGCTGCTGCAATACTCCTGTTTTTTTTCTATCGTAAACCACCGCCATTCGCCACCCTAAAACCGCCTCTGCAACCCACATAAACTGCATGAAATCATCATCATTATTATTCATTACTGCTACTATATTTATTTCTGTTTCGAATCATATTCACTGCTGCTGTTAACAGTTTCTTTTATTCCTGTTTTTCTGGTTAAAACGCCACCACCACCGTAATTTTTTTTCTTCCTGCTGCTACTACGAAATTTTTTTCTGTTTTTGAACCAAATGATTTAATAAAGAATGAAAGATGATGATTATGATTGATGAGTGGTGATTGTGATTCCTTATGCTCCTGGTCAAACCGAGACCCCACTTGATAAAGGTGAAAATCACGTTGATGAGATAATTACGGTTTATGTTTGCCAATACAAATTATAAGTATAAATTCACTCGGGCAGTAAACCTTTAATTGGGCTGAGTTTGTCAATTTTTATTTTGGGTCACATTTTATTGTCTTGTTGAAGCCGAGATCCATATTTTGTTTGGGCTTCTAGATCATTTGGACTAGTGGTGGGTTAAAGGTCGTACAAAATTAAGGTGTAATTTGAATGAGATAGTAACTGATGATGACGGCGGAACAAAGAGACGGAATTGATCATGGTGATATACATAATCGTGATTTTATATTAAGATTAATGATGAAATAAAGTGGTCGTAATAAAACTATGATACAATGATGATTATGTAATGGCGAATGAGTAATAAGAAGCTTATGATGTTGATTGGAGAATGATTATAATAAAATAGGTGATCACGTGATTAAGTAAATAATGACACATGAAATAATAAAAACGGTGATGTTAAGTACGGGTATGAACATGATGATCATTTAATAATGATAACGTGATGATACAAGGAATAATAAATGATGATGATGGACAGTAAGTTTTAAGGAAATCGAAATAGATCAAATGATTAAAGGTGTTAGCGGGTTAGCGGGACGTGGCGGGTTCAAACCCGGACTTGGGCATTTTCTTAAGGGCTACTCCTTTGAGGTAGTAAAACTATTATTATTATTATTATTATTATTATTATTATTATTATTATTAGTATTAGTATTAGTATTACTAAAATAAGAATTATTATTAATATTATCATTATTATTATTAATATAAATATTAGTATCATTATTATTAGTAAAATCAATATTTTTATAACTATTATTATTAACATTAATTATTCCTAAAATTAACATTTTTTTTAAAGAGTATCATTTTTATAAAAATTATTATTTTTATTATTATCATTAAAAGTATCATTTTTATAGAAATTATCATTTTTGTTATTATTACTATTATTATTATAAAGCAAAAACAGATATTTATTTATATTATTTTAACAATAATTGTTATCTATATAAAACTATAATTACTACATCTAACATGACTATAGTAATATTTTACATTAATTAGGTTATCAATGAAACACATAATAAAAATTAAATCACTAATAATAGTATATATATTTATTTATTCGATTATAATTCTATGTCTTAATATATATACAAATAATATAGGTTCGTGAATCCGAGGCCAACCCTACTCTTATTCAAAGATGTTATATGTATTTTTACTACAAAATACATTAGGTGAGTATATAGTCCCCTTTTAAACTCTAAATATTTTTGGGCTGAGAATACATGCGCTACTTTTATAAATGATTTACGTTATGGACACAAGTGACTAAAATTACGTTCTACGTTGAGTTGTACCACTACATATCTCCCTATAACTTGGTAACTATTAATTACATGGGCCAGTGTAAACGCGAATCCTGTTGATAGATCTATCGGGCTGACATCCCCAACCGGGCTGGACGACCAGTTTTCAACGGTTGCACAGTACTTCGTTTAGGTGACTACACTTGGTACGGTGTAGTGCGATTATATATAAAGGGAATATGTGCTGTTTTATACTTGTAAAGTTTGGTTACCAGGTGCTCAACAAACTTAGAATGTCTTTCATACACTTGCGAGTGTACTATGTTTATATATATGAAATCTTGTGGTCCATAGTTATAACGCTGCTAGCAATAAAACCTATATCTCACCAACTTTATGTTGATGTTTTAAAGCATGTTATTCTCAGGTACGAATTAAGTCTTCCACTGTGCATTTGCTCATAATAAGGACATTACTTGGAGTCGATCATCGCAATGGGACCAACTGTTGAAGACTTCGTCCGGGTGGATTAGGACCGGTCCTTTCAGTTGGTATCAGAGCTGGTTTAATGCTGTTTATTAGCGGGTTAATCGTAGAGGGGGTTTTCACAGTGTTACCTGTGACGAAGCATTGGCTCTTACTCCTCGCGGTCCCTATTAGGGTTGGCTGTACTGCCGAGAGGCTGGCCGTAAAATCAGTGTCTGAGGTACGCTCAGTGGTCACAGGCGGTTAGCTGAGAAGGCACTGAGTGGGATGTGTCCCCAACTTTCAGTTGGTATCAGAGCGGTGGTCTTAGTGAACCAGGCCTTGCATTAGTGTGACTAACTGATAGTCGTTAGGATGCATTAGTAAGTCTGGACTTCGACCGTGTCTGCATGTCAATAGTTTTGCTTATCATATCTATTCGGAAATCATTTAATTATCATCCTTAGAAAATTATCTGCTTATCATTCTTAGTCTAGACACGTTTTACTGCATTGACTGCATGAATAGTGTATAGACAACATTCATATTTTAGCGTATCTGCTACTGTAGACTTTGCCTGACAACTTCCGTAGATTCCTCCGTAACTTATGGGATTTTAGTATTATATATGCATATGTAAATTATGTATTGCAGGGCACTAATCTACATCCTATAATCTATTTCTTATCAAAAATCCTTCATCTGATCGTACGAGATGAATCCCTCAACCAGTTCGAATTCCTCGAATTCTGACAGCTATTCCTATATGGAATTCCACCTAAGCTCAGAAAGCAGTGTCACCAGAACGAATCAACCAATTCATTTGATTTTTTCGTAGTCTACTTAATTATTGGAGACAAGAAGAAGGTGATCCTTTTCGTCAATCGAATTCACCTCTTGGTGAAGAACCTGAAACACTTACCGGCGAATCAGTTCGATATACCATTTTCAGCCTCATTTCCCGAATATCTCGCCACGATTATATTCTATCTAAAAATTTCAAAACCTTATTCATTCGCTCGTTCTGACCGACAATCATTCCGGAATAATAGAAGAAGTCAACGAACTTCGCGCTCGAGTAAATCAATTTGGAGAATATGGTGCAAAATTTACCAGCTTCAACAACATCACCAGCACCAACATCAATACCAGTACCACCAACAACCTAAGTTCAACATCACACACCTCAACATCTCATTATGTACCTCGAGAATAATCATCGTTCTACATGACGTTCTACATCATTTATCTTCGTTCGACATAATAGTTATGTAACCTCTAATGTTTTAGAGATTATGTAATCTAGTTCTAACCGTAAACAGAATGAGTTTAATATCATATTAACTCATTGAATCCATGATTACATCTGAAGAAAATATATATGTATATATGTTTTCATAAAGATTGTAATTAAAATTTTATTGTACAAACTGTTAATGGTGAAAATATTTTAACGGGTAGGTAATACCCGAGGAATATTTAGATTTCGCATTAATAAGTTACACTGTATATCCTTCGAACCTGATTCAACGGTCATTTACTATCCTACTTACAACCACAGCTATACGAATCCGTTCACCACAGAATAACCATTTTCATTCAATTTCATACTTGGATTTTGACCTATCAGAATTCAACAAGTGGCATAATGAAGAAACTTTGGACAAAATAAAATTTGTTAGAAACAAACAAATTAACTACGATGAATTTGTTAAGAATCCACGCTGACAAAATCCTAGCTAACTGTTCCCAGCTAACTGTTAATTCCGTATTACATTTTATTTATCGCAATTTAATTTATCGTTATTTAATTTCTGTATTTATTTTACGCACTTTAAATAACGGGACACGTATACAAGGTTTCGACATATCATATTGACCCATCTATATATCTATCTTGGAACAACCGTAGACACTCTATATGCAAATGATGGAGTTAGCTATACAGGGTTGAGGTTGATTCCAAAATATATATATAGTTTGAGTTGTGATCAATACTGAGACCGGTACATGGGTCACGATACGTATTAATTAATTCGAATGTTATATATTAAACTATATATGAACTATTGGACTATTGGACTATTGGACTACTAACTTTGGACAATTAAAATGAATTAAAATATCGATTATAACATATGAAACTAAACAATTCTTCAAGTTTGCCACTTAATTTCATCTTAAACCTCATTTGTACCTCGACAATTACAATCCGCGTTCAAACCTTTCATGATTCTTGAAAATACCTTAATCGAGAGGTTGAACCAACCGCACTTCATCTATGGAAGAAAAGATTTTTGCATATAGTTATGCACCTGAAAAACTCTCGAAAACTGAGTATACGTTTAACCCGTATCTGTGCTAGCTCCTTTGGCATTGTTATTATCGAAAATAACTTTGCAATCCCTTTTCAAAGTAATCAATTTTGTCACAGCTCCAGCAAGATAACTTCGACTTCTCAGTAAGACTAGTCTTATTATAACCTTGATATATATACGTTGTCCTTTCGCTGTCATTATCGGAGAACCTTTTATATTCCACGACATCATCAGCAGATGTACCAGCAGCTCGTCATCTCTTTGGCGGAATCAACAATCGGTATCTTGAAATCTCGCAACGTTTTATTTCAGCAGTTATATATATATATATATATATATATATATATATATATATATATATATATATATATATATATATATATATATATATATATATATATATATATATATATATATATATATATATATATAAATATATATACAACGTCTATCCCTAAGAATTACATACTTCAAATGTGAAGTTTCTGAAAAACACCCTCAACAGCGAACTAGTTCTCGAAATGCTGATGAAGCAGAAAAAACTGTAAACGACCTTAACAGTAAAAAGTTTAAGGATAAAGAAGAGTATAGTGGTAAAGCTGAGAAAAAGAAAAGGTCTGAAATTGGAAAACGGATTGAGCAAAGTATGAAGAAAGCTGTGGACAAATCACAAGGACAAAATCTACTTTCAAAGGATCCAAATGATTCAGTGCCTGCTGAAACCGTTAGTAAGAACCCTACTCTTTATTCTAAACCTTCACAGACAGATATTCTTCATCATCATCTTATTAAGATATCTTCGTATTTTCTATCATAAATATTCTCCATATTTATGGAGATATTTTCACAACTAATCTTATCTGAGATCAGTAATCTCTTCAAACATCTGCGATACAACATAAAAGGAACTGTGTTAGTTTCTAAATTCTGAAAAATTCGAATATGAATGTTTGAAGTAGTGTTGGGGACTGAAGCATGAGTTAGTATAATATAATGACACTTGATCAACGTCATTATATTACAGTAAGTCATGTTGAGTTTCTAATGGAATGTGATGATTCACAGTACCATCATCATGTGCCATATTACACGACTCTTACATTCTATCTAACCTCTAAACATATCAAGAAAATATTTTTCTTGATGATTCGGTGTTTTTCGGGAAATTCTGGTAATTTGACAAATCAAGATCGTGCCAATACCATTTTCTTCTTAGAACATTAACTATGTTCATCCAAAACTTCATACATACGAATTTTGGACCAATACTCGCTTTATTAGAGATCGAGAGGAGAATAAAAAGGCAAAGAGATTCGAAATATAAGGGAAGATATAAAACCCAACAACCACCCAGAAATTTCAAACCGTGTATGTCAATACGTATTGCAACGTAAAGACACGGGAGAATTTAAAAACATTATAATTCCAAGGAAATGATAGAAGTGAATAGATTCTTTTGGCGGCGGATGAAAGAGAAGAATGAAAGATATGAAAGTTAGAAGTATAACAAGAATCAGAACGAGATGGAGCATTTTGAAGAATACTTTAAGGTATGAATTGAGGGAGAATAGATGATGTGAGATATGGAAATAAGGAAGGGAAAGGGGTGGATTTATAGTAATATATCCGACAGAGAAATCGGAACAGGTTATTGCATTTAATCAAAGAAGATCATGATTTCCTTAATCGTTGAAAAACCAAATCTTATTACGAAGATTTTCTCTAAATCCCTTGAATTCCGGAAATCCACCATGACTACGTCAAAAGTTAAGACGAAACTTTTCACTCTTTTGTGATAGTTTCACTCGTACGCTTCACATGATCGAATTGTTTTATCTATATTACTCAATGATGATAAAACTCCGTTATCACCTCATATTCGCCATAAAAACATTCTTATTGTTATCCATGACGACCTCTATCAAATTTCGGGGACAAAATTTCTTTAACGGGTAGGTACTGTCACGACCCGGAAAATTTCGACTAATCTTAAACCAAACTCTGGATGCGATGTAATATTTTTGACATGATTAGCAAAGTCTGTTATGTTGAATCCCAAAAATTTTGAACTGTTTACATACATTCATTTAACCTCGACCAGTTTCGACGATTCACGAACACTTACTTGTAAATAAATAAATATATATTTATATATATATATATATATATATATATATTATTTGTAATATATAATATTATATTAAAGTTATTTGTTTAAAAAGATATCTTTTTCCTAATTGAATGTCGGTAATAACATTCCAAAACATCTAATGGCTAACTAATCCAATTATTAAATAAGATTACTGTTACTTTTGAATTATTCTCTACCTAAAATCCTATATACATATAAGCATATAAGCATATGCCTAAGGGATATACACACATACGAGACATACTTGCAAACCATCAATCATCTCCTCTTCTTGATCCTATTCACCTCACCGGAGCCACTTCCCTCTACCACCAAGAACAGCCATCCTCCTCCTCAACCTTAACCGCCACCTTTGATCATCACCTTCATCAACACCCATAAACCTATTTGATCACTTTACAGCTACTAGTATACTACTACTATTTCTGAATCATCGATCACCACTTCCACCCGACAACCACAAACCACTATACGCACACCCACATACACGATAATCACCTAACATACTTTTTCTATTCATTTTAGCTGTATCTACTGTGGATAATCATAAACCACAAACCACAAAGACCACCACCCTCACATCATCTTCAAGTTGTATCCAAGATAAAGTAGATTGCATCTTGGTTCCTGTTGTCAACCAAAACTGCTACTATGTTTCTGTTTTATTTCGTGCTCAAACTCAAAACCGTACCCTCTTGCTCGACTGCTACTGTAGCGGTTGTTTCTGTTTTGGTTGAAACTTTACCACCGTAAAACCCTTCATAATCACCACCATTACTTCGATCACCAACCCCTTAAACAGCTGCTGCAATACTCCTGTTTTTTTCTATCGTAAACCACCGCCATCCGCCACCCTAAAACCGCCTCTGCAACCCACATAAACTGCATAAAATCATCATCATTATTATTCGTTACTGCTACTATATTTATTTCTGTTTCGAATCATATTCACTGCTGCTGTTAACAGTTTCTTTTATTCCTGTTTTTTTGGTTAAAACGCCACCACCACCGTAATTTTTTTTCTTCCTGCTGCTGCTACGAAATTTTTTTCTGTTTTCGAACCAAATGATTTAATAAAGAATGAAAGATGATGATTATGATTGATGAGTGGTGATTGTGATTCCTTATGCTCCTGGTCAAACCGAGACCCCACTTGATAAAGGTGAAAATCACGTTGATGAGATAATTACGGTTTATGTTTGCCAATACAAATTATAAGTATAAATTCACTCGGGCAGTAAACCTTTAATTGGGCTGAGTTTGTCAATTTTTATTTTGGGTCACATTTTATTGTCTTGTTGAAGCCGAGATCCATATTTTGTTTGGGCTTCTAGATCATTTGGACTAGTGGTGGGTTAAAGGTCGTACAAAATTAAGGTGTAATTTGAATGAGATAGTAACTGATGATGACGGCAGAACAAAGAGACGGAATTGATCATGGTGATATACATAATCGTGATTTTATATTAAGATTAATGATGAAATAAAGTGGTCGTAATAAAACTCGGATACAATGATGATTATGTAATGGCGAATGAGTAATAAGAAGCTTATGATGTTGATTGGAGAATGATTATAATAAAATAGGTGATCACGTGATTAAGTAAATAATGACACATGAAATAATAAAAACGGTGATGTTAAGTACGGGTATGAACATGATGATCATTTAATAATGATAACGTGATGATACAAGGAATAATAAATGATGATGATGGACAGTAAGTTTTAAGGAAATCGAAATAGATCAAATGATTAAAGGTGTTAGCGGGTTAGCGGGACGTGGCGGGTTCAAACCCGGACTTGGGCATTTTCTTAAGGGCTACTCCTTTGAGGTAGTAAAACTATTATTATTATTATTATTATTATTAGTATTAGTATTAGTATTACTAAAATAAGAATTATTATTAATATTATCATTATTATTATTAATATAAATATTAGTATCATTATTATTAGTAAAATCAATATTTTTATAACTATTATTATTAACATTCATTATTCCTAAAATTAACATTTTTTTTAAAGAGTATCATTTTTATAAAAATTATTATTTTTATTATTATCATTAAAAGTATCATTTTTATAGAAATTATCATTTTTGTTATTATTACTATTATTATTATAAAGCAAAAACAGATATTTATTTATATTATTTTAACAATAATTGTTATCTATATAAAACTATAATTACTACATCTAACATGACTATAGTAATATTTTACATTAATTAGGTTATGAATGAAACACATAATAAAAATTAAATCACTAATAATAGTATATATATTTATTTATTCGATTATAATTCTATGTCTTAATATATATACAAATAATATAGGTTCGTGAATTCGAGGCCAACCCTACTCTTATTCAAAGATGTTATATGTATTTTTACTACAAAATACATTAGGTGAGTATATAGTCCCCTTTTAAACTCTAAATATTTTTGGGCTGAGAATACATGCGCTACTTTTATAAATGATTTACGTTATGGACACAAGTGACTAAAATTACGTTCTACGTTGAGTTGTACCACTGCATATCTCCCTATAACTTGGTAACTATTAATTACATGGGTCAGTGTAAACGCGAATCCTGTTGATAGATCTATCGGGCTGACATCCCCAACCGGGCTGGACGACCAGTTTTCAACAGTTGCACAGTACTTCGTTTAGGTGACTACACTTGGTACGGTGTAGTGCGATTATATATAAAGGGAATATGTGCTGTTTTATACTTGTAAAGTTTGGTTACCAGGTGCTCAACAAACTTAGAATGTCTCTCATACACTTGCGAGTGTACTATGTTTATATATATGAAATCTTGTGGTCCATAGTTATAACGATGCTAGCAATAAAACCTATATCTCACCAACTTTATGTTGATGTTTTAAAGCATGTTATTCTCAGGTACGAATTAAGTCTTCCGCTGTGCATTTGCTCATAATAAGGACATTACTTGAGTCGATCATCGCAATGGGACCAACTGTTGAAGACTTCGTCCGGGTGGATTAGGACCGGTCCTTTCACTCTTGATGGTTACTAGTGATCCATTAGCTTAATTAGACACTAACCAATTTAATTAAAACACCACTACATGCTCATAACCTAATTGAACATAAAACACAGTCGTGACTTCTCCTTCCTCCCTCTCCAATTCTTCATTCGTCATCATCCCTTTATCACCTTCCATTTTTGATTTTTAGCTAGTGCTTGTTTGATAAAAATCATTCACCGCATCGTCCTCTACACTTTGACATAAGCAATTTAATATTTGTTGGTATAAGCTCTAAAACTCTAGCTTTCTGTTTCAACTTTTTTGATGATTTCATAAGTATTTAGTGTCTATTGCTCTAGTCCATGATTTTAAGCATGATTATATTCAATAATTTGTTAGGTTTATGTGTTAGGGTTAAATCCGGAATTTGAAATGCATGCTACTAATATATTATACATATTGTCTGTATTTTATATGTATCTGGATGAATTACTCTCAAAAAATTAATAACATTTCGTTTAAGAATTGCATGTTTTCGTTATACGGTTTGCAAGTTATGACCGGTTAAAGTTTTCGGTTTAAATGTTGTGTAAATCAGTTTTTTGGAATGTTTGATATGAGAATTGAATTGTGATATTGTCATCAACAGATATCTTGTGAAAATCATGCAAATTACACTAGGATATCACACGAAACGGATACATAAGTCACCCGTTATGCTTGATTGAAAATTGATAACGTTTATTGTCGACTGCATTTGAAAACAGGTCTAAAAGGCAATTTTAAACGACTTATGGAATTAAAGATTATGAATTTTGGAAAATTCATTTTTAGTACATCATTTTTCATATATTATATGTGTCTTTAATGTCCATACATCTTGAGATAATTGCATGCGAAAACGAACACTCGAACTTAGAACGAATCTGTCCCGAGTGCACATAAAATGGCATAACATGAATTGTGTTTTCTTTAGAGAATTTCCCTTATGTAATATAAATATTTACATATTAGGTAGCATATTTTATTTGTATGTCAACTTGTGAAACCTGATGCATTAGGTGTTATAAGGGTCATAACATGCTAAGTCTAGAATCTGTTCTCAGAACAACAGACTTTGGAGGCAAAACTGTATGAATTGGCTACACAAAATGCTTATCCCTTTTTACAGGTGAAACTTTGGGATGTCCTTGACCACCTGCCACTAGTCTTATGTGTTTTTCATTTTTTCATAATGAATGGTAGATTTTACAAAACTGACGTGCGAGGTGAAAATGTAATGTGCAATGTGTGATTATAAAAAGTGTTTCTACGAATGTGTAGACCATATGGTCTAGGTTTATAGAATGTTATGAACCTTACTTACTGAAATATAAAGCACCATAGGCATACATTACCTTCTTTGTGTTTTATGGAACTCTATTGGTCATTAACGGACTATTTACACGATACGTAACTGGAAACTGTTGAAACTGTAAAACTAAAAATTGAAAGTGTTCAATTAAATTTGATTTGACTTATTGACCAAGATTTCATAACCTACTGATGTGTTTGACTTAGGTTGACCGTATTGACCAAGTTTGACTTTTGTTGACTTGCATGAATTTTTTTGACTACGTGTTAACTATTACAACCTAATCGAGTCGGACTGAGAAATAAAACAATTCACACCATGGACCAACTTCTATTTGGAATAGACTTATGTGACAACCTATATATATATATATATATATATATATATATATATATATATATATATATATATATATATATATATATATATATATATATATATATATATATAGGTTGCTTCATAAATTGTAATCGCATGTTTACTTGTGCTTATCGCGTTACTTCACCGAGTACTCAAGGTGAGTTCACAGTCCCACTTTTAATGTTTTAAAAACTTTTGGGATGAGATACGTGCTGTTTTGAATCTACTTACATTTTAGACACGATATTTTAATCTTCGTAATGCATGATTTCAGGCTAAAAATTCTTAGCTCGAATATGTTAAATACTTTGTAAGCGCAAATCATAGGGACGGATCTGTTAGGTTTGACAACCTCACCGCTACATATTGTGGTGCTTATTACTTCGTAAACGGTACACTTAGTCAGGGTATACAAGAGTATAAGGTAAAGGATTGCATAGGTCGCTATGTATTGGTTAAGCTTCATATTTTAAGTGCTCGGGAATGCATACACTTTTGATAACTATTTTTAGATTACATATCGTGGTCTATGAAACTGCTTATACATTGAATACAAACCTATGAATTCACCAACATTATGTTGACTCATTTTGCATATTTTATCTCAGGTACTTAGATGATTTGCTTTGCTGTTTGCTTAGAGGTCGTATGCATTATTGTTACTGAAGTCCAGCTTCTATTCAGACATTTGTTATTCGCATTTAAACTTTTAAACTTATTGTCAATCTTATTGTCTATTCAGATATGTTTAAACAAATAAATGCCAATCTTCCTTTCATTGATGTGATTTCAGAAATGCCTAGATATGCTAAATTCTTGAAAGATCTAATCACAAATAGAAAGAAAATGGAAGAACTCTCGGCAGTTACTATGAATGCTAATTGTTCTGCAGTACTGTTGAATAAACTACCAGAAAAACTCTCTGATCCAGGAAGTTTCACAATTCCATATTTTCTGGGTAGTCATAGTTCAATAGAAGCATTAGCAGACTTAGGTGCTAGTATAAATTTAATGCCGTATTCACTATACGCTAAACTAGACCTCGGAGAATTGAAACCAACAAGAATAAGCATACAACTAGCAGATCGATCAGTAAAATATCCTAGAGGAATAATGGAAAACATGTTAGTTAAATTTGGTACTATAGTATTTTCAGTAGATTTTGTTATTCTAGACATGGAAGAAGATTCTCGAGTTCCTCTTATATTAGGAAGACCATTCTTAAACACGGTTAAAACAATAATAGACGTGTTTGGTAAGAAACTGACCCTAAGTATAGAGGACGAGAGTGTCACCTTTTCTGTTGATAGAGCCATGCAACAACCGCAATCTGTAGATGATACATGTTATTATATTCAAACTATAGATTCACAAGCAGAATTGTTAGAAGAATGTCCAGAATTACAAGGAATAGGAGAATGTTCTTTAGGAGAAGGAACTGAACCAATTGATGAAGCTAAAATGTTAGCCGCACTCATGGCTAATGAATACGAACCAACAACAGAAGAACTTCAAATGCTAAAAGAGGAAGACAGATATCGATACAAATCATCGATAGAAGAACCACCGATATTAGAGTTAAAACCACTTCCAAACCATTTGGAATACGCTTATTTACATGGTGAATCTGAATTACCTGTAATAATATCGTATTCTCTTACGAAAAATGAAAAATATCGACTCATTTCTGTGCTAAAAGCTCATAAACCAGCTATTGCATGGAAGATTCATGACATTAAAGGCATAAGTCCTTCGTATTGCACACATAAAATCCTTATGGAAGAAGGCCATAAAACATATGTGCAACGCCAACGAAGACTAAATCCTAATATGCAAGATGTTGTTAAGAAAGAAATTATTAAACTGCTAGATACAGGTTTAATTTATCCAATCTCTGATAGTCCATGAGTAAGCCCAGTTCAATGCGTACCTAAGAAGGGTGGCATGACTGTCATCACAAATGAAAAAAATGAGCTTATTCCTACTAGGACTGTAACAGGATGGCGTGTCTGTATTGATTAAAGAAAATTAAATGACGCCACTAGAAAAGATCACTTTCCCTTACCTTTCATTGATCACATGTTGGAAAGATTAGCCAAAAGTAGTTACTATTGTTTTATTGACGGTTTCTCCGGATACTTTCAAATTCCAATCGCACCCGAGGACCAAGAGAAAACCACATTCACGTGCCCTTATGGTACTTTTGCTTACAAACGCATGCCATTTGGACTTTGCAACGCCCCTGCAACCTTTCAAAGGTGCATGATGGCAATTTTTCACGACATGATAGGAGAATGCATGGAAGTTTTCATGGATGAATTTTTAGTCTTCGGTGATACTTTTGAAACATGTCTAGTTAATCTTGAGCAAATGCTTATTAGATGCGAGCAATCAAATCTAGTTCTTAATTGGGAGAAATGCCATTTCATGGTTAAAGAAGGCATCGTTCTTGGTCATAAAATTTCAAAGGAAGGAATTGAAGTGGATAGAGCTAAAGTAGATGTAATTGCTAAACTTCCACATCCCACCAATGTTAGAGGAGTTAGGAGTTTTCTAGGGCATGCCGGTTTTTACCGACGTTTCATAAAAGATTTTTCTAAAATTGCCACTCCTATGAATAAACTCCTTGAAAAGGATGCTCCATTCATCTTTTCGGATGAATGCATCAAATCTTTTAATATTTTTAAAGAAAAAATCACTAATGCGCCGATCATGATAACTCCAAATTGAAATCTACCATTTGAACTTATGTGCGATGCAAGTGATTTTGCAATGGGAGCCGTTTTAGGTCAAAGAATTGAAAAACGATTTCAACCTATTTATTACGCTAGTAAGACGTTACAAGGAGCACAAATGAATTACACAACTACTGAAAAAGAACTCCTTGCTATTGTCTTTGCTTTTGACAAATTTCGTTCATATATCGTTCTAGCTAAAACGGTGGTCTATACCGACCATTCTGCTCTTAGATACCTATTTTCAAAACACGATGCCAAACCACGATTAATTTGTTGGATCTTACTCTTACAAGAGTTCGATATTGAAATTCGAGACAAAAAGGGAGCAGAAAATCTCGCCGCTGATCATCTTTCTCGTCTTAAAAATCCTGATTTAGAAGTTCTAAATGAATCAGCTATACAAGATAACTTTCCTGATGAATATCTTTTGAAGATCGATTATAATGAAATTCCATGGTTTGCAGACTATGCAAACTACTTAGTATGTGAATTCCTTGAAAAAGGGTAGTCGTACCAAAAACGAAAGAAATTCTTTAGTGATATAAAACACTATTTTTGGGAAGATCCACATTTGTTTAAAAGTTGTCCCGATGGAATAATCCGCCGATGTGTATTCGGGGATGAAGCTAGTCAAATCTTAAACCATTGTTACACAGGACCAACAGGAGGGCATTATGGGCCTCAACTCACAGCAAGAAAAGTCTACGACGCTGGATTCTATTGGCCTACAATTTTCAAAGACGCACACCTTCTTTGTAAATCCTGTGATGCTTGTCAAAGGGCCGAAAAAATAAGTCAACGTGATGAAATGCCACAAAATGTCATTCAAGTATGTGAAGTATTTGACGTTTGGGGTATTGACGTTATGGGTCCCTTTCTAAAATCTCATAATAATCTCTACATTCTCGTTGCCATTGATTATGAATCTAAATGGGCGGAAGCACAAGCTCTCCCAACTAACGATGCACGAGTTGTAGTCAACTTCTTAAAACGTCTTTTTGCTAGGTTCAGAACACCGAAAGCTTTAATAAGTGATCGGGGTACTCATTTTTGTAATAATCAACTTGAGAAAGTTCTCAAAAGATATGGAGTGACTCATAAAATCTCAACCGTTTACCATCCACAAACAAGTAGACAAGTTGAAAATACCAACCGAGCTTTAAAACGTATTCTAGAGAAAACCGTAGGATCAAATCCGAAGGAATGGTCCATGAAATTGGAGGATGCACTCTGGGCTTTTAGAACAACTTATAAAACTCTAATTGGAACCACACCTTTTAAAATCGTTTACGGAAAAGCATGTCACCTTCCAGTAGAAATTGAGCACAAAGCATTTTGGGCTTTGAAGACATGTAATCTTGATTTGCATGAAGCTGGACGTCTACGGTTAAGTCAATTAAACGAATTAGAAGAATTAAGACATGAAGCATATGAAAATTCATTAATCTATAAAGAAAGAACGAAGAAATGGCATGATAAAAGAATCAGAAGTTCAAAAGAATTTAAAAAAAGGAGATAGAGTTCTTTTCAATTCACGATTCAAGCTATTTCCTGGAAAATTGAAATCAAGATGGTCTGGACCATTCATAGTCAAAAGAGTTTTCCCATATGGAACAATAGAGTTGATAAATTCAAATGGGATTGAATTTAAAGTTAATGGTCACAGAGTTAAACATTACATACATGGTCCAATGGAAGTTGACAATGAAGTTAATCACAATTTCAACACCACAGCTAACTAAGTTTGGGGAGAATCAAGTCTTTTTAAGGATAATATATATTTTTGTTAGAGTTAGATTTTCTGTTTTCGTGTAGTTCTCGAAAATGGAATCCGAATGGTCTTTCCCTAGTAGACCCAAAAGAACTAGTCTTCTCCCCCCATTCTAAATTTTTATTTCTTTTAGGTTTTACGAGATGAAGAATTCCTTTGATCTGAACCATGATCTACTACTACACGCTATGATTACTAAACGTAATAATAACACTTTCCCGAGTGAACTGGTATCATTCATAAGAGGCAAAATAGACGAAGTGAGGAAAGAACTCAGGAAGAATCATCATAAGACACATTTTGGTAAAGGAAAATCAAAATCTGCAACAAAAAGAAGAGCACGACACCTTGAAAGATGTCATAAATGCGGAAAATGGTCACACGAAGGTAAATGTTCGAACATTCAAACATATTCAAATACCGAATTTGCTACTCTATGCAGAGAAGGACCGTTCATATGTTTAGAAGAAAAGTTATTGAAAAATCGAGGTTACGCTTATGTAGCTATGGAAAACCAAATCACTCGACTCTCCTATGAGTCGGCTAAAGCAGGTCTCTGAGAATTCTATCTCACAGGTAAGTATGTACAGTTTTTATTTTATTTTAATTACTTTTAACCGTTTGATAATAAACGCTGAATCGTTCTGTGATGCCCCGTACAAAACCATTGTTTACGAATCATCAACAACAGGATCATTACAAGGTCAAACACTATATGAGTTTTCAAAACAAGTTTGCATTCATGATAAAAGGTGATGTCTTAACCAACATCAATGTTTAACAACCAAAGTATGCTTCAATGAATAGAAGCAAGGATAATAGTATGTGACCCATAGGTCATTACAAATCATAGTTTCAATAGTAATAATGTTTATGAATGCAATATAAACATTCATGCAGTGACATCTCTAAAGCAGCGGGTGTCTACAGCAAGACTAGTACACAGTGGAAGCAACCTTAAGCACCTGAGAAAAACATGCTTAAAAATGTCAACACAAAGGTTGGTGAGCTACAGTTTAAGTATAACAGTATGTATGGTAGGCCATGAGATTTCAGTGCTACAAAGAGCGTTTCAAAACAGTATGATAAAGTATATGTTTAACCGTGGGCACTTGGTAACTAACTTAACGTTTATAACCCCCTGAAAGTACACTTGGCGAGTGTGTATGTTTACGAAGTATTAAACACTCGTTAAATGCTAGCGCGACTAGCCCGAGTGGGGATGTCAAACTCTATGGATCCATATCTAAGATTCGCGTTCACCGGTTCAAAAACCAATGACTAAACCTTACCGAGCTAAAGAGAATGTTTATGCCGTTGTATAACCTACACATATATAAGTTTAAGTACTCGTGACTAGTATGTAAAACATAAAATATGCATGTATTCTCAGTTCCCAAAATAGTTAAAGTAAAAAGGGATGCTATAACTCACAGTGGTAAAGTAGTGGTAAAGTCGAGTCGGGAAGTAAGCAAGTTCGTAGGTCCGAAAACTCCTCAACCTAAGTCAAATAGTACTAAGTCAGTAAATCGTCCCGATAGGTTTAAATATATGTAAATTAGGTCTTAAGGGTCATCATCATTCATCATCAAACAAAAGGTGTAAAGTAAGTTTCATTCTAGAAAAGAGTTTAAAACAAAGGCTGACTTCGATCAGTCACCACGGCCTCTATACCTACTGAAATAAGGTAAGACCAGTGGCCATGGCTCCGTATATGAGTCCTCTAATTGTGGTAAAAATTCCAGAAGCAAACTCGTCTTCATTTGACCGTGGCGATGGTCTAAGTGCGAGTAGGTCAGAATTTTCAGCACAACGTTAAAAGACATAGTGAATATCGGAGGGCCATAAATCCTAAAACGTAACTCGGATTAAGATGAGTCTTAAACGAAAAATTATTTACTCGAACAGATCTATCTTAAAATCAACTTTACAGTAGCCCAGGTATTCGGGTCTGTTCCAGAAAATAGTAAACAGTAGGTTCCGGTGGGTTCTTGGTGTTCGATGCTTATCACGGTTCTCATCCTTGATGCATATAGCTTCAAGTGTACAACTTGTTGATGTGTTTGCATCATCTTAACCAAGGTTTGATCATAATAACACTTGTGTAAGTCTAAGACATGTAGCACAACTCATTTAAGTGTTGCAAGTAGCTTGATGAACCAAAGTTACATCAAAATCTTAGATCCGACACATACATGAACTACAAACTTGAAAGTAAACCAACTAATCAAGATCTTAAGATGTAGAACATAGTTCTTTAGTTAGATCTTGAAGATCCAAGACCCAAAGGTCTAGATCTAAAGTTATTAAGTTAAATCCTAAGTAATAACACTTAAATCTTTACTTTAATGAAACCATAAGCTACAAAACTTAGATTTTCATCTTGTAAAGTGTATGTAAGCTTACAAGCTTTTGTTAATGACAAAATAAGTAGACCATAAGCTATAGAACTTAGATCTTTCATAAGTATGTGAAGTTATAGCTAGAAAGTTATACTTCCATGTTCTTGAAATCATAAAGTTAACTTTAGTTCAAGAAAAATGAGATCAAAGTTAACTAGTAACACTTGACCAATAACAACCAAAATCACGATTTTAAATGTACAAGAAAATAAAGTAATAAGCTAAATAAATAAGCAAAAGGTTCATGGTTGTTCATACTTTAAAGATTCAAGACAAAGTTTGGTCTTTAAGAATGTAAACTTTAAGTTTACAAACATGAATCACAAGTATGGTTTTTACAACACATGAACTTTAATCTTTTAAAACATTAAGTGTAGAACATAAACTAGAAGGTTTATGTTCTTGTATGTCTTGTAAGAACAAGATGATATGAAGAATCAAACTAACAAGTTTGATTCTTAATAATTAGTAAGTAAACAACAACAACTAACAATTACAAAGAATTAAACAACAACAAAGAACAAAAGATGATGATGTATATGTATGTATGTCACGGTTTTAAAGACAAGAAAAGGAAGGAGAAGTAGTTCTTGTTACTTACAAAATGTAGAGGAAAGATGAGAGAAAATTGAGAGGAAAATGCAAGTATGAAGTGAAGTGTGTATGTGAGAAATGAGATAATACAAGTAGATAAGTAAAAAAATTTTTGATCTCTCTCTTTTTCCTTGCTAGCCAACGGTTCAAAAAGAAAAGGGGGGAAGGAGAATACTCACTAGTCACTTGCATGTAAATGTCTTGAAAGTTGGTTATTAGGGGTGTGTTCATGGGGATAAGGTGCAAGTATCATGTAACTAGATTCCTTATGTAACTTAATCCATCTAGTTAAGTTAGAAAGTAATACTTGCATAAAGAAATGGGCTAACTAGTCCATTAAAGAAGTAGGGTGGGCTTCTTAAGTCCATTAACACTAATAAAAGCCCAAGTTCCATTAATTACCAAATTAATCCAATAAAAGCCCAAGTAACTAACTAGTACCCTTAGTTAATTAAAATGATCAATAAAAATTAATCATGCATGCAAATAATATCCTAAATATTATTCGTGAAAGTTTCGTGTGTCACAAAGACGAATCAGGGCATTCAAAGTTAATTGCGGTAACAAGTAAATGTAATAACATACATTCATTTAATCACAAGTATTAATAATAAATATTATTAATTAAACGTTGGAAAATCCAGGGTCGTTACATTACCCACCTGTTAAAGAAAATTTCGTCCCGAAATTTTAAGCTGAGGTAGATGGAGGAGTCGGGAAAATGTGAGGATACCTTTGCATCATTTGATCCTCTCGTTCCCAAGTAAACTCCGGTCCTCGTTTGGCATTCCATCGTACTCAGACGATCGGAATCTTGTTGTGTTTCAAAGTTTTGACCTCACGGTCCATAATTTCAACAGTCTCTTCCACGAAGTGGAGTTTGTCATCAATAGTAAGTTCTTCAAGTGGTATGATAAGTTCGGGTGCAGCAAGACACTTCTTCAAGTTTGACACGTGGAAGGTAGGATGAACTGAGCTCAATTGTGCTGGAAGATCCAAACGGTAAGCAACGGGTCCAACACGCTCCAAAATTTCAAAAGGACCAATATATCGCGGATTTAACTTTCCGCGCTTTCCAAAATGAATTACACCTTTCCAAGGTGCAACCTTCAACATTACACGGTCACCAATGTTGAATTCAAAGTCTTTACGTTTAAGATCGGTATAACTCTTTTGGCGATCGCGGGCAGTCTTAAGTCTCGCTTGAATCTGAGCAATCTTCTCCGTTGTTTCGTGTACTACCTCGGGTCCGGTGATTTGCTTTTCGCCTACTTCGGCCCAACAAATAGGAGATCGGCACTTGCGACCATACAACGCTTCAAAAGGTGCAGCATTAATGCTCGAGTGATAACTGTTGTTGTAAGAGAATTCGGCGAGTGGTAAATGCCTTTCCCAGGCCTTTTCGAAATCAATGACACATGCACGCAACATGTCTTCCAATGTCTGAATCGTTCGTTCACTTTGCTTGTCAGTCTGTGGGTGATAAGCAGTACTCATGTCAAGACGAGTTCCCATGGCTTCTTGCAAAGAACGCCAAAATCTGGAAGCAAAACGGGGATCGCGATCTGAGATGATCGATAAAGGTACACCATGACGAGATACAACCTCTTTGATGTATAATTGAGCAAGTCTCTCCATCGTATCTGTTTCCTTCATAGCCAAGAAGTGTGCAGATTTGGTAAGACGGTCAACAATAACCCAGATGGTATCGTATCCGCCCACCGTCTTTGGTAGCTTGGTGATGAAATCCATTGTGATCCTTTCCCACTTCCATTGTGGGATTTCCGGTTGTTGAAGCAATCCAGAGGGTCTCTGTTGTTTGGCCTTAACTTTCGAGCAAGTCAAACATTCCCCAACATAAGTTGCAACATCCTTCTTAAGATTCGGCCACCAATACTGTTGTTTAAGGTCATGGTACATTTTGCCCGCTCCGGGGTGAATCGAATATCTCGACTTGTGGGCTTCATCAAGTATAAGGTTCCGTAGATCTCCATAAAGAGGTACCCAAATTCTTCCGGCATAACATCAGAGTTCAGACTCCCTAACCTCGAATCGAGAGACAAGAATGTTCAAATGTTCATGAGATATATTCTCCTCCTTGAGAGCCTCATCTTGGGCTACTCGGATCTGGCTGTTGAGATTCGAATGGATGGTGATGTTCAGAGCCCTAACACGAAGATGTGTCATCCTCTCCTTTCGGCTTAAAGCATCAGCTACAACATTGGCCTTGCCAGGATGATAGCGAAGTTCACAATCATAGTCGTTCAGCGTCTCGATCCATCGACGCTATCTCATATTCAGTTGCTTCTGATCGAAGATGTGTTGAAGACTCTTGTGATCGGTGAAGATAGAACTTTTCTTTCCATAAAGATAGTGTCTCCGCAATTTGAGCACAAAGACAACGGCTCCAAGTTCCAGATCGTGAGTAGTGTAGTTCCGTTCATGAATCTTCAGTTGACGAGAAGCATAGGCAATAACCTTTGATCTTTGCATTAGTACACAACCAAAACCACTTTTCGATGCATCGCAATAAATGACGAAATCATCACTGCCTTCAGGAAGAGATAAGATAGGTGCGGTGGTCAACTTCTTCTTCAAGGTTTGAAATGCTGATTCGTGTGCGGGTTCCCAAATGAACTTCTTCCCTTTGTGAGTCAGTGCGGTCAAAGGACGCGCAATTAGAGAAAACCCCTCAATAAACCTTCGGTAGTAACCGGCGAGACCTAGGAATTGGCGAATATGCATCGGAGTAGTGGGGGTTTCCCACTTGCTGATAGCTTCAATCTTGGCGGGATCAACTTTGATACCCTGGTCGCTCACAACATGACCCAGAAATTGGACTTCCTTCAACCAAAATTCACACTTGGAGAATTTGGCGTAAAGTTGCTCTTGTATCAAGAGTTCAAGTACTAGTCGGAGGTGTTGCTCATGCTCTTCTTCACTCTTGGAGTAGATGAGGATATCATCTATGAAGACGATAACGAACTTATCTAGGTACGGCTTGCAGACACGATTCATGAGGTCCATGAACACGGCAGGTGCATTGGTCAATCCGAATGGCATCACGAGAAACTCATAATGACCATAACGAGTCCTGAATGCAGTCTTCATCACATTGCTCTCCTTCACCCTCAACTGGTGATAACCGGATCGCAAATCGATCTTAGAGTAAACACTCGATCCTTGTAGTTAATCAAAAAGATCGTCAATACAGGGAAGAGGATACCGATTCTTGATTGTCAATTTGTTGAGTTCACGGTAGTCGATACACATACGGAAGGATCCATCCTTCTTTTTCACAAATAAAATAGGTGCGCCCCAAGGCGATAAACTTGGTTAGATGAATCCACGGTCAAGTAGTTCTTGTAATTGGCTCTATAATTCTTGCATCTCGGAAGGTGCGAGTCGATAAGGTGCACGAGCTACAGGTGCAGCTCATGGCACTAAATCAATCTAAAACTCTACTGCTCTCGGCGGCGGTAATCCAGGCAATTCTTCAGGGAAGACGTCGGAAAATTCGTTCACAATTCGAACGTCGTTCACACTCTTCACCTCGGTTTCTACCGTTTTCACATGTGCTAGGACAGCAAGACGTCCATTCTTCATGATCTTTTGCACTTTCACGCAACTAATGAGGTTCAGCTTCGAGGTACATCTCTCTCCGTAAATGATCAGTGGCTCACCATCTCCTTGTGGTATACGAAGAGCATTATCTCCACAGATAATGTCAGCCCTTATCTTGGTCAACCAATCCATACCAACGATCACGTCAAAACTTCCCAATTTTATGGGTATCAAATCAATTTCAAAATCTGCACCAGCTATGTTGATAATAGCTCCTCGACTAATATGGTTAACTTTCTCAAGTTTTCCATTGGCTACCTCTACAAGCATAATTTCCTTTAACGGGACTAACGACCAATTAATCTTATCACAAAAGTGTCTAAATACATAACTTCTATCGGCACCAGTATCAAATAAGACAGAAGCTAATAGATTGTTGATAGTGAATATACCTGTCACCAAGTCGGGATTATCTTGTGCATCCCTTGCATTAACGTTGAAAGCTCTACCACTGGATGGTCCGTCATCTTTTCTTATGTTGGGGCACGCATTTCTGAAATGGCCCGTTTGTCCTCATTCGTAGCACTTTTTAGGTCCATTGGTGTTCGGCTTCCCATTCAAAGTGGTGACCTTGCAGTCCTTCCCGATATGCCCAGTCCGTTGGCACTTTTCACAAACAACGTTACAATACCCAGTATGGTGCTTGTAGCACCGTTTGCATTGTGGTAAGGTTCCCTTGTAGTTCGGGTTGGAGTTCCCACTATTGTTGTTTCCTTTGAAACCCTCATGTCATTTCGCCGGGTTTTGATCATAGGTCCTTCCCCTGTTGTTATCCCATTTGCGCTTCTCACTACTACCCGCTTCAGACTTAGCCTTCTCCGGTTCATCGCTGATGATTTGGTTCATTAAAGTATGCGCCATGTGCATCGCTTCTGGGACATTGGGTGGCTTGGACGAGGTGACGTTTCCCTTAATGGACTTAGGAAGTCCCCACAAGTATCTCTCCATACGCTTGAATTCCGGGGTGACCATGGTAGGACACATCAGGGCTAGTTCCAAATATCTACGATTGTACCCATCGAGATCGTTTCCCACGACCTTCAACTGCATAAACTCAATCTCCATCTTCTGGATCTCGATCCTAGGGCAATATTCCTCAATCAGGGCCCCTTTGAATTCCTCCCATGGGGTAGCAAATGCCTCATCAATATCTTTTGCTTGAGCCAACGTGTTCCACCACGTTAGTGCGCCGTCAGACAGAGTGCATGAAGCAAACTTGGTTTTATTCGCCTCTGAACAGTTACTAACTCAAAACACAGATTCTAACTTCTCGAACCATCTAGTGAGACCAACCGGCCCCTCCGTTCCGCTAAAGTTATGAGGTTTGCAGCTTTGAAACTCTTTGTACGTGCACCCATTACGAATGGGCTGGATAACCGGTAGCGGTGGCGGTGGCAGTGGATCTTGGAGGTTTCTTTTCGCTAAAGCTGCGGTGACTCGTTCATTGATCATATCCTCTATTTGGGCTGCGGTAGGTGTTGATCGTCCGTTGGCCATGGTGTTCTAAACAAAAATTTTGACTCAAGTCAAAATCTAGTATTCAAATAGTAATAATACAGTATATAGTAATCAACATGGAATCAACACATCACATGTTTATTAAGTAACGTATCTAGGTACAAATACCACAGAATCATCATACAGTAACGTAAATAGAACACCGTACAAGAGTTAAATAACGCAAAGTTCCATTCATTAATAATAAGTTTCATACATTCGCATAGTTTCGTACAATACATAAGTAATACATAAATCTACAAATGAGATTACATAATGAAATCTACTACAAAAGCCCTACGGTGAAGGTGGGTGTAGGATGTCCAATACATGAGACATCTGGTCCTCGAGCTCAGTTACCCAAGCACAGAGGATCTCCACCTCCCTCATCAGTTCCTCGACAGAGGGAGTGGGTGGGGTAGGCTGTGCAGTCGGTATGGGTGGTGCTAGTGGAGCTGGTGGTGCAGACGGTCCAGCTCCAGAAGTAGAGGCTGCAAAGCGGTAAGTCTTACGGATGAAGGGATCAGCAGGATACGGCACAAGCCGCTTACGGGATGTAACCTTACGACGCCGACCAAATGCGTCAGTGAATGCTCGACCTCCTTTAATCCCTAGAATGACGGTACCATCGAAACGGTACCGCTTCTTCGGCGGGGTGGAGGGTGGCTGTACAGGTGCATCATCAGAGTCCTCCTCGTCGGAGTCATCGTCACTAGAGTCGTCTGTGGATGAGTCATCAGATGACGGGTCATCTGAATCATGTGGAGGTGGCTGCACGGGTGGCTGTACTGGCTCTTCTCGAGCGGCCATCATCTATCGGTATCTGAAAGGCGGGATCGGCACCAAACGTCCATCAGGAGTGCGTCGGCACCAATGACGATACTGATTACGGAATGGACCTTCCCCAAATTCCGCGAGAATCACAACACCACCGGGATGGTGCTGTGGCTCCTGAGGTACCGGGGCAAGTGGAGCTGGAATCTCCGGGAGGTCCTGGGCTCCGTCTGCAGTACCCACTGGGGCAGGCGCATGACTACTAGCTCCGGAGGACGAAGCGCCTGGGTCACTAGAGTGTGTCGCCGACGGGATTGGGGGATCAGCAATAGTGGAAGGTGAAGTGGCTGAAGTGTCTGAATCGCTGCCCAAAATAATAGCAGGTGGAATATCCGACATCTGAACAAGGAAAAATAAATTTTCCATGTCAGTAAGTCATAAAGCAAGCACGTATTAGGCCAAGTAACTACAACAGTCTAAATCATGTGTAACAGTAAGTAGCATGGCAATAACAACAAGTATCATGCAATCGAAAGCAGATAATAGCATGCAGTAGTGAAATCATGTAATAGCATACGACATATAGCAGTAAAAGTAAGCAGCAGCATGCAGTAAGTTCTGCGGAAACAACTAAACTAGCAAGTTGTAGATTAGTCCTATTAGTGAATCCTACTCGGGTCGGTCCAGACTCACTAATGCAACCTAATTCCCTACAACCAATGCTCTGATACCAAATGTGATGCCCCGTACAAAACCATCGTGTACGAATCATCAACAACAGGATCATTACAAGGTCAAACACTATATGCATTTTCAAAACAAGTTTGCATTCATGATAAAAGGTGATGTCTTAACCAACATCAATGTTTAACGACCAAAGTATGCTTCAATGAATAGAAGCAAGCATAATAGTATGTGACCCATAGGTCATTACAAATCATAGTTTCAAAAGTAATAATGTTTATGAATGCAAGATAAACGTTCATGCAGTGACATCTCTAAAGCAGCGGGTGTCTACAGCAAGACTAGTACACAACAGAAGCAACCTTAAGCACCTGAGAAAAACATGCTTAAAAACGTCAACACAATGGTTGGTGAGCTATAGTTTAAGTATAACAGTATGTAAGGTAGGCCACGAGATTTCAGTGCCACAAAGAGCGTTTCAAAACAGTATGATAAAGTATATGTTTAACTGTGGGCACTTGGTAACTAACTTAACATTTATAACCCCCTGAAAGTACACTTGGCGAGTGCGTATGTTTACGAAGTATTAAACACTCGTTAAATGCTAGCGCGACTAGCCCGAGTGAGGATGTCAAACCCTATGGATCCATATCTAAGATTCGCGTTCACCGGTTCAAAAACCAATGACTAAACATTACCGAGCTAAAGGGAATGTTTATGCCGTTGTATAACCCACACATATATAAGTTTAAGTACTTGTGCCTAGTATGTAAAATGTAAAATGTGCATGTATTCTTAGTTCCCAAAATATTTAAAGTAAAAAGGGATGCTATAACTCAAAGTGGTAAATTAGTGGTAAAGTCGAGTCGGGAAGTAAGCAAGTACGTAGGTCCGGAAAGTCCTCAACCTAAGTCAAATAGTACTAAGTCAGTAAATTGTCCTGATAGGTTTAAATGTATGTAAATTAGGTCTTAAGGGTCATCATCATTCATCATCAAACAAAAGGTGTAAAGTAAGTTTCATTCTAGAAAAGAGTTTAAAACAAAGGCTGCCTTCGATCAGTCACCACAGCCTCTATACCTACTAAAATAAGGAGATACTAGTGGCCATGGCTCCGTATATGAGTCCTCTAATTGTGGTAAAAATTCTAGAAGCAAACTCGTCTTTGTTTGACCGTGGCGACGGTCTAAGTGCGAGTAGGTCAGAATTTTCAGCACAACGTTAAAAGACATAGTGACACTCGGAGGGCCGTAAATCCTAAATCGTAACTCGGATTAAGACGAGTCTTAAACAAAAAATTATCTACTCGAATAGATCTATCTGAAAATCAACTTTACAGTAGCCCAGCTATTGGGGTCTATTCTAGAAAACAGTAAACAGTAGGTTCTGGTGGGTTCTTGGTGTTCGATGTTTATCACGGTTCTCATCCTTGATGCATATAGCTTCAAGTGTACAACTCGTTGATGTGTTTGCATCATCTTAACCAAGGTTTGACCATCATAACACTTGTGTAAGTCTAAGACATGTAGCACAACTCATTTAAGTGTTGCAAGTAGCTTGATGAACCAAAGTTACATCAAAATTTTAGATCCGACACATACATGAACTACAAACTTGAAAGTAAACCAACTAATCAAGATCTTAAGATGTAGAACATAGTTCTTTAGTTAGATCTTGAAGATCCAAGAACCAAAGGTCTAGATCTAAAGTTATTAAGTTAAATCCTAAGTAATAACACTTAAATCTTTACTTTAATGAAACCATAAGCTACAAAACTTAGATTTTCATCTTGCAAAGTGTATGTAAGCTTACAAGCTTTTGTTAATGACAAAATAGGTAGACCATAAGCTATAGAACTTAGATCTTTCATAAGTATGTGAAGTTATAACTAGAAAGTTATACTTCCATGTTCTTGAAATCATAAAGTTAACTTTAGTTCAAGAAAAATGAGATCAAAGTTAACTAGTAACACTTGACCAATAACAACCAAAATCACGATTTTAAATGTACAAGAAAATGAAGTAATAAGCTAAATAAACAAGCAAAAGGTTTATGGTTGTTCATACTTTAAAGATTCAAGCCAAAGCTTGATCTTTAAGAATGTAAACTTTAAGTTTACAAACATGAATTACAAGTATGGTTTTTACAACACATGAACTTTAATCTTTGAAAACATTAAATGTAGAACATAAACTAGAAAGTTTATGTTCTTGTATGTCTTGTAAGAACAAGATGATATGAAGAATCAAACTAACAAGTTTGATTCTTAATAATTATTAAGTAAACAACAACAACTAACAATTACAAAGAATTAAACAACAACAAAGAACAAAAGATGATGATGTATATGTATGTATGTCACGGTTTTGAAGACAAGAAAAGGAAGGAGAAGTAGTTCTTGTTACTTACAAAATGTAGAGGAAAGATGGGAGAAAATTGAGAGGAAAATGCAAGTATGAAGTGAAGTGTGTGTGTGAGAAATGAGATAATACAAGTAGATAAGTAAAAAAAATTTTGATCTCTCTCTTTTTCCTTGCTAGCCGACGGTTCAAAAAGAAAAGGGGGAAGGAGAATACTCACTAGTCACTTGCATGTAAATGTCTTGAAAGTTGGTTATTAGGGGTGTGTTCATGGGGATAAGGTGCAAGTATCATGTAACTAGATTCCTTATGTAACTTAATCCATCTAGTTAAGTTAGAAAGTAATACTTGCATAAAGAAATGGGCTAACTAGTCCATTAAAGAAGTAGGGTGGGCTTCTTAAGTCCATTAACACTAATAAAAGCCCAAGTTCCATTAATTACCAAATTAATCCAATAAAAGCCCAAGTAACTAACTAGTACCCTTAGTTAATTAAAATGATCAATAAAAATTAATCATGCATGCAAATAATATCCTAAATATTATTCGTGAAAGTTTCGTGTATCACAAAGACGAATCGGGGCATTCAAAGTTAATTGCGGTAACAAGTAAATGTAATAACATACATTCATTTAATCACAAGTATTAATAATAAATATAATTAATTAAATGTTGGAAAATCCAGGGTCGTTACACGTTCGCTATAAAGTATTAAATTGATATTCAATAAAATTAGGTATGCGAAACCGAAATTATTGATATCATACAAAAATTTATTACATCACTGCGAAATTTACCGTTTATTCATAAGGTTTAAATATCTTTAATCAATCAATTCAAAATATTTCTGAAATTCGTCAGGAGTAAAACTAGGCAATATAGCCGAAATTACTTTACTCAAAAGAGGGACGTATATTTTTGTTAATATTTGATTGATTAAAGTGGGATAAAAGACTAAAAAGATTTTAATTTTATTTTTACCATGTTTTTAAAATTAATATTGTAAAATTTTAAAATCAATATATTTAAGTTTGTAAATATTTTAAAAATTAATATTTTTAATATAAGTTTGTAAAATTAATATATATAAATATTAATAATATTTATGCATTTTAAAATTTAAGTTTGGTGTGAATTTAAAAACAAAAATGTACTTTATTTCATTAAGTTAAAAATTTGATATTTAAAATTCGTCGTGAGTTGAAAACTAGGTCGTTGAACCGAAATTGCTTTACCCGAGGGCGGGACGAGAAATTTTATTATCATTATTTTTAATCTCATTGATTTAAAGTATGCCAAAAACATAAAAAAATCCAAAAACCTTAGATTTTAAAACAACGCTTTAAAAAGACAAACTTTTAAAATTTTTTCGAGGGACGGACTAGGTAATCGTACCGAAACAACCTCGTCCTAAAAAGGAAAACAAAAATCTAAATTTAATTAATTGTTTTAATAGTAAAAGGTTTTCATAAAAAAAAAATACCTGGACCCCATGCGATCGCTTGGGATTTACACTTCACCACCATGCGATCGCATGGCACAAAAATACTGGACATAAACAAATAGCAGCGAGCTGGTTCTCTGTCCACACAAAACACACACACATATACAAGAAAATACTCTCAAATCCTCCCTAAAATCATCAATTTTCAACCAAAATTCACAAAATTCGTCACAATAATCCGCTATAATCATGTCTTTTCTCAGATGGGGAAGCAGAAAGGTAAAAATTTCATCCCTAAACTCATAAATATCCTAATTTTTGTGATAATTAAAAATATTTGTCCTAATTTGATTTTGATAATTTTTAGTGTAATTAGAGTTAAATTGTTAGTATATTATGCATGTATAACCAAGATTGATGCTATTTAACATGATTTGAAGCCTTAAACTTTAAAATTTTTAGAAATCTAGGGTTTGTGTTCTTGAGCAATTTGGGGCTTTTTGATATAAACAGGTTATGGCCGATTTTTGTTATGAATTAGTGTAACATGTTTAGGTAGCTAAATGATCCAAACTTTGATCCTAAACATGATTTTTGAGCATCAAAGTGGACTTTTTAAGTCTAAAATTCATGAACTTGATTATTTTGATATAAATGCCATTTGAAACTTGTTTAATTGCTAGTAATGATTATTTTAACATGTTATTTAAGTTGAATGCTTATGAACTTTGTATACCTTTTCATATATGCTTATTTGAAAAAATTGTAGAATTGATAAAAATATGAAAATGAGTATAAGTTTAATATGGAGTAAACATGTTATTGTAATTATTTTAATTTGTTATTTTGCTAACACTAATGCATATTTGGATGCACACATTTTGTGTTTAATGTGTTTTGCAGAGAAATACAGATACAGACAGTGCATCATCGTCTAGACGACCTGAACAAGAACCTGATCAAGAACCGCAACCGGAACCACAACCTGAACAACAACAACATTATAATCAACACGTGCCATACTATGAGCCGGAGCCACAATTTTTTACCGCCTACGTAGTATTTCCCGTTCACCATGTAATAGAACACTCGAGAATTCATGAAGAGGAGTTACACCCCAATCTAAGGTTTGATAGAAGTTGGAGAGATTACCCGACGTACCAAAGTAACAAATTTAAGCTTTGGACCAAAAATGTAGAGGTACCAAGGGTAATAGATTGGGAGCCTTTGGTAAGGGTCCACCTAGCTAACTCAGTTAGACAGCATCTAATCTAAAGGTATGGCATCTCTTCTTTTACTGATTGGGAACGTTTATTTACCACTCGTAGACCTGTATATAAGGAGTGGTGTGTTGAGCTAATGAGTACTATAGCCTTAAATAAGGATGTAGATAGGTTAGACGATAAGACTTTTCTTAGGTTTTTACTAGGGGGTAGGATGTACAGGATGTCTATGATAGACATGGCTAGAGATTTACAGATTTACACCCCCACTGAATTATTATCACCTGATTGTACAGCTTTAATTTATCACGGTGAGAGGGTAGATAGAGATTTTGAAGCTAACGCCGTATGAAGGCGTATGTCAAATTTTAATGTGTTTACACGGGCAGGAAGACACTCCTATTTAGATATTAACAAAGTAGAGCTTCGTATAATACATAGATTTTTAGCTAACTCGATTACACAAAGAGGTAAAAACAAGGAAAAAATGACTCTAAACTATTTATTTTACCTTAAGTGCATTCGAGACACTAGAGGCTTTGTTAATATTCCCTACTGTGTTGGGTTTTATTTGTCCAAAGTTGTGGAAGGTATACAGGACGGGGGAATAATAGGAGGAGGTATTTTTGTTAATCTAATTGGAGAGTATTTAGGTGTGGATAGGAAACACGGGGGTCCAATGATGGTAGTTGTGGAACAAGCCGAGAGCATAGGCTTACAGGTTTATTAGGGTGCAAAGGTACTAAAACGGAGGCACAATATGCCAATACCATATCATGGCACCCATCCACAGGTAGAGAGGGGTTTGGATGAGGAGATGGAAAAAAGCAGATGACATCAGGGATGCCATTAGGGATAGTTTTACTAACGTTTTCCAGCGTATAGATGAGGTGGAATGAGGATAGGCATCGTCAGTATGAGCAGTGGCAAGCTGCAATGTGTATGAGATTTCCAGGTGATGCCAACACGATAGCTGGCAAGTTCATCAGCACCAAATCATGAGCCAGCTATCATATCAGGTACCAAATAACTACATCCCGACTCGACCTGCTTACTATCCACCACATCAGCCCGACATGCGACCACCCTTTGACCTGTACGACCTCAACCAAGCCTACCAGAACACCTATCACCAACCATGGAACCCGAGCGATGATATGAACTGAACCCCTATCCAAATCAATAGTGTTCCATTGGTGATGTCTTATCTTTTATTATTTTTATCTATTTATGTTAAACATTTAACATTTTGATACTTTTATGTAATATTTAACATTTTTATTATTGTATACTAATATTTCATTTTTGTAATTTGAAAGTGGGATATTAAGTCCCATTTAAAATTACCATGCATGTTTATATTTGTATTGTATGTATTTTATCTCATGTACACAACAGGGTAAAACAGCGCATTTTCAAAGACTGGCAATAAGTTCAGCAAAAGCAACTAATTTTGACGACAAGATGCAAAATATATGTGAAATAACAACTGCATGAATGAACAAATGATGTGCACCATTTATAATTCAACACAAACAACAATATGTTTGGAAACTTTGGTAAAATTTAATCATTTTTCTACGCTAATCACCCTCAATAATTTAAATTGTTACTGATTTCTTGCAAATGAGGGCATTGCAAGATTTTAAGTGTGGGAAGGGATTAAATTCTTTCAGTTTTAAATTTTTTTCTTTTTTGACTTATACACATGGTTTAATAGCCACCGTTAAAATACTAGTAATGCAGTAGTTGTATTAGAATCTAGTGCTCTCTGATAATAAAGAACAGCCCTAGTCTTATATACTGACTTCCCACTTCTAGTAAATTTTTTAAAATTTTTTTAACTAAATGAACTCAAAATCATGTTTATACATATTTATGAACGATAAAACTAGGTGTTAACACCGAAATTATTGTTACCTCGAAAAGGAAATAAATTGAGAAACAGCCCAAAACGCTTGAATTCATTTAAAATGGAATAGAGGAGAATAAAAAGGCAAAGAAAGAAAAATAAAAGCCAAGTGTGGGAAAAATTTACCAAGTTATTTAAAACATATATCACATATTTTTGTACAAATAATTAAAGATACTTTTTTTTGAACAATATTAATCAGTTTTACCCAGTTTATTGTAATATAAACAGAATTTAAAAGGAAGTAAAGTCTTCCGAGAAAAAGACACGCGCTTCTTGATTTAGGTCAGTTGTCGTCCAGACCAGTTGTAGAGACTACGAAAAACCTTGAAAAGTTTTCTCAAAAATCAGCTGGAAATCCACGGACCTCAGCATCAAACAGGGTCGCCAAGTGGTCAGACTTATCCTAACCATGAGAGGATATGTCTCGTACAATGGGGGTGCACCGTGCAAATTAGCTTATAAGACTAATGAATCAGATCCCCAGAAAGGATAATCTCCTTAAAGATTAAAAATCAGCTTTTTAACCTGATATTACTCAATCTCAAAGATTGACCTTAAAGATTGAGAATTCAAACTCATGGAATTCAATGATATCTAAATTCGAGCTTGAACGAGAAAATATTTTGATCAAATTACAAACCGATTTGTTTTCCAAAAAACCCATTTTCAATGCGTTCACTACCATTGAACGTAAAATCCTAAGAATTCACCGGAATTCATTAGGTCACCTGAACCAAATCGGGTGTCAACCGTAAGAACGGTGGTTGCATAGCATGGTCGAAGACAGGACCTTGTGCCAGACCAAAAAACTATAGGGTGATCTTTACTATTGCTCCTACAAAGGATAGTAATTGCATCCGACACGATATAGACCATAATCAAAAGCATGTCATTAGACATTGCCTTAACAGTTACTTGTTCAACGCTTTCCTTTACAACCGGACGGTAGTTTACCGAAAGGTAATATATGGAGCAAGTATAGTGGACGTGTTGCTTTCCCAATACAAGGTTAGCAAGTGGGTGACACAAAACCATAAGTTTTGAGCTAAAATTTTCAAATCTGAAACCCACAAAAACATTTTGCAAACACCGGTGAAGGGTTATTCTGGAAAACTTATCTAGGGTAAAAGCTAGATTGAATTTTTAAAAAGATCAAATGTTTTCATAAAGATCCAATTTCCTAAAGGATCTAAATTTTTATAGTCATGTGGGACTGTAAACCACAACGTTACTATCATTGTTCATATCGCCATATTAAAATCACTGATGTACAAAGCATGAAGAATAAAGAAGTGATTCTAGTAAAGTTATATTCAAGTTTTATATTGCTTGAGGACAAGCAACGCTCAAGTGTGGGAATATTTGATAATGCTAAAAATGAACATATATTTCATAGCATTATCCCTCAAGAAAGGCAAGCTTTTAGTTGCAATTGTTCTATTTACAAGTGATATTCGTTTAAATAATAAAAGGTGAAGACAAAAGACAGATTCGGCTATTTAAAGACGCAAAAGACCAAAACGCTAAAGAGTACAAAGTACAATCTAAGTGGTTCAATTTATTAATGAGAAACGTCTCAAAATTATAAGAGTACAAGCCGCAAAACGCAAAGTACAAGATATTAAATAGTACGCAAGGGCGTTCGAAAATCCGAAACCGGGACATGAACCAACTATCAACGCGCGACGTAACGGAGCTAAAATTACGTCAACTATGTACACGAATATAATATAATATATAAATAATTCTATAAATTATTTATATATTATATTTATATTAAAAACCGTCGGCAAATAAGAAAACAAGAGTACCTGAGCTGTAAAAGGGGGCCATGCGATCGCATGGCCTGGAGGCACAAAAACCATGCGATCGCATGGCAGTAAAGTTGCGGTCAGGTCTATAAATTGCAACGAATTCTGGCCGATTTACACACACCATATCATATATCTTACTCTCTCTCAATATATTTATATTTATAATTTTAATTTTAAGTTAATAATAATAAGGTTATAGTGGCGAATGTTTTAAGTTTGTAAGTCGAAACTCTGTCTGTGTAACACTACGCGATTAATACTCATTGTAAGTTATGTTCAACCTTTTTAAATTAATGTCTCGTAGCTAAGTTATTATTATGCTTATTTGAGCCGAAGTAATCGTGATGTTGGGCTAAATATTAAAGACGGGGTTATTGGGCTTTGTACCATAATTGGGGTTTGGACAAAAGATCGACACTTGTGGAAATTAGACTATGAGCTATTAATGGGCTTTATATTAACTAAACGATACCTCGTTAATTTAATATAAAGGTTAAAATTTGACGTATCTATATATAACCACATACGCTTAATCGGGTACGGTGGGCGGGATATTTATAAATACGAATTATTGTTCATTTGACCAGACACAGGGATGGATTAATAGTCACTGGACTCATTAAAACAGGGGTGGATTACATTCAAGGGTAATTGGTGTAATTGTTAACAAAGTATTAAAACCTTGGATTACACGCAGTCGATAACCTGGTGTATTCATTAAAAAAAGTATTAAGACCTTGTTACAGTTCGAATCCCCAATTAGTTGGAATTTTTGACTTCGGGTATAAGGTTAATTTGACGAAGACTCTCACACTTTATAATTATGACTGATGGACTATTATGGACAAAACTAGATGGACATATCGAATAATCCAGGACAAAGGATGATTAACCCATAGAAATAAATTAAAATCAACAAGTCAAACATCATGATTAGGAAGTTTAAATAAGCATAATTCCTTAATTTTATATCTCATCGTACTTTTAATTATGGCAATTTTATTTATCGTCATTTTAATTACTACAATTTTATTTATCGCACTTTTATTTATCGTCATTTATTTTACGCTTTAAATTAAGTTATATTTATATTTAATATTTTACATTAGGTTTTAATTGTGACTTAAGACATAAAATCGACAAACCGGTCACTAAACTGTAAAAACCCCCTTTATAATAATAATATTTCTTATATATATATATATATATATATATATATATATATATATATATATATATATATATATATATATATATATATATATATATATATTGATACATGATAATACTAAAAACGAACATATATTTCATAGCATTATCCTTCAAGAAAGACAAGCTTTTAGTTGCAATTGTTCTATTTACAAGTGATATTCTTTTAAATAATAAAAGGTGAAGACAAAAGACAGATTCGACAATTTGAAGACGCAAACGACCAAAACGCTAAAGAGTACAAAGTACAATCCAAGTGGTTCAAATTATTGATGAGAAACATCTAAAAATGATAAGAGTACAAGCCGTGAAATGCAAAGTACAAGATATTAAATCGTACAAAAAGGCGTTCGAAAATCCGGAACCGAGACATGAACCAACTATCAACGTGCGACGCAACAGACCAAAAATTACAAGTCAACTATGCACGAGAATATAATATAATATATAATTAATTAATTATATATATATATATATATATATATATATATTATATTTATCGCAGCCCACGTTTTGGATTTGATCAATGAGCTGGAATCCAAAGCTACGCGACTGCGGAGCTATGAAGAACAAAAATACCGCACTTGTGGAGCACACAGTGATCAAGTGGGCCTATAAAAGGCCACGCATTCTGCTCGATTCATCATTCCTTTTCCTTCTTTCTATCTACGAAAAAAAAAATATATATATATATATATATATAATTATATTTTTAATTTTAATTTAAGTTTAATAATAATAAGGTTATAGTGGCGAATGTTTTAAGTTTGTAAGTCGAAACTCTGTCCATGTAACGCTACGCTATTAATACTCATTGTAAGTTATGTTCAACCTTTTTAAATTAATGTCTAGTAGCTAAGTTATTATTATGCTTATTTAAATCGAAGTAATCGTGATGTTGGGCTAAATATTAAAGACGGGGTTATTGGGCTTTGTACCATAATTGGTGTAAGACTCAAATATATCATTGTACATATGTGAAATTAAGTTATTCAAGTTGTGGGGTTTTCTTTGTATATTTTAAAAAGAGAAAAGAATTCTGCCCAGGCTATCTGCGCGCCGCGCCGAATTATGGCGCGCCGCGCCATTACGGGCTGACAGCTCATCTCTTGCTTTTAAATGAGATATTTTAAGGGCTTTTTGGTAAATTCACATGGGACCCGACTTTAAGGCTTGGGATCAGTTGTTGGAGTCTCATTTACTCCATTTCCATCTACCTTATCACTTTCCATTAAATCCTAGAGAGAGAGGAAGTTCTAGAGTGAGAGAGCTCCATTAAAGGAAGAATGAGGTTGAATCGGGTCTTAATGCGAGTTCTAAAGTCGTTTATCTTCCCTCTAGCTACATTTTGGTGGTAGTGGTATGCTCTAATATTGATTTCTTGATTTTATTTTGATTAAGGGTTAGGGTTTGGGGTAGATAATGAACTTAAAACCCATTTGTGGGTGAATTGGGGGTTTTTGGGTGAAATTGGGTCGAGTAGACTCAAAGATGACTAACTAGGGTTTTCAAAGTGTTAAATCGATGTTTATGAACTTAAATTAGTTAGTAAATTGCTAACACACCTATATATATGTAAATGGGCGTTGTGTGGGTTAGTGGATGACCCGAAATGGGTATGTTGACATTAATTGGTCAAATGGGTCAAAATGGACCTAAGTTAGTTAATGTTTATGATTAATGCATAAACCTAGTGTTGAAATGTGTTTTAAACCTATCTTGGCTAATGTTAGGGTTTTGGGTGTGAGTTGACCCAATTTTAGGGTTAAGTGTCCAAATGGGTCAAAACGACCTAGTGATGGTGAGGGTTGCGAGTTTGACCAACTTGAATGGGTGTTGATTATGTGTACATTGTAATAGGTGTGTTACCTTGAAGTTTCAAGCTTGGTTTATCGATTTCACCGAAGGCGTAAGGTGAGTGGAATGATTATACATGTGTGTATATAATGTATCTATTTGTAGGGCGGGGGATGGGGCCGGTTATACGTGTCTATACCACCAAGAGTTAGTGATATATTTCGTTGTACACTAACGATGGATATTTCGTTGTCCAAATCGCCCAAGAGTTAGTGATATATTTCGTTGTACACTAATGATTGCTTGAACGGATATTTCGTTGTCCGTGTCGCCTAGGGGTTAGTGATATATTTCGTTGTACACTAACGGTTGTTACGAACACCGATGGGAAATTCGAAGTACCATTCCCTTGTGTTATTGGTTAACCATGATTACGCGTTGTAGTGTAGCATGTTAAATTATTCGGGTTATATATATGCTATTGTTGCGCTAGCTTGTGATCTTGGAGGGTTTAGAGTTATACTTGCGATGGTATGCTATATATATTGCTAGCGTGTATGAGGTATTTGTGTAAGTGCTTTGCAGGTAGGTATATTATATATGTATATGTATAATTATTGCATTCACTAAGCGTTAGCTTACCCTCTCGTTGTTTACCTTTTTAGGATCCGGCTTGGCTATGGGCAAAGGTATTCGCTTGGATTAGTGGCTCGGGGATTATAGCTTTTGGAAGTTCGACCGAGACTTGGGTAGTTTAACCCCAAACACCATGCTCGATGTGTCATTTGGCATTTTAACTTTTTGGTGTTCGAAACTCGCATTATGTATTAAACTTGTAATTTGGGTCGTGTGGGCCCCGCTTCGTAAAACTAATTTTATTAATGGAACATGTTAGTTTTACATGCATGAGTATGTGGTTGAAAGCGTTTTGTCTAATTATGTCAGGAAAAGGTCAAACATTTTCGTGTAATTGACTTCCGGAGACAGCGGGCTATCCAGGTGATTCCGCGCGCCGCGCGAATACCTGGCGCGCCGCGCCACCAACTGAACAGCATAAATTTTTTTTTATTTCACATTTTACGTGGGTTGTTCATGGTTTGGTTTGGGTTGTTACAAGTGGTATCAGAGCATGGTCTAAGGGATTTAGGTGACTTGAGATAGGCGCATAGACTTAGACTTTTGAGTCGTTGAACTATATGCGGGACTTGTAGGATTACGGGTCGGTGCGGGTTTTGATTAGTTCTTTTATGCATAGGTGGACTAACTATGCTATATATATTGATGTTACTAATCATGTGTTATTGTTTTGAACATCGAGCGAGATGGTTGTGATACGTTTGGGCATGGCATGGCATGTGAGCGTAATAGTGAGTCGCGACCACTATCACGGTTGCAAGTCAAGTCAAGCAAGGACGTGAGACAAGCATTGAGCTAGATGTGGGGTGTGTACGGTCATATGCATAGGTATTTATGTGTATTAATTCGTTGGTGACGTCTAATCCATTCTTTAATCTTTAGAATGAAGACGAGAAACGGAACGGATACGAATGGCAACGGTGGTCCTTCTCATGTGGAGGAAACGGACGAGATGACCACCAAAATAAAGGCCGCTCTAGAAAACTATGTTTTGGTTTTCTCTCGAAAGGTTAAGCAAATTCTCGAAGAGTCGGTTTCGGAACAAATTGTCGATATGATTCAAGAACGAATGACCAATGCCGTTAAAGAAAAAGTTGAAAGGAAGTTTCCTAGACCTCAAATTATGGGCGAGTTGGAGTTTAGCTATAAGAACTTCTTGGCGACTAAGCCTCCTCACTTTCACGGGGATCCCGACCCCATGAAAAGTGCGACTTGGATTTCCGATGTTGAAGGTTGTTTTCGCACGACCGAGTGCCCTCCCGAGAAAAAGACAAGGCTTGCTACTAGTTTGCTAAGGGGCCATGCTAAAGATTGGATCGATGGTAAGATTGATATGATGGGTGATGCGGCTTTCGTAGGGTTATCTTGGGCGGAGTTCAAGAAGGAGTTTTTCCTTGAATATCGTACGCAAGCGGATCTTTCCAAATTGCACAACGAGTTAAGGAATATGCGTCAAGGGTCTATGGACCTAAACACTCTCAAAACCAATTTTCTCGCCAAGGCGCGTTTTTGCCCCGAGTATGTGGGGAATGATCAATTGTTAATGGAAGACTTTCATGCAACCCTTAGAGATAATTTGAAGGGTAAAAATTAGTATTGGTCATGTTGAGACTTTTTCTAAGCTCTTGGCGATGGCGAAGGGGTTTGAAGCGCAAGCTCCGAGTCCGGTTAGTTATGCGCCAAGTAAAAGGAAGTTCGAAGCTTCTAATTTTTCGAACAAGAAAAGTAAGGGAGCAATCGAAAGTGTTGGTAGTGTGAAGAAAGGTGCTTCTAATGTCCACGTGACCACATGCTACAATTGTGGGCAAAAAGGTCACTACTCTCGTGATTGCCCGAAACCGCGTGTTAATGTGATCACATGTTTTAATTGTCAACAAGAAGGGCACCGAAAGTCAGAGTGTCCCGGACTCCGAAATGATCAAGTTAAGAGGATAGAGAAGGCGGCGGGGTCGGCTAGGGGGCGTAATTATTTGATAACCAATGACGAAGTCAAGCAATCCAATGAAGTCGTCTCAGGTACTTTCATGGTTAACTCTAGTCCGGCAAGGATTCTATTTGATAGCGGTGCAAATTTATCGTTTGTGTCTCCAAAATTTGTGCCTAAACTTAATAAACCGTTAGCTAAGTTAAGTCATCCGGTAGAAGTCGAAATAGCGGATGGCAAGACGGTGCTAGTGGTTGATGTGTGTAAGGATTGTAATGTTGTGTTTGGTTTCGAGAACTTTAAAATTGATCTCATCCCGATGACTTTGGGTGATTTTGATATCATGGTTGATATGGATTGGCTCGATCGTAACAGAGCCGATATTGCGTACCATGAAAAGTCTATTCGTGTGAAGACCCCAAGTGGGGGAGAGTTAATTATTCATGGCGATAAACGTAGTAGACCTGTACCGGTATGCACTTTTGCACGGGCATGTCATTTCCTCGTTAGTGGTGGCATGGCTTTTCTTGCCTATGTTGTCGATACTCGTGATGAGCCACCATCTATTCATGAAATTCTGGTGGTAAGTGAATTTGAAGACGTTTTTCCGGATGAGTTACCGGGTGTTCTGGCGGAAAGACAAGTTGAATTTCGCATTGAGTTGGTTCCGGGAGCTACTCCCATTGCTAAAACTCCTTATCGTTTAGCACCAACAGAAATGCAAGAATTGTTAAATCAAACCCAAGAGGTACTTGAGAAGGTTTTTATTCGACCGAGTGCTTCGCCTTGGGGCACTCCGGTTTTATTCGTGAAAAAGAAAGACGAAAGTATGCGTATGTGCATTGATTATCGGGAGTTGAACAAAGTGACAATCAAGAACCGTTATCCATTGCCTAGGATTGACGATTTATTTGATCAACTCCAAGGTGCGACGTATTTCTCTAAAATTGACCTACGGTCCGGCTATCACCAAATGCGGGTCCGTGAGGAAGATATTGAGAAAACGGCTTTTCGTACGCGTTACGGGCATTTTGAGTTTGTAGTTATGCCTTTTGGTCTTACGAATGCACCGGCAGCATTCATGGATCTTATGAACCGAGTGTGCAAACCTATGTTGGACAAGTGGGTAATTGTGTTCATTGACGATATTCTTGTCTACTCTAAGGGTATAAAGGAACACGAACATCATTTACGCGAGGTGTTGAAGACTTTGAGAAAAGAGAAGTTATATGCTAAGTTCTCGAAATGTGAATTTTGGCTAAGGGAAGTTCAATTCCTTGGCCATATTGTGAACAAGGATGGTATTTAAGTAGATCCGGGGAAGATAGAGATGGTGAAGAGTTGGGGACAACCGACTACGCCTACGGAAATCCGAAGTTTTCTCGGATTGGCCGGTTATTATCGTCGGTTTATCCAAGACTTTTCAAAGATTGCTTCTCCATTAACTAAGTTGACAAGGAAGAATACGAGGTTCAATTGGGAGAACGAGCAAGAAATCGCTTTTCAATTATTGAAAGAGAAATTGTGTCAAGCTCCAGTCTTAGTGTTACCGGAAGGTGTAGATGATATGACGGTTTTTTGTGATGCTTCTTTGAATGGGCTCGGGTGTGTTCTAATGCAACGAGGTAAAGTCATTGCTTACGCCTCTCGTCAATTAAAGGAACATGAAAAGAGATACCCGACTCATGATCTTGAATTAGTGGCGGTGGTTCATGCTTTGAAAATTTGGCGCCACTACTTGTATGGTGTCAAGTGTACGATTTATTCGGATCACAAGAGTTTGAAACATCTTTTTGATCAACGGGATTTGAATTATCGTCAACGTAGGTGGATGGACGTGGTGAAAGATTATGATTGTGAAATACTTTACCATCCGGGCAAGGCGAATGTAGTCGCGGATGCGTTAAGTCGAAAGAGTCAACATCCGGTGTTACGATTGGGATTGTTACGTATGATTATTACTAACGATTTTCTTGAAAAACTTGGTGTGATTCAAATAGAGGCTTACGTTCACAACAAGCATGCGGAACAAATTGTGGGGCAATCGGAATTCATTACGATGGGTTTGCGTGGTTTGTTGTCTTTTCAAGAAAGAGTGTGGGTGCCTAAGATGGGTGATTTCCGAAAGGTGCTTCTTGATGAGGCGCACAAGTCTAAGTATTCCATACATCCGGGTGCGACGAAGATGTACCATGATATGAGGAAAGATTATTGGTGGCCGGGCATGAAACGCGACGTTGTTAAGTATGTTGAGCAATGCGTCACGTGTTTGCAAGTTAAAGCAGAACACCAAAAGCCATATGGTAAGTTGCAACCGCTAGAAATTCCGATGTGGAAGTGGGAGCATATTACCATGGATTTTATTACCAAGTTGCCGAAAACGGCAAGAACCCAATTTGACACTATTTGGGTGATTGTCGATAGATTGACGAAGAGTGCATTGTTTCTTCCTATTAAAGAAGCAATTACATCGGAGGCACTCGCGAAGATTTTCATTAAGGAGGTCATATCGAGACACGGCGTTCCCGCGTCTATTGTTTCAGATCGGGACACGCGTTTTACTTCTCGATTTTGGAAGAAGTTTCATGAAGATATGGGTACGAGGGTGAATATGAGCACGGCGTACCATCCTCAAACAGATGGTCAAACCGAACGTACGAATCAAACATTGGAAGATATGTTACGTGCGTGTATTATTGATTTCGGTGGTAGTTGGGATGAACATTTACCTTTGGTGGAATTCTCCTACAATAATAGTTTTCACACTAGTATTGGAATGCCGCCATATAAGATGTTATATGGTAGAAGGTGTCGGACCCCGATTTGTTGGGGCGAAGTGGGTTAAAGGGAAGTCGGGAGCACCGACTTGGTATTGGAGACAAATAGTAAGATCGATATGATTCGGGCTCGTTCAAAGGCGGCGCAAGATAGATAAAAATCTTATGTCGATAAACGTAGGCGACTGATCGAGTTTCAAGAAGGTGATATGGTGATGCTTAAGGTTTTGCCATGGAAGGGTATTATTCGATTTCGAAAATGGGGAAAGTTAGCTCCTCGGTTTATTGGGCCATTTAAGGTTTTAGCTCGTGTTGGTGAAGTTGCATATCGATTGGAATTGCCCGAAGAACTTGCGGGGATCCATAACACATTTCATGTTTCCCATCTTCGTAAGTGTCTTGCGGATGATTCCTCATGGATGCCATTAGACGAAATTGATCTAAACAACAAGTTAGAATATGTTGAAGAGCCGATTGCTATACTTGATGAGAAAGTGAAAATGTTGCGTAACAAGGAGGTGAGGACCTTTAAGGTTCAATGGCGTCGTAGTAAAGGTTTCGAGTTTACATGGGAACCCGAAGAGTTCGTGTTGGTTTATCTTCCTTCTTGTCATGCGGCTTGGATTGCGGACGCAATCCGAATAAGTGGGGGAGAGTTGTAAGACCCAAATATTTCATTGTACATATGTGAAATTAAGTTATTCAAGTTGTGGGGTTTTCTTTGTATATTTTAAAAAGAGAAAAGAATTCTGCCCAGGCTATCTGCGCGCCGCGCCGAATTATGGCGCGCCGCGCCATTACGGGCTGACAGCTTATCTCTTGCTTTTAAATGAGATATTTTAAGGGCTTTTTGGTAAATTCACATGGGACCCGACTTTAAGGCTTGTGATCAGTTGTTGGAGTCTCATTTACTCCATTTCCATCTACCTTATCACTTTCCATTAAATCCTAGAGAGAGAGGAAGTTCTAGAGTGAGAGAGCTCCATTAAAGGAAGAAGGAGGTTGAATCGGGTCTTAGTGCGAGTTCTAAAGTCGTTCATCTTCCCTCTAGCTATGTTTTGGTGGTAGTGGTATGCTCTAATCTTGATTTCTTGATTTTATTTTGATTAAGGGTTAGGGTTTGGGGTAGATGATGAACTTAAAACCCATTTGTGGATGAATTGGGGGTTTTGGGTGAAATTGGGTCAAGTAGACTCAAAGATGACTAACTAGGGTTTTCAAAGTGTTAAATTGATGTTTATGAACTTAAATTAGTTAGTAAATTGCGAGCACACCTATATATATATATATATATATATATATGGGCGTTATGTGGGTTAGTGGATGACCCGAAATGGGTATGTTGACTTTAATTGGTCAAATGGGTCAAAATGGACCTAAGTTAGTTAATGTTTGTAATTAATGCATAAAACTAGTGCCGAAATGTGTTTTAAACCTATCTTGGCTAATGTTAGGGTTTTGGGTGTGAGTTGACCCAATTTTAGGGTTAAGTGTCCAAATGGGTCAAAACGACCTAGTGATGGTGAGTGTTGCGAGTTTGACCAACTTGAATGGGTGTTGATTATGTGTACATTGTAATCGGTGTGTTACCTTGAAGTTTCAAGCTTGGTTTATCGATTTCACCGAAGGCGTAAGGTGAGTGGAATGATTATACATGTGTGTATATAATGTATCTATTTGTAGGGCGGGGGATGGGGCCGGGTATACGTGTCTATACCACCAAGAGTTAGTGATATATTTTGTTGTACACTAACGATGGATATTTCGTTGTCCAAATCGCCCAAGAGTTAATGATATATTTCGTTGTACACTAACGATTGCTTGAACGGATATTTCGTTCTCCGTGTCGCCTAGGGGTTAGTGATATATTTCGTTGTACACTAACGGTTGTTACGAACACCGATGGGAAATTCGAAGTACCATTCCCTTGTGTTATTGGTTAACCATGATTAGGCGTTGTAGTGTAGCATGTTAAATTATTCGGGTTATATATATGCTATTGTTGCGCTAGCTTGTGATCTTGGAGTGTTTAGAGTTATACTTGCGATGGTATGCTATATATATTGCTAGCGTGTATGAGGTATTTGTGTAAGTGCTTTGCAGGTAGGTATATTATATATGTATATGTATAATTATTGCATTCACTAAGCGTTAGCTTACCCTCTCGTTGCTTACCTTTATAGGATCCGGCTTGGATAAGGGCAAAGGTATTCGCTTGGATTAGTGGCTCGAGGATTATAGCTTTTGGAAGTTCGACCGAGACTTGGGTAGTTTAACCCCAAACACCATGCTCGATGTGTCGTTTGGCATTTAAACTTTTTAGTGGTCGAAACTCGCGTTATGTATTAAACTTGTAATTTGGGTCGTGTGGGCCCCGCTTCGTAAAACTAAGTTTATTAATGGAACGTGTTAGTTTTACATGTATGAGTATGCGGTTGAAAGCGTTTTGTCTAATTATGTCGGGAAAAGGTCAAACATTTTCGTGTAATTGACTTCCGGAGGCAGCGGGCTGTCCAGGTGATTCCACGCGCCGCGCGAATACCTAGCGCGCCGCGCCACCAACTGAACAGCATAATTTTTTTTTATTATTTCACATTTTACGTGGGTTGTTCGTGGTTTGGTTTGGGTTGTTACAATTGGGGTTTGGACAAAATATCGACACTTGTGGAAATTAGACTATGGGCTATTAATGGGCTTTATATTAACTAAACGATACTTCGTTAATTTAATATAAAGGTTACAATTTGACGTATCTATATATAACCACATACGCTTAATCGGGTACGGTGGGCGGGATATTTATAAATACTAATTATTGTTCATTTGACCAAACACGGGGATGGATTAATAGTCAATGGACTCGTTGAAACAGGGGTGGATTACATTCAAGGGTAATTTGTGTAATTGTTAACAAAGTATTAAAACCTTGGACTACACACAGTCGATAACCTGGTTTATTCATTAAACAAAGTATTAAGACCTTGTTACAGTTCGAATCCCCAATTAGTTAGAATATTTGACTTCGGGTATAAGGATAATTTGACGAAGACTCTCGCAATTTATAATTATGACTGATGGACTATTATGGACAAAACCATATGGACATATTGAATAATCCAGGACAAAGGACAATTAACCCATGGTAATAAATTAAAATCAACACGTCAAACATCATGATTACGAAAGTTTAAATAAGCATAATTCTCTTAATTTATATCTCATCGCATTTTTATTTATCGTCATTTTATTTAACGTACTTTAAATTATTGCACTTTTAATTATCGCACTTTTATTTTATCGCATTTTTATTTATCGGCATTTACTTTAAGCTTTAAATTAAGTTGTATTTATATTTAATATTTTACATTAGGTCTTAATTGTGATTTAAGAAATAAAATCGACAAACCGGTCACTAAACGGTAAAAACCCCCTTTTATAATAATAATAATAATACTACTTATATATATATTTATACAAATATAGTTTAAAATAAATATAGCGTTAAATTTAGTTGTATCCCTGTGGAACGAACCGGACTTGCTAAAAACTACACTACTCTAGGATTAGGTACACTGCCTATAAGTGTTGTAGCAAGGTTTAGGTATATCCCATTCTATAAATAAATAAATAACTTGTGTAAAATTATAGCATATTTAATAGTATTTCGCAATAAAAATATAACTATTTCGTATACACCTCGCATAACATCAAGTATTTTTGGCGCCGCTGTCGGGGAATCACTCAACGCCGAAGCGAAACGCTATAAAAAAAATTAGTTTTTAAGCCATTTTTGTAAAAATTTATTTTTATAAGTTTTAAATATTAAAATACAAAAACATATAAATATATATATATATATATATATATATATATATATATATATATATATATATATATATATATATATATATATATATATATATATATATATATATATATATATATATATATATATATATATATAAGTTTATTAAAAAGTTTATATTTTTATTTATTGTGAAAAGTTGTAAAAAACAAAAAAAACTAGTAAGCAATTTTTAATATAAGTATTATTTAAATTACATTTTCTATAAAATAAAAACTGAAAATTAAAAAATTAAAAGTAAAAAAAAAAACTGAACCTGCATAATTTGAGCCTGCAGCACATCTGAATCTGCATCCTCCGCACTCGCGGAGTTTTTGGGCAGCAGACATCCGCACTCGCGGAACCGTCTGACACGTCTGACCTGGTACCTCATTTATTACGAAATTAGGGTTAAAAATTAATTATTGTTAATTATAATTAGGGTTATATTTAATATTAATTAGTTTTAGTTTTTAATTAAATTTGTAATTTTAAGTTTTAATTAGTTTTAATAATTTATAAAATTAATACTTTTATAAAATAATAATATAAAAATAATATTTTTATAAAAATAAATAATTTTATCATTTTTTATATTTTTATAAATTGTATCTTTTTAATCGTTTAATCGTAATTTGTATTTTTATCGTTCGTAATTAGTTTTAAATTAGTTTTTGCCGTAGTTTATTTTTATTTTTAGATTTCTAAGATTTGCCGTAAAATCCCTTAAGTGTTTTTTCTTTAGACTAAGACTTAGACGCTTTAGAATTTACGACATTGTTTATCTCTTTAGTTTTAAATAAAGTTTTAGTGCCTTTTTAAGTTATTGCCATTTTGGATATAGAATTCCTTTTAAGCTTTAATACCTTTAGACGCAAGTTTTAATTTTTAGTTTTTAGGCTTTTAAATTTCGACGCGCTACTTTCTTATTATTATTTTTCGACCTTTATTTTTCGACGCTTATTTTTCGACTTCTTATTTTTCGACGCACTTTTTCTTTTTCATTTCGACGCTCTAGTTTTTAGGACATAGAATTTTCTTTATCTTCCTTAAATTTCGACGAAAAATTATTTTAAGCAGTTAAATTGATAGACATCCAAAATTTTCTGGTTCGTAGTAATAGTTGGATTTATTAGTGGCGAGTTGTGGGCTTCTGATTTAAAGGGTCCTGGCTACCTGCTGCATCTATTGGCTATTCGAAACGTGGGCAAAATCAGAAAAGTCTATTAATTTGATAACTTATATAATTTTTATCTTTTATAACTAATAGGATATTCAGTGAATGCACCGAGCAAAACATTCACCACCTTTCATACGTTCACCTCCTGTAACTCGATCAAGACATCTAGCCAATATTGTCGCCGTTGATTTTTCTTTAGAATCGTCATCTAGTCGACCAAGTACTCCAATTCAAATTTTCGATAATCCATTTTTTGAACCCGACCTCACAATTGAGAATTCGGAGGATATTCAGGGACAATTCAGAGATCCTGAACCACTAATCATTTCTCCTGAACCACAAATCACTCATCCAGAGATTGTCGAGGAAGAAACCATTAAATCAGAATCCTCTAGTGATTCAGATTCAACAAACTCAATCATGAGAAATCTGGAACCTCTAAGTATGGAAGATCGAATGAGGGCTAAACGCACTGGCCAAGGTCATGCAATTACTCAACCAGACATTAATGAGCCAGATTATGAAATCAAAGGACAAATCCTACACATGGTAACTAATCAATGTCAATTTATTGGTGCGCCGAAGGAAGATCCAAACGAACATCTTCGTACCTTTAATAGGATCTGTACTCTATTCAAAATCAGAGAAGTTGAGGATGAACAGATCTATCTCATGTTATTTCCCTGGACTTTAAAGGGAGAAGCCAAAGATTGGTTAGAATCATTACTTGAAGGGGCGATTGATACATGAGATGTCTTAGTTGAAAAATTTCTTAAAGAATTCTTTCCGGCATCTAAAGCTGTGAGACTTCAAGGAGAAATAGTTACGTTCACACAGAAGCAAAATGAAACTCTATATGAGGTGTTGACAAGATTCAGAAAGTTGTTGAGAGGATGTCCTCAACATGGTTTAGACACTTATCAAATAGTACAAATATTCTACCAAGGATGCGATATTACTACACGAAAAGACATCGACATAGCAGCTGGTGGTTCCATTATGAAGAAAACTGCAACTGAAGCTTACAAAATTATTGATAACACTGCCTCCCACTCACATGAGTGGCATCAAGAAAGAGACATCGTTAGATCATCCAAAGCGGCTAGAGCCGATTCTAGCCATGACTTTGATTCCATTTCCGTAAAGTTAGATACTTTCGAGAGACGGATGGAAAAGATGAAGAAAGATATTCACGCAATACGAATTAGTTGTGAGCAGTGTGGAGGACCACATTTGACAAAAGATTGTTTCAGTATTGAACAAATAATGGAACAAAGAGATAATGTTTCATACATGAACCAAAGGCCTGGAAATAATTATCAAAATAATTATCAACCGCCAAGACCAAACTATAATCAAAATCAGAATTATAACCGAAATATTCCATACAACAACCAATAAGGTCCTAGCAATCAACAAGTATCTAACAATACTTACAATCAACAAAGACCTATTTTTCAAAAAAAACCACCACAAACCGATGATAAAAAGACAAATTTAGAAGACATGATGTCGAAGCTAGTTGAATCTCAAATGCAATTTTTCACATCTTAGAAACAAACTAATGAACAAAATGCTCAAGCATTTAGAATTCAACAAGCTTCAATCCAAATCTGGAACAAGAAGTAAGCAACCTAAGAAGGTTGATAGGTGAAAGAAAACCGGGAAGTCTACCTAGCGATACAAATGCTAACCCCCGGAATGAAACAGCTAAAGCCATTACCATGAGAAGTGGTATTACACTTAAACCACCTGAAATGCCTGTAATTTTTGATGACTCTATTCCTACTACACAGGCACCACAACCTGAACAAGAGAAGGAATCAGAACCGGTAGTTGAAAAGGTTAATGAAGATAACACAGTTAAGGTTAAAACTTATGTTAAACCATACCAACCACCGCTTTCTTACCCGAGTAAAATGAGAAAAGAAAGACTTGAAGCCGAGCAATCCAAATTCTTAGATATGTTTAAACAAGTAAATGTCAATATTTCTTTCATTGGTGTGATTTCGGGAATGCCTAGATATGCTAAATTTTTGAAAGATCTAATCACAAATAGAAAGAAAATGGAATAACTCTCGGCTGTTACTATGAATGCTAATTGTTCTGCAGTGCTGTTGAATAAGATACCAGAAAAACTCTCAGATCCAGGAAGTTTCACAATTCCATGTTTTCTGGGTAGTCTTAGTTCAATAGAAGCATTGGTAGACTTAGGTGCTAGTATAAATTTAATACCATATTCACCATACGCTAAACTAGACCTCAAAGAATTGAAACCAACAAGAATAAGCATACAACTAGCAGATTGATCAGTAAAATATCCTAGAGGGATAATGGAAAACATGCTAGTTAAATTTGGTACTTTAGTATTTCCAGTAGATTTTGTTATTCTAGACATGGAAGAAGATTCTCGAGTTCCTCTTATATTAGGAAGACCATTCTTAAACACGGCTAAAGAAATAATAGACGTATTTGGTAAGAAACTGACCCTAAGTATAGAGGACGAGAGTTTCACCTTTTCTGTTGATAGAGCCATGCAACAACCGTAATCTACAGATGATACATGTTATTATATTCAAACTATAGATTCACAAGCAGAATTGTTAGAAGAATTTCCAGAATTACAAGGAACAGGAGAATGTTCTTTAGGAGAAGGAACTGAAACAATTGATGAAGCTGATATGTTAGATGCACTCATGGCTAATGAATACGAACCAACAACAGAAGAACTTCAAATGCTAAAAGAGGAAGACAGATATCGATACAAATCATCGATAGAAGAACTACCGATATTAGAGTTAAAGCCACTTCCAAACCATTTGGAATACGCTTATTTACATGGTGAATCTGAATTACCTGTAATAATATCGTCTTCTCTTACGGAAAATGAAAAATCTCGACTCATTTCTGTGCTAAAAGCTCATAAACCAGCTATTGCATGGAAGATTCATGACATTAAAGGCATAAGTCCTTCGTATTGCACACATAAAATCCTTATGGAAGAAGGCCATAAAACATATGTGCAACGCCAACGAAGACTAAATCCTAATATGCAAGATGTTGTTAAGAAAGAAATTATTAAACTGCTAGATGCAGGTTTAATTTATCCAATCTCTGATAGTCCATGGGTAAGCCCAGTTCAATGCGTACCTAAGAAGGGTGGCATGACTGTCATCACAAATGAAAAAAATGAGCTTATTCCTACTAGGACTGTAACAGGATGACGTGTCTGTATTGATTATAGAAAATTAAATGACGCCACCAGAAAAGATCACTTTCCCTTACCTTTCATTGATTAAATGTTGGAAAGATTACCCGGGAATAGTTACTATTGTTTTCTTGACGATTTTTTTGGATATTTTCAAATTCCAATAGCACCCGAGGACCAAGAGAAAACCACATTCACGTGCCCTTATGGTACTTTTGCTTACAAACGCATGCCATTTGGACTTTGCAATGCCCCTGCAACCTTTTAAAGGTGCATGATGGCGATTTTTCACGACATGATAGAGGAATGCATGGAAGTTTTCATGGATGACTTTTCAGTCTTCGGTGATACTTTTGAAACATGTCTAGTTAATCTTGAACGAATGCTTATTAGATGCGAGCAATCAAATCTAGTTCTTAATTGGGAAAAATGCCATTTCATGGTTAAAGAAGGCATCGTTCTTGGTCATAAAATTTCAAAGGAAGGAATTGAAGTGGATAGAGCTAAAGTAGATGTAATTGCTAAACTTCCACATCCCACCAATGTTAGAGGAGTTAGGAGTTTTCTAGGGCATGCCGGTTTTTACCGATGTTTCATAAAAGATTTTTATAAAATTGCCACTCCTATGAATAAACTCCTTGAAAAGGATGCTCCATTCATTTTTCAGATGAATGCATCAAATCTTTTAATATTCTTAAAGAAAAACTCACTAATGCGCCGATCATGATAACTCTAAATTGGAATTTACCATTTGAACTCATATGCGATGCAAGTGATTTTGCAATGGGAGCCGTTTTAGGACAAAGGATTGAAAAATGATTTCAACCTATTTATTACACTAGTAAGACGTTACAAGAAGCATAAAAAAATTACACAACTACTGAAAAAGAACTCCTTGCTATTGTCCTTGCTTTTGACATATTTTGTTCATATCTCGTTTTAGCTAAAACGGTGGTCTATACTGATCATTCTGCTCATAGATACCTATTTTCAAAACAAGATTGCAAACCACGATTAATCCGTTGGATCTTACTCTTACAAGAGTTCGATATTGAAATCTGAGACAAAAAGGGAGCAGAAAATCTCGCCGCTGATCATCTTTCTCGTCTTGAAGATCCTGAATTAGAAGTTCTAAACGAATCAGCCATACAAGATAACTTTCCTGATGAATATCTTTTGAAGATCGATTATAATGAAATTCCATAGTTTGCAGACTATGCAAACTACTTAGTATGTGGATTCCTTGAAAAAGGGTTGTCGTACCAAAAACGAAAGAAATTCTTTAGTGATATAAAACTCTATTTTTGGGAAGATCCACATTTGTTTAAAAGTTGTCCCGATGGAATAATACGCCGATGTGTATTTGGAGATGAAGCCACTCAAATCTTAAACCATTGTCACACAGGACTAACAGGAGGGCATTATGGGCCTCAACTCACAACAAGAAAAGTTTATGACGCTGGATTTTATTGGCCTACAATTTTCAAAGACGTATACCTTCTTTGTAAATCATGTGATGCTTGTCAAAGGGCAAGAAAAATAATTTAACGTGATGAAATTCCACAAAATGTCATTCAAGTATGTGAAGTATTTGACGTTTGGGGTATTGACATTATGGGTCCATTTCCAAAATCTCATAATAATCTCTACATTCTCGTAGCCATTGATTATGTATCTAAATGGGCGGAAGCACAAGCTCTCCCAACTAACGATGCACGAGTTGTAGTCAACTTCTTAAAACGTCTTTTTGCAAGGTTCGGAACACCGAAAGCTTTAATAAGTGATCAGGGTACTCATTTTTGTAATAATCAACTTGAGAAAGTTCTCAAAAGATATGGAGCAACTCATAAAATCTCAACCGCTTATCATCCACAAACAAGTGGACAAGTTGAAAATACCAACCGAGCTTTAAAACGTATTCTAGAGAAAACCGTAGGATCAAATCCGAAGGAATGGTCCATAAAATTGGAGGATGAACTCTGGGCTTTTAGAACCGCTTACAAAACTCCAATTGGAACCACACTTTTTAAACTTGTTTACGGAAAACATGTCACCTACCAGTAGAAATTGAGCACAAAGCATTTTGGGCTTTGAAGACGTGTAATCTTGATTTACATGGAGCCGAACGTTTACGATTAAGTCAACTAAACGAATTAGAAGAATTAAGACATGAAGCATATGAAAATTCGTTAATCTATAAAGAAAGAACGAAGAAATGGCATGATAAAAAAATCAAATGTTCAAAAGAATTTAAAGAAGGAGATAGAGTTCTTCTTTTCAATTCACGATTCAAGCTATTTCCTGGAAAATTGAAATCAAGATGGTCTGGACCATTCATAGTCAAAAGAGTTTTCCCATATGGAACAATAGAGTTGATAAATTCAAATGGGATTGAATTTAAAGTTAATGGTCACAGAGTTAAACATTACATACATGGTCCAATGGAAGTTGACAATGAAGTCAATCATAATTTCACCACCCAAGAAAACCCTCAGAATGAAAACATAAATATGTTATCAACAATATATGAAAAACCAATATTGGAAGAAGGGGAAGCTTCAAATTGGAGTGATGAAGAAGAATTCCTATACAAACCTCCCATTCCAAGAAACAAAGAAAAATGTGAACAAGAAAGTCAAGTAGAAGTGAAAGAACCAAGAAAACATCACCCGAAAAAGGTTAACAAACCAACTCTACTTACTAAAGTAGGAGACCCAGGTGAATTTATCATTTTTTGCTTGCTTAATGATGGTGCTATGTATAATGGACTCGCAGATTTAGGAGCAAGTGCAAATGTTATGCCTCTTTCCTTATACAAAAGATTAGGTGTGGGTAAATTAAGACCAACCAGCATAGGTGTTTAATTATTTGACCAAACCATTAAACACCCGGTTGAAATAGCCAATAATTTACTTGTTAAAGCGGGAAGTTTAACCTTTGTTGCAAACTTCATAGTTATTAATATGGAGGAAGACATTGATATTCCTTTAATTTTAGGTCGCCCATTTTTAGCAACCACCGAAACATTCATTGATGTAAGAGAAGGTAGAATGACACTTAGGGATGGTGACAAATCGGTTACCTTTGTGAACCGAAAGTTTAGATCTCCACCAACCAAAACTGTTGAACCCATAAAAACGCTTATATGTGGGGAAGATAAAGAAACACCTAATGATAACCCGATAACAAAGAACCCCGTTATTGATACAAAATTAGATGAACCCGTTTTCAACAGTTCAACTAAGAAACTTTATAAACGGATTCATGATGCTAGGATTAAGGGGATCTTTAAGTTATGTAACCGATTAGTATCCAATTTGTCACCTAAAGAAAAAGTAATGTTAATTGAATTTGTGAATGTTACAGAAGAAATCAATCAATGGTTTGAAGCCAAAGTCAGAGATATGCAAGTTGTTATTGATCCAATTGAAGATAACAATGAAGTTAATCACAATTTCAACACCACAGCTAACTAAGTTTGGGGAGAATCAAGTCTTTTTAAGGATAATATATATTTCTGTTAGAGTTAGATTTTCTGTTTCGTGTAGTTCTCGAAAATGGAATCCGAATGGTCTTTCCCTAGCAGACCCTAAAGAACTAGTCTTCTCCCCCCATTCTGAATTTTTATTTTTTTTAGGTTTTATGAGATGAAGAATTCCTTTGATTTGAACCATGGTCTACTACTACACACTTTGATTACTAAACGTAATAATGACACATTCCCGAGTGAACTGGTATCATTCATAAGAGGCAAAATGGACGAAGTGAGGAAAGAACTCTGGAAAGATCATCATAAAACACATTTTGGTAAAGGAAAATCAAAATCCGAAACAAAAAGAAGAGCATGACACCTTGAAAGATGTCATAAATGTGGAAAATGGTCACACGGAGGTAAATGTTCGAGCAATCAAACATATTCAAATACCGAATTTGTTACTCTATTCAGAGAATGATCGTTCATATGTTTGGAAGAAAAGTTATTGAAAAATCGAGGTTACGCTTATGTAGCTATGGAAAACCAAATCACATGACTCTCCTATGAGTCGGCTAAGGCAGGTCTCTGAAAATTCTATCTCACAGGTAGATATATACAGTTTTTTTTATTGCTTTTAACCTTTTGATAATAAACGCTGAATCGTTCGCTATAAAGTAAATTGATATTCAATAAAATTAGGTATGCGAAACCAAAATTATTGATATCATACAAAAATTTAATTCATCACTGCGAAATTTACCGTTTATTCATAAGGTATAAATATCTTTAATCAATCAATTCAAAATATTTCAAAAATTCGTCAGGAGTAAAACTAGGTAAAATAGCCGAAATTACTTTACCCAAAAGAGGGCGTATATTTTTGATAATATTTGATTGATTAAAGTGGGATAAAAGACTAAAAAGATTTTTAATTTTATTTTTACCATATTTTTAAAATTAATATTGTAAATTTTTAAAATCAATATATTTAAGTTTGTGAATATTTTAAAAAACTAATATTTTTAATATAAGTTTGTAAAACTAAAATATATAAATATTAATAATATTTATATGAAATTTTATGCATTTTAAATTTAAGTTTGGTGTGAATTTAAAAACAAAATTTACTTTATTTCATTAAGTTAAAAATATGATTTCTAAAATTCGTCGTAAGTTAAAGACTAGGTCATGGAATCGAAATTGCTTTACCCAAGGGAGGGACGATAAATTTTATTATCATTGTTTTTAATCTTATTGAATTAAAGTATGCCAAAAACATTTTTAAAAAAAAACCCTAAAATCTTTACTTTCTAAACAATCAAATTTTAAAATTTTGTTGAGGGACGGACTAGGTAAACGTACCGAAACAACCTCATCCTAAATAAAAAGGAAAACAAAATTTTAAAAATTACTCCATTAATTGTTTCATTATTAAATATTTTATATAAAAAAATTAAAAAAAAGGAAATCCGCACTCGCGGAGATTGAAAGGGTCCTACATCCGCACTCGCGGAGCAATGAAAATCCAGAAAGGGTTAACTGGTCGACAGACCAGTCCCCAAACACACCACACCCAAAAAATTGCTGCAAAAATACCCACAAAAATACTCTCAAAATCACGATTTTTCACCGTTAATCATCAAATTTTTTGTTAAAATCACAATGAGGAGATTCTTCCCAAGAAGTTACTCAAGGAAATCGGTAATTTCTACATCTAAACACTCTTTAATCCGGATTTCTAGTGTTCTTGAGCAAAATTATACCTAATTTGATTTTGATGATTTCTAGTGTAATTGTGCTTAAATTGTTTGTATATTATGCTTGTATAACCTCGATTGATGATATTTAACATGATTAGAAACCTTAAACTTCAAATTTTGAGTAATCTAGGGTTTGTGTTCTTGAGCAAAATTGGAGCTTTTTGATATAAACAGGTTATGGTCGAATTTTATTGTTGGTTTATGCTAAATTAAGTAGTGTAACATGTTTAGGTTGCTAAATGATAAAAACTTTGATCCTAAACATGATTTTTGAGTATTAAAGTGGACTTTTTGAGTCAAAAATGCATGAACTCGATTTAATTGATATGAATGCCATTTGGAACTCGTTTAATTGCTATAATGATTATTTTTGACATGATTTAGAAGATGAATGCTAAGGAACATTGTATACATTTTCATATATATTTATTTGTAAAAGTGTAGAATTGTTAATATTATGAAAATGCGTATAAAGTTTAATATGGATTAAACATGTCATTATGATTGTTTTGATTAATGATTTTGCTAACACTAATGCATATTTGGATGCACAAAAATTGTGTTTAATGTGTTTTACAGACTGAAAGGGGTGAATCTTCATCCCAGGCTCGCAATGCTCCTCCTAATGCAGACGAGCAGGAGATTAACGACCAATACAGACAAAATATACCTCATCAAGTCATTTCATTTTCAAATATCACTGAGACAAATTTACACCCAAACTTGAGGTTTGACAGATTTTGGATAGACTATCCAAAATATTAGAGGAACTTACACACCCTTCAGTCTAATGATGTTGAAGTACCCAGGGTAATAGATTGGGAACCGTTAGAAACAGTGGGATTGGCCGATCCAATCGGAGAATTACTTACACAAAGGTATGGTAATTCTACTTTTAATGATTGGAAACGTTTGTTCAATATACGTAGGCCTGTATATAGAGAATGGTGTGTGGAATTATTATGTAATATTGAAATAAATGATCGGGTAGCTACCTTAACCGATCGGAGCTTTATTAGATTTTTATTAGGAGGTGAGATGCGCCATATGTCTCTACTAGATATGGATCAGGCTTTACGTATATATACGCCTGAGGAACTAGCATCTACTGATTGTCAAAGGTTGATAGTTAATGGTAGGAGGGTTGATGAAAATTTTGATATGAATGGAATATGGAGTAAAATGACTAGCCATAACCGATTTTGTGGGGGATCTTACTCTTATATTGATATTGATAGAGCTGAGTTAAGAGTGAACCACGGGTTTTTAGCAAACTCGATTACACAGCGAGGTAGGAACAAATAAAAGGTAAATGAACAAGATTTATTTTACCACATGTGTTTTCGAGACCCACAGAGTGCTGTAAGTATACCTTATTGTGTGGGTTATTATTTATCGGCTATGGTTAGGGGTATGCGGCCTAATAGTATAATAGGAGGTGGTATCTTTATTACTTTAATTACTGAGCATCTCGGTGTGGATAGAAGTCGGGGGGATTATTAATGGCAGAACCAGAACCCCGTGATAGAATAGATTTACGCGTGTATCATGGTGCTAAGGTTTTAAAGAAACGACATAATGCTGTAGCACCATATGATGACAATCATCCACAGGTCGAAAGAGATCAGCAGCAAGGTAATGCGGGAGGGGGGAATCAGATGACAGAAATGCAAATTTTATGGCTCAACATGAGTATGAAATGGCTAGACAACGAGCATTTCAAGATTGGCAGTATCATCAAAGCCAAATCATAAGTCATTGTGCATACATAAGTACAAACTACATTCCTACTCCAATGCCCGTATTTCCTCCCTGGACTATACAGACCCGACCACCGTACCCTACATATGACTCAGCTCAAGCATTCTACAGCACTTACGGATATGAATGGAATCCCTACTTAAACCATCCTCATCAACCCTAATTTTCTTTTATGCCTATTTTTATTTATTTGGTAAGTTGTAATTGTATACTTTTAATACTTCTTTTGATACTATAATAGTTTTTATAATTTTCTAACTTTTACTATTAGATTTTAATAATTTTTGAATGTGGGGTGATATACCCAACTTCAAAAATATTATATATATGTTTGTAGTTTATCTCATGTACAAAACAGGGTAAAACAGCGCATTTTCAAAGACTGGCATTAAGTTCAGCAAAAGCAACTAATTTTGACGACAAGATGCAAAATATATGTGAAATAACAACAGACAGAATGAACAAATGAAGTGCACCATTTATCATTCAAAACAAACGCCAATATGTTTGGAAACTTTGGTAAAATTTTAATTGTTTTTCTACGCTAATTACCCTCAATAATTTTTTGCAAATGAGGGCATTGCAAGATCTTAAGTGTGAGAAGGGGTTAAATTCTTTCGGATTTTTAAAAATTTTAATTTAAACACTTGGTTACCATTAAAAATACTAGTAACGCAGTAGTTGTATTAGAATCTAGTGCTCTCTGATAATAAAGAACAGCCCTAGTCTTATATACTGACTACCCACTTCTAGTAAAATTTTTAAAAATTTTCAACTAAATGAATTCAAAATCATGTTTATACATATTTATGAACGATAAAACTAGGTATTAACACCAAAATTGTCGTTACCTCGTAAAGGACATAAATTGAGAAACAATCCAAAACGCTTGAATTCATTTAAAAATGGAATAGAGGAAAATAAAAAGGCAAAGAAAGGAAAATAAAAGCCAAGTGTGGGAAAAATTTACCAAATTATTCAAATTACATATATCACATAGTTTTGTACAAGTAATTGAAGATACTTTTGTTTTGAACGATTTAATCAGTTTTACCCGATTTTTTATAATATATTTGAAAGAAATGTGCCACTTGATTTAAAAGGAAGTAAAGTCTTCCGAGAAAAAGACACAGGCTTCTTGATTTAGGACAGGAAGTTGTCGTCCAGACCAGTTGTAGAGTCTACGAAAAACCTTGAAAAGTTTTCTCGAAAATCAGCTGAAAATCCACGGACCTCAGCATCAAACAGGGTCGCCAATGTGACGACCCGGAGATTTTTGACCAAATTTAAACAAAATCTTTGTATGATTTCGACACGATAAGCAATGTCTGTAAAGTTGAATCTCAAAATTTTTGAACTACTTTCATGTAATCAATTACCCTTCGACTATTCCCGACAATTCACGAACCATTATGTGTATATATATATATATATATATATATATATATATATATATATATATATATATATATATATATATATATATATATATACACACATTAATTATTATAAATTAAAATATTATATGATTTAATTAACTATGCAAATAATATAATATATGATATTAAAATAAATCTATATATATATATATATATATATATATATATATATATATATATATATATATATATATATATATATATATATATGTAAGGTATATTGAATGTGTATTTATATGGTTTCGAATTTATTTAGTAAACGATAGAAGCACTCGTTTATCATTCGATAGTTATTTAAATAAGTTAAGTTGAAACTTAAATGATTTTAAAATAAACGGTGATCCGAAAATGAGTAATATAAATTTTAGGCTTACTAAAAATGTATTTAGGAACTATTTGATAAATTTTAAAACTTTTTATATTTTATTTGGGGTTGAAGTGAATAATTAATGTAATTTTTATTTAATAATTAATGATCGAATTTTATACCATAATGACCAAAATAAATAAATATAGTTAATTTAAAAATATGGGATTTTTCTGAACACTTTTATCCGCCACTGATTTATCAACGGAGTACGATATTGCAGTCCGTAAAAACTGTCGGCACAAAAATCTAATTCAGTGGCTGCTAAGATTATTTTATTGATTCATAATTATGCAAGTTCTTAACCAATTGATTTATTATATTAATAATTATTGTACTCCTATTACTATTAATGTTAGATGGCAGATATAGATATATGATTATTAATATATACAATCTCAAAAGCATCACACCACTCATCAGTGTTATCCTACTCCTGCGTCCTTTCTTTTCATTTCCGTTTCAAATGATTCACACCAAGAAACCATATACACAGGCGAAACTGTTGTTCTTCTATCTTATTCAAATCATTCACAACTTCTGTTTTTCTGTTCCACAATTCACCAACGACACCTTCACTTCATTAATCATCAATTACATCATCAAAGACCACCCCAAAACCATTTCATGCTTCTTTCTATTCTTGTCAAGCTTCACCACGAACCATCAATAAGTTGAACACCATCATTCTTTTTCTGTTTGGTCGGGAATACCCAACCCACTTCCACCATCGGGAACCCACTAAGACACTACCATCACCCTATTTATCACCACTCTTATTTGAGAAGCTCGACAACCATCTAACGCTACTGCTTAATACCGTCTCTATTTCATCACTACACGATCATTATCTCATCACTACCTTCTCAAATCATAGACAGTCACGCCTACAACCTCCTAACAACCATTTCACCATCTCTATCTCTATATACATATATACTTACGTATTTTATATTTATATTCAGTTCATAGGACACCATATAAGACGCCACCATTAAAACTCTCCAACTATTAGTGATGATCCTTGTCTCCTGATTGAGTTTTCATTAACAAGAACCACCATATTTTGTTGTCGTTCAAACCATTGTTTCCCTTCACAGACCACCATAATGACCATAATATCGAATGGTGCTGCTGTTACTAGTTTCTTTTTTTTTCTTTTTTTTCTTCCTGTTCCTGGACGACCTCAGTCCATCATACACTGCAGCTTAGTGTTTCTGTTTTTGTTTAAAAACAACCTTAAACCGAAAACTTTGACAGCTTACACGGCTACTATACCCATGCTTTTGTGTTACTATTTTCAGCCATTAAACAGCCATTGATTATCGCTATATTCTTTTGGAAATGGAATGAAAAAGTGGAGAATGTGTTCACTACTTTAAAGGTTGATTAACTTGATATAATAATATATGTTGGAACTAAAAGGAAATTTGTGGCAGACAAATGGAATCACTTTAGAATGACATGGTGATAAAAATATGATTAAACAATATGTGACATTGAGGTTAGGTACTGCGTTATTATTTCTTTTTACGAATGGGTTTCAAGTACGAGTGAACAGCTCACATATGTATTTGTTTGGCTTGCTAAACTTTTAAATATGTTGTGCCACCTAGTTCGCATATTTAAATGACATGATGGGCTGTTGTGGGCTGCTGTATTCATGTCTTTATATGGACCGAAGTCTATCTAATATGGTTGGGCCGTAGAACTTGAATAGATGATGATGATGATGATGGAAATCGGGATGTTTAATGATGATGATTAGATGATATATGATTATGATGATGTATTAGGATGATGATGAGGTTATGTGATTATGTGATGATGATTAGTTGATGATGTTATGTTGAATGATGAAGGCGATGAGATGTTTATGCATGATAATAATGACGAGGAAGTGATGATAATGATGATTGTTACGGTTACGATTATGATGATAGAAATGTTATGATGATAGATAAATAAGGTGGCAATGACGAGAGGTTTATGTTGCATCGATGAGGATGGCGAGATAGATTAGATAAAGATGATGATAATAGGATGATCATGTTGATGTTATGATTATGGTGAATTCGGTTAATTTTAGGAAGAATAAGAAGTGGCAGAAAAGGGTTAAAAGAAATTAAGATGGTGAATATTTCAGAAAAACATAAATGACGTAATGGTTAGGATTGTATTCGGATTAGCGGGACGTCGCGGGTTCAAACCTGGACTTGGGCATTTTTTTTTCCCTTAAGGGCTACTTCTTTGAGGTAGTATTACCATTACCATTATTATTATTATTATTATTATTATTATTATTATTATTATTATTATTATTATTATTATTATTATTATTATTATTATTATTATTATTATGACTATTATTATTATTATTATTATTATTATTATTATTATTATTACTAATAAAATTATCATTTTATTACTAAAAGTATCATTTTTTATTAAAGACTATCATTTTTGTTAAAAATATCATTTTTATTAATACTAGTATCATTATTTTTATCATAACAACTATTACTATTATTATTATAAAACGAAACAACTTTTTATTTATTATTATTAATATTATCAAATAACTATTAGTTAAATAAAACTATATTTAATACATATAACATAACTATATTTTTATTTATTAAAGTACATAAAATGAATACATTTACGAAACATACAAGTTATTAATGTAAAATGATATCATTAATATATATATATATATATATATATATATATATATATATATATATATATATATATATATATATATATATATATATATATAATTATTCGATTACAACTATATGTGTTAGTATATATATATAAATGATATAGGTTCGTGAATCCAAGGTCAACCCTACACTTGTTCAATGTCGTCATATGTATTTTTACTACAAAATACAGTATAGTGAGTTTCATTACTCCCCTTTTAAATGCTTTTGCAATATATATTTTTGGGACTGAGAATACATGTGCTTTTATAAATGTTTTACGAAATAGACATAAGTAATTGAAACTACATTATATGGTTGAATGATCGAAGCCAAATATGCCCCTTTTGCCCGGTAGCCTAAGAATTAGTAAACCGATCTACTAATTGACGCGAATCCTAAAGATAGATCTATTGGGCCTAACAAACCCCATCCGTTGTAGCGGATGCTTTAGTACTTCGATGTTGTTTTATCATGTCCGATGGATGTCCTGGAATGATAGGGGATATTCTTATATGCATCTTGTTAATGTCGGTTACTAGGTGTTCAATCCATATGAATGATTTTTGTCTCTATGCATGGGACGTATATTATGAGAAATGGAAATATAAAAATCTTGTGGTCTATTAAAAATTATGAAATGATTATTTATGATAAACTAATGAACTCACCAACCTTTTTGGTTGACACTTGAAAGCATGTTTATTCTCAGGTAAGAAAGAAATCTTTCGCTGTGCATATGCTCATCTTAGAGATATTACTTGGAGTCATTCATGGCATATTTTAAAAGACGTTGCATTCGAGTCATTGAGTTCATCAAGAATATTATCAAGTCATTTATAGTTTAGATATATTATGAAATGGTATGCATGCCTGTCAACTTTCGATGAAATGAAAGTTTGTCTTTTAAAAACGAATGCAATGTTTGTAAAATGTATCATATAGAGGTCAAGAACCTCGCAATGTAACCAAATGTAATGTATTCGTCCGGATGGATTAGGATGGGTCGTTATAGGTGGTATCAGAGCGGTGGTCTTAGCGAACTAGGTCTTGCATTAATGTGTCTAACTGATAGTTGTTTAGATGCATTAGTGAGTATGGACTTCGACCGTGTCTACATGTCAAAAGTTTTGCTTATCATTTAGTGTCAAAAATTATTTGCTTATCATCCTTAAGGTCTAGACACGTCTTATTGCCTCTATTTTATAGACAGTGTATAGATAAATTCATATCTTAGCGTATATGTTATTGTTACCTTTGCCTGACAGCTTTCGTAGATTCCTCCGTAACTTATGGGATTTTAGTATTATATATGCATATGTGAATTATGTATTGTAGGGTACTAATCTACATCCTATAATCTATTTCTTATCAAAAATTCTTCATCTGATCGTACGAGATGAATCCCTCAACCAGTTCGAGTTCCTCGGATTCCGATAGCTATTCTGACATGGATATTCACTCGAGCTCCGAAAGCAGTGTGACCGGAATGGATCAACCAATCAGCCATCATCACTTCTGGATGAATTAGGGGCTGAGTTCGTAGTCGACTTAATCAATGAAGACGAGAATAAGTCGATCCTTTCCACCGACCGAATTCATCTTTTGACGAAGAACCTGAAGCACTTACCGGCGAACCTATTCGTAATACCATTTTCTCTCTCATTTCCAGAGTATCTCGTCACGATAATATACCATCTCAAATTCTAGATCTTATTCATCCGCTCGTCCGAACCAAAAATCATCCCGGAATAATGGAAGAAGTCAACGAGCTTAGCGCTCGAGTAATCAATTTGGAAAATATGGTGCAAAACATACCAGCTTCGGCAACATCACCGGCACCAACAGTACCATCAGTAATAGCACCCGTACCATCAACAATACATGCCTCAACCTCTCATTCTGTACCTCGAGTATAATCATCGTTCTACGTATTGTTCTACATCAATTATCTTCGTTCTTCATGGCGATTATGTAATCTATAATATTTTAGAGATTATATATTCTTATTCTAACGGTAAATCAAATGAGATTAATATCATATTAACTCATTAAATTCATGATTATATCTGAAGAAAATATATATGTATATATGTTTTCATAAAGATTGTAATTAAAAATTCTTTTGTACAAACCGTTAATGGTCAAAATATTTTAACGGGTAGGTAATACCCGAGGAATATTTAGATTTCACATTAATAAGTTATACTGTATATTCTTCGAATCTGATTCAACAGTCATTTACTATCCCACTTACAACCACCGATATACGTATCCGTTCACCGCAGAATAACCATCTTTATTCAAGTTCATATTTGTATTTTGACCTATCAGAATCCAACAAGTGGCATAATGAAAAACACATTGACGAAATAAAAAATTTGATAGAAACAAACAAATTAACTATGAAAAATTTTGTTAAGAATCCACGCTAACTGTTTCTAGCTAACTGTTCCTACCTAACTGATTGCATTTTATTTATCGCAGTTTATTTATCGCAATTTAATTATTGCAATTTTATTTATCGTCATTTAATTTATGCTATTTACTTTACGCACTTTATTTATCGTCATTTAATTTCTGTTATTTATTTTACACACTTTAAATATCGGGACACGTATACAAGGTTTTGACATATCATATCGACGCATCTATATATATTATTTGGAATAACCATAGACACTCTATATGCAGTAATGCTGGAGTTAGCTATACAGGGTTGAGGTTGATTCTACAATAATGTATATACTTTGAGTTGTTATCGAGTCTGAGACATGTACACGGGTCACAATACGTATTAAATAATTCGAGTATTATATATTAAACTATATATGAATTGTTGAACTACAAATTGTGGACTCCTAACTATGGACTAATGACATTGGACAACTAAAATGAATTAAAATATTGATTGTAACATATGAAACTAAACATTTCTTCAAGTTTGCCACTTGATTTCAACTTAAACCTCATTTGTATTTTAACGATTACAATTCGCGTTCAAACCTTTCATGATTCTTGAAAACACCTCAATCGAGAAGATGAACCAACCGCATTTCATCTATGAAAGAAAAGATTGATGCATATAGTTATGCACCTAAAAAACACTTGGAACCTGAGTAAACATTTAACACGTATCTGTGCTAGCTTCTTTGGCGTTGTTATTACCGAAATTAGCTATACAATCCCTTTCCAAATTAGCCAATTTTGTCACAGCTCCAACAAGACAACTTCGACTTTCATTCGGATTAACCTTATTATAACCGTGATATATAAGTTACCTTTCGTTATCATTACCGGGGAACCGTTTATATCTCACCACATTAGCAGAAAACCACCAGCAACTTCATTACTTATCGGCTTAAGTCTCTCCGAAGAACCATTATATTTGTTCGTTAAAACCTATTCATATACTCATCCACATCTTATAACGAGAATTTCCACATCAATTACCGGGAATCAGCAATCATTATTTTGAATCTCGTAGCATTTCCACATCAACAGTTATATGTATACATATAACCTTTATCTCTTAAAATTATGACCTTCCATTCTGAAGTTCTGAAAAGCACCCAGTCTACGAATAAATACTCTAAATTTTGAAAGAAAAAAAAAGTTGATTGAAGCAGCAGGAACCGTAGACAACTGTAAACGACCTTAACCATCAGAAGTTTGATGATAAAGAATAGAGTGTTAGAAACGCTCAATAGAAAATTTAGTACCGAAAAGCGGATTAAGCAAACCATGAAGGAGGCTGTGGATAAATCACAAAGACTAAACCTGCCCCCAAAGAATCCAAATGATTTAGTACCTGCTGAAGTCATTAACGAATACCTTGCTTCTGACTCTAAACTCTTGCGGATAAATTTTCTTCATCATCCATCGATATTAGAAATTTTAAGATATCATCGTATCTTTCTTTATTAATATCCTCAATATTTCTGAAGATATCTTCATAAATATTCTCGTTCGATATTAATTATCTCTCCGCGCTATCTGTATTATATCATAAAAGGAAACTGTTTTAATTTCTATATTCTGTGAACCTTCGAATTTAAAATATGAATGTTTTTGAAATAGTGTTGGGAACTGAAGCATGAGTTAGTATAATATAATGACACTTGATCAACGTGATTATATTACAGTAAGTCATGCTGAGTTTCTAATGGAACGTGATGATTCACAGATCACACCATCATCATGTGCCATGTTACATGACTCTTACATTGTATCTAATCAATAAACATATCAAGAAGAAATTTTCTTGATAGTTAAATCTTTTCTCTTAAATTCTAGTAATTTAACCAATCAAGAGCGTGCTATCAGAATTTCTCTCTTAGAACATTAGCCACGTTCATTCGAAACTCCATACTTACGAATTCTGGACCGTTACTCGCTTTACTAGAGGTCGAGAAGAGAATAAAAAGACAAAGAGCTCCAAATTATAAGAGGAAATATAGAGTCCAATAACAACACGGAGATTACAAATCGTGGATGTTAATACGGATAGCAAAATGAATACACGGTAGAATTAAGAATACTGTCAAGGTAATAGTAGAAGTAAATAGATTTTTCTGGTGGAAGATTGAAAAGAAGAATGACAGAAATGATAATTAGAAAAATTTTAAGGATTAGAACGGGATTAAGCATTTTCACAATCTTTTGGATGTATGAATTAAGAAAGAAAGTATTGAAATGGTGAAAGTAATGGAACGTAGGAAGTTAATTTATAGTGAAAATATCCGACAGAGCAATCAGGACTGATAACCACATTTAATTATAGAGATCCTAATTTCCTTAATTACCGAAGAATCAAATCTTTTAGATTTCGAAGATTTTCTCCAAATCCTTTGAATTCCGGAAATCCGCCGTGACTACATCAAAAGTTAAATCTCGATCTCAATCTTTTGAGATAGCTTCATTCATACGCTTCGAGTAATCGAATTGTTTTATTCATATTACTCAACGGTGATAAAACTCTAATTATCAATTCATATTCGTCATGAAAACATTTTTATTGTTAACCATGACGACCTCACTCAAATTTCGGGATGAAATTTCTTTAACGGGTAGGTACTGTGACATCCCGGAGATTTTCGACCAAATTTAAACTAAATCTTTGTATGATTTCGACACGATAAGCAATGTCTGTAAAGTTGAATCTCAAAATTTTTGAACTACTTTCATGTAATCAATTATCCTTCGACTATTCTCGACGATTCTCGGACCATTATGTGTAAATAAATATATAAAAAAAATATATATATATATATTTATATATATACATTAATTATTATAAATTAAAATATTATATGAGCTAATTAACTATGCAAATAAAATAATATATGATATTAAAATAAATCTAGATATATATATATATGTAAGGTATATTGAATGTGTATTTATATGGTTTCGAATTTATTTAGTAAACGATAGAAGCACTCGTTTATCATTCGATAGTTATTTAAATAAGTTAAGTTCAAACTTAAATGATTTTAAAATAAACGGTGATCCGAAAATGAGTAATATAAATTTTAGGCTTACTAAAAATGTATTTAGGAATTATTTGATAAATTTTAAAACTTTTTATATTTTATTTGGGGTTGGAAGTGAATAATTAATTTAATTTTTATTTAATAGTTAACGATTGAATTTTATACCATAATGACCAAAATAAATAAATACAGTTAATTTAAAAATATGGGATTTTTCTGAACACTTTTATCCGCCACTAATTTATCAACGGAGTACGATATTGCAGTCCGTAAAAACTGTCGGCACAAAAATCTAATTTAGTGGTTGCTAAGATTATTTTATTGATTCATGATTATGCACGTTTTTAACAATTGATTTATTATATTAATAATTATTGTACTCCTATTACTGTTAATGTTAGATGGCAGATATAGATATATGATTATTAATATATACAATCTCAAAAGCATCACACCATTCATCAGTGTTATCCTACTCCTGCGTCCTTTCTTTTCATTTCCGTTTCAAATGATTCACACCAAGAAACCATATACACACGCGAAACTGTTGTTCTTCTATCTTATTCAAATCATAAACCAAATAATGTTACATGCTCACAACTTCTGTTTTTCTGTTCCACAATTCACCAACGACACCTTCACTTCACTAATCATCAATTACATCATCAAAGACCACCCCAAAACCACCAAGTATTTCTACGTTTTGTTTCATGCTTCTTTCTTTTCTTGTCAAGCTTCACCACGAACCATCAATAAGTTGAACACCATCATTCTTTTTCTGTTTGGTCAAGAATACCCAACCCACTTCCACCATTGGGAACCCACTAAGATACTACCATCACCCAATTTATCACCACTCTTATTTGAGAAGCTCGACAACCATCTAATGCTACTACTTAATACCGTCTCTATTTCATCACTACATGATCATTATCTCATCACTACCTTCTCAAATCATAGACAGTCACACCTACAACCTCCTAACAACCATTTCACCATCTCTATCACTATATACATATATACTTACGTATTTTATATTTATATTCAGTTCATAGGACACCATATAAGACGCCACCATCAAAACTCTCCAACTATTAGTGATGATCATTATCTCCTGATCGAGTTTTCATCCACAAGAACCACCATATTTTGTTGTCGTTCAAACCATTGTTTCCCTTCACAGACCACCACAATGACCATAATATCGAATGGTGCTGTTGTTACTAGTTTCTTTTTTTTTTATTTTCTGTCTTCCTGTTCCTGGCTGACCTCAGTCCATCACACACTGCAGCTTAGTGTTTCTGTTTTTGTTTAAAAATAACCTTAAACTGAAAACTTTGACAGCTTACACGGCTACTATACCCATGCTTTTGTGTTACTATTTTCAGCCATTAAACAGCCATTGATTATCACTATATTCTTTTGGAAATGAAATGAAAAAGTGGAGAATGTGTTCACTACTTTAAAGGTTGATCAACTTGATATAATAATATATGTTGGAACTAAAAAGAAATTTGTGGCAGACAAATGGAATCACTTTAGAATGACATGGTGATAAAAATATGATTAACAATATGTGACATTGAGGTTATGTACTGTGTTATTATTTCTTTTTACGGATGGGTTTCAAGTACTAGCGAACAGCTCACATATGTATTTGTTTGCCTTGCTAAACTTTTAAATATATTGTGCCACCTAGTTCGCATATTTAAATGACATGATGGGCTATTGTGGGCTTCCGTATTCATGTCTTTATTTGGACAGAAGTCTATCTAATATGGTTGGGCCGTAGAACTTGAATGAAGCGGCCCGTCCTACTCCATCCGGATGAAGTCCATATCGATTACAAACGATTCACAATAGTTGGTTACATCGTGAGGTACTTGACCTCTATATGATACATTTTACAAACATTGCATTCGTTTTTAAAAGACAAACTTTCTTTACATCGAAAGTTGACGACATGAATACCATTTCATAACATATTCAACTATAATTGACTTAATAATAATCTTGATGAACTCAACGACTCGAATGCAACGTCTTTTGAAATATGTCATGAATGACTCCAAGTAATATCTCTAAAATGAGCAAATGCACAGCGAAAGATTTATTTCATACCTGAGAATAAACATGCTTTCAAGTGTCAACCAAAAGGTTGGTGAGTTCATTAGTTTATCATAAATAATCATTTCATAATTTTAATAGACCACAAGATTTCATATTTCCAGTTCTCATAAATATACGTCTCATGCATAGAGACAAAAATAATCATTCATATGGATTGAACACCTGGTAACCGACATTAACAAGATGCATATAAGAATATCCCATATCATTCCGGGAAATCCTTCGAACATGAAAAAAATGAATTCGAAGTACTAAAGCATCTGGTACTTTGGATGGGGTTCGTTAGGCCTAATAGATCTATCTTTAGGATTCGCGTCAATTAGGCGTGCACTAATTCTCAAAATTAGTGATGTTCCCTAATTCTTAGGCTTCCAAGCAAAAAGGGGCACATTCGGCTTCGATCATTCAACCATATAATGTAGTTTCGATTACTTGTGTCTATTTCGTAAAACATTTATAAAAATTGCGCATGTATTCTCAGCCCAAAAATATAAAGGGTAAAAAGGCAAATGAAACTCACCTAATGTATTTTGTAGTAAAAATACATATAACGACATTGAACAAGTATAGGGCTGGCCTCGAATTCACGAACCTATATCATTTGTATATAATTTAAATTGTATAATCGTAATTGAACAAGTTTATATATTATATCTTTAAATTATATATTATACTTATTTAGTTTGTATATATATATATATTAAAAATGTTTAATATCGATATATTTAGTTATATTAATATGTCTATATATAAAAATATCATTAGTTTATTATATATAAGTATTTATTAAAAAAAAATCAACATGTTTGATATATAGGTATGTAAACTATTAATATAATTATAATATATGTATTAGATATATTTAGGTACAAAATTGAAACAACCCAACCCGTATTCCATACGATAAATATTTTTTTTTTATAATACACATTTATGCGCCAATTAAATATGTAAACCATTCCACAAGTTCCATTTAAACGTACATCAATTTAAATGTTTACAAAAAGGCACGAAAGCCATTAATTAAGTTTAATACAAGTTTGACCCACTACAAGGATAGTTTATAATCCAAACGACCCTCGAGCATGGTTTGGGGCTAAACTACCCAAAACGTTAGGCCAACTTCAAAAGCTAACAACAAAAGCACCCCCGACAACATAAGCGGGAGACCACTAGTCCAAACGTATGCCCTTACCCTTGTCCAAGCCGGAACCTATAAAAATGGTAAACAACGAGTGGGTAAGAAATGCATAGTGAGTGCAACAATTATACATACATATATATAACCTATGAAATGTCCCGTTCTTATTGATTAAAAACGTTCCATATTAATTGATTTCGTTACGAGGTTTTGACCTCTATATGAGACGTTTTTTTTCAAAGACTGCATTCATTTTTAAAACAAACCATAACCTTTATTTCATAAATAAAGGTTTAAAAAGCTTTATGTAGATTATCAAATAATGATAATCTAAAATATCATGTTTACACACGACCATTACATAATGGTTTACAATACAAATATGTTACATCGAAATCAGTTTCTTGAATGCAGTTTTTACACAATGTCATACAAACATGGACTCCAAATCTTGTCCTTATTTTAGTATGCAACAGCGGAAGCTCTTAGTATTCACCTGAGAATAAACATGCTTTAAACGTCAACAAAAATGTTGGTGAGTTATAGGTTTAACCTATATATATCAAATCGTAACAATAGACCACAAGATTTCATATTTCAATACACATCCCATACATAGAGATAAAAATCATTCATATGGTGAACACCTGGTAATCGACATTAACAAGATGCATATATAAGAATATCCCCATCATTCCGGGACACCCTTCGGATATGATATAAATTTTGAAGTACTAAAGCATCCGGTACTTTGGATGGGGTTTGTTAGGCCCAATAGATCTATCTTTAGGATTCGCGTCAATTAGGGTGACTGTTCCCTAATTCTTAGATTACTAGACTTAATAAAAAGGGGCATATTCGATTTCGATAATTCAACCATAGAATGTAGTTTCACGTACTTGTGTCTATTTTGTAAATCATTTATAAAACCTGCATGTATTCTCATCCCAAAAATATTAGATTTTAAAAGTGGGACTATAACTCACTTTCACATATTTTTACTTCGTCGGGAAGTAAGACTTGGCCACTGATTGATTCATGAACCTATAACAATATATACATATATATCAAAGTATGTTCAAAATATATTTACAATGCTTTTAATACATTTTGATGTTTTAAGTTTATTAAGTCAGCTGTCCTCGTTAGTAACCTACAACTAGTTGTCCACAGTTAGATGTACAGAAATAAATCGATAAATATTATCTTGAATCAATCCACGACCCAGTGTATACGTATCTCAGTATTGATCACAACTCAAATTATATATATATTTTGGAATCAACCTCAACCCTGTATAGCTAACTCCAACATTCACATATAGAGTGTCTATGGTTGTTCCGCAATATATATATATAGATGGGTCGACATGATAGGTCGAAACATTGTATACGTGTCTATGGTATCTCAAGATTACATAATATACAATATAAGTTGATTAGGTTATGGTTGGAATAGATTTATTACTAACTTTCACGTAGGTAAAATGAGTAGTTTTTATCAATCTTGTTTTACTCGCCATTTCTTCGTTTCTAATCCGTTTTGAGTGATTCCAGTGGCCACGGTTTCGTATTGAACTTTATTTTATGAATCTAAACAGAAAAATTATAGGTTTATAGTCAGAAATACAAGTTACAAGTTGTTTTTGAAAGAGGTAGTCATTTTCGTCGAAAGAACGACATCTTGATGACCATTTTGAAAAACATACTTTCACTTTGAGTTTAACCATGATTTTTGGATATAGTTTCATGTTCATAAGAAAAATCATTTTTCTAGAAGTATAGCTTTTAAATCAAAGTTCTTCTTAGCTTTTAATTATCCCAACCAAAACAGCCCCCGGTTTTACTACGACGGCGTATATCCAGTTTTATGGTGTTTATCGTGTTTCCGGGTTTTAAATCATTAAGTTAGCATATCATATAGATATAGAACATATGTTTAGTTGATTTTAAAAGCCTATTTAGAAGGATTAACTTTATTTGCGAACAAGTTTAGAATTAACTAAACTATGTTCTAGTGATTACAAGTTTATAACGTTGAATAAGACCGCTTTTTATGTATGAATCGAATGATGTTATGAACATCATTACTACCTCAAGTTCCTTGGATAAACCTGCTAGAAATGAGAAAAATGGATCTAGCTTCAAAGGATCCTTGGATGGCTTGAAAGTTCTTGAAGCAGAATCATGACACGAAAACAATTTCAAGTAAGATTTCCACTCGAAATAAGATTGTTATAGTTATAGAAATTGAATTAAAGTTTGAATATGATTATTACCTTGTATTAGAAATATAACCTACTGTAAGTAACAAAGGTTTCTTGATCTTGGATGATTACTTGGAATGGATTTAGAAAACTTGGAAGTAAACTTGCAATCTTGGAAGTATTCTTGATTTTATGAAACTAGAACTTTTGGAATTTATGAAGAACACTTAGAACTTGAAGATAGAACTTGAGAGAGATCAATTAGATGAAGAAAATTGAAGAATGAAAGTGTTTGTAGGTGTTTTTGGTCGTTGGTGTATGGATTAGATATAAAGGATATGTAATTTTGTTTTCATGTAAATAAGTCATGAATGATTACTCATATTTTTGTAATTTTATGAGATATTTCATGCTAGTTTCCAAATGATGGTTCCCACATGTGTTAGGTAACTCACATGGGCTGCTAAGAGCTGATCATTGGAGTGTATATACCAATAGTACATACATCTAAAAGCTATGTATTGTACGAGTACGAATACGGGTGCATACGAGTAGATTTGTTGATGAAACTGAACGAGGATGTAATTGTAATCATTTTTGTTAAGTAGAAGTATTTTGATTAGTATCTTGAAGTCTTTCAAAAGTGTATGAATACATATTAAAACACTACATGTATATACATTTTAACTGAGTCGTTAAGTCATCGTTAGTCGTTACATGTAAATGTTGTTTTGAAACCTTTAGGTTAACGATCTTGTTAAATGTTGTTAACCCAATGTTTATAATATCAAATGAGATTTTAAATTATTATATTATCATGATATTATGATGTACGAATATCTCTTAATATGATCTATATACATTAAATGTCGTTACAACGATAATCGTTACATATGTCTCGTTTCAAAATCATTAAGTTAGTAGTCTTATTTTTACATATGTAGTTCATTGTTAATACACTTAATGATATATTTATTTATCATTTAACATAATTAACCAAGTGTATCAATATCTTAATATGATTCATATGTACCTAGTAAGACGTTATAACGATAATCGTTATATATATCGTTTTCGAGTTTCTTAATTTAATAGTCTCATTTTTATGTATATAACTCATTGTTAAAATACCGAATGAGATACATACTTATAATAAAATCATGTTAACTATATATATAACCATATATATGTCATCGTATAGTTTTTACAAGTTTTAACGTTCGTGAATTACCGGTCAACTTGGGTGGTCATTTGTCTATATGAAACCTATTCCAATTAATCAAGTCTTAATAAGTTTGATTGCTTAACATGTTGGAAACACTTAATCATGTAAATATCAATTTCATTTAATATATATAAACATGGAAAAGTTCGGGTCACTACAGTACCTACCCGTTAAATAAATTTCGTCCCGAAATTTTAAGCTGTTGAAAGTGTTGACGAATCTTCTAGAAATGGATGCGGGTATTTCTTCTTCATCTGATCTTCATGCTCCCAGGTGAACTCGGGTCCTCTATGAGCATTCCATCGAACCTTAACAATCGGTATCTTGTTTTGTTTAAGTCTCTTAACCTCACGATCCATTATTTCGACGGGTTCTTCAATGAATTGAAGTTTTTCATTGATTTGGATTTCGTCCAACGGAATAGTGAGATCTTTTTTAGCATAACATTTATTCAAATTTGAGACGTGGAAAGTGTTATGTACAGCCGCGAGTTGTTGAGGTAGCTCCAGTTAGTAAGCTACTGGTCCGACACGATCTATAATCTTGAATGGTCCAATGTACCTTGGATTTAGTTTCCCCCATTTACCAAATCGAACAACGCCTTTTTTAAGGTGAAACCTTAAGCATGACCATTTCTCCAATTTCAAACTCTATATCTTTTCTTTTACTGTCCGCGTAGCCCTTTTGTCTACTCTGGGCGGTTTTCAATCTTTGTTGAATTTGGATGATTTTCTCGGTAGTTTCTTGTATTATCTCCGGAACCGTAATCTATCTATCCCCCACTTCATTCCAACAAATAGGAGACCTGCACTTTCTACCATAAAGTGCCTCAAACGGCGCCATCTCAATACTAGAATGATAACTGTTGTTGTAGGAAAATTCTGCTAACGGTAGGTGTGGATCCCAACTGTTTCTGAAATCAATAACACATGCTCGTAGCATGTCTTCAAGCGTTTGTATCGTCCTTTCACTCTGCCCATCAGTTTGTGGATGATAGGCAGTACTCATGTCTAGACGAGTTCCTAATGCTTGCTGTAATGTCTGCCAGAATCTTGAAATAAATCTGCCATCCCTATCAGAGATAATAGAGATTGGTATTCCATGTCTGAAGACGACTTCCTTCAAATACAGTCGTGCTAACTTATCCATCTTGTCATCTTCTCTTATTGGCAGGAAGTGTGCTGATTTGGTGACACGGTCAACTATTACCCAAATAGTATCAAAACCACTTGCGGTCCTTGGCAATTTAGTGATGAAATCCATGGTAATGTTTTCCCATTTCCATTCCGGGATTTCGGGTTGTTGAAGTAGACCTGATGGTTTCTGATGCTCAGCTTTGACCTTAGAACACGTCAAACATTCTCCTACGTATTTAGCAACATCGGCTTTCATACCCGGCCACCAAAAATGTTTCTTGAGATCCTTGTACATCTTTCCCGTTCCAGGATGTATTGAGTATCTGGTTTTATGAGCTTCTCTAAGTATCATTTCTCTCATATCTCCAAATTTTGGCACCCAAATTATTTCAGCCCTATACCGGGTTCCGTCTTCCCGAATATTAAGATGCTTCTCCGATCCTTTGGGTATTTCATCGTTTAAATTTCCTTCTTTTAAAACTCCTTGTTGCGCCTCCTTTATTTGAGTAGTAAGGTTAGTGTGAATCATTATATTCATAGATTTTACTCGAATGGGTTCTCTGTCCTTTCTGCTCAAGGCGTCGGCTACCACATTTGCCTTCCCCGGGTGGTAACGAATCTCAAAGTCGTAATCGTTCAACAATTCAATCCACCTACGCTGCCTCATATTCAGTTGTTTCTGATTAAATATGTGCTGAAGACTTTTGTAGTCGGTATATATAATACTTTTGACCCCATATAAGTAGTGCCTCCAAGTCTTTAATGCAAAAACAACCGCGCCTAATTCCAAATCATGCGTCGTATAATTTTGTTCGTGAATCTTTAATTGTCTAGATGCATAAGCAATCACCTTCGTCCGTTGCATTAATACACAACCGAGACGTTGCTTTGATGCGTCACAATAAATCACAAAATCATCATTCCCTTCAGGTAATGACAATATAGGTGTCGTAGTTAGCTTTTTCTTCAATATTTGAAACGCCTTCTCTTGTTCATCCTTCCATTCAAATTTCTTCCCTTTATGCGTTAATGCAGTCAAGGGTTTTGCTATTTTAGAGAAATCTTGGATGAATCTTCTGTAGTAACCAGCCAATCCTAAAAATTGACGTATATGCTTCGGAGTTTTTGGGGTTTCCCACTTTTCAACGGTTTCGATCTTTGCCGGGTCCACCTGGATACCTTCTTTGTTCACTATGTGACCGAGGAATTGAACTTCTTCCAACCAAAATGCACACTTTGAAAACTTAGCGTACAGTTTTTATTTCCTCAATACTTCGAGCACTTTTCTCAAATGTTCTTCGTGCTCTTGATCATTCTTTGAGTAAATAAGTATGTCATCGATGAAAACAATGACAAACTTGTCAAGATATAGCCCACACACTCGGTTCATAAGGTCCATGAACACAGCTGGTGCATTAGTTAAACTAAACGGCATGACCATAAACTCGTAATGACCGTAACGTGTTCTAAAATAAGTCATCGATTCTTGGTAGTGGGTAGCGGTTCTTGATGGTAAGTTTGTTCAACTCTCGGTGGTCGATACACAACCTGAATGTACCATCTTTCTTTTTGATAAACAAAACAGGAGCTCCCCACGGTGATGTGCTTGGTCGAATGAAACCACGCTCTAAAAGTTCTTGTAATTGGCTTTGCAGTTCTTTCATCTCGCTGGGTGCGAGTCTGTAAGGAGCACGAGCTATTGGTGCAACTCCTGGTACAAGATCTATTTGAAATTCAATGGATCGATGTGGGGGTAATCCCGGTAATTCTTTCGGAAATACATCGGGAAATTCTTTTGCGACGGGAACATCATTGATGCTCTTTTCTTCAGTTTGTACTTTCTCGACGTGTGCTAGAACAGCATAGCAACCTTTTCTTATTAGTTTTTGTAACTTCAAGTTACTAATAAGATGTAGCTTCGTGTTGCCCTTTTCTCCGTACACCATTAAGGGTTTTCCTTTTCTCGTATAATGCGAATTGCATTTTTGTAACAAACGATCTCTAAGTGCACATTCAAACGTATGCCCTTACCCTTGTCCAAGCCGGAACCTATAAAAATGGTAAACAACGAGAGGGTAAGAAATGCTTAGTGAGTGCAACAATTATACATACATATATATAACCTATCCATTTGCAATCACAATACCAATTACCTCATACGAACTTGTAACTCAATTAGCATGTCAACATACCCGTAACACTAACAAGTCGTACATTATCACACCACTTCATTAGCATATACTCAACTCAATAAATATTATATGCTAAACAAAACAACAATCTCAATATGGTTAACCAATAACGCTATGGTGCTACCGGCTCGTGGTTCACACCATACGCTTTTGAGTCATACTCGTTTATAGTGATACCGGCTCGTGGTTCACACTCGATGCTACCGGCTCGTGGTTCACATCTTAGTTTATAGTGCTACCGGCTCGTGGTTCACACTCGATGCTACCGGCTCGTGGTTCACATCTTAGTTTATAGTGCTACCGGCTCGTGATTCACACTCCATCCCACACATGTTATGGCACTACTGGCACGTGGTTCATACCATAACATTCACAAATAAACACGCCATATACATGAACGCATAATTATTCCACTCACCTTGTCACAAGGATGATGATTTAGCACTTCCGAGCTTCAACGTAATGTACCTAAATCATTAAGTGCACATTCAAATTCACAACTAGTGGGATTAACCACAATACTCCCACTTGAGCATTTAATGACCCAATTTGCATTAAATGACTCAACTACTCACAACCGCCCATAAATGGCCAAGACTCGACTTTAATCACTAAGACTAGTGAATTAAAGTCTATTAACTTCAATCAACACAAAACTTAGGGTAATCCATACCCATTTCATCTAATTAGGTCAACTAGTACATTTTGACCCATTTTATATCACTTAAACTCACAATCAAGTCAAACTTACCCATTAACACTTCTTTCATAAATCTTAAAGTGTATTAGTGACTAACAACACCAATTGACACTTACAACCTCAAATCACAAGGCCAAAACCCTAGATTGTGGCTATTAGGGTTTCATTACAACAACATAACCCAAACTCACCCATTTTACCACCAATTGGGTCTTACAAATCTCTAGTAACCAAAACCCTAGCCATTAACCAATTAAAACTCAAAAACTTAGAGTTAGAACTTACCGAGACTATCAACGCGTAGCTAGAGACACAAGGAACAACTTTAATTCTTGCTCCTAGGTTTGATTCACAAATCTTCACCTTCAAATCTCAAGATTAAACTAAGTGGGTTTTGTGTTTTGGGAGAGAAAATGGGAAGAAAAGAGAAAAGGAAAATGAATCAAATGGATATGTGGTGGAGAGTTAATGCCCCCATCAGATCCATATGTCAATTTATCATTTTGCCCCTTAAAATCCCTTAAAATGAGCTAAGTCCGACACCAGTTCAGCAGAACTGTCGCGGCGCGGCCTTAATCGTCGCGGCGCGACACATAAAGGGAAAATAGGCCCTTCTTAACCCAATCTCTGATCCAGGTTTGCTTTGTTTGTCGCGGCGCGGTCCGGTCAGTCGCGGCGCGGCGTTTTCCTGAGCCTGGTCACTTCGACCATTTAACACAAAACGATGGTTCAAACAACTAGCACACCTCATTCACTCTTCCTATGCACGCCTAAGCTTCAACCTTAAGTCCCACACAACTCAACTCCATCGCGACACGTACATATACACGTCCACACATGTATTCTCAAATATATATATATATATATATATATATATATATATATATATATATATATATATATATATATATATATATATATATACACATATATGTGAGATATATATATACACTCACATACACGCACCCACTCATAAACTAACACTTTGGCTCATTTAATCACATAAACGAACAAGATATAATCGTGCTAATAATTAAGTTTGTACCTTTAAATATGTACGGGAAAAATAGGGTGTTACAACTCTCCCCCACTTGAATCGGAGCGCGTCCTCGCGATCCAAGCCGCATGACAAGAAGGAAGATAAACCAACACAAACTCTTCGGGCTCCCAAGTAAACTCAGAACCCTTACTACGACGCCATTGAACTTTAAAAGTCCTAACCTCTTTATGTCTCAACCTTTTGACCTTCTCATCAAGTATGGCAATCGGTTCCTCGATATACTCTAACTTATTATTTAGCTCAATTTCGTCTAATGGCACCCAAGATGAATCATCCACAAGACACTTACGGAGATGGGAGACATGAAATGTATTATGGATCCCCGCAAGCTCTTCGGGTAATTCCAGACGATACGTAACTTCACCAACACGAGCTAAAACCTTAAATGGCCCAATAAACCGAGGAGCTAACTTTCCTCGTTTCCGGAATCGAATAATACCTTTCCATGGCGAAACCTTAAGCATCACCATGTCACCTTATTGAAATTCGATCGTTCGTCTACGTTTGTCGGCATACGACTTTTGCTAATCTTGAGCCTTTTTTAAATGCTCTCGAATCACATCAATCTTGCTATTTGTCTCTAAAACCAAATTGGTACTCCCGATTTCCTTTTGTCCCACTTCACCCCAACAAATCGGGGTTCGACACCTACGCTCATAAAGCATCTCATAAGGTGGCATCCCAATACTAGTATGATAACTATTATTGTACGAGAATTCCACCAAAGGCAAATGCTCATCCCAACTACCACTGAAATCAATAATGCACGCTCGTAACATATCTTCCAAAGTTTGATTCGTACGTTCGGTTTGACCGTCCGTTTAAGGATGATACGCCGTGCTCAACTTCAATTGCATACCCATATCTTTATGAAACTTTTCCCAAAACCGAGAGGTAAAACGAGTATCTCGATCCGAAATAATAGATATAGGAACACCGTGTCGAGAGATGACTTCCTTGATAAACAACTTAGCCAAGGTCTCCGACGATATCGCTTCCTTAATGGGAAGAAACAAAGCACTCTTCGTCAGTCGATCCACTATAACCCAAATCGAATCAAACTGGGTTCTCGCCGTTTTAGGTAACTTTGTGATGAAATCCATGGTAATGTTCTCCCATTTCCATTTCGGGATTTCCAATGGTTGTAACTTACCATACGGCTTTTGGTTCTCGGCTTTAACTTGCAAACACGTGACGCATTGCTCAACATACTTCACAACATCACGTTTCATGCCCGGCCACCAATAATCTTTCCTTAAATCAAGATACATTTTCGTTGCGCCCGGATGAATGGAATACTTTGACTTATGTGCTTCATCAAGTAGCACTTGTCGATAATCTCCCATCTTAGGCACCCACACTCTTCCTTGAAAAGACAACAAACCCCGCGAGCCCACAGTAATGAACTCCGATTGTCCCACAATTCGCTCCGCATGCTTGTTGTGAACGTAAGCCTCTATTTGAATCACGCCGAGTTTTTCAAGAAAATTGTTAGTAATAATCATACGTAACAATCCTAATCGTAACACCGGGTGATGACTCTTTCGACTTAACGCATCCGCGACCACATTCGCCTTGCCCGGATGATAAAGTATCTCACAATCATAGTATTTTACCACATCCATCCACCTACGTTGACGATAATTCAAATCTCGTTGATTAAAGAGATGTTTCAAACTCTTATTATCCGAATAAATCGTACACTTGACACCATACAAGTAATGGCGCCAAATTTTCAACGCATGCACAACCGCCGCCAACTCAAGATCATGAGTCGGATATCTCGTCTCGTGTTCCTTTAATTGTCGAGAGGCATAAGTGATGACTTTACCTCTTTGTATTAGAACACACCCGAGTCCATTTAACGAAGCATCACAATAAACCGTCATGTCTTCCACTCCTTCCGGTAACACTAATACCGGAGCTTGACACAACTTCTCTTTTAGCAATTGAAAAGCAATTTCTTGCTCGTCCTCCCAATTAAATCTCACGTTCTTCCTTGTCAACTTTGTCAATGAAGAATCGATCTTAGAAAAGTCTTGGATAAACCGACGATAATAACCGGCCAATCTGAGAAAACTTCGGACCTCCGTAGGCGTAGTCGGTTGTCTCCAACTCTTCACCATCTCTATCTTCCCCGGATCCACTTGAATACCCTCCTTGTTCACAATATGACCAAGGAATTGAACTTTCCTTAGCCAAAATTCACATTTGGAGAACTTAGCATACAACTTCTCCTTTTGTAACGTCTTCAATACTTCACGCAAATGACGTTCATGTTCGTTCATACTCTTTGAATAAACAAGTATGTCGTCAATGAACACAATTACCGACTTGTCCAACATAGGTTGGCACACTCGGTTCATAAGATCCATGAATGCCGCCGGTGCATTCGTAAGACCAAAAGGCATAACTACGAACTCAAAATGCCCATAACGTGTTCGAAAAGCCGTTTTCTCAATATCTTCCTCACGGACCCGCATTTGGGGATAGCCGGACCGTAGGTCGATCTTAGAGAAATACGTCGCACCTTGTAGTTGGTCAAACAAATCATCAATCCGAGGTAATGGATAACGATTCTTGATCGTCACCTTATTCAACTCCCGGTAATCGATGCACATTCGCATGCTACCATCCTTCTTCTTCACAAATAAAATCGGAGCGCCCCATGGCGAAGCACTCGGTCGAATAAAACCCTTCTCGAGCAACTCTTGGGTTTGATTTAACAACTCTTGCATTTCCGTCGGTGCTAAACGATAAGGAGTTTTAGCAATGGGAGTAGCTCCCGGAACCAACTCAATGCGAAATTCAACTTGTCTTCGAATTCCCTAACCACCGGAATTTCACGAATAGGTGGTGGCTCATCACGAGTATCAACAACATGGGCAAGAAAAGCCAAGCCACTACTAATAAGAAAACGGCGTGCCCGTGTAAAAGAACATATCGGCACAAGTCTTCTTCGTCTATCGCCATGAATATTCAACTCTCCCCCACTTGGGGTCTTCACACGTATAAACTTTACATGGCATGCAATATTGGCTCTATTTCGATCGAGCCAATCCATACCAACAACGATATCAAAATCGCCCAAAGTCATAGGGATGAGATCAATTTTAAAGTTTTCGGCACCAAAAATGACATCACAATTCTTACACACATCAACCACTAGCACCGTCTTGCCGTCCGCTATTTCGACTTCTACCGGACGACTTAACTTAGCTAACAGTCTATCAAGTTTAGGCACAAATTTTGGAGACACAAATGACAAATTTGCACCGCTATCAAATAAAATCCTTGCCGGATTAGAGTTAACCATAAAAGTACCTGAGACAACTTCATTGGATTGCTTAGCTTCATCATTCGTCATCAAATAGTGGCAACCCCTAGCCGTACCTGCCGCTTTCTCTATCCGCTTAACATTATCATTATTCAAATCGGGACATTCCGGTCTCTTGTGCCCCTCTTTACCACAATTAAAGCAAGCGACTTTGGTCGACGCCTTGGTGCAATCACGGGCCATGTGTCCTCTTTGATAACAATTATAACACGTGGGCCCGAAACCCCCGGAAGCACCCTTCTTCACACTATTAACGCTTTCGGAGCCTTTCTTGTTCTTTTTATTGGAAAAGTTCGAATGAATCGAACCTTCAATCTTTCTTTTAGAAAAAGTGAAATCGCTTTTCCTTGGAACCTCCGGCTCAAAACCCCGAGCCAACTCGAATAGTTCTTCAAAAGTCTTAGCCATTCTCCGACTAATCTTACCCTTGAACTCGTCGTTCAAGGTACGGTAGAAATCTTTCATTAGCTTGTGATCATCACCAACATATTCCGGGCAAAAGCGAGTCTTTGCCAAAAAGGTAGACTTGAGAGTAACCAAGTCCATCGAACCTTGTTGCAAATGATGCGACTCGCCCTGGATTCTATCTGTAGTGACCCGAACTTTTCCATGTTTATATATATTAATTGAGATTGATATTTACATAATTAAATGTTTCCAACATGTTAAGCAATCAAACTTGTTAAGACTTGATTAATTGAAATATGTTTCATATAGACAATTGACCACCCAAGTTGACCGGTGATTCACGAACGTTAAAACTTGTAAAAACTATATGATCACATATATATGGATATATATATATACTTAACATGATACTATGATAAGTAAACATATCATTAAGTATATTAACAATGAACTACATATGTAAAAACAAGACTACTAACTTAATAATTTTTAAACGAGACATATATGTAACGATTATCGTTGTAAAGACATTTAATGTATATATATCATATTAAGAGATATTCATACATGATAATATCATGATAATATAATAATTTAAAATCTCATTTGATATTATAAACATTGGGTTAACAACATTTAACAAGATCGTTAACCTAAAGGTTTCAAAACAACACTTACATGTAACGACTAACGATGACTTAACGACTCAGTTAAAATGTATATACATGTAGTGTTTTAATATGTATTTATACACTTTTGAAAGACTTCAATACACTTATTAAAATACTTCTACCTAACAAAAATTCTTACAATTACATCCTCGTTCAGTTTCATCAACAATTCTACTCGTATGCACCCGTATTCGTACTCGTACAATACACAGCTTTTAGATGTATGTACTATTGGTATATACACTCCAATGATCAGCTCTTAGAAGCCCATGTGAGTCACCTAACACATTTGGGAACCATCATTTGGCAACTAGCATGAAATATCTCATAAAATTACAAAAATATGAGTAATCATTCATGACTTATTTACATGAAAACAAAATTACATATCCTTTATATCTAATCCATACACCAACGACCAAAAACACCTACAAACACTTTCATTCTTCAATTTTATTCATCTAATTGATCTCTCTCAAGTTCTATCTTCAAGTTCTAAGTGTTCTTCATATATTCTACAAGTTCTAGTTACATAAAATCAAGAATACTTTCAAGTTTGCTAGCTCACTTCCAATCTTGTAAGGTGATCATCCAACCTCAAGAAATCTTTGTTTCTTATAGTAGGTTATCATTCTAATACAAGGTAATAATCATATTCAAACTTTGGTTCAATTTCTATAACTATAACAATCTTATTTCAAGTGATGATCTTACTTGAACTTGTTTTCGTGTCATGATTCTGCTTCAAGAACTTCGAGCCATCCAAGGATCCGTTGAAGCTAGATCCATTTTTCTCTTTTCTAGTAGGTTTATCCAAGGAACTTAAGGTAGTAATGATTTTCATAACAACATTCAATTCATATATATAAAGCTATCTTATTCGAAGGTTTAAACTTGTAATCACTAGAACATAGTTTAGTTAATTCTAAACTTGTTCGCAAACAAAAGTTAATCCTTCTAACTAAACTTTTAAAATCAACTAAACACATGTTCTATATCTATATGATATGCTAACTTAATGATTTAAAACCTGGAAACACGAAAAACACCGTAAAATCGGATTTACGCCGTCGTAGTAACACCGCGGGCAGTTTTGGGTTAGTTAATTAAAAACTATGATAAACTTTGATTTAAAAGTTGTTATTCTGAGAAAATGATTTTTATTATGAACATGAAACTATATCCAAAAATTATGGTTAAACTCAAAGTGGAAGTATGTTTTCTAAAATGGTCATCTAGACGTCGTTCTTTCGACTGAAATGACTACCTTTACAAAAACGACTTGTAACTTATTTTTCCGACTATAAACCTATACTTTTTCTGTTTAGATTCATAAAATAGAGTTCAATATGAAACCATAGCAATTTGATTCACTCAAAACGGATTTAAAATGAAGAAGTTATGGGTAAAACAAGATTGGATAATTTTTCTCATTTTAGCTACATGAAAATTGGTAACAAATCTATTACAACCATAACTTAATCAACTTGTATTGTATATTATGTAATCTTGAGATACCATAGACACGTATACAATGTTTCGACCTATCATGTCGACACATCTATATATATTTCAGAACAACCATAGACACTCTATATGTGAATGTTGGAGTTAGCTATACAGGGTTGAGGTTGATTCCAAAATATATATAGTTTGAGTTGTGATCAATACTGAGATACGTATACACTGGGTCGTGGATTGATTCAAGATAATATTTATCGATTTATTTCTGTACATCTAACTGTGGACAACTAGTTGTAGGTTACTAACGAGGACAGCTGACTTAATAAACTTAAACATAAAAATATATTAAAAGTGTTGTAAATATATTTTGAACATACTTTGATATATATGTATATATTGTTATAGGTTCATGAATTAACCAGTGGCCAAGTCTTACTTCTCGACGAAGTAAAAATCTGTGAAAGTGAGTTATAGTCCCACTTTTAAAATCTAATATTTTTGGGATGAGAATACATGCAGGTTTTATAAATGATTTACAAAATAGACACAAGTACGTGAAACTACATTCTATGGTTGAATTATCGAAATCGAATATGCCCTTTTTTATTAAATCTGGTACTCTAAGAATTAGGGAACAGACACCCTAATTGACGCGAATCCTAAAGATAGATCTATTGGGCCTAACAAACCCCATCCAAAGTACCGGATGCTTTAGTACTTCGAAATTTATATCATATCCGAAGGGTGTCCAGGAATGATGGGGATATTCTTATATATGCATATTGTTAATGTCGGTTACCAGGTGTTCACCATATGAATGATTTTTATCTCTATGTATGGGATGTGTATTGAAATATGAAATCTTGTGGTCTATTATTATGATTTGATATATATAGGTTAAACCTATAACTCACCAACATTTTTGTTGACGTTTTAAGCATGTTTATTCTCAGGTGATTATTAAGAGCTTCCGCTGTCGCATACTTAAATAAGGACGAGATTTGGAGTCCATGCTTGTATGATATTGTGTAAAAACTGCATTCAAGAAACTTATTTTGTTGTAACATATTTGTATTGTAAACCATTATGTAATGGTCGTGTGTAAACAGGATATTTTAGATTATCATTATTTGATAATCTACGTAAAGCTTTTTAAACCTTTATTGATGAAATAAAGGTTATGGTTTGTTTTAAAATGAATGCAGTCTTTGAAAAACGTCTCATATAGAGGTCAAAACCTCGCAATGAAATCAATTAATATGGAACGTTTTTAATCAATAAGAACGGGACATTTCAGTTGGTATCCGAGCGTTGGTCTTAGAGAACCAGAATTTTGCATTAGTGTATCTTATCGAGTTTGCTAGGATGCATTAGCGAGTATGGACTTCGACCGTGTTTACTTGAAAAATGATTACTTAACAAATTTTGTTGGAAACTATATATTTTTAGCATGTGAATATTATGTGATATATTAATCTCTTAACGCGTTTGATATTATGTGATAGATGTCTACCTCTAGAACAAGTCCCATTGACTCACCTAATAATAATGAAGAGTCAAATGTAAATTGGAATGATTCGTGGACTGATTCACAAGTTCCCGAAGAGGAACCGGAAGAAGAGTCGGAACCGGAAGAAGAATCGGAACCGGAAGAAGAATCGGAACCGGATGAAGAAATAGAACCGGTGGGGGAAATAATAAAACGGTTAAGTAAAAGAAAATCCTCAACCAACCGAACAAGGTTAATTATGGTCAATGGTGTTTCCGCCAAGGAAGCAAAATATTGGGAGGATTACCAATTCTCTGATGAATCGAATTCCGACGAGAATTCCGATGATGTTATAGAAATTACCCCAACTGAATTTAAAAAGGCAAAAGAAAATAATAAGGGAAAGGGCATTAAAATAGAGAAATCTAATTCCAACCCCGATGAACTTTATATGTATCGTCAACCCCCGAAGTCCTTAAGTTGTAACAATGACCCGGGAACCTCTAAACCACCAGGTTTTTCTAAACCAATATGGAAAACGACGGTTCGTATTAGGGGAACATCATATATCCCTAGAAACTTGGCAAAATGAACCAAAACCGAAGAAAAAGAAACAAGCGATTCGGAATAAGATAGTTGTATTCGTGTGGTGTAATATATGTAATATAGTGTGCTTATGCTTTATGATATATGTAAAAATTGCTTGTATTAATAAGTATTTTTTTTATGAATCTAACTCTTGTCTATTTTACAGTATAAAAACACAAAATGGATAGACAACCCAATATTTTAAGAGACCTACTCGGAGACATGATTGATGAAATCTTGTCTAGAGTCGGTCAGAATTCTTCGTCACAACTATTTACGGCGAAATCAGTTTGTAAGACATTCGAAGAACGTTCCAAGAATGTCTTGGTTTATAAGAGACTTTCGTTTGAAAGATGGGGGATATCACATTGGGAAACCCATAAGTTACGATGTGTTTACTTTGACGCATATATTGCGGAGAACCCAAATGCTATTTTATGCAACGGGTTAAGAAATTATTTTGACTCAATGTATCCGAATATAGGACTTCATGATTTAGAAAAAGCGGCTAACATGCAACATAAAGAAGCATGCTATGCTTACGTGTTAGTAATGTTCGCTTCTCACCAAAGTGAGAAAACGAACATCGGGCTACAACTATTAAACAAAACGTTCCCACAAGTGACGGAGTCGGTAATTGGGGTAAGAAATGAGGTTTTTAGGTTATTACGAGACTGTTGGTCATTACGTAACCCTCGTCCCTTTGACGACGTTACAACACGCTGTCTTATCAACGGCCATAACGGTTATGTTCCACAAGACCAAGGATGGGAAGTAGTCCTAGTAAAACCAGAATGCATGACTTATTTCTGGATGTATGAATTACGTGTCTTTATTGCCTTTGCTGAACGACTTGTGTACTAGCTAGAATTATCTTCACAACTATCTTGTATCAAAGTTATTGTGTGCTATATTTCATGCTTTATGTAAAATAATCGGTATTGTAAGTTTGTAAAATATTGTATAAAAGTTTGAACGTGAAATATTATTATAATCAGTTTTTCATATAGAATTGTAGTAGTTGAATTGTATATTAGCTACTAAGTATGAACTTAACGGGTAGGTACTACCCGAATTTAAACTTATAAAACGCTAATATGAAGAAAAAGCTTTTATAAATGAGTTCATATTATGCTACGAAATACTATTAACTACTCTTAATATTCTGTATGATTAACTTGTTCCATTTGACTATTTTGAAGGAAATGGCACCGACTACTCGACACACCGTGAATATGAATGAAGAGGAATTCCGTACTTTTCTAGCTTCAAACATAGCCACAGTACAGGCTACGCTACATACCAACAATAACCTTGGATCTAGCAGTACAGGAAATCGTGTAGGATGCACCTACAAAGAATTCACTGCCTGCAAACCTTTGGAATTTGATTGAACCGAAGGACCGATCGGATTGAAATGGTGGACCGAGAAGGTCGAATCGGTGTTTGCCATAAGTAAGTGTACTGAAGAGGACAAAGTGAAGTACGCTACGCATACCTTCACAGGTTCTGTGTTAACATGGTGGAATACCTATCTAGAGCAAGTGGGACAAGATGATGCTTACGCACTACCGTGGTCAGCATTCAAGCACTTGATGAACGAGAAGTACCGTCCCAGAACCAAGGTCAATAAGCTCAAGACAGAACTTAGAGGGTTACGAACCCAAGGATTTGATATTACCACGTACGAAAGACGATTCACAGAATTGTGCCTATTGTGTCCGAGAGCATTCGAAGATGAGGAAGAGAAGATCGACGCGTTTATGAAAGGATTACCGGAAAGAATCCAAGAAGATATTAGTTCACACGAGCCCTCCTCCATACAACAGGCATGTAGAATGGCTCACAAACTAGTGAACCAGATTAAAGAAAGAATTAAAGAACAGACTGCTGAAGAGGCCAATGTGAAGCAAGTCAAAAGAAAGTGGGAGGAAAACGGTGATAAGAATCACCAATACAACAACAGCAATTACAACAATAATTGCAATAATTATCCCAACAATCGCAACATCAATCGCAACTACAACAAACGGCCCAACAACAACAACAACAACAACAACAGCAACTACAACAATCATCCCAACAACAATAATAACCGCAACAACAACAACAATCAGAAGCAGCTATGCCAAAGGTGTGAAAAGTATCACTCGGGGTTCTGCACCAAATTTTGCAACAAGTGTAAAAGAAATGGTCATAGCGCGGCGAAGTGTGAGGTCTACGGACCAGGGGTTAATAGAACGAAAGGAAAAAATGGTGTCGGAACGAGTAATGGCGAAGCAAGTAGTGTCGGAGCAAGTTATGCCAATGTAGTTTGTTATAAATGTGGAAAACCGGGCCACATTATTAGAAATTGCCCGAACTAGGAGAACACGAATGGACAAGGCCACGGAAGAGTTTTCAATATTAATGCGGCAGAGGCACAGGAAGACCCGAAGCTTGTTACGGGTATGTTTCTTATTGACAATAAATCTGCTTACGTTTTATTTGATTCGGGTGCGGATAGAAGCTATATGAGTAGAGATTTTTGTGCTAAATTAAGTTGTCCATTGACGCCTTTGAATAGTAAATTTTTACTCGAATTAGCAAATGGTAAATTAATTTCAGCAGATAATATATGTCGGAATCGAGAAATTAAACTGGTTAGCGAAACATTTAAGATTGATTTGATACCAATAGAGTTAGGAAGTTTTGATGTGATAATCGGTATGGACTGGTTGAAAGAAGTGAAAGCAGAGATCGTTTGTTACAAAAATGCAATTCGCATTATACGAGAAAAAGGAAAACCCTTAATGGTGTACGAAGAAAAGGGCAACACGAAGCTACATCTTATTAGTAATTTGAAGGCACAAAAACTAATAAGAAAAGGTTGCTATGCTATTCTAGCACACGTCGAGAAAGTACAAACTGAAGAAAAGAGCATCAATGATGTTCCCATTGCAAAAGAATTTCCCGATGTATTTCCGAAAGAATTACAGGGATTACCCCCACATCGATCCGTTGAATTTCAAATAGATCTTGTACCAGGAGCTGCACCAATAGCTTGTGCTCCTTACAGACTCGCACCCAGCGAGATGAAAGAACTGCAAAGCCAATTACAAGAACTTTTAGAGCGTGGTTTCATTCGACCAAGCACATCACCGTGGGGAGCTCCTGTTTTGTTTGTCAAGAAGAAAGATGGTACATTCAGGTTGTGTATCGACTACCGAGAGTTGAACAAACTTACCATCAAGAACCGCTACCCACTACCGAGAATCGACGACTTATTTGATCAACTACAAGGCTCGTCTGTTTATTCAAAGATTGAATTACGTTCCGGGTATCATCAAATGCGGATGAAAGAAGATGATATTCCAAAGACTGCTTTCAGAACACGTTACGGTCATTATGAGTTTATGGTCATGCCGTTTGGTTTAACTAATGCACCAGCTGTGTTCATGGACCTTATGAACTGAGTGTGTGGACCATACCTTGACAAGTTTGTCATTGTTTTCATTGATGACATACTTATTTACTCAAAGAATGACCAAGAACACGGTGAACATTTGAGAAAGGTGTTAGAAGTATTGAGGAAGGAAGAATTGTACGCTAAGTTTTCAAAGTGTGCATTTTGGTTGGAAGAAGTTCAATTCCTCGGTCACATAGTGAACAAAGAAGGTATTAAGGTGGATCCGGCAAAGATAGAAACTGTTGAAAAGTGGGAAACCCCGAAAACTCCGAAACACATACGCCAGTTTTTAGGACTAGCTGGTTACTACATAAGGTTCATCCAAGACTTTTCCAGAATAGCAAAACCGTTGACTGCATTAACGCATAAAGGGAAGAAATTTGAATGGAATGATGAACAAGAGAAAGCGTTTCAGTTATTGAAGAAAAAGCTAACTACGGCACCTATATTGTCATTGCCTGAAGGGAATGATGATTTTGTGATTTATTGTGATGCATCAAAGCAAGGTCTCGGTTGTGTATAAATGCAACGAACGAAGGTGATTGCTTATGCGTCTAGACAATTGAAGATTCACGAACAAAATTATACGACGCATGATTTGGAATTAGGCGCGGTTGTTTTTGCATTAAAGACTTGGAGGCACTGCTTATATGGGGTCAAAAGTATTATATATACCGACCACAAAAGTCTTCAACACATATTTAATCAGAAACAACTGAATATGAGGCAGCGTAGGTGGATTGAATTATTGAATGATTACGACTTTGAGATTCGTTACCACCCGGGGAAGGCAAATGTGGTAGCCGATGCCTTGAGCAGGAAGGACAGAGAACCCATTCGAGTAAAATCTATTAATATAATGATTCATAATAACCTTACTACTCAAATAAAGGAGGCGCAACAAGGAGTTTTAAAAGAGGGAAATTTAAAGGATGAAATACCCAAAGGATCGGAGAAGCATCTTAATATTCAGGAAGACGGAACCCGGTATAGGGCTGAAAGGATTTGGGTACCAAAATTTGGAGATATGAGAGAAATGGTACTTAGAGAAGCTCATAAAACCAGATACTCAATACATCCTGGAACGGGGAAGATGTACAAGGATATCAAGAAATATTTTTTGTGGCCGGGTATGAAAGCCGATGTTGCTAAATACGTAGGAGAATGTATGACGTGTTCTAAGGTCAAAGCTGAGCATCAGAAACCATCAGGTCTACTTCAACAACCCGAAATCCCGGAATGGAAATGGGAAAACATTACCATGGATTTCATCACTAAATTGCCAAGGACTGCAAGTGGTTTTGATACTATTTGGGTAATAGTTGATCGTCTCACCAAATCAGCACACTTCCTGCCAATAAGAGAAGATGACAAGATGGAGAAGTTAGCACGACTGTATTTGAAGGAAGTCGTCTCCAGACATGGAATACCAATCTCTATTATCTCTGATAGGGATGGCAGATTTATTTCAAGATTCTGGCAGACATTACAGCAAGCATTAGGAACTCGTCTAGACATGAGTACTGCCTATCATCCACAAACTGATGGGCAGAGCGAAAGGACGATACAAATGCTTGAAGACATGCTACGAGCATGTGTTATTGATTTCGGAAACAGTTGGGATCGACATCTACCGTTAGCAGAATTTTCCTACAACAACAGCTACCATTCAAGCATTGAGATGGCGCCATTTGAAGCACTTTATGGTAGAAAGTGCAGGTCTCCGATTTGTTGGAGTGAAGTGGGGGATAGACAGATTACAGGTCCGGAGATTATACAAGAAACTACCGAGAAGATCATCCAAATTCAACAACGTTTGAAAACCGCCCAAAGTCGACAAAAGAGCTACGCTGACATTAAAAAAAAAGATATAGAATTTGAAATTGGAGAGATGGTCATGCTTAAAGTTGCACCTTGGAAAGGCGTTGTTCGATTTGGTAAATGAGGGAAATTAAATCCAAGGTATATTGGACCATTGAAGATTATTGATCGTGTCGGACCAGTAGCTTACCGACTTGAGCTACCTCAACAACTCGCGGCTGTACATAACACTTTCCACGTCTCGAATTTGAAGAAATGTTTTGCTAAAGAAGATCTCACTATTCCATTAGATGAAATCCAAATCAACGAAAAACTTCAATTCATCGAAGAACCCGTCGAAATAATGGATCGTGAGGTTAAAAGACTTAAGGAAAACAAGATACCAATTGTTAAGGTTCGATGGAATTCTTGTAGAGGACCCGAGTTCACCTTGGAGCGTGAAGATTAGATGAAGAAGAAATACCCGCATCTATTTCCAGAAGATTCGTCAACACCTTCAACAGATTAAAATTTCGGGACGAAATTTATTTAACGGGTAGGTACTGTAGTGACCCGAACTTTTCCATGTTTATATATATTAATTGAGATTGATATTTACATAATTAAATGTTTCCAACATGTTAAGCAATCAAACTTGTTAAGACTTGATTAATTGAAATATGTTTCATATAGACAATTGACCACCCAAGTTGACCGGTGATTCACGAACGTTAAAACTTGTAAAAACTATATGATGACATATATATGGATATATATATAGTTAACATGATACTATGATAAGTAAACATATCATTAAGTATATTAACAATGAACTACATATGTAAAAACAAGACTACTAACTTAATGATTTTTAAACGAGACATATATGTAACGATTATCGTTGTAAAGACATTTAATGTATATATATCATATTAAGAGATATTCATACATGATAATATCATGATAATATAATAATTTAAAATCTCATTTGATATTATAAACATTAGGTTAACAACATTTAACAAGATCGTTAACCTAAAGGTTTCAAAACAACACTTACATGTAACGACTAACGATGACTTAACGACTCAGTTAAAATGTATATACATGTAGTGTTTTAATATTTATTTATACACTTTTGAAAGACTTCAATACACTTATCAAAATACTTCTACTTAACAAAAATGCTTACAATTACATCCTCGTTCAGTTTCATCAACAATTCTACTCGTATGCACCCGTATTCGTACTCGTACAATACACAGCTTTTAGATGTATGTACTATTGGTATATACACTCTAATGATCAGCTCTTAGCAGCCCATGTGAGTCACCTAACACATGTGGGAACCATCATTTGGCAACTAGCATGAAATATCTCATAAAATTACAAAAATATGAGTAATCATTCATGACTTATTTACATGAAAACAAAATTACATATCCTTTATATCTAATCCATACACCAACGACTAAAAACACCTACAAACACTTTCATTCTTCAATTTTCTTCATCTAATTGATCTCTCTCAAGTTCTATCTTCAAGTTCTAAGTGTTCTTCATATATTCTACAAGTTCTAGTTACATAAAATCAAGAATACTTTCAAGTTTGCTAGCTCACTTCCAATCTTGTAAGGTGATCATCCAACCTCAAGAAATCTTTGTTTCTTACAGTAGGTTATCATTCTAATAAAAGGTAATAATCATATTCAAACGTTGGTTCAATTTCTATAACTATAACAATCTTATTTCAAGTGATGATCTTACTTGAACTTGTTTTCGTGTCATGATTCTGCTTCAAGAACTTCGAGCCATCCAAGGATCCGTTGAAGCTAGATCCATTTTTCTCTTTTCCAGTAGGTTTATCCAAGGAACTTAAGGAAGTAATGATGTTCATAACATCATTCGATTCATATATATAAAGCTATCTTATTCGAAGGTTTAAATTTGTAATCACTAGAACATAGTTTAGTTAATTCTAAACTTGTTCGCAAACAAAAGTTAATCCTTCTAACTTGACTTTTAAAATCAACTAAACACATGTTCTATATCTATATGATATGCTAACTTAATGATTTAAAACCTGGAAACACGAAAAATACCGTAAAACCGGATTTACGCCGTCGTAGTAACACCGCGGGCTGTTTTGGGTTAGTTAATTAAAAACTATGATAAACTTTGATTTAAAAGTTGTTATTTTGAGAAAATGATTTTTATTATGAACATGAAACTATATCCAAAAATTATGGTTAAACTCAAAGTGGAAGTATGTTTTCTAAAATGGTCATCTAGACGTCGTTCTTTCGACTGAAATGACTACCTTTACAAAAACGACTTGTAACTTATTTTTCCGACAATAAACCTATACTTTTTCTGTTTATATTCATAAAATAGAGTTCAATATGAAACCATGGCAATTTGATTCACTCAAAACGGATTTAAAATGAAGAAGTTATGGGTAAAACAAGATTGGATAATTTTTCTCATTTTAGCTACATGAAAATTGGTAACAAATCTATTCCAACCATAACTTAATCAACTTGTATTGTATATTATGTAATCTTGAGATACCATAGACACGTATACAATATTTCGACCTATCATGTCGACACATCTATATATATTTCAGAACAACCATAGACACTCTATATGTGAATGTTGGAGTTAGCTATACAGGGTTGAGGTTGATTCCAAAATATATATAGTTTGAGTTGTGATCAATACTGAGATACGTATACACTGGGTCATGGATTGATTCAAGATAATATTTATCGATTTATTTTTGTACATCTAACTGTGAACAACTAGTTGTAGGTTGCTAACGAGGACAGCTGACTTAATAAACTTAAACATCAAAATATATTAAAAGTGTTGTAAATATATTTTGAACATACTTTGATATATATGTATATATTGTTATAGGTTCGTGAATCAACCAGTGGCCAAGTCTTACTTCCCGACGAAGTAAAAATCTGTGAAAGTGAGTTATAGTCCCACTTTTAAAATCTAATATTTTTGGGATGAGAATACATGCAGGTTTTATAAATGATTTACAAAATAGACACAAGTACGTGAAACTACATTCTATGGTTGAATTATCGAAATCGAATATGCCCTTTTTTATTAAGTCTGGTAATCTAAGAATTAGGGAACAGACACCCTAATTGACGCGAATCCTAAAGATAGATCTATTGGGCCTAACAAACCCCATCCAAAGTACCGGATGCTTTAGTACTTCAAAATTTATATCATATCCGAAGGGTGTCCCGGAATGATGGGGATATTCTTATATATGCATATTGTTAATGTCGGTTACCAGGTGTTCACCATGTGAATGATTTTTATCTCTATGTATGGGATGTGTATTGAAATATGAAATCTTGTGGTCTATTATTATGATTTGATATATATAGGTTAAACCTATAACTCACCAACATTTTTGTTGACGTTTTAAGCATGTTTATTCTCAGGTGATTATTAAGAGCTTCCGCTGTCGCATACTTAAATAAGGACGAGATTTGGAGTCCATGCTTGTATGATATTGTGTAAAAACTGCATTCAAGAAACTTATTTTGTTGTAACATATTTGTATTGTAAACCATTATGTAATGGTCGTGTGTAAACAGGATATTTTAGATTATCATTATTTGATAATCTACGTAAAGCTTTTTAAACCTTTATTGATGAAATAAAGGTTATGGTTTGTTTTAAAATGAATGCAGTCTTTGAAAAACGTCTCATATAGAGGTCAAAACCTCGCAACGAAATCAATTAATATGGAACGTTTTTAATCAATAAGAACGGGACATTTCACTATCAAGGTCGGAAGAAGTTCGGTATTCTTGGAAAAATTCCTTATTAAACTCCTCCCATGTCAAGCTCATGCATTGCTCTTCGCCATATAAATTGATTTTATCATCCCACCACAACTTTCCTTCTTCACGTAACATGCTAGACCCATACCTCGTCTTCTTCTCAGGAGGACACTCCGCGGTACGGAATGCCCCCTCGATATCGGAAATCTAACAAGTGCTTTTCAATGGATCCCTTACCCCATTAAACATCGAAGGTTGAGTATCCTTGAAATTTTTGTAGTGGAAGTCCCGTCTTCGTTCACCTCCTTCTCCACGAGGATAAATGTTTCTAGCTTCAAGAGCCTCTTCGATAGTGGCCTTCATTCATTCATTTATTAAATCGGTCACTTGTCCATCGACCGAATCTTGGAAGACCTTTCGGACGTCCGTAAGAAAATCCGCTTTTAACTTTTTAAAGACGGCCTCAACCTTGGCCGAAAATTCGGGGTCCTCGCTTGTACCACCGATATCATTATCGTGTCCGTTTCTCGTCTTCATTCTATAAAACGGAAAGGGTTAAACCATGAACGAAAAGCATAACACGTAAGTATATACATGCGTACCACACTACCCCATCTTGCTCAACAATCGTCGTACATTACTCGTTTAACACGATTTGCACCCGTAACAACGGTAGCTAATCGTTGTTACGCGAGCATGTCGCATTAACTCGCTAGTACAACGTCCGTCTTGCTTGATGATTACTAAACACAATACAAAACAATTAGCACAAGCTTAGTTCGCATAAACCAAAGCACTAACAATTCCCGATTAGACCCAAAGTCCTACAAGTCCCGCATAAAGCGCTCAAACAATAAAGCCCAAGTCTAGGCACCGATCTCAAGTCGCATAAATCCCTTAGACCATGCTCTGATACCACTTGAAACAACCCAACCCGTATTCCATACGATAAATATTTTTTTTTTATAATACACATTTATGCGCCAATTAAATATGTAAACCATTCCACAAGTTCCATTTAAACGTACATCAATTTAAATGTTTACAAAAAGGCACGAAATCCATTAATTAAGTTTAATACAAGTTTGACCCACTACAAGGATAGTTTATAATCCAAACAACCCTCGAGCATGGTTTGGGGCTAAACTACCTAAAACGTTAGGCCAACTTCAAAAGCTAACACCAAAAGCACCCCCGACAACATAAGCGGGAGACCACTAGTCCAAACGTATGCCCTTACCCTTGTCCAAGCCGGAACCTATAAAAATGGTAAACAACGAGAGGGTAAGCAATGCTTAGTGAGTGCAACAATTATACATACATATATATAACCTATCCATTTGCAATCACAATACCAATTACCTCATACGAACTTGTAACTCAATTAGCATGTCAACATACCAATAACACTAACAAGTCGTACATTATCACACCACTTCATTAGCATATACTCAACTCAATATATAGTATATGCTAAACAAAATAACAATCTCAATATGGTTAACCAATAACGCTATGGTGCTACCGGCTCGTGGTTCACACCATACGCTTTTGAGTCATACTCGTTTATAGTGCTACCAGCTCGTGGTTCACACTCGATGCTACCGGCTCGTGGTTCACATCTTAGTTTATAGTGCTACCGGCTCGTGGTTCACACTCGATGCTACCGGCTCGTGGTTCACATCTTAGTTTATAGTGCTACCTGCTCGTGGTTCACACTCCATCCCACACATGTTATGGCACTACCGGCACGTGGTTCATACCATAACATTCACAAATAAACACGCCATATACATGAACGTATAATTATTCCACTCACCTTGTCACAAGGATGATGATTTAGCACTTCCGAGCTTCAACACAATGTACCTAAATCATTAAGTGCACATTCAATTTCACAACTAGTGGGATTAACCACAATACTCCCACTTGAGCATTTAATGACCCAATTTGCATTAAATGACTCAACTACTCACAACCGCCCATAAATGGCCAAGACTCGACTTTAATCACTAAGACTAGTGAATTAAAGTCTATTAACTTCAATCAACGCAAAACTTAGGGTAATCCATACCCATTTCATCTAATTAGGTCAACTAGTACATTTTGACCCATTTTATATCACTTAAACTCACAATCAAGTCAAACTTACCCATTAACACTTCTTTCATAAATCTTAAAGTGTATTAGTGACTAACAACACCAATTGACACTTACAACCTCAAATCACAAGGCCAAACCCCTAGATTGTGGCTATTAGGGTTTCATTACAACAACATAACCCAAACTCACCCATTTTACCACCAATTGGGTCTTACAAATCTCTAGTAACCAAAACCCTAGCCATTAACCAATTAAAACTCAAAAACTTAGAGTTAGAACTTACCGAGACTATCAACGCGTAGCTAGAGACACAAGGAACAACTTTAATTCTTGCTCCTATGTTTGATTCACAAATCTTCACCTTCAAATCTCAAGATTAAACTAAGTGGGTTTTGTGTTTTGGGAGAGAAAATGGGAAGAAAAGAGAAAAGGAAAATGAATCAAATGGATATGTGGTGGAGAGTTAATGCCCCCATCAGATCCATATGTCAATTTACCATTTTGCCCCTTAAAATCCCTTAAAATGAGCTAAGTCCGACACCAGTTCAGCAGAACTGTCGCGGTGCGGCCTTAATCGTCGCGGCGCGACACATAAAGGGAAAATAGGCCCTTCTTAACCCAATCTCTGATCCAGGTTTGCTTTGTTTATCGCGGCGCGGTCCGGCCCGTCGCGGCGCGGCGTTTGCCTGAGCCTGGTCACTTCGACCATTTAACACAAAACGATGGTTCAAACAACTAGCACATCTCATTCACTCTTCCTATGCACGCCTAAGCTTCAACCTTAAGTCCCGCACGACTCAACTCCATCGCGACACGTACATATACACGTCCACACATGTATTCTCAAATATATATATATATATATATATATATATATATATATATATATATATATATATATATATATATATATATATATATATATATATATATATATATATATATATATATATATATACACTCACATACACGCACCCACTCATAAACTAACACTTTGGCTCATTTAATCACATAAACGAACAAGATATAATCGTGCTAATAATTAAGTTTGTACCTTTAAATATGTACGGAAAAAATGGGGTGTTACAAAAATATTTATCTGTAACAAAGATGATTAGTTTTTGATAATAATGATCTACTAATAATAATAACTTTCTTGATATCGATAATACTAATAATAATAATGATTTTGTTAAAATTGGTACTTATGTTAATAATAACTCTATTAATGATAATAATAATGATATTAATAATAATGCTTGTAAAAATATTAATTTTAGTGTTAATGATATTAATCCTAGTAATAACAATATTAATAATAACTATAATTCCTATACTTGTAATAATAATAATAATAATTGATAAATAGCAATAATAATAATTTTAAAACTAATAATAATAACAATAATAAATAATAAAAAAATTTTAGAATAAAGAACTACCTTCAAAGCATTTTCTGAAAAAAAATCGCCTCTAGCGAGACTCGAACCCGCGACCTCCCACTTATACGCAAACACTCTAACCGTTTGGCTGATGCCCATTTTATGAATTATGACAGACCCCATTTATATTAATCCCGTATTCCTTAATTTCTACTACTTCATTTTCTTCTTCAAATTCACAAACAACCAGGGTTCAAATCACGCTAATAATTAATTACTTATTTAGTTTAGGACTTGAAATTTATACAGACACGATTAGAAAGTGAATCAAATGTTTTAAAATAGAAGAAAGAATTGACTGTACCGTCGTTTTTGGGTTTCATGAACTCGAGAATTGATTTTGATTTTGAGGTCGTTTTAGATAAAATTTTCTACACGAAATAGATTGGAAATCCTTCCTAGAAATATTCTAAATCATCAATTGTTCCCTAAATTCAATAACAAACTCGAATTTAATGAAAAAGAAATTGGTTGACTTTTGATAATAAACTTTGACATCCAAAATTAGAGATCAATAGATAAAATTGATTCTTGAAATTTTCCAGATAGTTTAAGTGGAAGGTTTATAACGTTACTGCATTGTTACATTTTTATAATTGTTACAAATTTGAGGTTTCTGAAAAATTGTTCAAGAACAGAGTTAATGACCTGTGTTCTTCAACCTTTTGATTTAATACGATAAAACGAGAGCTGGTAAGAGAGTTTTGGGATTTATATTTGATAATGTAAAAATCGTTTTGTATTATTTACACTGGAATTTATCGTTTAATATCTCAATCGACATGAAGAATCATCAGGTACTATGGAAAATAATAAAAAAAATTAAAAGAGGATTGTGACATCAAACAAACTTTGTATTCTTCTATGATTTAATTTGTTTCTTTGGCAATAGGATTAAAGACAGGATTAATTTTAGAGATAGTGTGATGGTGAGCTAAAATGTATTCCTTTACTTTCCTGTATAACTATATTTGTTTATATATTTATATACGTATATCTATATCTGATTATATATAAATCAATATTTTATATATGTGTATATATATAAATATATATGTATATGTATATATCTGTATTTTCATCATTACCTAGGTTGCTATATATATATGTACTTGTATCTTAATTATATAAAAAAAATTAATATAAATTTTCTAAACATTAATATTTAATATTAATTTTATCAATAATAATGAAACTAATAATATTAATAATAATATCAATAACATTAATAATACTTGTACATATCAAATTTTACATATTTCATATATTTCAATAATAATATTAATAATACAAATGTTATTATTAACATTTATAATGACAGTTGGGTTAATAGTATAACTTTTACATTTTTAACATACACTTAATAACAAATATATACAGAAATCATTTGTTCTATTTAACAACAACTTAATTATTATTATATCGTTTATTATTTTACAATTTATATCTTACATTTAATCATATATTATATCTAATAATTATATATCTTTACATTTATATATACATATTTATTTACAAACGAGTGTTCGTGAATCGTCAGGAATAGTCAAAGGTCAACTGTATTCATGTAACAGTTCTAAAATTTTAAGACTCAACATTATAGACTTTTGCTTATCGTATCGAAATCATATAAAGATTAAGTTTAAATTTGATCGGAAATTTCCGGGTCATCACAGTACCTACCCGTTAAAGAAATTTCGTCCCGAAATTTGAGTGAGGTGGTCATGGCTAACAATAAAATTGTTTTCATGACAAATATGAGTTAATAAGTAAAGTTTTTATTACCATAGAGTAATATGGATAACATGATTCAATTACCCGAAAGTATAAGTGAAGTTATCGCAAAAGAGTGAAATGAATAAATAAAGTTTCGTCTTAATTTTTGACGTTGTCTTGGTTGAATTCCGGAATTCAAGGGATATAAAGAAAATCTTCAAAATCTAAAAGATTTGATTCTTCGGCGAGTAAGAAAATTAAGATCTCTATAATTAAATACAGTGATCTGCCTCGATTGCTCTGTCTGATATTCCCGTTATAAATAAAACTTTTTCCATTCCATTAGTTTCACCATCCCTATACTTTCTTTCTTAGTTCATATATCCCAAAAGATTGTGAAAATGCTTAATCCCGTTCTAATCCTTGATATTTTTCTAATTATCATTTCTGTCATCCTTCTTTTCAATCTTCCACCAGAAAAATCTATTTGCTTCTACTATTACCTTGGGATGATACTATTCTTAATTATACCGTGTCTTTATATTGCTATTCGTATTAATATCCACGGTTTGTAAACTCCATGTTGTTATTGGGCTTTATATTTTTTTTCTTACATTTTGAAACACTTTTCCGTTTTATTCTCTTCTCGATCTCTAGTAAAGCGAGTAACGGTCCAGAATTCGTAAGTATGGAACTTCGAATGAACTTAATGTTCTAAACAAGAAAAACGTAATCGCACGCTTTGATTTGTCAAATTACCAGAATCACTGAGAATAGAATTATCAAGAATATACTTTCTTGATATGTTCAGAAGTTAAGTAGAATGAAAGAGTTATGTAACATGGCACATGATGACGTTAGGATCTGTGAATCATCACGTCCTATTAGAAACTCAGCATGACTTACTGTAATATAATCACATTGATCAAGTGTCATTATATTATACTAACTCATGCATCAGTTCCCAACATTACTTCAATAACATTCATATTTTAAGCTCGAAAGTTTACAGAATATAGAAACTAACAGTTTTTATATGACGTAACACTGATAGCACGAAGAGATTAATGATTTTAGATAAGAATAGTTATGAAAATATCTTCAGAAATATGGAGGATATTAATAATGAAAGATACGATGATATCTTGGAATTTCTAATATCGATGGATGGTGAAGAAAATTTGTCCGTAAGAGTTTGGAGTCGGAAGCAAGGTATTCGCTAAAGATTTCATCAAAAACAGAATCATCAGGATTCTTAATGTAGAAGTTTAGTCCTTGTGTTTTGTTCAGAGAGACTCCTCCGTAGTTTGCTCAATCAGTTTTTCAGTTTCATACTTTTTCTGAGCTTTGCCAACATACAATTCTTTATCATCAACTTTTGGCTGTTGAGGTCATTTACAGTTTTTGTTGCTTCATTCAACTTTTCAAAATTCAGAGAATTGATTCGTAGACTATATGTTTTTTAGAATTTCAGAATGGAATATCATGATTCTAAGAGATAAATGTTATATGTATACATTTAACTGTTGATGTAGAAATGCTGCGAGATTAAAGATGCTGATTGATGCTTCCCGGTATTTGATAGGGCAATCACCGTCACATATACTAATGAGTACGTGATAGGGTTTTAATGAACATATATAATGGTTCTTCGGAGAGACTTAAGCTAATGAGTAATGAAGTTGCTGGCAAGTTTACTGCTAATGTGGTGCGATATAAACGGTTCCCCGGTAATGACAATGAAAGGTGAACTTATATAACATGGTTATAATAGAGTTTATTCGAATGAAAAGTCGAATTTGATTTGCTGAAGCTGTGACAAAATTGACTACTTTGGAAAGGGATTGCAAAGTGATTTTCGGTAATAACAACACCAAAGGAGCTAATACAGATACGTGTTAAACGTTTACTCAAGTTACTAGTGTTTTCAAGTGCATAACTATATGCATCAATCTCTTCTTACGTAGATGAAGTGCGGTTGGTTCATCCTCTCGATTGAGGTGTTTTCGAGAATTACGAAAGGTTTGAACGCAGATTGTAATCGTCAAGATACAAATGAGGTTCAAGATGAAATCAAGTGGCAAACTTGAAGAATTGTTTAGTTTCATATGTTATAATCAATATTTTAATTTATTTTAATTGTCCAATGTCATTAGTCCGCAGTCGATAATCCACAGTTAACAGTCCAATAATTCATATATAATTTAATATATAATATTCGAATTAATTAATACGTATCGTGACACGTGTACATGTCTCAGACTCGATCACAACTCAAACTATATATATTATTTGAAAATCAACCTCAACCGTGTATAGAGAACTCGATCATTACTGCATATAGAGTGTCTATGGCGATTCCAAATAATATATATAGATGTGTCGATATGATATGTTAAAACCTTGTATACGTGTTCTGATATTTAAAATGCGTAAATAACAGTATTTAAATAACGATAAATAAAGTGCGTAAAATAAATAACAGAAATTAAATGACGATAAATAAAATTGCGAGAATTAAAATTGCGATAAAATAAATTGCGATAATTAAATTGAGATAAATAAATTGAGATAATTAAAATGTAATACGGAATTAACAGTTAGCTAGGAACAGTTAGCTAGGATTTTTGTTAGCGTGGATTCTTAATAGAATTTCTCATAATTAATTTGTTTGTTTCTAACAAATTTTATTTTGTCCAATGTTTTCATCATTATGCCACTTGTTGAATTCTGATTGGTCAAAATCCAAATATGAAATTGAATGAAAATGGTTATTTTGTGGTGAACGGATACATATATCTGTGGATGTAAGTAGGATAGTAAATGACTGTTGAATCTGACTCGAAGAATGTACAGTGTAACTTATTAATGTGAAATCTAAATATTTCTCGGGTATTACCTACCTGTTAAAATATTTTCACCATTAACAGTTTGTACAAAAGAATTTTTAATTACAATCTTTATGAAAATATACTTCCATATATATTTTCTTCAGATGTAATCATGGATTTAATGAGTTAATATAATATTAATCTCATTTGATTTACCGTTAGACTAGAATACATAATCTCTAAAACATTAGAGATTACATAATCGCCATAAAGAACGATGATAATTGATGTAGAATGATATGTAGAATGCTAATTATACTCGAGGTACAGGATGAGATGTTGAGGCATGGATTGTTGATGGTACTAGTGCTGTTATTGATGGTATTGTTGGTGCACGTGATGTTGCTGAAGCTGGTAAATTTTGCACCATATTCTCCAAATTGATTACTCAAGCGCGAAGCTCATTGACTTCTTCCATTATTCCCGGATGATTGACGGTCGGAACGAGTGGATGAATAAGGTTTAAAATTTTAGATAGAATATAATCGTGGTGAGGTATTCGGGAAATGAGACTGAAAATGGTGTTTTGGATAGGCTCGCCGGTAAGTGTTTCAAGTTCTTCACCTAGAGGTGAATTCGGTTGGTGAAAAGGATCGCCTTCTTCTCGTCTCCATTGATTAAGTAGGCTACGATCTCATCAGATGAATTGGGGATGGATGATTGGTTGATTCATTCTGGTGACACTGCTTTCGGAGCTTAGGTGAAACTCCATATCGGAATAGCTGTCGGAATCCGAGGAATTCGAACTGGTTGAGGGATTCATGTCGTACGATCAGATGAAGGATTTTCGATAAGAAATAGATTATAGGATGTAGATTAGTACCCTGCAATACATAATTTACATATGCATATATAATACTAAAATCTCATAAGTTACGGAGGAATCTACGGAAGCTGTCAAGCAAAGGTAACAATAACAGATACGCTAAGACATGAATTTATCTATACACTGTCTATGCAATAGAGGTAGTAAGACATGTTTAGACTAAGAATGATAAGCAGGTAATTTCCTAAGAATGATAAGCAGATGATTTTCGACTAGAAATGATAAGCAAAATGTTTGACATGCAGACACGGTCGAAGTCCAGACTCACTAATGCATCTAAACAACTATCAGTTAGACACACTAATGCAAGACCTGGTTCGCTAAGACCACCGCTCTGACACCAACTGAAGCGACCCGTCCTAATCCATCCGGACGAAGTCCATATCGATTACAAATGATTCACAATAGTTGGTTACATCGCGAGGTACTTGACCTCTATATGATACATTTTACAAACATTGCATTCGTTTTTAAAAGACAAACTTTCTTTACATTGACAGTTGACATGCATGCATACCATTTCATAATATATCCAACTATAATAGACTTAATAATATTCTTGATGAACTCAACGACTCGAATGCAACGTCTTTTGAAATATATCATGAATGACTCCAAGTAATATCTCTAAAATGAGCAAATGCACAGCGGAAGATTTCTTTCATACCTGAGAATAAACATGCTTTCAAGTGTCAACCAAAAGGTTGGTGAGTTCATTAATTTAACATAAATAATCATTTCCATCATTTTAATAGACCACAAGATTTCCATTTTTCATTTCTCATAAATATGCGTCTCATGCATAGAGACAAAAATCATTCATATGTATTGAACACCTGGTAACCGACCTTAACAAGATGCACATAGAATATCCCCATCATTCCGGGACACCCATCGGACATGATAAACTCGAAGTACTAAAGCATTCCAAATTCCAGAATGGGGCTTGTTGGGCCTGATAGATATATCTTTAGGATTCGCGTCAATTAGGGGGTCTGTTCCCTAATTCTTAGGCTACCAAGCTAAAAGGGGCATATTCGGCTTCGATCCATTCAACCATATAATGTAGTTTCAATTACGTGTGTCTATTTCTTAAAACATTTATAAAAGCGCATGTATTCTCAGTCCCAAAAATATATATTGCAAAAGCATTTAAAAAGGGAGCAAATGAAACTCACCTAATGTATTTTGTAGTAAAAATACATATGATGACATTTAACAAGAGTAGGGTTGGCCTTGGATTCACGAACCTATATCATTCGTATATATATTAAAATATATACTTGTAATCGAACAAATATATACATTATTATTAGTGATATAATTTTTATATTATTAATTTATGTATTTCATTATTACTATATAAAAATATAACTTTTGTTATGTTACATGTATCAAATACTTTATATGTATATATTTTATTTGTTTGTTAAAATTGTAATTATATTAACACTAAGATAATATTAGTAGTAAATAAACTAATGATAATGATAATACTAGTGTTAATAATAATGATAATAATATTATTGATCTTATTAGTAATATTAATGATAGTTTTAAATGACAATTCTTATAATAATGATAATAACAGTAGTTTTATATGAAAAGTTTAATAGTAATGATTATGAAAATAATAATTTTGATAATAATACATAATACTTAACAATAACAACTATTATAATGACCTTATTACTAATGATAATCTTAATAATAATACTTTTATTAATATCAATAATAGTTCTACTATGATACTAATACTAATATAAATGATAATAATAATAGTTATAATCCTTGTAATAATAACACTAATTTAAAATGATAATCATAATAACAACCCTAAGTTTCATTATGCATATTAATAATACTAACAATAATGATAATACAAGCAAATATTAATTATATTATCAATAACAACAATAATAAAATTAATATTAACAATAATAATAATAATAATAATAATAGTAATAATAATAATTTTTAAAAATTAAAAACTACCTCAAAAGGTTCTTCTAAAAAGAAATGTCTCAGACCAGAATCGAACCCGAGACCTCTCGATCACACCACAACACCCTCAACCATCGAACCATGTTTGTTTATCTGATATAATCCTAAACCCAAAAGTATATAACCCGTATAATATTATGTGTTCATGTTCATCTTCTTCAAAAGTAAATTCGATCAGAGGATGATTCCATCAACGATTCAAGTTTAAACCTATTTAAATTCTTCAACATAATCATAAATAATTAAGTTTAATGTTTAAAAAAAATAAAACAGTTTATACTGCTGCTGCAGTTAGCGAGAGAAAAAAATAAATAAACATGGAACATAATTTCGAAGTAGAAGCTGTTTGAGAACAAAATTCCTAAATGAAACTAGTTTGAAATACCTCCAAGAAACTTTCTCCATGATCAATTGAACTTGAAACATCCCTTTTGATTACGAATTTCATCAAGAACATTTATTTTGACTTTTTAGCATTAAACTTTGACTCCAAAATTAATCATTTATATGAAAAATTGAAACCTAAAAACTTGCAGAGAGTTTAGTTAGATCAAATCTAACAACTTTGCATTATTAGTTTTTAACAATTGCTTCGATTTCGAATTTTAATAAAAAAGAAAGTGAAGCAGAGGTAACGAGAAGGAAGAAAGAAAATAATAAATAAATAATTCTGTTTAATTTTTAGGAACATAGAGATTGCGAAATTGATAATAATATTGGAATATTGAATGAAGTGCCTATCATCTTGAATTCATCGATCGCTGTATAGAGGTTCATGGGTGTCGACTTAGTTCTTCCCAGACAAACAAGGACAGCGAATAATTAAAAAAATTTGGAAAGCAGGATATGATTCCTATCTGTATTTGGAACTTGTCTACTTAATCGATTTTCATTATAGTGATAGAATAAGGATTGACAGTGATGGCTAAAATAAAAGTGTTCAATTAGTGAATCAATCCAAAAATCAGATACAGAAAAATATAGAGAATATAAAAAGGAGAAAAATATTGATAACTAATTTTGGATTCATTCTATTGTTTAGATTCTTGATTGGTACTAGTTCGATGACTGAAATCGATTTTACAACAGCTTGTCAAAGATATGGAACTGCATACGACTTCCTGTGTTTGTTATACGGAGTATATGGGTTTATTATTAGTATTTACACATGTTCGTATATATCTGTATTTATATATATATATATCTAATTCCTATTTTTGATAATTAACTAGAATAATGATATTAATACTATTAATATTAATAATACTAATACTAATATTATTAATAATAATAATATTCTTAATTAAGACTAATAATAATAATTGACAAATAATAATATGATAATGTTAATGCTAACAATAATTGATAATTTCAACTATTTAAGTTACTAGTAATGATAATAATATAAATGATAGTAATAATCTCCTTAGTTATAATAATAATATTATTATAAATGATAATAATAGTATTAATAAAAATATCATCATTTATATATAAAATTTTATATACATATATGTAGTTTGTATTAGATATAATATTATTAATAATAATAATGTTACTATTATTAATAATACTGAAAGTAATGATCATATTATTACTATAACATTTATACTTTATCTCGAAATTACATATATAATAACTTTTGTTGAATATTTATTATTTAGAAATTTATATTTTGTAATATACATATAATAATATTTATGTATACAAATCATATCTATACATTTATTTTATTAACAACCTTATTATACTATATATTATTTTACATATTCAATTTTACTGATTATTTGGCATTTTATTATATTTCATTATTATATATACACATATATTTATATTTATATATATATAATTATATATATATATATATATACACACATTTAATTATAATCAATTGTTCGTGAATCGTCGGGAGTGGTCGAAGTCAAATGATTTCATAAAATAGTTCAGAAACCTTGAGACTCAACATTACAGACTTTGCTTATCTTATCAAAATCATATAAAGATTAAGTTTAAATTTGGTCGGAAATTTTCGGGTCGTCACAGTACCTAGCCGTTAAAGAAATTTCGTCCCGAAATTTGAGTGAGGTGGTCATGGCTAACAATAAAAATGTTTTCGTGACGAGTATGAGTAGATATATAGAGTTTTATCACTATCGAGTAATATGGATAAAACAATTCGATTATTCGAAGAGTACGAGTGAAGCTATCACTAAAGAGTGAAATGAATATTTGCATGTTCGTCTTAACCGGTGACGCAGTCACGGTTGATTTCCGGAATTCAAGGGGTTTAGAGGAAATCTTCGAAATCTAAAAGATTTGATTCTTCAGCGAATAAGGAAATTAAGATCTCTATAATTAAATACGATGATCTTCCTCGATTACTCTGTCTGATATTTCCATTATAAATTAAACTTTTTCCGTTCCATTATTTTCACCATTCCTATACTTTCTTTCTTAGTTCTTACATCCAAAAGATTTTGAAAATGCTTAATCCCGTTCTAATCCTTGTCCTTATCCTTACTATCGTAACAATCATTCTCCTTTTTCAACTTCCACCGGAGGAATCTGTTTTCTTCTACTTCGCCCTTGAGGTGATACTATTATACCGTGTCTTTACATTGTTATTCGTATTATTATCTACGGTTTGTAATTTCGGCGTTGTTGTTGAGTTTTTATATTTTCCCTTATACTTCAAAGTCTATGCTTCTGTCTTTCCATAATCATTGACATTCACAATTAATACTGTCTCCAATTTACTGTGATTTATACCCCCATTGATATTTTGAAGCTTCATGCTTTTGTTTTATCTTCCCGACTTTAAATCAAGCGAATATTGGTCCAGCAGAATTCGTAAATATTAATTTCGGAATGAGTATAGTTAATGTTCTACGAAGGAGATTGTAAGGGCACAATCTTGATTTGTCAAATTTCCAGAATATCCTGGAAAAATAGATTTATCAAGAAGATATGTTCTCGATATGTTTGGAGATTAGATAGAATGTAAGAGTCGTATAACATGACACATGATGACGTTATGGTTTGTGAATCATCATGTTTCATTAGAAACTCAGCATGACTTACTGTAATATAATCACGTTGATCAAGTGTCATTATATTATACTAATTTATGCATCAATTTCTTTATATTTCTCCTGAATTCATTCATAAATTAAACTTAGATTTTTCAGAAGTTTCCAATATAATGAAACACAGGAAGCACAAAGAGGTGTATAATTTCGGACGAGAATATTTATGAAAATATCCTCAGAAATATCGAAGATATTTATGATGATATTTTGGAATTTCCAAGTTCAAAGGTTGATGAAGAAAAATTTTCCGCAAGATTTTAACATGACTTCGGAGCAAGATATTCTCTAAAGATTTCAACGGATCCGAAATTACCTGGATTCTTTGAATATAGGGTATGGTCCTTGTATTTGTCCTTGGTCTCCTTCGTGGTTCTCTCAATCCGTTTTCTAGTTCCAACTTTTCTGAGCTTTTCCAACATACTATTCTTTATCATCAAACTTTCGATGATTAAGGTCATTTACGGTTGTCTACAGTTTTCTGCTGCTTCATTCAGCTTTTTCAAAGTTCAATGTATTGATTCGTGGGCTGGGTGCTTTTCAAAATTTCAGAATTGAAGATCGTAATTCTAGGAGATAATTGTTATATGTATACATATAACTATTGATGTAGAAAGGCTACGAGATTCAAAATACTAATTGCTGATTCTCGGTAATTGGTATGGCAATTATTGTTACAGGGTATAGATGAATACACGATGGGGTTTCAATGAATATAATGATTTTTCGAAAAGTCCAAATTCATTGAAGTTGCTGGCAAGTTTACTGCTAATGTGGTGGAATATAAACGGTTCCCTGGTAACGATGACGACAGGAAAACTTATATATCGAGGTTATAATAAGGCTAATTCGAATGGAAGTCGAAGTTGATTTGCTGAAGCTATGACCAAATTGGCTAATTTGAACAAGAGTTGAAATGTTATTTTCGGTAATAACAATGTCAAAGGAGCTAGTACAGATACGTGTTAAATGTTTACTCAGGTTCCGAGTGTTTTCAGGTGCATAACTATATGTATCAATCTTATCTTCCGTAGATGAAGTACGGTTGGTTCATTCTCTCGATTGTGATGTTTTCAAGAATCATGAAAGGTTTGAACGCAGATTGTAATCGTCAAGATACAAATGAGGTTTAAGATGAAATCAAGTGGCAAACTTGAAGAGATGTTTAGTTTCATAAGTTATAATCAATATTTTAATTCATTTTAATTATCCAATGTCATTAGTCCATAGTCGATAGTCCACAGTTAACAGTCCAATAATTCATATATAGTTTAATATATAATATTCGACTTAATTAATATGTATCGTGACCCGTGTACATGTCTCAGACTCGATCACAACTCAAAGTATATATATTATTATAGAATCAACCTCAACCCTGTATAGCTAACTCTCGCATTACTGCATATAGAGTGTCTATGGTTATTCCAAATAATATATATAGATGCGTCGATATGATATGTCAAAACCTTGTATACGTGTCCCGATATTTAAAGTGCGTAAAATAAATAACAGAAATTAAATGACGATAAATAAAATTGCGAGAATATAAATTGCGATAAATAAAATGTAATCAGTTAGCTAGGAACAGTTAGCTAGAAACAGTTAGCGTGGATTCTTATTAAAATTCTTCTCATAGTTAAATAGTTTGTTTCTAACAAATTTTATTTTGTCCAATGTTTTCTTCATTATGCCACTTGTTGGATTCTGATAGGTCAAAATCCGAATGTGAAATTGAATAAAAATGGTTATTCTGCGGTGAACGAATTCATATATCTGTAGATGTAAGTAGGATACTAAATGACTATTGAATCAAATTGGAAGAATGTACAGTGTAATTTATTAATGTGAAATCTAAATATTTCTAGGGTATTACCTACCCATTAAAATATTTTCACTATTAACAGTCTGTACAAAAAAAAATTTAATTACAATCTTTATGAAAACATATATTCATATATATTTTCTTCAGATGTAACCATGGATTTGATGAGTCAATATGATATTAAACTCATTTGGTTTTCGGTTAGAATTAGAATGAATAATCTCTAAAACTTTAGAGATTACATAATCACCATGAAAAATGAAGATAATTGATGTAGAACGATACATAGAATGATGATTATACTCGAGGTACATAATGAGATGTTGAGGTGTGTGATGTTGATTGTACTGGTGCTGTTACTGATGGTACTGTTAGTGCCAGTGATGTTGCTGAAGCTGGTAAATTTTGCACCATATTCTCAAAATTTATTACTCGAGCGCGAAGTTCGTTGACTTCTTCAATTATTCCGGGATGATTGTCGGTCGGAACGAGTGGATGAATAAGGTTTAGAATTTTAGATAGAATATAATCGTGGCGTGGTATTCGGGAAATGAGGGTGAAAATGGTGTTTCAAACTGGTTCGCCGGTAAGTGCTTCGGGTTCTCCGTCAAGTGGTGAATTCGGTTGGTGGAAAGAATCACCTTCTTTTTGTCTCCAATGATTAGATAGGCTATGAACCCATCAGATGAATTGGTTGATTTATTCTAGTGACACAGCTTTCGGAGCTTAGGTGAAACTCCATATCGGAATAGCTGCCGGAATTCGAGGAATTCGAACTGGTTGAGGGATTCATCTCGTACGATTAGATGAAGGATTTTCGATAAGCAATAGATTATATGATGTAGATTAGTACCCTGCAATACATAATTTACATATGCATATATAATACTAAAATCCCATAAGTTACGGAGAAATCTACGGAAAATGTCAGGCAAAGGTGTCAATAACATATACGCTAAGATATGAATTTTGTCTATACACTATTCATGCAATCAATGCAGTAAGATGTGTCTAGACTAGGAATGATAAGCAGGTAATTTCCTAAGGATAATAAGTAGATGATTTTCGACACGAATGATAAGAAAAACTTTTGACATGCAGACACGGTAGAAGTCCAGACTCACTAATGCATCTAAACAACTATCAGTTAGACACACTAATGCAAGACCTGGTTCGCTAAGACCACCGCTCTGATACCACCTTTCATGACCCGTCCTAATCCATCTGGAAGAATACATTACATTTGGTTACATCGCGAGGTACTTGATGTAACGACCCTGGATTTTCCAACGTTTATTTATTAATAATTATTATTATTAATACTTGTGATTAAACGAATGTATGTTATTACATTTACATGTTGCCATGATTGCCCGTACTTGACTTTAAATGCCCGAAACGTCTTTGGGACACACGAAACTTTCACGAATAATATTTTTAGAATATTATTTACATTCATGATTGATTTTATTAATCATTTTAATTAACTATGGTTATTAGTTAGTTACTTGGACTTTAATTGGATTAACTTGTTAAATACTTGAACTTGGGCCTTGTTAAGGTTATGAACTCATGATATTGGGCTTATAAGCTCACCCTATATTTTAAATGGACTAACTAGCCCACTCTTCCATGTAATTATCACTTTTATATGGAACTAGTTGGTTAACTTTGTTGAGAATCTAGTTACTACCATAATCCCCGTGAAAACACCTCATTTATCCACCTTTTAAGGCTTTACCATGCAAGACCTCATGGACATCTCCCTCCCCCCTTTGTGTTGAGTAAAACCGACGGCCAAGGAGGCCTTTAGGGGAGTTGTTTCATTTTTTTTTACTACTTCACTCACTTATACTCTTTCACTAGTTTTCATTTCTCACACACACACAAAATACTTGCAACATTTCTCTCATTTCTCTCTCAATTCTTGTAAGTAATATGAGCAAACTTCTTCTCTTTTTCTCTTGTCTAAACCGAAACCAAACAACCCTTCATCATCATCATTCTTTTGTTTAATGTTACTTGTTCTTGGATTATTTTTTTGTTACTTATTGTAGTTGTTACTTACTTGTAGTTATTACTTACATGTTTGCAAGAATCAAACTTACTAGTTTCATTCTTCTTTTATCTTGTATTTACAAGAACAAACAAGAACATAAGCTTTCTAGTTATGTTCTACACTTGTTGTTTTAAAAAAGATTCAAGTTCATGTGTTGTGAAAGCATACTTGTAATTCATGTTAGTAAACTTTAAAGTTTACTTTCTAAAGATCAAGACTTAGGCTTGAATCTTTAAAGTATGAACAACCTTAAACTAACTACTTGTTTACTTAGTTTATTTCTTTATATTATGCACTTTAAATTCATGTTTGTTGGTTAAAATTGGTCAAGTGTTACTAGTTAACTTTGATCTCATTTATCTTGAACAAAAGTTAACTTTAAAAGTTCAAGAACATGTAAGTAAGCTTCAAGATCTAACTAAGACCTATGTTCTACAACTTAAGATCATGATTTTATAAGTTTATTTTCAAGTTGTAACTTAATATTAGTTTTAAAGTTCATTGTATGTGTTAGATCTAAGACCTTGATGTAACTTTGGTTCATCAAACTTCATACAACTCTTAAGTGAGTTGTGCTACATGTCTTAGACCTACACTTGTGTCATAATAGTCAAAACTTGGTTAATATTACTTTTATAGTTCATGTATGTGTCGGATCTAAGACTTTGATGTAACTTTGGTTCATCAAAACACTTGCAACACTTAAGTGAGTTGTGCTTCATGTCTTAGACTTACACTTGGGTTATGATGGTCAAATCTTGGTGAAAATGATGCAAACACATCAACGAGTTATACACTTGAAGCTATATGCATCAAGGATGAGAACCATGATAAGCATCGAGCACCAAGAACCACCGGAACCTACTGACCCTACTGTTCTACTGTTTCTGTGTCTGACCCGTATGACCTGGGATACTGTAATTATTATTTTCAGATATCTATGTTCGAGTAGATAACTTTTCATATAGGACTCGTCTTAATCCGAGTTACGGTTTAGGATTTATGGCCCTCCGATCGTCACTATGTCCATTTAACGTTGTGCTGAAAATTCTGACCTACTCGCACTTAGACTATCGCCACGGTCAAACGAAGTCGAGTTTGCTTCTGTAATTTTTACCACAACTAAAGGACTCATATACGGATCCATGGCCACTGGTCTCACGTTATTTCATTAGGTATAGAGGCCGTGGTGACTGACCGAACTCAGCCTTTGTTTTAAACTCTTTTCATGAACGAAACTTACTTTACACCTTTTGTTTGATGATGAATGATGATGACCCTTAAGACCTTATTTACATACTTTTAAACCTATTCAGATGATTTAATGACTTAGTACTATTTGACTTAGGTTGAGGACCCGTTTGGACAACCTTCATTACTTGCTTACTTTCCGAGTCATACTTTACCGCTACTTTATCATTGTGAGTTATAGCATTCCCTTTTTACTTTAACTTATTTTGGGAATTGAGAATACATGCGGATTTTATATTTTACATACTAGGAACGAGTACTTAAACTTATATATGTGTGGGTTATACAACGGCATAAACATTCCCTTTAGCTCGGTAACATTTAGTCATTGGATTTTGAACCGGTGAACACGAATCTTAGATATGGATCCATAGGGTTTGACATCCCCACTCTGGCTAGTCGCGCTAGTATTTAATGAGTGTTTAATACTTCGTAAACATACGCACTTGCCAAGTGTACTTTTAGGGGGTATAAACGTTAAGTTAGTTACCAAGTGCCCACAGTTAACATATACTTTATCATACTGTTTTGAAACGCTCTTTGTAGCACTGAAATCTCGTGACCTACCTTACATACTGTTATACTTAAACTATAGCTCACCAACCTTTGTGTTGACGTTTTTAAGTATGTTTTTCTCAGGTGCTTAAGGTTGCTTCCGCTGTGTACTAGTCTTGCCGTAGACACCCGCTGCTCTAGTGATTATCACCGCATGAACTGTTTATCTTGCATTCAAACTTTAATACATTTGAAACTATGTTTTATAACGACCTAAGGGTCACATACATTTATTCATGCTTGCTATTCGTAGAAGCATACTGTTGGTGTAAAACAATTGACGTCGATTATGACGTCATCTTTTTATCGTGAATGCAACTTCTTTTATTACAGCATGTAGTACTTAACCTTGTAATGATCCTGTTGTTGATGATTCATACACGATGGTTTTGTACAGGGCATCACATTTGGTATCAGAGCATTGGTTGTAGGGAATTAGGTTGCATTAGTGAGTCTAAGACCAACCCGAGTAGGATTCACTAATAGGACTAATCTACAACTTGCTAGTTTACTTATTTCCGCTGAACTTACTGCATGCTGCTGCTTACTTTTACTGGTATATGCCGTATGCTACTACATGATTTCACTACCGTATGATATTACTTGCTTTTGATTGCATGCTACTTCTGTACGATTCGTTATTATTGCCATGCTACTTATTGTTATACATGATTTACTCTGTTGGCCTAATACATGCTTGCTTTATGACTTACTGACATGGAAAAATTTATTTTTCCTTGTTCAGATGTCGGATATTCCACCTGCTATCATTTTGGGCAGTTCAGACTCGTCAGCCACCCCACCTGCTGCTGCTACCGACACACCGATCCCGCTACCCACGAGTGACCCCGGCGCTTCATCTTCTGGGACTAGCAGCCAGGCGCCTGCCCCAGTGGTTACTTATAGCGGAGCCCAGGACCCTTCGGAGATTGCAGCTCCATCTGTCCCCGGACCCTCAGGATCACAGCCCCGCTCCGGTGAGATTGTGATTCCCGCGGAGTTTGGGGAAGGTCCTTTCCGTAACCGGTATAGCCATTGGTGCCGACGCGCCCCTGATGGACGTCTCATTCCGATCGGACCCGCTAGGTACAGACAGATGATGGCCGCTCGAGGAGAGCCAGTTCAGCCACCACCGCATGATTCAGATGATTCTTCATCCGATGATTCATCTACAGACGGCTCTAGTGATGATGACTCCGACGAGGAGGTCCCGATGCACCTGTTCAGCTACCCTCTACCCCGCCGAAGAAGCGGTATCGCTTCGATGGTACCATCATTCCGGGGATCAACGGAGGATGAGCCTTCACTGACGCATTTGGTCGGCGTCGTAGGGTTACCGCCCGTAAGCGGCTTGTGCCGTACCCTGCGAATCCCTTCATCCGTAAGCCTTACCGCCTTGCAGCCTCTACGTCTGGAGCCGGACCCTCTGCACCACCGGTACCACCCACACCACCTGCACCGCCAGCACCGCCTGCCCCACCATCTCCCACTGTTGAGGAATTGACAAGGGAGGTAGAGATCCTCTGAGCTCGAGTTGCTGAGCTAGAGGACCAGATGGCCCATGTTATGGACATCCTTCACCCACCTTCACCTTAGGGCTTTTGTATTTAGATTTCATTATGTAATCTAGTTGTAGTTTTATGTTTCACTTATGTATTGTATGGACTTATTCAGATGTATGAAACTTATTATTATTAATGAATGGAACTTTGCATTATTTAATTCTTGCACGATGTTCTATTTACGTTACTGTATGATGATTCTGTGGTATTTGTACCTAGATGCGTTACTTAATAAACATGTGATGTGTTGATTCCATGTTGGTTGTTGTATACTGTATTATTATATATTGAATGCTGGATTTTGACTTGAGTCAAAATTTTTGTTTAGAACACCATGGCCAACGGACGATCAACATCAACACCTACCGCTGCTCAGATCGAGGAGATGATTGCCGAAAGGGTAGCCGTAGCCATTGTGAAAATGCAACCCCAAGCTCCACCGCCACTGCCACCACCACCGGTTATTCAACCCATTCGTAATGGGTGTACTTACAAGGAATTCCAGAGCTGTAAACCACATAACTTCAGCGGCACTGAGGGACCGGTTGGTCTCACTAGATGGTTCGAAAAGCTAGAATCAGTGTTTCGAGTTAGCAACTATTCGGAGGACAGCAAAACTAAATTTGCTTCTTGCACGCTGTCTGACGGCGCGCTCATGTGGTGGAACACAATGGCACAGACACAAGGCATTGATGAGGCGTATGCTACGCCATGGGAAGAATTTAAGTGTGCCTTGATTGAGGAGTATTGTCCGAGAACCGAGATACAAAAGATGGAAATGGAATTCATGCAGTTAAAGGACGTTGGGAACGACCTTGATGGTTACAACAGGAGATTTTTGGAGTTAGCCCTGATGTGTCCGACCATGGTCATCCCGGAATTCAAGCGTATGGAGAGATACTTCTGGGGACTCCCTAAGTCCATCAAAGGAAATGTCACCTCGTCCAAACCACCAAATGTCCCAGAAGCAATGCGCATGGCGCATACTTTAATGAATCAAATAACATTGATGAACCGGAGAAAACTAAGTCTGAAGCGGGTACTAGTGAGAAGCGCAAATGGGATAACAACAGGGGACAGACCTATGAACAGAACCCGACGAAACAACATGAGGGTTTCAGAGGAAACAACAACTGTGGAAACCCCAATCCGAACACCAACTCAAACCCCAACTACAAAGGAACCTTACAACAATGCAAGCGGTGCTACAAGCACCATACTGGATATTGTAATGTTGTTTGTGAGAAGTGCCAACGGACTGGACATGTTGGAAGGGACTGCAAGGTCACCACTTTGAATGGGAAGTCGAACACCAATAGACCGAAAAAGTGCTATGAATGCGGACTGATGGGCCATTTTAGAAATGCGTGTCCAAACAAGCGAAAATATGGTGGACCACCCCGTGGTAGAGCTTTCAACGTTAATGCAAGGGATGCACATGAGAATCCCTACTTGGTGACAGGTATATTCACTATCAACAACCTTTTAGCTTCTGTCTTGTTTGATACTGGTGCGGATAGAAGTTATGTATGTAGACATTTTTGCGATAAGATTAATTGGTCATTAGTCCCGTTAAAAGAGAGTATGCTTATCGAGGTCGCCAATGGAAAACTTGAGAAAGTTGACCATATTAGTCGAGGAGCTATTATCAACATAGCTGGTGTAGATTTCAAAATTGATTTGATACCTATCAAATTGGGAAGTTTTGACGTGATCGTCGGTATGGATTGGTTGAGTAAGATAAGGGCCAATATTATCTGTGGAGATAAAGCTCTTCGTATACCACAAGGAAACGGTGAGCCACTGATCATCTACGGAGAAAGATGTACCTCGAAGCTGAACCTCATTAGTTGCGTGAAAGTGCAAAAGATTATGAAGAAGGGACGACTTGCTGTCCTAGCACATGTGAAAATGGTAGAAACTGAGGTGAAAAGCGTGAACGACGTTCGAATTGTGAATGAATTTTCTGATGTCTTCCCTGAAGAATTACCTGGATTACCGCCGCCGAGAGCAGTAGAGTTTCAAATTGATTTAGTACCAGGAGCTGCACTTGTAGCTCGCGCACCTTATAGACTCGCACCTTCCAAGATGCAAGAATTACAGAGTCAACTACAAGAGCTGTTAGATAGAGGATTTATCCAACCAAGTTTCTCGCCTTGGGGCGCACCTGTTCTGTTTGTGAAGAAGAAGGATGGATCCTTCCGTATGTGTGTCGACTACCGTGAACTCAACAAATTGACAATCAAGAATCGGTATCCTCTTCCCAGAATTGACGATCTTTTTGACCAACTACAAGGATCAAGTGTTTACTCAAAGATCGATCTGCGATCCGGTTATCACCAGTTGAGGGTGAAGGAAACGATGTAAGGAAGACTGCATTTAGAACTTGTTATGGTCATTATGAGTTTCTCGTGATGCCATTCGGATTAACCAATGCACCTGCCGTGTTCATGGACCTCATGAATCGTGTCTGCAAGCCATACCTGGATAAGTTTGTTATCGTCTTCATAGATGATATCCTCATCTACTCTAAGAGCGAAGAAGAGCATGAGCAACAACTCCGACTAGTACTTGAACTCTTGAGACAAGAGCAACTTTACGCCAAATTTTCCAAGTGTGAATTTTGGTTGAAAGAAGTCCAATTTCTGGGTCATGTTGTGAGCGACCAGGGTATCAAAGTTGATCCCGCCAAGATTGAAGCTATCAGCAAGTGGGAGACCCCCACTACTCCGACTCATATTCGCCAATTCCTAGGTCTCGCTGATTACTACCGAAGGTTCATTGAAGGATTTTCTCTGATTGCGCGTCCTTTGACCGCGCTGACTTACAAGGACAAGAAGTTCATTTGGGAACCCACGCACGAATCAGCATTTCAGACTTTGAAGAAGAAGTTAACCACCGCACCTATCTTATCACTTCCCGAAGGCAGTGACGACTTTGTTGTTTATTGCGATGTTTCGAAAAGCGGTTTTGGTTGTGTACTGATGCAATGATCAAAGGTTATTACCTATGCTTCTCGTCAACTGAAGATTCACGAGCGGAACTACACTACTCATGATCTTGAACTTGGAGTCGTTGTCTTTGCGCTCAAATTGTGGAGACACTATCTTTATGGAACTAAGAGTACTATCTTCACCGATCACAAGAGCCTCCAACACATCTTCGATCAGAAGCAACTGAATATGAGACAGTGTCGATGGATCGAGACGCTCAACGACTATGATTGTGAACTTCGTTATCATCCTGGCAAGGCCAATGTTTTATCTGACGCTTTAAGCCGAAAGGAGAGGATGGCACCTCTTCGTGTTAGGGCTCTGAACATCACCATTCATTCGAACCTCAACAGCCAGATCAGAGTAGACCAAGATGAGGCTCTCAAGAAGGAGAATATATCTCTTGAACATTTGAACATACTTGTCTCTCGATTCGAGGTTAGGGAGTCTGGACTCCGATGTTATACTGGAAGAATTTGGGTACCTTATTATGGAGATCTACGGAACCTTATACTTGATGAAGCCCACAAGTCAAGATATTCGATTCATTCCGGAGCGGGCAAGATGTACCACGACCTTAAAGAACAGTATTGGTGGCCGAATCTTAAGAAGGACGTTACGACTTATGTTGGTAAGTGTTTGACTTGCTCGAAGGTTAAAGTCGAGCATCAGAGACCTTCTGGTTTACTTCAACAACCGGAAATCCCACAATGGAAGTGGGAAAGGATAACGATGGATTTTATCACCAAGCTACCAAAGACGGTGGGCGGATACGATACCATCTGGGTTATCGTTGACCGTCTTACTAAATCTGCACATTTCTTAGCGATGAAAGAAACAGATACGATGGAGAGACTTGCTCAACTTTACATTAAAGAGGTTGTATCTCGTCACGGTGTACCTTTATCGATCATCTCCGATCGTGATCCCCGTTTTGCTTCTAGATTTTGGCGTTCTTTGCAAGAAGCCATGGGAACTCGTCTTGACATGAGTACTGCTTATCACCCTCAGACTGACGGGCAAAGTGAACGAACGATTCAGACATTGGAAGACATGTTGCGTGCATGTGTCATTGATTTCGGAAAGACCTGGGAAAGGCATTTGCCACTCGCCGAATTTTCTTACAACAACAGTTATCACTCAAGCATTAATGTTGCACCTTTTGAAGCGTTGTATGGTCGCAAGTGCCGATCTCTTATTTGTTGGGCCGAAGTAGGCGAAAAGCAAATCACCGGACCCGAGGTAGTCCATGAAACAACGGAGAAGATTACTCAGATTCAAGCTAGACTTAAGACTGCTCGTGACCGTCAAAAGAGTTATGCCGATCTTAAACGTAAAGACTTTGAATTCAACATTGGTAACCATGTAATGTTGAAGGTTGCACCTTGGAAGGGTGTGATTCGCTTTGGAAAACGCGGAAAGTTAAACCCGCGATACATTGGTCCTTTCGAAATTTTGGAACTTGTTGGACCCGTTGCTTACCGTTTGGATCTACCAGCACAGTTGAGCTCAGTTCATCCTACCTTCCACGTGTCAAACTTGAAGAAGTGTCTTGCTGCACCTGAACTTATCATACCACTTGAGGAACTTACGATTGACGACAAACTCCACTTCGTGGAAGAGCCTGTTGAAATTATGGACCGTGAGGTCAAAACTTTGAAATGCAACAAGATTCCGATTGTACGAGTACGATGGAATGCCAAACGAGGACCTGAGTTTACTTGGGAGCGAGAGGATCAAATGATGCAGAAGTATCCTCACCTTTTCCTAGCTCCTCCATCTCCCTCAGCTTAAAATTTCGGGACGAAATTTTCTTTAACAGGTGGGTAATGTAACGACCCTGAATTTTCCAACGTTTATTTATTAATAATAATTATTATTAATACTTGTGATTAAACGAATGTATGTTATTACATTTACATGTTGCCATGATTGCCCGTACTTGACTTTAAATGCCCGAAACGTCTTTGTGACACACGAAACTTTCACGAATAATATTTTTAGAATATTATTTACATTCATGATTGATTTTATTAATCATTTTAATTAACTATGGTTATTAGTTAGTTACTTGGGCTTTAATTGGATTAACTTGTTAAATACTTGAACTTGGGCCTTGTTAAGGTTATGAACTCATGATATTGGGCTTATAAGCCCACCCTACATTTTAAATGGACTAACTAGCCCACTCTTCCATGTAAGTATCACTTTTATATGGAACTAGTTGGTTAACTTTGTTGAGAATCTAGTTACTACCATAATCCCCATGAAAACACCTCATTTATCCACCTTTTAAGGCTTTACCATGCAAGACCTCATGGACATCTCCCTCCCCCCTTTGTGTTGAGTAAAACTGACGGCCAAGGAGGCCTTTAGGGGAGTTGTTTCATTTTTTTTACTACTTCACTCACTTATAATCTTTCACTAGTTTTCATTTCTCACACACACACAAAATACTTGCAACATTTCTCTCATTTCTCTCTCAAGTCTTGTAAGTAATATGAGCAAACTTCTTCTCTTTTTCTCTTGTCTAAACTGAAACCAAACAACCCTTCATCATCATCATTCTTTTGTTTAATGTTACTTGTTCTTTGATTATTGTTTTGTTACTTGTTGTAGTTGTTACTTACTTGTAGTTATTACTTACATGTTTTCAAGAATCAAACTTACTAGTTTCATTCTTCTTTTATCTTGTATTTACAAGAACAAACAAGAACATAAGCTTTCTAGTTATGTTCTACACTTGTTGTTTTAAAAAAGATTTAAGTTCATGTGTTGTGAAATCATACTTGTAATTCATGTTAGTAAACTTTAAAGTTTACTTTCTAAAGATCAAGACTTAGGCTTGAATCTTTAAAGTATGAACAACCTTGAACTAACTACTTGTTTGCTTAGTTTATTTCTTTATATTATGCACTTTAAATTCATGTTTGTTGGTTAAAATTGGTCAAGTGTTACTAGTTAACTTTGATCTCATTTATCTTGAACAAAAGTTAACTTTAAAAGTTCAAGAACATGTAAGTAAGCTTTCTTTAATTATAACTTTGTACACTTATGTTAGATCTAGACTTTTGGGTCTAGGATCTTCAAGATCTAACTAAGAACTATGTTCTACAACTTAAGATCTTGATTTTATAAGTTTATTTTCAAGTTGTAACTTAATATTAGTTTTAAAGTTCATTGTATGTGTTAGATCTAAGACCTTGATGTAACTTTGGTTCATCAAACTTCATACAACTCTTAAGTGAGTTGTGCTACATGTCTTAGACCTACACTTGTGTCATAATAGTCAAAACTTGGTTAATATTACTTTTATAGTTCATGTATGTGTCGGATCTAAGACTTTGATGTAACTTTGGTTCATCAAAACACTTGCAACACTTAAGTGAGTTGTGCTTCATGTCTTAGACTTACACTTGGGTTATGATGGTCAAACCTTGGTGAAAATGATGCAAACACATCAACGAGTTGTACACTTGAAGCTATATGCATCAAGGATGAGAACCATGATAAGCATCGAGCACCAAGAACCACCAGAACCTACTGACCCTACTGTTCTACTGTTTCTGTGTCTGACCCGTATGACCTGGGCTACTGTAATTATGATTTTCAGATATTTCTGTTCGAGTAGATAACTTTTCATATAGGACTCATCTTAATCCGAGTTACGGTTTAGGATTTATGGCCCTCCGATCGTCACTATGTCCATTTAACGTTGTGCTGAAAAATTCTGACCTACTCGCACTTAGACCGTCGACACGGTCAAACGAAGACGAGTTTGCTTCTGTAATTTTTACCACAACTAAAGGACTCATATACAGATCCATGGCCACTGGTCTCACCTTATTTCAGTAGGTATAGAGGGCGTGGTGACTGACCGAACTCAGCCTTTGTTTTAAACTCTTTTCATGAACGAAACTTACTTTACACCTTTTGTTTGATGATGAATGATGATGACCCTTAAGACCTTATTTACATACTTTTAAACCTATTCGGACGATTTACTGACTTAGTACTATTTTACTTAGGTTGAAGACCCGTTTGGACAACCTTCATTACTTGCTTACTTTCCGAGTCATACTTTACCGCTACTTTATCATTGTGAGTTATAGCATTCTCTTTTTACTTTAACTTATTTTGGGAACTGAGAATACATGCGGATTTTATGTTTTACATACTAGGCACGAGTACTTAAACTTATATATGTGTGGGTTATACAACGGCATAAACATTCCCTTTAGCTCGGTAACGTTTAGTCATTGGTTTTTGAACCGGTGAACGCGAATCTTAGATATGGATCCATAGGGTTTGACATCTCCACTCGGGCTAGTTGCGCTAGCATTTAACGAGTGTTTAATACTTCGTAAACATACGCACTTGTCAAGTGTACTTTCAGGGGGTATAAACGTTAAGTTAGTTACCAAGTGCCCACGGTTAACATATACTTTATCATACTATTTTGAAATGCTCTTTGTAGCACTGAAATCTCATGGCCTACCTTACATACTGTTATACTTAAACTATAGCTCACCAACCTTTGTGTTGATGTTTTTAAGCATGTTTTTCTCAGGTGCTTAAGGTTGCTTCCGCTGTGTACTAGTCTTGCCGTAGACACCCGCTGCTCTAGTGATTATCACCGCATGAACTGTTTATCTTGCATTCAAACTTTAATACATTTGAAACTATGTTTTGTGACGACCTAAGGGTCACATACATTTATTCATGCTTGCTATTCGTAGAAGCATACTGTTGGTGTAAAACAATTGACGTCGGTTATGACGTCATCTTTTTATCGTGAATGCAACTTCTTTTATTACAGCATGTAGTACTTAACCTTGTAATGATCCTGTTGTTGATGATTCGTACACGATGGTTTTGTACGGGGCATCACACTTGACCTCTATATGATACATTTTACAAACATTACATCGACAGTTGACAGGCATGCATAACATTTCATAATATATCCAACTATAATTGACTTAATAATATTCTTGATGAACTCAACGACTCGAATGCAACATCTTTTGAAATATATCATGAATGACTCCAAGTAATATCTCTAAAATGAGCAAATGCACAGTGGAAGATTTCTTTCATACCTGAGAATAAACATGCTTTCAAGTGTCAACCAAAAGGTTGGTGAGTTCATTAGTTTAACATAAATAATCATTTCCATCATTTTAATAGACCACAAGATTTGCATTTTTCATTTCTCATAAATATACGTCCTATGCATAGAGACAAAAATCATTCATATGGATTGAACACCTGGTAACCGACCTTAACAAGATGCATATAGAATATCCCCATCATTCCAGGACACCCATCGGACATGATAAACTCGAAGTACTAAAGCATTCTAAATTCCAGAATGGGGCTTGTTGGGCCCTATAGATCTATCTTTAGGATTCGCGTCAATTAGAGGGTCTGTTCCCTAATTCTTAGGCTACCAAGCTAAAAGGGGCATATTCGGCTTCGATCCATTCAACCATATAATGTAGTTTCAATTACGTGTGTCTATTTTGTAAAACATTTATAAAAGCGCATGTATTCTCAGTTCCAAAAATATATATTGCAAAATCATTTAAAAAGGGAGCAAATGAAACTCACCTAATGTATTTTATAGTAAAAATACATATGACGACATTTAACAAGAGTAGGGATGGCCTTGGATTCACGAACCTATATCATTCGTATATATATTAAAATATATACTTGTAATCGAACAAATATATACATTATTATTAGTGATATAATTTTTATATTATTAATTTATGTATTTCATTATTACTATATAAAAATATAACTTTTGTTATGTTACATGTATCAAACACTTTATATGTATATATTTCATTTGTTTGTTAAAATTGTAATTATATTAACACTAAGATAATATTAGTAGTAAATAAACTAATGATAATGATAATACTAGTGTTAATAATAATGATAATAATATTATTGATCTTATTAGTAATATTAATGATAGTTTTAAATGACAATTCTTATAATAATGATAATAACAGTAGTTTTTAATAATATGAAAAGTTTAATAGTAATGATAATGAAACTAATAATTTTGATAATAATATATAATGCTTAACAATAACAACTATTATAACGACCTTATTACTAATGATAATCTTAATAATAATACTTTTGTTAATATCAATAATAGTTCTACTATGATACTAATACTAATATAAATGATAATAATAATAGTTATAATCCTTGTAATAATAACACTAATTTAAAATGATAATCATAATAACAACCCTAAGTTTCATTATGCATATTAATAGTACTAACAATAATGATAATACAAGCAAATATTAAATATATTATCAATAACAACAATAATAATAAAATTAATATTAACAATAATAATAATAATAATAATAGTAATAATAATAGTAATAATAATAATTTTTAAAAATTAAAAACTACCTCAAAGGTTCTTCTAAAAAGAAATGTCTCAGACCGGAATCGAACCCGAGACCTCTCGCTCACACCACAACACCCTCAACTATCGGACCATGTTTGTTTATCTGATATAATCCTAAACCCAAAAGTATATAACCCGTCTAATATTCTGTGTTCATGTTCATCTTCTACAAAAGTAAATTCGATCAGAGGATGATTCCATCAACGATTCAAGTTTAAACCTATTTAAATTCTTCAACATAATCATAAATAATTAAGTTTAATGTTTAAAAAAAACAGTTTATACTGCTGCTGCAGTTAGCGAGAGGAAAAAAATATAAACATGGAACATGATTTCGAAGTAGAAGCTGTTTGAGAACAAAATTCCTAAATGAAACTAGTTTGAAATACCTCCTAGAAACTTTCTCCGTGATCAATTGAACTTGAAACATCCCTTTTGATTACGAATTTCATCAAGAACATTTATTTTGACTTTTTAGCATTAAACTTTGACTCCAAAATTAATCATTGATATGAAAAATTGAAACCTAAAAACTTGCAGAGAGTTTAGTTAGATCAATCCTAACAACTTTGCATTATTAGTTTTTAACAATTGCTTCGATTTTGAATTTTAATAAAAAAGAAAGTGAAGCAGAGGTAACGAGCAGGAAGAAAGAAAATAATAAATGAATAATTCTGTTTAATTTTTAGGAACATAGAGATTGCGAAATTGATAATAATATTGGAAGATTGAATGAAGTGCCTATCATCTTGAATTCATCGATCGTTGTATAGAGGTTCATGGGTGTCGACATAGTTCTTCCCAGACAAATAAGGACAGTGAATAATTAAAAAAAATTTGGAAAGCAGGATATGATTCCTATCTGTATTTGGAACTTGTCTACTTAATCGATTTGCATTATAGTGATAGAATAAGGATTGACAGTGATGGCTAAAAGAAAAGTGTTCAATTAGTGAATCAATCCAAAAATCAGATACAGAAAAATATAGAGAATATAAAAAGGAGAAAAAGATTGATAACTAATTTTGGATTCATTCTATTGTTTGGATTCTTGATTGGTACTAGTTCGATGACTGAAATCGATTTTACAACAGCTTGTCAAAGATATGGAACTGCATACGACTTCCTGTGTTTGTTATACGAAGTATATGGGTTTATTATTAGTATTTACACATGTTCATATATATCTGTATTTATATATATATATATATATATATATATATATATATATATATATATATATATATATATATATCTAATTCCTATTTTTGATAATTAACTAGTATAATTATTTTAATACTATTAATATTAATAATACTAATAATAATATTATTAATAATAATAATATTCTTAATAAAGACTAATAACAATAATTGACAAATAATAATATGATAATGTTAATGCTAATAATAATTGATAATTTCAACTATTTTAGTTACTAGTAATGATAATAATATAAATGATAGAAATAATCTCCTTAGTTATAATAATAATATTATTATAAATGATAATAATAGTATTAATAAAAATATCATCATTTATATATAAAATTTTATATACATATATGTAGTTTGTATTAGATATAATATTATTAATAATAATAATAATGTTACTATTATTAATAATACTGAAAGTAATGATCATATTATTACTATAACATTTATACTTTATCGAAATTACATATATAATAACTTTTGTTGAATATTTATTATTTAGAAATTTATATTTTGTAATATACATATAATAATATTTATGTATACAAATCATATCAATACATTTATTTTATTAACAACCTTATTATACTATATATTATTTTACATATTCAATTTTACTGATTATTTGGCATTTTATTATATTTCATTATTATATATACACATATATTTATATTTATATTTATATTTATATTTATATATATATATATATATATATATATACACACACACATTTATTTATAATCAATTGTTCGTGAATCGTTGGGAGTGGTCGAAGTCAAATGATTTCATAAAACAGTTCAAAAACCTTGAGACTCAACATTACAGACTTTGCTTATCTTATCGAAATCATATAAAGATTAAGTTTAAATTTGGTCGAAAATTTTCGGGTCATCATAAAGCAACGCTTAAGTGTGGGAATATTTGATAATGCTAAAAACGAACATATATTTCATAGCATTATCCTTCAAGAAAGACAAGCTTTTAGTTGCAATTGTTCTATTTACAAGTGATATTCGTTTAAATAATAAAAGGTGAAGACAAAAGACAGATTCGACGATTTGAAGATGCAAACGACCAAAATGCTAAAGAGTACAAAGTACAATTCAAGTGATTCAAATTATTAATGAGAAACATCTAAAAATGATAAGAGTACAAGCCGTGAAACGCAAAGTACAAGATATTAAATAGTACAAAAAGGCGTTCGAAAATTCGGAACCGGGACATGAACCAACTATCAACGTGCGATGCAACGGACCAAAAATTACAAGTCAACTATACATGAGAATATAATATAATATGTAATTAATTATATATATATTATATATTATATTTATCCGCAGCCCACGTTTTAGATTTGATCAATGAGCTGGAATCCAAAGCTCCGCGACTGCGGAGCTATGAAGAACAAAAATACCACACTCGCGGAGCACACAGTGATCAAGTGGGCCTATAAAAGGCCGCGCATTCTGCTCGATTCATCATTCCTTTTCCTTCTTTCTATCTACGAAAAATATATATATATATAATTTTAATTTTAATTTAAGTTTAATAATAATAAGGCTATAGTGGCGAATGTTTTAAGTTTGTAAGTCGAAACTCTGTCCATGTAACGCTACGCTATTAATACTCATTGTAAGTTATGTTCAACCTTTTTAAATTAATATCTAGTAGCTAAGTTATTATTATGCTTATTTAAATCGAAGTAATCGTGATGTTGGACTAAATATTAAAGATGGGATTATTGGGCTTTGTACCATAATTGGGGTTTGAACAAAAGATCGACACTTGTGGAAATTAGACTATGGGCTATTAATGGGCTTTATATTAACTAAACTATACCTCATTAATTTAATATAAAGGTTACAATTTGACGTATCTATATATAATCACATACGCTTAATCGGGTACGGTGGGCGGGATATTTATAAATACTAATTATTGTTCATTTGACCGGACACGGGGATGGATTAATAGTCAATGGACTCGTTGAAACAGGGGTGGATTACATTCAAGGGTAATTGGTGTAATTGTTAACAAAGTATTAAAACCTTGGACTACACGCAGTCGATAACCTGGTGTATTCATTAAACAAAGTATTAAGACCTTGTTACAGTTCGAATCCCCAATTAGTTGGAATATTTGACTTCGGGTATAAGGATAATTTGACGAAGACTCTCGCACTTTATAATTATGACTGATGGACTATTATGGACAAAACCATATGGACATATCGAATAATCCAGGACAAAGGACAATTAACCCATGGTAATAAATTAAAATCAACACGTCAAACATCAAGATTACGGAAGTTTAAATAAGCATAATTCTCTTAATTTATATCTCATCGCATTTTTATTTATCGTCATTTTATTTATCGTACTTTAAATTATTGCACTTTTAATTATCGTACTTTTATTTTATCGCATTTTTATTTATCGTCATTTACTTTACGCTTTAAATTAAGTTGTATTTATATTTAATATTTTACATTAGGTTTTAATTGTGATTTAAGAAATAAAATCGACAAACCGGTCACTAAACGGTAAAAAACCCCTTTTATAATAATAATACTACTACTTATATATATATTTATACAAATATAGTTTAAAATAAATATAGCATTAAATTTAGTTGTATCCCTGTGGAACGAACCGGACTTACTAAAAACTACACTACTCTACGATTAGGTACACTGCCTATAAGTGTTGTAGCAAGGTTTAGGTATATCCCATTCTATAAATAAATAAATAACTTGTGTAAAATTGTAGAATATTTAATAGTATTTCGCAATAAAAATATAACTATTTCGTTAAACTCAGCTAGCTCCCTGCGGAACGAACCGGACTTACTAAAAACTACACTACTTTACGATTAGGTACACTGCCTATAGTGTTGTAGCAAGGTTTAGGTATATCCACTCTATAAATAAATAAATAACTTGTGTAAAATTGTATCGTATTTAATAGTATTTCGCAATAAAAATATAATATATTTCGTATACACCTCGCATAACATCAACTAGAAAGATTGATGCGACGTGCTCGCGTAACAATGATTAGTTGTCATTGTTACGGGTCTAAGTCGTGTCAAGCAAGCGATGTAGGACGATTGTTGAGCAAGATGGGGCGGTATGGTATGTATGTGTCATGTGTTATCGTTTCTTTGTTTAACCTATTTCATTTTATAGAATGAAGATGAGAAATGGATACGACACCAATGACGGAGGCCCGAGCGAGGACTCCGAATTCACAGCCAAGGTTGAGGCCATCATTAAAAAGTAAAGAGCGGAATTTCTTGAGGATGTCCGGAAGGTTTTCCAAGAATCGGTTGATGGGCAAGTAACCGAGTTAATCAATGAGCGAATGAATGCCTCAATCGAAGAGGCATTAGAAGCTAGAAACATTTATCCTCGGGGTAAAGGGGGTGATGGTAGTGGTGGACATGGAAGGCGAGACTTCCATTACAAAAATTTCAAGGATGCTCAACCCCCTATGTTTAATAGGGTAAGGGATCCGTTGAAGAGTACGTATTGGATCTCCGACATCGAGGGGGCTTTCCGTACCGCAGAATGTCCACCCGAAAAGAAGATGAGGTACGGTTCTATCATGTTGTGTGAAGAGGCTAAGTTGTGGTGGGACGATAAAAATCAATTATATGGTGAAGAGCAATGTATGAGCTTATCGTGGGAAGAGTTTAAAAGGGAATTCTTCAAGGAATACTGAACTCCTGCCGACCTTAATAGAATCCGGGACGAGTTGCACAATTTGCGACAAGGTTCAATGGCCTTGGTTACTCTCAAGTCTACTTTCTTGGCAAAGACTCGTTTTTGCCCGGAGTATGTTGGTGATGATCAAAAGTTGATGCAAGATTTCTATCATACCATGAGCGATGAGTTGAAGGGTAAGATTAGTCGGGGAATGGCTAAGTCTTTTGACAAGTTATTTGAATTGGCTCGGGGTTTGGAGCCTGAGGTTCCAAAAAGAAGCGATTTCTCTTTCTCAAAGAGAAAATTTAAAGGTTGGAGTCATTCAAACTTTTCCAACAAGAAAAACAAAAAGGGTTCCGAGAGTGTGAATAGTGTGAAGAAGGGTGGTTTCGGGAGTTTTATCCCTACTTGCTACAATTGTGGGGTACGGGGTCATTTATCTCGAGATTGTACAAAGCCTTCTTCGACAAACAAGCTCACTTGCTTTAATTGCAACAAAGAAGGACACCGAAAGTCGGAGTGTTCCGATTTGAACATCGATCATGTTAAACGGCTAGAGAAGGCGGCGGGTACGGCTCGGGGGCGAAACTATTTGATGACTAATGACGAAGCCAAGCAATCCAATGAAGTTGTCTCAGGTACTTTCATGGTTAACTCTAATCCGGCAAGGATATTATTTGATAGCGGTGCAAATTTGTCATTTGTGTTACCTCGATTTGTGTCTAAGCTTAACAAACCGCTAGCTAAGTTAAGTCATCCGGTAGAGGTTGAAATAGCGGATGGTAAGACGGTGCTAGGGGTTGATGTTTGTAATGATTGAAATGTTGTGTTCGGTACCGAAGCGTTTAAAATCGATCTTATCCCGATGACCTTGGGTGAATTTGACATTGTTGTGGGTATGGATTGGCTCGATCAGTCAATCGTTATAGAGCTGATATCGCATGCTATGAAAAGTCTATTCGTGTAAAGACCCCAAGTGGGAGAGATTTAATTATTCATGGCGAAAGACGAAGAAGACTTGTGCCATTATGCACTATTGCACGGACACGTCATTTTCTTAGTAGTGGTGGCATGGCCTTTCTTGCCCATGTGGTTGATACTCGTGAAGAGCCACCATCCATTCGTGAAATTCCGGTGGTTAATGAATTTGAAGACGTTTTTCCGGATGAATTACCGGGTGTTCTGGCAGAAAGACAAGTCGAATTTCGCATTGAGTTGGTTCCGGGGGCTACTCCCATTGCTAAAACTCCTTATCGTTTAGCACCAACGGAAATGCAAGAGTTGTTAAATCAAACCCAAGAGTTGCTTGAAAAGAGTTTTATTCGACCAAGTGCTTCTCCATGGGGCGCTCCGGTTTTATTCGTGAAGAAGAAGGATGGTAGTATACGGATGTGCATCGATTATCGGGAGTTGAACAAGGTGACAATCAAAAATTGATATCTGTTGCCTCGGATTGACGATTTGTTTGACCAACTCCAAGGTGCGACGTATTTTTTTAAAATTGACTTACGGTCCGGCTATCATCAAATGCGGGTCCGTGAGGAAGATATTGAGAAAACGGCTTTTCGAACGTGTTACGGGCATTTTGAGTTTGTAGTTATGCCTTTTGGTCTTACAAATGCACCGGTAGCATTCATGGACCTTATGAACCGAGTGTGCCAACCTATGTTGGACAAGTCGGTAATTGTGTTCATTGACGACATACTTGTTTATTCTAAGAGTATGAAGGAACATGAACTCCATTTGCGTGAAGTGTTGAAGACGTTGCGGAAGGAGAAGTTATACGGTAAACTCTCAAGTGTGAATTTTGGCTAAGGGAGGTTCAATTCCTTGGCCATATTGTGAACAAAGAAGGTATTCAAGTAGATCCGGGGAAGATAGCGTCGGTAAAAAGTTGGGAGCAACCGACTACACCTACGGAAATTTGAAGTTTTCTCGGATTGGCCGGTTATTATCGTCGGTTTATCCAAGACTTTTCTAAGATCGCTTCTCCGTTAACGAAGTTGACAAGAAAGAACGCGAGATTTAATTGGGAAAATGAGCAAGAAATTGCTTTTCAATTGTTAAAGGAGAAGTTGTGTCAAGCTCTGGTGTTAGTGTTGTCGGAAGGTGTAGAAGACATGATGGTTTATTGTGATGCATCTTTAAATGGGATCGGTTGTGTTCTAATACAAAGAGGTAAAGTCATCGCTTACGCCTCTCGACAATTAAAGGAACACGAAAAGAGATATCCGACTCATGATCTTGAATTGGCGGCGGTGGTTCATGCGTTGAAAATTTGGCGCCACTACTTGTATGGTGTCAAGTGTACGATTTATTCGGATCATAAAAGTTTAAAACATCTTTTTGACCAACGAGATTTGAATTATCGACAACGTAGGTGGATGGATGTGGTGAAAGATTACGATTGTGAGATACTTTACCATCCGGGTAAGGCGAATGTTGTCGCGGATGCGTTGAGTCGAAAGGGTCAACATCCGGCGATACGAGTAGGATCGTTACGCATGATTATTACTAACGATTTTCTTGTATAGCTTGGTGAAATTCAAATCGAAGCTTTTGTTAACAACAAGCATGAAGAACGAATTGTGGGGCAAACGGAGTCCATTACCTTAGGCCCGCATGGTTTATTTTCATTTCAAGGAAGAGTGTGGGTGCCCAAGATGGGGGATTGTCGACGAGTGCTACTTGATGAAGCACATAAGTCAAAGTATTCCATTCATCCAGGCGCAATGAAAATGTATCTTGATTTGAGGAAAGAGTATTGGTGGCCGGGCATGAAACATGATGTTGTTAAGTATGTTGAGTAATGCGTCACATGTTTGCAAATTAAATCCGAACATCAAAAGCCGTATGGTATGTTACAACCGTTAGAAATTCCGAAATGGAAATGGGAGCACATTACCATGGATTTCATTACAAAGTTACCAAAGACGGCGAGAACCCAATTTGATACGATTTGGGTGATAGTTGATCGTTTGACGAAGAGTGCCTTGTTTCTTCCCATTTAGGAAGCGATATCGTTGGAGACTTTGTCTAAGTTGTTTATCAAGGAGGTGATATCGAGACACGGGGTTCCTATATCTATTATTTCGGATCGGGATACTCGCTTCACATCTCGGTTTTGGGAAAAGTTTCATGAAGATATGTGTACACAATTGAGATTGAGCACGGCGTACCATCCTCAAACGGACGGCCAAACCGAACGTACGAATCAAACATTGGAGGATATGTTACGGGCGTGTATTATTGATTTCGGTGGTAGTTGGGATGAGCACTTACCATTGGTGAAATTCTCGTACAATAATAGTTATCATGCTAGTATTTGAATGCCACCGTATGAGATGCTTTATGGGCGAAGGTGTCGAACTCCGATTTGTTGAGGTGAAGTGGGACAAAGGGAAATCGGGAGTACCGATTTGGTGTTAGAAACGAATAGTAAGATTGAGATGATTCGGACTCATTTGAAAGCGGCTCAAGATAGACAAAAGTCGTATACCGATAAACGTAGGCGACCGATTGAGTTCCAAGAAGGCGACAGGGTGATGCATAAGGTTTCGCCATGGAAAGGTATTACTCGGTTTCGAAAACGGGGAAAGTTAGCTCCTCGGTTTATTAGGCCATTTAAAATTTTAGCTCGTGTTGGTGAAGTTGCGTATCGTTTAGAATTACCCGAAGAGCTTGCGGGGATCCATAATACATTTCATGTTTCCCATCTCCGTAAGTGTCTTGCGGATGATTCATCATGGGTGCCTTTAGACGAGATTGAGCTAAACAACAAGTTAGAGTATGTAGAAGCGCCGATTGCTATACTCGATGAAAAGGTGAAAAGGTTGAGAAATAAAGAGGTGAGAACCTTTAAAGTTCAATGGCATCGTAGTATAGGTTTCGAGTTCACTTGGGAGCTCGAAGAGTTTGTGTTAGTTTATCTTCCCTCTTGTCATGCGGCTTGGATTGCGAGGACGCGCTCCGATTCAAGTTGGGGAGAGTTGTAAGACCCGAATTATTATTTGTACAGCAGTGTAAATATGGTACATAGAGTGTGGGTATCATTGTGTATTGAAACGGAGGTCAGAAGCTGTCCAGACCTTCGTGCGCGCCGCGCACACCTAAGGGAGCGCGCCGCGCACTATCCTTGTGCACAGTTTTCTATTTTTAATCAATTTTAAATAGAGGGTAGTTTGGACTTTTCACTTGGAGCCGAGTTTATGACCACCAAAGGACTGGTTGGGCTCATTACTTCACATTCACCAACCACATCATCTTCTTCATAAAGTAGAGAGAGAGTAGAGAGAGAAAGTAGATCTAGAAGCTTTTCAAGTGGGTTTCTCACTAGATCGGGTTCAAAGCTTTTGTGTGCTCTACTCCTAGCATCTTTCCTAGTGTGTGGTAAGTCTTAAACTCGTTTTAGAGTTTATTTTGTGTTTAGTGTCTTAAAATGAGACTTAAATTGTGTTAAACCCAAGTTGGTGCAAGTTTGGGGGGTTGTGGATTGGGTTAAAGTGTAAGAACTCAATTAATTGTGAAAATTTGGTGTTTATGAGTCTTAAAAGATTAGTTAATCACTAGCACACATGGTCGATAGGTGAATGGGTGTTAATTGGGTTAGTGGATGACCCTAAATGGGTGTGTTGACCTTAAAATGGTTAAATGGGTAATTGTTGACCTAGTTGGGCAAGATGAGTATGAAATGTCCTAAGTTTGTGTTAGTTGGCGTTTAACCCAATTAGTTAGGGTGTTGATTGAGTACTTAATGTGTTAGGTACTTTGCTTTGAAGCTTGCGGAAGTATAAAACCGTCACCGAATCGTTAAGGTGAGTGGAATAATTATATATGTATGTATATGATTTATTTGCTTGTGGGGTATGGATTTAAAGTTCGATGTTGACGATGCCATACCACTATTTGTTTGTTGGTTGAGGGTTTAAAGTTCGATGTTGACGATGCCATACCACTATGGATTTAAAGTTCGATGTTGACGAAGCCATACCACTATTGTAGTGACATTCGATGAGGGCTTAAAGTTCGATGTTGACGATACCTCATATGTGTGGGTTTTAAGTTCGATGTTGACGATACAACATTACTTAGGACGGATGGGGTTAAAGTTCGATGTTAACGATATCATTCGTAGGGCTAGCCTTGGGAATTGAATACTAATGGATGTTGCGAACATCAATGTTGTGTTTTGTGGTGTAGCATAATATATTTCTTGTGTTTTATGCTATTGTTATACTAGCTTGTGTATTGGAGATTTAGCGTTATATGTTATGATGGTATGCTAATTATATTGCTAGTATGTATGCGGAAATGTTGTAGGTGATTGCAAGTAAGTAAGTTATATATGTATATGTATAGTTATTGCATTCACTAAGCGTTTTGCTTACCCTCTCGTTGTTTACCTTTTTATAGGCTCCGGTGTGGACAAGGGTAAGGGCGTTTGTTTGGATTAGTGATCCCACTGTTTTTGATAGGAGACGCTTTTAGAAGTTTAGCTTTTAGAAGTTCGACCAAGTTATGGGTAGTTTAACCCCAAACAACATGCTCGAAGTGTCGTTTGGAAATTAAACTTTTGTGGTCGAAACTTATATTTTGTATGAAACTCGTATTTCGGCCATATGTGGACCCGGTATCGTAAAAATTCTTTTATTATTGAAATGTGTTAGCTTTACGTATTATAATGTGTTGTGAAAAGCGTTTCGTCTAAACGTGTCGGGAAGTGGGAGATCTTTAATTGAAAAATGACAAAACCGGACAGAAGCTGAAGCAGCTTGTGTGCGCCGCACACAGGAAGGGCTGCGCACCGCGCACCCTCCTGTATAATTTTTTTTTTAGTCGTACTGTTTTCGGTTGGATATTGGGTTGGGTTGTTACACTGTTCGCCAGATTTGAGACCGGAGTACCTGATCGGACCTTTGTTTGTCTGAAGGGATGTGATTGAGCTTTATTCAACATAAAAACAGTAAAACCGAACCACCGGTGGGATGCCGGTGGTCGGAGAAGGTAGCATCAAGTACCTTACAACCCGGCGAAAGTATCAACAAGGAGAATGGACGGTGGCGGCTGAAAGAATAATGACAACGATAGGGTTTTTTGTAAGCAGATGGGAAAAAGACTTATGGAGAGAGATAGAGTTCTTGCAATCTCCTTTGTTTTTGGGGAATTGATATTTTCACCATCCAAAATTACTTCTTTCACCAAAAACTGTGCATTAATAAGTTGTACTTTACAATTCCATAATGCATGTTTTTGGTGGAAAGAGTCATTTGGATGGTGGAAATATCATTTCCCTTGTTTTAAGTCTTATTTTTTTAATATATTGCATTCTTTATAAACATGTAATTAATTTCATATCTTTTTGTTTAATATTCTCTTTACCTATATATTTTTTTATTTTTTTTTTGATAAAAAGAGAAAAAAATATATTAATAACAACCAACATACAAGTCGAATATACCCTAAGCCCAAAATTAACAAAACAAAACAGCTCAATGCTACAGCTCTAATGCAACAAAAACAGATTCAGCCCTAATCAATTTGAGCCTACAATCAATCTACTGTAAATCCCAATTTTGAGCTGCTCTCTTAACTACATCATAATTTTAAAAGAATTTTAAACACTGATCAACATCACTTTCAATCGAACATAACTTTGAAATTAAGCTATATATTATACATTTCTTTTATTATTTATTTATCTATTATAGTGCTTTTAGATTAAGTAATATCTTTTCGGTACTTTTTCGGCCTAAACACATAAATTTTTCACGTCTTAAGCTAGTTAATATTAATGATAAAAACAGTTAATTGTTATCGTTTTTTTTTTAACGGCGATTTTTTTGGCATCAGTAGATCATTTCTTTCAACGACCCTCATCATTTGCACGTAAGTATCAACAAGGGGAATGGACGGTGACGGCTGAAAGAATAATGACAACGATAGGGTTTTTTGTAAGCAGATGGAAAAAAGACTTATGGAGAGAGATAAAGTTCTTGCAATCTACCTTTGTTTTCGGGGAATTGATATTTTCACCATCGAAATTACTTCTTCCACCAGAAACTGTACATTAATAAGTTGTACTGTACAACTCAATAATGCATGTTTTTGGTGGAAAGAGTAATTTGGATGGTGAAAATATCATTTCCCTTGTTTTAAGTCTTATTTTTTTTTTAATATATTGCATTCTTTATAAACATGTAATTAATTTCATATTTTTTTGTTTAATATTCTCTTTACCTATATATTTTTTTATTTTTATTTTTTGATAAAAAGAGAAAAAAATATATTAATAACAACCAACATACAAGGCCGAATATACCCTAAGCCCAAAATTAACAAAACAAAACAGCTCAATGCTACAGCTCTAATGCAACAAAAACAGATTCGGCCCTAATCAATTTGATCGTACAATCAATCCACTGTAAATCCCAATTTTGAGCTGCTCTCTTAACTACATCATAATTTTAAAAGAATTTTAAACACTGATCAACATCACTTTCAATCGAACATAACTTTGAAATTAAGCTATATATTATACATTTCTTTTATTATTTATTTATCTGTTATAGTGCTTTTAGATTAAGTAATATCTTTTCGGTACTTTTTCGGCCTAAACACATAAATTTTTCACGTCTTAAGCTAGTTAATATTAATGATAAAAACAGGTAATTGTTATCGTTTTTTTTTTTAATTTTGAACGTCAATTTTTTGGAATCAGTAGATCATTTTTTTCAACTTCCCTCATCATTTGCACGTAACACACACGTTCGGGCGGAAACCCTTCAATTGGTTTAAAGAAAATCATGTCATCCCTAAGGATCGAACTCATGACCTCTCCCTATCCCATGACACAAAGTACATGAGTAGAACCGTTGAGCTATGCCCGCAAGTTCAGTTGATTGTTATCGTTATTTTAGAAAATAAAATAAATAAACTTGTGCGCTCATTATTCCGGCTTTCATGTAAAAACACACGAACACATTAAACCTGATCTCTTTTATTTTCAATTTTATATTTCAATTTCATATATTCAAATTAAACACAGATCCAATATGTATACATTACCATTTCAAAATCAATAGTCATATTTTGATTATGTAACCCTTCAATTCGTTATATCTATATGATGATGGATCATCATAAGCAATTCGAAACAATAATGATGAATAGAATTTCAATTAGGGCTTGGTTAGGGTTTCAAATTTTAATAATATTACTTGTGGGTGGAAATCACACATCGTCCAGGTTTTGTACTCGCTAATTTGTTATTAGATATCGTTATACAATTTTCCTCAAATTTATTTCATTATTTGATCTTTATTTTACAATATTGGAAATATGGATTTCAAAGCCCTAAAACTGCAAATGATTCGTGGTGCATTGGCTAGAAGAATAATCCTCGCATGTTTATGTTTTGTGTTAGCTATGTTTATCGTTTCGTTCACTCGTATTGCGGGTAAGATTCGAACGAATGAGCCCGTTTTAATGAATTTTGATCAATGTTGGTTTAATCGCCCACGTATGAAAGTATCGAATGTGTGTCATGAAAATTTAACTTTTAGCGTCGTCAAAGAGCTTACGGATAGACAAATGTTGAGACTTGATGGACGAGCATTGTGTGTAGGTGATAATTTGTATTCTGACGCCTTGAGCCTGAGAGAATTAGGATTTATGGAAACATTTCGTGCTAACCAAAACACGATTATGCGTTTTGAGCATGATGTAGAGTTTGAAACGAACTATTTTGACTTTGTGCTGTCTAGAACGTTTGGTAAAGTTCCTATTCCGGCTCGTTTAGTGTTAGAGATTGAACGTGTTTTAAGGCCAGGTGGTATTGGTGTTATGATCGTCGATTTTGATACATTTAACATAGGTAGTTTAGTAAGGTCTGCAACCCCGGTTTCTTTACTACTAAGAAGTTCCAATATTCTTCATGTTTGTGGAATTGGGTCGTTTGCGTTAATTGTATTTAAGAAAAATTTGAGTAATGTCGTGTATTTTGAAAACTTTAGGCTGCCTAAAGAATGCCCATCAGTTTTAAGAAACAAGCCTTTTATGCAGCATATAGAGCCTCTTATGGAATATCAGGATTTGGTTTCTTACTTGCCTAATTTTGTGAATGTTTCATCAAGAAACAAGCTGATTTACATTAATATGGGGACGGGTGAAATGGGTCCCAGCTATCCTATTCATCCGCAAGCGTTTAATGTCTATGTGGTTGATCATAATGTTTCTGCACTTTCTGCACATGTGAAAAAGCCAGGTGTCACGTTCGTGTATCATCCAGGGCTTGTTGAAGGTGATAATTTCGGTCATAGCGTTAACAGTGCCAAATATATGGAAGCCCCGTTGCATGAAAAACGATTTGAGTTCATCAAATGGTTGAAGGAAACTGCGAAAGATGGAGACTTTGTTGTGCTGAAGATGAATGCAGGTGAGACACACTTGAAAGTGTTGTTTGAGTTATTTGAAAGTGGAGTTATTTGTCATGTTGATGAGATGTTTGTTCATTGTTCTGAGGGCGTTGATTGTAGAAATAGTCGTTGTCACGACTGTTTGAGCCTTTTTAAAGGTCTTAGAAATGCTGGCGTTTTTGTGCATAGGTCGTTGCAGGATTGAAAACGTCTAGTTTTTATGTTTTTGTGCATATCTGATTTAAATTTTCTGTTTGTTGTTTCAACAGCTTTAACGACATACTCGTATGACAGTACATTATTACGTATTCAACAATTATTATTAATTATATTATTTGAACTAGTTTAATACCCGCAAAATTGCGGGTTTTGTTACAGAAAATTGTTATTAATATACAACTTTATAGCAGCTATATGAGACAGATATGAGATCGTGCTATAAGAGTGGACAAACTGGTAGTTTTCGAAATCTGCTAACGGAATAACTTCGGCTGGAATTGCAAAATATTACACTCAAATCATATAAAAGAACACATATTCTATACAAGAGTAAGCCTCAAAATCACGTATAGAACACCTTAGTAATGCAACAAAAAGCTTCATTATAATGAGCAATCGGAACCAGTATAGTAGTGGGCAACAACACTTGGCAACCATGACTATTGGAAATTTGTGATAAACGTGGATATGCCTTCTGATCTAACTATGCAATGTTTGTTTACCTTTCTGAGTTGTGTGAAAATGGGAATTATCCTTTCAGTTTCTTTATCTCTCCAGCAAGCAACTGATATCTAACAAAGTTAACATCCATATAAAAGGACATCTAGATAGATTGTTTAATGTTAATCAACTTAAATCAAATGGGTTTGGGAGATGGTTTGTGGATGTGTTATTGCTGTTAGGATTTCTTGTTCGAGTAGGAGATACTTGGAAGAGGTCTCCCATATAAGGTGAAATAGATATCTATAGCTAACTTTTTTCCACATTTGTTATAAAAAGTCAGTCATAAAATAAGTTAACAAAACCTGAAAAGACTAATCCCAACCCTGGCATGTGTTTACAATTTTATGGAGTAACAATTAACATGACCCTTGATTTTATCTAAAAAGAATGATTCTTTTAGTTAAGACAAGTTTTGAAGATATATAAAGGTTTATTCCAGAATTAGGGTAAATCGTACCATCCTTGATGGCTGTAGGACCTTCGGCATAAAGAGCAACCAAATCAACAGTCATGGAAACATCATGCATTTTGTTCATGTTCACATCAATTGGACATAAATGTCCTCTTCCGGATGAAGTCCTTGGTGGGCACTTCACCAGTTCACCGTGACAGAGTTTTCGGTCCATGTTACTTCTGCAACCATTAGTCCAAGATCATCATAAAATTTCACATCACCCTATATTGAAAGAAAAAGAACACACTATAATTGTTTTAGAAGTACTAAAAGTTGTTTTAGAAGTACTAATTGTTTTAGAACAGTATAAATATGTCATTATCTATAATTTTGGTGTATAATATATTGAAACTTATTATTTTTACAAAATCTGTATTTGTCTACACGTTTAACCCATTTTATTTGTTGGAAGCTTTATATAGGTTATCTGTTATGACCTATTATCAAAGTTGAACACTAAACGTCGAAGCACAAAGCATGTTTTATGCAAAGCTGTGACGACCCGGAAATTTTCGACCAAATATAAACTTAATCTTAATATGATTTCGACACGATAAGCAAAGTCTGTAATGTTGAGTCTCAAAATTTTTGAACTGTTTCATATATTCAATTACCCTTCGACTGTTCCCGACGATTCACGAACAACTATTTGTAAATATATATATATATATATATATATATATATATATATATATATATATATATATATATATATATATATATATATATAATAATTTGAAATATTATCCGAAATAATATATGATTAAATTCTTGGAAATAAATATGTAAAATAGTATGCAATGTAATGAAAACTATTATTATAAATATATAGATATATATATATATATATATATATATATATATATATATATATATATATATATATATATATATATATATATATATGTATAAAAATATTACTTGTAAATATTTAAAATTATATTAAATCTAGTTGTTTAAATATATATAATATATATTTATGTGATAAAACTTGTTATTTAAAACTGTATATATATATATATATATATATATATATATATATATATATATATATATATATATATATATATATATATATATATATATAGTGGACCAATCCATGGATAAGCACTAAATGGGGTACAAACTGGATAAGTGAATATGGACCTCACATTTCATGATTTCTAATAAAAAGTCTGATTTTATAGTTAAAAACGCGGAGGGGTATAATCATCATTCATGTATACAAATTGATTTAGGGCTGGATTAGATCATTCTTCAGCCTGTCTCACAATTCGTATAACCCTAACTGCAGATAACAACAACCACCCCATACAATACCAATTCCATTGTTTGCGTAATGCTATGGATATCTTGAATGACCTCCGATCAATCGCCGGTCAAATTTTTAACCGTAACACCTTCGATTCATCCTCAATTTCATGTAAACCGGTTATCGAATCCGGTTGTAGAGACCCCATAACTCGCGTTCTAACCGGTTTTGGAAAGTTCTCCGTTGATTCTGCTTGTAATGATTCTCTTAAAGGTGATTTTTACATGATTTCATTAACTAATCTTGTCACTGACTTGTAATTGCTAGGTTTTGCAGATACGATAGCTTACGATTCCGTTTCACTGTAGAAATTGATGTATAGTGTGTATATGTATTTAATTGTTTTTATATAAGTAAAATAAATTAATCATATAATTTGTTGTATGCACTTATTACATGGTTATTCATCTAGTTAGATATCGTTGGCTAAAGGAAGAAGATTAATTTGATTAATTCAGATTTATTCATGTTTTATACATATATTAACCACATGTGTTATCATCTACGTATGAACACATACACTTATATTCTTTTTTTAACTCGTACACATCTATTTTAATGGATCTGAATATGTCAAAGGTTTAGTTATTGATTTGTATGTGTTGTTTGTAGTTATTGCTACAATGTTCGTTCAAGAGCATGCCGGTAATGAGAAGTCGTTTGTGCGGCATGCTGTTGATTTTTTTGATGGTGAACTTAAGGATGAACTATTTTGCATTAGGTTTGCTTCGTTAGTGATAAGTTTAAGTCTTTTTTTTTATAATATATGTTGATGTGGTTTGACAAAGTGATGATCGGAAAGTGTTACTGGAACGATTTAGAGCAAATTTCGTGTCGGAATCACACACTAAAACGGTTTCCTTTGCGAATTCAAATTGGTGAAGTTCATGCTCCTTTACAATTCATGTGTATATTTGATGTGGTTTGTTATTTATTTGAAAGTGTTGTGTGGGGATTTGTGTTTAATTCTGATTTTTTATTTTTAAATAAATTTAGGAGGAGAATATTGTTGTGATTGTTGGTACATTTACAGATGATGTTCGTGTGCCTGAGATTCCATGCAATGAAGGCTACTGCGTTAAGGTTTACTGAGATTGCTAGGGCAAAGATTGAGAAGGCTGGTGGAGAATGTTTGACTTTTGACCAATTGGCTCTTGGAGCTCCTCTTGGACAGAACACGGTATGAGTTTTATTATTTTATTCTAAATGTTTTATGCAGATATTGATGATGTCTACTTTTAAATATTTTTGTATCAATTTGATTTATTGATTGTGTGTGATGAAATGCCATTTCAATTCCCTTGTTTGAGAAAAATTATATGACTTATGTGGAATTTGCCCAACCTTTGTTAATATTTGTGCTGATTATGTTTGTTAATATTTCTTTTAAGTTGAACTCCACAAACTCTTTTGCTTGGACTAACAGATTGATGAAGTATGCATGTTGAATTTTGAAAGTTGGATCGTTGTAAGAATAGATGGCTTTCATTTCCACATGTAAAAGTGTATGCTTATTAAGTTATTTATTTATTTAATTGAATGATTATTGCTATTCAAGTGATACTACTTATTGCTTCTTTTTTTATACTGCTTGTTTCTGTTACAACTGTTTTAGTAGTTTAGATTTATATTATCATTTACTTCATGCAGTCTAGTATATAAGGTACTGATTATGTACCCATGATAACAGCTGTGTTTCTGTCTTTAATGAGTCCTGAGATTTTGATGTGGCCAAATGGGCGGGTCGGATGGCTTGGGTAGCTGAATGATAATAATCGTGATGAATGATTAATTTATCATTAATGAAAAACGAGTGATGAATGATAAATTAATCATTCATCACTCGCTTGATGAATGATAAATTAATCATTCATCACGATTATTATCATACATTTTGATGAATGATAACAGTTTTTTATGAATGATAACTATTGGATGAATTATAGTTATTTTTTAATTATTTTTTCTTTTTAACTACAGTCAAACTTGTTTGCTTGTTTTACAATAAATCTATTGCAAAGAATCGAAGAAAAAAATGCAGTGAATCTTCAATTAGAAGAAGAAAATCCTGATGATGTTGTGAAGGAGCCTGATGAAGATCAATCTTTGAATCAAGTTATGTTGATGAATGTTAACATTTTGTCTGATGAATGTTATCATTTGTATGGTGATTAATATTTAGTTCTTGTTTATGGTCTATGTTTTGTTATGTACTTGTTTATAATCATGTTGATGAATCATAACTGTAATCACGAGTTTTTATCATTCATCAGATATTTATTGTTATCATTCGTCAGATGTTTTTTTTTTTTTTATCATTCAGCAGTTTGCTTTTCACATGAATGGATTAAAGTGTAAGATCAGAGAGTTTTGATGGGGTTGCAAAGTGAGTAAGAAACCAGAAACATAATTTAGAATTTGAAAAAGAACATATATTTGATGTCGAACGAGGTGTATATAAAATAGTTTATATTTTAATAGAAAAATACTATTAAATACGATACAATTTTACACAAGATATTTATTTATTTATAGAATGGATATACTTAAACCTTGCTACAACACTTATAGGCAGTGTACCTAATCGTACAGTAGTGTAGTTTTTAGTAAGTCCGGTTCGTTCCACAGGGAAATCTTTAAACAAAGCTCAACGCTATATTAGTTTACTTTTATAAAAATACAAATATATATATAAGTAATATTATTATTATAAAGGGGGGTTTTTACCGTTTAATGACCGGTTTGTCGATTTTAAAACTTTAGTCGCAGTTAAAACCTAATGTAAAATATAAAATAAATACAAGACTTAAATTAAAGCGTAAAGTAAATAGCGATAAAATAAAATTGCGATAATTAAAAAAAATACGATAATTAAAAGTGCAATTAAATACAATAACAATAAATAAAAATGCGATAATTAGAAGTGCAATTAAATATAAAATAAAGGAAATTAAATATGAAATAAAAGAATTATGCTTATTTAAACTTCCGTAATCATGATGTTTGACGTGTTGATTTTAGTTTTATGCCCATGGGTTAATTGTCCTTTGTCCTGGATTATTCAATATGTCCGTCTGGTTTTTGTCCATAACAGTCCATCAGTCATAAATATAAATTGCAAGTGTCCTTGTCAAATTATTATTATACCCGAAGATAAATATTCCAACTAATTGGGGATTCGAATTGTAACAAGGTTTTAATACTTTGTTTAATGAATACACCAGGTTATCGACTGCGTGTAAACCAAGGTTTTACCACTTTGTTAACAATTACACCAATTACCCTTGAATGTAATTTCACCCCTGTTTTGATTATTCTAGTGGCTATTAATCCATTCCCGTGTCCGGTTAAATGAACGATTATTCGTACAAATAAATACCCCGCCCATCGTGTCCGATCGAGTGTATATGGTAATTTATAGGGACGCCCAATTGTAAATCTTTATATTAACATTAACAAACTTTCATTTAATTAAACAAATATAAAGCCCATTAATAGCCCATAGTCTAGTTTCCACAAGTGTCGTTCTTTTGTCCAAACCCCAATTATGGTACAAAGCCCAATTACCCAATTTTAGTAATTAGCCCAACATCATGATTACTTCGTTTTAAATAAGCATAATAATAACTTAGCTACGAGACATTAATGTAAAAAGGTTGAACATAACTTACAATGATTAAAAATAGCGTAGCGTTACACGGACAGAATTTCGACTTACACCCTTACAACATTCGCTAACATACCCTTATTATTAGAATTATAATTAAAATTAAAATATAAATTATAAATATAAATATATTTACGTATGAAGAGGAAGAGAAAAAGATGTTTTTTATTTGATCAGAATTCGGTTGGCTTTATAGCCAGACTTGATTTTTGATGCTCCGCGACTCGCGGCAAAATACCCTTAAAACTCCGCGAGTCGCGGAGAGGTATTTACAGCTCACACCCTTGGAGTTTCTTGCTGCCGACGGTTTTTATTATATATATATAATATATATATAATTAATATAATTAATTATATATTATATTATATTTATATACATAGTTAACTTGTAATTTTTAGTCTGTTGCGTCGAGCGTTAAGAGTTGACTCTAGTCCCGGTTCCGGATTTTTGAACGTCCTCGCGTACAATTTAATATCTTGTACTTTGCGTTTTGAATCTTGTACTCTTGTGATTTCGAGACGTTTCTTATCAATAATTGGAACCTTTTTGATTGTCTTTTGTTCTTTTGAGCTTTTTGGTCGTTTGCGTCTTCAAATCGTCGAATCTGTCTTTTGTCTTCACCTTTTATTATTTAAACGAATATCACTTGTAAATAGAACAATTGCAACTAAAAGCTTGTCTTTCTTGAGGAATAATGCTATGAAATATATGTTCGTTTTTAGCATTATCAAATATTCCCACACTTGAGCGTTGCTTGTCCTCAAGCAATATTGTCTTGAAATACTAGAATCACTTCTTTATTCTTCACACTTTGTACATCAGTGATTTCTATACGGCGGTATAAACAATGGTAGTAACGATATGGTTTACAGTCCCACATGACTATAAAAATTTAGATCCATTAAGGAAATTGGATCTTTATGAAAACATTTGATCTTTTGAAAATTAAATCTAGTTTTTACCCTAGATAAGTTTTCCGGAATAACCCTTTACCGGTGTTTGCAAAATATTTTTGTGGGTTTGGTGGGTTTCAGATTTGAAAATTTTAGCTCAAAACTTGCGGTTTTGTGTCACCCACTTGCTAACCTTGTATTTGGAAAGCAACACGTCCAGTTTACTTGTTCCGTATATTACCTTTCGGCAAACTACCGTCCGGTTGTAAAGGAAAGCGTTGAACAAGCAACTGTTTAAGGCAATGTCCCGTGACATGCTTTTGATTATGGTCTATAATGTGTCGGACGCAATTACTATCCTTGGTAGGAGCAATAGTAAAGCTCACCCTTATAATTTGTCGGTCTGGCACAAGGTCCTGTCTTTGACCATGCTATGCAACCACCGTTCTTACGGTTGACACCCGATTTAGTTCAGGTGACCTAATGAATTTCAGGTGAATTCCTAGGATTTTACGTTCAATGGTAATGAACGCATTGAAAATAGGGTTTTCAGAAAACAAATCGGTTTGTAATTTTTGATCAAAGTATTTTCTCGTTTAAGCTCGAGTTTAGATATCATTGAATTCCATGAGTTTGAATTCTCAATCTTTAAGGTCAATCTCTAGGATTGAGTAATATCAGTCTTAAAAGCTGATTTTTAATCTTTAAGGAGATTATCCTTTCTGGGGATCTGATTCATTAGTCTTATCCAGCTAATTTGCATGGTGCCCCCCCATTATACGAGATAAATCCTTCTCATGGTTAGGATAAATCTGACCACTTGGCGACCATGTTTAATGCTGAGGTCCGTGGATTTCCTGCTGATTTTAGTGATGACTTTTCTAGATTTTTCGTCAACCTACAGCTGGTCTGGACGACAACTTCATGACCTAAATCAAGAAGCGCGTTTCTTTTTCGGAAGACTTTACTTCCTTTTAATGATGGAATTGATTCATCGTGTAGATCCATCTCTTCTTTTCTTTCATTGGGTAAAACAGTTTAGTTTAGTCCAAAGCAAAAGTATTTTCAGTTATTTGTTACAGATATATGTGACATATGTTTAAGATAACTTGGTAAATTTTCCCACACTTGGCTTTTTATTTTTCTTTTTATCGTCCTCTATTCCATTTTAAATGAATTTTAACATTTTAGTTTGTTTCTCAATTTATGTCCTTTCTGAGGTAACAATAATTTCGGTGTTAAAACCTAGTTTTATCGTTCATAAATATGTATAAACATGATTTTATTTCATTTAATTGAAAATTTTGAAAAATTTTACTAGAATTGGGTAGTCAGTATATAAGACTAGGGCTGTTCTTTTTTATCAGAGAGCACTAGATTCTAATACAACTACTGCTTTACTAGTATTTTTAATGGTAACCAAGTGTATAAAGTAAAAATTTTTAAAATCCGAAAGAATTTAACCCCTTCCCACACTTAAGATCTTGCAATGCCCTCATTTGCAAGAAATCAGTAACAATTTAAATTATTGAGGGTGATTTGTGTGAAAATGATTAAATTTTTACCAAAGTTTCCAAATATATTGGCGTTTGTTTGCTGAATGATAAATGGTGCACATCATTTGTTCATTCCGTCTTGTTGTTATTTCACATATATTTTGCATCTTGTCGTCAAAATTACTTGCTTTTGCTGAACTTAATGCCAGTCTTTGAAAATGCGTTGTTTTACCCTGTTGTATACATAAGATAAACTGCAAACATATATACATATTTTTGAAGTTTGGTATATTACCCCACATTCAAAAATTATTAAAATCTAAGAATAAAAGTTAGAGAATTATAAAAATGATTACAATATTAACAAAAATATTAAATGTATCAATAATTACAAATTACAAAATAATAAAAAAAAAAAAATAAACTAAGGATGATATTGGTACCAATAGGGGTTCCACGCATAACCATAAGTGCTATAGAATGCTTCGGCAGGGTCATACGTAGGATATGGTGGCTGCATCTCTATCGACCAAGGAGGGAAGACGGGTTTCGGTGTAGGAATATAGTTTCTACCTATATGTTGGCAATGCGCTATGATCTGGTTCTGATGAACTTGCCAATCTTCAAATGCTCTCTGTCTAGCATTTTCGTATTCCTGAGAAGCTATAAACCTATGCATTTCTTGCATCTCATTCCCCCCTCCTACATTACCTTGTTCCTGGCTTCTCTCTACCTGTGGATGTCTACCATTGTATCGTACTGCGGCGTTATTTCGCCGCTTCAAAACTTTCGCACCATGGTATACATTTAAACCTATAGTGTCGCGGGGTTCCGGCTCTTCTACTAATAATCCCCCCCGACTTATATCCACACCGAGATATTCACCAATCAAAGTAATAAAAATACCACCTCCTATTATGCTATGTGGACGCATCCCTCGAACCATAGCTGATAAATAATAACCCACACAATATGGTATACTTACAGCGCTGTGTGGGTCTCGAATACACATATGGTAAAACAAATCTTGTTCATTTACCTTTTCTTTGTTTTTACCCCTTTGTGTAATCGAATTAGCTAAAAACCTATGTATCACTCTTAATTCGGCTCTATCTATATCCAAATAAGAGTAGTTTCCCCCTTTAAAACGGTGATGGCTTGTCATTTGACTCCACACACCGTGTGTATCAAAATTTTCATCTATTTTCCTACCGTTTAGTATCAATCCTCTACAATCGGCAGACGCTAATTCCTCAGGCGTATATATACGTAAAGCCTGAGCCATGTCCAGTAAAGACATGTGGCGCATCGAACCGCCTAACAAAAATCTAATAAAAGAACGATCGGTTAAACTAGCTACCCGATCATTCAACTCTATACTACATAACAACTCTTCACACCATACTTTATATACAGGTCTGCGTATGGTGAATAAACATATCCAGTCATTAAAAGAAGAATTACCATACCTCTGTACCAGTAATTCCCTAATTGGCCCGGCCAATTCTACAGCTTCCAAGGGTCCCCATTCTATGACCCTCGGTACCTCAACAACCTTGGAATGAAGAGTATGCAAACCCCGTTGATATTTTGGATAATCTATCCAAAGTCTGTCAAATCTCAGGTTCGGGTGCAACTGTTCCAAGTGCATATCTGAAAAGGTCATGACTGGATGAGGTACATCCTGCTTGTAGTAGTTATCTACCTCCTGTTGTTCCAAGTTCTCAGCAGGAGCATGGCGGGCTTGGGATGAAGATTCACCCCTTTCATTCTGCAAAACACATCAAACACAAATTTTGTGCATCCAAATATGCATTAGTGTCAGCAAAATCATTAATCAAAATAATTACAATGACATTATTAATTTATATCAAACTTAAGCTCATTTTCACATTTTTATCAAATCTACACTTTTTCAAATAAGCATATACGAAAATTTTCGCCAAGTTCATAAGCATTCAACTCAAATAACATGTCAAAATAATCATTACTAGCAAATAAACAAGTCTCAAATGGCATTATCTTTCAAAAATCAAGTTCATGAATTTTGGACTTGAAAAAATCCACTTTAATTCTCAAAATCATGTTTAGGCTCAAAGTTTGGATCATTTAACTACCTAGACATGTTACACTACTCAATTTAGCAACAATTCATGACAAAAATCGGCCATAACCTGTTTATATCAAAAAGCCCCAAATTTGCTCAAGAACACAAACCCTAGATTATTCAAAATTTGAAGTTTAAGGCTTCTAATCATGTTAAACAGCATCAATCTAGGTTATACAAGCATAATACATAAACAATTTAAGTCTAATTACACTAAAAAGCATCAAAATCAAATTGGGGAAAAATAGCTCAAGAACACAAAATTTCGAATTAAATGGTGTTTAGGTGTAGAAATTTACCGTTTTTCTTGAGTAGTTCTTAGATATCATCCTTCTCAACATGATTTTAGCAAAAAATTTGGTGATTAACGGTTAAAAATTGAGATTTTTGGGGGTGATTTTCGGGTTTTTTCGGGTTCTTTTTCGCAGTATTTTTCTGTGTTTTTGTTTGTGGGAGTGAACTGATCGTTTCAGCTGTTTTATTTTTTTTCTGTAATTTGGTCCCTCCGCGAGTCGCGGAGGTTTTGCCTGCAAACTCCGCGAGTCGCGGAGTTTACCCTTTTTTTTTTTTTTTTTTTTTTTATAATCTTTAACTTATAAAACAATTAAGAAATTAATTTTAAAATTTTGTTTCCCTTGTTATTTAGGACGAGGTCGTTTCGGATCGATGTCCTAGTCCGTCCTTCGACAAAATTTTAAAATTTGTCTTTTTGTAGCGATTGTTTTAAAAGCTAAGATTTTTGGGTTTTTTAATGTTTTTGGCATACTTTAAATCAACAAGATTAAAAATAATGATAATAAAAGTTCTCGTCCCTCCCTCGGGTAAAGCAATTTCGGTTCAAAGACCTAGTCTTCAACTTACGACGAATTTTAAAAATCATATTTTTAACTTAATGAGATAAAGTAAATTTTTGTTTTTAAATTCACACAACTTAAATATAAAATTCAAAATTAATATTAAAAATTCAAAATTCACACCAAACTTAAAATTTGAAATGCATAAAATTAAAATTTCATATTTTAAAAATTAAAAATTCACACCAAACTTAATTAAAAATTCATAAATTCATACCAAACTTATATTAATTTTTCAAATATTTACAATTTTAAATATATTGTTTTTACAAAATTTACAATATTAATTTAAGATTTAAATATTAAGATTAAAAACATGGTAAAAATAAAATTAAAAATCTTTTTGTCTTTTTATCCCACTTTAATCAATCAAATATTATCAAAAATATGCGCCCCTCTTTTCGGTAAAGTAATTTCGGTTCCAAGACCTAATTTAACTCATGACGAATTTTTGAAATATTTTGGTTTGATTGATTAAAGATATTTATACCTTAAGAATAAACGTTAAATTTCGCAGTGATGTAATAAATTTTTGAATGATATCAATAATTTCGGTCGCCAAACCTAATTTTATTTAATACCAATTTAATACTTTTTAGCGAACAAATTAGCGTTTATTATCAAAAGGTTAAAAATAAAAATAAAAATAAAAACTGTACAGACATACCTGTGAAATAGATTTCTTAGTTATATGATCTATTATATTCATAAGATAGTCGATTTAATTGGTTTTCCATGGCTGCATAGGCGTAACCTCGAGCATTCATTGTCTTTTCTTCTAAACATATGAACGGTCCGTCTCTGCATAAAGTAACAAATTCGGTATTTGAATAGGTTTGATTATTTGAACATTTACCTCCATGTGACCATTTTCCGCATTTGTGACATCGTTCTAGGTGTCGTGCTCTTCTTTTTGCTGCGGATTTTGATTTTCCTTTACCAAATTGTAACTTATTATCTTCGCATCTGGATCCTTTTCTAACTCCGTCCATTCTTTTTCTGATTACTGATACTAATTCACTCGGTAGTATGTCATTATTTCTTTTAGTGATCAAAGCGTGTAGCATTAGACCATGGTTTAATTCACAGGCAGTCTTCATTTCGTAAAAACCTAAAAAAATAAAAATTCAGAATGGGGGGAGAAGACTAGTTCTTTAGGGTCTGCTAGGGAAAGACCATACGTGTTCCATTTTCGAGAACTACACGAAAACAGACAATCTAACTCTAACAGAAATACATATTATCCTTTAAAGACTTGATTCTCCCCACACTTAGTTAGCTGTGGTGTCGAAATTGTGATTAACTTCGTTGTCGACTTCCATCGGACCCTGTATGTAATGTTTAACTCTGTGACCATTAACTTTAAATTCAATCCCATTTGAATTTATTAATTCTATCGTTCCGTATGGGAAAACTCTTTTGACTATGAATGGTCCAGACCATCTTGATTTCAATTTTCCAGGAAATAGCTTGAATCGTGAATTGAAAAGAAGAACTCTGTCTCCTTCTTTGAATTCTTTTGAACTTCTGATTCTTTTATCATGCCATTTCTTCGTTCTTTCTTTATAGATTAACGAATTTTCGTATGCTTCATGTCTTAATTCTTCTAATTCGTTTAGTTGACTTAATCGTAGACGTCCGGCTTCATGTAAATCAAGATTACATGTCTTCAAAGCCCAAAATGCTTTGTGTTCAATTTCTACTGGAAGATGACATGCTTTTCCATACACAAGTCTAAAAGGTGTGGTTCCAATTGGAGTTTTGTAGGCTGTTCTAAAAGCCCAGAGTGCATCCTCCAATTTAATGGACCATTCCTTCGGATTTGATCCTACGGTTTTCTCTAGAATACGTTTTAAAGCTCGGTTGGTATTTTCAACTTGTCCACTTGTTTGTGGATGATATGCGGTGGAGATTTTATGAGTTACTCCATATCTTTTAAGAACTTTCTCAAGTTGATTATTACAGAAATGAGTACCCCGATCACTTATTAAAGCTTTCGGTGTTCCAAACCTTGCAAAAAGACGTTTTAAAAAGTTGACTACAACTCGTGCATCGTTAGTTGGGAGAGCTTGTGCTTCCGCCCATTTAGATACATAATCAATGGCTACGAGTATATATAGATTATTATGAGATTTTGGAAATGGACCCATAAAGTCAATACCCCAAATGTCAAATACTTCACATACTTGGATGACATTTTGTGGCATTTCATCACGTTGACTTATTTTTCCGGCCCTTTGACATGCATCACAGGATTTGCAAAGAAGGTGTGCGTCTTTGTAAATTGTAGGCCAATAGAATCCAGCTTCATAAACTTTTCTTGCTGTTAGTTGAGGCCCATAATGCCCTCCTGTTGGTCCTGTGTGACAATGGTTTAAAATTTTACTAGCTTCATCTCCAAATATGCATCGGCGTATTATTCCATCGGGACAACTTTTAAACAGATGTGGATCTTCCCAGAAATAGTGTTTTATATCACTGAAGAATTTCTTTCGTCTTTGGTACGATAATCCTTTTTCAAGGAATCCACAAACTAAGTAGTTTGCATAGTCTGCAAACCATGGGATTTCTTTATAATCTATTTTCAATAGATATTCATCAGGAAAGTTGTCTTGTATGGCCGATTCATTCAGAACTTCTAATTCGGGATTTTCAAGACGAGAAAGATGATCAGCGGCGAGATTTTCTGCTCCTTTTTTATCTCGGATTTCAATATCAAACTCTTGTAAGAGTAAGATCCAACGGATTAATCTTGGTTTAGCATCTTGTTTTGAAAATAGGTATCTAAGAGCAGAATGGTCGGTATAGACCACCGTTTTTGCTAGAACGAGATATGATCGAAATTTGTCAAAAGCAAAGACAATAGCAAGGAGTTCTTTTTCAGTAGTTGTATAGTTCGTTTGTGCTCCTTGTAATGTCTTACTAGCATAATATATAGGTTGAAATCGTTTTTCAATCCTTTGTCCTAAAACGGCTCCCATTGCAAAATCACTTGCATCGCACATTAGTTCAAATGGTAGATTCCAATTTGGTGTTATCATGATCGGTGCATTAGTGAGTTTTTCTTTAAGAATATTAAAAGATTTGATACACTCATCTGAAAAGATGAATGGCGCATCCTTTTCTAGGAGTTTATTCATAGGAGTGGCAATTTTAGAAAAATCTTTTATGAAACGTCGGTAAAAACCGGCATGCCCTAGAAAACTCCTAACTCCTCTAACATTGGTGGGATGTGGAAGTTTAGCAATTACATCTACTTTAGCTCTATCCACTTCAATTCCTTCTTTTGAAATTTTATGTCCAAGAACGATGCCTTCTTTAACCATGAAATGGCATTTCTCCCAATTAAGTACTAGATTTGATTTTTCGCATCTAATTAGCATTCGTTCCAGATTAACTAGACATGATTTAAATGTATCACCGAAGACTGAAAAGTCATCCATGAATACTTCCATGCATTCTTCTATCATGTCGTGAAAAATCGCCATCATACACCTTTGAAAGGTTGCAGGGGCGTTACAAAGTCCAAATGGCATGCGTTTGTAAGCAAAAGTACCATAAGGGCACGTGAATGTGGTTTTCTCTTGATCTTCGGGTGCTATTGGAATTTGAAAATATCCGGAAAATCCATCTAGAAAACAATAGTAACTATTTCCGGCTAATCTTTCCAACATTTGATCTATGAAAGGTAAGGGAAAGTGATCTTTTCTGGTGGCGTCATTTAATTTTCTATAATCAATACATACACGCCATCCTGTTACAGTCCTAGTAGGAATAAGCTCATTTTTCTCATTTGTGATGACAGTCATGCCACCCTTCTTAGGTACGCATTGAACTGGGCTTACCCATGGACTATCAGAGATTGGATATATCAAACCTGCATCTAGCAGTTTAATAATCTCTTTCTTAACTACATCTTGCATATTAGGATTTAGTCTTCGTTGGCGTTGCACATACGTTTTATGACCTTCTTCCATAAGGATTTTATGTGTGCAATACGAAGGACTTATTCCTTTAATATCATGAATCTTCCATGCAATGGCTGGTTTATGAGCTTTCAACACAGAAATGAGTTGTGATTTCTCATTTTCAGTAAGAGAAGACGATATTATTACAGGTAATTCAGATTCACCATGTAAATAAGCGTATTCCAAATGGTTTGGAAGTGGCTTTAACTCTAATTTCGGAGGTTCTTCTATCGATGATTTATATCGATATCTGTCTTCTTCTTTTAGCATTTGAATTTCTTCTGTTGTTGGTTCATATCCATTAGCTATAAGTGTAGCTAACATTTCAGCTTCATCAATTGGTTCATTACTTTCTCCTAAAGAACATTCTCCTGTTCCTTGTAATTCTGGAAATTCTTCTAATAATTCTGCATGTGCATCTATAGTTTGAATATAATAACATGTATCATCTGCAGATTGTGGTTGTTGCATGGCTCTATCAACTGAAAAGGTAACACTCTCATCCTCTATACTTAGGGTCAGTTTCTTACCGAACACGTCTATCATTGCTTTAGCCGTGTTTAAGAATGGTCTTCCTAATATGAGAGGAACTTGAGAATCTTCTTCCATGTCCAGAACAACAAAATCTACTGGAAATACTAAAGTACCAACTTTAACTAGCATGTTCTCCATTATCCCTCTAGGATATTTTATTGATCTATCGGCTAGTTGTATGCTTATTCTGGTTGGTTTCAATTCTCCAAGGTCTAGTTTAGCGTATAGTGAATACGGCATTAGATTTATACTAGCACCTAAGTCTGCCAATGCTTCTATTGAACTAAGACTACCCAGAAAACATGGAATTGTGAAACTTCCTGGATCAGATAGTTTTTCTGGTATCTTATTCAACAGCACTGCTGAACAATTAGCATTCATAGTAACAGCCGAGAGTTCTTCCATTTTCTTTCTATTCGTGATTAGATCTTTCAAGAATTTAGCATACCTTGGCATTCCTGAAATCACATCAATGAAAGGAAGATTTACATTTATTTGTTTAAACATATCCAAGAATTTGGATTGCTCGGCTTCAAGTTTTTCTTTCTTCATTTTACTCGGATAAGGAAGTGGTGGTTGGTATGGTTTAACATAAGGTTTATCCTTAACTGTGTTATCTTCATTAACCTTTTCAACTACCGGTTCTTTTTCCTTATCTTGATCAGGTTGTGGTTCTTGTGGAGTAGGAATAGTTTCATCAGAAGTTACAGGTATTTCAGGTGGTTTAAGTGTTGTACCACTTCTTGTGGTAATAGCTTTAGCTGTTTCATTCCGGGGGTTAGCATTTGTATCGCTAGGTAGACTTCCCGGTTTTCTTTCACCTATTAACCTTGCTAGGTTACTTACTTCTTGTTCCAGATTTTGAATAGAAGCTTGTTGATTTCTAAATGCTTGAGCATTTCGTTCATTGGTTTGTTTTTGAGATGTGAAAAACTGCGTTTGAGTTTCAACTAGCTTCGTCATCATATCTTCTAAATTCGGCTTTTTATCATCGGTTTGTTGTGGTGGTTTGTTTTGAAAATTTGGTCTTTGCTGATTGTAAGTATTATTGGATACTTGTTGATTGCTAGGACCTTGTTGGTTGTTGTATGGAATATTTCGGTTATAGTTCTGATTTTGATTGTAAATAGGTCTTGGCGGTTGATAATTATTCTGATAATTATTTCCAGGCCTTTGGTTTATGTATGAAATATTCTCTCTTTGTTCATTTGTTAATTCAATACTGAGACAATCTTTTGTCAAATGTGGTCCTCCACACTGCTCACAACTAATTCGTATAGAGTGAATATCCTTAGTCATCTTTTCCATTCGTCTCTCGAAAGCATCTATCTTTGCGGAAATGGAATCTAAGTCATGGCTAGAATCGGCTCTAGCTGCTTTAGATGATCTAATGATATCTTTTTCTTGGTGCCACTCATGTGAGTGGGAAGCAGTATTATCAATAATTTTGTAAGCATCAGTTTCGGTTTTCTTCATAATAGAACCACCAGCTGCTATATCTATGTCTTTTCTTGTAGTGATGTCGCATCCTTGGTAGAATATTTGTACTATTTGACAGGTGTCTAAACCATGTTGCGAACATCCTCTTAATAACTTTCCATATCTTGTCCACGCCTCATATAGAGTTTCATTTGGCTTCTGTGTGAACGTAACAATTTCTGCTTGAAGTCTTACGGCTTTAGATGCAGGAAAAAATTGTTTAAGAAATTTATCAATTAAAACATCCCATGTATCGATCGCCCCTTCAGGTAACGATTCCAACCAATCTTTGGCTTCTCCCTTTAAAGTCCAGGGAAATAACATGAGATATATCTGTTCATCCTCCACTTCTCGTATTTTAAATAGTGTGCAGATCCTATTAAAGGTACGTAGATGTTCATTTGGATCTTCCTTCGGCGCACCACTAAATTGGCATTGATTAGTCACCATGTGTAAAATTTGTCCTTTGATTTCATAATCTGGCGCATTAATGTCTGGATGAGTAATTGCGTGACCTTGGCCAGTGCGTTTAGCTCTCATTCGGTCTTCCATACTTAAAGGTTCCAGATTCTCCATAATTGAATTTGTTGACTCGGTATCACTAGATGATTCTGATTTAATAGTTCGTTCCTCAACAATCTCTGTTTGAATGATTGGTGGTTCCGGAGAAAAGTTTAATGGTTCAGGATCTACGAACCGTTCCTGAATATTTTCTGGATTCTCAATTGTGAGGTTTGTTTCAAAAACTGGATTATCGGAAATTTGAACTGAAGTACTTGGTCGACTGGATGACGATTCTAAAGAAAAATCAACGGCGGTTATATTTGTTAAACGATGTCTTGATCGAGTTACAGGTGGTGAACGTACAAAATGTGATGAACGTCTTGCTCGGTGCATTCACTGAATATCCTATTAGTTTTTAAAAGGAAAGAAAAATTATAATAAGTTATCCAATCAATAGACTTTTCTGATTTTGCCCACGTTTCGAATAGCCAAAAGATGCAGCAGAGGGGCAGGATTCGTTTGGTCTCAATATAATTGAGGACTGTTTGGCTCCAATAACCCGGTCCACGTACAAATCCAACTATTACTACGAACCAGAAAATTTTGATGTCTATCAATTTAACTACTCAAAATAAATTTTCGTAATTTTAAGAAATTTAGATAAGAAGTAGAATAAAATTCTAAGTCCTAAAAACTAGAATGGCGAGAAATAAGAAAGAAAAAGAGTTCGTCGAAAAAGGTTGAAAAAGAAAAAATGATTGAAAAATAAAAGGTGACGGAAAAATAAAAGAAACTTATCAAAACTTAAAAATACTTAACTAATTTAACCTTATTACTACAACTAACTTAAAATTATAATCGCAAATTGAAATTACTAATTGGAATGATAATTGATACATAGTAAACGGTCTAAAAATATTAAAGCTTACAGGAAAAACTAAATCCCAAATGGAAATAACTTAAAAAGAAACTAAAACTTAAAAAGGCGTCGCAAAATTCTAAAGCACCTAAATCTTAGTCTAAAGAAAAAGCACTTAAGAGAGTTTTACGGCAAAGCCTAAAAATCTAGGAGTAAAAATAACTATAGCAAAAACTAAGTTTAAAATTAAATATGAACTAAAAATACAAATATTACGCTACAACGATTAAAAAGGTACAAAATATAAAAATATACAAAAAGTTGTAAAAAGTACAATTTTTATAAAAATATTATTTTTATATTATTTATTTTATAAAACTATTAATTTTACAATTTAATAAAACTAATTTAACTAAAATATATAAATAAAAAGTAAAAGTAAAATTAAAACTAATATTAATAATAATAGTAATTAGGTTTTAATAATAATAATAATTAAAAATAACCCGTAATCAATGCTTGATTAGGGTTTTGTCCGTGTGTCAGAAGCCCTCCGCGAGTCGCGGCAAAGAGAGAAGAAATCCCCGCGAGTCGCGGGGTTCCAGAATTCAGTTGACAGGTTTTACTTTTTACGTGTTTTTCTTTATTTTTATTTTTTTTTTTTTTTTTATATTTAAAACGTATTTTTACAAAAACGAATTTTAATAAAAGTAGATAAAACGTATATTAGCGTTGCGCTTCCGGCTTTTAAGATAATTCCCCGGCAGCGGCGCCAAAAATACTTGATGTCGAACGAGGTGTATATAAAATAGTTTATATTTTAATAGAAAAATACTATTAAATACGATACAATTTTACACAAGATATTTATTTATTTATAGAATGGATATACTTAAACCTTGCTACAACACTTATAGGCAGTGTACCTAATCGTACAGTAGTGTAGTTTTTAGTAAGTCCGGTTCGTTCCACAGGGAAATCTTTAAACAAAGCTCAACGCTATATTAGTTTACTTTTATAAAAATACAAATATATATATAAGTAATATTATTATTATAAAGGGGGGTTTTTACCGTTTAATGACCGGTTTGTCGATTTTAAAACTTTAGTCGCAGTTAAAACCTAATGTAAAATATAAAATAAATACAAGACTTAAATTAAAGCGTAAAGTAAATAGCGATAAAATAAAATTGCGATAATTAAAAAAAATACGATAATTAAAAGTGCAATTAAATACAATAACAATAAATAAAAATGCGATAATTAGAAGTGCAATTAAATATAAAATAAAGGAAATTAAATATGAAATAAAAGAATTATGCTTATTTAAACTTCCGTAATCATGATGTTTGACGTGTTGATTTTAGTTTTATGCCCATGGGTTAATTGTCCTTTGTCCTGGATTATTCAATATGTCCGTCTGGTTTTTGTCCATAACAGTCCATCAGTCATAAATATAAATTGCAAGTGTCCTTGTCAAATTATTATTATACCCGAAGATAAATATTCCAACTAATTGGGGATTCGAATTGTAACAAGGTTTTAATACTTTGTTTAATGAATACACCAGGTTATCGACTGCGTGTAAACCAAGGTTTTACCACTTTGTTAACAATTACACCAATTACCCTTGAATGTAATTTCACCCCTGTTTTGATTATTCTAGTGGCTATTAATCCATTCCCGTGTCTGGTTAAATGAACGATTATTCGTACAAATAAATACCCCGCCCATCGTGTCCGATCGAGTGTATATGGTAATTTATAGGGACGCCCAATTGTAAATCTTTATATTAACATTAACAAACTTTCATTTAATTAAACAAATATAAAGCCCATTAATAGCCCATAGTCTAGTTTCCACAAGTGTCGTTCTTTTGTCCAAACCCCAATTATGGTACAAAGCCCAATTACCCAATTTTAGTAATTAGCCCAACATCATGATTACTTCGTTTTAAATAAGCATAATAATAACTTAGCTACGAGACATTAATGTAAAAAGGTTGAACATAACTTACAATGATTAAAAATAGCGTAGCGTTACACGAACAGAATTTCGACTTACACCCTTACAACATTCGCTAACATACCCTTATTATTAGAATTATAATTAAAATTAAAATATAAATTATAAATATAAATATATTTACGTATGAAGAGGAAGAGAAAAAGATGTTTTTTATTTGATCAGAATTCGGTTGGCTTTATAGCCAGACTTGATTTTTGATGCTCCGCGACTCGCGGCAAAATACCCTTAAAACTCCGCGAGTCGCGGAGAGGTATTTACAGCTCACACCCTTGGAGTTTCTTGCTGCCGACGGTTTTTATTATATATATATAATATATATATAATTAATATAATTAATTATATATTATATTATATTTATATACATAGTTAACTTGTAATTTTTAGTCCGTTGCGTCGAGCGTTAAGAGTTGACTCTAGTCCCGGTTCCGGATTTTTGAACGTCCTCGCGTACAATTTAATATCTTGTACTTTGCGTTTTGAATCTTGTACTCTTGTGATTTCGAGACGTTTCTTATCAATAATTGGAACCTTTTTGATTGTCTTTTGTTCTTTTGAGCTTTTTGGTCGTTTGCGTCTTCAAATCGTCGAATCTGTCTTTTGTCTTCACCTTTTATTATTTAAACGAATATCACTTGTAAATAGAACAATTGCAACTAAAAGCTTGTCTTTCTTGAGGAATAATGCTATGAAATATATGTTCGTTTTTAGCATTATCAATATTCATGTGTACAAAAAATAACATCATTTAATAAATAACTAATCTAACATAGATTAAATTACTTACACTCTGTTAGATGGATGACAAAATTGCACTTGATGTACGAGTATAAGTCGGCATGCCCTAGATAGTTATGTGTCTTAAAAGTTGCATCGGTAAACTCGCGCGGTGATTCTCCCTACCGGATTTATTATAAAAACATCCACCAGAAAAGTGATGAATTATATCCGACGAATGGTAAAAATACACGATAGTTATAAAAATAAATGATGAATGATAAGAATACCCGACGAATGATAAAAGATATAAATACCAATGAATGATAAAAAAAAAAATGGGTAAATGATAAAAAAAGAATATGATGATTGTTAAAAAAACTGATGAATGATAATTAAAAAAAAAAACTGATGAATGATAAAAAAGAATATGATGAATGATAAGAAAAATTGATGAATGATAAGAAAAACTGATGAATGATAAAAATAATAATGAAAACTATTATAATTATATTTATATTTCGAATGACTTTATAGCATTCGATATACAATTGGGAAAAAATATATTAAATAATATTATTCGCCTATTGAGTTTTATGATGAATGTATGCATTATACGATTTGTAAGCTCTATCTTTTATGATGAATGTTATGATGAATAAAATGATGTATTAGAAAACTATATAGTCGACCAATGATAACAACTACTAAAGTTTAAATATAACAATGACTAAAATTTTGATGAATGATAAAAAAAACCGGATGAATGATAAACAAAATCTAATGAATGAGTTGTGATGACCCGGGAATTTCCGACCAAATTTAAACTTAATCTTTATATAGTTTTGACACGATAAGCAAGGTCTGTAATGTTAATGTTTTCAAAAACTTTGAATTGTGTTAATGTAATCAATTACCCTTCGACTATTCCCAACGATTCACGAACAACTATATAAATAGATGCATATAGATATTATTGAAATAATAAATGATTAAACTGTTAGAATTAAATATGTAAAATAACATGCAATGTAATGGAAACAATATTTATAAATATATAGATATATATATAATTATGTATGTAAATATTATTTGTAAATATATAAAGTTATATTAAATCTAATTATTTAAAAATATATAATATATTTGTTTTAGTAATTAAACTTACTAATTTTAAAACTGTTTTTATATAGAATGTGAACATATTAAAAATAATTGAGTTCGAGCTTAATTAGTAAACGTTAGTAACACTCGGTTGACGTTTTGTAAATTTTAATAAAGATATAGTACTTGTTCATGTTGGATTGAAATAAAAGTTGAACTGTAAATCGATTACGAAGATGGCAGATTTGTTAAAAATATTTTTACCTTTTTAAGTTTAAATATTTGTACTCCGTACATATAAATTGGAACATAAAATAAATAATTATCGAACCTTTCTGATCAGGTTTCAAACAGTTAATGAGTGAAATAATTAAATATATTTAATCTAAAAGTTTGGATTTTTTAGGAACACTTTTATATTTTAACTGTTTAGCAATGGAGCATGAATTTTAGTCCATGAGTGAAATAGTAGGCGACGGCTATCAAACTACACGTTTATATTCTTGTTGATTATTATAATTATTATTTTATTATTATTATTATTTCATTCATGCATCTTATTATCTTTATATGATCATTTACAGTTGTTTTGTTGAAAATATAACCACAATTCACAATCATTATCATATTCAAACAAAATGATTTACTTTATTGGTTCCCTACTCAATCTATATTTATATACATGAACATAAACACTTAGATATAAATTCATATACATTTTTACTATAACAAACAAACACCCATTTAATTCCTGCTCAAGTCACAACCCAACCACCACATCCCTTCTTCTTCCTTAAGAACTCACCATCACTTCCACCGCCATTTATGTTCGAAACATCACCAGGAACACCACTTCAAGACCCATCATTTTCGGCCAACATAACCACGAGCATCAACAATATGTCCTATCCGGTTTACGGTTACAACACCATCTCTTTTCCATTATTTTATAACTCGCTAGATATTTTTCAAATCACCATCGAACACACACCATGTTTACAGCATGGTTACTATTATTGATAGTTCAAGAATCAACCTCAAACACCACACACACCATCGATGCTAGCCATTATACCTGTGATATAGTTATTTTTTTTTTGTAAACCGTCAACCAGAAAACCACCACCACCCTCATCAGTCATCACCTTTATATAATTTTTTTTTCTTTTTGTCGCATATTTTTGTTGTTGTTCTTTCCATTCCTGTCGCAGCTACAGCTGTATACAAACAGCTTCTGTATTAGTCTCTGTTTAATCGAGCTCCACACATGGAAGCAACTGTTATTGTACTCCTACGGTTACACCTGCGTTATCTTTCTCTTCTCTTTCTATCTCTCTCTCTCTCTCCTATCCTCGTTCAAGAATCACCCCCACCTTCATCGACACCCTCACTAATCGAAACCCATTTTTTTCTGTCAATCCAAAACCAAACCATGGAACCCATGTTTATTATTGTTATAAACCACCCAAAATAACCACCCTAAAAAGATACCATTGTTGTGTCTGCTGTTCGAAAACAGACCCAAAACAGTCAGACAACAGGCCTTGCGGATCGATTGTTACTGCTGCAATATCACTCCCGTTTTACTCGCTGTAACAGTAACTGTTTTATACGAGCTGAGATGAGTAAGGATGAAGGACGATGATAACTGTGAATGAATAAGCGAGTTCAAGAAATAGAATAGGTGCCGGAAAGAATTATACGTAAACAAAAATAAAGATGATGAGACGATAACGTTTGATGATGAGGAGATGATGAATTTCGTTTGTTTTGCCAAAAGCCAAACCCACCAATTTAGTTGTTAACTGTACCATTTAACTTGTTAAAGGGATTGGGCCACATGATTTTGATTATATAGTTGGGCCGTATAATTTTTTCTCTTGGGTCGTGTCCCATATTTTTAAATGTTGGGCCAAAGAGTTTATGTGTGTTGGGCCGAGAATGTGTACACGGGTTATAAATATTTAGTTCCATATACTATCAGAAAAATGGATTTGGTGGAGTGGTCTTGGGTGTTATGGGTGAGCGAGAGTTCGTGGGTTCGAGCCTGGGCGAAGGCGTTTATTTTTTTTAAAGGGCCTATTACATTGAGGTAGCGTTTTCTATTATTATTATTATTATTATTATTATTATTATTATTATTATTATTATTATTATTATTATTATTATTATCATTATCATTAATTAAGATAGTTTTAATATTAATAAGATTGGTCTTAGAAATTGAAAGTATTAATCTAAATAGTAATAAAATGATAAGATTACAAAAATAATGTAAACTAAGATATTTAGCTACTCTTACAAAGTTTATAAGTTATAAGGATACGTATAAAAATACATATAATTATTATTATTATTATTATTATTATTATTATTATTATTATTATTATTATTATTACTATTATTATTAAAATAAGTATTATTATAATAAAGTATTGTTATTAAGTATTTTTAGTATTAAGAATTACTATCAAATTAGTATTTTTACTGTAAAAATAGTACAACTTTTTATTTTGTTATTATTACTATCATCATTAAAAATTTTATATATTTTATTATTATTATTATTATCGTTTTTATTATCCATATTAACATTATTAGTATTATCATTATTATATGTATAATTAGTTTTATTATCATTATTATTACCATTAATTATCATTATTATTAATAATATTCTTATTATTATCATTATAACAAATAAACCCTAATATTTAATACATATAACATAACCCTATTAGTATTTTTATAATAAATAATAATTATCTATCTAAAGTAAATAAAGTAAATATATCTAACTAAATTATTAAGGAAACCTATAAATTATTGAATATAATAATTATATCACTAAGATTAATACATAAATTTGTTCGATTTCAATCATGTGTGTTAATATATATATAAATGATATAGGTTCGTGAATACAAGGCCAATCCTACACTTGTTTAATGTCGTCATATGTATTTTTACTACAAAATACAGTAGGTGAGTTTCATTAATCCCTTTTTAAATGCTTTTGCAATATATATTTTTGGGACTGAGAATACATGCGCTGCTTTTATAACTGTTTTACGAAATAGACACAAGTAATCGAAACTACATTCTATGGTTGAATTATCTAATCGAATATGCCCTTTTTATTAAGTCTGGTAATCTAAGAATTAGGGAACAGACACCCTAATTGACGCGAACTCTAAAGATAGATCTATCGGGCCCAACAAGCCCCATCCAAAGTACCGGATGCTTTAGTACTTCGAAATTTATATCATGTCCGAAGGAGGATCCCGGAATGATGGGGATATTCTTATATGTATATTGTGAATGTCGGTTATCAGGTGATCAATCCATATGAATGATATTTTTGTCTCTATGCATGGGACGTATGTTTATGAGAAATGGAAATATGAAATCTTGTGGTCTATTAAAATTATGAAAAGATTATTTACCAACCTTTTGGTTGACACTTGAAAGCATGTTTATTCTCAGGTATGAAAGAAATCTTCCGCTGTGCATTTGCTCATTTTAGAGTTATTACTTGGAGTCATTCATGACATATTTCAAAAGACGTTGCATTCGAGTCGTTGAAGTTCATTAGAGATTGTTATTAAGTAAATGACAGTTTAGGTCATTTATAGTTTGGATATTATGAAATGGTATGCATACCTGTCAACTTTCGTTGAAATGAAAGTTTGTCTTTTAAAAACGAATGCAATGTTTGTAAAATGTATCATTTAGAGGTTAAGTACCTCGCGATGTAACCAACTATTGTGAATCGTTTATAATTAATATGGACTTCGTCCGGATGGATTAGGACGGGGCGTTTCAGTTGGTATCAGAGCGGTGGTCTTAGCGAACCGGGTCTTGCATTAGTGTGTCTAACTGATAGTCATTAAGATGCATTAGTGAGTCTGGACTTCGACCGTGTCTGCATGTCAAAAGTTTTGCTTATCATTTCGTGTCGAAAATTACCCGCTTATCATTCTTAGAGAATCACTTGCTTATCATCCTTAGTCTAGACACGTCTTATTGCAGTGATTGCATGATTAGTGTATAGACAAAATTCATATCTTAGCATATCTGCTAATTCAAATCATAGCGTATCTGTTATTGTAAACTTTGCCTGACATTTTCTGTAGATTCCTCCGTAACTTATGGGATTTTAGTATTATATATGCATATGTAAATTATGTATTGCAGGTACTAATCTACATCCTATAATCTATTTCTTATCGAAAATCCTCCATCTGATCGTACGAGATGAATCCTGCAACCAGTTCGAGTCCCTCAGATTCCGATAGCTATTCCGATAGTTATTCCGACATCTATTCCGACATAGACGTTCACCTAAACTCCGAAAACAGCGTCATCGGCATGAATCAACCAATCAGCCATTATCAATTCATCTGATGGGTTCGTAGTCGACTTAATTAATGGAAATGCGCAGAAGGCAATCCCTTCCACCAACCGAATTCACCTCTTGACAATGAACCTGAAGCGTTTACCGGCGAACCTATTTGAGACACCATTTTCAGTCTTATTTCCAGAGTAACTCGACAAGATTATATTCTATCCACAATTCTGAACCTTATTCATCTGCTTGTTCCGACCGACAATCATCTTGGAATAATAGGAGAAGTCAACGAACTTCGCGCTCGAGTAATCAATCTGGAGAATATGGTACAAAATGTACCAGCTTCAGCAACATCATCGGCACCAACAGTACCATCAGTAACAGCACCAGTACCATCAACAATCCATGCCGCAACATCTCATTATGTACCTCGAGTATAATCATCGTTCTACATCGATTATCTTCTTTCTTCATGACGATTAAGTAATCTCTAAATGTTTTAGAGATTATGTATTCTAGTTCTAATGGTAAACCAAATGAGTTTAATATCACATTGACTCATTAAATCCATAATTACGTCTGAAGAAAATATATATGTATATATGTTTTCATAAAAATTATAATTAAAACTTTTATTGTACAAACTGTTAATGGTGAAAATATTTTAACGGGTAGGTAATACCCGATGAATATTTATATTTCGCATTAATAAATTACACTGTACATTCTTCGAATCTGATTCAACAGTCATTTACTATCCTATTTACATCTACCGATATACGAATCCGTTCACCACAGAATAACCATTTTCATTCAAATTCAATTTCATATTCGGATTTTGACTTTTCAGAATCCAACAAGTGGCATAATGAAGAAAACATATGACAAAATAAAATTTGTTAGAAACAGACTAATTAACTATGAGAAATTGTGTTAAGAATCCACGCTAACTGTTCCTAGCTAATTATTCCTAGCTAACTGATTACATTTTATTTATCGCAATTTACATTCTCGCAATTTTAATTATCGTCATTTAATTTCTGTTATTTACTTTACGCACTTTATTTATCGTTATTTAATTTCTGTTATTTATTTTTACACACTTTAAGTATCGGGACACGTATACAAAGTTTTGACATATCATATCGACCCATCTATATATATTATTTGAAATAACTATGGACACTCTATATGCAGTAATGCGGGAGTTAGCTATACAGGGTTGAGGTTGATTCTACAATAATATATATAATTTGAGTTGTGATCGAGTCTGAGACGTATACGGGTGACGACACGTATTAATTAATTCGAATATTATATATGAATTATTAAAATGCTAACTGTGGACTAGTAACTGTGGACTATCAACATTGGACAATTAAAATGAATTAAAATATTGATTATAACGTATGAAACTAGACAATTCTTCAAGTTTGCCACTTAATTTCGTCTTAAACCTCATTTGTATCTTCACGATTACATTCTGCGTTCAAACCTTTCATGATTCTTGAAAACACCTCAATCGAGAGGATGAACCAACCGCACTTCATCTACGGAAGGAAAGATTTATGCATATAGTTATGCACCTGAGAAACTCTCGGCAACTGAGTAAAAGTTTAACACGTAGCCGCGTCAGATCCTTTGGCATTTATTAGCAAAAATAATTTTTGCGATCCCTTTTCAAGGTAGCCAATTTTGTCACAGCTCCAGCAAGTAAACTTCGACTTTTCATTCGAAGTAGCCTTACTATAATCCTGATATATATACGATTACCCTTTTGATACCTGAGAATTCTTTTATATTCCACCATATTACCAGCGGACATACCAGCAACCTCATTACTTCTTGGCTTAAATCTCTCTGACAAATCATTATATTTATTCATTGAAACCCTATTATATACTCATCCGCATTTTGTAACGAGAACTGCCATACCAATTACCGGGAATCAGCAATCAGTACTTTGAAAACTTACAGCATATCTACATCAACAGTTATATGTATGAAATTTATCTCTTAGAATTATGATCTCTCCTTCTGGAATTCTGAAAAGCACTTAGTCGCAAATCAATACTCTAAATGTTGAAAAAGCTGAATGAAGCAGCAGCAACCATAGACAACCGTAAACGACCATAATCATCGGAAGTTTGATGATAAAGAATAGTTTGTTGGAAAAGCTCAGAAAAGTTGGAACTGGAAAACAGATTGAGCCAACCACGAAGGAGACCGAGGATAAATACAAGGATCATACCATATATTCAAAGAATTCAGGTAATTCTGGATCCGATGAAACCTTCAAAGAATATCTTGCTCCGATGTCATGTTAAAATCTTGCGGAAAATCTTTCTCCATCAACCATCGAACTTAGAAATTTCAAAATATCATCATCAATATCTTCGATATTTCTGAGGATATTTTCATAAATATTCTCGTCCGAAATTATATACCTCTTCGTGCTTCCTGTGTATCATTATATTGGAAACATTCAATAGAAAATTTAGTACCGAAAAGTGGATTATGCAAAACTATGAAGGAAGCCGTGGACAAATCACAAAGAATAAGTTTGACTTCAAAGAATCCAAAAGATTCAATGACTGCTGAAGTCTTTAGCGAATATTTTGCTCCTTACTCTAAACCCTTACGGATAAATCTTCTTCAGCATCTATTGATATTAGAAATTCCAAGATATCATCGTAGCTTTCATTATAAATATCCTCCATATTTCTGAAGATATTTTCATAACTATTCTTATCTGAAATTATTAATCTTTTCCTGATATCAGTGTTACATCATATAGAAACTGTTAGTTTCTATATTCTGTAAACTTTCAAGCTTAAAAATATGAATGTTATTGAAGTAATGTTGGGAACTAATGCATGAGTTAGTATAATATAATGACACTTGATCAACGTGATTATATTACAGTAAGTCATGCTGAGTTTCTAAATGGAACATGATGATCACAGATTACAACGTCATCATGTGACATGTTACATAACTCTTTCATTCTGATTAACTTCTGAACATATCAAGAAAATATATTCTTGATAGTTCTATTCTCAGTGACTCTAGTAATTTGACAAATCAAATCGTGTTATTACGTTCTTTCTTATTTAGAACATTATATTCATTCGAAACTCCATACTTACGAATTTTGGACCGTTACAAGAGGTGTCCAATCGTAAAAAGAAGAAACGAAGGGACAAAGCTCCAAAAGAAATAGAAATTGGAGTATAAATCGCAGCAAAGAGGAAGGAGTATTAACCGTGGATGACAATGATTATAGAAAACAGATATAGGGACATTGAAATATAAGGAAAGATATAAAGCCCGATAGCAACACCTAAATTACAAACTGTGTATATCAATATTTATCGCAACATAAAGACACAGGAGAATTATAAGTATTATAATCCCAAGAGCGAAGTAGAAGAAGGCAGATTCCTCTGGTGGAAGTTGGAAAAAGAGAATGATTGTTGCGATAGTAAGAATGAGGACAAGGATCAGAACTGGACTAAGCATTTTCACAATCTTTTGGGATGTATGAACTAAGAAAGAAAGTATAAGAATGGTGAGAATAATGGAATGGAAGAGCTTAATTTATAATGGAAATATCAGACAGAGTAATCGAGGCAGATCACCGTATTTAATTATAGAGATCTTAATTTCCTTACTCACCGAAGAAACAAATCTTTTTGATTTCGAAGATTTTCTATAAATCCCATAAATTCCGGAATTCAACCCTGTTTACGTCAAAAGCTAAGGAAAGATCTTATTTTCTTCAATTCACTATTTTGCGATAGCTTCATTCGTATTCTTAGAGTAATCGAATTGTTTCATCATTATTATTCAGTGATGATAAACCTCTAATTATCAACTCATATTGGTCATGAAAACATTTTTTATTGTTAGCCATAACCACCTCACTCAAATTTCGGGACGAAATTTCTTTAACGGGTAGGTACTGTGATGACCCGAGAATTTCCGACCAAATTTAAACTTAATCTTTATATAGTTTTGACACGATAAGCAGGGTCTGTAATGTTAATGTTTTCAAAAACTTTGAATTGTGTTAATGTAATCAATTACCCTTCGACTATTCCCAACGATTCACGAACAACTATATAAATAGATGCATATAGATATTATTGAAATAATAAATGATTAAACTGTTAGAATTAAATATGTAAAATAAAATGCAATGTAATGGAAACAATATTTATAAATATATAGATATATATATAATTATGTATGTAAATATTATTTGTAAATATATAAAGTTATATTAAATCTAATTATTTAAAAATATATAATATATTTGTTTTAGTAATTAAACTTACTAATTTTAAAACTGTTTTTATATAGAATGTGAACATATTAAAAATAATTGAGTTCGAGCTTAATTAGTAAACGTTAGTAACACTCGGTTGACGTTTTGTAAATTTTAATAAAGATATAGTACTTGTTCATGTTGGATTGAAATAAAAGTTGAACTGTAAATCGATTACGAAGATGGCAGATTTGTTAAAAATATTTTTACCTTTTTAAGTTTAAATATTTGTACTCCGTGCATATAAATTGGAACATAAAATAAATAATTATCGAACCTTTCTGATCAGGTTTCAAACAGTTAATGAGTGAAATAATTAAATATATTTAATCTAAAAGTTTGGATTTTTTAGGAACACTTTTATATTTTAACTGTTTAGCAATGGAGCATGAATTTTAGTCCATGAGTGAAATAGTAGGCGACGGCTATCAAACTACACGTTTATATTCTTGTTGATTATTATAATTATTATTTTATTATTATTAATATTATTTCATTCATGCATCTTATTATCTTTATATGATCATTTACAGTTGTTTTGTTGAAAATATAACCACAATTCACAATCATTATCATATTCAAACAAAATGATTTACTTTATTGGTTCCCTACTCAATCTATATTTATATACATGAACATAAACACTTAGATATAGATTCATATACATTTTTACTATAACAAACAAACACCCATTTAATTCCTGCTCAAGTCACAACCCAACCACCACATCCCTTCTTCTTCCTTAAGAACTCACCATCACTTCCACCGCCATTTATGTTCGAAACATCACCAGGAACACCACTTCAAAACCCATCATTTTTGGCCAACATAACCACGAGCATCAACAATATGTCCTATCCGGTTTACGGTTACAACACCATCTCTTTTCCATTATTTTATAACTCGCTAGATATTTTTCAAATCACCATCGAACACACACCATGGTTACAGCATGGTTACTATTATTGATAGTTCAAGAATCAACCTCAAACACCACACACACCATCGATGCTAGCCATTATACCTGTGATATAGTTATTTTTTTTTGTAAACCGTCAACCAGAAAACCACCACCACCCTCATCAGTCATCACCTTTATATAATTTTTTTTTCTTTTTGTCGCATATTTTTGTTGTTGTTCTTTCCATTCCTGTCGCAGCTACAGCTGTATACAAACAGCTTCTGTATCAGTCTCTGTTTAATCGAGCTCCACACATGGAAGCAACTGTTATTGTACTCCTACGGTTACACCTGCGTTATCTTTCTCTTCTCTTTCTATCTCTCTCTCTCTCCTATCCTCGTTCAAGAATCACCCCCACCTTCATCGACACCCTCACTAATCGAAACCCATTTTTTTTCCTGTCAATCCAAAACCAAACCATGGAACCCATGTTTATTATTGTTATAAACCACCCAAAATAACCACCCTAAAAAGATACCATTGTTGTGTCTGCTGTTCGAAAACAGACCCAAAACAGTCAGACAACAGGCCTTGCGGATCGATTGTTACTGCTGCAATATCACTCCCATTTTACTCGCTGTAACAGTAACTGTTTTATACGAGCTGAGATGAGTAAGGATGAAGGACGATGATAACTGTGAATGAATAAGCGAGTTCAAGAAATAGAATAGGTGCCGGAAAGAATTATACGTAAACAAAAATAAAGATGATGAGACGATAACGTTTGATGATGAGGAGATGATGAATTTTGTTTGTTTTGCCAAAAGCCAAACCCACCAATTTAGTTGTTAACTGTACCATTTAACTTGTTAAAGGGATTGGGCCACATGATTTTGATTATATAGTTGGGCCGTATAATTTTTTCTCTTGGGCCGTGTCCCATATTTTTAAATGTTGGGCCAAAGAGTTTATGTGTGTTGGGCCGAGAATGTGTACACGGGTTATAAATATTTAGTTCCATATACTATCAGAAAAATGGATTTGGTGGAGTGGTCTTGGGTGTTATGGGTGAGCGAGAGTTCGTGGGTTCGAGCCTGGGCGAAGGCGTTTATTTTTTTTAAAGGGCCTATTACATTGAGGTAGCGTTTTCTATTATTATTATTATTATTATTATTATTATTATTATTATCATTATCATTAATTAAGATAGTTTTAATATTAATAAGATTGGTCTTAGAAATTGAAAGTATTAATCTAAATAGTAATAAAATGATAAGATTACAAAAATAATGTAAACTAAGATATTTAGCTACTCTTACAAAGTTTATAAGTTATAAGGATACGTATAAAAATACATATAATTATTATTATTATTATTATTATTATTATTATTATTATTATTATTATTACTATTATTATTAAAATAAGTTTATTATAATAAAGTATTGTTATTAAGTATTTTTAGTATTAAGAATTACTATCAAATTAGTATTTTTACTGTAAAAATAGTACAACTTTTTATTTTGTTATTATTACTATCATCATTAAAAATTTTATATATTTTATTATTATTATTATTATTGTTTTTATTATCCATATTAACATTATTAGTATTATCATTATTATATGTATAATTAGTTTTATTATCATTATTATTACCATTAATTATCATTATTATTAATAATATTCTTATTATTATCATTATAACAAATAAACCCTAATATTTAATACATATAACATAACCTTATTAGTATTTTTATAATAAATAATAATTAACTATCTAAAGTAAATAAAGTAAATATATCTAACTAAATTATTAAGGAAACCTATAAATTATTGAATATAATAATTATATCACTAAGATTAATACATAAATTTGTTCGATTTCAATCATGTGTGTTAATATATATATAAATGATATAGGTTCGTGAATACAAGGCCAATCCTACACTTGTTTAATGTCGTCATATGTATTTTTACTACAAAATACAGTAGGTGAGTTTCATTAATCCCTTTTTAAATGCTTTTGCAATATATATTTTTGGGACTGAGAATACATGCGCTGCTTTTATAACTGTTTTACGAAATAGACACAAGTAATCGAAACTACATTCTATGGTTGAATTATCTAATCGAATATGCCCTTTTTATTAAGTCTGGTAATCTAAGAATTAGGGAATAGACACCCTAATTGACGCGACTCTAAAGATAGATCTATCGGGCCCAACAAGCCCCATCCAAAGTACCGGATGCTTTAGTACTTCGAAATTTATATCATGTCCGAAGGAGGATCCCGGAATGATGGGGATATTCTTATATGTATATTGTGAATGTCGGTTACCAGGTGATCAATCCATATGAATGATATTTTTGTCTCTATGCATGGGACGTATGTTTATGAGAAATGGAAATATGAAATCTTGTGGTCTATTAAAATTATGAAAAGATTATTTATGTTAAACTAATGAACTCACCAACCTTTTGGTTGACACTTGAAAGCATGTTTATTCTCAGGTATGAAAGAAATCTTCCGCTGTGCATTTGCTCATTTTAGAGTTATTACTTGGAGTCATTCATGACATATTTCAAAAGACGTTGCATTCGAGTCGTTGAAGTTCATTAGAGATTGTTATTAAGTAAATGACAGTTTAGGTCATTTATAGTTTGGATATTATGAAATGGTATGCATACCTGTCAACTTTCGTTGAAATGAAAGTTTGTCTTTTAAAAACGAATGCAATGTTTGTAAAATGTATCATTTAGAGGTCAAGTACCTCGCGATGTAACCAACTATTGTGAATCGTTTATAATTAATATGGACTTCGTCCGGATGGATTAGGACGGGGCGTTTCATGAGTAACTATAACTATTATGATCATATTTATTTATTTTTGAATACTTTTATAAATCACAAAATATGTTTGGAATTGTCGAGACACTCCAGATAAAATAATCCGATCCGATAAATGAATATAAGATGATTAATATCCGATGAATAATAAAAAAAGTTGATAAATGAAACAAAAATAAAAGTATATATATATACAATGAATGAGAAGATAATATTCACACATCAAAACCAAACCACCAATTCGGTATTTGAAAAACATTCATCCTTATAACAGCAAGAAACTTGTCTACTAATATCGAGCTCTTAAAATAAAACCATACATTCACAAAGTAATTAGCATTGAATTGAACTATAATGAGTACATAAGAGTAGTTATAAGTAGCTTATTAAGTAAACTTAAACCAAAATAGCTTAAACAAAAACATACAAGTTACAAAGATGCAACAGTTTCTTCTTGTGCAACTTTATAATAAGAACTCGTCGTATTAATACCGAGTACAGCTCTAAACAGTGATGCTCTTGATGATTTCAATATCCTAACTTCAACATAATCACCAACTTTTGGAATCCTATAACCATCACTATCCACCTAATCGGGAACCAGTAAGTTACTGAAAATTACCCTATAGCCTCTATCGCTCTTTTCTATGAGCTCGGTTTCAGGAGCTCCTTTATTCGGTCCTTTAACTAAAACAAGTTGAATATTGCCGATTTGGGAGTCAAAACACGGGCCCATACTCTAGGGTGGATTGTTTTACAGAAAGGGCGAATCTCCTTGCTCAAAGTTGCTGAAAACATCGTTACTTTTATATCAACGATGAAAACATACTTAATACTATATACCACAACCTACATATTTCAAACAACCTGTGAGCTTCAAGTGGGGGGGGGGGAGATTATACTAACCGTTTTTGGATGAATGATAAATTGTTGTGAAATGAACCATATAACTGACTTTGTTTACTTAATCTCACCCTGTTAATGATGTATTAAATACAACTTCACCAACTTGAGTCCCTGAAGCACCAAATGACTTTGCTCTCCAAATGGATCCATCTTCAAGCACAAGTCTAGCACCCGCAACCTTCCACGGAGCTACATTTTATAAAGAAATATATAAATCAAGTTATAAATATGGGAGGTTCTAATTGTTAATTTACAAGCTAATTTACCTTTTTCACTAAAAATGATAAGTACCCTTCACCAATGTACTTAATAGACTAACTAATAATTTGTTCAATTCATTAAACTCAAAGATCAAAATTTTAAGTTTGATCAATGCATCTTGCAACAAACACAATAAACTAATAGGATAAAGAACTTATGCATCATACAACAGAAGATCCACCCATACTCCTTCCATCAAATGGTTGAGGTGAGGTGGCGATTACCAAATTCGTGATAACATGAATCAATAGTTATCATTCATCATTAAGATAATAACTATCTGCAATAACTTTTTGATCTTTTCGGCTTCAAATTCATCCTAGGCTTTTTAACAAAAAAAATATATATATATAAAATATAATGTGACATTACTCATTCAGGACTTTCATCAAACAGTTGGTGTGCAAATATAAAAACTAAAAGAAAACTAGTAAAAATTCTCAGTTTATGCATAACTTGATGATATTGATAAATTATATACATGTAGCCATCATAAACACCAAATAAAAAAAATGAAATTAGATGTAATAACACACTCGTTAATAAAATTATAAAGCATAAAGTTCATATGAAACTAACCTAGAATCATCGGATGTTTTAGCGTCCCTTCAAATGAAGATCATGTATTGCAAGTGTCTCCAACATGTACAGCGGCGTGTATCGTTCTTTTCTGAAAATGCAATCGGAGATGCAATTAGAGATGTTATCGGTAAAGCAGACACTGATGATTTAGGATTAAAATGCGAGACTAAAGATGAAGATAGAAGGTGAGATTGAAGTTGAAGATATAAGGTGAGATTGAAGGTCCGATTGAAGATGAAGATAGAAGGTGAAGCAGGTAGTGATAATTTAAGATTTACCTTCAGCGTTTTATTTTATTAATTTGTGAATTTACGATTTTGCCCCTCTGCTTTTTTGTTTATTAAATGATAGTTTGTGGCCCAAATTTGCTTATCCCGTTTGTACTCGTTTTAAGCTTAGCCACGGATCGTGCCCCTATATATATATATATATATATATATATATATATATATATATATATATATATATATATATATATATATATATATATATATATATATAGAGAGAGAGAGAGAGAATATATTAAAAATAAATGATTTCGAACTTAAATAGTAAACAATTGTAATACTCGGTTGGTATTTCGTTAGTGTTCATATAGATCTAATACATATTTATGAAGATTTAAAATAAAAGTTGGACTGTAAATTGATTACGAAGATTTTAGATGTGTTAAAAATATTTTTTACCTTTTTAGTTTAAATTTTAGTACTCCGTACATATTATTTGGTACATAAAATAAATAATTACCGAACCTTTTTGATCAGGTTGCAAACAGTTAATGACTGAAATAAATAAATGGATTTAATTTTAAAATATGGGATTTTCCTGAATTAAATTTATCCGTAACTGTTTAGCAAGGGACATGATCGAAAACCCGTGTAAAACTGTCGGTAGGTTATTTAATAAAAGGCACTTTTTAATTAATTAATATGTTACTATTTTCCCTGTGAATCATTGATCAATCATAACATCTATCAATCTAATATCTATTAATATACATATACGCATATTTATGGAATTGGAAAGCCAACTTCACCATTTACCCTTATCCTCCACCCAACCGGAGATCACTATGAACAACCTTCACCTTTCCATTACCATTCTTGCTACCACCTTGAACCACCATGGTTTTATCACCACCATAAACCATCATCATGATCATCTTTATTTTGTTTTTGTTTTTGTTTCGGTTGTCGAGCGATATAAAAGACCGCGACCACTTACTGTCGTTTAGTAAAAGATATAACCCTTACCACCACTGTATGAGTGCAAGTATCCACCTCCACCGATTCCTCAAACACAACCATAAGTAACTGCTGCAACTCGTTCTACTGCAGCTCGTATTCCTGGTTCTACTTTCGATTAACATCACCAAGAACACCTTGAATTACTACTATTCCATTCAGGAATTACATCAACCGAAAGCCATAAGAAGTCTGTAGCTAATTTTCATTTTTATATATAATGCTTGTTGCTATACAATGATCAAAGATCACCCAAAACCCATCACCATCATCGTCGAGTTTTAACAACCACCAACTTCTTTCTTCTTCTCTATTACTTCGATCACCATTATCAACCACCCACTTGATTTTGTTCTGCTTCGATTCTTTCACAGATCACCACTCAAAACCAATCCAAGAACAGGCATGGCCTACTGCCACGCCATATGTATCTGCTTAATTCAAACAGCCAAGAGCCACCGGTTATAACTATAACAACCCTAAGCCGTCACCCTACAACCACTATCTAACACCACCATCAAAGTTTACATACTGATGCATATTACTGTACCTGTTTCTAATCGAAAACCACCCAACATCACCATCGATTTATTCTGTTTGCTGGATACATCAAACACCACTTCATCACCAATCTAGTTTTATGTTTCTATCGAACAAACCCCAACTTACTACTTGTGTTCTGTTTTGATAACCACCTTCATCATCCCACATATGTATGTAAAATGAATGATACTGTTGTCATCAATCAATCAAACACCTTCACCTTCTTTTGCTTTCTGTTTCATCCAACACCACACAACACCACAAATTGCAACCCTCATAAAACGGGCTGTTATGATTGTTCTTTTTTTAATGAGAAAGGTTCAAAACAACTTGCTGTTTTATATTTTAAATGATGTTATACAGTAAAGAGACAATGAAGGTCGATGTATAATGTTGTTGTCTATGGTTCGATGGAATCCAGCTGGTAGAAACTGACCGACATGATTATTTTTTTTGCCATTGGACTGCTGGGTTTCAGTTTCTTATTTGGGCCACCTGAACGAGTAACTTGGGGCCTTTTAAACTCTTCTAATTAGACTTAAACATGTTGGGCCTGTAACAATATAATAACACGAGCCATAAGCCTGCTGCAAACCGTAGGTTTCTGTTACGGTATTTTTTTTTTAAACCGAACACCATTCCTTTTGACTTTTGGGATCGACTAGCAAGAAAACTAGAAGGGTACTCCTTGATTAATTACTTCTGTATTTGATTCAGACAAAACCTCAAAAACCTTCTAAACCCAACACAATTTCTATCGAATTCTCCATTTAAAAAGGATGGGCAGTGATTAAACTTTTGGGTCGTCTTTCCCGTTGTTTCATGGGCCACGATATAATTATCATAAACTTTTGACCGAGATCCATCTTATATATTCTATTGGACCGAATAATATGGATTATGATTATGATCATATGATGTATGGTTATGATTAACTTATGGTGTTTTTGATAAAGAGGATGAAGAAACATAAATAAGGGTTATATAGATATAAGTAGCTATCAAATCTGGAAATGAATGGACGGATAGATGGTTGGAGTGGTGTCAGATGAGCGAGAGGTCGCGGGTTCGAGCCTGGGCAGGGGCGTTTATTTTTTAAGGCTTGTTACTCTAAGGTAATAATTTCATTTTTATTATTATTATTATTAGTAACGCTAGTATTAGTATTACCATTATTATTAAAATTACTATTATTATCATTATTATTAGTGTAGTAATATTATTGAGATAATAATTATTATCATTATTAAAATTAGCATTAATATTAAAAGTATCCGTTTTTAGTATTAACATTATCACTAATATTAAAAGTATCATTTTTATTATCAAAATTATAATTGCTATTGAAATAATCACTATTATTAAAACTAACATCATTATTATTATTTTTACCATTAACATTATTATTTTTAATATTTTTACCATTTTATTCTTATTAGTATTAAGTATCAGTACTATTAATATTATTTCTATTATTAATATTATAACAAGTAAATATTAGTTATATAAAAATATATTTAATACATATAAATAACTATACTAATATGTTTATAATAAATATTAATTATTTACTTAAAGTATAATACAAAATAAGTATAGTTAATTAAGTTATTAATGGAACATATAATTTACTAACTAATAATATATATATATATGTATATATATATAAATTATTCGATTACAATTATATGTGTTAATATATATATAAATGATATAGGTTCGTGAATCCGAGGCCAACCCTGCATTGTTCAGATCCGTCGTATGCATATTTTTACTACAAAATATCGTATAGTGAGTTTCATTACTCCCTTTTTATATATATTTTTGAGATTGAGAATACATGCGCCGATTTTACTAATGTTTTACGAAATAGACACAAGTGATCAAAAACTACATTCTATGGCTGGATTATGAATATTGAATATCACCCCTTTTTAGCTTGGTAACCTAATAATTAGGAAACGTGTATGACCCCTAATTGACGCGAATCCTAAAGATAGATCTATGGACCTCGACAAGTCCCATCCGGGGTACGGATGCTTTAGTACTTCGAGTTATTATTATTATACAGACGAGAGGTTCTGTTTGGGGATTCTATGCATTAAAGTTAAGTCGGTTATCAAGCATTCACCATATGAATGAATTTTTAATTCGCGGGTTACGCGTGTTATTATGTACTCGGGTTACGTGTATAATTAAATATCTGAAATCTTGTGGTCTATTAAAATGATGGAAATGATCAAATATGATAAACTAATGAACTCACCAACCTTTTGGTTGACAGTTTAAAGCATGTTTATTCTCAGGTATGAAAGAAATCTTCAGCTGTGCATTTGCTCATTCTAGAGATATTACTTGGAGTCATTCATGACATATTTCAAAAGATGTTGCATTCGAGTCGTTGAGTTCATCAAGATTATTATTAAGTCAATTATAGTTGGATATATTATGAAATGGTATGCATGCCGTCAACTTTCGATGTAATGAAAGTTTGTCTTTTAAAAATGAATGCAATGTTTGTAAAATGTATCATATAGAGGTCAAGTACCTCGCGATGTAACCAAATGTAATGTATTCGTCCAGATGGATTAAGACGGGTAGCTTCATGTGGTATCAGAGCGGTGGTCTTAGCGAACCAGGTCTTGCATTAGTGTGTCTAACTGATAGTTGTTAGGATGCATTAGTGAGTCTGGACTTCGACCTTAGCTGCATGTCAAAAAGTTTTGCTTATCATTTCTTGTCGGAAATTACCTGCTTATCATTCTTAGTCTAGACACATCTTACTGCATTGATTGCATGAATAGTGTATAGACAAAATTCATATCTTAGCGTTTCTGCTAATTCGTATCTTAGCGTATCTGTTACTGTAAACTTTGCCTGACAGCTTCCGAAAATTCCTCCGTAATCTACGGGATCTTCTTTTCTATACATAAGTATTCTATGTAATTAGAATATCATCTGATATCTAAAAATCATTTCATATCGAAAACCCTTTATCTAACCGTACAAGATGGAACTCGCAACTAGTTCAAATTCCTCAAATTCCGACAGCTATTCTGATATGGATTTCCAAATAGCTCCAAAAGCATTGCAACGGAATGGATCGGTCAACCAGCCATCATCAATTCTGGATGAATTGGGGCTGAGTTCGTAGTCGACTTAATCAATGGAGACACGAAGAAGGCAATCCTTTCCACCAACCGAGTTCACCTCTTGGCGAAGAACCTGAAGCACTTACCGGTGAACCAGTCCGAAATACCATTTTCACCCTCATTTCCTGAATATCTCATCATGATTACATACTATCTCAGATTCTAAACCTTATTCATTTGCTCGTTCTTACCGACAATCACCCCGGAGTAATCGAAGAAGTCAACGAGCTTCGCGCCTGAGTATTGATTTTTGGAGAATATGGTGCAAAAATTTACCAGCTTCAACAACATCATCGGCACCAACAGTACCATCAGTAACAGCACCAGTACCATCAACAATCCATGCCTCAACATCTCATTCTGTACCTCGAGTATAATCATCGTTCTACGTATCGTTCTATATCAATTATCTTCGTTCTTCATGGCGATTATGTAATCTCTAATGTTATAGAGATTATGTATTCTAGTTTTGATGGTAAACCAAATGAGTTTAGTACTATATTAACTCATTAAATCCATGATTACATCTGAAGAAAATATATATGTAAGTATATTTTCACAAAGATTGTAATTTAAAAATTCTTTCGTACAAACTGTTAATGGTGAAAATATTTTAACGGGTAGGTAATACCCGAGGAATATTTAGATTTCACATTAATAAGTTACGCTGTACATTCTTCGAATCTGATTCAACAGTCATTTACTATCCTACTTACATCCACAGATATATGTATCCGTTCACCGCAAAATAAGCATTTTCATTCAATTTCATATTTGGATTTTGACCTATCAGAATCCAACAAGTGGCATAATGAAGAAAACATTGGACAAAATAAAATTTATTAGAAACAAACAAATTAACTATGAGAAATTTTGTTAAGAATCCACGCTAACAAAATCCTAGCTAACTGTTCCTAGCTAACTGTTAATTCCTATTTACATTTATTTATCGCAATTTATTTATCGCAATTTTAATTCTCGCAATTTTATTTATCGTCATTTAATTTCTGTTATTTATTTTTATGCACTTTAAATATCGGGACACGTATACAATGTTTTGACATATCATATCGACGTCATCTATATATATAATTTGGAATAACCATAGACACTCTATATACAGTAATGATCGAGTTCTCTATACAAGGTTGAGGTTGATTCTGAAATAATATATATACCTTGAGTTGTGGTCGAGTCTGAGACATGTATATAACGGGTCACGACATGTATTAATTAATTTGAATAATATATATTAAACTATATATGTATTATTGAACTACCAACTGTGGACTACTAACATTGGAAAATTAAAATGAATTAAAATATTGATTATAACATATGAAACTAAACATTTCTTCAAGTTTGCCACTTAATTTCATCTTAAACCTCATTTGTACTTTGACGAATACGATCTGCGTTCAAACCTTTCATGATTCTTGAAAACATCTCAATCGAGAGGATGAACCAACCGCACTTCATCTACTGAAGAAAAGATTGATGCATATAGCTATGCACCTGAAAACACTCGGAACCTAAGTAAACGTTAAACATGTATCTGTACTAGCTCTTTTGGCGTTGTCATTACCGAAAATAACTTTGCAATCCCTTTCCAAAGTAGTCAATTTTGTCACAGCTTCAGCAAATCAATTTCGACTTTTCATTCGAATAAACTCTATTATAACTTTGATATATAAGTTCACCCTTCGTTGTCGTTACCGGAGAACCATTTATATTTCACCACATTAGCAGTAAACTTACCAGCAACTCCATTAATCTTTGACTTTCTGAAAAATCATTATATTCATTGAAACCCTATCATGTACTTATCTACATCTTGTAACAATAATTACCATACCAAATGCCGGGAATCATCAATCATTAACTTCGAATTTCGCAGCGTTTCTACGTCAAAAGTTATACATAAACATATAACATTTATCTCCTAGAATTATGTACTTCAAATCTGAAGAAGTACCCAGTCTGCGAAATAATTCTCTGAATTATGAAAAAGCTGAATGAAGCAGCAAAAACTGTAGATGACTTTAACAGTCAAAAGTTTGATGATAAAGAATAGTGTGTTGGCAAACCTCAGAAAAAGAGAAGGTTTGGAACTGGAAAACGGATTGAGCAAACTATGAAGGAGGCTGTGGACAAATCACAAAGACTAAACCTGCCTTCAAAGAATCCAAATGATTCAGTATCTACTGATATTATTAACGAATACCTTACTCCTGATTCTAAACCCTTGCGGACAATATTCTTCATCATCCTCAGATCTTAGATACCATCATATCTTTCATTATAAATATTCTTGATATTTCTGAATATATTTTCATAACTATTCTAATCTGAAATCATTTATCTCTTCGCGATATCAATGTTACATCAGAAAGGAAACTATTTTGTTTCTAAATTCTGAAAAATTCGAATTTATAATATGAATGTTTTTGAAGAAGTGTTGGGAACTGAAGCATGAGTTAGTATAATATAATGACACTTGATCAACGTGATTATATTACAGTAAGTCATGCTGAGTTTCTAATGGAACGTGAAGATTCACAGATCATAACGTCATCATGTGTCCTGTTACACCACTCTTACATTCTATCTAATCTACAAACATATCAAGAACATATTTCTTGATAGTTCTATCTTTTCTCTTAAATTCTGGTAATTTAACCAATCAAGATCGTGCTATTACAATCTCTTTCTTAGAACATTAACTATGTTCATTCCGAAATTCATATCTACGAATTCTGGACCATTATTCGCTTGATTTAAAGTCATGAAGAGAAAACAAATGTATGAACTGTAAAAATAAGGAAACGAAGGGAGGGGATTTACAGTGAAATATCCGACAGAGCAATCAAAACAAATTATCGCATTTAACCAAAAGAGGATCCTAATTTCCTTAAATTCCGAAGAATCAGATCTTATTCAATTTACGAATATTTTCTTTGAAATCCTTTGAATTCCGAAATCAACCGTGACTACGTCACCGGTTAAGACGAACTTGCATTTACTCATTTCATTCTTTTATGATAGCTTCACTCGTACTCTTCAAGTAATCGAATTATCTTATCCATATTACTCAACAGTAATAAAACTCTACTTATCAACTCATATTTGCCATGAAACCATCTTTATTGTTAGCCATGACGACCTCACTCAAATTTCGGGACGATATTTCTTTAACGGGTAGGTACTGTGACGACCTGGAAATTTTCGACCAAATATAAACTTAATCTTAATATGATTTCGAAACGATAAGCAAAGTCTGTAATGTTGAGTCTCAAAATTTTTGAACTATTTCATATATTCAATTACCCTTCGACTATTCCTGACGATTCATGAACAACTATTTCTAAATAGATATATATATATATATATATATATATATATATATATATATATATATATATATATATATATGTGTATATATATATATATATATATATATATATGTATATATATATATGTATATATATATATGTATATATATATGTATATATATGTGTGTATATATATATATATATATATATATATATATATATATATATATAATAATAATTTGAAATATTATCTGAAATAATATATGATTAAATTCTTGGAAATAAATATGTAAAATAGTATGAAACGTAATGAAAACTATTATTATTATTATATATATATATATATATACACACACATATACATATATATATATATATATATTTATAATAATAGTTTTCATTACGTTGCATACTATTTTACATATTTATTTCCAAGAATTTAATCATATATTATTTCAGATAATATTTCAAATTATTATATATATATATATATATATATATATATATATATATATTTATAATAATATTACTTGTAAATATTTAAAATCATATTAAATCTAGTTGTTTAAATATATATAATATATATTTATGTGATAAAACTTGTTATTTAAAACTGATTATATGTATAAAGAATATATTAAAAATAAATGATTTCAAACTTAAATAGTAAATAATTGTAATACTTGTTTGGTATTTCGTTAGTGTTCATATAGATCTAATACATATTTATGAAGATTTAAAATAAAAGTTGGACTGTAAATTGATTACGAAGATTTTAGATGTGTTAAAAATATTTTTTACCTTTTTAGTTTAAATTTTAGTACTCCGTACATATTATTTGGTACAGAAAATAAATAATTACCGAATCTTTTTGATCAGGTTGCAAACAGTTAATGAGTGAAATAAATAAATCGATTTAATTTTAAAATATGAGATTTTCCTGAATTAAATTTATCCGTAACTGTTTAGCAAGGGACACGATCGAAAACCCGTGTAAAACTGTCAGTAGGTTATTTAATAAGAGGCACATTTTAATTAATTAATATGTTACTTTTTTCCCTGTGAATCATTGATCAATCATAACATCTATCAATCTAATATCTATTAATATACATATACGCATATTTATGGAATTGGAAAACCAACTTCACCATTTACCCTTATCCTCCACCCAACCGGAGATCACTATGAACCACCTTCACCTTTCCATCACCATTCTAGCTACCACATTGAACCACCATGGTTTTATCACCACCATAAACCATCATCATGATCATCTTTATTTTGTTTTTGTTTTTGTTTCGATTGTCGAGCAATATAAAAGACCGCCACCACTTACTGCTGTTTAGTAAAAGATACAACCCTCACCACCACCGTATGAGTGCAAGTCTCCACCTCCACCAATTCCTCAAACACAACCATAAGTAACTGCTGCAACTCGTTCTACTGCAGCTCGTATTCCTGGTTCTACTTTCGATTAACATCACAAAGAACACCTCGAATTACTACTATTCCGTTCAGGTATTACATCAACCGAAAGCCATAAGAAGGCTGCAGCTAATTTTCGGTTTTATATATAATGCTTGTTGCTATACGCTGATCAAAGATCACCCAAAACCCATCACCATCATCGTCGAGTTTTAACAACCACCAACTTATTTCTTCTTCTCTATTACTTCGATCACCATTATCAACCACCCACTTGATTTTTTTCTACTTTGATTCTTTCACAGATCACCACTCAAAACCAATCCAAGAACAAGCATGGCCTGCTGCCATGCCATATGTTTCTGCTTAATTCAAACAGCCAAGAGCCACCGGTTACAACTATAACAACCCTAAGCCGTCACCCTACAACCACTATCTAACACCACCATCAAAGTTTACATACTGTTGCATATTACTGTACCTGTTTCTAATCGAAAACCACCCAACATCACCATCAATTTCTTCTGTTTGCTGGATACATCAAACACCACTTCATCACCAATCTAGTTTTATGTTTCTATCGAACAAACCCCAACTTACTACTTGTGTTCTGTTTTGATAACCACCTTCATCATCCCACATATATATGTAAAATGAATGATACTGTTGTCATCAATCAATCAAACACCTTCACCTTCTTTTGCTTTCTGTTTCATCCAACACCACACAACACTACAAATTGCAACCCTCATAAAACGGGCTGTTATGATTGTTCTTTTTTTTAACGAGAAAGGTTCAAAACAACTTGTTGTTTTATATTTTAAATGATTTTATACAGTAAAGAGACAATGAAGGTCGATGTATAATGTTGTTGTCTATGGTTCGATGGAATCCAACTGGTAGAAACTGACCGACATGATTATTTTTTTGCCATTGGACTGCTGGGTTTCAGTTTCTTATTTGGGCCACCTGAACAAGTAACTTGGGGCCTTTTAAGCTCTTCTAATTGGACTTAAACATGTTGGGCCTGTAACAATATAATAACACGAGCCATAAGCCTGCTGCAAACGGTAGGATTCTGTTACGGTATTTTTTTTCCGAACACCATTCCTTTTGACTTTTAGGATCGACTAGCAAGAAAACTAGAAGGGTACTCCTTGATTAATTACTTCCGTATTTGATTCAGACAAAACCTCAAAAACCTTCTAAACCCAACACAATTTCTGTCGAATTCTCCATTTAAAAAGGGTGGGCAGTGATTACACTTTTGGGTTGTCTTTCCCATTGTTTCATGGGCCACGATATAATTATCATAAACTTTTGACCGAGATCCATCTTATATATTCTATTGGACCGAATAATATGGATTATGATGTATGATTATGATTAACTTATGGTGTTTGTGATAAAGAGGATGAAGAAACATAAATAAGGGTTATATAGATATCAGTAGCTATCAAATCTGGAAATGAATGGATGGATGGATGGTTGGTGTGGTGTCGGATGAGCGAGAGGTCGCAGGTTCGAGCCTGGGCAAGGGCGTTTATTTTTTAAGGCTTGTTACTCTAAGGTAGTAATTTCATTTTTATTATTATTATTATTATTAGTAACTGATAATGCTAAAAACGAACATGTATTTCATAGCATTATCCTTCAAGAAAGACAAGCTTTTAATTGCAATTGTTCTATTTACAAGTGATATTCGTTTAAATAATAAAAGGTGAAGACAAAAGACAGATTCGACGATTTGAAGACGCAAACGATCAAAAAAGCTAAAAAGTACAAAGTACAATCCAAGTGGCTCAATTTATTGATAAGAAACATCTCAAAAGTTACAAGAGTACGAGCCGTAAACCGCAAAGTACAAGATATTATATCGTACGAAAGGACGTTCAAAAATCCGGAACCGGGGCCTGAACCAACTATCAACGCGCGACGCAACGGACCGAAAATTACAAGTCAACTATGCACATAAATATAATATAATATATAAATAATTTCTTAAAATTATATATATATTATATATATTTAATAAAACCGTCGGCAACAAGAAAACAAAGCTTTGTGACCAGGAAAAGGCGGCCATGCGATCGCATGGCCAGGAAGCACAAAAGCCATGCAATCGCATGGATCACTGTAGTAGTTCACATTCTATAAATTCAGAATTTTTCGGACGAACCTAACACAGAATTCAATCTCTCTCACTCTCAATTTATATTTATATTTATATTTTAATTATAATTTTAATTTTTAAGTTAATAATAAGGTTATAGTGGCGAATGTTTTAAGTATGTAAGTCGAAATTCTGTCCGTGTAACGCTACGCTATTAATACTCATTGTAAGTTATGTTCAACCTTTTTAAATTAATGTCTCGTAGCTAAGTTATTATTATGCTTATTTAAGCCGAAGTAATCATGATGTTGGGCTAAATATTAAAGACGGGGTTATTGGGCTTTGTACCATAATTGGGGTTTGGACAAAAGACCGACACTTGTGAAAATTGGACTATGGACTATTAATGGGCTTTATATTTGTTTAACTGAATGATAGTTCGTTAATTTAATATAAAGATTTACAATTGGACGTATCTATAAATAACCACATACACTCGATCGAACACGATGGGAGGGATATTTATAAGTATTAATAATCGTTCATTTGACCGGACACGGGAATGGATTAATAGTCAATGGACTCATTAAAACAGGGGTGGATTACATACAAGGACACTTGGTGTAATTGATAATAAAGTATTAAAACCTTGGATTGTACACAGTCGATAACCTGGTGTAATCATTAATAATGTATTAAAACCTTATTACAGTTTAAGTCCCCAATTAGTTGGAATATTTGACTTCGGATATAAGGATAATTTGACGAGGACACTCGCACTTTATATTTATGACTGATGGACTGTTATGGACAAAAACCGTATGGACATATCGAATAATCCAGGACAAAGGACAATTAACCCATGGTAATAAATTAAAATTAACACGCCGAACATCATGATTACGGAAGTTTAAATAAGCATAATTTCTTTATTTTATATCTTATTGCACTTTTAATTATCGTACTTTTTAATTATCGCAATTTTATTTAATGTCGTTTTATTTATCGCATTTTTATTTATCGCAATTTTATTTATCATCATTTACTTTACGCTTTAAATTAAGTTATATTTATTTTTAATATTTTACATTAGGTTTTAATTGCGACTTAAGTTTTAAAAATCTACAAACCGGTCATTAAACAGTAAAAACCCCCTCTTTATAATAATAATACTACTTATATATATATATATATATATATATATATATATATATATATATATACTTTTACAATTATAGGTTAAAATAATTATAGCATTAAACTTGTTTACTGTATCCCTGTGGAACGAACCGGAGTTACTAAAAACTACACTACTGTACGATTAGGTACACTGCCTATAAGTGTTGTAGCAAGGTTTAGGTATATCCATTCTATAAATAAATAAATAACTTGTGTAAAATTGTATCGTATTTCTTAGTAAATATATAACAGTATTTCGTACACCTCCGCTCGCACATCAAGTTTTTGGCGCCGCTGCCGGGCAACGCCGAAGCGAAACGCTATATAAAAAAAGATTTTTATTAAGTTTTAATTTCTTTTTGTAAAAATACGTTTTAAATATTAAAAATACAAAAATATAAAAAGAAAAAAGAAATATATATATATTTTTAAGAGTTTGTTTAAAATGTATAAAATTATAAGTTTTTCTATTTCTATTTTAGTTTTTAAAAATTAAGTTTTTATTTATTTTATATAAATAAATTAAAAACAGAAAAATAAAAAAATAAAAAAAATAAGAAAAGTAATCGGGCCACTACACTGTAGCAGCCCAACATCTGAACTGGATCCGAGGGTCATGCGACCGCATGGATATATAACATACAGCTCATGCGATCGCATGAGTTGAAAAGACAGCCCAGTTACCTAGTCCGTCCAGTTTAGGGTTTATTAATAATTATTATTATTATTAACCTAATTAGGGTTAGTTATTTTATTATTTAGTTTTAGTTTTAATTAATTTTGTAATTTTAGTTTTAGTTAGTTTTATTAAATTAGAAAATTAATATCTTTTTAAATAATAATATAAAAATAATATTTATATAAAAATTGTATTTTTGTAACTTTAAGCTTATTTTTATATCTTTTTATTAGTTTAATTTGTAATTTGTATTTATCGTTTGTAATTAGTTTTAAGTCTAGTTTTTGCCGTAGTTATTTTTATTTCTAGATTTTTAGGCTTTGCCGTAAAATCTCTTAAGTGCTTTTTCTTTAGATTAAGACTTAGGCGCTTTAGAATTTTACGACGTCGCTTATTGCTTTACTATTTAAAATTTTAGTACTTTTTAAGTTATTGCCGTTTTAAATATAGAATTCCTTTTAAGCTTTAATACCTTTAGACGTAAGTTTTAAATTTTAGTTTTTAGACTTTTAAGTTTCGACGCTGCATTTTATTATTTTTCGACGCTTAATTTTTCGACCTTTTATTTTTCGACATTTTTCGACGCACTCTTTTTCTTTCTTATTTCTCGACGCTCTAGTTTTTAGGACATAGAATTTTCTATTTCTTCTCTAAAATTTCAAAACGAAAAATTATTTTAAGCGGTTAAATTGACAGTCATCCAAAATTTTCTTGTTCGTAGTAATAGTTGGATTTGTTAGCAGCGAGTTGTGGGCTTCCGATTTAAAGGGTTCTGGCTATCTGCTGCATCTATTGGCTATTCGAAACGTGGGCAAAATCAGAAAAGTCTATTAATTTGATAACTTATATAATTTTTATCTTTTATAACTAATAGGATATTCAATGAATGCATCGAGCAAAACGTTCACCACATTTCATACGTTCACCACCTGTAACTCGATCAAGACATTTAGCCAACATTATCGTCGTTGATTTTTCTTTAGAATCGTCATCTAGTCGACTAAGTACTCCAATTCAAATTTTCGATAATCCATTTTTTGAACCCAACCTCACAATTGAGTATCTGGAGGATATTTAGGGACAATTCAGAGATCCTGAACAACTAATATTTCCTCCTGAACCTCCAATCATACAATCAGAGATTGTCGAGGAAGAAACCATTAAGTCAGAATCCTCTAGCGATTCAGATTCAACAAACTCAATCATGGAAAATCTGGAACCTCTAAGTATGGAAGACCGAATGAGAGCTAAACGCACTGACCAACGTCATGCAATTACTCAACCAGATATTAATGCGCCAGATTATGAAATTAAAGGACAAATCCTACACATGGTAACTAATAAATGCCAATTTAGTGGTGCGCCGAAGGAAGATCCAAACGAACATCTTCGCACCTTTAATAGGATCTGTACTCTATTTAAAATCCGAGAAGTGGAGGATGAACAGATCTATCTCATGTTATTTCCCTGGACTTTAAAGGGAGAAGCCAAAGATTGGTTAGAATCGTTACCTGAAGGGGCGATTGATACATGGGATGTTTTAGTTGAAAAATTTCTTAAACAATTCTTTCCGGCATCTAAAGCCGTAAGACTTCAAGGAGAAATTGTTACGTTCATACAAAAGCCAAATGAAACTCTATATGAGGCGTGGACAAGATTTGGAAAGTTGTTAAGAGGATGTTCTCAGCATGGTTTAGACACTTATCAAATAGTACAAATATTCTACCAAGGATGCGATATTACTACCCGAAAAGACATCGATATAGCAGCTGGTGGTTCCATTATGAAGAAAACTGCAACTGAAGCTTACAAAATTATTGATAACACTGCTTCCCACTCACATAAGTGGCATCAAGAAAAAGATATCGTTAGATCATTTAAAGCGGCTAGAGCCGATTCTAGCCATGACTTTGATTCCATGTCCGCAAAGATAGATGCTTTCGAGAGACGAATGGAAAAGATGACTAAAGATATTCACGCTATACGAATTAGTTATAAGCAGTGTGGAGGACCACATTTGACAAAAGATTGTCTCAGTATTGAACAAACAATGGAACAAAGAGAGAATGTTTCATACATGAACCAAAGGCCTGGAAATAATTATCAACCGCCAAGACCAAACTACAATCAAAATTAGAATTATAACTGAAATGTTCCATACAACAACCAACAAGGTCCTAGCAATCAACAAGTATCCAACAATACTTACAATCAGCAAAGACCTATTTTCTAGAAGATATGATGTCAAAACTAGTTGAATCTCAAACGCAGTTTTTCACATCTTAGAAACAAATGAATGAACAAAATGCTCAAGCATTTAGAAATCAACAAGCTTCTATTCAAAATCTGAAACAAGAAGTAAGTAACCTAGCAAGATTTATAGGTGAAAGAAAATTGGAAAGTCTACCTAGCGATACAAATGCTAACCTCCGGAATAAAACAGCTAAAGCCATTACCACAAGAAGTGGTATTACACTTAAACCACCAGAAATACCTGTAATTTCTGATGACTCTATTCCTACTACACAGGCACCACAATCTGAGGAGATAAAGAAACAGAACCGATAGTTGAAAAGGTTAATGAAGATAACACAGTTAAGACAAAGCCTTATGTTAAACCATATCAACCACCACTTCCTTACCCAAGTAAAATGAGAAAAGAAAGACTTGAAGTCGAGCAATTCAAATTCGTGGATATGTTTAAACAAATAAATGTCAATCTTCCTTTCATTGATGTGATATCAAGAATGCCAAGATATGCTAAATTCTTGAAAGATCTAATCACAAATAGAAAGAAAATGGAAGAACTTTCGGCTGTTACAATGGATGCTAATTGTTCTGCAGTGCTATCGAATAAGATACCAGAAAAATTATTAGATCCAGGAAGTTTCACAATTCCATGTTTTCTGGGTAGTCTTAGTTCAATAGAAGCATTGGCAGATTTAGGTGCTAGTATAAATTTAATTCAGTATTCACTGTACGCTAAACTAGACCTCGGAGAATTGAAACCAACAAGAATAAGCATACAACTAGCCAATCGATCAGTAAAATATCATAGAGGGATAATGGAGAACATGCTAGTTAAAGTTGGTACTTTAGTATTTTCATTAGATTTTGTTATTCTAGACATGGAAGAAGATTCTCGAGTTCCTCTTATATTAGGAAGACCATTCTTAAATACGGCTACAGCAATAATAGACGTGTTCGGTAAGAAACTGACCCTAAGTATAGAGGATGAGAGTGTTACGTTTTCTATTGATAGAGCCATGCAACAACCGCAATCTGCAGATGATACATGTTATTACATTCAAACTATAGATTCACATGCAGAATTGTTAGAAGAATTTCCAGAATTACAAGGAACAGGAGAATGTTCTTTAGGAGAAGGAACTGAACCAATTGATAAAGCTGAAATGTTAGTCGCACTCATGGCTAATGAATACGAACCAACAACAGAAGAACTTCAAATGCTAAAAGAGGAAGACAGATATCGATATAAATCATCGATAGAAGAACCACCGACATTAGAGTTAAAGCCACTTCCAAACCATTTGGAATACGCTTATTTACATGGTGAATCTGAATTACCTGTAATAATATCGTCTTCTCTTACAGAAAATGAAAAATCTCAACTCATTTCTGTGCTAAAAGCTCATAAACCAGCTATTGCATGGAAGATTCATGACATTAAAGGTATAAGTCCTTCGTATTGCACACATAAAATCCTTATGGAAGAAGGTCATAAAACGTATGTGCAACGCCAATGAAGATTAAATCCTAATATGCAAGATGTTGTTAAGAAAGAAATTATTAAACTGCTAGATGCAGGTTTAATTTATCCAATTTCTGATAGTCCATGGGTAAGCCCAGTTCAATGCGTACCTAAGAAGGGTGGCATGACTGTCATCACAAATGAAGAAAATGAGCTTATTCCTACTAGGACTGTAACAGGATGGCGTGTTTGTATTGATTATAGAAAATTAAATGATGCCACCAGAAAAGATCACTTTCCCTTACCTTTCATTGATCAAATGTTGGAAAGGTTAGCAGGAAACAGTTACTATTGTTTTCTTGACGGTTTTTTCGGATATTTTCAAATTCCAATAGCACCCGAGGACCAAGAGAAAACCACATTCAAATGCCCTTATGGTACTTTTGCTTACAAACGCATGCCGTTTGGACTTTGCAACGCCCCTGCAACCTTTCAAAGGTGCATGATGGCGATTTTTCATGACATGATAGAAGAATGCATGAAAGTTTTCATGGATGACTTTTCAGTCTTCGGTGATACTTTTAAATCATGTCTAGTTAATCTTGAACGAATGCTTATTAGATGCGAGCAATCAAATCTTGTACTTAATTGGGAGAAATGTCATTTCATGGTTAAAGAAGGCATCGTTCTTGGTCATAAAATTTCAAAGGAAGGAATTGAAGTGGATAGAGCTAAAGTAGATGTAATTGCTAAACTTCCACATCCCACCAATGTTAGAGGAGTTAGGAGTTTTCTAGGGCATGCCGGTTTTTACCGACGTTTCATAAAAGATTTTTCTAAAATTGCCATTCCCATGAATAAACTCCTTGAAAAAGATGCTCCATTTATCTTTTCAGATGAATGCATCAAATCTTTTAATATTCTTAAAGAAAAGCTCACTAATGCGCCGATCATGATAACTCCAAATTGGAATCTACCATTTGAACTCATGTGCGATGCAAGTGATTTTGCAATGGGAGCCGTTTTAGGACAAAGGATTGAAAAATGATTTCAACCTATTTATTACGCTAGTAAGACGTTACAAGAAGCACAAACGAATTACACAACTACTGAAAAAGAACTCCTTGCTATTGTCTTTGCTTTTGACAAATTTCGTTCATATCTCGTTCTAGCTAAAACGGTGGTCTATACAGACCATTCTACTCTTTGATACTTATTTTCAAAACAAGATGCTAAACCACGATTAATCTGTTGGATCTTACTCTTACAAGAGTTCGATATTGAAATTCGAGACAAAAAGGGAGCAGAAAATCTCGCCGCTGATCATCTTTCTCGTCTTGAAAATCCCGAATTAGAAGTTCTAAATGAATCGGCTATACAAGATAACTTACCTGATGAATATCTCTTGAAAATAGATTATAATGAAATTTCATGGTTTGTAGACTATGCAAACTACTTAGTATGTAGATTCCTTGAAAAAGGGTTGTCATACCAAAAATAAAAGAAATTCTTTAGTGATATAAAACACTATTTCTGGGAAGATCCACATTTGTTTAAAAGTTGTCCCGATGGAATAATACGCCGATGTGTATTCGGGGATGAAGCCAGTCAAATCTTAAACCATTGTCACACAGGACCAACAGGAGGGCATTATGGGCCTCAGCTCACAGCAAGAAAAGTCTACAATGCTGGATTCTATTGGCCTACAATTTTCAAAGACGCACACCTTCTTTGTAAATCCTGTGATGCTTGTCAAAGGGCCGGAAAAATAAGTCAACGTGATGAAATGCCACAAAATGTCATTCAAGTATGTGAAGTATTTGACGTTTGGGGTATTGACTTTATGGGTCTATTTCCAAAATCTCATAATAATCTCTACATTCTCGTTGCCATTGATTATGTATCTAAATGGGCGGAAGCACAAGCTCTCCCAACTAACGATGCACGAGTTGTAGTCAATTTTTTAAAATGTCTTTTTGCAAGGTTTGGAACACCGAAAGCTTTAATTCGGGGTACTCATTTTTGTAATAATCAACTTGAAAAAGTTCTCAAAAGATATGGAGTAACTCATAAAATCTCAACCGCTTATCATCCACAAACAAGTGGACAAGTTGAAAATACCAAATGAGCATTAAAACGTATTCTAGAGAAAACCGTAGGATCAAATCCGAAGGAATGGTCTATGAAATTGGAGGATGCACTCTGGACTTTTAGAACAGCCTACAAAACTCCAATTGGTACCACACCTTTTAAACTCATTTACGGAAAATCATGTCACCTTCCAGTAGAAATTGAGCATAAAGCATTTTGGGCTTTAAAGACATGTAATCTTGATTTGCATGAAGCCAGACGTCTACAATTAAGTCAATTAAACGAATTAGAAGAATTGAGACATGAAGCATATGAAAATTCATTAATCTATAAAGAAAGAACGAAGAAATGGCTTGATAAAAGAATCAGAAGTTCAAAAGAATTTAAAGAAGGAGACAGAGTTCTTCTTTTCATTTCACAATTCAAGCTATTTCCTAGAAAATTGAAATCAAGATGGTCTGGACCATCCATAGTTAAAAGATTTTTCCCATACAGAATAGTAGAATTAATAAATTCAAATGGGGTTGAATTTAAAGTTAATGGTCACAGAGTTAAACATTCATAGATAATCTAATGGGAGTTGAAGATGAAGTTAATCACAATTTCAACACCACAGCTAACTAAGTGTGGGAAGATTCGAATCTTTTAAGGGTAATATGTATTTCTGTTAGAGTTAGATATTCTATTTTTGTGTAGTTCTCGAGAATGGAATCCGAATGGTCTTTCCCTAGCAGACCCTAAAGAACTAGTCTTCTCCCTCCATTCTGAATTTTTATTTTTTTTTAGGTTTTACGAGATGAAGAATTCCTTTGATCTGAACCATGGTCTACTACTATATGCTATGATTACTAAACGTAATAATAACATCTTTCCGAGTGAACTGGTATCATTCATAAGAGAAAAAATGGACGAAGTGAGGAAAGAACTCAGGAAAGATCATCATAAGACACATTTTGGTAAAGGAAAATCAAAATCCGCAACAAAAAGAAGAGCACGACAACTTGAAAGATGTCATAAATGCAGAAAATGGTCACACGAAGGTAAATGTTCGAACAATCAAACATATTCAAATACCGAAATTGTTACTCTATGCAGAGAAGGACCGTTCATATGTTTAGATGAAAAGTTATTGAAGAATCTGTGATGACCCGGGAATTTCCGACCAAATTTAAACTTAATCTTATATGATTTCGACACGATAAGCAAAGTCTGTAATGTTTAGTCTCAAAACTTCTTGAACTGTTTACATAGATTCATTTGACCCTTGACTAATTCCGACGATTCACGAACAATTGGTTGTAAGTAAATATATAGATATAAATATAAATATAAGAGTATATATATAACACTTTACATAAATAAAATACACTTTAATTAATTAAGAATGTAAAACAGAATAATTAAGTACAATTAAAATGAGTAAAATATAAACATGTACATGATATTATGTATATATATGATTTCTATTAATCACTATTATTATATTGTAATATATATATAAATATATATATATAAGTTATAATTAGTTGTAATATATAATTATTGATATTATTATTGATATTATCATTATTAATATTAGTATTTTTATTATTATTAATTGTATTATTATTATCTTATAAATGATATTATGATTATTATTATTAATATATATCTATTAATTATTAATGTTTATTAATTATATTAGGTAAAAGCAGGTATAAACATAAAAATCTGTATCCTTTCTCCTTTCACTATCTATAGATTCCATCCAGTACGATTCAGTTCCACATCCGTATCAACACTGTAATTCAATTTGTTTCTTTCTTCAATCTGTTAGAAATCAAAATCAAGTGTACAAAGTCTAATTCCATTCACCATCTATTTTTGTTTTCTTTCTCTTTTTGTTATTCCTGATTCATGAACCTGTCTGAGTATTGTTACACGTCAATATCATGATCAGTACAAAACAATTCCAATCAATTCATGCTACATCATTAATATATTACTTATAATCTATACATCCTCTGCTGCGTTTGTTTAAGGAGCCAAACTCAAAAACCAAGAAACTCATATTGGATACTACTACTTCAATTAGAAACCACAACTTTCCATCACATTAATCACCACCAAATATCTTTCTACATTTATGCATATACATATATAACATACAAGACACACATATCTTAATACTTATACGTACATAAGAACACCTCCTTTATTTTCCACATTGATGTATTGTTATTGCTGTAACCCCTAATTCTAGTTCTTCTGTCTGAGTACCACAACAACCATCTAAACCGTCAACCACTTTCAACTCTCTCCCACATCCCTCTCTTCCTTCTCTCTCTTCTATTCTTGAGCAAAGAACCACCTTTGAACCACCACTGTTACAACTAGATAAATGCTTTCTTTTCTGTTTCTATCCGAAATGCAATCACCCCTTCCACCCATCTCGCTAAATCTATGATATTTTTTTTATTTCCTATCAAGAAACCGATAGAAATGATTGTTTATTGCCACTTGGGTTTTACTAAGAGATCAATGAGCTTGCAACTTGTTATATAATATTATGTAACGCATATTAAAAGAAGATACAAGTGGGTGGTGATAAAAACCTAGGCCGACATTTTAATGATTAAAAGATGGAGATGGCCGACCCATTTTGAAGACTGTTTTGATTACTTTATAAAGTAATTATGTTAAGGTTCAATTGAGGAATGAAGGTCTCGGTTTTATTACACAAGTGGCAGTTTTCATGAATTGGGAACGGGTGATACTTTTGTTCTTTCCCCCTAGACTGAATCACAACACAAACTGATCGAAATATTCATGGACCGAAAATTCGATTTAAATATTACAATTGGGACAAAAGAACCTTCATGGCCAACAAAAGTTGATAAGTGAGTGGTTCTTGCAAGCTGTACGAATATTTTATGCAATTTTTTTTACTTTACAACGATTTATAAATGAAGTGGGGATTGGAATATTAATCAAACAATACGTGGGGCAGTTTAATGATAGTCTAGCCAAAATTAGGAAACAAATTAGCGTTTGATTATAATGAAATTATTGGCCGACAAACTCATTGATTTTATTAAAGAAATTCACGGTTGCATATTCTAGCGTATATCTAATTTCGTTTTTTTTAAAACCCCACTCAAAAAGCTGGTGACATATTACGGAGTATTTATTTTTATTTGTGGGCCGTGAAATAAATTTTTTTGTCACAATGTTTCTGCTTTGGACCAAATAAATCGAGTAATTTAAACAAATTGCAAGTATTTTATAATTTATTAAATTGATTGATTAGTATGATTAAAGCAAGTGGAAGTGGGAATAGAAGATGCAAACTAGCGGCTGCAATAATTTTTTTTTTTTTGTCAACCGAGCCCCACCATGAATTTTTTTGATGCAAGTTAAAGTAAAACAAGACTTGGGATTATATGAATTTGTGGACTAGTTCTTCAAATAAATTGTTGGGTCGAAGTTAATTGAGTGGGCCAATTAATTCGTTTATTAGTGAGTCTTGGAGTAACTTGTGCACAAAGTTGCAATATCATCTACCCGTTTTCTTGATTCAAGGACAACTCAGACGTATACACATTTTAAGCGATGATTGTGATTAAGGTTGTGAAAGAAAATGAAAATGGAAAATATGAACTAAATATTCGCTTGTGATACTAAAGCAGAAAAGTGGAGAGAGCGTAATGGTTAGGGGAGTTATCGGGTTAGCGGGATGTCGCGGGTTCAAACCGCGACTTGGGCATTTTTTAAGGGCTACTCTTTGAGGTAGCATTATTATCTTTATTATTATTATTGTTATGATTACTATCTTTATTATTATTATTATTATGTTAATTATTATTATCATGATTTTTTTGCTAATTTAGTTTACATTATCATAATTAAAATAAGTATTATGAGTATTATTATATTTTGTATGAACATAAATATTAGTATTAAAGTTATTATTATTATTATCATTATTACTTTTATATTAACAATATTATTATTATAACAAATAAATATTTTTCATATAAGAGTATATTTATTACAACTACCCTAATATTACATATAATTATATATATTAAGATTATTTATATAAATATTTACATATTACAAATTATTTATATAATATTAGACTATATAAATATTAACTATTTTAAATAGATACAAAGTAAATATATAAGATACATGATTTAAGATATAACATTTAAATTTATTTGATTCCGAATATATGTATTAATATATATACCTGATATAGGTTCGTGAATCCGAGGCCAGCCCTGCATTGTTCAAATGTCGTCATATGTATTTTTACTACAAAATACAGTATTGTGAGTTTCATATGATCCCTTTTACTCTTTACATTTTGGGCTGAGAATACATGAAAATGTTTTAATAACTGTTTTACAATATTTATATGTGTGAGTTTCATTTGCTCCCTTTTTAAATGCTTTTGCAATATATATTTTTGGGACTGAGAATACATGCGCTGCTTTTTATAAATGATTTACAAACTAGACACAAGTACGTGAAACTACATTCTATGGTTGAATTATCAAAATCGAATATGCCCCTTTTTATTAAGTATGGTAATCTAAGAATTAGGGAACAGACACCCTAATTGACGCGAATCCTAAAGATAGATCTATCGAGCCCAACAAGCCCCATCCAAAGTACCGGATACTTTAGTACTTCGAAATTTATATCATGTTCGAAGGAGGATCCCGGAATGATGGGGATATTCTTATATGCATATTGATAAGGTCGGTTACCAGGTGTTCAATCCATATGAATGATTAATTTTATCTCTATGCATGGGACATATATTTATGAGAAATGAAAATCTTGTGGTCTATTAAAATGATGGAAATGTTTATATATGTTAAACTAATGAACTCACCAACCTTTTGGTTGACACTTGAAAGCATGTTTATTCTCAGGTACGAAAGAAATCTTCCGCTGTGCATTTGCTCATATTAGAGATATTACTTGGAGTCATTCATGATATATTTCAAAAAACGTTGCATTCGAGTCTTTGAGTTCATCAAGATTATTATTAAGTCAATTATATTTGGATATATTATGAAGTGCTATACATGCCTGTTAACTGTTGATGTAACGAAAGTTTGTCTTTTAAAAACGAATGCAATGTTTGTAAAATGTATCATATAGAGGTCAATTACCTCGCGATGTAATCAACTATTGTGAGTCGTTTGTAATCGATATGGACTTCGTCCGGATGGATTAGGACGGGTCTCTACAGTTGGTATCAGAGCGGTGGTCTTAGCGAACCAGGTCTGCATTAGTGTGTCTAACAGGTAATTGTTAGGATGCATTAGTGAAGTCTGGATTCTACCTAGTAGTTGTTAGGTTATATTAATGAGTCTGGAATTAAACCTGGTCTGCATGTCAAAAGTTTTTGCTTATCAATTCTTGTCGAAAATTACCTGCTTATCATTCTTAGTCTAAACACATCTTACTGCATTGATAGCATGAATAGTGTATAAACAAAAATTCATATCTTAGCGTATCTGCTAATCCATATCTTAGCGTATCTGTTACCATAAACTTTGCCTGATATATTTCGTAAATTCCTCCGTAATCTACGAAATCTTTTGTTCTATATATATAGATATTCTATGTAATTAGAATATCATCCGATATCCGAAAATCACTTCATATCTAAAAATTCTTTATTCAATCGTACGCAATGGAACTCACCACTAGTTCAAGTCCCTCGGATTCCGATATGGAGTCCCACTCCAGCTCCGAAAGCAGCGTCACCAGAATGAATCAATCAATCAGCCATCCCCAAATCATCTGATGAGTTCGTAGTCTACTCAATCAATGGAGACGAGAAGAAGGCGATACTTTCCATCAACCAAATTTCCCTCTTGGCGATGAACTTGAAGCACTTACCGGTGAACCTATTAGAAATACCATTTTCATACTCATTTCCCGAATACCTCGCCACAATTAGATTCTATCTAAAATTTCAAACCTTATTCATTCGTTTGTTACAACCGACAATCATCCCGGATTAATATAAGAAGTCAACGAACTTCGATCTCAAGTGATCAATGTGGAGAATATGGTGCAAAACTTACCAGCTTCAGCAACATCAACAGTACCACCATCACCAACAGCAACATCCGCATCCCACACCTCAACATCACAATCTGTTCCATGAACATCAACACCATACGCACCATGGATACCAAGGAATACCAACAGCAATTAACAATGAAGTATTGAACCATAACTTCATTAATATTCTGCGAAGAATATATATTCTGCGAAGAATATGTGGATCCTAATAGTTTTAGAGATTACTTATTCTAGCTCAAACCGAAAAGCAAATGAGGTTAATATCATATTAACTCATTAACTCCATGATTACTTCTGAAGGAAATATATATGCAAGTATATTTTCATAAAGATTGTAATTAAAAAAAAAAATCTTTTGTACAAATTGTTAATGGTGAAAATATTTTAACGGGTAGGTAATACCCAAGGAATATTTAGTTTTCACATTAGTAAGTTACACTGTACATTCTTCAAATCTGATTCAATAGTCATTTACTATCCTACTTACACCCCCATCTATACGAATCAGTTCACCACAGAATAACCATTTCTATTCAAATTTCATATTTGGATTTTGACCTATCAGAATCCAACAAGTGGCATAATGAAGAAAATATTTGACGGAATAAAATTTGTTAGAAACAAACAAATTAACTATGAGAAATTTTGTTAAGAATCCACGCTAACAAAATCCTAGCTAACTGTTCCTAGCTAACTGTGGACTAATCAACTGAGGACTACCAACAGTGGACAATTAAAATGAATTAAAATATTGATTATAACATATGAAACTAAACAATACTTTAAGTTTGCCACTTGATTTTCATCTTAAACCTCATTTGTATCTTGACGATTACAATCTGCGTTTAAATCTTTCGTGATTCTTGAAAACACCTCAATCGAGAGGATGAACCAACCGCACTTCATCTACGTAAGAAGAGATTGATGCATATAGTTATGCACTTGAAAACACTCGGAACCTGAGTAAACGTCTAACACTTATCTGTGCTAACTCCTTTGGCATTGTTATTACCGAAAAATAACTTTGCAATTCCTTTTCAAATTAGTCAAATTTGTCACAGCTCCAACAAGTCAACTTCGACTTTTCAGTCGGACTAGCCTTACTATAACCTTGATATATATGCGTGCTCTTTTATTGTTACCAGAAAACCTTTTATATTCCACCATATTACCAGCAGATGTACCAGCAACCTCGTTGCTCCTTGGATTAAATCTCTCCGACAAACCACTATATTTATCTATTGAAATCTCATCATGTACTCATCCGCATCTTGTAACAAGAATTGCTATACCAATTACCGGGAATCAGCAAATCTGTATTGTGAGTCTCGCAACGTTTTCACATCAACAGTTATATGTATCCATATAACATTTATCTCTTAGAACTATGGTCTTCCATTCTAAAATTCTGAAAGGCACCCAGTCTGCGAATTAATACTCTGAATTTTGAAAAGTTGAATGAAGCAACAAAAACTGTACACGACCTTAACCGTCGAAAGTTTAATGATAAAGCATGGAGTATTAGAAACACCCAATATAAAATTTAGTACCGACAAGCGGATTATGCGAAACTATGAAGGAAGCCGTGGAAAAATCACAAAGAATAAGTTTGACTTCAAAGAATCTAAATGATTCTGTTTCTGATGAAATCTTTAGCGAATACCTTGCTTCTGACTCCAAACTCTTGCGGACAAATTTTCTTCACCATCCTTCGATATTAGAAATTCCAAGATATCATAGTATCTTTCATTATAAATATCCTCCATATTTCTGAAGATATTTTCATAACTATTCTTATCTGAAAGCATTAATCTCTTCGTGCTATCAGTGTTACATAATATAAAAACTGTTAGTTTCTATATTCTGTAAACTTTTGAGCTTAAAATATGAATGTTATTGAAGTAATGTTGGGAATTGATGCATGAGTTAGTATAATATAATGACACTTGATCAACGTGATTATATTACAGTAAGTCATGCTGAATTTCTAATGGAACGTGATGATTCACATATCATAACGTCATCATGTGCCATATTACATAACTCTTTCATTCTACTTAACTTCTGAACATATCAAGAAAATATATTCTTGATAGTTCTATTCTCAGTGAATCAGGTAATTTGACAAAACAAATCGTGCTACTACCTTTCCTTTCTACCTTGTATAAAATGATAATTCGAAACTCCATACCTATGAATTCTGGACCATTACTTGCGAAAAGTAAACAAAAGCATGAAGCTCCGAAATAGAAAGGGGGTATAAATCGCAGCAAATAAGAGAGCGCATTAACTGTGGATGACAATGATTATAGGAGACAGAAGCAGGGACATGGAAACATAAGGGAAGATATAAAACCCAACAACAACGTAAAAAAATTACAAACCATGGATATTAATATGAATAGCAATATAAAGACACGGTATAATTAAGAATAGTATCACCCCAAGGTAATAGTAGAAGTAAACAGATTCTTCTGATGGAAGATTTAAAAGAAGGATGACAGAAATGATAATTAGAAAAGTATCAAGGATTAAAACTGGATGAAGCATATTGACAGATGGTCTGGGAGTATGAGTTAAAGTATAGAGAATGGAGTGGTGGAAATTAATGGAACGGAAGAAGTTCATTCTTAGTAAAAATACCAGCCAAAGAAAATCAAGACAGATTTCCGCATTTAATTATAGAGATCTTAAGTTCCTTATTCGCCGAATAATCAAATCTTTTAGATTTCGAAGAATTCCTTTAAATTCCTTGAATTCCGGAATTCAACCCTAACTCTGCCAAAAGTTAAGACGAATCTTTATTTTTCCTATTTCAATCTTTTGTGATAGCTTCATTCGTACCCTTCGAATAATCGAATTATTTTATCCATATTACTCAATGATGATAAAACTCAATTTATCAACTCATATTCGTCATGAAAACATTTTTATTGTTAGCCATGACCGCCTCACTCAAATTTCGGGACGAAATTTCTTTAACGGGTAGGTACTATGATGACCCAGGAATTTCCGACCAAATTTAAACTTAATCTTATATGATTTCGACACGATAAGCAAAGTCTGTAATGTTTAGTCTCAAAACTTCTTGAACTGTTTACATAGATTCATTTGACCCTTCACTAATTCTGACGATTCACGAACAATTGGTTGTAAGTAAATATATAGATATAAATATAAATATAAGAGTATATATATAACACTTTACATAAATAAAATACACTTTAATTAATTAAGAATGTAAAATAGAATAATTAAGTACAATTAAAATGAGTAAAATATAAACATGTACACGATATTATGTATATATATGATTTCTATTAATCACTATTATTATATTGTAATATATATATATATATATATATTTATATATATATATATATATATATATATATATATATATATATATATATATATATATATATATATATATATATATATATATATATATATATATATATAAGTTGTAATTAGTTGTAATATATAATTATTGATATTATTATTGATATTATCATTATTAATATTAGTATTTTTATTATTATTAATTGTATTATTATTATCTTATAAATGATATTATGATTATTATTATTAATATATATCTATTAATTATTAATGTTTATTAATTATATTAGGTAAAAGCAGATATAAACATAAAAATCTGTATCCTTTCTCCTTTCACTATCTATAGATTCCATCCAGTACGATTCAGTTCCACATCCGTATCAACACTGTAATTCAATTTGTTTCTTTTTTCAATCTGTTAGAAATCAAAATCAAGTGTACAAAGTCTAATTCCATTCACCATCTATTTTTGTTTTCTTTCTCTTTTTGTTATTCCTGATTCATGAACCTGTCTAAGTATTGTTACACGTCAATATCATGATCACTACAAAACAATTCCAGTCAATTCATGCTACATCATTAATATATTACTTACAATCTATACATCCTCTGCTGCGTTTGTTTAAGGAGCCAAACTCAAAAACCAAGAAACTCATATTGGATACTACTACTTCAATTAGAAACCACAACTTTCCATCACATTAATCACCACCACATATCTTTCTACATTTATGCATATACATATATAACATACAAGACACACATATCTTAATACTTATACGTACATAAGAACACCTCCTTTATTTTCCACATTGCTGTATTGTTATTGCTGCAACCCCTAATTCTAGTTCTTCTGTCTGAGTACCACAACTACCATCTAAACTGTCAACCACTTTCAACTCTCTCCCACATCCCTCTCTTCCTTCTCTCTCTTCTATTCTTGAGCAAAGGATCACCTTTGAACCACCACTATTACAACTAGATAAATGCTTTCTTTTCTGTTTCTATCCGAAATCCAATCACCCCTTCCACCCATCTCGCTAAATCTATGATATTTTTTTTATTTCCTATCAAGAAACCGATAGAAATGATTGTTTATTGCCACTTGGGTTTTACTAAGAGATCAATGAGCTTGCAACTTGTTATATAATACTATGTAACGCATATTAAAAGAAGATACAAGTGGGTGGTGATAAAAACCTTGGCCGACATTTTAATGATTAAAAGATGGAGATGGCCGACCCATTTTGAAGACTGTTTTGATTACTTTATAAAGTAATTATGTTAAGTTTCAATTGAGGAATGAAGGTCTCGGTTTTATTACACAAGTTGCGGTTTTCATGAATTGGGAACGGGTGATACTTTTGTTCTTTCCCCCTAGACTGAATCACAACACAAACTGATCGAAATATTCATGGACCGAAAATTCGATTTAAATATTACAATTGGGACAAAAGAACCTTCATGGCCAACAAAAGTTGATAAGTGAGTGGTTCTTGCAAGCTGTACGAATATTTTATGCAATTTTTTTTTACTTTACAGCGATTTATAAATGAAGTGGGGATTGGAATATTAATCAAACAATACGTGGGGCAGTTTAATGATAGTCTAGCCAAAATTAGGAAACAAATTAGCGTTTGATTATAATGAAATTATTGGCCGACAAACTCATTGATTTTATTAAAGAAATTCACGGTTGCATATTCTAGCGTATATCTAATTTCGTTTTTTTTAAAACCCCACTCAAAAAGTTGGTGACATATTACGGAGTATTTATTTTTATTTGTGGGCCGTGAAATAATTTTTTTGTCACAATGTTTCTGCTTTGGACCAAATAAATCGAGTAATTTAAACAAATTGCAAGTATTTTATAATTTATTAAATTGATTGATTAGTATGATTAAAGCAAGTGGAAATGGGAATACAAGATGCAAACTAGCGGCTGCAATAATTTTTTTTTTTTTGTCAACCGAGCCCCACCATGAATTTTTTGATGCAAGTTAAAGTAAAACAAGACTTGGGATTATATGAATTTGTGGACTAGTTCTTCTAATAAATTGTTGGGTCGAAGTTAATTGAGTGGGCCAATTAATTCATTTATTAGTAAGTCTTGGAGTAACTTGTGCACAAAGTTGCAATATCATCTACCTGTTTTCTTGATTCAAGGACAACTCAGACGTATACACATTTTAAGCGATGATTGTGATTAAGGTTGTGAAAGAAAATGAAAATGGAAAATACGGACTAAATATTCGTTTGTGATACTAAAGCAGAAAAGTGGAGAGAGCGTAATGGTTAGGGGAGTTATCGGGTTAGCGGGATGTCGCGGGTTCAAACCGCGACTTGGGCATTTTTTTAAGGGCTACTCTTTGAGGTAGCATTATTAACTTTATTATTATTATTGTTATGATTACTATCTTTATTATTATTATTATTATTATTATGTTAATTATTATTATCATGATATTTTTGCTAATTTAGTTTACATTATCATAATTAAAATAAGTATTATGAGTATTATTATATTTTGTATGAACATAAATATTAGTATTAAAGTTATTATTATTATTATCATTATTACTTTTATATTAACAATATTATTATTATAACAAATAAATATTTTTCATATAAGAGTATATTTATTACAACTACCCTAATATTACATATAATTATATATATTAAGATTATTTATATAAATATTTACATATTACAAATTATTTATATAATATTAGACTATATAAATATTAACTATTTTAAATAGATACAAAGTAAATATATAAGATACATGATTTAAGATATAACATATAAATTTATTTGATTCCGAATATATGTATTAATATATATACCTGATATAGGTTCGTGAATCCGAGGCCAGCCCTGCATTGTTCAAATGTCGTCATATGTATTTTTACTACAAAATTAAGTATTGTGAGTTTCATATGATCCCTTTTACTCTTTACATTTTGGGCTGAGAATACATGCAAATGTTTTAATAACTGTTTTACAATATTTATATGTGTGAGTTTCATTTGCTCCCTTTTTAAATGCTTTTGCAATATATATTTTTGGGACTGAGAATACATGTGCTGCTTTTTATAAATGATTTACAAACTAGACACAACTACGTGAAACTACATTCTATGGTTGAATTATCGAAATCGAATATGCCCCTTTTTATTAAGTCTGGTAATCTAAGAATTAGGGAACAGACACCCTAATTGACGCGAATCCTAAAGATAGATCTATCGGACCCAACAAGCCCAATCCAAAGTACCGGATGCTTTAGTACTTCGAAATTTATATCATGTCCGAAGGAGAATCCCAGAATGATGGGGATATTCTTATATACATATTGATAAGGTCGGTTACCAGGTGTTCAATCCATATGAATGATTAATTTTGTCTCTATGCATGGGACGTATATTTATGAGAAATGAAAATCTTGTGGTCTATTAAAATGATGGAAATGTTTATTTATGTTAAACTAATGAACTCACCAACCTTTTGGTTGACACTTGAAAGCATGTTTATTCTCAGGTACGAAAGAAATCTTCCGCTGTGCATTTGCTCATATTAGAGATATTACTTGGAGTCATTCATGACATATTTCAAAAAACGTTGCATTCGAGTCTTTGAGTTCATCAAGATTATTATTAAGTCAATTATATTTGGATATATTATGAAGTGCTATACATGCCTGTCAACTGTCGATGTAACGAAAGTTTGTCTTTTAAAAACGAATGCAATGTTTGTAAAATGTATCATATAAAGGTCAATTACCTCGCGATGTAATCAACTGTTGTGAATCGTTTGTAATCGATATGGACTTCGTCCAGATGGATTAGGACGGGTCTCTACAGAATCGAGGTTACGCTTATGTATATATGGATAACCAAATCACACGACTCTCCTATGAGTCGGCTAAAGCAGGTCTCTGAGAATTCTATCTCACGGGTAAGTATGTACAGTTTTTATTTGTTTTTATTTATTGCTTTTAACCTTTTGATAATAAACGCTAAATCGTTCACTATAAAGTATTAAATTGATATTCAATAAAATTAGGTATGCGAAACCGAAATTATTGATATCATACAAAAATTTATTACATCACTGCGAAATTTACCGTTTATTCTTAAGGTATAAATATCTTTATCAATCAATCCAAAAATATTTCAAAAATTCGTCAGGAGTAAAACTAGGTAAAATAGCCGAAATTACTTTACCCAAAAGAGGGACGTATATTTTTGATAATATTTTATTGATTAAAGTGGGATAAAGGACCAAAAAGATTTTTAATTTTAATTTTTACCTTGTTTTTAAATTAATATTAAATTATTATTGTAAAATTTTAAAATCAATATATTTAATTTTTTAAATATTTTAAAAATTAATATTTTTAATATAAGTTTGTAAAACTAATGTATAAAAATATTAATGATATTTATATGAATTTTTAATTTTATGCATTTTAAATTTAAGTTTGGTGTGAATTTAAAAACAAAAATTTACTTTATTTCATTAAGTTAAAATTTTGATATTTAAAATTGGTCGTGAGTTGAAGACTAGGTCGTTGAACCGAAATTGCTTTACCCGAGGGCGGGACGAGAAATTTTATTATCATTATTTTTAATCTTATTGAATTAAAGTATGCAAAAAACATTAAAAAACCCAAAAATCTTTGCTTTTAAAACGACGCTTAAAAAGTGACAAATTTTAAATTTTGTAGAGAGACGGACTAGGACAACAATCCGAAACGCCCTCATTCTTAAAAGAAACAAATTTTTAAAATTTATTAATTTATGTTTTATTAGTTAAAGGTTTTTATAAAAAAAAGTAAAAAAGGGAAATAACCCCATGTGATCGCATGGGGTTTGTACTAGAAATCCATGCGGTCGCATGGTACAAAAATTCTGGGCAGATTACAAAAGTCCAATCGCCTGCTCTGTATCAACATAATACACACACACATTCATGAAAACACACACAAACACTCTCAAATTTCACCAATTTTTCACCAAAATTCATCAAATTTCTCACAATAATCCGCTACAATCATGCCTTTTCTCAGATGGGGAAGCAAAAAGGTAAAGATTTCACACCTAAACTCATAAATTTCCTAATTTTTGTGATAATTTCAATTATTTGCAATAATACTAGTTTGATAATTTTTAGTGTAATTCGAGTTAAATTGTTAGTATATTATGCATGTATAACCTAGATTGATGCTATTTAACATGATTTGAAGCTAAAAACTTCAAAAAATTTAGAAATCTAGGGTTTGTGTTCTTGAGCAATTTGGGGCTTTTTGATATAAACAGGTTATGGCCGAATTTTGTCATGAATTATTGCTAAATTAAGTAGTGTAACATGTTTAGGTAGCTAAATGATCCAAACTTTGATCCTAAACATGATTTTTGAGAATTAAAGTGGACTTTTCAAGTCTAAAATTCATGAACTTGATTAATTTGATATAAATGTCATTTGAAACTTGTTTAATGGCTAGTGATGATTATTTTGACATGTTATTTGAGTTGAATGCTTATGAACTTTGTAAATATTTTCATATATGCTTATTTGAAAAAGTGTAGAATTGATAAAAATATGAAAATGAGCATGAGTTTAATATGAATTAAACATGTCATTGTAATTGTTTCAAGTTGTTATTTTGCTAACACTAATGCATATTTGGATGCACAAATTTTGTGTTTAATGTGTTTTGCAGAAATATACCGAATCTGGCAGTGCGTCATCATCCAGACAACCTGAAAATGAACCACAGCCAGAAATGCAATATGAGCTAGAATATGAACCAGAACCTGAACAGGAACAACAACAAGAACAACAATATCATAATGATCAACACATACCATATTATGATTCGAAACAAGAATATGTTAATGCCTACATACAATTTCCGATTTATCCAATAACAGAACATCCAACGATTCATGAAGAGCTGTTGCATCCCAATTTGAGATTTGATCGAAGCTGCAGAGCTTACCCGACGTACCAAAGTAACATATTTAAACTGGTAATGAAAAATGTAGAAGTACCGAGGGTAATCGATTGGGAGCCTTTGAAAAGGGTCCAACTAGCTAACCCAGTTAGACTGCTACTGATCCAAAGGTATGGGAACTCTTCTTTTACCGATTGGGAACGTTTATTCACCATTCGTAGGCCTGTATATAAGGAATGGTGTGTTGAGCTTATGAGTACTATATCACTTGATACGGATGTAGTTAGGTTAGATGATAGGAATTTTCTTAGATTTTTACTTGGTCGTAGGATGTATAGGATGTCCATGCTGGACATGGCCAGGGCTTTACAGATTTACACTCCCGTTGAATTACTATTGCCTGATTATACAAATTTGATTTATCATGGTGAAAGGGTAGATAAAATTTTGACGCTGACGCCGTCTGGAGGCGTATGTCAAATTATAATGTTTTTACGCGGGGAGGAAGACACTCCTATTTAGATATTAACAAAGCAGAGCTTCCTATTTAGATGACCCTACACGATTTATTTTACCTTAAGTGTATTCGAGATACTAAAGGCTTTGTTAATATTCCATACTGTGTTGGTTTTTATCTATCTAAAATGGTGGAAGGAATACAGGACGGGGGAATAATAGGAGGAGGTATTTTTGTTACTCTCATTGGAGAGTATTTAGGCGTAGATAGGGATCAAGGGGGTCCACTGATGGTGTGTAGGTAACAAGATGAGACTTTAGGATTGCGGGTCTATCAAGGTGCAAAGGTATTAAAGAGCAGACGCAATCAGGCAGTACCATATCAGGGCCCTCATCCACAGGTAGAAAGAGGTTCAGATGAAGAAATGGAGGAAGCGGATGACATTAGGGATGTCATTAGGGAGGCTGTTACTGACGTTTACCAGCGTATAGATGAGGTAGAAATGACAAACGAGGCTAGACATAGTCAGTACGAGCAGTGACACGCCGAGAATGTGTACGAGCATTCCAGACAACGACAGCATGATAGATGGTACTTTGGTAACAAACGCCAATATGTTTGGAAACTTTGGTAAAATTTAATCATTTTTCTACGCTAATCACCCTCAATAATTTAAATTGTACCGATTTTTTGCAAATGAGGGCATTGCAAGATCTTAAGTGTGGGAAGAGATTAAATTCTTTCGGTTTAAATATTTAATTGATACACTTAGTTAAATTGCCAAATTTTGTGAAAATTTGAAAAATTTTCAGCTAAATGAATTTAAAAATCATGTTTATACATATTTATGAACGATAAATTAGGTGTCAACACCGAAATTATTGTTATCTCGGAAAGGACATAAATTGAGAAACATACCAAAACGTTAGAATTCATTTAAGAATGGAATAGAGGAGAATAAAAAGGCAAACAAAAATATAAATAAAAGCTAAGTATGGGAAGAAATTACCAAGTTCTTTAAAACATATATCACATATTTTGTACAAGCTTATTGTAGGTACTTTTGTTTTGGACAATACTAATAAGTTTTACCCGATTTACTATATTATATTTGAAAGAAAGATGGATCTACATGATGAATCAATTCCATCATTAAAAGGAAGTAAAGTCTTCCGAAAAAGACACGCGCTTTTTGATTTAGGTCAGGAAGTTGTCGTCCAGACCAGTTGTAGAGTCTACGAAAAACCTTGAAAAGTTTTCTCGAAAATCAGCTGGAAATCCACGGACCTCAGCATCAAACAGGGTCGCCATGTGGTCAGACTTATCCTAACCATGAGAGGATCTGTCTCATAAAATGGGGAGGGCGTCGTGAAAATTAGCTTGATAAGACTAATGAATCAGACCCCCAGAAAAGGATAATCTCTTTAAAGATCAAAAATCAGCTTTTAAGCCTGATATTACTCAATCCTTAAGATTGACTTTAAAGATTGAGAATTACAAACTCATAGAATTCGATGATATCTAAACTCGAGCTTGAACGAGAAAATATTTTGATCAAAATTACAAACCGATTTGTTTTCTGAAAACCCATTTTTAATGCGTTCATTACCATTGAACGTAAAATCCTAGGAATTCATCTAGAATTCATTAGGTCACCTGAACCAAATCGGGTGTCAACCGTAAGAACGGTGGTTGCATAGCATGGTGGAAGACAGGACCTTGTGCCAGACCGAAAAAATTATAGGGTGATCTTTACTATTGCTCCTACAAAGGATATTGCATCTGACACGATATAGACCATAATCAAAAGCATGTCACGGGACATTGCCTTAACAGTTGCTTGTTCAACGCTTTCCTTTACAACCGGACGGTAGTTTACCTAAAGGTAATATACGGAGCAAGTATACTGGACGTGTTGCTTTCCTAATACAAGGTTAGCAAGTGGGTGACACAAAACCGCAAGTTTTGAGCTAAAATTTTCAAATCTGAAACCCACCAAACCCACAAAAACATTTTGCAAACACCGGTAAAGGGTTATTCCTGAAAACTTGTCTAGGTTAAAATCTAGATTGAATTTTCAAAAAGATCAAATGTTTTCATAAAGATCCAATTTCCTTAAGGATCTAAATTTTCATAGTCATGTGGGACTGTAAACCACAACGTTACTATCATTGTTCATACCGCCAAATCGAAATCACTGATGTACAAAGTGTGAAGAATAAAGAAGTGGTTCTAGTATTTTTATTTCAAGACTATATTGATTGAGGACAAGCAACGCTCAAGTGTGGGAATATTTGATAATGCTAAAAACGAACATGTATTTCATAGCATTATCCTTCAAGAAAGACAAGCTTTTAATTGAAATTGTTCTATTTACAAGTGATATTCGTTTAAATAATAAAAGGTGAAGACAAAAGACAGATTCGACGATTTGAAGATGCAAGCGACCAAAAAAGCTAAAAAGTACAAAGTACAATCCAAGTGGTTCAATTTATTGATAAGAAACGTCTCAAAAGTTACAAGAGTACGAGCCATAAAACGCAAAGTACAAGATATTAAATCGTACGAAAGGACGTTCGAAAATCCAGAATCGGGGCCTGAACCAATTATTAACGCGCGACGCAACGGACCGAAAATTACAAGTCAACTATGCACATAAATATAATATAATATATAAATAATTCTTAAAATTATATATATATATATATATATATGTATATATATATATATATTATATTTAATAAAACCGTCGGCAACAAGAAAACAAAGCTTTGTGACCAGGAAAAGGCGGCCATGGCCAGAAAGCACAAAAGCCATGCGATCGTATGGATCACTGTAGCAGTTCACATTCTATAAATTCAGCATTTTTCGGACGAACCTAACACAAAATTCAATCTCTCTCACTCTCAATTTATATTTATATTTATATTTTAATTATAATTATAATTTTAAGTTAATAATAATAAGGTTATAGTGGAGAATGTTTTAAGTTTGTAAGTCGAAATTCTGTCTGTGTAACGCTACGCTATTAATACTCATTGTAAGTTATGTTCAACCTTTTTAAATTAATGTCTCGTAGCTAAGTTATTATTATGCTTATTTAATCCGAAGTAATCATGATGTTGGGCTAAATATTAAAGACGGGGTTATTGGGCTTTGTACCATAATTGGGGTTTGGACAAAAGACCGACACTTGTGAAAATTGAACTATGGACTATTAATGGGCTTTATATTTGTTTAACTGAATGATAGTTCGTTAATTTAATATAAAGATTTACAATTGGACGTGTCTATAAATAACCACATACACTCGATCGGACACGATGGGAGGGATATTTATAAGTACTAATAATCGTTCATTTGACCGGACACGGGAATGGATTAATAGTCAATGGACTCATTAAAACAGGGGTGGATTACATACAAGGACACTTGGTGTAATTGATAATAAAGTATTAAAACCTTGGATTGCACACAGTCGATAAAAATGTATTAAAACCTTATTACAGTTTAAGTCCCCAATTAGTTGGAATATTTGACTTCGGATATAAGGATAATTTGACGAGGACACTTGCACTTTATATTTATGACTGATGGACTGTTATGGACAAAAACCGTATGGACATATTGAATAATCCAGGATAAAGGACAATTAACCCATGGTAATAAAATAAAATCAACACGTCGAACATCATGATTACGGAAGTTTAAATAAGCATAATTTCTTTATTTTATATCTTATTGCACTTTTAATTATCGTACTTTTTAATTATCGCAATTTTATTTACTGTCGTTTTATTTATCGCATTTTTATTTATCGCAATTTTATTTATCATCATTTACTTTACGCTTTAAATTAAGTTATATTTATTTTTAATATTTTACATTAGGTTTTAATTGCGACTTAAGTTTTAAAAATCGACAAACCGGTCATTAAACGGTAAAAACCCCCTCTTTATAATAATAATACTACTTATATATATATATATATATATATATATATACAATTATAGGTTAAAATAATTATAGCGTTAAACTTGTTTACTGTATCCCTGTGGAACGAACCGGACTTACTAAAAACTACACTACTGTACAATTAGGTACACTGCCTATAAGTATTGTAGCAAGGTTTAGGTATATCCATTCTATAAATAAATAAATAACTTGTGTAAAATTGTATCGTATTTAATAGTATTTCGTAGTAAATATATAACAGTATTTCGTACACCTCCACTCGCGCATCAGTAACACTAGTATTAGTATTATCATTATTATTAAAATTACTATTATTATCGTTATTATTAGTGTAGTAATATTATTGAGATAATAATTATTATCATTATTAAAATTATCATTAATATTAAAAGTATCGTTTTTAGTATTAACATTATCACTAATATTAAAAGTATCATTTTTATTATCAAAATTATCATTGTTATTGAAATAATCACTATTATTAAAACTAACATCATTATTATTATTTTTACCATTAACATTATTATTTTTATTATTTTTACCATTTTATTCTTATTAGTATTAAGTATCAGTACTATTAATATTATTTCTATTATTAATATTATAACAAGTAAATATTAGTTATATAAAAATATATTTAATACATATAAATAATTATACTAATATGTTTATAATAAATATTAATTATTTACTTAAAGTATACAAAATAAATATAGTTAATTAAGTTATTAATGGAACATATAATTTACTAACTAATAATATATATATAAATTATTCGATTACAATTATATGTGTTAATATATATATAAATGATATAGGTTCGTGAATCCGAGGCCAACATTGCATTGTTCAGATCCGTCGTATGCATATTTTTACTACAAAATATCGTATAGTGAGTTTCATTACTCCCTTTTTATTTATATTTTTTGGACTGAGAATACATGCGCTGATTTTACTAATATTTTACGAAATAGACACAAGTGATCAAAAACTACATTCTATGGCTGGATTATGAATATTGAATATCACCCCTTTTTAGCTTGGTAACCTAATAATTAGGAAACGGGTATGGCCCCTAATTGACGCGAATCCTAAAGATAGATCTATGGACCTCGACAAGTCCTATCCGGGGTACGGATGCTTTAGTACTTCGAGATTATTATTATTATACAGACGAGAGGTTCTGTTTGGGGATATTCTATGCATTAAAGTTAAGTCGGTTATCAAGCGTTCACCATATGAATGAATTTTTAATTCGCGGGTTACGCTTGTTATTATGTACTCAGGTTACGTGTACAATTAAATATCTGAAATCTTGTGGTCTATTAAAATGATGGAAATGATTGATTATGATAAACTAATGAACTCACCAACCTTTCGGTTGACACTTTAAAGCATGTTTATTCTCAGGTATGAAAGAAATCTTCCGCTGTGCATTTGCTCATTCTAGAGATATTACTTGGAGTCATTCATGACATATTTCAAAAGACGTTGCATTCGATTCGTTGAGTTCATCAAGATTATTATTAAGTTAATTATAGTTGGATATATTATGAAATGGTATGCATGCCGTCAACTTTCGATGAAATGAAAGTTTGTTTTTTAAAAACGAATGCAATGTTTGTAAAATGTATCATATAGAGGTCAAGTACCTCGCGATGTAACCAAATGTAATGTATTCGTCCAGATGGATTAAGACGGGTCGCTTCAAAAGCTATCTACACTTCATCAAGATCCCTATTTTAGAAGACAATATTAGCATGTAAACAAAAACACCCACATGTAAAAATAATAAATGGGTCAAGATTTTCACATGTAGCTCCTTATACACTACAAAATAGCATTGATATTGTCACACCATATAATATGTAAGCACAAAATAACAATTATTGAGCTAAACAAAAATTAAGGAGCTGTAGAACTCATTTCATAGTCTTTAGATTCTGAAAGACAATCTAGCCTAACCACCCGTGGGGAATTGTACAAATCATTCGTAAACACTTGTTATGTTATGAGTTAGTCATCAAAGACCTATTACAAACCACCTATTGGAGGTGTAAAATAATAGTATATTTTTGTGGATTGCATCTTGATGAAGTACCTTTTCATTCATTAACTTGTTAAAATATAATGAATCATGGTAGTGTGATGTGTCACCAATGACACTAAAATCTTTGTGAAGTCTTGCAAAATTCAGTTGAAGACATTAACGATATCTTGATACTCTGCTTCACCATTTTAAAGTGGGAGCAAATTTACCTTTTTAATCAAACCCGTCAATCAATATTTTTTGTTTGTAAAATCTGTAAGCACGACACTAATGAAAATGACCCTTTATGTACCAGCTATTCTGGAAGCAATTTCCAGAACTCATGTACTTGAAGTTGTAGCGTCTCCAAATGTCTTGTAATATATATCTCATAAAACAACATCCTTCTAAAACCAACACCAAGCTCATAAGAAACTCGCTTTGCAGTTGCAAAAACAGCCCCGCGATGTGGTAGGTATTGAACCAGAAACAACCTGTTATTTTCTTGGTGTAACTTTCTTCTTAAGGAGTAAATATGCGGAATCTGCATAGATAGAAACGCCACAATCAAATGGTACCCAAAAATATAAAATCACAATGAGACCTAAACACTAATACTTGGTCAGTGGAATAAACTCATACATGCACCAATACAAAATACATGAAACCTAATAAAAAAATCATTTTACAACAGCTGAAAAAAAACCACTTTTTACTCATGATGTAATTCAACCTCCAACTATGACACCCTAAAGCAATATACATTTGACCCAATTCCTTATATTTCCATGACGAAATACTGGTTCTCTACTCCTTTGTAACCACACAAACCATAATATTGAAATAATGACCCATGTAAATGATCTCTCAAAATGGGTAGATGCTTGAACTGTTGTAACACAAAAGTAAGATAGATCTATTATAACACAAGGATAAGATAGATGTTGTAAATACCTACCATCTTGCTAACTCATAATATTGTGTCATAGACCCATCTTGTAGATCTTAGGCATTTTGGTAGAATTGATACTGAAAAACTATGAAAAATTCAATTAGAGTTCACACGGTCACCACACAACACAAAGATAGGTAGTATAGCTTAAGATGTTCCAAAAACTACAATTTATTTAAATTGTTGTTAAAAAAAATGTAAACAAAAATGCATTAGAGACAAGATAGTTAGGATAGGAACATATTTAAGGCGATGTTTATATGAATTTGGGAACTCCCTTACAGTTTGTTAGATGAAAGCAACTCATTCTTGCTCTCTATTCATCTTGTGGGGTTAAACATATCCTATTAGTCTTATGCGAACGGACAACGTCTTGAATCTACAAATCCATCAAGTTATGCACTGTATTTTAAGTTTTAACCTATATACATATTCCAAGAAAGCACTAACAAAAATGGTTAATAAGATATTTCAGAAAATACCTCTCCAAAACATATAAGCATCTTGAACATACATTTAAAAGTAAGCATCCTTAACCAGTGAATCAAAAAAGCTTTCAAAAAACGCATGACAACTAAAAGTGTCTTGAAACAGTGAGATCAATATGTACATCTTAAGATTTTAGCTTGGCAATAAATTACAATATACATAACTGTATCTCAAATGGTTGTTGTAAATGAAAATATGCCGGAAACATATAATCAGCGCATTGTGTTGTTGAATGATCAATGAACTAAATAAAACATAAAGAAATTAATGATAAACACAAATCAAATACTGACGGCATGTTTTAATGCCGAGTTAGGGTTAACGGTGGACTTTGAACGATCGGAAAAACAATAATTGTAATATAAAAAATTGACATATTGAAAAGTAAATACCATACGTGTAGCTTCAAAACGCAATTCGCATTCAATCGTTGTTGTCTTTCTGAACGGTACATAGAAACTATACAAATATTCCATGGTCAAAATCTTCACAACTCGCCATCCGTTTGTCATACATATTCATCGGATTTGGATGAGACCTAATAAACGCAATTCGATATTTGGAGGCCATCCAGTCGATAATCCTTTGAGAGAAAAGAAAAAGACACATTCTTTGAAGATTTCTGACGATAGTTAAAACTTCCTGACGAAAACTGTGGAAGTGAGTTTGATCAGCGTAGAGGATTTTGGAGGAAAGTAAAGGTGCGTTTGGTTGGAGATTTTGGTGGGATTTCATGGGATTTGTAATTGAAATCCCATGAATTAATATGTTTGGTTCAAGTTTTTTAAATCCCATAGTATTTCAAAAACCCATGAATGAAGGATTTTAAAAAGCTCCCAACATATGAAGGATTTAGAATCCCATCTACAAAATTCAATAAAAACACTCTGCACCTACCATCTTTTGCTTAACAACCACCTACCACCAAAAATCTTCATTACCACCGCAATCGATTAACACTGCCACTATCGCCGATTACCGCTGCCACCACCGCCGATTACCGCCGCCACCACCGCTGATTAACGCCGCCACTACCGCCGATTACCGCCACCACCGACTTCCTAAAATCACACGACCAATTCTATGCGCTATCGATCATCAAGGTCATGGATTCTACAACGGTGTCTCGTTCTATAGATAGTAAGACATTCAATATTTTTTTTTAATATATATATGTGCGTCATTTTGTGTTACCCAAAAAAAGATCATACCTATTAATCCTTTCGTTTATGCTCATGGCATCTGTTTATCTTATTAGGGTTATTTATTTGCTAGTTGAATATTACAAAGTACTAATTAGTCATTTATTTATATGTAGAATAATGTGATTTTATTTGAATAACTGAATTTTCAGTTTTGCTTGGTACCAAATTCCTTTGCAATCAAGTTTTGTTTAGTGCAGTTTTTAGTGCAGTTCTTTGTAATCAAGTCTTGTTAAGTGTTGTGCAATTGAAATCCTTAAAAACAAAAATCAAACCAAACACACCATAGGATTTAAAATCCCGGGATTTGAAATCCTTTGGGATTTGAAATCCCAAAGGATTCTAAATCCCGGGATTTAAAATCCTCCAACCAAACGCCACCTTAGGGTTTTTTTTTCTCAAGTCGTGAATGAAGTTCATGTTTAGAACCCCTAACTTTGATTTTCTATCCCGTATTTTTTCTAATCTTAAGGGTATTTTAGACTTTTTATTTGATGATTAGCTAATGTAAACTATTTGTTAGCTAATACATCAAATGAATGGCTAAGATTGAATTTTTAAAGAGATCTTATGATCATAAAGGGGTCTTATTTTGTAAGGAGGAGAGATAATGCTCCTATTTTAATGTGTTAAAGAGATGACTGAATAAGTTTTAGATTTCGAACAAGTCTGTCTTCCAACTCAGCCCATTAAGCCTTTTTTTTTTTTTAAAAGCAAACTATATAAACAAAATGAAACGTTACAGTGTGCCAAGACAAGTGCTCGATACAAGAACCACAAACATGGTTTGCAAAGGTAGCAAACCAAATACAAGAATATAACACGAATACTAAACTACACGAAGATATATACTATGATCATTTAGTCAAGTTAACCAATCAATCTTCCTCTTTTTCAATCTTTTAGAGATCCAATCGAAGGCCTTTAGTTGAATTTAATTTAGTGCTACCGGTGGGTTCCATGTTTTACCCCGAAAAACTTTCTCGTTCCTATTTTTCCATATTAAATATGCACACACCCATTCAACCGCTTGCCATATTTTGTTCCCGAGTGTTGTTGATGACGGAGGACCCTTGCCGCGAAGAATTTCACCAATGCTAAGGTTTGTCATGTTTCCAAACCCCCACTATGCGAAAACTCGATCCCGAATCTCCATAGAGTACTTACAAAAAAATCAAGGAGTGTTCCACGGTTTCTAGATCATCATCACATAACGGACATCTTACACTATGCAAATCTATCCCCCTTTTGTCGATCTCAATCATGACGGAAAGCCTTTTTTAACATGCCGCCAAACATAAATTTCTAGTTTTTATGGTACTAGATTATTCCTCATAATCCTAAAAGAAACATGTCCACAATAATATATGCAATCTAATATTAAGTGTGCGTTTCTTAATGCTTAAACCTCGAATGATTTATTATTTGAATGATTCAGAGGTCCTGAATAAATTCGGTTCCGAATAACAATAATCTATTTGTGAGAGTATTTGAATTCTAAATGGTTTAACACCAAAAAATAAATGCAGTGAATGTTGAATGGTTCAACATTTATTGCTGAATCATTTAATTAAGAAGTAATTAAACACATCGTTAATCATTTTCCTTCTATTCAAATTTAATGATCTCCTATTATTACTGTGTATGTATTTTATTCACTCTACATATTTATATATTGTTAGAATCTTAGACTATGTTTGGCTCACGAAATTGAATGGAATTTCAGCAGAATTAAAATTGAATTTAGACACACGTCATGTCTAAATTCAGTTTTAATTCTGTCGGAATTCTATAATTCTATTGAATTTCGTAAGTCAAACGGGACTAATGATTACTGAGTAAGGATTGGAAGAGTATTTCACTTTTCGCGAGTCTCCATACTTCAGATTATTAAAGAAATAAAAAATGAGTTAAACAAGTGAGGCAAGGTTTGACACGACACGAATTAAATTAAAATCGCACCAAATTAAAATCGCATTTCGCCTCCACTCACATAACACAGCAGCCTCTTTTTTGTTTTTTTTTTTTCTTTTCAAGTTTTTAATTTCTTCATTTTCTTAACCCTGAATCCCCAATCTCCATAATCAATAGCAGCTAATGGCCGTCGGCGTTCTAGCTTTACAAGGTTCATTCAACGAACACATCGCCGGTACATCCCCTGTTCCTCTGCTTCTATTTACAAAAACCTTCTATTTACATGTGTATTCATAAACATGTTTGATGAAATGTTTCAATGAGTTTATGTTTTTTTTGTAGCTTTAAGAAGGATTGGAGTAAAGGGGGTTGAGATAAGAAAAGCAGAGCAGTTGGAGAATGTGACTTCACTTATTATACCTGGTGGTGAGAGCACTACTATGGCTAAACTTGCTGAATTACATAATCTGGTACTACTAATTTTAATCATATTCATACACATATGATTTTAGTTGTTTGTCTCATGTCTATTTGTGTTTTTATGTATGTAAAGATGTATTTAATTGAAACATTGTTAAATGGTTTGTTTATCTTTATCTGATTAGCACACCATCTGTTCGACGCAAGTCCTAGGTGAAGTTGTATATTGCTTTTTTTACTTGTTGTAGAAAAAAAAATGTAAAAGCTAAAATATTGAAAAACCAACTATGGTCTAAAAACTGTGGTACATTTTCATGAATGTTTTTGTCTAAATTAGGAGTACCATTTTGACAAACACTTTGATCTTTTATCATTGTAATTGACATTTTGTAAAGTAAATATATGAAATAGCCTTGCATGATGAACGACGAGTTTATCATATGTATCTAGAATTGGAAGATTATATATATAGTGTGTGTATGACAATTGATAAGAATGACCCTTTTATTTAATATTCGATGGTATGAACGAAATTGTATAATAAGAGTTTTCCTATAAATTGAATTCTGATTGTAGTTTCCGGCACTTCGTGAGTTTGTGAAAATGGGAAAACCAGTTTGGGGAACGTGTGCTGGTCTTATCTTCTTAGCAAACAAAGCTACTGGTGAGACTTAATTTTCTTTTATATATTTTTTGGTTAAGATGTACCCATAAATACATTTAGTAGATAATACAAGTAGAGGCCGTATAATGGTTGGGGTGGGTGACATGTAACAAACAAGGTTGTAAAAGTCATTAGTTTGGTTTGGATCCCTGCAAGGTTGTAAAACTCGCGACTCGGGGAGTACTCGGCCGGAGGTTTTTGAGGAGTAATCGGCGACTCGGGGAGTACTCGGAGGAGTACTCGGATGTTGACTTTTGTTGACTTTTCTAATATAACTAAATATTTTCAATATATTATAGATATATAATATATATATTAGCTATAAACAAACATTTTATGAATATATATATGTTAAATATATATGTTAAATATGTAAAGTTTAGTTACATATAAATATTTATTTTAATTGGAGGGGTTAGATTTGTATATATTTAATAATGAAGTTGAAAGAAAAACTAAACTTGAGGTGTTAAAATAAATAACAGTAACTTTAGGGGGTTTGAATGTAAGTTAAAAATTAATAAAATGACTCAGAAACCCTACCAGTATCAGTCACACTACCCACTTCTTCTTCTTCAACCGCTCAGTCACCAAACCCTAAATTGTTTGTTCTCTTCATGGATGGAAATCGAGACATTACATGTATGTTCCTTCAATTTGTTCTATCTAAACAAACAAACACATCAAATCGATTCAGAACTCTTAATTTCAATTCTGAAAAAAGTTGGACCAGAAAGTTGTTGGAGAAATTAGGGAGTTGGACATCGATCAAAACCTTATTGAACTCAGATTAATCGTCTCCTGTTTTCCTTCATCTTTTCACTGAGTTTTCCGACGCCGTTGATCGGCGTTGACCGGCGTTGACCGAGTAAATGGACGAGTTAGACACCGATTACTCGTTTTGTTCTTCCAGAGGAGTAATCGCCGATTACTCGGCCGAGTTGGCCGAGTTTTGCAACCATGGGGCCCTGTATGGACTAATTAGCCAAGTCGGAGTCTATTCGGAAGTTGACCAACCTTGACTTTGTATTTGACCTACTTTGACCTAATAAATTCGACTTTGAACTAATAAATCCGACATTCACTGGCTAAATTGGACTTTTGACACCGTTGACCGAATAAATCGGCCAAGCCAGAGGGTCGGACTGCCTCAAAATCCCGACTATTTGGGGGACTTTCACAACCAGTCATAATTAGATAAGTTTGTATACGAAATTAAGAGTGGTCAGCTTGACTTGAATCTCTCTTTGTCCAAAAAAATTGAGAAAACATTTCTGGGATGTGACTACCATTTTGGTGCCTTGGACTAAATTGGACTTTTTACCCATTTGAGAAAAAGCATTACCCAAACCGACCTGTTCATAAACCTATCCATTCATAAGAAATTGTTTAAAGTTGCCACCTCTAATTATGAAATGTAAACGCGGCTGCATGTGAACTATTTTTGTTATTAAGAAATTTGGAAACATATACAGCCAATGAAAATAAAGAAATAAACAAAAGATATTATAATGTTCTATTAGATATAAGATAAAACTTCATAATAATGGATAATCAAGACCCATGATTCTTTTAAATTTATAATCTGATCTGTACCTTGATTTCTTTCAGGACAAAAAACAGGAGGGCAGGAGCTTGTTGGAGGGCTTGATTGTACCGTTCATCGTAACTTCTTCGGGAGTCAGGCAAGTATTGGCATGTTAAAACCACACACACACACACACAGATATATATATTGGGTCATAATCAAGAGGCAATCACTTTTTTGGGGGGAAGTAAAATTTATTTTTTTATTTTTTTCAAATTTTTTTTTCCCAACATTAAGAACACACGAAAATATGAACATTTAAATATGAACATCTTGGCGGGAAAACGCTCGAAGAAAAAACTGATAACATGCATCATGCGTAATGTTATTCCTTAATGTTATTCTTAGAGCGTTCTTTTTCCATCATATAGTTTTTTTCAAGATCTAGCCCGATTTAGAGTTTAGGGTTTAGGGTTTAGGGTTTAGGGTTTAGGGTTTAGGGTTTAGGGTTTAGGGCTTCGGGTTTAGGGCTTAGGGTTTAGGGTTTTGGGTTTAGTCCCTAAACCCTAAGCCCTAAACTCTAAACCGTTCGTGTTAAAAATTCAATCTAAACCCTAATTTGTAAACCCTAAACCCTAATTTCTAAACCTAAAACCCCAATTTCTAAACCCTAATAGCTAAACCCTAATTTTTAACCCCTAATTTCTAAACCCTAATTTTTTAAACCCAAAAAAACAAACTCAACAGCAAAACATATGAATGTTATCATTTATTTCTCCGAGCGTTTTCCCGCCAAAATAATAACATTCATCACGAAGTGTCTTTTTTAAATCTTCATATTTTCATGTGATCTTGATGTCTGAAAAAAAAATTAAAAAAAAAAACGAAAAAAATTTACTTCCCCCCAAAAAAGTGCTTCCCTCTTGATTAAATCATTATATATATATATATATATATATATATATATATATATATATATATATATATATATATATATATATATGCAGGATCAATGGGGAAGTAACCAATCGGGGGGAAGCGGGGGGAAGCAAATTTTTTTTTTTTTTTTCGTTTTTTTTTTGAAATTTTTTTTCTTCCGGCATCAAGATCACACGAAAATATGAACATTTAGAAGAGACACTTCGTGATGAATGTTATTATTTAGGCGGGAAAACGATCGACAAAAATAACATTCAAGATAATATTGTTCGTGAAGAATATGAACGTTTTTTTTCTTCATGTTTTGTGAAGTAAAATTTAGCCCGATTTAGAGTTTAGGGTTTAAGGTTTAGGGTTTAGGGTTTGGTGTTTTGGGTTTATTCCATAAACCCAAAACACCAAACCTTAAACCCTAAACCCTAAACCCTAAACTCTAAACCGTTCGTGTTAAAAACTCAATCTAAATCCTAAATCTAAACCCTAAACCCTAAATTTCTAAACCCTAATATCTAAACCCTATAAACCCTAATATCTAAACCCTAATATCTAAACCCCAATAGCTAAAATCTCAAAATACGCTCGATAAACACGATAATTGTTGTATATTACTTCTTCAAGCGTTTTCCCGCCAAAATAAAAACATTTTTCACAAAGTATCTCTACTAAATGTTCATATTTTCATCTCATCTATAATGTTCGTTAACAAAGTTTTTTCAAAAAACGAAAAAAAAAAAGTTTTTGCTTCCCCCCGCTTCCCCCCGATTGGTTACTTCCCCATTGATCCTGCCCCTATATATATATATATAGGGGCAGGATCAATGGGGAAGTAACCAATTGGGGGAAGCGGGGGAAGCAAAAAAAAAAAAAAAAATTCGTTTTTTTTTTGGAATTTTTTTTCAGGCATCAAGATCACACGAAAATATGAACATTTAAAAAAGACACTTCGTGATGAATGTTATTATTTAGGCGGGAAAACGATCGACAAAAATAACATTCAAGATAATATTGATCGTATTAAATGTTAACGTTTTTTTCCCATGTTTTGTGAAGTAAAATTTAGCCCGATTTAGGGTTTAGGGTTTGGTGTTCTGGGTTTAGTCCCTAAACCCTAAACTCTAAACCGTTCGTGTTAAAAACTCAATCTAAATCCTAACCCTACACCCTAAATCTAAACCCTACACCCTAAATTTCTAAACCCTAATATCTAAACTCTATTAGCCCTAATATCTAAACCCTAATATCTAAAACCTCAACATACGCTCGAAAAACACGATAATTGTTATATATTACTTTTTCGAGCGTTTTCCCGCCAAAATAAAAACATTCATCACAAATTGTCTTTATTAAATGTTCATATTTCATCCAATCTATAATGTTCGTGAACAAAGTTTTTTCAAAAAACAAAAAAAAAAAAAAATTTTGCTTCCCCCGATTGGTTACTTCCCCCTTGATCCAACCACTATATATATATATATATATACATATATATATATATACATATATACATATATATACATATATATAGGGGCAGGATCAATGGGGAAGTAACCAATCGGGGGAAGCGGGAGGGGAAAAAAAATTTTATTTTTATTTTTTTTTTGGAATTTTTTTTTTCAGGCATCAAGATCACACGAAAATATGAACATTTAGAAAAGACACTTCGTGATGAATGTTATTATTTAGGCGGGAAAACGATTGACAAAAATAACATTCAAGATAATATTGATCGTGAAGAATGTTAACGTTTTTTTTTTTCTTCATGTTTTGTGAAGTAAAATTTAGCCCGATTTAGAGTTTAGGGTTTGGTGTTTTGGGTTTAGTCCCTAAACCCAAAACCCCAAACTCTAAACCCTAAACTCTAAACCGTTCGTGTTAAAAACTCAATCTAAATTCTAAATCTAAACCCTAAATCTAAACCCTAAACCCTAAATTTCTAAACCCTAATATCTAAACCCTATAAACCCTAATATCTAAACCCCAATAGCTAAAACCTCAACATACGCTCGAAAAACACGATAATTGTTATATATTACTTCTTCGAGCGTTTTCCCGCCAAAATAAAAACATTTATCACAAAGTGTCTTTATTAAATGTTCATATTTTCATTCAATCTATAATGTTTGTGAACAAAGTTTTTTCAAAAAAGAAAAAATAAATAAAAGTTTTGCTTCCCCTGCTTCCCGCCGATTGGTTACTTCCCCCTTGATCCTGCCTATATATATATATATATATATATATATATGGGCAGGATCAATGGGGAAGTAACCAATCGGGGGGAAGCGGGGGGAAGCAAATTTTTTTTTTTTTTCGTTTTTTTAGGAATTTTTTTTCCGGCATCAAGATCACACGAAAATATGAACATTTAGAAGAGACACTTCGTGATGAATGTTATTATTTAGGCGGGAAAACGATCGACAATAATAACATTCAAGATAATATTGTTCGTGAAGAATATGTACGTTTTTTTTTCATGTTTTGTGAAGTAAAATTTAGCCCGATTTAGAGTTTAGGGTTTAGGGTTTAGGGTTTGGTGTTTTGGGTTTATTCCAAAAAAAACGAAAAAAAAAAAATTTGCTTCCTCCCGCTTCCCCCCGATTGGTTACTTCCCCATTGATCCTGCCCCTATAAAATTATTAGCTTATAAATATGAGCAAAAAACATCTTTACATCTGACCTATTGGCGGCTACGTGTGTTCTCGTTTAAATATTATATATACAGATTCAGAGCTTTGAGGCTGAGATACCCGTACCAGATCTTGCTTCTACAGAAGGGGGTCCCCCAAGTTTTCGTGCTGTTTTTATTCGTGCCCCTGCAATCCTTGAAGTCGGACCCGATGTTGAAGTTCTAGCTTCTGTTTCTTTTCAATCAACTAAAGAAGTTGATTCTAATTCAGCTCTTCAACAGGTAAGCCATTTTTTTTCTTTATATATAGTTTTTATTTGTTATTTCATATCTTATGCCATAAGACATAGTTTCAGGCATCAAGCAGCTTATGCTATTAAACTATGGCACCTTATTTAGATCACCAGATACAATTTATTGATTGTAAATCTAGCAAACTGGACGGTTTGGGTTGAAATAGTCTTTTTAGTACAAGTCATACAAGGTTTGGGTGGGTTGAAGCACGAACATGTTTGTCCTTTTCTTAGATAGTCAGGAAGTTAAATATGATGACAAAAACTGTTCTATTACAATAACCAATTCCAATAAAATTAGAAGATTTACTAGGTTGTAAGGTGTATGCACTAAATATGTACGATAAGCGACTTTCAACTAGACCTATTAAACTCGTCTGATTCATTTCCTTTTCCACATGTTTTGATTTGACCCATTCATTAAGTAAATGGATTCAAATTGTCACCTTTAACCATGTGATTGGACTATCTATTTATCTGATACAGCCAATTCAAATACAGAACATAATCAACATTTAAGTTGGTAGCATATGCATGTTTAGTGTTTACATGAGCGATTTGATTATTTCGTTGTTGAGAACAGCTATTTATTGATGTTATGGATGGACAGAACAACTCAGGAACTCTTTTGCAAATGCCTAAACACACATTATTCAATGCTAACATGTGTTTCGTCTGAAGTTGTTGTGATCTAGTGTAATCTACTTGCTACATTTATATTTAAAATCCAGACAACAAAGTTTAATACTTTTCATTGTTTTAGGAGATCACTCAACCTGATAACAAAGTGATTGTAGCTGTGAAGCAGGGCAATCTACTAGCAACTGCATTTCATCCTGAATTGACTATTGATTCTCGATGGTAATTCATAATTCTAGTTCAGTTTTGTTTGATTACAATTTCTATTTATTTGAACAGGTCAAAACGTAGGGATCGGGTTTGGTTCACCCAAAACACCTTTTGTGATTATCACATTCCAGTTTTGTATTCTCTTAACTAAAGTATATCGGAGATGAATAAGTTTATGAAAACAATAATACGATTATATAATATATATTTGCTTCTTTGGCAGGCATAGTTACTTTATGAAAATGGCATCTAGCAGCAATGAAATAGTAGCAACGAGTAGCAGCAGCAGCAGCATCAATTCTTTTGAAGATCAAGAAAGCTACTTGTACAACAAACAACCAAAAACTGACCTTCCTATATATCATTAGCTGAAAATTATATCGACGTATAAGTGTGATTTGGTCTTTGAAAAGTCATTTACAGGTGGCCAAACCTTTGAAGATGGATTGATCCTAGCTGTTGTTTTCGCAAATTCCAGCTGTTCTGTATATAGATAATTATGGCAATCTCCAGCTGTTCTTGAGGATCAAGAAAGCAATTGATTTTTTTTTTTAATTGAATAAGAACTCATTTTAATGCATTTTCTTTCAAAAATATCATTAGAAGTTTATTTCTTTATCACCTAATGTACTACTAGTACTTGCTACTTATAAACTTTTAATGTTCAAATTTATAGTTTTGAGTACATCTTTATGTAGTGTTTCATGACTTAACCTTCATGAAATTATATATATCACATTTATTTATTTTTTTAACTTATCTTTAATAAAAAAAAAAAAAAAAAAAATTCTTTTTAGCCGGAGGTCCTCACGGAAGCAATCTCTCTACCTGGAGTAGAGAGGGGGATGAATTTCCCTTTCCTATGGGTGGAGAATTCCTTTTCTCGACTCGTGGTAAAGGAAACGACTTCTCTTCTAGTTTAGGGTAGAGGAAGGATTGTCTACATCTTACCTCCTCCATACCCCGCAGGCGCGGGATTGGGTATTGTTGTTGTTGTTGTTGTTGTAATATAATCAACTAAAAATGTGAAGACTTATGGTTTGTATATATACCTTAGGATATTCGCTGAATTGTGTCGTTATACACTCTCTTATGTCATGCGGTCGTTGTACTCCACAGATCCGTCGATCGTGCAAAGAGGAAGACCTATTCCCTCTTATTTAACTGTTTCTCTTCAATTAATCAGCCGCAGGTTCTAAAAAGTTTTATTGAAATGATCTAGCCGCAGATTCTCAAAAGTGTACCTAGTGAGGATTTAACATGGATCTCCTTTAAAGATTCTCAAACATCCAACTACTAGGCCACCATTTGAGGTTAGCTGTGTTGTTTTTTTTCTTTCTTTTTTCTTTTTATTGAACAATATTTTAGGAGTCACTGACGGTGACGGGGACAGAAACCACTCACCCGATCATATCCTGTCCACGTGTCAAGAGGAAACTCCATTAATTTGTTGTCCTGCTCAGTTGGGACTATGTTTTTCTTATAGTGCTGTAACAATCTCTTAGAAACCAGTTATTATTATATTTTTAAACAGGAAACCTACCATCTAGTATAATATTACAATCACGATGAATACTTGCATTTCATTAGCTCAAGTGAGACTTACAACTCTCGACCACTTGGTTGAAGAGTCCTCTCAACTGCTAGTATTTCTATAATATTAAGCTTTGTCATTCAAGAACAATCACTGCATGCTTTTCAATAACTAACTATAAAAGTTAGAGCACACTGATAGTTTCTGATTTGGATAATACATGACACCATCAATTATTCTTTTAGAAGTGAATAATAAGCAAATTACTAAAATAATAAGATGAACAGAGCAGGTAGAGTACTAAAACATGTGCTATAAATATCTTGTCCCAAAATATAAATTGAAAAAATGCTCGCCAAACACTCGTAATAATTTAACCATTGGCAAAAATATTACACTACAGATTACATTTATATGGTATCCAGAGAGCGATAATTAATCATTATTCTACATTTAGTAACACCGGCAAAACCAGGCCAAAAATACATACAACAAAATACGCATAATGAAAAAAAAACTTGAAAATCAACGCTATAGTAGTTCACTCCTTTCCACACATGGCCAAAATCCGATTCTAAACGGTTTATTTGTAACCCAAACTAACAGGTTTCGCACATACACTATTGTCAGAACTGCTGACGTGGCTATCAGAATTTCCGGGCCTCGTCCAAATCTTCACGTGTCCATCCCGGCTAGCCGTGAGGATAGACTCTGGAGAGAATATGAGTCCCGATAGAGGTTCAGAATGGACACGGTGAACCACCAAAGGTGCAAGCTTTGGAATGTCTTTTGTGCTGGGAGCCGGTTGGATGGTCCCCACTGGGACTACGCTGTCCCAATGAGATGAGTGGGTTCTGCTGTATGTCGGGGAACCGCCAGGTGGACGGCGAAGTGGCACCACAAGTTCATCCATTGCAAGATCCCATAGCAATAATTGTGTATCCTTCAAATTCACATTGGTATTATAAATTAGTACTATATATAGCTCCGAGTTTTGTATAATTTCATCTGTATAAGGTGAAGTAGCATTGTGGCGGTGTCGGCACACTCATGGAAAATGGGTTGATATGGGTTAACCTGACCTGCCGACGTGTTCTGAATAGTTCCAAAAATACCCATATTGACTCCTTCAATTAGTTTCAGATATACCCATTTTACCCATTCAATCGTTAATGTAATCAGCATATCATATTAAAGTTTCACATCATGTATCATTTTCAAACTACTTATTTAAGAGTGTACCTGACCAACAGAACCAAATCTATAAACAGCATTTTCAGATTCGTCTTCTGAAGTTGGCGGTGACCAATACGAATCAAAAGCAACTCCACTAACCTGCAAGCCATGTACTTCAAATATAAATATATAATAACCTTACATAATTTCCGATTTTTACCATACCTATTCTAAAATTAAAGAGCCTTGGCAATTTAGGAAAAAATGTTTACTAGTTTTTGTATACTCGCGCCTTGTCTAATTCTACTGAATTAATAAATTACCCATGAATTGTGACCCTCTCCCCATGCTACTACTTTCCTGTCTTCCATACTCCAAACCTGAACTAGATCATCTTCCCCACCAGTCAAAATGTATTTGCCATCAGAACTGAAGAAAAAAAGAAAAAAGAAAGTACATTTTGCTCAATATATATAGCAAACAAGATTTAAGCAAATATATAAAACTATCATATCAGAAACTACCTCCAGGCACAACATAGAAGAGCCCCGTAGTAACTTTTACCACCGCATATCAGTTGTTCATTTAAGAAATCAAATACCCGTAAATATCCTAAATGAAAATAATAAAAAAATATTTTGAGAATAAGAATTGTAGAAAATAATTGAACGCTAAGATTAGCAAATCAACAATTTACCATCTCTGCCAACAGTAGCCAAATGTCTTCCATCAGCTGAAAATGCAACGGCGTTAATGGAGCCTTGGCAGATATGCCATCTAGCAATGGGGTTGCTCTGTTTGACAAGATATTTTAGTTAAACTGTGAAAAGAAAAAAAAGAAACTCGCAAAGAAATAATTCAGATAAAAGTTTATTATGCAAAAGTCATTGTAAATTGCACTTGATGGGTGTCTACAAAATAAGACTTTTAGTGTCCTAAAAAAAGATGTCCCATAGAACACCAATGAGATATCATATATCGGATGTTGTTTTGGAAACCTTAATGTTGGTATATATGGTTTTAATATGAAGAAAAGTTGCTCATGTACCTTACTAGAACGTGCATGTGCAACGGAAAATTGGGTTTGATCCTTGATTACAGGAAACGTAGAATCACCAGGACCATCTTTACTCTATATATAGGTTAAAAACAAGTCAGTGTTTTACAGAAAATATCATTCAAACACCCCAATGAGTGCCTACAATGATATTGTTGTTTCGCTTGTGATCAAAATGAGGCTTGCCTTTTCATAAACATACAAGTTCCCATCTGCATGAGCAGCAACAAAAGCACCATCGCGTTCAGGTATCCATGCAATACTAGTGCATCGACTGTTGAGAAAGGGCTAGTTGTTTAATTACTTGAAAATTACTTATTAACGTGGTAAAATATAATAATACGAGTGAGCATACTCACATGATTACTGGACCTGACAGTTTATATAACAAGATATTATGCAAGTATGCAACGTAAATTCATTATGCTATAATTACTGTGTGTTTTATCCATTAATTATAAACAGAGTGAAGTTAACTATGAAGGTTTATCACTTAATTATTTTTTTAGTCTTTATAAGATGTACATATGAATGGAATTACGAGTGCAATCTTACCTCACATACTAGAACTACGAACTATAAGTACATAAATATGTACTCGACATCTAGGTTTATTTAGGTCAAAATAAATAAAAAATGCTTATATAATTACATCTTACCTGTTGTTAAGGGCTCCATCTTTGTTATAATGATGAGCACCAACTAGCTTCTTGCCAACATCTTGCAACTGGAGTCTCAAGGATACCGAGTATACTACAAAACATAAGTGCAAAAATAAGTGAAGAAGCTTTCTGCTTCTAAAATACACAACTATCAAATATCCAATTGCAACTAATATGTTGAAAAAAAAAAAAACGTTACCATCTCCCGAGTTCAAGCCAATCAGAAGGTCATGTCCATCTTTGGCTTTCGAATCAAATGCATGACAGACAGGGTTTGAGTTACCAAAACTAACTGATTTTATTGGATCCTGATAAACAAACTATTTTTAGTAAACCATCGCCCATCAAAGTATTATTACAATCTTTGATGAATAGAGATTACCTTTTCTTCAGAATTGAGCTCTGTAATATATAAAGTATCTCCTACATTAAATATCAGATAAATCCCTTTACCATCAGAAGTATTCAAACCAATCGAAGAGCTTCCACCATTATTCAACCCGCCCACATGGCCACTTTTACTTGCTCCACCATTTGCTTTACTACTTGACCCATTTCCTCCCACAAGTCCAAGCATTCGACTCCCATTCCCACTACTTCCTAAGATCTTCGACGTCACATATCTCACACCGCTACTTGCAACACTATAGCTTGAGCTAGGCTGCAATGCAGGCAAATTGACCGCTGCCTGCACCGGTTGGTCCTTAAGGTGTGCAACAGTTATCTAAACACAAAAATACAGATTATCATCACTGATCCCATACAAGTAACCGTAAAAAAGGTAGTTTATACACCATTCATTTTTCTAGAATAATTTGAACAAATGTTTGTAACCGTATTTATCTCGATTTGCAGACACTCCTACTTTGTTTCATCATAAGATAACAAATACAATTGTAATATAATTGAACAATAAACAAAAGCATTGCATACTAAAAAAGGTAGATTCTCATTATAGATCCTTAATGTATAGAATTACCAAGTAAAAAAAAAAAAAAAAAAATTGTAGACTGGAAATTGTTAATTTTAAGTATCCAACACAATTTATCAAACACCAATACCTAGATTCAAATCAAAATGCAGATTTAGAAAACTAAATGATCCAAAACGCACATAAGCATGCACGAATTAAAACAAAAGAAAGTAGAATAACGTTGTATACAGTTTGCAACTATATTATTCTTAGCTTGTGTACCAAACAAACTACTGCGATTTTAACAATCAAATGGCATTTTTCTTTTTTTTCTTTCAGAATATATACTGCCAAATGCCAATCCTCGGTAAGCTAGTGTTTATTTCATTATTATCGAGCACTATTATCAAATTTCAAATCAACATATATGCTTGATACTTAATTGACCTTACACCATATATGAATTTAACCAACCATATGTATGATAATGCTGCTTTTAAGTTATCAACATTTTACCTACTTATTTAGCTATTGCACTAAGAAAACTAGTTGCAAGGACATTAAAAATTCAAATCATGGCTTATTTTCTTCCAGAATATATACAGCGGATACTTACAGTTAGCTAGGGTTATATCAACAGCATCAGCCACTAATACCTAATTTTAACTTCAGTTTCAATTTGATATATCCATGTATATGGATTAAAACTGCCATAAGTAGGATAATGTTGACTTCAAATTTTAACTAGCTTTATCTGCCTTTTGCACCAAGCAAACTACTACAGTTGACATTAAAATTTAAACCATAGCTTAAATTTATTCCAGAATGCATACACCGAATCCTTAAGGTAAGCTAGGGTTTGTATCAACAACTATCAAACACTAATACCTAAATTTCAAATTCAATACTGATTACAATTTTGATACAGCATCTACGAATAATGAACGATACTTAATTAACCTAAGATACATATATAGTCATGGATATCATCAGAAAAAAATAAAATATAAAACAGTGATTGTGAAACATATGCATATAACATAATATGATTGATTGATAATTGATATACCTGAGTGATTGATTTAGCGAGAGCATAGGGAAGAAGAGAAGAAGGATTAGTTTTATCATGATAAAGTTTGTAACGGCCTTCGGGTGTTTTAAAGAAGTTTTTTAAACCTGTGGATTGTGCTGCGGTGGCGGTGTTAGGTGATGAAGAAGAGGACGGCTGAGATGCGGTGGTTGATGCGGCGGCGTTGGTGTTGATCATGGTGGCGTTGACTGATGATAATTATCGGAAAAGGTTCATGGCGATTGGACCATTGGACTTTGGAGTTGCAGGTCAATTACTCGCCGCCACGGACGTTGCGGACACAACTCTTTTTTTCTTTTCCACTCTGCTTTTTTATTTAAATAAATAAATAAACGGGAGATGATTCTCACAAACCAAGAATTGATCCATACACACAAACATACTATTATACCTTTACTTTATAATTATGGAGGTTCAACTCCCTAGATAAATTTATGGATATAAATGTAAATTTTGTACAAAATGGTGTGTATGGATCAATCCTTGGTGTGTAAGACGACAACGTTAATACATTACTAATTTTATGAATTTTTTTTTTTTGAAAGATCAACTTATAATAAAACCAAAACAAAATATACAACATGGAGGCATAAGCCTCAATACAAGACACAAAACAATATAATACTCGTCTGTAATCTATGCTATACAAAATCGACGATATCAATTACAAATTAGACCGAGAAACAAGATCAAAGCATACACTACTGAAAAAATGCTTTTTCCGGACGATTGATACGGACGACTAGTTGTCCCAGAAAGTCTTCCCGAACGGCAGATCGTCCGGGATGTGTCGTCCAGAAAGGTTCGTCTCGGAAAGTTTTTCGTGACGACATTTTTTCCCCAGACGAAAGGTGAGCCCACATTGGCTTTCAACGCTAGCCTTCGTGAACGATATTTCCGAACGACTAGTGGAGACGATATGTCGTCCCGAAAGATTTTGGATTAAAATAATATTATATTTTTATTAATAATTATTAATTGATAACAGAAAAATAAAATAATCCTGGACGCCTCTTCCTGGACGACAAGTCGTCCGGAAAGGCTTCTGCTGTTTTCGGACGTATTTGTTTCTGCTGTTTCCAGCCGTATTCGATATGGCACATTTCAAATATCCAAACCTGCTACATAAATAAGATTATAGTTTCACAAAATACCACAATAACATTAAAAAAATATATATATATCCAAACGCGACAATAATTATCCAAACATTTTAAAATCCGGAAAAACTACCAAATCAACTAATATCGTTTACAAAACATAAACTTAACATTAAACACACCCAACAAAAGCATAATTGTCTTCAAACACACCAAACAAATTACAAATCGCAAAATCCATCATCATACAAATCTTCATCATTGTTACGGCTCGGGCGCGGAGTATTGGAATTGGAAGTACCAGTAGTATACCCAAAATTTGGTTGAATATTGGGAGGGACTACGGGATTATTAAAAGCAAAGATTTGTTCAATTTGACTTGCTGTGTAGTATGGTTCCATTGGTGGTTGTCTACTCCGACCGGTAGAAGATGAAGATGCGGAATTACTTGCCGACTTTGGTAACTTTGGCCCCACTCCGCGTTGGTGTCCGGTTCGATCACCCAAAACTTCTTCCATGATATCAGTCTCGTCTCTTCCCGGTTGTTCTTTTAGCAATTCCTTCATTCTTGTCTACAAGGTTAAACAAATATTATATATATATATATATATATATATATATATATATATATATATATATATATATATATATATATATATATATATATATATATATATATATATATATATATATATATGTGTGTGTGTGTGTGTGTGTGTGTGTGTGTGTGTGTGTGTGTGTGCGCGCGCGTGTGTGTATGTGTGGGTGTGTGTGTGTTTGTTTGTGTGTGTATAAATATACATATATTTCATGCGAAAAATTTAAAAAGACATTCATAGAAATAACATTCATAAAAATATTAAATATTTGATTACAACAATAAGCGTTTTTTTTTGATAAATGACAAGAATTACACATCAATAATCATCATCATCGCTAGAGTAAGTGATAATGCTAAAAACGAACACATATTTCATAGCATTATCCTTCAAGAAAGACAAGCTTTTAGTTGCAAGTATTCTATTTACGAGTGATATTCGTTTAAATAATAAAAGTTGAAGACAAAAGACAGATTCGACGATTTGAAGACGCAAACGACCAAAAAGCTAAAAAGTACAAAGTACAATCCAAGTGGTTCAAATTATTGATGAGAAACGTCTAGAAATTACAAGGGTACAAGCCGTGAAACGCAAAGTACAAGATATTAAATAGTACGCAAGGACGTTCGAAAATCCGGAACCGAGACATGAACCAACTATCAGCACGCGACGCAACGGACTAAAAATTACAAGTCAATTATGCACAAGAATATAATAATATATATATAATTAATTATATATATATTATTATATATTATAATTATAAGCAGCCCACGTTTAATTCACTATGGTGAGCTGGAATCCAAAGCTCCGCACTCGCGGAGCTGTAAGGCACAAAAGTACCGCACTCGTGGAGCTGTACAGTTCAAAGTGGGCCTATAAAAGGCCGCGCATTCTGCCGATTTCATTACACCTTTTCTACTTCAATCTCTTAATCTATGTATGTGTATATATATATATATATATATATATATATATATATTATATATATATATATATTTATTTATAATTTTAATTTTAATTTAAGATTAATAATAATAAGGTTATGTTGGCGAATATTTTAAGTTTGTAAGTCGAAATTCTGTCCGTGTAACGCTACGCTATTAATAATCATTGTAAGTTATGTTCAACATTTTTAAATTAATGTCTCGTAGCTAAGTTATTATTATGCTTATTTAAATCGAAGTAATCGTGATGTTGGGCTAAATATTAAAGACGGGGTTATTGGGCTTTGTACCATAATTGGGGTTTGGACAAAAGATCGACACTTGTGGAAATTAGACTATGGGCTATCAATGGGCTTTATATCAACTAAACGATACCTCGTTAATTTAATATAAAGGTTACAATTTGACGTATCTATATATAACCACATACGCTTAATCGGGTACGGTGGGCGGGATATTTATAAATACGAATTATTGTTCATTTGACTGGACACGGGGATGGATTAATAGTCATTGGACTCATTAAAACAGGGGTGGATTACATTCAAGGGTAATTGGTGTAATTGTTAACAAAGTATTAAAACCTTGAATTACACGCAGTCGATTGAAATGTCCCGTTCATATTGATTATAAACGTTCCATATTAATTGATTTCGTCGCAAGGTTTTGACCTCTATATGAGACGTTTTTTAAAGACTGCATTCATTTTAAAAACAACCATAACCTTTATTTTATCGATAAAAGTTTAAAAAGCATTACGTAGATTATCAAATAATGATAATCTAAAATATACCGTTTACACACGACCATTACATAATGGTTTACAATAAGAATATATTACATCAAAAATAAGTTTCTTGAATGCAGTTTTTACATAATATCATACAAGCATGGACTCCAAATCTTGTCCTTATTTTAGTATGCAACAGCGGAAGCTCTTAATAATCACCTGAGAATAAACATGCTTAAAACGTCAACAAAAATGTTGGTGAGTTATAGGTTTAACCTATATATTATCAAATCATAATAATAGACCACAAGATTTCATATTTCAATATACATCCCATACATAGAGATAAAATTCATTCATATGGTGAACACCTGGTAACCGACATTAACAAGATGCATATAAGAATATCCCCTATCATTCCGGGAAATCCTTCGGACATGATATAAACGAATTCGAAGTACCAAAGCATCTGGTACTTTGGATGGGGTTCGTTAGGCCCAATAGATCTATCTTTAGGATTCGCGTCAATTAGTAGATCGGTTTACTAATTCTTAGGTTACCAAGCAAAAGGGGCATATTCGGCTTCGATCATTCACCCATATAATGTAGTTTCAATTACTTGTGTCTATTTCGTAAAACATTTATAAAACTGCATGTATTCTCATCCCAAAATATTAGATTTTAAAAGTGGGACTATAACTCACTTTCACAGATTTTTACTTCGTCGGGAAGTAAGACTTGGCCACTGGTCGATTCACGAACCTATAACAAATATGTACATATATATCAAAGTATGTTCAAAATATATATACAACATTTTTAATACATTTTACTGTTTTAAATTTATTAAGTCAGCTGTCCTCGTTAGTAACTTACAACTAGTTGTCCACAGTTAGATGTACAGAAATAAATCGATATATATTATCTTGAATCAATCCACGACCCAGTGTATACACGTCTCAGGCTAGATCACAACTCAAAGTATATATATTTTTGGAATCAACCTCAATCCTGTATAGCTAACTCCAACATTACTGCATATAGAGTGTCTATGGTTGTTCCATATAATATATATACATGGGTCGATATGATATGTCAAAACATTTGCATACGTATCTATGGTATCCCAAGATTACATTAGAATACATGTATAATACAATATAAGTTAGCTAGGATATGATTTGTATAGAATTGTTACAATATTTCCCGTAGCTACAACAATCAAAAAATATCCAATCTTGTTTTACCCATAACTTCTTCGTTTTAAATCCGATTTGAGTGAATAAAATTGCTATGGTTTCATATTGAACTCTATTTTATGAATCTAAACATAAAAAGTATAGGTTTATAGTCGAAAAAATAAGTTACAAGTCGTTTTTGTAAAGGTAGTCATTTCAGTCGAAAGAACGACGTCTAGATGACCATTTTGGAAAACATACTTCCACTTTGAGTTTAACCATGATTTTTGGATATAGTTTCATGTTCATAAGAAAAATCATTTTCCTAGAAGAACAACTTTTAAATCAAAGTTTATCATAGTTTTTAATTAACTAACCCAAAACAGCCCACGGTGTTACTACGACGGCGTATATCCGGTTTTACGGTGTTTTTCGTGTTTTCCGATTTTAAATCTTTAAGTTATCATATCATACAGATATATAACATGTACTTAGTTGATTTTAAAAGTCAAGTTAGAAGGATTAACTTTTGTTTGTGAACAAGTTTAGAATTAACTAAACTATGTTCTAGTGATTACATGTTCAAATCTTCGAATAAGATAGTTTTATATGTATGAATCGAATGATGTTATGAACATAATTACTACCTCAAGTTTAGTAGGTAAACCTACTGGAAGTGACAAGAAATGATCTAGCTTCAAAGGATCTTGGATGGCTTGAAACTTCTTGAAGTAGAATCCTGACAAGAAATGATCTAGCTTCAAAGGATCTTGGATGGCTTGAAACTTCTTGAAGTAGAATCCTGACACGAAAACAAGTTCAAGTAAGATTATCACTCGAATTAAGATAGTTATAGTTATAGAAATTGAATCAAAGTTTGTATATGAGTATTACCTTGATTTAGAATGATATCTTACTGTAAACAACAAGCATTTCTTGAGGTTGGATGATCACTTTACAAGATTGGAAGTGAGCTAGTAAACTTGGAAGTATTCTTGATTTTATGAAACTAGAACTTGTAGAATTTATGAAGAACACTTAGAACTTGAAGATGGAACTTGAGAGAGATCAATTAGATGAAGAAAATTGAAGAATGAAATTGTTTGTAGGTATTTTTGGTCGTTGGTATATGGATTAGATATAAAGGATATGTAATTTTGTTTTCATGTAAATAAGTCATGAATGATTACTAATATTTTTGTAATTTTATGAGATATTTCATGCTAGTTGCCAAATGATGGTTCCCACATGTGTTAGGTGACTTACATGGGCTGCTAAGAGCTGATCATTGGAGTGTATATACCAATAGTACATACATTTAGAAGCTGTGTATTGTACGAGTACGAATACGGGTGCATACTAGTAGAATTGTTGATGAAACTGAACGAGGATGTAATTGTAAGCATTTTTGTTAAGTAGAAGTATTTTGATAAGTGTCTTGAAGTCTTTCAAAAGTGTATAAATACATATTAAAACACTACATGTAAATACATTTTAACTGAGTCGTTAAGTCATCGTTAGTCGTTACATGTATATGTTGTTTTGAAACCTTTAGGTTAACGGTCTTGTTAAATGTTGTTAACCCATTGTTTATTATATCTAAAGAGATGTTAAATTGTTTCATTATCATGATATTATGATATATAATATATCTTAGTATGATATATATACAGTTAAATGTCGTTACAACGATAATCGTTACATATATGTCTCGTTTCGAAATCATTAAGTTAGTAGTCTTATTTTTATATATGTAGTTCATTGTTAATACACTTAATGATATATTTACTTATCATTTAACATAATTAACCAAGTGTATCAATATCTTAATATGATTCATATGTACTTAGTAAGACGTTGTTATAACGATAATCGTTATATATCGTTTTCGTGTTTCTTAATTCAATAGTCTCATTTTTATGTATATAACTCATTGTTAAAATACCTAATGAGATACTTACTTATCATAATATCATGTTAATTATATATAATCATATATATGTCATCATATAGTTTTTACAAGTTTTAACGTTCGTGAATCACCGGTCAACTTGGGAGGTCAATTGTCTATATGAAACCTATTTCAATTAATCAAGTCTTAACAAGTTTGATTGCTTAACATGTTGGAAACACTTAATCATGTAAATATAAATTTCATTTAATATATATAAACATGGAAAAGTTTGGGTTACTACAGTACCTACCCGTTAAATAAATTTCGTCCCGAAATTTTAAGCAGTTGGAGGTGTTGACGTATCTTCTGGATATAAGTGCGGGTATTTCTTCTTCATCTGATCTTCTCATTCTCAGGTGAACTCGGGTCCTCTATGATCATTCCATCGAACCTTAACAATTGGTATCTTATTTTGTTTAAGTCTTTTAACCTCACGATCCATTATTTTGACGGGTTCTTCGATGAATTGAAGTTTTTTGTTGATTTGGATTTCATCTAATGGAATAGTGAGATCTTCTTTAGCAAAACATTTCTTCAAACTCGAGACGTGGAAAGTGTTATGTACAGCCGTGAGTTGTTGAGGTAACTCAAGTCGGTAAGCTACTGGTCCGACACGATCAATAATCTTGAATGGTCCAATATACCTTGGATTTAATTTCCCTCATTTACCAAATCGAACAACACCTTTCCAAGGTGCAACCTTAAGCATGAACATCTCTCCAATTTCAAATTCTATATCTTTTCTTTTAATGTCGGCGTAGCTCTTTTATCGACTTTGGGCGGTTTTCAACCGTTGTTGAATTTGGATGATCTTATCGGTAGTTTCTTGTATTATCTCCGGACCCGTAATCTGTCTATCCCCCACTTCACTCCAACAAATTGGAGACCTGCACTTTCTACCATAAAGTGCTTCAAACGGCGCCAACTCAATGCTTGAATGGTAGCTGTTGTTGTAGGAAAATTCTGCTAATGGTAGATGTCGATCCCAACTGTTTCCGAAATCAATAACACATGCTCGTAGCATGTCTTCAAGAGTTTGTATCGTCCTTTCGCTCTGCCCATCAGTTTGTGGATGATAGGCAGTACTCATGTCTAGACGAGTTCCTAACGCTTGCTGTAATGTCTGCCAGAATCTTGAAATAAATCTGCCATCCCTATCAGAGATAATAGAGATTGGTATTCCATGTCTGGAGACGACTTCCTTCAAATACAGTCGTGCTAACTTCTTCATCTTGTCATCTTCTCTTATTGGCAGGAAGTGTACTGATTTGGTGAGACGATCAACTATTACCCAAATAGTATCAAAACCACTTGCAGTCCTTAGCAATTTAGTGATGAAATCCATGGTAATGTTTTCCCATTTCTATTCCGGGATTTCGGGTTGTTGAAGTAGACCTGATGGTTTCTGATGCTCCGCTTTATCCTTAGAACACGTAAAACATTCCCCTACGTATTTAGCAACATCGGCTTTCATACCTGGCCACCAAAAATGTTTCTTGAGATCCTTGTACATCTTCCCCGTTCCAGGATGTATTGAGTATCTAGTTTTATGAGCTTCTCTAAGTACCATTTCTCTCATATCTCCAAATTTTGGTACCCAAATTCTTTCAGCCCTATACTGGGTTCCATCTTCCCGAATATTAAGATGCTTCTCCGATCCTTTGGGTATTTCATCCTTTAAATTTCCCTCTTTTAAAACTCCTTGTTGCGCCTCCTTTATTTGAGTAGTAAGGTTAGTGTGAATCGTTATATTCATAGCTTTTACTCGAATGGGTTCTCTGTCCTTTCTGCTCAAGGCGTCGGCTACCACATTTGCCTTCCCCGGGTGGTAACGAATCTTAAAGTTGTAATCATTCAACAATTCAATCCACCTACGCTGCCTCATATTCAGTTGTTTCTGATTAAATATGTGTTGAAGACTTTTGTGGTCGGTATATATAATACTTTTAACCCCATATAAGTAGTGCCTCCAAGTCTTTAATGTAAAAACAACTGCGCCTAATTCCAAATCATGCGTCGTATAATTCTGTTCGTGAATCTTCAATTGTCTAGACGCATAAGCAATTACTTTCGTTCGTTGCATTAATACACAACCGAGACCTTGCTTTGAGGCATCACAATATATCACAAAATTATCATTCCCTTCAGGTAATGACAATATAGGTGCGTCGTTAACTTTTTCTTTAACAATTGAAACGCTTTCTCTTGTTCATCTTTCCATTCAAATTTCTTCCCTTTATGTGTTAATGCAGTCAAGGGTTTTGCTATTCTGGAAAAGTCTTGGATGAACCTTCTGTAGTAACCAGCTAGTCCTAAAAACTGATGTATGTGTTTTGGAGTTTTCGGGTTTTCTCACTTTTCAATGGTTTCAATCTTTGCTGGATCCACCCGAATACCTTCTTTGTTCACTATGTGACCGAGGAATTGAACTTCTTCCAACCAAAATGCACACTTTGAATACTTAGCGTACAGTTTTTCTATTCTCAGCAATTCTAGCACTTTTCTCAAATGTTCTTCGTGCTCTTGATCATTCTTCGAGTAAATAAGTATGTCATTGATAAAAACAATGACAAACTTGTCAAGATATGGCCCACACACTCGGTTCATGAGGTCCATGAACACAGCTGGTGCGTTAGTCAATCCAAACGGCATAACCATAAACTCGTAATGACCGTAACGCGTCCTAAAAGCAGTCTTTGGAATATCATCCTCCTTCACCCGCATTTGATGATATCCAGAACGTAAATCGATCTTCGAATAAACAGACGAGCCTTGTAGTTGATCAAATAAGTCTTCGATTCTCGGTAGTTGAAAGGACCCGTTCATATACATTATAAACGATTCACAATAGTTGATTACATTGCGAGGTATTTGACCTCTATATGATACATTTTACAAACATTGCATTCATTTTTAAAAGACAACTTTCTTTACATCGAAAGTTGACGGCATGCATACCATTTCATAATACATCCAACTATAATTGATTTAATAATAATCTTGATGAACTCAATGACTCGAATGCAACATCTTTTGAAATATGCCATGAATGACTCCAAGTAATATCCTTAAAATGAGCTAATGCACAGCGGAAGATTTCTTTAATACCCGAGAATAAAAATGCTTTAAAGTGTCAACCAAAAGGTTGGTGAGTTCATTAGTTTATCATAATCAATCATTTCCAATTATATAATAGACCACAAGATTTCTGTTTATAAATATATGTACACTCGTGAGTGTATAAAACTGTTCTGATTATGTTGAGGCCTCAGTAACCAACCTTAACAATAATATAATAAGTCATCTTCGCAAAGATGGATACGTACACTCGCAAGTGTATAAATAATCCTCGAAGTACTAAACATCCGCCCACTAGCTCTTATGTCTAGTGCAGCCTACAGGATGGGGGTGTTAAGCCCGATAGATCTATCTTTAGGATTCGCGCTTACATGCTCTTATAACATGTAACTAAATTACCTAGCACATCAATCAGCAGAATATCATTTTTAATCACTTGTCTCTATTTCGTAAAGCATTTATAAAAGCAGCGCATGTATTCTCAGCCCAAAAATATATATTGCAAAAGCAATTAAAAAGGGAGCAAATGAAACTCACAATATTGTATTTCATAGTAATTAAGCATATGATGGCCTTGAACAAGTGCAAGGTTGGCCTCGGATTCACGAACCTATATTAAGTATGTATATTTATATGTTGGTCAATATCTGTTTCAACAACTTAGGTCAAGTCACAGTGTATCACAATCCTAATGCTCGAGACTAATATGCAAAAGTCAACAAAAGTCAATTTGACTCAAAATGATTTACAAAATCTATACATGTTTATTATATAACTTAAATAGTCGTTTTTAATCTATTTATCGGATTTAATTAGAGTAAAAATAATATAAATCATTTACTAGTAAAAATTTATATATAAAAATTTATATATAAAAATATACTTTTATATATTTTAATAAAGTTTATAAGGTTCATAAAAATATAGTGGTATGTATTATTATTGTGATTATATTACATGTGGTAAAACTATCTTTGTAGCCCATATTTATTTGATAAAATAAATATTGATAATGATAATAATAAGTAAAAGTTGTATTATTTGGTAATAATAATAATAATTATTATTATTCTACTAATAATAATAACAATATTCATATTTACTAATGACGACATTAATTATGATAAAATGATAATTCTAATCATGATAATTTTAATAATAACGGTACTTCTTAATATTAACAGTAATAATAATATTTTGTAAAAATAATAATTCTATTCAAAATGATAATTTGTTAATAAATAATAATAATAATAATAATAATAATAATAATAATAATAATAATAATTAGATAATAATTATGACGACGATAATACCGACGATAGTAATAATAATCATTTTAATAATAATAATACTGAAATTAATAATAATTCAGTTGACTATATATTTTAATCCGTTCATCGAAATCACACGAGTTCTAAATGAAAAGTTCTTAATTTTTCGCTAGCTTTCCAACGACATGCATATCATATACCTTATCTCAGTAGCATGTGTATATAATTCAGGATTCAACATAACCTATCTAACGACAATATCAAACGTACAAGTATGTATAATCCTATAAACTCGAGCACTAGTCAGGGATACACTAATAATATATAAAAGTTAAGTTATGAGTGCTCACGTATCAATATTGTGATTCAATATTGCAGGAAATGTACGTAGACGCAACGGAGACGATAAACGTTAGGTTGACCTCGCGACCAATACCCTCGAACAATACCCATAACCTCCATAGCTATAACCCATAATTTCCTTAGCTCCATCCCATTTGAAAACTTATTTTAAAACGCCTGAACATAACTTCGTCGTAGTATTTTATGTATACTAATAATATCTTGAAATAATACTAAGTAAATATATATATGTAAATCGATTGAGAGAGTTTTGAAAAATATATTTTCAAGTTTCTATGAAATAATGAAACATATTGAATTCTATTTATAATAGATTTTTAAATTATTAAAGTGAATTATTAAAGTACGAATTATTAAAGTGAATTATTAAAGTATGAATTATTAAAGTATGAATTATTAAAGTATGAATTATTAAAGTAAATTATTAAAGTTAAAGTAAAGTAAAAGTAATGTAAAGGTAAAGTTAAAGTATAGTAAAAGTATAAACTATGTACGTATAATACGCGTATAAATATATATAATATTTATTTAAATTATTATACGTAGTATATATTTAATAAAATAAAATATAACTATCGTTATTATTATCATACTGGTTAAGTAATGAGTTGTCAAAAGTGGTTCTAGATATTTATAAAAGTTATATACGTTTTAATAATAAAGTGTTTTTTTAATCACTTTACCATTTATTCCGAATATTGTTAAAAAGGAAAGGTTTTCTAAATCAAAGTGGACCTCTCAACAGAGACTCGTAATCATACAATGTATCTGATAAATCAATCACTTGATATTATCTTGTAATTCCATGGATAAATATATTGAAACAAATACATTTATGTAAGGTATTATACATTTAATACTTTGTTAATATTCTCAAGTTATAATATATATTCATATATATATAATCATATCTATTTATATAATGGTTCGTGAATCGTCGGAATTTGGTCAAGGTTAAATGAATATATGAACACAGTTTAAAATTTTTGAGATTCAACTTTACAAACTTTGCTTATCGTGTCGGAATAATATAAAGAAAAAGTTTAAATTTGGTCGGAAATTTCCGGGTCGTCACAGTACCTACCCGTTAAAGAAATTTTGTCCCGAAATTTGATCGAGATCGTCATGGCTAACCATAAAAATGTTTTCATGACGAATATGAGTTGATAAATAGAGTTTTATAATCATTGAGTAATATAGATAAAATAATTTGATTACGCGAAGAGTATAAGTGAAGCTATCACAAAAGAGTGAAATGAATAAATGCAGATTCATTTTAACCAGTGACGTAGTCACGGTTGATTTCCGGATTTTAAGGAATTTAGAGGAAATCTTCGTCATAAGATTTGGTTCTTCGATAATTAAGGAAATTAGAATCGTCTTTGGTTAAATGCGATGATCTGTCCTGATTGTTCTGTCTGGTACTTCACTATAAATCCACCCTCTTCGTTTCCTTACAACTCACACCTTCTATTCTTTCTCCCTCAACTCATATTTTAAAGTATTTGTCAATATGCTCCATCCAGTGCTGATTCTTGATATACTCCTCACTTTCATATCTGTCGTTCTTCTTTTTCATCTACCACCGGAAGAATCTATTTACTTCTATTATACTTTTGGTTTTATAGTGTTTTTAGTTTTCCCGTATCTTTATATTGCTATATGCATCGATATATATGGTTTATAATTTCTGGGTTGTCATTGGGCTTTATATCTTCCCTTATATTTCCAAGTCCCTGCTTCTGTCTTCTATAATCATTGTCATCTACAGTTAATGCTCCATTCTATTTGCTGCAATTTATACTCCCATTTCTATTTCGGAGCTTTATTCTTTCGTTTCCTCTTCTTGCGATTAAGTACCGTATATAATGGTCCAGAATTCGTAGATATGAATTTCGGAATTAATGTTCTAAGAAGAAAATTGTAATGGCACGATCTTGATTTGTCAAATTACCAGAATACCTCGAAAAAGACCGAATCATAAAAAAATATTTTCTTGATATTTTTAGAGATTAAGTAGAATACATGAGTCATGTAACATGGCACATGATGACGTTATGATCTATGAATCATCACGTTCCATTTAGAAACTCGGCATGAATTACTATAATATAATCACGTTGATCAAGTGTCATTATATTATACTAACTCATGCTTCAGTTCCCAACACTACTTCAAAAATATTCATACTTTAAACTTGAAGGTTTCAGAATTTAGAAACTAAAATAGTTTCTTTTATGATGTAACACAGATAGCGCGAAAAGATAGCTAATTTCGGATAAGAATAATTATAAAATATCTTCAGAAATATGGAGGATATTTATAATGAAAGGTACGATGATATCTTAAAATTTCTAATATCAGAGGATGATGAAGAATATTATCTGCAAGGGTTTAGAGTTAGGAGCAAGGTATTCGATAATGACTTCAGTAGCTACTAAATCATTTGGATTCTTTGAAGGCAGGTTCAGTCTTTGTGATTTGTCCACAGCATCCTTCATACTTTGCTCAATCCGTTTTTCAGTACCAAATCTTCTCTTTTTCTGAGCTTTGCCAACACACTATCCTTTATCATCAAACTTTTTACTGTTAAGGTCGTTTATAGTTTTTGCTGCTTCATCAGCATTCTGAGAACTAGTTCGCAGTTCAGGGTGTTTTTTAGAAACTTCACATTCGAAGTATGTAAGTTTTGAATGTAGAAGTTATATGTATATATAACTGTTGATGTAGACATGCTGCGAGATTTCAAAATACTGATTGCTAATTCTCGATGATTCATATGGCAATTCTCGTTACAATATGCAGATGAGTAAATGATGGCGTTTTGATAAATATAATGATTTTTCAGAAAGTCAGTGAAGTTGTTGGTAAGTTTATTGCTAATGTGGTGGAACATAAACGGTTCTCCGGTAACGATGGCAAAAGAGCAACGTATATATTGAGGTTATAATAAGACTGTTTCAACTGAAAAGTCGAGGTTGACTTGCTGAAGCCGTGACAAAACTGACTACTTTGGAAAGGAATTGAAAAATTATTTTAGCTAATAAATGCCAAAGGGTCTGACACAGATACATATTAAACTATGACTTTGGTTTCAAGAGTTTTTCAGGTACATAACTGTGGGTAACATGTGGTTGGATCATCATCTCGATTGTTCATTATTTGAAGTGTCTTTAGGAATTTCGAATGGTTTGAACACCGATTGTAATCGTTAATATACATATGATGTTTTAGTACAGTTTTGAAGTCAAAGTATAACTTTGAAAGATGTAGAAATCTAAGAGTGATGATTTTGGTTATATCTCGAATTGAATTATGAGATATCAAAATCAGAATATGTAATTAGATTTTGAATGAGTATAGTTGTTTGATTTCTATAAAAGAATGTATATTATTGTGAAAATAGTGAGTATAGTTGATGATTGTTGATTCAGATTCGAAGAATGTAACATATTAATTGTGAATTTATATATCTCTAGGGTATTACCTACCCGTTTAAAAAAAAATTTCACAATTAATATTTTGTACAAAAGAATTTTATTACAGTCTTTATGAAAATATATGTGTGGATATTTTCTTCAGATGTATCATAGATTTAATGAGTTAATATTAAATTAAACTCATTTGATTTACGGTTGAAATTAGAATTGAATAATCCCTAAACTTTAGAAATTACATAACTTTTACAGAGTATTTCTTCAATGTGATTGAAATTATGAATCAATACTTCGTTATTTGTTGTTGTTGTTGGTATTCCTTGGTATCTATAGAGCGTATGACATTGGTGCTCGTGGGACAGAGTGTAAAGTTGAGGTTTATGACGCGGTTGTGGTTGGGGGTGATAATGGTGCTGTTGGCGATGATGATGGTGGTACTGGTTATGCTGCTGGTGCTGCTGCTGGTGTTTGTAACCTTTGCACCATATTCTCCAAAGCCACTACCCGAGCGTGAAGCTCGTTGACTTCTTCTATTACACCGGGATGATTGCATGTTCGGACGAGCGGATACATAAAATCTATGATTTGGTATACTATATAATCGTGACGAGATACTCTAGAAATGAGAGAGAAAATGGTGTTACGTACAGGTTCACCGGTAAGTGCTTCAGGTTCTTCGTCAAGAGGGCAATGTGGTGGATAGAAAGGATCACCTTCTTCTTATCTCCAATGATTAAGGAGGCTACAAACCCATCCCCAATTCATCCAGAATAGATGATGGCTAATTGGTTGATCCATTCCAGTCACACTACTTTCGAAGCTTGAGTGGGATTCCATTTCGGAATCCGAGGGACTTGAACTAATGACGAATTCCATTTTGTACGATTGAATAAAAGATTTTTCGATATGAAATGATTTTCTGGCTATCGGGTGGTATTCTAATTACATAGAATATCTATATATATAGAATAAAAGGTTTCGTAGATTACGGAGGAATTTACGGATTATGTCAGACAAAGTTTACAGTAACAGATACGCTAAGATATGAATTAGCAGATATGCTAAGATATGAATTTTTGTCTATACACTATTCATGCAATCAATGCAATAAGATGTGTCTAGACTAAGAATGATAAGCAGGTAATTTCCGACAAAAATAATGAGCAAAACTTTTAACATGCAGACACGGTCGAAGTCCAGTCTCACTAATGCATCCTAACGACTATCAGTTAGACACACTAATGCAGACCTGGTTCGCTAAGACCACCGCTCTTATACCAACTGAAAGGACTCGTTCATATACATTATAAACGATTCACAATAGTTGATTACATTGCGAGGTATTTGACCTCTATATGATACATTTTACAAACATTGCATTCATTTTTAAAAGACAACTTTCTTTACATCGAAAGTTGACGGCATGCATACCATTTCATAATACATCCAACTATAATTGACTTAATAATAATCTTGATGAACTCAATGACTCGAATGCAACGTCTTTTGAAATATGCCATGAATGACTCCAAGTAATATCCTTAAAATGAGCTAATGCACAGCGGAAGATTTATTTAATACCTGAGAATAAAAATGCTTTAAAGTGTCAACCAAAAGGTTGGTGAGTTCATTAGTTTATCATAATCAATCATTTCCAATTATATAATAGACCACAAGATTTCCGTTTATAAATATATATACACTCGTGAGTGTATAAAACTGTTCTACTTATGTTGAGGCCTCAGTAACCAACCTTAACAATAATATAATAAGTCATCTTCGCAAAGATGGATACGTACACTCGCAAGTGTATAAATAATCCTCGAAGTACTAAACATCCGCCCACTAGCTCTTATGTCTAGTGCAGCCTACAGGATGGGGGTGTTAAGTCCGATAGATCTATCTTTAGGATTCACGCTTACATGCTCTTATAACATGTAACTAAATTACCTAGCACATCAATCAGCAGAATATCATTTTTAATCACTTGTCTCTATTTCGTAAAGCATTTATAAAAGCAGCGCATGTATTCTCAGCCCAAAAATATATATTGCAAAAGCAATTAAAAAGGGAGCAAATGAAACTCACAATATTGTATTTCATAGTAATTAAGCATATGATGGCCTTGAACAAGTGCAAGGTTGGCCTCGGATTCACGAACCTATATTAAGTATGTATATTTATATGTTGGTCAATATCTGTTTCAACAACTTAGGTCAAGTCACAGTGTATCACAATCCTAATGCTCGAGACTAATATGCAAAAGTCAATAAAAGTCAATTTGACTCAAAATGATTTACAAAATCTATACATGTTTATTATATAACTTAAATAGTCGTTTTTAATCTATTTATCGGATTTAATTAGAGTAAAAATAATATAAATCATTTATTAGTAAAAATTTATATATAAAAATATACTTTTATATATTTTAATAAAGTTTATAAGGTTCATAAAAATATAGTGGTATGTATTATTATTGTGATTATATTACATGTGGTAAAACTATCTTTGTAGCCCATATTTATTTGATAAAATAAATATTGATAATGATAATAATAAGTAAAAGTTGTATTATTTGGTAATAATAATAATAATTATTATTATTCTACTAATAATAATAACAATATTCATATTTACTAATGACGACATTAATTATGATAAAATGATAATTCTAATCGTGATAATTTTAATAATAACGGTACTTCTTAATATTAACAGTAATAATAATATTTTGTAAAAATAATAATTCTATTCAAAATGATAATTTGTTAATAAATAATAATAATAATAATAATAATAATAATAATAATAATAATAATAATTAGATAATAATTATGACGACGATAATACCGACGATAGTAATAATAATCATTTTAATAATAATAATACTGAAATTAATAATAATTCAGTTGACTATATCTTTTAATCCGTTCATCGAAATCACACGAGTTCTAAATGAAAAGTTCTTAATTTTTCGCTAGTTTTCCAACGACATGCATATCATATACCTTATCTCAGTAGCATGTGTATATAATTCAGGATTCAACATAACCTATCTAACGACAATATCAAACGTACAAGTATGTATAATCCTATAAACTCGAGCACTAGTCAGGGATACACTAATAATATATAAAAGTTAAGTTATGAGTGCTCACGTATCAATATTGTGATTCAATATTGCAGGAAATGTACGTAGACGCAACGGAGATGATAAACGTTAGGTTGACCTCGCGACCAATACCCTCGAACAATACCCATAACCTCCATAGCTATAACCCATAATTTCCTTAGCTCTATCCCATTTGAAAACTTATTTTAAAATGCCTGAACATAACTTCGTCGTAGTATTTTATGTATACTAATAATATCTTGAAATAATACTAAGTAAATATATATATGTAAATCGATTGAGAGAGTTTTGAAAAATATATTTTCAAGTTTCTATGAAATAATGAAACCTATTGAATTCTATTTATAATAGATTTTTAAATTATTAAAGTGAATTATTAAAGTATGAATTATTAAAGTGAATTATTAAAGTATGAATTATTAAAGTATGAATTATTAAAGTGAATTATTAAAGTATGAATTATTAAAGTGAATTATTAAAGTTAAAGTAAAGTAAAAGTAATGTAAAGGTTAAGTTAAAGTATAGTAAAAGTATAAACTATGTACGTATAATACGCGTATAAATATATATAATATTAATTTAAATTATTATACGTAGTATATATTTAATAAAATAAAATATAACTATCGTTATCTTTATCATACTGGTTAAGTAATGAGTTGTCAAAAGTGGTTCTAGATATTTATAAAAGTTATATACGTTTTAATAATAAAGTGTTTTTTTAATCACTTTACCATTTATTCCGAATATTGTTAAAAAGGAAAGGTTTTCTAAATCAAAGTGGACCTCTCAACAGAGACTCGTAATCATACAATGTATCTGATAAATCAATCACTTGATATTATCTTCTAATTCCATGGATAAATATATTGAAACAAATACATTTATGTAAGGTATTATACATTTAATACTTTGTTAATATTCTCAAGTTATAATATATATTCATATATATATAATCATATCTATTTATATAATGGTTCGTGAATCGTCGGAATTTGGTCAAGGTTAAATGAATGTATGAACACAGTTTAAAATTTTTGAGATTCAACTTTACAAACTTTGCTTATCGTGTCGGAATAATATAAAGAAAAAGTTTAAATTTGGTCGGAAATTTCCGGGTCGTCACAGTAGTGGGTAGCGGTTCTTAATGGTAAGTTTGTTAAACTCTCAGTAGTCGATACACAACCTGAATGTACCATCTTTCTTCTTGACAAACAAAATAGGAGCTCCCCATGGTGATGTGCTTGGTCGAATGAAACCACGCTCTAAAAGTTCCTGTAACCGACTTTGTAATTCTTTCATTTCGCTGGGTGTGAGTCTGTATGGAGCACGAGCTATTGGTGCAGCTCCTAGTACAAGGTCTATTTGAAATTCAATGGATCGATGTGGGGGTAATCCCGGTAAATCTTTCGGAAATACATCGGGAAATTCCTTTGCGACGGGAACATCACTGATGTTCTTTTCTTCAGGTTTAACTTCCTCGATGTATGCTAGAATGACGTAACAACATTTTCTTATTAGTTTTTGCGCCTTCAAACTACTAATAAGATTTAATTTCGCGTTGTTCTTTTCTCCGTACACCATTAAAGGTTTTCCTTTTTCACGCATAATGCGAATCGCATTTTTGTAATAAATGACCTCTGCTCTCACCTTTTTCAACCAGTCCATGCCAATTATTACATCAAAACTCCCTAAATCGACTGGTATTAAATCAATTTTAAACGTTTCATCCCCTAGTTTAATTTCTCTCTCCCGGCATATATTATCTGCTGAAATTAATTTACCGCTTGCTAATTCGAGTAAAAATTTACTATCCAAAGGCGTCAATGGGCAACTTAATTTAGCACAAAATTCTCTACTCATATAGCTTCTATCTGCACCCGAATCAAATAAAACATAAGCAGATTTATCGTCAATAAGAAACGTACCCGTAATAAGCTCCGGGTCTTCCTGTGCTTTTGCCGCATTAATATTGAAAACTCTTCCACGTCCCTGCCCATTAGTATTCCCCTGATTCGGGCAATTTCTAATAATGTGGCCTAGTTTTCTACATTTATAACAAACAGCGTTGGTATTACTTGCTCCGACACTATTCGTTTCGGCATTACTTGTTCCGACATTATCTGTTCCTTTAGTTCTGTTAAACTTTGGTCCGTAGACTTCACACTTTGTCGCGCTATGACCATTTCTTTTACACCTGTTGCAAAATGTCGTGCAAAACCCCTGATGATTTTCTTCACACCTATGACATGGCTGTTTTTGGTTATTGTTGCCGTTGTTGTTATTGAGGTTGTTGTTGGGATTGTTATTGTTGTTGAAACAGTTGTTGTTGTTGTTGGGATGTTTGTTGTAGTTATTGTTTGGATTGCAGTTATTGTTGCGATTGTTGTTGCGGTTGTTGGGATAGTTGTTGCGATTGTGGTTGTAATTGTTGTTGTACTGGTGACTCTTGTCACCGTTTTCCTCCCACTTCCTCTTGAGTTGTTTCGTGTTGGCTTCTTCAACCGCCTGCTCTTTAATTCTTCCCTTAATCTGATTTATGAGTTTATGAGCCATTCGACTTGCCTTATGTATAGAAGCGGGCTCGTGTGAACTCACATCTTCTTGAATCCTTACTGGTAACCCTTTTACAAATGCGTCGATCTTCTCTTCTTCATCTTCGAATGCTCCCAGATACAATAGGCACAACTCTGTGAATCGTCGTTCATATGTGGTAACGTCGAACCCTTGTGTTCATAACTCTCTAAGTTCTGCCTTGAGTTTATTGACTTCGTTTCTAGGACGGTACTTGTAGTGACCCGAACTTTTACATGTTTATATATATATTAAATGAAATTGTTATTTACATGATTAAGTGTTTCCAACATGTTAAGCAATCAAACTTGTTAAGACTTGATTAATTGAAATAGGTTTCATATAGACAATTGACCACCCAAGTTGACCGGTGATTCACGAACGTTAAAACTTGTAAAAACTATACGATGACATATATATGGTTATATATATAGTTAACATGATTTTATTATAAGTATGTATCTCATTAGGTATTTTAACAATGAGTTATATACATAAAAATGAGACTATTAATTTAAGAAACTCGAAAACGATATATATAACGATTATCGTTATAACAACGTCTTACTAGGTACATATGAATCATATTAAGATATTGATACACTTGGTTAATTATGTTAAATGATAAGTAAATATATTATTAAGTGTATTAACAATGAAATACATATGTAAAAATAAGACTACTAACTTAATGATTTCGAAACGAGACATATATGTAACGATTATCGTTGTAACGACATTTAACTGTATATATATCATACTAAGATATATTATATATCATAATATCATGATAATATAACAATTTAACATCTCATTTGTTATAATAAACAATGGGTTAACAACATTCAACAAGATCGTTAACCTAAAGGTTTCAAAATAACATTTACATGTAACGACTAACGATGACTTAACGACTCAGTTAAAATGTATATACATGTAGTGTTTTAATATGTATTCATATACTTTTGAAGGACATCAAGACACTTATCAAAATACTTCTACTTAACAAAAAAATGCTTACAATTACATCCTCATTCAATTTCATCAACAATTCTACTCGTATGCACCCGTATTCGTACTCGTACAATATACAGCTTTTAGATGTATGAACTATTGGTAAATACACTCCAATGATCAGCTCTTAGCAGCCCATGTGAGTCACCTAACACATGTGGGAACCATCATTTGGCAACTAGCATGAAATATCTCATAAAATTACAAAAATATGAGTAATCATTCATGACTTATTTACATGAAAACAAAATTACATATCCTTTATATCTAATCCATACACCAACGACCAAAAACACCTACAAACACTTTTATTCTTCAATTTTCTTCATCTAATTGATCTCTCTCAAGTTCTATCTTCAAGTTCTAAGTGTTCTTCATAAATTCCAAAAGTTCTAGTTTCATAAAATCAAGAATACTTCCAAGATTGCAAGTTTACTTCCAAGTTTTCTAAATCCATTCCAAGTAATCATCCAAGATCAAAAAACCTTTGTTACTTACAGTAGGTTATCTTTCTAATGCAAGGTAATAATCATATTCAAACTTTAATTCAATTTCTATAACTATAACAATCTTATTTCGAGTGGAAATCTTACTTGAAATTGTTTTCGTGTCATGATTCTGCTTCAAGAACTTTCAAGCCATCCAAGGATCCTTTGAAGCTAGATCCATTTTTCTCATTTCCAGTAGGTTTATCCAAGGAACTTGAGGTAGTAATGATGTTCATAACATCATTCGATTCATACATATAAAGCTATCTTATTCGAAGGTTTAAACTTGTAATCACTAGAACATAGTTTAGTTAATTCTAAACTTGTTCGCAAATAAAAGTTAATCCTTCTAACTTGACTTTTAAAATCAACTAAACACATGTTCTATATCTATATGATATGCTAACTTAATGATTTAAAACCTGGAAACACAAAAAACACCGTAAAACCGGATTTACGCCGTCGTAGTAACACCGCGGGCTGTTTTGGGTTAGTTAATTAAAAACTATGATAAACTTTGATTTAAAAGTTGTTATTCTGGGAAAATGATTTTTATTATGAACATGAAACTATATCCAAAAATTATGGTTAAACTCAAAGTGGAAGTATGTTTTCTAAAATGGTCATCTAGACGTCGTTCTTTCGACTGAAATGACTACCTTTACAAAAACGACTTGTAACTTATTTTTCCGACTATAAACCTATACTTTTTCTGTTTAGATTCATAAAATAGAGTTCAATATTAAACCAAAGCAATTTGATTCACTCAAAACGGATTTAAAATGAAGAAGTTATGGGTAAAACAAGATTGGATAATTTTTCTCATTTTAGCTACGTGAAAATTGGTAACAAATCTATTCCAACCATAACTTAATCAACTTGTATTGTATATTATGTAATCTTGAGATACCATAGACACGTATACAATGTTTCGACCTATCATGTCGACACATCTATATATATTTCGGAACAACCATAGACACTCTATATGTGAATGTTGGAGTTAGCTATACAGGGTTGAGGTTGATTCCAAAATATATATAGTTTGAGTTGTGATCAATACTGAGATACGTATACACTGGGTCGTGGATTGATTCAAGATAATATTTATCGATTTATTTCTGTACATCTAACTGTGGACAACTAGTTGTAGGTTACTAACGAGGACAGCTAACTTAATGAACTTAAAACATCAAAATGTATTAAAAGTGTTGTAAATATATTTTGAACATACTTTGATATATATGTACATATTTGTTATAGGTTCGTGAATCGACCAGTGGCCAAGTCTTACTTCCCGACGAAGTAAAAATCTGTGAAAGTGAGTTTCATTAATCCCTTTTTAAATGCTTTTGCAATATATATTTTTGGGACTGAGAATATATGCGCTGTTTTTATAACTGTTTTACGAAATAGACACAAGTACGTGAAACTACATTCTATGGTTGAATTATCGAAATCGAATATGCCCTTTTTATTAAGTCTGGTAATCTAAGAATTAGGGAACAGACACCCTAATTGACGCGAACTCTAAAGATAGATCTATTGGGCCTAACAAACCCCATCCAAAGTACCGGATACTTTAGTACTTCGAAATTTATATCATATCCGAAGGGTGTCCCGGAATGATGGGGATATTCTAATATATGCATCTTGTTAATGTCGGTTACCAGGTGTTCACCATATGAATGATTTTTATCTCTATGTATGGGATGTGTATTGAAATATGAAATCTTGTGGTCTATTATTATGATTTGATAATATATCGGTTAAACCTATAACTCCCCAACATTTTTGTTGACGTTTTAAGCATGTTTATTCTCAGGTGATTATTAAGAGCTTCAACTGTCGCATACTTAAATAAGGACGAGATTTGGAGTCCATGCTTGTATGATATTGTGTAAAAACTGCATTCAAGAAACTTATTTCGTTGTAACATATTTGTATTGTAAACCATTATGTAATGGTCGTGTGTAAACAGGATATTTTAGATTATCATTATTTGATAATCTACGTAAAGCTTTTTAAACCTTTATTGATGAAATAAAGGTTATGGTTTGTTTTAAAATGAATGCAGTCTTTGAAAAACGTCTCATATAGAGGTCAAAACCTCGCAACGAAATCAATTAATATGGAACGTTTTTAATCAATAAGAACGGGACATTTCAGTTGGTATCCGAGCGTTGGTCTTAGAGAACCAGAAATTTGCATTAGTGTGTCTTATCGTGTTTGTTAGGATGCATTAGTGAGTCTGGACTTCGACCGTGTTTTCTTTAAAAATGATTGCTTAACATTTTTGTTGGAAACTATATATTATTAACATGTGAATATTATGTGATATATTAATCTCTTAACGTGTTTGATATTATGTGATAGATGTCTACCTCTAGAACAAGTCCCATTGATTCACCTAATAATAATGAAGAGTCAAATGTAAATTGGAATGATTCGTGGACTGATTCACAAGTTCTCGAAGAGGAACCAGAAGAAGAGTCAGAACCGGAAGAAGAGTCGGAACCGGAAGAAGAATCGGAACCGGAAGAAGAATCGGAACCGGAAGAAGAAATAGAACCGGTGGGGGAAATAATAAAACGGTTAAGTAAAAGAAAATCCTCAACCAACCGACCAAGGTTAATTATGGTCAATGGTGTTTCCGTCAAGGAAGCAAAATATTGGGAGGATTACCAATTCTCCGATGAATCGAATTCCGACGAGAATTCCGATGATGTTATAGAAATTACCCCAACTGAATTTAAAAAGGCAAAAGAAAATAATAAGGGAAATGGCATAAAAATAGAGAAATCTAATTCCAACCCCGATGAACTTTATATGTATCGTCAACCCTCGAAGTCCTTAAGTTGTGACAATAACCCGGGAACCTCTAAACCACCAGGTTTTTCTAAACCAATGTGGAAAACGACGGCTCGTATTAGGGGAACATCATATATCCCTAGAAACTTGGCAAAACGAACCAAAACCAAAGAAGAAGAAACGAGCGAGTCAGAATAATATAGTTGTATTCGTGTGGTGTAATATATGTAATATAGTGTGCTTATGCTTTATGATATATGTAAAAATTGCTTGTATTAATAAGTATTTTTTTTATGAATCTAACTCTTGTCTATTTTACAGTATAAAAACACAAAATGGATAGACAACCCAATATTTTAAGAGACCTACCCAGAGACATGATTGATGAAATCTTGTCTAGAGTCGGTCAGAATTCCTCAGCACAACTATTTAAGGCGAGATCAGTTTGTAAGACATTTGAAGAACGTTCCAAGAATGTCTTGGTTTATAAAAGGCTTTCGTTCGAAAGATGGGGGATATCACATTAGGAAATCCATAAGTTACGATGTGTTTACTTTGACGCATAATTGCGGGGAACCCAAGTGCTATTTTACGCAACGGGTTAAGAAATTATTTTGACTCAATGTATCCGAATATAGGACTTCATGATTTAGAAAAAGCGGCTAACATGCAACATAAAGAAGCATGCTATGCTTACGGGTTAGTAATGTTCGCTTCTCACCAAAGTGAGAAAAAGAACATCGGGCTACAACTATTAAACAAAAGGTTCCCACAAGTGACGGAGTCTGTAATTGGGGTAAGAAATGAGGTTTTTAGGTTATTACAAGACTGTTGGTCATTACGTAACCCTCGTCCCTTTGACGACGTTACAACACACTGTCTTATCAACGGCCATAACGGTTATGTTCCACAAGACCAAGGATGGGAAGTAGTCCTAGTAAAACCAGAATGCATGACTTGTTTCTGGACGTATGAATTACGTGTCTTTATTGCCTTTGCGGAACGACTTGTGTACTAGCTAGAATTATCTTCACAACTATCTTGTATCAAAGTTATTGTGTGCTATATTTCATGCTTTATGTAAAATAAGCGGTATTGTAAGTTTGTAAAATATTGTATAAAAGTTTGAACGCGAAATATTATTATAATCAGTTTTTCATATAGAATTGTAGTAGTTGAATTGTATATTAGCTACTAAGTATGAACTTAACGGGTAGGTACTACCCGAATTTAAACTTATAAAACGCTAATATGAAGAAAAAGCTTTTATAAATGAGTTCATATTATGCTACGAAATACTATTAACTACTCTTAATATTCTGTATGATTAACTTGTTCCATTTGACTATTTTGAAGGAAATGGCACCGACTACTCGACACACCGTGAATATGAATGAAGAGGAATTCTGTACTTTTCTAGCTTCAAACATAGCCGCAGTACAGGCTGCGCTACATACCAACAATAACCTTGGATCTAGCAGTACAGGAAATCGTGTAGGATGCACCTACAAAGAATTCACTGCCTGCAAACCGTTGGAATTTGATGGAACCGAAGGACTGATCGGATTGAAATGGTGGACCGAGAAGGTCGAATCGGTGTTTGCCATAAGTAAGTGTACTGAAGAGAACAAAGTGAAGTACGCTACGCATACCTTCACAGGTTCTGCGTTAACATGGTGGAATACCTATCTAGAGCAAGTCGGACAAGATGATGCTTACGCACTACCGTGGTCAGCATTCAAGCACTTGATGAACGAGAAGTACTGTCCCAGAACCGAGGTCAATAAGCTCAAGACAGAACTTAGAGGGTTATGAACCCAAGGATTTGATATTACCACGTACGAAAGACGATTCACAGAATTGTGCCTACTGTGTCCGGGAGCGTTCGAAGATGAGGAAGAGAAGATCGACGCGTTTGTGAAAGGATTACCGGAAAGAATCCAAGAAGATATAAGTTCACACGAGCCCGCCTCCATACAACAGGCATGTAGAATGGCTCACAAATTAGTGAACCAGATTGAGGAAAGAATTAAAGAATAGACGGCTGAAGAGGCTAATGTGAAGCAAGTCAAAAGAAAGTGGGAGGAAAACGGTGATAAGAATCACCAATACAACAACAACAGCAATTACAATAATAATCGCAACAATTATCCCAACAATCGCAACATCAATCGCAACTACAACAAACGGCCCAACAACAACAACAACAACAACAACAACAACAACAACAACAACTACAACAATCGTCCCAACAACAATAACAATCGCAACAACAACAACAATCAGAAGCAGCTATGCCAAAGGTGTGAAAAGTATCACTCGGGGTTCTGCACCAAATTTTACAACAAGTGTAAAAGAAATGGTCATAGCGCGGCGAAGTGTGAGGTCTACGGACCAGGGGTTAACAGAACGAAAGGAACAAATGGTGTCAGAACGAGTAATGGCGGAGCAAGTAGTGTCGGAGCAAGTTATGCCAATGTAGTTTGTTATAAATGTGGAAAATCGGGCCACATTATTAGAAATTGCCCGAACCAGGAGAACACGAATGGACAAGGCCGCGGAAGAGTTTTCAATATTAATGCGGCAGAGGCACAGGAAGACCCGGAGCTTGTTACGGGTACGTTTCTTATTGACAATAAATCTGCTTACGTTTTATTTGATTCGGGTGCGGATAGAAGCTATATGAGTAGAGATTTTTGTGCTAAATTAAGTTGTCCATTGACGCCGTTGGATAGTAAATTTTTACTCGAATTAGCAAACGGTAAATTAATTTCAGCAGATAATATATGCCGGAATCGAGAAATTAAACTGGGTAGCAAAATATTTAAGATTGATTTGATACCAGTAGAGTTAGGGAGTTTTGATGTAATAGTTGGCATGGACTGGCTGAAGAAGGTGAAAGCAGAGATCATATGTTATAAAAATGTAATTCGCATTGTACGAGAAGAAGGAGAACCCTTAATGGTGTACGGAGAAAAGGGCAACATGAAGCTACATCTTATTAGTAATCTGAAGGCACAAAAACTAATAAGAAAAGGTTGCTATGTTGTTCTAGCACACGTCGAGAAAGTACAAACTGAAGAAAAGAGCATCAATGATGTTCCCGTCGCAAAAGAATTTCCCGATGTATTTCCGAAAGAATTACCGGGACTACCTCCACATCGATCTGTTAAATTTCAAATAGATCTTGTACCAGGAGCTGCACCAATAGCTCGTGCTCCTTATAGACTCGCACCCAGCGAGATGAAAGAACTGCAAAGCCAACTGCAAGAACTATTAGAACGTGGTTTCATTCGACCAAGCACATCACCATGGGGAGCTCCTGTTTTGTTTGTCAAGAAGAAGGATGGTACATTTAGGTTGTGTATTGACTACAGAGAGTTGAACAAACTTACCATCAAAAACCGTTATCCACTGCCGAGAATCGACAACTTATTTGATCAACTACAAGGCTCATCGGTTTATTCGAAGATCGATTTACGTTCTGGATATCATCAAATGCGAGTAAAGGAGGATGATATTCCAAAAACTGCTTTTAGGACGCGTTATGGTCATTACGAGTTTATGGTTATGCCGTTTGGATTGACTAACGCACTAGCTGTGTTCATGGACCTTATGAACCGAGTGTGTGGGCCATATCTTGACAAGTTTGTCATTGGTTTCATCGATGACATACTTATTTACTCAAAGAATGATCAAGAGCACGAAGAACATTTGAGAAAAGTGCTAGAAGTATTGAGGAAAGAGAAACTGTACGCTAAGTTTTCAAAGTGTGCATTTTGGTTGGAAGAAGTTCAATTCCTCGGTCACATAGTGAACAAAGAAGGTATCCAGGTGGACCCGGCAAAGATCGAAACCGTTGAAAAGTGGGAAACCCCAAAAACTCCGAAGCATATACGTCAATTTTTATGATTGGATGGTTACTACAGAAGATTCATCCAAGATTTCTCCAAAATAAAAAAACCCTTGACTGCATTAACGCATAAAGGGAAGAAATTTGAATGGAAGGATGAACAAGAGAAGGAGTTTCAATTATTGAAGAAAAAGCTAACTACGGCACCTATATTGTCATTGCCTGAAGGGAATGATGATTTTGTGATTTATTGTGACGCATCAAAGCAAGGTCTCGGTTGTGTATTAATGCAACGGACGAAGGTGATTGCTTATGTGTCTAGACAATTGAAGATTCACGAGAAAAATTATACGACGCATGATTTGGAATTAGGCGTGGTTGTTTTTGCATTAAAGACTTGGAGGCACTACTTATATGGGGTAAAAAGTATTATATATACCGACCACAAAAGTCTTCAACACATATTTAATAAGAAACAACTGAATATGAGGCAGCGTAGGTGGATTGAATTGTTGAATGATTACGACTTTGAGATTCGTTACCACCCGGGGAAGGCAAATGTGGTAGCCGACGCCTTGAGCAGGAAGGACAGAGAACCCATTCGAGTAAAATCTATGAATATAATGATTCACACTAACCTTACTACTCAAATAAAGGAGGCACAACAAGGAGTTTTAAAAGAGGGAAATTTAAAGGATGAAATACCCAAAGGATCGGAGAAGCATCTTAATATTCGGGAAGACGGAATCCGGTATAGGGCTGAAAGGATTTGGGTACCAAAATTTGGAGATATGAGAGAAATGGTACTTAGAGAAGCTCATAAAACCAGATACTCAATACATCCTGGAACGGGGAAGATGTACAAGGATCTCAAGAAACATTTTTGGTGTCCAGGTATGAAAGCCGATATTGCTAAATACGTAGGAGAATGTTTGACGTGTTCTAAGGTCAAAGCTGAACATCAGAAACCATCAGATCTACTACAACAACCTGAAATCCCGGAATGGAAATGGGAAAACATTACCATGGATTTCATTACTAAATTGCCAAGGACTGCAAGTGGTTATGATACTATTTGGGTAATAGTTGATCGTCTCACCAAGTCAGCACACTTCCTGCCAATAAGAGAAGATGACAAGATGGAGAAGTTAGCACGACTGTATTTGAAGGAAGTCGTCTCCAGACATGGAATACCAATCTCTATTATCTCTGATAGGGATGGCAGATTTATTGCAAGATTTTGGCAGACATTACAGCAAGCATTGGGAACTCGTCTAGACATGAGTACTGCCTATCATCCACAAACTGATGGGCAGAGCGAAAGTGAAATGTCCCGTTCTTATTGATTAAAAACGCTCCATATTAATTGATTTCGTTGCGAGGTTTTGACCTCTATATGAGACGTTTTTCAAAGACTGCATTCATTTTTAAAACAAAGCATAACCTTTATTTCATAAATAAAGGTTTAAAAAGCTTTACGTAGATTATCAAATAATGATAATCTAAAATATCCTGTTTACACACGACCATTACATAATGGTTTACAATACAAATATGTTACATCGAAATCAGTTTCTTGAATGCAGTTTTTACACAATATCATACAAACATGGACTCCAAATCTTGTCCTTATTTTAGTATGCAACAGCGGAAGCTCTTAGTATTCACCTGAGAATAAACATGCTTTAAACGTCAACAAAAATATTGGTGAGTTATAGGTTTAACCTATATATATCAAATCGTAACAATAGACCACAAGATTTCATATTTCAATACACATCCTATACATAGAGATAAAAATCATTCATATGGTGAACACCTGGTAACCGACATTAACAAGATGCATATATATAAGAATATCCCCATCATTCCGGGACACCCTTCGGATATGATATAAATTTCGAAGTACTAAAGCATCCGGTATTTTGGATGGGGTTTGTTAGGCCCAATAGATCTATCTTTAGGATTCTCGTCAATTAGGGTGTCTGTTCTCTAATTCTCAGATTACCAGACTTAATAAAAAGGGGCATATTCGATTTCGATAATTCAACCATAGAATGTAGTTTCACGTACTTGTGTCTATTTTGTAAATCATTTATAAAACCTGCATGTATTCTCATCCCAAAAATATTAGATTTTAAAAGTGGGACTATAACTCACTTTCACAGATTTTTACTTCGTCGAGAAGTAAGACTTGGCCACTGGTTGATTCACGAACCTATAACAATATATACATATATATCAAAGTATGTTCAAAATATATTTACAACACTTTTAATATATTTTGATGTTTTAAGTTTATTAAGTTAGATGTCCTCGTTAGTAACCTACAACTAGTTGTCCACAGTTAGATGTACAGAAATAAATCGATAAATATTATCTTGAATCAATCCACGACCCAGTGTATACGTATCTCAGTATTGATCACAACTCAAACTATATATATTTTGGAATCAACCTCAACCCTGTATAGCTAACTCCAACATTCACATATAGAGTGTCTATGGTTGTTCCGAAATATATATAGATGTGTCGACATGATAGGTTGAAACATTGTATACGTGTCTATGGTATCTCAAGATTACATAATATACAATACAAGTTGATTAAGTTATGGTTGGAATAGATTTGTTACCAATTTTCACGTAGCTAAAATGAGAAAAATTATCCAATCTTGTTTTACCCATAACTTGTTCATTTTAAATCCGTTTTGAGTGAATCAAATTGCTATGGTTTAATATTGAACTCTATTTTATGAATCTAAACAGAAAAAGTATAGGTTTATAGTCGGAAAAATAAGTTACAAGTCGTTTTTGTAAAGGTAGTCATTTCAGTCGAAAGAACGACGTCTAGATGACCATTTTAGAAAACATACTTCCACTTTGAGTTTAATCATAATTTTTGGATATAGTTTCATGTTCATAATAAAAATCATTTTCCCAGAATAACAACTTTTAAATCAAAGTTTATCATAGTTTTTAATTAACTAACCCAAAACAGCCCGCGGTGTTACTACGACGGCGTAAATCCGATTTTACGGTATTTTTCGTGTTTCCAGGTTTTAAATCATTAAGTTAGCATATCATATAGATATAGAACATGTGTTTAGTTGATTTTAAAAGTCAAGTTAGAAGGATTAACTTTTATTTGCGAACAAGTTTAGAACTAACTAAACTATGTTCTAGTGATTACAAGTTTAAACCTTCGAATAAGATAGCTTTATATGTATGAATCGAATGATGTTATGAACATCATTACTACCTCAAGTTCCTTGGATAAACCTACTGGAAATGAGAAAAATAGATCTAGCTTCAAAAGATCCTTGGATGGCTTGAAAGTTCTTGAAGCAGAATCATGACACGAAAACAATTTCAAGTAAGATTTCCACTCGAAATAAGATTGTTATAGTTATAGAAATTGAATTAAAGTTTGAATATGATTATTACCTTGTATTAGAAAGATAACCTACTGTAAGTAACAAAGGTTTCTTGATCTTGGATGATTACTTGGAATGGATTTAGAAAACTTGGAAGTAAACTTGCAATCTTGGAAGTATTCTTGATTTTATGAAACTAGAACTTTTGGAATTTATGAAGAACACTTAGAACTTGAAGATAGAACTTGAGAGAGATCAATTAGATGAAGAAAATTGAAGAATGAAAGTGTTTGTAGGTGTTTTTGGTCGTTGGTGTATGGATTAGATATAAAGGATATGTAATTTTGTTTTCATGTAAATAAGTCATGAATGATTACTCATATTTTTGTAATTTTATGAGATATTTCATGCTAGTTGCCAAATGAAGGTTCCCACATGTGTTAGGTGACTCACATGGGCTGCTAAGAGCTGATAATTGGAGTGTATATACCAATAGTACATACATCTAAAAACTGTGTATTGTACGAGTACGAATACGGGTGCATACGAGTAGAATTGTTGATGAAACTGAACGAGGATGTAATTGTAAGCATTTTTGTTAAGTAGAAGTATTTTGATAAGTGTCTTGAAGTCTTTCAAAAGTGTATGAATACATATTAAAACACTACATGTATATACATTTTAACTGAGTCGTTAAGTCATCGTTAGTCGTTACATGTAAATGTTGTTTTGAAACCTTTAGGTTAACGATCTTGTTGAATGTTGTTAACCCATTGTTTATTATAACAAATGAGATGTTAAATTGTTATATTATCATGATATTATGATATATAATATATCTTAGTATGATATATATATAGTTAAATGTCGTTACAACGATAATCGTTACATATATGTCTCGTTTTGAAATCATTAAGTTAGTAGTCTTGTTTTTACATATGTAGTTCATTGTTAATATACTTAATGATATGTTTACTAAAAGGACCCGTCCTAATCCATCCGGACGAAGTCCATATCAATTATACACGATTCACAACAGTTGATTACATCGCGAGGTACTTGACCTCTATATGATACATTTTACAAACATTGCATTCGTTTTTAAAAGACAAACTTTCATTTACATAGATAGTTGACAGACATGCATACCATTTCGTAATATATCCAAATATAATTGACTTAATAATAATCTTGATGAACTCAACGACTCGAATGCAACGTCTTTAGAAATATGTCATGAATGACTCCAAGTAATATCTTTAAAATGAGCAATTACACAGCGGAAGATTTCTTTCGTACCTGAGAATAAACATGCTTTCAAGTGTCAACCAAAAGGTTGGTGAGTTCATTAGTTTAACATAAATAATCATTTCATAATTTTAATAGACCACAAGATTTCATATTTCCATTTCTCGTAAACATACGTATCATGCATAGAGACAAAAATATCATTCATATGGATTGAACACCTGGTAACCGACCTTAACAATATGCAAATAAGAATATCCCCATCATTCCGGGATCCTCCTTCGGACATGATATAATTTTCGAAGTACTAAAGCATCCGGTACTTTGGATGGGGCTTGTTGGGCCCGATAGATCTATCTTTAGAGTTCGCGTCAATTAGGGTGTCTGTTCCCTAATTCTTAGATTACCAGACTTAATAAAAAGGGGCATATTCGATTTCGATAATTCAACCATATAATGTAGTTTTGATTACTTGTGTCTATTTCGTAAAACATTTATAAAAATTGCGCATGTATTCTCAGCCCAAAAATATAAAGGGTAAAAAGGCAAATGAAACTCACACATATAAATATTGTAAAACAGCTAATAAAGCATTTGCATGTATTCTCAGCCCAAAAATGTAATGAGTAAAAAGGGAGCAAATGACACTCACCTAATGTATTTTATAGTAAAAATACATAGAACGACATTGAACAAGTACAGGGTTGACCTTGGATTCACGAACCTATATCATTTGTATATATATTAACACACGTAATTGTAATCGAACATATATATATTATTTTGAATTATATATTATGCTTATTTAGTTTGTGTATATATATTCAAAATGTTTAATATTTATATTTTTAGTTATATTAACACATCTGTATATATATGGTTAGTATTAAAAAAAATATCATTAGTTTGTTACGTAAAAACACTTATATAAATATTGTTATTATGTTTAATATGTAGGTATACCAACTATTAATATGACTATAATATATGTATAAAGTATATTTTTGGTACAAAATAGCTATGTGTAACAAAGTGATAGTTTTGATAATAATGATTTACTAATACTAATAATAATAATAATAATAATAATAATAATAATAATAATAATAATAATAATAATAATAATAATAATAATAATAATAATAATAATAATAAAAGCAATTAAAAAGACTACCTTTAAGAAAACAGCAAAAAGATTATCCCTGCCGGGACTCAAACCCGAGACCTCCCGCTCCCCGACACTAACCCCCAACCATCCAAGCTACACCTTCTTTCTGTTTTTATACAACCCCAAAATACTTTTAACCCGTGTTTCTTATTATCCCGGCCCAACTGCAATTAATCGGCCCAACTGACCCATTAATCAAAAGTCCAGTACCCAACTTCGAGTTAATAGGTTAAATGGTACTCCGTATCTGTTGTCGGTTCAAAAAGGAAAAAAAATCGAGAGTGCTAGGGTTAAAATACAGGAACGTTTATGGAGTTTTGGTTCTTCCAATCGATCAACCATAATCATCAGGTATAATAGGCTACCAATTCATCATCATCATTATCATTCAATATCTCTATCAGTCTTCATCATCGTTATCGATCTAATTGTCGTCGGTGATTATCATCATCGATCCATTACAGAGATCAGAAACCGGAAATCGAAGCAATAGCTGGTGTTGGTTCAATTAAGAAGACTTCATTAACCACAGTAGCAGTTAATTACAGGTATTGCATCATTTATCATCGATTGATACATTTATTGAGTAATAGCAGAGAACCGAAATAGTAATTTATTTTATATATATATATATATATATATATATATATATATATATATATATATATATATATATATATATATATATATATATATTTATTTATTTATTTATTTGTTATCAGCGTTCATCGAGAGTTTTTAAATCAGTTCATTCAGATTTATTATGATGTAATCTATTTGTGTGTTTTGATCGAATAAATTAGAAAATAATAATACATATAGTTGTGTTCAATAGAGGTAGTAAAATTGCGGTTGTGATTATAAAACGAATGTGAAAATGAGTTCTCTTGTCAGGAATATGATAAACAAATTTAGTTGTAGCTGTAAATCGGTAGTACTTACAGTAGTAGACTTTGAGTTTTAGCAGCAGTTAAATATGATGGTGATTGTGGTTTGATTTTGGTTTTGTATTCTTAACAGTCAAGAGCCAATCTGCAGTGTTGTCAAATCTCAATAACGAATAGAAGCAGCAGGTGCAGTTCGATGTGGTTGTAGGATGGTGTTTATATATATTATTTGGTTCTTGCTTTGACTCAAGAGAATAGCAGCAGGTACAGTTCGATGTGGTTGTTTTATTTTTCTCGAACCAGGCAGACAGTTTAGTAGCAGGTGTGATCGATATTTAAATATGATAATGAGGAATGGAATAAGTTCTTCATAGCATAGAATAATTTGTTGGATTTATGGCAATGGTGTCGACAAGCAGGCTCAAAAGTCAGGAAAGAAAATAAAAGACAAATTGATGTGTAACTGATTTGTACTATAGTTAATGATAGGAAACTTTTTGAAGACAAAGAGTACCAATCCTCTACAGCCTTGAAAAGGACTGAAAACAGAATCATATATAATATATGTATTTATATATGCGTACATATTTATGTATCTGTACCATATATATGTCTTTAATATAACTCTATCTGTAATTTGTATATCTTTGTATCTATATTTGTATTTATTTATATAGATTATCTATATTCAGTGAATGTTTATGTACTTAGTTAAAACTGTATTTATATTTACCAATTATATATATATATATATATATATATATATATATATATATATATATATATATATATATATATATATATATATATAATTCTTGCTTTTAATTATTAACTAATATATTAATATTAATATTACTAATATTAATAATACTAATAATAATATTACTAATAATATTACTAATAAAGACTAATGATGATGAATGAAGAATAACAATATGATGTTATTAATACTAACAATAATAATGATTTTATTTACTAATAATGATAATAATAATATAAATGGTAATAGTAAATTTATTAGTGATACTAATACTATTTTTAGTTATAATAGTATTAATATCATTGATAATAATAATGTTAATAATAATAATAATAGTATATCAATTTATATTTATCAAATTTCGTATGTATATCTATATATACTTTATATAATAACAATAATGATACTAATATTAATATTAATAATAATACTGAAATAATGGTAATCATATTAACATTGAAATTTTTACTCTAATTTGTAGTTACATATAATATATTACCCTTTATTATCTCATATCCATCAATCATATAATTTACCGAATATTTAATATTTATATATATATATATATACACACACACACATTTAATTATAAATAGTTGTTCGTGAATCGTCGGGGATAGTCAAAGGGTAATTGAACACATGAACATAGTTTCAAAGTTTTCGAGACTCAACATTATAGACTTTGCTTATCGTGTCGGAAAACGTATAAAGATCAAGTTTAAATTTGATCGAAAATTCCCGGGTCATCACAGTACCTACCCGTTAAAGAAATTTCGTCCCGAAATTTGAGTGAGGTCGTCATGGCTAACAATTAATATGTTTTCTTGACGAATATGAGCTGATAAATAGAGTTTTCATCATTACAGAATAATACAGATAAAATAATTCGATTATTTCAAAGAGCACGAATGAAACTATCATGAGAGAGGTTCCAACGGGCATCGTCCACCTTCGCCCAAAAACTTGCCCAAATTTTTAGCCGTTAGTAAAATAAAAAAAAAATTCCAACGGCTATCCCAACGGTCACTTTTACTCTATAAAAACACCAACCATATACTTCATTTTATACACTCAAACATATATTTCTTTTATATTTCCACCTTTCTCAAAAATCAAAATCAAACACCCCCAAACTGCAAAATGTTAACACTTCCCCCAATGATTGTTTCATTCAATGTTCATTACGGAGGTGATTTCCATAATCAAATAAAGGAATACAAGTGGGGCGATAGTATTTCATTTGAAGATATCGACATTCGTGATGTTGGTTTACAAGACTTGCTATCCTTTCTGAAGGAAAAAGTTCCGTGTGAATTCACGTCTGTGTTCTTTTATAAAGATGATTATGATGCGGATTGTAGGGCAAGTTTTCTGTGTACCGATGATCAATGGTACTTTATAAAAGATACCATTGAAGATCATGGTAAACGCATTTCTTTGTATGCGGTTCTTGAAGATGATGAGACGTTGGGTTATCGTTACGTCGATGAATCAGCTGAAACAGCAGTTGAGACATCAAGAGAAATACCGATGTCTCCAGAGTACCTCACGGATGGTGAAATGACTGATGAACGCTACTTTGCAGATGACAATTAACGACAACGAGTAGTTTGATTGTAATCTTTTAAATTTTTAATTGTCGTGATGTTTTAATTTTTAATTATTGTAATTTCAGTGTTGTTGTCGAGTTTTATATCTTCCTTTATGTTTTGGAGCTCTTCGTCTTTTTAATCTCCTCTCGATCTCTAGTAAAACGAGTAATGGTCTAGAATTTGTAAATATGGAGTTTCGAATGAATTTAATGTTATAATCAAGAAAGAACGTAATAGCACGATTTGATTCGTCAAATTACCAGAATCATTGAGAATAGAGCTAGCAAGAATATACTTTCTTGATATGTTCAGAAGTTAATTAGAATGAAAGAGTTATGTAACATGACACATGATGGTGGTATGATCTACTGTGAACCATCATGTCCCATTAGAACTCAGCATGACTTACTGTAATATAATCACGTTGATCAAGTGTCATTATATTATACTAACTCATGCATCAGTTCCCAACATTATTTCAATAACATTCATATTATAAGCTCGAAAGTTTACAGAATATAGAAACTAACAGTTTCTATATGATATAACACTGATAGCACGAAGAGATAAATGATTTCAGATAGTCTTAGTTATAAAAATATATTCAGAAATATCGAGGATATTTATAATGAAAGATATGATAATATCTCGGAATATCTAAGATCAGAGGATGATAGAAACTATTAGCTACAAGGTTTTAGAGTAAGGAGCAAGATATTCACTAAAGATTTTAGCAGACATTGAATCATTTGGATTCTTTGAAGTCAAACTTATTCTTTATGATTTGTCCACGGCTTTCTCCCTAGTTTCGCATAATCTGCTTTTCGGCACTAAATTTTCTATTGAATGTTTCCAATATAATGATACACAGGAAGCATAAGGAGGTATATACTTTCGGATGAGAATATTTATGAAAATATCCTCAGAAATATCGAAGATATTGATGATGATATTTTGGAATTTCTAAGTTCGATGGTTGATGAGGAAGATTTTTCCGCAAGATCTTAACATGAGTACGGAGCAAAATATTCATTGAAGGTTTCATCGGATCCAGAATTATCTGGATTCTTTGAATATATGGTATGGTCCTTGTATTTGTCCTTGGTCTCCTTCGTGGTTAGCTCAATCCGTTTTCCATTTCCAACCTTTCTGAGCTTTTCCAACATACTATTCTTTATCATCAAAATTCCGATGATTAAGGGCGTTTATAGTTGTCTATGATTTCTGCTGCTTCATTCAGCTTTTTCAACATTCAGAGTATTGATTTGTGACTGAGTACTTTTCAGAATGAAAGATCATAATTCTAAGAGATAAATGTTATATGGATACATATAACTGTTGATGTAGATATGCTGTGAGTTTTCAAAGTACTGATAGCTGATTCCCGGTAATTGGTATGGCAGTATTCGTTACAAGATGCGGATGGGTATATGATAGGGTTTCAATGAATAAATATAATGATTTATCAGAGAGATTTAAACCAAGAAGCAACGAGGTTGCTGGTACATCTGTTGGTAATATGGTAAAATGTGAAAGGTTCCCCGGTAACAATAAAAGAGCACGTATACATATCAAGGTTATAATAGGGTTGTTTCGAACGAAAAGTCGAAGTTGACTTGTTGGAGCTGTGACAAAATTGGCTAATTTGGAAAGAGATTGCAAATTTACTTTCGATAATAATAACGCTAAAGGAATTAGCACAGCTATGCGTTAAACGTTTACTCAAGTTCCGACTATTTTCAGGTGCATAATAATATGCATCGATCTTTTCTTCCATAGGAAATGTGCAGTTGGTTCATCCTCTTGATTGAGGTGTTTTCAAGAGTCATGAAAGGTTTGAACGCGGATTGTAATCGTCAAGATACAAATGAGGTTTAAGATGAAATCAAGTGGCAAACTTGAAGAATTGTTTAGTTTCATATGTTATAATCAATATTTTAATTCATTTTAATTGTCCAGTGTTGGTAGTCCACAGTTGATATTTCACAGTAACAGTCCAGTAATTCATATATAATTTAATATATAATATTCGAATTGATTAATAAATATCGTGACCCGTGTACATGTCTCAGACTCGATCACAACTCAAAGTATATATATTATTTGAGAATCAACCTCAACCCTGTATAGAGAACTCGATCATTACTGCATATAGAGTGTCTATGGTGATTCCAAATAATATATATAGATGCGTCGATATGATATGTCAAAACCTTGTATACATGTCCCGATATTTAAAGTGCGTAAAATAAATAACAGAAATTAAATGAAGATAAATAAAGTGCGTAAAGTAAATAACAGAAATTAAATGACGATAAATAAAATTGCGAGAATGTAAATTGCGATAAATAAACTGCGATAAATAAATGGTAATACGGAATTAACAGTTAGCTAGGAACAGTTAGTTAGGATTTTGTCAGCGTGGATTCTTAATAGAATTTCATATTGTTAATTAATCTGTTTCTAATCAATTTTATTTTTATTTTTATTTATTGTGTCCATTATTTCTTCATTATGCCACTTGTTGGATTCTGATAGGTCAAAATCCAAATATGAAATTGAATAAAAATGGTTATTCTGTGATGAACGGATTCGTATAGCTGCGGTTGCAAGTAGGATAGTAAATAACTGTTGAATCAGGTTCGAAGAATATACAGTGTAACTTATTAATGCGAAGTCTAAATATTCCTCGGGTATTACCTACCCGTTAAAATATTTTCACCATTAACAGTTTGTACAAGAGAATTTTTAATTACAAACCTTATGAAAACATATATACATATATATTTTCTTCAGATGTATTCATGGATTCAATGAGTTAATATGATATTAAACTCATTTGCTTTTCGGTTGGAACTAGAATAAATAATCTCTAAAACTTTAGAGATTACATATTCGCCATGTCGAACGAAGATAAATGAGGTAGAACGATACGTAGAAAGAAGATCATATTCAAAGTACATATGATGATATTGAAGCATGGATTGTTGATGGTACTGGTGCTATTATTGATTGTACTGTTGGTGCCGGTGATGTTGCTGAAGCTGGTACATTTTGCACCATATTCTCCGAATTGATTATTCGAGCACGAAATTAGTTGACTTATTACTCTAGGATGATTGTCGGTCGGAACGAGCGGATGAATAAGATTCAGAATTGTGGATAGAATATAATCTTGTCGAGTTACCCTGGAAATGGGACTGAAAATGGTGTCTCGAACAGGTTCGCCGGTAAACGCTTCAGGTTCATTGTCAAGAGGTGAATTCGGTTGGTGGAAGGGATTGCCTTCTGCGCGTTTCCATTAATTAAGTCGACTACGAAACTATCAGATGAATTGATAATGGCTGATTGGTTGATTCATGCCGATGACGCTGTTTTCGGAGCTTAGGTGAACATCTATGTCGAAATAGCTGTCGGAATAACTATCGGAATAGTTATTGGAATCTGAGGGACTCGAACTGGTTGAGGGATTTATCTTGTACGATCAGATGAAGGATTTTCGATAAGAAATACATTATGGGATGTAGATTAGTACTCTGCAATACATAATTTACATATGCATATATAATTCTAAAATCCCATAAGTTACGGAGGAATCTACGGAAGTTGTCAGGCAAAGTTACATTAATAGATACACTAAGATATGAAGTAGCAGATACGCTAAGATATGAATTTTGTCTATACACTATTCATGCAGTCAATGCAGTAAAACGTGTTTAGACTAAGAATGATAAGTAAGTGATTCTTTAAGAATGATAAGCAGGTAATTTTTGACACAAAATGATAAGCAAAACTTTTGATATGCAGACACGGTCGAAGTCTAGACTCAATAATGCATCCTAACGACTTATCAGTTAGACACACTAATGCAGACATGGTTCGCTAAGACCACCGCTCTGATACCAACTGAAAGGACCCGTCCTAATCCATCCGGATGAAGTCCATATCGATTATACACGATTCACAACAGTTGATTACATCGCGAGGTACTTGACCTCTATATGATACATTTTACAAACATTGCATTCATTTTTAAAAGACAAACTTTCATTTACATAGACAGTTGACAGACATGCATACCATTTCGTAATATATCCAAATATAATTGACTTAATAATAATCTTGATGAACTCAACGACTCGAATGCAACCTCTTTAGAAATATGTCATGAATGACTCCAAGTAATATCTTTAAAATGAGCAATTACACAGCGGAAGATTTCTTTCGTACCTGAGAATAAACATGCTTTCAAGTGTCAACCAAAAGGTTGGTGAGTTCATTAGTTTAACATAAATAATCATTTCATAATTTTAATAGACCACAAGATTTCATATTTCCATTTCTCGTAAACATACGTCCCATGCATAGAGACAAAAATATCATTCATATGGATTGAACACCTGGTAACCGACCTTAACAATATGCAAATAAGAATATCCCCATCATTCCGGGATCCTCCTTCGGACATGATATAATTTTCGAAGTACTAAAGCATCCGGTACTTTGGATGGGGCTTGTTGGGCCCGATAGATCTATCTTTAGAGTTCGCGTCAATTAGGGTGTCTGTTCCGTAATTCTTAGATTACCAGACTTAATAAAAAGGGGCATATTCGTTTTCAATAATTCAACCATATAATGTAGTTTTGACTACTTGTGTCTATTTCGTAAAACATTTATAAAAATTGCGCATGTATTCTCAGCCCAAAAATATAAAGGGTAAGAAGGCAAATGAAACTCACACATATAAATATTGTAAAACAGCTAATAAAGCATTTGCATGTATTCTCAGCCCAAAAATGTAATGAGTAAAAAGGGAGCAAATGAAACTCACCTAATGTATTTTGTAGTAAAAATACATAGAACGACATTGAACAAGTACAGGGTTGACCTTGGATTCACGAACCTATATCATTTGTATATATATTAACACACGTAATTGTAATCGAACATATATATATTATTTTGAATTATATATTATGCTTATTTAGTTTGTGTATATATATTCAAAATGTTTAATATTTATATTTTAAGTTATATTAACACATCTGTATATATATGGTTAGTATTAAAAAAAATATCATTAGTTTGTTACGTAAAAACACTTATATAAATATTGTTATTATGTTTAATATGTAGGTATACCAACTATTAATATGACTATAATATATGTATAAAGTATATTTTTGGTACAAAATAGCTATGTGTAACAAAGTGATAGTTTTGATAATAATGATTTACTAATACTAATAATAATAATAATAATAATAATAATAATAATAATAATAATAATAATAATAATAATAATAATAATAATAATAATAATAATAATAATAATAATAATAAAAGCAATTAAAAAGACTACCTTTAAGAAAACAGCAAAAAGATTATCCCTGCCGGGACTCAAACCCGAGACCTCCCGCTCCCCGACACTAACCCCCAACCATCCAAGCTACACCTTCTTTCTGTTTTTATACAGCCCCAAAATACTTTTAACCCGTGTTTCTTATTATCCCGGCCCAACTGCAATTAATCGGCCCAACTGACCCATTAATCAAAAGTCCAGTACCCAACTTCGAGTTAATAGGTTAAATGGTACTCCGTATCTGTTGTCGGTTCAAAAAGAAAAAAAAATCGAGAGTGCTAGGGTTAAAATACAGGAACGTTTATGGAGTTTTGGTTCTTCCAATCGATCAACCATAATCATCAGGTATAATAGGCTACCAATTCATCATCATCATTATCATTCAATATCTCCATCAGTCTTCATCATCGTTATCGATCTAATTGTCATCGGTGATTATCATCATCGATCCATTACAGAGATCAGAAACCGGAAATCGAAGCAATAGCTGGTGTTGGTTCAATTAAGAAGACTTCATTAACCACAGTAGCGGTTAATTACAGGTATTGCATCATTTATCATCGATTGATACATTTATTGAGTAATAGCAGTGAACCGAAATAGTAATTTGTTTTATATATATATATATATATATATATATATATATATATATATATATATATATATATATATATATATTTATTTATTTGTTATCAGCGTTCATCGAGAGTTTTTAAATCAGTTCATTCAGATTTATTATGATGTAATCTATTTGTGTGTTTTGATCGAATAAATTAGAAAATAATAATACATATAGTTGTGTTCAATAGAGGTAGTAAAATTGTGGTTGTGATTATAAAACGAATGTGAAAATGAGTTCTCTTGTCAGGAATATGATAAAAAAATTTAGTTGTAGCTGTAAATCGGTAGTACTTACAGTAGTAGACTTTGAGTTTTAGCAGCAGTTAAATATGATGGTGATTGTGGTTTGATTTTGGTTTTGTATTCTTAACAGTCAAGAGCCAATCTGCAGTGTTGTCGAATCTCAATAACGAATAGAAGCAGCAGGTGCAGTTCGATGTGGTTGTAGGATGGTGTTTATTTATATTATTTGGTTCTTGCTTTGACTCAAGAGAATAGCAGCAGGTACAGTTCGATGTGGTTGTTTTATTTTTCTCGAACCAGGCAGACAGTTTAGCAGCAGGTGTGGTCGATATTTAAATATGATAATGAGGAATGGAATAAGTTCTTCATAGCATAGAATAATTTGTTGGATTTATGGCAATGGTGTCGACAAGCAGGCTCAAAAGTCAGGAAAGAAAATAAAAGACAAATTGATGTGTAACTGATTTGTACTATAGTTAATGATAGGAAACTTTTTGAAGACAAAGAGTACCAATCCTCTACAGCCTTGAAAAGGACTGAAAACAGAATCATATATAATATCTATATTTATATATGCGTACATATTTATGTATCTGTACCATATATATGTCTTTAATATAACTATATCTGTAATTTGTATATCTTTGTATCTATATTTGTATTTATTTATATAGATTATCTATATTCAGTGAATGTTTATGTACTTAGTTAAAACTGTATTTATATTTACCAATTATATATATATATATATATATATATATATATATATATATATATATATATATATATATATATATATATATATATATATATATATATATATGTATATATATATATATATATATATATATATATATATATATATATATATAATTCTTGCTTTTAATTATTAACTAATATATTAATATTAATATTACTAATATTAATAATACTAATAATAATATTACTAATAATATTACTAATAAAGACTAATGATGATGAATGAAGAATAACAATATGATGTTATTAATACTAACAATAATAATGATTTTATTTACTAATAATGATAATAATAATATAGATGGTAATAGTAAATTTATTAGTGATACTAATACTATTTTTAGTTATAATAGTATTAATATCATTGATAATAATAATGTTAATAATAATAATAATAGTATATCAATTTATATTTATCAAATTTCGTATGTATATCTATATATACTTTATATAATAACAATAATGATATTAATATTAATATTAATATTAATAATAATACTGAAATAATGGTAATCATATTAACATTGAAATTTTTACTCTAATTTGTAGTTACATATAATATATTACCCTTTATTATCTCATATCCATCAATCATATAATTTACTGAATATTTAATATATATATATATATATATACACACACACACATTTAATTATAAACAGTTGTTCGTGAATCGTCGGGGATAGTCAAATGGTAATTGAACACATGAACATAGTTTCAAAGTTTTCGAGACTCAACATTATAGACTTTGCTTATCGTGTCGGAAAACGTATAAAGATCAAGTTTAAATTTGATCGAAAATTCCCGGGTCATCACATTTACTTATCATAATATCATGTTAACTATATATATATATATATATATATATATATATATATATATATATATATATATATATCCATATATATGTCATCATATAGTTTTTACAAGTTTTAACGTTCGTGAATCACCGGTCAACTTGGGTGGTCAATTGTCTATATGAAACCTATTTCAATTAATCAAGTCTTAACAAGTTTGATTGCTTAACATGTTGGAAACACTTAATCATGTAAATAACAATTTCATTTAATATATATATATATATAAACATGGAAAAGTTCGGGTCACTACAGTACCTACCCGTTAAATAAATTTCGTCCCGAAATTTTAAGCAGTTGGAGGTGTTGACGTATCTTCTGGAAATAAATGCGGGTATTTCTTCTTCATCTGATCTTCACGCTCCCAGGTGAACTCGGGTCCTCTACGAGCATTCCATCGAACCTTAACAATCGGTATCTTGTTTTGTTTAAGTCTCTTAACCTCACGATCCATTATTTCGACGGGTTCTTCAATGAATTGAAGTTTTTCATTGATTTGGAATTCGTCCAAAGGAATAGTGAGATCTTCTTTAGTAAAATATTTCTTCAAATTTGAGACGTGGAAAGTGTTATGTACAGCCGCGAGTTGTTGAGGTAGCTCCAGTTGGTAAGCTACTGGTCCGACACGATCTATAATCTTGAATGGTCCAATGTACCTTGGATTTAGTTTCCCCCGTTTACCAAATCGAACAACGCCTTTCCAAGGTGAAACCTTAAGCATGACCATTTCTCTAATTTTAAACTCTATATCTTTTCTTTTACTGTCCACGTAGCTCTTTTGTCGACTCTGGGCGGTTTTCAATCTTTGTTGAATTTGGATGATTTTCTCGGTAGTTTCTTGTATTATCTCTGGACCCGTAATCTGTCTATCCCCCATTTCACTCCAACAAATCGGAGACCTGCACTTTCTACCATAAAGTGCTTCAAACGGCGCAATCTCAATGCTTGAATGGTAGCTGTTGTTGTAGAAAAATTCTGCTAACGGTAGATGTCGATCCCAACTGTTTCCGAAATCAATAACACATGCTCGTAGCATGTCTTCAAGCATTTGTATCGTCCTTTCACTCTGCCCATCAGTTTGTGGATGATAGGCAGTACTCATGTCTAGACGAGTTCCTAATGCTTGCTGTAATGTCTGCCAGAATCATGAAATAAATCTGCCATCCCTATCAGAGATAATAGAGATTGGTATTCCATGTCTGGAGACGACTTCCTTCAAATACAGTCGTGCTAACTTCTCCATCTTGTCATCTTCTCTTATTGGCAGGAAGTGTGCTGATTTGGTGAGATGATCAACTATTACCCAAATAGTATCAAAACCACTTGCAGTCCTTGGCAATTTAGTGATGAAATCCATGGTAATGTTTTCCCATTTCCATTCCGGGATTTCGGGTTGTTGAAGTAGACCTGATGGTTTCTGATGCTCAGCTTTGACCTTAGAACACGTCAAACATTCTCCTACATATTTAGCAACATCGGCTTTCATACCCGGCCACCAAAAATGTTTCTTGAGATCCTTGTACATCTTCCCTGTTCCAGGATGTATTGAGTATCTGGTTTTATGAGCTTCTCTAAGTACCATTTCTCTCATATCTCCAAATTTTGGTACCCAAATCCTTTCAGCCCTATACCGGGTTCCGTCTTCCCGAATATTAAGATGCTTCTCCGATCCTTTGGGTATTTCATCCTTTAAATTTCCCGCTTTTAAAACTCCTTGTTGCGCCTCCTTTATTTGAGTAGTAAGGTTATTATGAATCATTATATTCATAGATTTTACTCGAATGGGTTCTCTTTCCTTCCTGCTCAAGGCATCGGCTACCACATTTGCCTTCCCCGGGTGGTAACGAATCTCAAAGTCGTAATCATTCAATAATTCAATCCACCTACGCTGCCTCATATTCAGTTGTTTCTGATTAAATATGTGTTGACGACTTTTGTGGTCGGTATATATTATACTTTTGACCCCATATAAGTAGTGCCTCCAAGTCTTTAATGCAAAAACAACCGCGCCTAATTCCAAATCATGCGTCGTATAATTTTGTTCGTGAATCTTCAATTGTCTAGACGCATAAGCAATCACCTTCGTTCGTTGCATTAATACACAACCGAGACCTTGCTTTGATGCGTCACAATAAATCACAAAATCATCATTCCCTTCAGGCAATGACAATATAGGTGCCGTAGTTAGCTTTTTCTTCAATAACTGAAACGCTTTCTCTTGTTCATCATTCCATTCAAATTTCTTCCCTTTATGCGTTAATGCAGTCAAGGGTTTTGCTATTCTGGAAAAGTCTTGGATGAACCTTCTGTAGTAACCAGCTAGTCCTAAAAACTGGCGTATGTGTTTCCCTTTTCTCCGTACACCATTAAGGGTTTTCCTTTTTCTCGTATAATGCGAATTGCATTTTTGTAACAAACGATCTCTGCTTTCACTTCTTTCAACCAGTCCATACCGATTATCACATCAAAACTCCCTAACTCTACTGGTATCAAATCAATCTTAAATGTTTCGCTAACCAGTTTAATTTCTCGATTCCGACATATATTATCTGCTGAAATTAATTTACCATTTGCTAATTCGAGTAAAAATTTACTATCCAAAGGCGTCAATGGACAACTTAATTTAGCAAAAAAATCTCTACTCATATAGCTTCTATCCGCACCCTAATCAAATAAAATGTAAGCAGATTTATTGTCAATAAGAAACGTACCCGTAACAAGCTCCGGGTCTTCCTGTGCCTCTGCCGCATTAATATTGAAAACTCTTTCGCGGCCTTGTCCATTCGTGTTCTCCTGGTTCGGGCAATTTCTAATAATGTGGCCCGGTTTTCCACATTTATAACAAACTACATTGGCATAACTTGCTCCGACACTACTTGCTCCACCATTACTCGTTCCGACACCATTTGTTCCTTTCGTTCTATTAACCCCTGGTACGTAGACCTCACACTTCGCCGCGCTATGACCATTTCTTTTACACTTGTTGCAAAATTTGGTGCAGAACCCCGAGTGATACTTTTCACACCTTTGGCATAGCTGCTTCTGATTGTTGTTGTTATTGCGGTTATTATTGTTGTTGGGATGATTGTTGTAGTTGTTGTTGTTGTTGTTGTTGTTGTTGTTGTTGTTGTTGTTGTTGTTGTTGTTGTTGTTGTTGTTGTTGTTGTTGTTGTTGTTGTTGTTGGGCCGTTTGTTGTAGTTTCGATTGATGTTGCGATTGTTGGGATAATTGTTGCGATTATTGTTGTAATTGCTGTTGTTGTTGTATTGGTGATTCTTATCACCGTTTTCCTCCCACTTTCTTTTGACTTGCTTCACATTGGCCTCTTCAGCAGTCTGTTCTTTAATTCTTTCTTCAATCTGGTTCACTAGTTTGTGAGCCATTCTACATGCCTGTTGTATGGAGGCGGGCTCGTGTAAACTTATATCTTCTTGGATTCTTTCCGGTAATCCTTTCACAAATGCGTCGATCTTCTCTTCCTCATCTTCGAATGCTCCCGGACACAATAGGCACAATTCTGTGAATCGTCTTTCGTACGTGGTAATATCAAATCCTTGGGTTCGTAACCCTCTAAGTTCTGTCTTGAGCTTATTGACCTCGGTTCTGGGATGGTACTTCTCGTTCATCAAGTGCTTGAATGCTGACCACGGTAGTGCGTACGCATCGTCTTGTCCCACTTGCTCTAGATAGGTATTCCACCATGTTAACGCAGAACCTGTGAAGGTATGCGTAGCGTACTTCACTTATGGCAAACACCGATTCGACCTTCTCGGTCCACCGTTTCAATCCGATCGGTCCTTCGGTTCCATCAAATTCCAAAGGTTTGCACGCAGTGAATTCTTTATAGGTGCATCCTACACGATTTTCTGTACTGCTAGATCCAAGGTTATTGTTGGTATGTAGCACAGCCTGTACTGCGGCTCTGTTTGAAGCTAGAAAAGTACGGAATTCCTCTTCATTCATATTCACGGTGTGTCGAGTAGTCGGTGCCATTTCCTTCAAAATAGTCAAATGGAACAAGTTAATCATAAAGAATATTAAGAGTAGTTAATAGTATTTCGTAGCATAATATGAACTCATTTATAAAATCTTTTTCTTCATATTAGCGTTTTATAAGTTTAAATTCGGGTAGTACCTACCCGTTAAGTTCATACTTAGTAGCTAATATACAATTCAACTACTACAATTCTATATGAAAAACTGATTATAATAATATTTCGCGTTCAAACTTTTACACAATATTTTACAAACTTACAATACCGCTTATTTTACATATAGCATGAAATATTGCACACAATAAATTTGATACAAGATGGTTGTGAAGATAATTCTAGCTAGTACACAAGTCGTTCAGCAAAGGCAATAAAGACATGTAATTCATACGTCCAGAAACAAGTCATGCATTCTGGTTTTACTAGGATTACTTCCCATCCTTGGTCTTGTGGAACATAACCGTTATGGCCGTTGATAAGACAGCGTGTTGTAACGTCGTCAAAGGGACGAGGGTTACGTAATGTCCAACAGTCCCGTAACAATCTAAAAACCTCATTTCTTACCCCAATTACCGACTCCGTCACTTGTGGGAACATTTTGTTTAATAGTTGTAGCCCGATGTTCTTGTTCTCACTTTGGTGAGAAGCGAACATTACTAATCCGTAAGCATAACATGCTTTTTTATGTTGCATGTTAGCCGCTTTTTCTAAATCACAAAGTCCAATATTCAGATATATTGAGTCAAAATAATTTCTTAACCCATTGCGTAAAATAGCATTTGGGTTCCCCGCAATATATGCGTCAAAGTAAACACATCGTAACTTATGGATTTCCCAATGTGATATCCCCCATCTTTCGAACGAAAGCCTTTTATAAACCAAGGCATTCTTGGAACGTTCTTCGAATGTCTTACAAACTGATCTCGCCTTAAATAGTTGTGCCGAAGAATTTTGACCGACTCTAGACAAGATTTCATCAATCATATCTCCGGGTAGGTCTCTTAAAATATTGGGTTGTCTATCCATTTTTTATTTTTATACTGTAAAATAGACAAGAGTTAGATTCATAAAAAAAATACTTATTAATACAAGCAATTTTTACATATATCATAAAGCATAAGCACACTATATTACATATATTACACCACACGAATACAACTATCTTATTCCGACTCGCTTGTTTCTTCTTCTTCGGTTTTGGTTCGTTTTTCCAAGTTTCTAGGGATATATGATGTTCCCCTAATACGAGCCGTAGTTTTCCACATTGGTTTAGAAAAACCTGGTGGTTTAGAGGTTCCCGGGTCATTGTTACAACTTAAGGACTTCGGGGGTTGACGATACATATAAAGTTCATCGGGGTTGGAATTAGATTTCTCTATTTTTATGTCCTTTCCCTTATTATTTTCTTTTGCCCTTTTAAATTCAGTTGGGGTAATTTCTATAACATCATCGGAATTCTGGTCGGAATTCGAATCATCGGAGAATTGGTAATCCTCCCAATATTTTGCTTCCTTGGCGGAAACACCATTGACCATAATTAACCTTGGTCGGTTGGTTGAGGATTTTCTTTTACTTAACCGTTTTATTATTTCCCCCACCGGTTCTATTTCTTCATCCGGTTCCGATTCTTCTTCCGGTTCCGATTCTTCTTCCGGTTCCGACTCTTCTTCCGGTTCCTCTTCGGGAAATTGTGAATCAGTCCACGAATCATTCCAATTTACATTTGACTCTTCATTATTATTAGGTGAGTCAATGGGACTTGTTCTAGAGATAGACATCTATCACATAATATCAAACGCGTTAAGAGATTAATATATCACATAATATTCACAAGTTAAAAATATATAGTTTCCAACAAAATTTGTTAAGCAATCATTTTTCAAGTAAACACGGTCGAAGTCCAGACTCACTAATGCATCCTAACAAACTCGATAAGACACACTAATGCAAAATTCTGGTTATCTAAGACCAACGCTCGGATACCAACTGAAATGTCTCGTTCTTATTGATTAAAAACGTTCCATATTAATTGATTTCGTTGCGAGGTTTTGACCTCTATATGAGACGTTTTTCAAAGACTGCATTCATTTTTAAAACAAACCATAACCTTTATTTCATAAATAAAGGTTTAAAAAGCTTTACGTAGATTATCAAATAATGATAATCTAAAATATCCTGTTTACACACGACCATTACATAATGGTTTACAATGCAAATATGTTACATCGAAATCAGTTTCTTGAATGCAGTTTTTACACAATATCATACAAACATGGACTCCAAATCTTGTCCTTATTTTAGTATGCAACAGCGGAAGCTCTTAGTATTCACCTGAGAATAAACATGCTTTAAACGTCAACAAAAATGTTGGTGAGTTATAGGTTTAACCTATATATATCAAATCGTAACAATAGACCACAAGATTTCATATTTCAATACACATCCCATACATAGAGATAAAAATCATTCATATGGTGAACACCTAGTAACCGACATTAACAAGATGCATATATATAAGAATATCCCCATCATTCCGGGACACCCTTCGGATATGATATAAATTTTGAAGTACTAAAGCATCCGGTACTTTGGATGGGGTTTGTTAGGCCCAATAGATCTATCTTTAGGATTCGCGTCAATTAGGGTGTCTGTTCCCTAATTCTCAGATTACCAGACTTAATAAAAAGGGGCATATTCGATTTCGATAATTCAACCATAGGACTTGTGTCTATTTTGTAAATCATTTATAAAACCTGCATGTATTCTCATCCCAAAAATATTAGATTTTAAAAGTGGGACTATAACTCACTTTCACAGATTTTTACTTCGTCGAGAAGTAAGACTTGGCCACTGGTTGATTCACGAACCTATAACAATATATACATATATATCAAAGTATGTTCAAAATATATTTACAACACTTTTAATATATTTTGATGTTTTAAGTTTATTAAGTCAGATGTCCTCGTTAGTAACCTACAACTATTTGTCCACAGTTAGATGTACATAAATAAATCGATAAATATTATCTTGAATCAATCCACGACCCAGTGTATACGTATCTTAGTATTGATCACAACTCAAACTATATATATTTTGGAATCAACCTCAACCCTGTATAACTAACTCCAACATTCACATATAGAGTGTGTATGGTTGTTCCGAAATATATATAGATGTGTCGACATGATAGGTCAAAACATTGTATACGTGTTTATGGTATCTCAAGATTACATAATATACAATACAAGTTGATTAAGTTATGGTTGGAATAGATTTGTTCCAATTTTCACGTAGCTAAAATGAGAAAAATTGTCCAATCTTGTTTTACCCATAACTTCTTCATTTTAAATCCGTTTTGAGTGAATCAAATTGCTATGGTTTCATATTGAACTCTATTTTATGAATCTAAACAGAAAAAGTATAGGTTTATAGTCGGAAAAATAAGTTACAAGTCGTTTTTGTAAAGGTAGTCATTTCAGTCGAAAGAACGACGTCTAGATGACCATTTTAGAAAACATACTTCCACTTTGAGTTTAACCATAATTTTTGGATATAGTTTCATGTTCATAATAAAAATCATTTTCCCAGAATAACAACTTTTAAATCAAAGTTTATCATAGTTTTTAATTAACTAACCCAAAACAGCCTGCGGTGTTACTACGACGGCATAAATCCGATTTTACGGTGTTTTTCGTGTTTCCAGGTTTTAAATCATTAAGTTAGCATATCATATAGATATAGAACATGTGTTTAGTTGATTTTAAAAGTCAAGTTAGAAGGATTAACTTTTATTTGCGAACAAGTTTAGAATTAACTAAACTATGTTCTAGTGATTACAAGTTTAAACCTTCGAATAAGATAGCTTTATATGTATGAATCGAATGATGTTATGAACATCATTACTACCTCAAGTTCCTTGGATAAACCTACTGGAAATGAGAAAAATAGATCTAGCTTCAAAGGATCCTTGGATGGCTTGAAAGTTCTTGAAGCAGAATCATGACACGAAAATAATTTCAAGTAAGATTTCCACTCGAAATAAGATTGTTATAGTTATAGAAATTGAATTAAAGTTTGAATATGATTATTACCTTGTATTAGAAAGATAACCTACTGTAAGTAACAAAGGTTTCTTGATCTTGGATGATTATTTGGAATGGATTTAGAAAACTTGGAAGTAAACTTGCAATCTTGGAAGTATTCTTGATTTTATGAAACTAGAACTTTTGAATTTATGAAGAACACTTAGAACTTGAAGATAGAACTTGAGAGAGATCAATTAGATGAAGAAAATTGAAGAATGAAAGTGTTTGTATGTGTTTTTGGTCGTTGGTGTATGGATTAGATATAAAGGATATGTAATTTTGTTTTCATGTAAATAAGTCATGAATGATTACTCATATTTTTGTAATTTTATGAGATATTTCATGCTAGTTTCCAAATGATGATTCCCACATATGTTAGGTGACTCACATGGGCTGCTAAGAGCTGATAATTGGAGTGTATATACCAATAGTACATACATCTAAAAACTGTGTATTGTACGAGTACGAATACGTGTGCATACGAGTAGAATTGTTGATGAAACTGAACGAGGATGTAATTGTAAGCATTTTTGTTAAGTAGAAGTATTTTGATAAGTGTCTTGAAGTCTTTCAAAAGTGTATGAATACATATTAAAACACTACATGTATATACATTTTAACTGAGTCGTTAAGTCATCGTTAGTCGTTACATGTAAATGTTGTTTTGAAACCTTTAGGTTAACGATCGTGTTGAATGTTGTTAACCCATTGTTTATTATAACAAATGAGATGTTAAATTGTTATATTATCATGATATTATGATATATAATATATCTTAGTATGATATATATACAGTTAAATGTCGTTACAACGATAATCGTTACATATATGTCTCGTTTTGAAATCATTAAGTTAGTAGTCTTGTTTTTACATATGTAGTTCATTGTTAATATACTTAATGATATGTTTACTTATCATAATATCATGTTAACTATATATATATCTATATATATATGTCATCATATAGTTTTTACAAGTTTTAACGTTCGTGAATCACCGGTCAACTTGGGTGGTCAATTGTCTATATGAAACCTATTTCAATTAATCAAGTCTTAACAAGTTTGATTGCTTAACATGTTGGAAACACTTAATCATGTAAATAACAATTTCATTTAATATATATATAAACATGGAAAAGTTCGGGTCACTACAGAAAGGACGATACAAATGCTTGAAGACATGCTACGAGCTTGTGTTATTGATTTCGGAAACAGTTGGGATCGACATCTACCGTTAGCAGAATTTTCCCACAACAACAGCTACCATTCAAGCATTGAGATGGCACCGTTTGAAGCACTTTATGATAGAAAGTGCAGGTCTCCGATTTGTTGGAGTGAAGTGGGGGATAGACAGATTACGGGTCCGGAGATAATACAAGAAACTACCGAGAAAATCATCCAAATTCAACAAAGATTGAAAACCGCCCAGAGTCGACAAAAGAGCTACACGGACAGTAAAAGAAAAGATATAGAGTTTGAAATTGGAGAAATGGTCATCCTTAAGGTTTCACCTTGGAAAGGCGTTGTTCGATTTGGTAAACGGGGGAAACTAAATCCAAGGTACATTGGACCATTCAAGATTATAGATCGTGTCGGACCAGTAGCTTACCAACTGGAGCTACCTCAACAACTCGCGGCTGTACATAACACATTCCACATCTCAAATTTGAAGAAATGGTTTGCTAAAGAAGATCTCACTATTCCGTTGGACGAAATCCAAATCAATGAAAAACTTCAATTCATTGAAGAACCCGTCGAAATAATGGATCGTGAGGGTAAGAGACTTAAACAAAACAAGATACTGATTGTTAAGGTTCGATGGAATGCTTGTAAAGGACCCGAGTTCACCTGGGAGCATGAAGATCAGATGAAGAAGAAATACCCGCATTTATTTCCAGAAGATACGTCAACACCTTCAACTGCTTAAAATTTCGGGAAGAAATTTATTTAACGGGTAGGTACTGTAGTGACCCGAACTTTTCCATGTTTATATATATATTAAATGAAATTGTTATTTACATGATTAAGTGTTTCCAACATGTTAAGCAATCAAACTTGTTAAGACTTGATTAATTGAAATAGGTTTCATATAGACAATTGACCACCCAAGTTGACCGGTGATTCACGAACGTTAAAACTTGTAAAAACTATATGATGACATATATATGGTTATATATATAGTTAACATGATTTTATTATAAGTATGTATCTCATTAGGTATTTTAACAATGAGTTATATACATAAAAATGAGACTATTAATTTAAGAAACTCGAAAACGATATATATTACGATTATCGTTATAACAACGTCTTACTAGGTACATATGAATCATATTAAGATATTGATACACTTGGTTAATTATGTTAAATGATAATTAAATATATTATTAAGTGTATTAACAATGAAATACATATGTAAAAATAAGACTACTAACTTAATGATTTCGAAACGAGACATATATGTAACGATTATCGTTGTAACGACATTTAACTGTATATATATCATACTAAGATATATTATATATCATAATATCATGATAATATAACAATTTAACATCTCATTTGTTATAATAAACAATGGGTTAGAAACATTCAACAAGATCGTTAACCTAAAGGTTTCAAAACAACATTTACATGTAACGACTAACGATGACTTAACGACTCAGTTAAAATGTATATACATGTAGTGTTTTAATATGTATTCATACACTTTTGAAAGACATCAAGACACTTATCAAAATACTTCTACTTAACAAAAATGCTTACAATTACATCCTCGTTCAGTTTCATCAACAATTCTACTCGTATGCACCCGTATTCATACTCGTACAATACACAGCTTTTAGATGTATGTACTATTGGTATATACACTCCAATGATCAGATCTTAGCAGCCCATGTGAGTCACCTAACACATGTGTGAACCATCATTTGGCAACTAGCATGAAATATCTCATAAAATTACAAAAATATGAGTAATCATTCATGACTTATTTACATGAAAACAAAATTACATATCCTTTATATCTAATCCATACACCAACGACCAAAAACACCTACAAACACTTTCATTCTTCAATTTTCTTCATCTAATTGATCTCTCTCAAGTTCTATCTTCAAGTTCTAAGTGTTCTTCATAAATTCCAAAAGTTCTAGTTTCATAAAATCAAGAATACTTCCAAGATTGCAAGTTTACTTCCAAGTTTTCTAAATCCATTCCAAGTAATCATCCAAGATCAAGAAACCTTTGTTACTTACAGTAGGTTATCTTTCTAATACAAGGTAATAATCATATTCAAACTTTAATTCAATTTCTATAACTATAACAATCTTATTTCGAGTGGAAATCTTACTTGAAATTGTTTTCGTGTCATGATTCTGCTTCAAGAACTTTCAAGCCATCCAAGGATTCTTTGAAGCTAGATCCATTTTTCTCATTTCCAGTAGGTTTATCAAAGGAACTTGAGGTAGTAATGATGTTCATAACATCATTCGATTCATACATATAAAGCTATCTTATTCGAAGGTTTAAACTTGTAATCACTAGAACATAGTTTAGTTAATTCTAAACTTGTTCGCAAATAAAAGTTAATCCTTCTAACTTGACTTTTAAAATCAACTAAACACATGTTCTATATCTATATGATATGCTAACTTAATGATTTAAAACCTGGAAACACGAAAAACACCGTAAAACCGGATTTACGTCGTCGTAGTAACACCGCGGGCTGTTTTGGGTTAGTTAATTAAAAACTATGATAAACTTTGATTTAAAAGTTGTTATTCTGGGAAAATGATTTTTATTATGAACATGAAACTATATCCAAAAATTATGGTTAAACTCAAAGTGGAAGTATGTTTTCTAAAATGGTCATCTAGACGTCGTTCTTTCGACTGAAATGACTACCTTTACAAAAATGACTTGTAACTTATTTTTCTGACTATAAACCTATACTTTTTCTATTTATATTCATAAAATAGAGTTCAATATGAAACCATAGCAATTTTATTCACTCAAAACGGATTTAAAATGAAGAAGTTATGGGTAAAACAATATTGGATAATTTTTCTCATTTTAGCTACGTGAAAATTGGTAACAAATCTATTCCAACCATAACTTAATCAACTTGTATTGTATATTATGTAATCTTGAGATACCATAGACACGTATACAATGTTTCGACCTATCATGTTGACACATCTATATATATTTCGGAACAACCATAGACACTCTATATGTGAATGTTGGAGTTAGCTATACAGGGTTGAGGTTGATTCCAAAATGTGATGACCCAGAAATTTTCAACCAAATTTAAACTTAATCTTTATATGTTCCAAGACGATAAGCAAAGTCTGTAATGTGAAATCTCAAAAACTTTGAACTGTGTTCATGTATGCATTTTGACCTTGACTAATCCCGACGATTCACGAACATTTGTGTGTGAATATATATATATATATATATATATATATATATATATATATATATATATATATATATATATATATATATATATATGTGTGTGTGTGTGTGTGTATATCTAATATTTTGAAAACAATAAAATACAATTTAATTATTTGATTTGAATATGTAAAGTAGTATACAAAATAATGGAATTGCTATTTAAATAAATATTTATATGAATCTATACATAATTAATGTTGTATGTATATATAAATAAATATGTAAATAATAGTTTATATGATAATTGGAAATTATATAATATAATTTAAACATTAGAATTGGATATTTGAAATAAGATACAACATAATTAAGTATAATTTAAAATAACTCTATATATAATTATATATGATTGCTATGAATGATTATTATTATATGTATGAAATATGAAATTTGATATGTATAAGTTGTTATATTATCATTACTATTAATATTATTATTATTATTATCATTAATAATATTAATATTGTTATAACTAATGTTATTATTAGCAACATAAATAATATTATTATCATTTATTATTACTATTATTATTATTATTATTATTTATTATTAACATTATTATTATTATTAACATTATTATTATTATTATTATTATTAGCATTTTAATTATTATTAATAAAAATTATAATTATTAATTATGAATGATATTTATATGAAGTCATATATATGGATTAAAAATCCAAATCGGTTACATCTCAGTCCAACTGTATTGATTGTGTTTATTGTCTCCAAATTCATAATCAGATCAAATGCAATCTCAGATAAAATCAAATACAGTTTAACATCGTTTTCTACTTTTATCTATTTTTTTCTTCATCACGGGTTGATTAAACTGTAGATACAATTGGCTTTATACTAATTCAGTTGACTTAATGTTATAGATCAAAACCGTTCAAATCTTTCCTCACCATTATAAATTATCAATTTTAACTCACTGTTTATTCAAGAATTAAAAAGAAAACTTATTTAAATGGTACGTATCTCTGTCTTGAACTCCATAATCAAAACAAACTCGATTTCGTTATGTTTTCAAAATGTATTAAAGCAAAGTTGTTAGAAATCATTCATTAAAACTTTCTGTAAAGTTTCAAATGTCAATTTATCCTATCAAGTCTCAATTTTGGAGTCAAAGTTTTCGAACAAAAAGTTAAACGAATCGTTCTTCATCAAATTTGTAATTGTTTCAATGTTTCAAGTCCAATTGACGAACTCAATAGTTTATAGGATGGATTTGCAAGGTAGTTTGTGTTATAATTTTTATTTAACGCGTTATAAAAATCGAAAAAAGCAAAAAAAATTTTAAAAAATAACAGCGGCAGCAGATTACCTGTGATGTGTATATATTTTTTTTTCAATCAGTTCAAGAACCTTTATAAATTATTTGTATTTCGTTTAAAAATCCTAATTTCCAAAGTTATTTTACTGTAAATGTTTGTTGGGGATTGTTGTTCGATGCAATGAAGATGGAGAAGAAGTTGAAACAGAATAAACCGATTTTAATATAATTATATTACGTAATAAAACAAGTAAGCTGTGATGGTGGAGTGGTTTGGTAGTGTTGAGGTTATTCGAGAGGTCTCGGGTTCAAGTCTAGTTCATGCCTTTGTTTTTTTATGAAAGAGCATTAAAGGTAGTACTCTTTATTTTAAAATTATTATTATTGTTATTATTATTATTATTATTATTATTATTATTATTATTATTATTATTATTATTATTATTATTATTATTATTATTATTATTATTATTATTATTATTATTATTATTATTATTATTATTATTATTGGTGTTATTGTTATTAGTGTTAATATTGTTATTATTATAATTATTATAAGTATTACAAATATAAGTATTAGTTGCTACTTATTATTATAAAAATAAAATAAAAAAATTTATAATTATGATTGTTATTATTATTATTATTATTATTATTGTTATTATTAATATCATTATCATTAGTAACATTATTATTAAGTAATATTATTGTTAATTTTATCATTAGTATTGAGATTGTTATTTTTATTATTATTATCGTACAATTATAATTAAGATTATTAATAAGTATTATACGTTTATGAACTAAACTTGGAAAATATGGAAACTCTTATGATTTGAAATAAGATAAGTATTTAGATAAATATAAGATTTATATTGATTAGGATATAACTATGATTGTGCATATTGCAAACAAATAGCTATATATCGGTAAGTATAGATATAACACCGTTTAGTTCTTAAGATGGTAATAAGCATTATTATCAATAATATTATTATTATGAACACTACTAATATTTTATTATTATTATTATTATTATTATTATTATTATTATTATTATTATTATTATTATTATTATTAGTTATTATCATTAAAACTAACATTAGTTATATTAACCATTAATATCTAGGTCAGTTATTAAAATAATATTAATTATGAAAATAAAGGTTTTAATGACATTAATAAGGTTATAAGTAAAGATTATATATATATATATATATATATATATATATATATATATATATATATATATATATATATATATATATATATATATATATATATATATATATATATATATATATAATGTATTTAATACACATAACTTAACTATATTAACAATTATATATATAAAATGAATGTATATATAAAAAATGAAACCTACAAATTATTAAATATATAAATTACATCACTAATAATAATATATATTTATTTGATTACGACTATATGTATTAATAAATATACAAATGTTATAGGTTCGTGAATCCGAGGCCAACCCTACACTTGTTCAATGACGTCATATGTATTTTTACTACAAAATACAGTAAAGTGAGTTTCATTATTCCCTTTTTATATACATTTTGGGGCTGAGAATACATGCAAAATGCTTTATCAATTGTTTTACAATATTTATATGTGTGAGTTTCATTTGATTCCCTTTTACTCTTTACATTTTTGGGACTGAGAATACATGAACTGTTTTTATAACTGTTTTACGAAATAGACACAAGTGAGTAAAACTACATTCTATGGTCGAATTATTAAACTGAATATGCCCCTTTATAGTCTGGTAATCTAAGAATTAGGGAACAGACACCCTAATTGACGCGAATCCTAAAGATAGATCTATCGGGCCCAACAAGCCCCATCCAAAGTACCGAATGCTTTAGTACTTCGAAATTTATATCATGTCCGAAGGAGGATCCCAGAATGATGGGGATATTCTTATATGCATATTGTGAATGTCGATTACCAGGTGTTCAATCCATATGAATGATATTTTGTCTCTATGCATGGGACGTATATTTATGAGAACTGAATATGGAAATCTTGTGGTCTATTAAAATGATGAAAATAATTATTTATGTTAAACTAATGAACTCACCAACCTTTTGGTTGACACTTGAAAGCATGTTTATTCTCAGTTTTAAAGAAATCTTCCGCTGTGCATTTGCTCATTTAAAGATATTACTTGGAGTCATTCATGACATATTTCAAAAGACGTTGTATTCGAGTCATCGAGTTCATCAAGATCATTATTAAGTCAATTATAGTTGGATGTATTATGAAATGGTATGCATGTCGTCAACTTTCAATGAAATGAAAGTTTGTCTTTTAAAACGAATGCAATGTTTGTAAAATGTATCCTTTAGAGGTCAAGTACCTCGCGATGTAACCAATTATTGTGAATCGTTTATAATCGAGATGGACTTCGTCCAGATGGATTAGGACGGGTCTTCACAGTTGGTATCAGAGCGATGGTCTTAGTGAACCAGGTCTGCAATAGTGTGTCTAACTGATAAGTCGTTAGGATGCATTAGTGAGTCTGGACTTCGACCGTGTCTGCATGTCAAAAGTTTTTCTTATCACTTCGTGTCAAAAATTACCTGCTTATCATTCTTAGAGAATCACTTGCTTATCATTCTTAGTCTAGACACGTTTTACTGCATTGATTGCATGATTAGTGTATGGACAAAATTCATATCTTAGCATATCTGCTAATTCATATCTTAACGTATCCGTTATTGTAAACTTTGCCTGACATTTTCTATAGATTCCTCCGTAACTTATGAGATTTTAGTATTATATATGCATATGTAAATTATGTATTGCAGGGTACTAATCTACATCCTATAATCTATTTCTTATCGAAAATTCTTCATCTGATTGTACGGGATGAATCCCTCAACCAGTTCGAGTCCCTCAGATTTCGATAGCTATTCCGATAGTTATTCTGACAGCTATTCCGACATGGATATTCACCTAAGCTCCGAAAGCAATGTCACCAGAATGAATCAATCAATCAGCCATTCCCAATTCATCTGATGCATTCGTAATCGACTTAATCAATGGAGACGCGAAGAAGGCGATCCCTTCCACCAACCGAATTCACCTCTTGACAATGAACCTGAAGCGTTTATCGGTGGACCTATCCGAAACACCATCTTCAGCCTCATTTCTAGGGTAGCTTGTCACGATTATATTCTATCTAAAATCTTAAACCTTATTCATCTGCTCGTTCCGACCGACAATCATCTTGGAATAATAGGAGAAGTCAACGAACTTCGCGCTCGAGTAATCAATCTGGAGAATATGGTACAAAATGTACCAGCTTTAGCAACATCACCGGCACCAACAGTACCATCAGTAATAGCACCAGTACCATCAACAATCCATGCCTCAACATCTCATTATGTACCTCGAGTATAATCATCGTTCTACGTATCGTTCTACATCGATTATCTTCGTTCTTCATGACGATTAAGTAATCTCTAAATGTTTTAGAGATTATGTATTCTAGTTCTAATGGTAAACCAAATGAGTTTAATATCATATTAACTCATTAAATCCATGATTATATCTGAAGAAAATATATATGTATATATATTTTCATAAAGATTGTAATTAAAAATTCTTTTGTACAAACTGTTAATGATGAAAATATTTTAACGGGTAGGTAATACCCGAGGAATATTTAAATTTCACATTAATAAGTTACATTGTACGTTCTTCGAATCTGTTTCAACGGTCATATACTATCCTACTTACATCCACCGATATACGTATCCGTTCACCAAAGAATAACTATTTTCATTCAAATTCAAAATTTCATATTAGGATTTTGATATATCAGAATCCAACAAGTGGCATAATGAAGAAAAAATGGACACAATAAAAATTGATTAGAAATACACTAATTAACAATATGAAATTTTGTTAAGAATCCACGCTAACAAAATCCTAGCTAACTGTTCCTAGCTAACTGTTAATTCCGTATTACATTTTATTTATCGCAATTTAATTATCGCAATTTATTTTATCGCAATTTAATTCTCGCAATTTTATTTATTGTTATTTAATTTCTGTTATTTACTTTACGCACTTTATTTATCGTTATTTAATTTCTGTTATTTATTTTATGCACTTTAAATATCGGGACACGTATTTAAGGTTTTGACATATCATATCGACGCATCTATATATATTATTTGGAATCACCATAGACACTCTATATGCAGTAATGATCGAGTTCTCTATACAGGGTTGAGGTTGATTCTACAATAATATATATAGTTTGAGTTGTGATCGAGTCTGAGACGTATACGGGTCACGATACGTATTAATTAATTCGAATATTATATATTAAATTATATATGAATTATTGAACTGTCAACTGTGGACAATCGACTGTGGACTAATAAGATTGGACAATTAAAAATGAATTAAAATATTGATTATAACATATGAAACTAAACAATTCTTCAAGTTTGCCACTTGATTTCATCTTAAACCTCATTTGTATCTTGACGATTTCTATCTGCGTTCAAACTTTCATGATTCTTGAAAACACCCCAATCGAGAGGATGAACCAACCGCACTTTATCTACGGAAGAAAAGATTTATGCATATAGTTATGCACCTGAGAAACTCTCGACAACTGAGTAAAAGTTTAACACGTAGCCGCGTCAGATCCTTTGGCATTTATTAGCAAAAATAACTTTGCGATCCCTTTTCAAAGTAGCAAATTTTGTCACAGCTTTAGCAAATCAACTTCGACTTTTCGTTCGAAACAACCTTATTATCACCTTGATGTATATGTATGCTCTTTTATTGTTACCGGGGAACCTTTTATATTCCACCATATTATCGTCTGCGTTTAATCATCTAAAAACACAATTTTCTTGAAATCACCTCGGATTGACAACCAATGATTCAGATATGATAGCAGTAAATGTAGAGGAATCGGCAATCAGTACTTTGAAAACTCACAACATATCTACATCAACAGTTATATGTATAACATTTATCTGTAAGAATAATGATCTTCCATTCTGAAATTTTGAAAAGCACCCAGCCTACGAATTAATACATCGAACTCTGAAAAAGCTGAATGAAGCAGTAGAAACTGTACATAATCGTAAACGACCTTAACCGTCGAAAGTTTAATGATAAAGAATGGAGTATTGGAAACACTCAATAGAAAATTTAGTACCAAAAATTGGATTATGCGAAACTATGAAGGAAGCCGTGGACAAATCACAAAGAATAAGTTTGACTTCAAAGAATTCAAATGATTCAATGCCTGCTGAAATCTTTAGCGAATACCTTGCTTCTGACTCCAAACTCTTGCGGACAAATTTTCAACACCATCCTTCGGTATTAAAAATTCAAAGATACTATAGTGTCTTTCATTATAAATATCCTCCATATTTCTAAAAATATTTTTATAATTATTCTTATTTGAAATCATTAATCTCTTCGTGCTATAAGTATTACATCATATAGAAACTGTTAGTTTCTATATTCTGTAAACTTCGAGCTTAAAATATGAATGTTACTGAAGTAATGTTGGAAACTCATGCATGGGTTAGTATAATATAATGACACTTGATCAACGTGATTATATTACATTAAGTCATGCTGAGTTTCTAAATGAGACATGATGATTCACAGATTATAACGTCATCATGTGCCATGTTATACGACTCTTACATTTTATCTGATATATAAACATATCAAGAACATATTTTCTTGATAGTTCTATCTTTCCCGGATATTCTGGTAATTTGACGAATCAAGATCGTGTTATTACCATTTCTTTCTTAGAACATTAGCTACGTTCATTTCGAAATTCATATCTATGAATTCTGGACCGTTGCTCGCTTTAATAAAGGTCGAGAGGATAATAAAAAGGCAAAGAGATCCAAAATATAAGAGAAAATATAAAGCCCAATGACAACACCGTAATTACAAACCGTGGGTATCAGTACGTATGGCAATATAAAGACACGGGAGGATTATAAATACAATAATCCCTAGAGCATAATAGAAATAAACAGATTCTTCAGGTGGGAGTTGGAAAAGAAGAACGATCATTATGATAGTTAGAATAAGAAGAAGGATCAGAACAGGGTTAAGCTTTTTCATAAATCTTTTGAATTTGGGAATTGAGTATAGAAGTGGTGAAAACTAATGGAACGGAAAAGGTAAATTTATAATGGAAAAACCAGACGTAGTAATCGAGGCAGATCACCGTACTTATTTATAGAGATCTTAATTCCCTTATTCGCCGAAGAATCAAATCTTTTAGATTTCGGAGATTTTCTTTATATCTCTTGAATTCCGGAATTCAACCATGACTAGTCAAAAGTTATGATGAAACTTATTTTTCTCATTTTGCTATTTAAGTGATAGCCTCATTCGTACGCTTCAAATAGTTGAATCGTTTTATTCAATTAATTCAATGGTGATAAAACTCTATTCTGCAACTCTTATTCGTCATGAAAACATTCTTATTGTTAACCATGACGACCTCACTCAAATTTCGGGACGAAATTTCTTTAACGGGTAGGTACTGTGATGACCCGGAAATTTTCAACCAAATTTAAACTTAATCTTTATATGTTCCAAGACGATAAGCAAAGTCTGTAATGTGAAATCTCAAAAACTTAGAACTGTGTTCATGTATGCATTTTGACCTTGACTAATCCCGACGATTCACGAACATTTGTGTGTGAATATATATATATATATATATATATATATATATATATATATATATATATATAGGTGTATATCTAATATTTTGAAAACAATAAAATACAATTTAATTATTTGATTTGAATATGTAAAGTAGTATACAAAATAATGGAATTGCTATTTAAATAAATCTTTATATGAATCTATACATAATTAATGTTGTATGTATATATAAATAAATATGTAAATAATAGTTTATATGATAATTGGAAATTATATAATATAATTTAAACATTAGAATTGGATATTTAAAATAAGATACAACATAATTAAGTATAATTTAAAATAACTCTATATATAATTATATATGATTGCTATGAATGATTATTATTATATGTATGAAATATGAAATTTGATATGTATAAGTTGTTATATTATCATTACTATTAATATTATTATTATCATTAATAATATTAATATTGTTATAACTAATGTTATTATTAGCAACATAAATAATATTATTATCATTTATTATTACTATTATTATTATTATTTATTATTAACATTATTATTATTATTATTATTATTATTAGTATTTTAATTATTATTAATAAAAATTATAATTATTAATTATGAATGATATTTATATGAAGTCATATATATGGATTAAAAATCCAAATCGGTTACATCTCAGTCCAACTGTATTGATTGTGTTTATTGTCTCCAAATTCATAATCAGATCAAATGCAATCTCAGATAAAATCAAATACAGTTTAACATCGTTTTCTACTTTTATCTATTTTTTTCTTCATCACGGGTTGATTAAACTGTAGATACAATTGGCTTTATACTAATTCAGTTGACTTAATGTTATAGATCAAAAACCGTTCAAATCTTTCCTCACCATTATAAATTATCAATTTTAACTCACTGTTTATTCAAGAATTAAAAAGAAAACTTATTTAAATGGTACGTATCTCTGTCTTGAACTCCATAATCAAAACAAACTCGATTTCGTTATGTTTTCAAAATGTATTAAAGCAAAGTTGTTAGAAATCATTCATTAAAACTTTTTGTAAAGTTTCAAATGTCAATTTATCCTATCAAGTCTCAATTTTGGAGTCAAAGTTTTCGAACAAAAAGTCAAACGAATCGTTCTTCATCAAATTCGTAATTGTTTCAATGTTTCAAGTCCAATTGACGAACCCAATAGTTTATAGGATGGATTTGCAAGGTAGTTTGTGTTATAATTTTTATTTAACGTGTTATAAAAATCAAAAAAAGCAAAAAAAAAATTTAAAAAATAACAGCGGCAGCAGATTACCTGCGATGTGTATATATATTTTTTTTTCAATCAGTTCAAGAACCTTTATAAATTATTTGTATTTCGTTTAAAAATCCTAATTTCCAAAGTTATTTTACTGTAAATGTTTGTTGGGGATTGTTGTTCGATGCAGTGAAGATGGAGAAGAAGTTGAAACAGAATAAACCGATTTTAATATAATTATATTACTTAATAAAACAAGTAAGCTATGATGGTGGAGTGGTTTGGTAGTGTTGAGGTTATTCGAGAGGTCTCGGGTTCAAGTCTAGTTCATGCCTTTGTTTTTTTATGAAAGAGCATTAAAGGTAGTACTCTTTATTTTAAAATTATTATTATTGTTATTATTATTATTATTATTATTATTATTATTATTATTATTATTATTATTATTATTATTATTATTATTATTATTATTATTATTATTATTATTATTATTATTATTATTATTATTATTATTGGTGTTATTGTTATTAGTGTTAATATTGTTATTATTATAATTATTATAAGTATTAAAAATATAAGTATTAGTTGCTACTTATTATTATAAAAATAAAATAAAAAAATTTATAATTATGATTGTTATTATTATTATTATTATTATTATTATTATTATTATTATTATTATTATTATTATTATTATTATTATTATTATTATTATTATTATTGTTATTATTAATATCATTATCATTAATAACATTATTATTAAGTAATATTATTGTTAATTTTATCATTAGTATTGAGATTGTTATTTTTATTATTATTATCGTACAATTATAATTAAGATTATTAATAAGTATTATACGTTTATGAACTAAACATGGAAAATATGGAAACTCTTATGATTTGAAATAAGATAAGTATTTAGATAAATATAAGATTTATATTGATTAGGATATAACTATGATTGTGCATATTGCAAACAAATAGCTATTGGTGTTTTAGCAGAGTAGTATATAAAATAGCTTATATTTTTACAGGAAATACTATTAAATACGATACAATTTTACACAAGATATTTATTTATTTAGAGAATGGATATACTTAAACCTTGCTACAACACTTATAGGCAGTGTACCTAATCGTACAGTAGTGTAGTTTTTATTAAGTCCGGTTCGTTCCACAGGGAATCTTTTTAAACAAAGCTTAACGCTATATTAGTTTACTTTTATAAAAATACCAATATATATATAAGTAATATTATTATTATAAAGGGGAGTTTTTACCGTTTAATGACCGGTTTGTCGATTTTAAAACTTTAGTCGCAGTTAAAACCAAATGTAAAATAATAAATATAAATACAAGACTTAAATTAAAGCGTAAAGTAAATAACAATAATGAAATTGCGAATAATAAAAGTGCGATAAAATAAACTTGCGATAATTAAAAAGTACGATAATTAAAAGTGCAATTAAATACAATAACAATAAAAATGCGATAATTAGAAGTGCAATTAAATATAAAATAAAGGAAATTAAATATGAAATAAAAGAATTATGCTTATTTAAACTTCCGTAATCATGATGTTTGACGTGTTGATTTTAGTTTTATGCCCATGGGTTAATTGTCTTTTGTCCTGGATTATTTAATATGTCCATACGGATTTGTCCATAATAGTCCATCAGTCATAAATATAAAGAGCGAAAGCCTTCGTCAAATTATTCTTATTCCCGAAGTCAAATATTCCAACTAATTGGGGATTCGAATTGTAACAAGGTTTTAATACTTTGTTTAATGAATACACCATGTTATCGACTGCGTGTAAACCAAGGTTTTACTACTTTGTTAACAATTACACCAATTACCCTTAAATGTAATTCACCCCTGTTTCAACAAGTCTATTAACTATTAATCAAGTTCCGTGTCCGGTAAAATGAATAACTATTGGTATTTATAGATATCCCGCCCACCGTACCCAGTCAAGCGTATGTGGTTATATATAAATATATCGAATTATAAGTTTGTATATTAAATTAACAAGGTATTGTTTAGTTAATATAAAACCCATTAATAGCCCATAGTCTAATTTCCACAAGTGTCGTTCTTTTGTCCAAACCCCAATTATGGTACAAAGCCCAATTACCCAATTTTAGTAATTAGCCCAACATCATGATTACTTCGGATTAAATAAGCATAATAATAACTTAGCTTCGAGACATTAATGTAAAAAGGTTGAACATAACTTACAATGATTAAAAATAGCGTAGCGTTACACGGACAGAATTTCGACTTACACCCTTACAACATTCGCTAACATACCCTTATTATTAGAATTAAAATTAAAATTAAAATTAAAATTATAATATATATATATATATATATATATATATATATATATATATATATATATATATATATATATATATATATATATATATATATATATATATATATATATATATATATATATATATATATATATATATATATATACGTTTTATGAGAGAAGAAGAAAAAGGATGGATTTTGCGATCAGAATTCGGTTGCTTTTATAGGGAGTTTCAGAAATTGGGGCTCCGCGACTCGCGGCATTTTTTGCCTTCAAACTCCGCGAGTCGCGGAGTTTGCTTTTACAGCTCACACGAGTTTGGCTCTTTGTTTACCGACGGTTTTAAATATTTATATAATATATAAATAATTATAAGAATTATTTAAATATTATATTATATTTATGTGCATAGTTGACTTGTAATTTTAGTCCGTTGCGTCGAGCGTTGAGAGTTGACTCTGGTCCCGGTTCCGGATTTTCGAACGTCCTTGCGTACAATTTAATATCTTGTACTTTGCGTTTTGAATCTTGTACTCTTGTAATTTCGAGACGTTTCTTATCAATAATTGGAACCTCTTTGATTGTCTTTTGTACTTTTGAGCTTTTTGGTCGTTTGCATCTTCAATTCGTCGAATCTGTCTTTTATCTTCACCTTTTATTATTTAAACGAATATCACTTGTAAATAGAACAATTGCAACTAAAAGCTTGTCTTTCTTGAGGAATAATGCTATGAAATATATGTTCGTTTTTAGCATTATCAAATATTCCCACACTTGAGCGTTGCTTGTCCTCAAGCAACATCGTCTTGAAATACTAGAATCACTTCTTTATTCTTCACACTTTGTACATCAGTGATTTCTATACGGCGGTATAAACAATGGTAGTAACGATATGGTTTACAGTCCCACTGATGTCTAAGCAGAGGGGTATAAAATACTATTAAATTTTTGCAGGAAATACTATTAAATACGATACAATTTTACACAAGATATTTATTTATTTATAGAATGGATATACTTAAACCTTGCTACAACACTTATAGGCAGTGTACCTAATCGTACAGTAGTGTAGTTTTTAGTAAGTCCGGTTCGTTCCACAGGAAAATCTTTAAACAAAGCTCAACGCTATATTAGTTTACTTTTATTAAAAATACAAATATATATATAAGTAATATTATTATTATAAAAGGGGGGGTTTTTACCGTTTAATGACCGGTTTGTCGATTTTAAGACTTTAGTCGCAGTTAAAACCTAATGTAAAATATAAAATAAATACAAGATTTAAATTAAAGCGTAAAGTAAATAACGATAATGAAATTGCGAATAATAAAAATGCGATAAAATAAAATTGCGATTAAATAACAATAAATAAAAGTGCGATAATTAGAAGTGCAATTAAATATAAAATAAAGGAAATTAAATATGAAATAAAAGAATTATGCTTATTTAAACTTCCGTAATCATGATGTTTGACGTGTTGATTTTAGTTTTATGCCCATGGGTTAATTGTCCTTTGTCCCGGATTATTCAATATGTCCGTCTGGTTTTTGTCCATAACAGTCCATCAGTCATAAATATAAAGTGCGAGTGTCCTCATCAAATTATTATTATACCCGAAGTTAAATATTCCAACTAATTGGGGATTCGAATTGTAACAAGGTTTTAATACTTTGTTTAATGAATACACCAGGTTATCGACTGCGTGTAAACCAAGGTTTTCCCACTTTGTTAACAATTACACCAATTACCCTTGAATGTAATTTCACCCCTGTTTTAATTATTCTAGTGGCTATTAATCCATTCCCGTGTCCGGTTAAATGAACGATTATTCGTACATATAAATACCCCGCCCATCGTGTCCGATCAAGTGTATATGGTAAATTATAGGGACGCCCAATTGTAAATCTTTATATTAACATTAACAAACTTTCATTTAATTAAACAAATATAAAGCCCATTAATAGCCCATAGTCTAATTTCCACAAGTGTCGTTCTTTTGTCCAAACCCCAATTATGGTACAAAGCCCAATTACCCAATTTTAGTAATTAGCCCAACATCATGATTACTTCGTTTTAAATAAGCATAATAATAACTTAGCTACGAGACATTAATATAAAAAGGTTGAACATAACTTACAATGATTAAAAATAGCGTAGCGTTACACGGACAAAATTTCGACTTACACCCTTAAAACAATCCTTAACATAACCTTATTATTATTATTAATTAAAATTAAAATTATAAATATTTATTTATTTGTTTGAGATAGAGGGAGATAGATATTATGGTGTAAAGAAAACGGATGCCAGAAAGTCGCTTTAAATAGAATGTGGCCTGGAAAAGGGGATCATGCGACTCGCATGAGTTTCCCCTTCCAGCCATGCGAGTCGCATGGCAAGAGATTCCAGCTCATGATCTTTTGTCTGATTGCTTGCCGACATAATAAATAAATAATATAAATATATAAATAATTTTAATAATTATTTATATATTATATTATATTTATAAGCATAGTTGAGTAGATATTTTTGGTCCGTTGCGTCGGGCGTTTCTTCTAGGCTCAGGTCCCGGTTCCGGATTTTCGAACGTCCTCGCGTATTATTTTAAATCGCGTACTTTGTGTCTTGTAACTTGTACTCTTGTCATTTTGAGACGTTCCTCATCAATAATTTGAACCTTTTTGATTGAATCTTGTACTTTTTAGCTTTTTGGACCTTTCCGTCTTTAATTTGTCGAATCTGCCTTTTGTCTTCACTTTTTAATATTTAAACGAATATTGCTTGTAAATCGAACAATACCAACTAAAATCTTGTCTTTCTTGGGGAATAATGCTATAAAATATATGTTCCTTTTTAGCCTTATCAATATCCCCACACTTGAGCGTTGCTTGTCCTCAAGCAATACAGTCTTGAAACACTTGAATCACTTCTTTATTCTTCACACTTTGTACATCAGTGACTTCAATACGGCGGTATGAACAATGGTAGTAACGATGTGGTTTACAGTCCCACATGACTATAAAAATTTAGATCCATTAAGGAAATTGGATCTTTATGAAAACATTTGATCTTTTGAAAATTAAATCTAGTTTTTACCCTAGATAAGTTTTCCGGGATAACCCTTTACCGGTGTTTGCAAAATATTTTTGTGGGTTTGGTGGGTTTCAGATTTGAAAATTTTAGCTCAAACTTGCGGTTTTGTGTCACCCACTTGCTAACCTTGTATTAGGAAAGCAACACGTCCAGTTTTCTTGTTCCGTATATTACCTTTCGGCAAACTACCGTCCGGTTGTAAGGAAAGCGTTGAACAAGCAACTGTTTAAGGCAATGTCCCGTGACACGCTTTTGATTATGGTCTATAACGTGTCGGACGCAATTACTATCCTTGGTAGGAGCAATAGTAAAGCTCACCCTTATAATTTTTCGGTCTGGCACAAGGTCTTGTCTTCGACCATGCTATGCAACCACCGTTCTTACGGTTGACACCCGATTTAGTTCAGGTGACCTAATGAATTCCAGGTGAATTCCTAGGATTTTACGTTCAATGGTAATGAACGCATTGAAAATAGGGTTTTCAGAAAACAAATCGGTTTGTAATTTTGATCAAAATATTTTCTCGTTTAAGCTCGAGTTTAGATATCATTGAATTCCATGAGTTTGAATTCTCAATCTTTAAGGTCAATCTCTAGGATTGAGTAATATCAGTCTTAAAAGCTGATTTTTAATCTTTAAGGAGATTATCCTTTCTGGGGATCTGATTCATTAGTCTTATCCAGCTAATTTGCATGGTGCCCCCCCATTGTACGAGATAAATCCTTCTCATGGTTAGGATAAATCTGACCACTTGGCGACCCTGTTTAATGCTGAGGTCCGTGGATTTCCTGCTGATTTTAGTGATGACTTTTCTAGATTTTTCGTCAACCTACAGCTGGTCTGGACGACAACTTCATGACCTAAATCAAGAAGCGCGTTTCTTTTTAGGAAGACTTTACTTCCTTTTAATGATGGAATTGATTCATCGTGTAGATCCATCTCTTCTTTTCTTTTATTGGGTAAAACAGTTTAGTTTAGTTCAAAGCAAAAGTATTTTCAGTTATTGGTTACAGATATATGTGACATATGTTTAAAATAACTTGGTAAATTTTCCCACACTTGGCTTTTATTTTCCTTTTTATCGTCCTCTATTCCATTTTAAATGAATTTTAACATTTTAGTTTGTTTCTCAATTTATGTCCTTTCCGAGGTAACAATAATTTCGGTGTTAAAACCTAGTTTTATCGTTCATAAATATGTATAAACATGATTTGAATTCATTTAATTGAAAATTTTTACTAGAATTGGGTAGTCAGTATATAAGACTAGGGCTGTTCTTTTTTATCAGAGAGCACTAGATTCTAATACAACTACTGCTTTACTAGTATTTTTAATGGTAACCAAGTGTATAAAGTAAAAAATTTTAAAATCCAAAAGAATTTAACCCCTTCCCACACTTAAGATCTTGCAATGCCCTCATTTGCAAGAAATCAGTAACAATTTAAATTATTGAGGGTGATTTGTGTGAAAATGATTAAATTTTTACCAAAGTTTCCAAATATATTGGCGTTTGTTTGCTGAATGATAAATGGTGCACATCATTTGTTCATTCCGTCTTGTTGTTATTTCACATATATTTTGCATCTTGTCGTCAAAATTACTTGCTTTTGCTGAACTTAATGCCAGTCTTTGAAAACGCGTTGTTTTATCCTGTTTTGTGCATAACATAAAATACATACAATACAAATATAATCATACATGTAATTTGAAATGGAACTTTGGCATCCCACTTTCAAATTATAAGAAAAATATTAGTACACAATAATAATAGAAATATCAAACATTACATAAATGTAATTAAAATGTTAAGTGTTTAAAATAATAAAAATATAAATTACCAACTTATCTCTACTGATCAGGAGGTGGGTTAGGAGGATAATTAGGATAAGGATCCCAATTCATGTTCGGATCAGGGTTCCATGGCTGTTGATAGGTGAACTGGTATGCTGCGTCATAATCATATGAATCATAGGGTGGTCTCATTTCTGGCTGATGTGCGGGATAGTATGCGGGTCGGGTCGGATAATACATCTCACCAGGCTGCAACTGGCTTATAATTTGGCGCTGATGATAATCCCATCGGCCATGCTCTCGTTGCCGGGAATGCTCGTAGTCATTCCGACGTTGCCATGCCTCGTACTGCATATGCCTATCATAGTTCGTCATGTATTCATCCTCCATACGAACGCCTAAATCAAGAGCAGTCTCCCGAACAACTCCTATAATGTTGTTCGCCTCTTCCATTTCGTCATCCGAACCTCTTTCTACCTGTCGCTGAGGTCCCTCGTATCGATATACCCGACCACGTCTCATCAATAATACCCTTGCACCGTGATAAAGGTTTGAACTTATAGTTTCACCTTCGTCCTCTATTTCGTTCATTGGACCCCCTTGGTGCTTATCCACACCTAAATACTCTCCAATGAGAGTAATGAAAATACCACCACCTATAATACTCCCCGATTTCATCCCCGAAACTACATTAGCGAGATAATAACCAACACAATAGGGAATGTTAACGAAACTCCTCGGGTCTCTAATACACTTGAGGTAGAACAAATCGTTTACGGTCAATTTCTCTTTATTCTTACCCCTTTGTGTAATTGTGTTTGCTAAGAATCTATGAATCACCCGGAGTTCAGCTCTATCTATATCTAAGTATGTATGATTTCCACTGGCGTGAAATTCATTAAAGTGGGACATACGCCTCCAGACGGCGTTAATATCAAATTCCCTATCTATCCTTTCTCCTTGGGCAATCAGGCTATTACAGTCGGGGCTCAAAAGTTCAGCAGGGGTGTAAATCTGTAAGGCCCTGGCTAAATCTATCATGGACATTCTGTACATGCGTCCACCTAACAGAAATCTAATAAAGCTTCTATCATCTATCCTCCTAACATCACTGTTTAACTTAATAGTACTAAGTAATTCTATACACCATTCCCTATATATGGTTCTACGAATGAAAAATAGGCGCATCTAATCGTTAAACTGAGAATTACCATACCTTTGCACCAATAATTCCCGAATCGGTTCGGCAAGGTCAACTGTTTCCAAAGGTACCCAGTCAATTGCCCTTGGCATTTCAACAACCTTAAAGTAGAGAATGTGCATGTTCTTTTGATAATCTGGATACTCTATCCAACATCGATCAAATCTCAGATTTGGGTGTAACTGATCTTCATTAATGTCTAAGCTCAGAATCATTTGATGTGGAGCGAATTGACGAAACTGATTCATGAATAATTGATCTTGATCGTGATATGGAATATGTTGATCCTCATGTTGTTCTTCTTCTTGTTGCATATGTTCTTGTTCATAAAACATTTCCGGTTCGGGCTCTGGTTGTCTGGACGATGATGCACCGTCCGTATCTGTATTTCTCTGCAAAACACATTAAACACAAAATTTGTGCATCCAAATATGTATTAGTGTTAGCAAAATAATAACTTGAAACAATTATGATGACATGTTCAATTCATAACACATTTTATACATATTTTCCTAAAAATAACAATTATATACTTTTACATACGAAAATGTGTACAATGTTTTATCACATTTAAACTCTTAAACTTGTCAACAATAATTATTATAACAATTAAACACTTGTTACATGGCATTCAAATCAAACTAGTGCTCATTTTCATATTTTTGTCAAGTCTACACTTTGTCAAATAAGCATATACGAAAAATGTACATCAAGTTCATAAGCATTTATCTCAAATAACATGCCAAAATAATCACTACTAGCAATGAAACAAGTTTCAAATGGCCTTTATATCAAATTATCCAAGTTCATGAATTTTTAGACTTAAAAAGTCCACTTTAATTCTCAAAAACATGTTTAGGCTCAAAGTTTGGATCAATTAACTACCTAAACATGTTACACTACTTAATTTAGCAACAATTCATGACAAAAATCGGCCATAACCTGTTTATATCAAAAAGCCCCAAATTGCTCAAGAACACAAACCCTAGATTCTTAAAAATTTGAAGTTTTTAGCTTCAATTCATGTTAAATAGCTTCTATCTAGGATATACATGCATAATATAACAACAATTTAGCTCTAATTACATCTAAATTTAACAAAATCAAAATATAAAATTTCTAGCTCAAGAACACAAAAATTCGAATTTAAAGAGATTAGGGGTGAAATCTTTACCTTTCTCCTGAAGGGGTTGAGACTACTGAATCTAGGCATGATTGTTGTGAAGTCTTGCAAGAAATTTGGTGAAAAATGGCGGATTTTTGAGAGGGTTTTGGAGTAAGTTCGTGTATGTGTGTGTATTGTGAGAAAGAAACAGGCCGACTGAGTTTTTTGAACCTGACCAGTTTTTGGCTCCCATGCGAGTCGCATGGTTTCCTGCCCATCCCCATGCGAGTCGCATGGGGGCCAATTCCAGGTATCTTTTTTTTTTTTTTTTTTTTATTAAAACCTTAAGCTTTTAAAACATAAATTAAATAAAATTTTAAAAATTTGTTTCTTTTTAAGACGAGGTCGTTTCGGGACGATGCCCTAGTCCGTCCCTCGACAAAATTTTAAAATTTTGTCATTTTCAAGCGATTGTTTTAAAAGCTTAGATTTTTGGATTTTTTAATTTTTTTTGGCATACTTTAAATCAATAAGATTAAAAATAATGATAATAAAAGTTCTCGTTCCTCCCTCGGGTAAAGCAATTTCGGTTCAAAGACCTAGTCTTCAACTTACGACGAATTTTAAAAATCATATTCTTAACTTAATGAGATAAAGTAAATTTTTGTTTTTAAATTCACACAACTTAAATATAAAATTCAAAATTAATATTAAAAATTCACACCAAACTTAAAATTTAAAATGCATAAAATTAAAATTTTATATTTTAAAAATTAAAAATTCACACCAAACTTAATTTAAAAATTTATAAATTCATATCAAACTTATATTAATTTTTTCAAATTTTTACAATTTTAAATATATTGTTTTTACAAAGTTTACAATATTAATTTAAGATTTAAATATTAATTTTAAAAATATGGTAAAAATAAAATTAAAAATCTTTTTGTCTTTTTATCCCACTTTAATCAATCAAATATTATCAAAAATATGCGCCCCTCTTTTCGGTAAAGTAATTTCGGTTCCAAGACCTAATTTAACTCATGACGAATTTTTGAAATATTTTGGGTTGATTGTTTAAAGATATTTATACCTTAAGAATAAACGTTAAATTTCGCAGTGATGTAATAAATTTTTGAATGATATCAATAATTTCGGTCGCCAAACCTAATTTTATTCAATACCAATTTAATACTTTTTAGCGAACAAATTAGCGTTTATTATCAAAAGGTTAAAAATAAAAAAAAAAACTGTACAGACATACCTGTGAAATAGATTTCTTAGTTATATGATCTATTCCATTCATAAGATAGTCGGTTTAATTGATTTTCCATGGCTGCATAGGCGTAACCTCGAGCATTCAGTGTCTTTTCTTCTAAACATATGAACGGTCCGTCTCTGCATAAAGTAACAAATTCGGTATTTGAATAGGTTTGATTATTTGAACATTTACCTCCATGTGACCATTTTCCGCATTTGTGACATCGTTCTAGGTGTCGTGCTCTTCTTTTCGCTGCGGATTTTGATTTTCCTTTACCAAATTGTAACTTATTATCTTCGCATCTGGATTCTTTTCTAACTCCGTCCATTCTTTCTCTGATTACTGATACTATTTCACTCGGTAGTATGTCATTATTTCTTTTAGTGATCAAAGCGTGTAGCATTAGACCATGGTTTAGTTCACAGGCAGTCTTCATTTTGTAAAAACCTAAAAAAAATAAAAATTCAGAATGGGGGGAGAAGACTAGTTCTTTAGGGTCTGCTAGGGAAAGACCATACGTGTTCCATTTTCGAGAACTACACGAAAACAGACAATCTAACTCTAACAGAAATACATATTATCCTTTAAAGACTTGATTCTCCCCACACTTAGTTAGCTGTGGTGTCGAAATTGTGATTAACTTCGTTGTCGACTTCCATCGGACCATGTATGTAATGTTTAACTCTGTGACCATTAACTTTAAATTCAATCCCATTTGAATTTATTAATTCTATCGTTCCGTATGGGAAAACTCTTTTGATTATGAATGGTCCAGACCATCTTGATTTCAATTTTCCAGGAAATAGCTTGAATCGTGAATTGAAAAGAAGAACTCTGTCTCCTTCTTTAAATTCTTTTGAACTTCTGATTCTTTTATCATGCCATTTCTTCGTTCTTTCTTTATAGATTAACGAATTTTCGTATGCTTCATGTCTTAATTCTTCTAATTCGTTTAGTTGACTTAATCGTAGACGTCCGGCTTCATGTAAATCAAGATTACATGTCTTCAAAGCCCAAAATGCTTTGTGTTCAATTTCTACTGGAAGATGACATGCTTTTCCATAAACAAGTCTAAAAGGTGTGGTTCCAATTGGAGTTTTGTAGGCTGTTCTAAAAGCCCAGAGTGCATCCTCCAATTTAATGGACCATTCCTTCGGATTTGATCCTACGGTTTTCTCTAGAATACGTTTTAAAGCTCGGTTGGTATTTTCAACTTGTCCACTTGTTTGTGGATGATATGCGGTGGAGATTTTATGAGTTACTCCATATCTTTTAAGAACTTTCTCAAGTTGATTATTACAGAAATGAGTACCCCGATCACTTATTAAAGCTTTCGGTGTTCCAAACCTTGCAAAAAGTCGTTTTAAAAAGTTGACTACAACTCGTGCATCGTTAGTTGGGAGAGCTTGTGCTTCCGCCCATTTAGATACATAATCAATGGCTACGAGTATATATAGATTATTATGAGATTTTGGAAATGGACCCAGAAAGTCAATACCCCAAATGTCAAATACTTCACATACTTGGATGACATTTTGTGGCATTTCATCACGTTGACTTATTTTTCCGGCCCTTTGACATGCATCACAGGATTTGCAAAGAAGGTGTGCGTCTTTGTAAATTGTAGGCCAATAGAATCCAGCTTCATAAACTTTTCTTGCTGTTAGTTGAGGCCCATAATGCCCTCCTGTTGGTCCTGTGTGACAATGGTTTAAAATTTTACTAGCTTCATCTCCAAATACACATCGGCGTATTATTCCATCGGGACAACTTTTAAACAGATGTGGATCTTCCCAGAAATAGTGTTTTATATCACTGAAGAATTTCTTTCGTCTTTGGTACGATAATCCTTTTTCAAGGAATCCACAAACTAAGTAGTTTGCATAGTCTGCAAACCATGGGATTTCTTTATAATCTATCTTCAATAGATATTCATCAGGAAAGTTCTCTTGTATGGCCGATTCATTTAGAACTTCTAATTCGGGATTTTCAAGACGAGAAAGATGATCAGCGGCGAGATTTTCTGCTCCTCTTTTATCTCGGATTTCAATATCAAACTCTTGTAAGAGTAAGATCCAACGGATTAATCTTGGTTTAGCATCTTGTTTTGAAAATAGGTATCTAAGAGCAGAATGGTCGGTATAGACCACCGTTTTTGCTAGAACGAGATATGATCGAAATTTGTCAAAAGCAAAGACAATAGCAAGGAGTTCTTTTTCAGTAGTTGTATAGTTCCTTTGTGCTCCTTGTAATGTCTTACTAGCATAATATATAGGTTGAAATCGTTTTTCAATCCTTTGTCCTAAAACGGCTCCCATTGCAAAATCACTTGCATCGCACATTAGCTCAAATGGTAGATTCCAATTTGGTGTTATCATGATCGGCGCATTAGTGAGTTTTTCTTTAAGAATATTAAAAGATTTGATACATTCATCTGAAAAGATGAATGGCGCATCCTTTTCTAGGAGTTTATTCATAGGAGTGGCAATTTTAGAAAAATCTTTTATGAAACGTCGGTAAAAACCGGCATGCCCTAGAAAACTCCTAACTCCTCTAACATTGGTGGGATGTGGAAGTTTAGCAATTACATCTACTTTAGCTCTATCCACTTCAATTCCTTCTTTTGAAATTTTATGTCCAAGAACGATGCCTTCTTTAACCATGAAATGGCATTTCTCCCAATTAAGTACTAGATTTGATTTTTCGCATCTAATTAGCATTCGTTCCAGATTAACTAGACATGATTTAAATGTATCACCGAAGACTGAAAAGTCATCCATGAATACTTCCATGCATTCTTCTATCATGTCATGAAAAATCGCCATCATACACCTTTGAAAGGTTGCAGGGGCGTTACAAAGTCCAAATGGCATGCGTTTGTAAGCAAAAGTACCATAAGGGCACGTGAATGTGGTTTTCTCTTGATCTTCGGGTGCTATTGGAATTTGAAAATATCCGGAAAATCCATCTAGAAAACAATAGTAACTATTTCCGGCTAATCTTTCCAACATTTGATCTATGAAAGGTAAGGGAAAGTGATCTTTTCTGGTGGCGTCATTTAATTTTCTATAATCAATACATACACGCCATCCTGTTACAGTCCTAGTAGGAATAAGCTCATTTTTCTCATTTGTAATGACAGTCATGCCACCCTTCTTAGGTACGCATTGAACTGGGCTTACCCATGGACTATCAGAGATTGGATAAATTAAACCTGCATCTAGCAGTTTAATAATCTCTTTCTTAACTACATCTTGCATATTAGGATTTAGTCTTCGTTGGCGTTGCACATACGTTTTATGACCTTCTTCCATAAGGATTTTATGTGTGCAATACGAAGGACTTATTCCTTTAATATCATGAATCTTCCATGCAATGGCTGGTTTATGAGCTTTCAACACAGAAATGAGTTGTGATTTCTCATTTTCAGTAAGAGAAGACGATATTATTACAGGTAATTCAGATTCACCATGTAAATAAGCGTATTCCAAATGGTTTGGAAGTGGCTTTAACTCTAATTTCGGAGGTTCTTCTATCGATGATTTATATCGATATCTGTCTTCTTCTTTTAGCATTTGAATTTCTTCTGTTGTTGGTTCATATCCATTAGCTATAAGTGTAGCTAACATTTCAGCTTCATCAATTGGTTCATTACCTTCTCCTAAAGAACATTCTCCTGTTCCTTGTAATTCTGGAAATTCTTCTAATAATTCTGCATGTGCATCTATAGTTTGAATATAATAACATGTATCATCTGCAGATTGTGGTTGTTGCATTGCTCTATCAACTGAAAAGGTAACACTCTCATCCTCTATACTTAGGGTCAGTTTCTTACCGAACACGTCTATCATTGCTTTAGCCGTGTTTAAGAATGGTCTTCCTAATATGAGAGGAACTTGAGAATCTTCTTCCATGTCCAAAACAACAAAATCTACTGGAAATACTAAAGTACCAACTTTAACTAGCATGTTCTCCATTATCCCTCTAGGATATTTTATTGATCTATCGGCTAGTTGTATACTTATTCTTGTTGGTTTCAGTTCTCCAAGGTCTAGTTTAGCGTATAGTGAATACGGCATTAGATTTATACTAGCACCTAAGTCTGCCAATGCTTCTATTGAACTAAGACTACCCAGAAAACATGGAATTGTGAAACTTCCTGGATCAGATAGTTTTTCTGGTATCTTATTCAACAGCACTGCTGAACAATTAGCATTCATAGTAACAGCCGAGAGTTCTTCCATTTTCTTTCTATTCGTGATTAGATCTTTCAAGAATTTAGCATACCTTGGCATTCCTGAAATCACATCAATGAAAGGAAGATTTACATTTATCTGTTTAAACATATCCAAGAATTTGGATTGCTCGGCTTCAAGTTTTTCTTTCTTCATTTTACTCGGGTAAGGAAGTGGTGGTTGGTATGGTTTAATATAAGGTTTATCCTTAACTGTGTTATCTTCATTAACCTTTTCAACTACCGGTTCTTTTTCCTTATCTTGATCAGGTTGTGGTTCTTGTGGAGTAGGAGTAGTTTCATCAGAAGTTACAGGTATTTCAGGTGGTTTAAGTGTTGTACCACTTCTTGTGGTAATAGCTTTAGCTGTTTCATTCCGGGGGTTAGCATTTGTATCACTAGGTAGACTTCCCGGTTTTCTTTCACCTATCAACCTTGCTAGGTTACTTACTTCTTGTTCCAGATTTTGAATAGAAGCTTGTTGATTTCTAAATGCTTGAGCATTTTGTTCATTGGTTTGTTTCTGAGATGTGAAAAACTGCGTTTGAGTTTCAACTAGCTTCGTCATCATATCTTCTAAATTCGGCTTTTTATCATCGGTTTGTTGTGGTGGTTTGTTTTGAAAATTCGGTCTTTGCTGATTATAAGTATTATTGGATACTTGTTGATTGCTAGGACCTTGTTGGTTGTTGTATGGAATATTTCGGTTATAATTCTGGTTTTGATTGTAAATCGGTCTTGGCAGTTGATAATTATTCTGATAATTATTTCCAGGCCTTTGGTTTATGTATGAAATATTCTCTCTTTGTTCCATTGTTAATTCAATACTGAGACAATCTTTTGTCAAATGTGGTCCTCCACACTGCTCACAACTAATTCGTATTGAGTGAATATCCTTAGTCATCTTTTCCATTCGTCTTTCCACAACATCTATCTTTGCGGAAATGGAATCTAAGTCATGGCTAGAATCGGCTCTAGCTGCTTTAGATGATCTAATGATATCTTTTTCTTGGTGCCACTCATGTGAGTGGGAAGCAGTGTTATCAATAATTTTGTAAGCATCAGTTTCGGTTTTCTTCATAATAGAACCACCCGCTGCTATATCTATGTCTTTCCTTGTAGTGATGTCGCATCCTTGGTAGAATATTTGTACTATTTGACAGGTGTCTAAACCATGTTGCGGACATCCTCTTAACAACTTTCCATATCTTGTCCACGCCTCATATAGAGTTTCATTTGGTTTCTGTGTGAACGTAACAATTTCTGCTTGAAGTCTTACGGCTTTAGATGCAGGAAAGAATTGTTTAAGAAATTTGTCAACTAAAACATCCCATGTATCAATCGCCCCTTCAGGTAACGATTCCAACCAATCTTTGGCTTCTCCCTTTAAAGTCCAGGGAAATAACATGAGATATATCTGTTCATCCTCCACTTCTCGGATTTTAAATAGTGTGCAGATCCTATTAAAGGTACGTAGATGTTCATTTGGATCTTCCTTCGGCGCACCACTAAATTGGCATTGATTAGTCACCATGTGTAGAATTTGTCCTTTGATTTCATAATCTGGCGCATTAATGTCTGGATGAGTAATTGCGTGACCTTGGCCAGTGCGTTTAGCTCTCATTCGGTCTTCCATACTTAAAGGTTCCAGATTCTCCATAATTGAATTTGTTGAATCGGTATCACTAGATAATTCTGATTTAATGGTTCGTTCCTCAACAATCTCTGTTTGAATGATTGGTGGTTCCGGAGGAAAGTTTAGTGGTTCAGGATCTACGAACCGTTCCTGAATATTCTCTGGATTCTCAATTGTGAGGTCGGGTTCAAAAAATGGATTATCGGAAATTTGAACTGAAGTACTTGGTTGACTGGATGACGATTCTAAAGAAAAATTAACGGCGGTTATATTTGCTAAATGTCTTGATCTAGTTACAGGTGGTGAACGTACAAAAAGTGGTGAACGTCTTGCTCGGTGCATTCACTGAATATCCTATTAGTTTTAAAAAGGAAAGAAAAATTATAATAAGTTATCCAATCAATAGACTTTTCTGATTTTGCCCACGTTTCGAATAGCCAAAAGATGCAGCAGAGGGGCAGGATTCGTTTGGTCTCAATATAATTGAGGACTGTTTGGCTCCAATAACCCGGTCCACGTACAAATCCAACTATTACTACGAACCAGAAAATTTTGATGTCTATCAATTTAACTACTTAAAATAAATTTTCGTAATTTTAAGAAATTTAGATAAGAAGTAGAAAAAAATTCTAAGTCCTAAAAACTAGAATAGCGAGAAATAAGAGAGAAAAAGAGTTCGTCGAAAAAGGTAGAAAAAGAAAAATGGTTGAAAAAAATAAAAGGTGACGGAAAAATAAAAGAAACTTATAAAAACTTAAAAATACTTGACTAACCTAACCTTATTACTACAACTAACTTAAAATTATAATCGCAGATTGAAATTACTAATTGGAATGATAATTGATACATAGTAAAAGGTGTCTAAAAATATTAAAGCTTACAGGAAAAACTAAATCCCAAATGGAAATAACTTAAAAAGAAACTAAAACTTAAAAAGGCGTCGCAAAATTCTAAAGCACCTAAATCTTAGTCTAAAGAAAAAGCACTTAAGGAATTCTACGGCAAAGCCTAAAAATCTAGGAGTAAAAATAACTATAGCAAAAACTAAGTTTATAATTAAATATGAGCTAAAAATACAAAAGTTACGCTAAAACGATTAAAAAAGGAACAAAATATAAAAGTTATAAAAAGTTATAAAAATATTAGATTTTATAAAAATATTATTTTTATATTTTTTTTATATTATAGTATTAAGTAAATAAATAATAAAACTAAATAAAAGTAAAAATAACTAAATAAATTAAAAACTTAATTATAATAATAATAATAGTTTTAGGGTTTAAATAATAATAATTAAATAATATTCGTAATAAATGCGGAATTAGGGTTTGTTTGTGGCCTGGTCAAACCCCTCATGCGAGTCGCATGGAATAAGGGGGTGGGTCATGCGAGTCGCATGGCCATTCTGAACTGGTTCAATTGGACTGGTTCAAATGACAGGTCACGTAATTTATTTAATATTTATTTTTAATTTCTGTTTTATATATAATATAAGATATAAATATATAATTTAAATAAAAACTTAATAAAATACTAAAATAAAATACAAATACTTTAATATTTTGTAAATAATAAAGAAAAACTTAAAATACACTTTAAAATATATATATATATATATTTTTTTTTTTATATTTTTAATTTTTAAACAAAAATATAAATTTTACAAAAACTAATTATAACTTAAAAATTAAAAATATGGCGTTTCGCTTCGGCGAGTTCCCCGGCAGCGGCGCCAAAAATACTTGATGTCTAAGCAGAGGGGTATAAAATACTATTAAATTTTTGCAGGAAATACTATTAAATACGATACAATTTTACACAAGATATTTATTTATTTATAGAATGGATATACTTAAACCTTGCTACAACACTTATAGGCAGTGTACCTAATCGTACAGTAGTGTAGTTTTTAGTAAGTCCAGTTCGTTCCACAGGGAAATCTTTAAACAAAGCTCAACGCTATATTAGTTTACTTTTATTAAAAATACAAATATATATATAAGTAATATTATTATTATAAAAGGGGGGTTTTTACCGTTTAATGACCGGTTTGTCGATTTTAAGACTTTAGTCGCAGTTAAAAGCTAATGTAAAATATAAAATAAATACAAGATTTAAATTAAAGCGTAAAGTAAATAACGATAATGAAATTGCGAATAATAAAAATGCGATAAAATAAAATTGCGATTAAATAACAATAAATAAAAGTGCGATAATTAGAAGTGCAATTAAATATAAAATAAAGGAAATTAAATATGAAATAAAAGAATTATGCTTATTTAAACTTCCGTAATCATGATGTTTGACGTGTTGATTTTAGTTTTATGCCCATGGGTTAATTGTCCTTTGTCCTGGATTATTCAATATGTCCGTCTCGTTTTTGTCCATAACAGTCCATCAGTCATAAATATAAAGTGCGAGTGTCCTCATCAAATTATTATTATACCCGAAGTTAAATATTCCAACTAATTGGGGATTCGAATTGTAACAAGGTTTTAATACTTTGTTTAATGAATACACCAGGTTATCGACTGCGTGCAAACCAAGGTTTTACCACTTTGTTAACAATTACACCAATTACCCTTGAATGTAATTTCACCCCTGTTTTAATTATTCTAGTGGCTATTAATCCATTCCCGTGTCCGGTTAAATGAACGATTATTCGTACATATAAATACCCCGCCCATCGTGTCCGATCAAGTGTATATGGTAAATTATAGGGACGCCCAATTGTAAATCTTTATATTAACATTAACAAACTTTCATTTAATTAAACAAATATAAAGCCCATTAATAGCCCATAGTCTAATTTCCACAAGTGTCGTTCTTTTGTCCAAACCCCAATTATGGTACAAAGCCCAATTACCCAATTTTAGTAATTAGCCCAACATCATGATTACTTCGTTTTAAATAAGCATAATAATAACTTAGCTACGAGACATTAATATAAAAAGGTTGAACATAACTTACAATGATTAAAAATAGCGTAGCGTTACACGGACAGAATTTCGACTTACACCCTTAAAACAATCCTTAACATAACCTTATTATTATTATTAATTAAAATTAAAATTATAAATATTTATTTATTTGTTTGAGATAGAGGGAGATAGATATTATGGTGTAAAGAAAACGGATGCCAGAAAGTCGCTTTAAATAGAATGTGGCCTGGAAAAGGGGATCATGCGACTCGCATGAGTTTCCCCTTCCAGCCATGCGAGTCGCATGGCAAGAGATTCCAGCTCATGATCTTTTGTCTGATTGCTTGCCGACATAATAAATAAATAATATAAATATATAAATAATTTTAATAATTATTTATATATTATATTATATTTATATGCATAGTTGAGTAGATATTTTTGGTCCGTTGCGTCGGGCGTTTCTTCTAGGCTCAGGTCCCGGTTCCGGATTTTCGAACGTCCTCGCGTATTATTTTAAATCGCGTACTTTGTGTCTTGTAACTTGTACTCTTGTCATTTTGAGACGTTCCTCATCAATAATTTGAACCTTTTTGATTGAATCTTGTACTTTTTAGCTTTTTGGACCTTTCCGTCTTTAATTTGTCGAATCTGCCTTTTGTCTTCACTTTTTAATATTTAAACGAATATTGCTTGTAAATCGAACAATACCAACTAAAATCTTGTCTTTCTTGGGGAATAATGCTATAAAATATATGTTCCTTTTTAGCCTTATCACCCACATGACTATAAAAATTTAGATCCATTAAGGAAATTGGATCTTTTTGAAAACATTTGATCTTTTGAAAATTAAATCTAGTTTTTATCCTAGATAAGTTTTCCGGAATAACCCTTTACTGGTGTTTGCAAAATATTTTTGTGGATTTGGTGGGTTTCAGATTTGAAAATTTTAGCTCAAAACTTATGGTTTTGTGTCACCCACTTGCTAACCTTGTATTTGGAAAGCAACACGTCCAGTTTACTTGTCCCGTATATTACCTTTCGGTAAACTACCGTCCGGTTGTAAAGGAAAGCGTTGAACAAGCAACTGTTAAGGCAATGTCTCCTGACATGCTTTTAATTATGGTCTATAACGTGTCGGACGCAATTACTATCCTTGGTAGGAGCAATAGTAAAGCTCACCCTTATGATTTTTCGGTCTGGCACAAGGTCCTGTCTTTGACCACTATGCAACCACCGTTCTTACGGTTGACACCCGATTTAGTTCAGGTGACCTAATGAATTCCAGGTGAATTCCTAGGATTTTACGTTCAATGGTAATGAACGCATTGAAAATAGGGTTTTCAGAAAATAAATCGGTTTGTAATTTTATCAAAATATTTTCTCGTTCAAGCTCGAGTTTAGATATCATTGAATTCCATGAGTTTGAGTTCTTAATCTTTAAGGTCAATCTCAAGGATTGAGTAATATCAGGCTTAAAAGCCGATTTTTAATCTTTAAGGAGATTATCCTTTCTGGGGTTCTGATTCATTAGTCTTATCCAGCTAATTTGCATGGTGCCCCCCCATTTTACGAGATAAATCCTTCTCATGGTTAGGATAAATCTGACCACTTGGCGACCCTATTTAATGCTGAGGTCCGTGGATTTCCTGCTGATTTTAGTGATGACTTTTCTAGATTTTTCGTCAACCTACAGCTGGTCTGGACGACAACTTCATGACCTAAATCAAGAAGCGCGTTTCTTTTTTGGAAGACTTTACTTCCTTTTAATGATGGAATTGATTCATCGTGTAGATCCATCTCTTCTTTTCTTTCATCGGGTAAAACAGTTTAGTTTAGTCCAAAGCAAAAGTATTTTCAGTTATTTGTTACAGATATATGTGACATATGTTTAAGATAACTTGGTAAATTTTCCCACACTTGGCTTTTATTTTCCTTTTTATCGTCCTCTATTCCATTTTAAATGAATTTTAACATTTTGGTTTGTTTATCAATTTATGTCCTTTCCGAGGTTACAATAATTTCGGTGTTAAAACCTAGTTTTATCGTTCATAAATATGTATAAACATGATTTTGAGTTCATTTAATTGAAAATTTTGAAAATTTTTTACTAGAATTGGGTAGTCAGTATATAAGACTAGGGCTGTTCTTTATTATCAGAGAGCACTAGATTCTAATACAACTACTGCTTTACTAGTATTTTTAATGGTAACCAAGTGTATAAAGTAAAAAATTTTAAAATCTGAAAGAATTTAACCCCTTCCCACACTTAAGATCTTGCAATGCCCTCATTTGCAAGAAATCAGTAACAATTTAAATTATTGAGGGTGATTTGTGTGAAATTGATTAAATTTTACCAAAGTTTCCAAACATATTGGCGTTTGTTTGCTGAATGATAAATGGTGCACATCATTTGTTCATTCCGTCTTGTTGTTATTTCACATATACTTTACATCTTTTCGTCAAAATTAGTTGCTTTTGCTGAACTTAATGCCAGTCTTTGAAAATGCGTTATTTTACCCTGTTGTGTACATAAGATAAACTGCAAACATATATACATATTTTTGAAGTTTGGTATATTACCCCACATTCAAAAATTATTAAAATCTAAGAATAAAAGTTAGAAAATTATAAAAACTATTACAATATTAACATAAGTATTAAACGTATCAATATTACAAATTACAAAATAAATAAAACTAAGTAGACTAGGGATGATATTGATACCAATAGGGGTTCCAAGCATAACCATAGGTGCTATAGAATGCTTCGGCAGGGTTATACGTAGGATACGGTGGTTGCATCTCTATAGACCAGGGAGGGAATATGGGTTTTGGTGTAGGAATATAGTTTCTACCTATATGTTGGCAATGAGCTATGATTTGGTTTTGATGAACTTGCCAATCTTCAAATGCTCTCTGTCTAGCATTTTCGTACTCCTGTGAAGCTATAAACCTTTGCATTTCTTGCATTTCATTCCCCCCTCCTACATTACCTTGCTGTTGGTTTCTCTCAACCTGTGGATGTCTACCATGGTATTGTACTGCGGCGTTATTTCGCCTCTTCAAAACTTTCGCACCATGGTATACATTTAAACCTATTGTATCTCGGGGTTCTGGTTCTTCGACTAATAATCCCCCCCGACTTATATCCACACCGAGATATTCAGCAATCAAAGTAATAAAAATACCACCTCCTATTATGCTATGCGGTCTCATCCCCCTAACCATAGCTGATAAATAATAACCCACACAATAAGGTATACTTACAGCGCTTTGTGGGTCTCGAATACACATATGGTAAAACAAATCCTGTTCATTTACCTTTTCCTTGTTCTTACCTCTTTGTGTAATCGAATTAGTTAAAAACCTATGAATCACTTTTAATTCAGCTCTATCTATATCCAAATAAGAGTAGTTTCCCCCTTTGAATCGGTGATGGCTTGTCATTTGACTCCATACACCGTGTGTATCAAAATTTTCATCTATCTTTCTACCATTTAGTATCAACCCTCTACAATCGGCAGATGCTAACTCCTCAGGCGTATATATACGTAAAGCCTGAGCCATGTCTAGTAAAGACATGTGGCGCATCGAACCTCCTAACAAAAATCTAATAAAAGATCGATCGGTTAAACTAGCTATCCGATCATTTAATTCTATACTACACAACAATTCTTCGCACCATACTTTATATACAGGTCTACGCATGGTGAATAAACGTACCCAGTCATTAAAAGTAGAATTACCATACCTCTCTGCAAGTAATTCCCTAATTGGCCCGGCCAATTCTACAGCTTCTAATGGTCCCCATTCTATGACCCTAGGTACTTCAACAACCTTAGAATGAAGAGTATGCAAACCCCTTTGGTATTTTGGATGATCTATCCAAAGTCTGTCAAATCTCAGGTTCGGGTGCAAATCTTCCAAGTGCATATCAGAAAAGGTCATGACTGGATGAGGTATATCTTGCTTGTAGTAGTTATCCACCTCCTGTTGTTCCGCATTCTCAGCAGGAGCATTGCGAGCTTGGGATGAAGATTCACCCCTTTCAGTCTGCAAAACACATCAAACACAATTTTTGTGCATCCAAATATGCATTAGTGTCAGCAAAATCATCAATCAAAATAATTACAATGACATCATCAATTTATATCAAACTTAAGCTTATTTTCACATTTTTATCAAATCTACACTTTTTCAAATAAGCATATACGAAAATGTTCGTCAAGTTCATAAGCATTCAACTCAAATAACATGTCAAAATATTCATTACTAGCAATTAAACAAGTTTCAAATGGCATTATCTCTCAAAAATCAAGTTCATGAATTTTAGACTTGAAAAAGTCCACTTTAATTCTCAAAATCATGTTTAGGCTCAAAGTTTGGATCATTTAACTACCTAAACATGTTACACTACTTAATTTAGCAACAATTCATGACAAAAATCGGCCATAACCTGTTTATATCAAAAAGCTCCAAATTTGCTCAAGAACACAAACCCTAGATTACTCAAAATTTGAAGTTTAAGGCTTCTAATCATGTTAAACAGCATCAATCTAGGTTATACAAGCATAATACATAAACAATTTAAGCCTAATTACACTAAAAAGCATCAAAATCAAATTGGGGAAAAAATTGCTCAAGAACACTAATTTTCGGATTAAATGGTGTTTGGGTGTAGAAATTTACCGTTTTTCTTGAGTAATTCCTTGATAGCATCCTTCTCAACATGATTTTAGTAAAAGATTTGATGATTAATGGTTAAAAATTGTGATTTTGGAGGTGTTTTTGCGTGTTTTTTCGAGGGTTTTCGCAGTGTTTTTTTTTTGTTTTGTGGTCTGATCAGTTTTGATCAGTATATATTTTTTTCTGGAATTCGATCCCTCCGCGAGTCGCGGTGGATTTACCTTTCAAACTCCGCGACTCGCGGAGTTTGTATTTTTTTTATATCTTATATTAATTAAAACAATTAAGTAATTAATTTTAAAATTTTGTTTCCCTTGTTATTTAGGACGAGGTCGTTTCGGATCGATGTCCTAGTCCGTCCTTCGACAAAATTTTAAAATTTGTCTTTTTGTAGCGATTGTTTTAAAAGCTAAGATTTTTGGGTTTTTTAATGTTTTTGGAATACTTTAATTTAATAAGATTAAAAATAATGATAATAAAAGTTCTCGTCCCTCCCTTGGGTAAAGCAATTTCGGTTCAAAGACCTAGTCTTCAACTTACGACGAATTTTAAAAATCATATTTTTAACTTAATGAGATAAAGTAAATTTTTGTTTTTAAATTCACACAACTTAAATATAAAATTCAAAATTAATATTAAAAATTCACACCAAACTTACAATTTAAAATGCATAAAATTAAAATTCATATAAAAATAAAAAATTCACACCAAACTTAATTTAAAAATTCATATTATAAATTCACACCAAACTTATATTAATTTTTCAAATATTTACAATTTTAAATATATTGTTTTTACAAAGTTTACAATATTAATTTAAGATTTATATATTAATTTTAAAAAAACATGGTAAAAATAAAATTAAAAATCTTTTTTCGCTTTTTATCCCACTTTAATCAATCAAATATTATCAAAAATATGTGCCCCTCTTTTCGGTAAAGTAATTTCGGTTCCAAGACCTAATTTAACTCATGACGAATTTTTAAAATATTTTGGGTTGATTGATTAAAGATATTTATACCTTAAAAATAAACGTTAAATTTCGCAGTGATGTAATAAATTTTTGAATGATATCAATAATTTCGGTCGCCAAACCTAATTTTATTCAATACCAATTTAATACTTTATAGCGAACAAATTAGCGTTTATTATCAAAAGGTTAAAAATAAAAATAAAAATAAAAACTGTACATACTTACCTGTGAAATAGATTTCTTAGTTATATGATCTATCCCATTCATAAGATAGTCGGTTTAATTGGTTTTCCATAGCTACATAGGCGTAACCTCGAGCATTCAGTGTCTTTTCTTCTAAACATATGAACGGTCCGTCTCTGCTTAAAGTAACAAATTCGGTATTTGAATAGGTTTGATTATTTGAACATTTACCTCCATGTGACCATTTTCCGTATTTATGACATCTTTCTAGGTGTCGTGCTCTTCTTTTCACTGCGGATTTTGATTTTCCTTTACCAAATTGTAACTTATTATCTTGGCATCTCGATTCTTTTATAACTCCGTCTATTCTTTCTCTGATTACTGATACTATTTCACTCGGAAGTGTGTTATTATTACGTTTAGTGATCAAAGCGTGTAGCATTAGACCATGGTTTAGTTCACAGGCAGTCTTTATTTTGTAAAAACCTAAAAAAAATAAAAATTCAGAATGGGGGGAGAAGACTAGTTCTTTAGGGTCTGCTAGGGAAAGACCATTCGGGTTCCATTTTCGAGAACTACACGAAAACAGACAATCTAACTCTAACAGAAATACATAAACCCCTTGATTCTCCCCACACTTAGTCAGCTGTGGTATCGAAATTGTGATTAACATTATTTTCAATTGAATCATCAACAACTTGTATATCTTTGACTTTTACTTCAATCCATTTGTTGATTTCCTCCGTAACTTTCACAAATTCAACTAACATTGCCTTTTCTTTTGACGATAAATTGGATATTAATCGGTTATATAACTTAAAGTTTCCTTTAATCTTAGCATCGTTAATCCGTTTATAAAGTTTCTTCGTTGAACTGTTAAAAATGGGTTCATCTAATTTCGTATCATCAACGGCATTCTTTGTGATTGGATCATCATTAAGTGTTTCTTCATCTTCCCCACACTTACGCGTTTTTATTGGTCTAACAGTTTTGGTTTGTGGAGATCTAAACTGTCGGTTCACAAAGGTGATCGATGTATCACCATCCCTAAGTGTTATTCTATCTTCTCTTACATCAATGAATGCCTCGGTGGTTGCTAAAAATGGGCGACCTAGAATTAGAGGAATATCAAGGTTTTCCTCCATATTAATCACTATGAAGTTTGCAACAAAGGTCAAACTTCCCACGTTAACAAGTAAATTATTTGCTATTCCAACCGGGTGTTTAATGGTTTGGTCAAATGATTGAACACCTATTTTGATTGGTTTTAATTTACCCATGCCTAATCTTTTGTATAAGGAAAGAGGCATAATATTTGCACTTGCTCCTAAATCTGCGAGTCCATTATATACAGCACCATCATTAAGTAAGCAAGAAATGATAAATTCACCCGGGTCTCCTGCTTTAGTAAGTCGAGTTGGTTTGTAAACCTTTTTCGGGTGTTCTTTCCTTGGTTCTTTCATTTCTATTTGAATTTCTTGTTCACATTTTTCTTCGTTTCTTGGAATGGGAGGTTTGTATAGGAATTCTTCTTCATCACTCAAATTTGAATCCTCCCTATATTCCAGTTTTGATTTTTCATATGTTGTTGATAACGTATTTATGTTTTCATTTTGAAGGTTTTCTTGGGTGGTGAAATTATGATTAACTTCATTGTCAACTTCCATCGGACCATGTATGTAATGTTTAACTCTGTGACCATTAACTTTAAATTCAATCCCATTTGAATTTATTAATTCTATCGTTCCGTATGAGAAAACTCTTTTCACTATGAATGGTCCAGACCATCTTGATTTTAATTTTCCAGGAAATAGCTTGAATCGTGAATTGAAAAGAAGAACTCTGTCTCCTTCTTTAAATTCTTTTGAACTTCTGATTCTTTTATCATGCTATTTCTTCGTTCTTTCTTTATAGATTAACGAATTTTCGTATGCTTCATGCCTTAATTCTTCTAATTCGTTTAGTTGATTTAATCGTAAACGTCCGGCTTCATGTAAATCAAGATTACATATCTTCAAAGCCCAAAATGCTTTGTGTTCAATTTCTACTGGAAGATGACATGCTTTTCCATAAACAAGTCTAAAAGGTGTGGTTCCAATTGGAGTTTTGTAGGCTGTTCTAAAAGCCCAGAGTGCATCCTCCAATTTAATGGACCATTTCTTCGGATTTGATCCTACGGTTTTCTCTAGAATACATTTTAAAGCTCGGTTGGTATTTTCAACTTGTCCACTTGTTTGTGGATGATATGCGGTGGAGATTTTATGAGTTACTCCATATCTTTTAAGAAGTTTCTCAAGTTGATTATTACAGAAATGAGTACCCCGATCACTTATTAAAGCTTTCGGTGTTCCAAACCTTGCAAAAAGACGTTTTAAAAAGTTGACTACAACTCGTGCATCGTTAGTTGGGAGAGCTTGTGCTTCCGCCCATTTAGATACATAATCAATGGCTACGAGTATATATAGATTATTATGAGATTTTGGAAATGGACTCATAAAGTCAATACCCCAAATGTCAAATACTTCACATACTTGGATGACATTTTGTGGCATTTCATCACGTTGACTTATTTTTCCGGCCCTTTGACAAGCATCACAGGATTTGCAAAGAAGGTGTGCGTCTTTGTAAATTGTAGGCCAATAGAATCCAGCATCATAAACTTTTCTTGCTGTTAGTTGAGGCCCATAATGCCCTCCTGTTGGTCCTGTGTGACAATGGTTTAATATTTTACTAGCTTCATCTCCAAATACACATCGGCGTATTATTCTATCGGGACAACTTTTAAAAAGATGTGGATCTTCCCAAAAATAGTGTTTTATATCACTGAAGAATTTCTTTCGTCTTTGGTATGATAATCCTTTTTCAGGGAATCCACAAACTAAGTAGTTTGCATAGTCTGCAAACCATGGAATTTCTTTATAATCTATCTTCAATAGATATTCATCAGGAAAGTTGTCTTGTATGGCCGATTCATTTAGAACTTCTAATTCGGGATTTTCAAGACGAGAAAGATGATCAGCGGCGAGATTTTCTGCTCCTCTTTTATCTCGGATTTCAATATCAAACTCTTGTAAGAGTAAGATCCAACGGATTAATCTTGGTTTAGCATCTTGTTTTGAAAATAGGTATCTAAGAGCAGAATGGTCGGTATAGACCACCGTTTTTGCTAGAACGAGATATGATCGAAATTTGTCAAAAGCAAAGACAATAGCAAGGAGTTCTTTTTCAGTAGTTGTATAGTTCGTTTGTGCTCCTTGTAACGTCTTACTAGCATAATATATAGGTTGAAATCGTTTTTCAATCCTTTGTCCTAAAACGGCTCCCATTGCAAAATCACTTGCATCGCACATTAGTTCAAATGGTAGATTCCAATTTGGTGTTATCATGATCGGTGCATTAGTGAGTTTCTCTTTAAGAATATTAAAAGATTTGATACACTCATCTGAAAAGATGAATGGAGCATCCTTTTCTAGGAGTTTATTCATAGGAGTGGCAATTTTAGAAAAATCTTTTATGAAACGTCGGTAAAAACCGGCATGCCCTAGAAAACTCCTAACTCCTCTAACATTGGTGGGATGTGGAAGTTTAGCAATTACATCTACTTTAGCTCTATCCACTTCAATTCCTTCTTTTGAAATTTTATGACCAAGAACGATGCCTTCTTTAACCATAAAATGGCATTTCTCCCAATTAAGAACTAGATTTGATTGTTCGCATCTAATAAGCATTCGTTCAAGATTAGCTAGACATGATTCAAATGTATCACCGAAGACTGAAAAGTCATCCATGAAAACTTCCATGCATTCTTCTATCATGTCGTGAAAAATCGCGATCATGCACCTTTGAAAGGTTGCAGGGGCGTTGCAAAGTCCAAATGGCATGCGTTTGTAAGCAAAAGTACCATAAGGGCACGTGAATGTGGTTATCTCTTGATCTTCGAGTGCTATTGGAATTTGAAAATATCCGGAAAATTCATCTAGAAAACAATAGTAACTATTTCCGGCTAATCTTTCCAACATTTGATCTATAAAAGGTAAGGGAAAGTGATCTTTTCTGGTGGCGTCATTTAATTTTCTATAATCAATACATACACGCCATCCTGTTACAGTCATAGTAGGAATAAGCTCATTTTTCTCATTTGTAATGACAGTCATGCCACCCTTCTTAGGCACGCATTGAACTGGGCTTACCCATGGACTATCAGAAATTGGATATATCAAACCTGCATTTAGCAGTTTAATAATCTCTTTTTTAACTACATCTTGCATATTAGGATTTAGTCTTCGTTGGCGTTGAACATACGTTTTATGACCTTCTTCCATAAGGATTTTATCTGTGCAATACGAAGGACTTATTCCTTTAATATCATGAATCTTCCATGCAATGGCTGGTTTATGAGCTTTCAACACAGAAATGAGTTGTGATTTCTCATTTTCAGTAAGAGAAGACGATATTATTACAGGTAATTCAGATTCACCATGTAAATAAGCGTATTCCAAATGGTTTGGAAGTGGCTTTAACTCTAATTTCGGAGGTTCTTCTATCGATGCTTTATATCGATATCTGTCTTCTTCTTTTAGCATTTGAATTTCTTCTGTTGTTGGTTCATATCCATTAGCTATAAGTGTAGCTAACATTTCAGCTTCATCAATTGGTTCATTACCTTCTCCTAAAGAACATTCTCCTGTTCCTTGTAATTCTGGAAATTCTTCCAATAATTCTGCATGTGCTTCTATAGTTTGAATATAATAACATGTATCATCTGCAGATTGTGGTTGTTGCATTGCTCTATCAACTGAAAAGGTAACACTCTCATCCTCTATACTTAGGGTCAATTTCTTACCGAACACGTCTATCATTGCTTTAGCCGTGTTTAAGAATGGTCTTCCTAATATGAGAGGAACTTGAGAATCTTCTTCCATGTCCAAAACAACAAAATCTACTGGAAATACTAAAGTACCAACTTTAACTAGCATGTTCTCCATTATCCCTCTAGGATATTTTATTGATCTATCGGCTAGTTGTATGCTTATTCTGGTTGGTTTCAATTCTCCAAGGTCTAGTTTAGCGTATAGTGAATACGGCATTAAATTTATACTAGCACCTAAATCTGCCAATGCTTCTATTGAACTAAGACTACCCAGAAAACATGGAATTGTGAAACTTCCTGGATCAGATAATTTTTCTGGTATCTTATTCAACAACACTGCTGAACAATTAGCATTCATAGTAACAGCCGAGAGTTCTTCCATTTTCTTTCTATTTGAGATTAGATCTTTCAAGAATTTAGCATATCTAGGCATTCCTGAAATCACATCAATGAAAGGAAGATTTACATTTATCTGTTTAAACATATCCAAGAATTTGGATTGTTCGGCTTCAAGTTTCTCTTTCTTCATTTTACTCGGATAAGGAAGTGGTGGCTGGTATGGTTTAACATAAGGTTTATCCTTAACTGTGTTATCTTCATTAACCTTTTCAACTACCGGTTCTTTTTCCTTATCTTGATCAGGTTGTGGTTCTTGTGGAGTAGGAATAGCTTCATCAGAAGTTACAGGTATTTTTGGTGGTTTAAGTGTTGTACCACTTCTTGTGGTAATGGCTTTAGCTGTTTCATTCCGGGGGTTAGCATTTGTATCACTAGGTAAACTTCCCGGTTTTCTTTCACCTATTAACCTTGCTAGGTTACTTACTTCTTGTTCCAGATTTTGAATAGAAGCTTGTTGATTTCTAAATGCTTGAGCATTTTGTTCATTGGTTTGTTTCTGAGATGTGAAAAACTGCGTTTGAGTTTCAACTAGCTTCGTCATCATGTCTTCTAAATTCGGCTTTTTATCATCGGTTTGTTGTGGTGGTTTGTTTTGAAAATTAGGTCTTTGCTGATTGTAATTATTATTGGATACTTGTTGATTGCTAGGACCTTGTTGGTTGTTGTATGAAATATTTCGGTTATAGTTCTGGTTTTGATTGTAAATTGGTCTTGGCGGTTGATAATTATTCTGATAATTATTTCCAGGCCTTTGGTTTATATATGAAACATTCTCTCTTTGTTCTATTGTTAGTTCAATACTGAGACAATCTTTTGTCAAATGTGGTCCTCCACACTGCTCACAACTAATTCGTATTGAGTGAATATCTTTAGTCATCTTTTCCATTCGTCTCTCAACAGCATCTATCTTTGCGGAAATGGAATCTAAGTCATGGCTAGAATCGGCTCTAGCTGCTTTAGATGATCTAACGATATCTTTTTCTTGGTGCCACTCATGTGAGTGGGAAGCAGTGTTATCAATAATTTTGTAAGCATCAGTTTCGGTTTTCTTCATAATAGAACCACCAGCTGCTATATCTATGTCTTTTCTTGTAGTGATGTCGCATCCTTGGTAGAATATTTGTACTATTTGACAGGTGTCTAAACCATGTTGCGGACATCCTCTTAACAACTTTCCATATCTTGTCCACGCCTCATATAGAGTTTCATTTGGTTTCTGTGTGAACGTAACAATTTCTGCTTGAAGTCTTACGGCTTTAGATGCAGGAAAGAATTGTTTAAGAAAATTTTCAACTAAAACATCCCATGTCTCAATCGCCCCTTCAGGTAACGATTCCAACCAATCTTTAGCTTCTCCCTTTAAAGTCCAGGGAAATAACATGAGATATATCTGTTCATCCTCCACTTCTCGGATTTTAAATAGTGTGCAGATCCTATTAAAGGTACGTAAATGTTCATTTGGATCTTCCTTCGGCGCACCACTAAATTGGCATTGATTAGTCACCATGTGTAGAATTTGTCCTTTGATTTCATAATCTGGTGCATTAATGTCTGGATGAGTAATTGCGTGACCTTGGCCAGTGCGTTTAGCTCTCATTCGGTCTTCCATACTTAAAGGTTCCAGATTCTCCATAATTGAATTTGTTGAATCGGAATCACTAGAGGATTCTGATTTAATGGTTCGTTCCTCAACAATCTCTGTTTGAATGATTGGTGGTTCCGGAGGAAAGTTTAGTGGTTCAGGATCTACGAACCGTTCCTGAATATTCTCCGGATTCTCAATTGTGAGGTCGGGTTCAAAAAATGGATTATTGGAAATTTGAAATGGAGTACTTGGTCGACTGGATGACGATTCTAAAGAAAAATCAACATTGGTAATATTTGCTAAATGTCTTGATCTAGTTACAGGTGGTGAACGTACAAAAGGTGGTGAACGTCTTGCTCGGTGCATTCACTGAATATCCTATTAGTTTTTAAAAGGAAAGAAAAATTATAATAAGTTATCCAATCAATAGACTTTTCTGATTTTGCCCACGCTTCGAATAGCCAAAAGATGCAGCAGAGGGGCAGGATTCGTTTGGTCTCATTATAATTGAGGACTGTTTGGCTCCAATAACCCGGTCCACGTACAAATCCAACTATTACTACGAACCAGAAAATTTTGATGTCTATTAATTTAACCACTTAAAATAAATTTTCGTAATTTTAAGAAATTTAGATAAGAAGTAGAATAAAAATCTATGTCCTAAAACTAGAATAGCGAGAAATAAGAAAGAAAAAGAGTTCGTCGGAAAAAGGTCGAAAAAGAAAAATGGTTGAAAAATAAAAGGTGATGGAAAAATAAAAGAAACTTATAAAACTTAAAAATACTTGACTAACCTAACCTTATTACTACAACTAACTTAAAATTATAATCGCAAATTGAGATTACTAATTGGAATGATAATTGATACGTAGGTAAAAGTCGTCTAAAAATATTAAAGCTTACAGGAAAAAATAAATCCCAAATGGAAATAACTTAAAAAGAAACTAAAACTTAAAAAGGCGTCGCAAAATTCTAAAGTACTTAAATCTTAGTCTAAATAAAAAGCACTTAAGGAATTCTACGGCAAAGCCTAAAAATCTAGAAGTAAAAATAACTATGGCAAAAACTGAGTTTAAAACTAAATATGAGCGAAAAATACAAATATTACGCTAAAACAATTAAACAGGGATAAAATATAAAAATATACAAAAAGTTGTAAAAAGTACAATTTTTATAAAAATATTATTTTTATATTATTTATTTATTAAAACTATTAATTTTACAATTTAATTAAACTAATTTAACTAATTATATAAATTAAATAAAAAGTAAAACTTAAAATAAAACTAATTATAATAATAATAAGTATTTAGGGTTTATAATAATAATAATTAATAATTACTCCGTAATTAATTGCAGTTAGGGTTTCTGTCGGTGTCAGGTCCCCTCCGCGAGTCGCGGTATTCGATGCAGCAAACCCCGCGAGTCGCGGGGTTCTAAAATTCAACTGACAGGTTATTAAATATTCGACGCGTTTTTCTTTTTTATTTTTTTATTTTCTGTTTTTATATTTTCTGTTTTATATCAAAATATTTGTATAATAAAAACTTATATTTAAAAACTTAAATAAAAATAGAACTACTTTATAATTTTAAAAATATCTTAAAAATAGATTTATATATATTAAATTTTTTTTTTATTTTATTTATAAAATATATTTATAAAATAAATTAAATAAAACTTATATTTTTACAAACTAAAGAAACTTTATAAAACTTAAATATTTAACAAATCTTAAAAATACTTATATTTTTGTTTTTCTTTTTATATTTTTGAATATTTAAAACGTATTTTTATAAAAACGAATTTTAATAAAAGTAAACTAAATTTTTTTTTATATTAGCGTTGCTTCCGGCTTTTAAGAGTTTCCCCGGCAGCGGCGCCAAAAATGTAACGACCCGACCAAAACCGTTATTGACGGCGCCGTTAACTTAGGTCCCGTTGCGTGGTCGTAGTCCCTATATGAGACTCGTTTGACCAAAATTATGTCGCGTTCATTTGAAAGGTACAAAGTTTAGTTTAACAAAAGGATCGACAATAAGTTTAAGTTTACAAAGTTATAAAGTATGAATGAAATAACTTGTGACATAATTAGTTTGAAACCACAGTTGCTATAAATAGCGTAAGTAAGTAGACAAAAGTTGAATCCAAAAGTGCTATCCCTAGCGTATGCATGCATGGTAGACTCCAATCAAGTAATCAAAGAGTGCGGAAGCATATATCAAGTAGCCATGTAGAAACCTGAGAAAACATAGAAGAATCTGTCAACGCAAAAACGTTGGTGAAATCATAGGTTTAAGTAAGTGAGTAAAAGTAAAGTAAGTCGAACCACAAGATTTGCAAAGTTGAAATAATAGTAACACATTCTAAAAGTTAATATTCACGAGCACCCAATTATCAAAGCTTAACATTCCATCCATTGTATACCCCATCCATAGTGCTAGAACAAACACTGATTCTCGAAAATATATTTCATCCGTAGACGGTAGCGAACCGTCAAGGATGAGGGCTGTCAAACCCATATGGCCATATAACATAAGTTCTCGCTTACACCCGGCAAGTGTAACTAATGATAATCGAATTGAGGATTTTGTTCTAAACTCGTATGTAGAATGTTTGTTTTCCCGTTCTTGTGTTCACTTAGTTCAAAAGAATCGTTTATGTTTTCTCATCCCAAAAGTAAGTTCAAAAGAGTAAAAAGTGGGACTATGATCTCACCTCGAGTGCACGAGTATAAAGGTACTTCAACAAGTAAACGTGTGCATGAAAGTTGCTTAGCCTTGACCTAAACAAGTAAGTTATATCAATTAACCGGTTACGACACAAGGTCGGGTGAAATGTGTTCAATTAGTCCTATGGCTCGTTACGACTCGATTAAATATAGCATGTGAATCACGTTGTCAAGTTTCATACAAGAAACAAGTATAAAAGCATGTTAGAATGATTGTATAAAAGTTTGGTTAAGTTTGACTAAAAGTCAAACTTGGTCAAAGTCAACGAAAAAGTCAACGCATTCGGGTCGGGTCCCGAACTATTTTTCTATGCTAGTTATTCATATACAAGTATATTAGAACAAGTTTCATGTGAATCGGAGGTCGGTAGCTAGTCAAACATTTCACGTGAAATGGGTCCAAGAGGTCAGAATCTGGCCAGGTGATTCTGCGCGCCGCGCGGGGATGTGGCGCGCCGCGCCACTACCTCGGCAGAGAATTCTGGTCAGTTTTTCCAAGTGTGCACGAACCAAAACCTTTTCTAACACAACACTTGACCCGCAAACAATTAGAACATGTATTTTATATCATCGGAAAGCTATTTCGACAAGGAATACAATTAACTACCTTTCACAAGCAAAAACATCAATTACAATAACCGAAAACTCGTCAATTGATCAAGAAAGGTTTATTTTCAAAGTTTCAAGTTCGTAAAACGTATTTTATGATTCGGGAATCCAATTTACACATACGATATGCCGTTTCGAAGGTAATTAAGCATACATTGCATCTAAACACTTACTAACAACATTAACAAGCATTCAACGCATCAAAAGTTCGTTTTAAAGCTATCAAACCCTAACCAAAAGTTCACAAAATCAATAATCACGTTTATGAAGTTTCTTTAATCAATCTATACATCAACATGGAGCTAATGATGCTAGTAACACTTTTAAAACATGAACTTTAACAATCTAACACATTTGATCATCCAAAATCAAAGATTAAGCATACACTTTTCATTTTCAAGCTAGTTACACCAAAACATCAAGATCGAGAATACAAATCATATATTCATGTTATACACGAGCCATAGACACTAACCAACACAATTTCAAGTCAAAAACATGAATTTATAGAAATCTAGAGTTTTTAGAAAGTTACCCAAACTTGATGAAATTGGTATCAAAATGTAGAGGATGAAGAGAGGATCACGAATATGTAATTTGTTTTGAAGTTTGCTTCTCGATCCGAATTTAGATGATGAATGTTTGAATTGGGTGTTTGTGTGTGTGTTCTTGCTAGAGAGAAAGAGAGAGAGATGGAGGTGATTGAATGGTGAGGAAGGTGGGGAGGTGGTGGCTAGTTGCCCCAATTTGGCCAAGTGACGAGATTGGTCCCTCAAGTTTCAAAGCGGGTGCGGTAATTAACCAAACGAATATTTTAAAACGCTCGAGTAACGGGTGATGTCAAAATTAAATAGCGGGAATATAATGAACGTTACTCACGGAAACTATTAATTTAAATACGAAAGATTATGTTTAAAAAAAAAAGACGGTGTTAAAATTAAATTTAACGGAAAAACGCGGGATGTTACATTATCCACGCCTCAAAAGAAATTTCGTCCCGAAATTTAGTTGGAAGTAGTAGTTGTTGAATCTTCCTCGAGAGCTTGCGTTGCCAATTCTACGAGTGAGGGAGAAGTACGTCCTAGGGTATTTCAACGAATTTTGACGGTCGGGATCATATGTTGTTTTAAGGTTTGGCTTCACGATTTATGGTTTCAACCGGTCCTCCTAGGAAGTGAGGGTTATCGTCGATAGTGAGTTCATCAAAGGAGATAACAAGTTCTCGTTTCGCAAAACACGTCTTTGAGTTGATACATCGAATGTAGGATAAACGGAGACCCAAAATGAGTCGGAAAAATCTAAACGGCTAGCGACGGGTCCAAAACACCCCAAGAATTTAAAGGATCGAAATATAGCGGATTTAGCTTCCTACGTTTCCCGAAACGGATTGCACCTTTCCAAGGTGCGACTCTTAACGTGACGCGGTTACCCACTTGGAATTTGAAATGTTTACGTCTAACATCGGCGTAGCTCTTGGTGATTACGAGTCGCGTAGGGTTTTACCTGAATATGAATAAATTTTCTCGGTTGCTCATGAATAACCTCGGCCCCGGTGAATTGATCATCGTTTACTTGGTTCGACAAAGGAGAATGACGTTTCCGGTCACATGTGGTTTCAAAAGGAGTGACGTTAAAACTCGAATGAAAATCATTGTAGTACGAGGATTCGGTCAAAGGAAAATACTTTTCTCAAGTAAATTTTGAAGTTGGTAATACAAATTCGTATTATGGTTTTCAAGACTTAAATCGTATGTTTGTTCGGTCCGTCGGGTTGTGGATGGTACGCGGTACTCATGTCTAAACGCGGTCCCGAGGCTTTTTGTAAGGTACTCCAAAATCTAGAAGTGGAACGAGGATCTCGATCCGAAACGGGGTACATTTCCCTAAGGCATATTGAACAAGTTTGCTAGGAATTGAAAACGTTAGCTAGGACAAGTTTCTCAAGAAAATTCGCGTCGCGGAAGATTTATCGGTTTCCAAAAACGTTCGTCGGGGCAAGTTCTTATCGGGTTTTGAAAACGATTGTTAGGACTATCCACCCTCGCGGCGAATACTTGTATGACGTGAAGAGTCGCTCTCCATTGAGAATTTAGAATAAGGACCTCCTGAACCGGAAGTACGAGGGTGATGCAAGAGAAGTTTCCGCCCCGATGTGAGCATAACGAGTAAATTGTAGTTAGTCAATAAGACTGCGCGAGGACGAGCTAGTATACCCGTGCGACATACGGTTGAAGTCGAATGGAATCGGTAATTCATTCGGAAGCATAATTATAATTTGACAATAATTGAAGGTGTGTCCCCGGTATGGTTGTTGTCAGTACTTTCGGAGTTTTCAGATGTCCAAACATGAATAGATGAAGTCATGTACATGGCACATGGTGGTGTTTAGGTTGATCGAGTCTAACCACCATCACGTGTCACTAGAACTTTGGTATGTCTTACCGTAATATAACCACGTTGATCGAGTGTCGTTATATTACGCTAACTCATACCTCCATTCCCACATCACTCTATAGATTCAAGTTCGTGTAATCGTGAAGTTTAAAATAAACAAAGTGTAACAACGTCTCTAACGTGACTCGTATTGAATCGAAAGAATTTGTGCAACTATAAAGAAGCGTTCCCCGAGGGAAGTGTATAAATGATTGTTCACGGCAATGTGGTTCGAGTCAGACAATAAGGTATTCAGGTATGAAAAGAGTAACGGGTCATGATAACGAGTAGTACGCAACCGTAGTGATAAATGTTGATGACGATACTCACCTAGAGTAGTGATGGTAGTAACACCAAAAAGTAGATAGTAAGAAACACCAGTGGAAAACCGATAGTAAGTTGAAACGGTGGCAAACAACAATCCGGGAGACAGAGTTCCCGAACAAGTGTGACTAATGAAGTCGTCGTCATCCATACGTGTATGAATCATGAATTTACGTGTGTTACCAAAAAGTGGCGGAATACGAGTTCGTATGATGAAGGTTGGGTACCATTAAAAAGTTTGCCTAAGAATGATTCAAGTATAATGCACAAGTAGTCAAGTAAGTGCTATCTATAGCAAATGTATGTCAGAATGCAAATGCTAACTATCCGATTGTAGTCTAGACTCACTAATGCGTCCTAACGACTCTGTTAGACACACTAATGCACGTCCTAGTTCCCTACAACCAACGCTCTGATACCACTTGTAACGACCCGACCAAAACCGTTATTGACGGCGCCGTTAACTTAGGTCCCGTTGCGTGGTCGTAGTCCCTATATGAGACTCGTTTGACCAAAATTATGTCGCGTTCATTTGAAAGGTACAAAGTTTAGTTTAACAAACGGATCGACAATAAGTTTAAGTTTACAAAGTTATAAAGTATGAATGAAATAACTTGCGACATAATTAGTTTGAAACCACAGTTGCTATAAATAGCGTAAGTAAGTAGACAAAAGTTGAATCCAAAAGTGCTATCCCTAGCGTATGCATGCATGGTAGACTCCAATCAAGTAATCAAAGAGTGCGGAAGCATATATCAAGTAGCCATGTAGAAACCTGAGAAAACATAGAAGAATCTGTCAACGCAAAAACGTTGGTGAAATCATAGGTTTAAGTAAGTGAGTAAAAGTAAAGTAAGTCGAACCACAAGATTTGCAAAGTTGAAATAATAGTAACACATTCTAAAAGTTAATATTCACGAGCACCCAATTATCAAAGCTTAACATTCCATCCATTGTATACCCCATCCATAGTGCTAGAACAAACACTGATTCTCGAAAATATATTTCATCCGTAGACGGTAGCGAACCGTCAAGGATGAGGGCTGTCAAACCCATATGGCCATATAACATAAGTTCTCGCTTACACCCGGCAAGTGTAACTAATGATAATCGAATTGAGGATTTTGTTCTAAACTCGTATGTAGAATGTTTGTTTTCCCGTTCTTGTGTTCACTTAGTTCAAAAGAATCGTTTATGTTTTCTCATCCCAAAAGTAAGTTCAAAAGAGTAAAAAGTGGGACTATGATCTCACCTCGAGTGCACGAGTATAAAGGTACTTCAACAAGTAAACGTGTGCATGAAAGTTGCTTAGCCTTGACCTAAACAAGTAAGTTATATCAATTAACCGGTTACGACACAAGGTCGGGTGAAATGTGTTCCATTAGTCCTATGGCTCGTTACGACTCGATTAAATATAGCATGTGAATCACGTTGTCAAGTTTCATAGAAGAAACAAGTATAAAAGCATGTTAGAATGATTGTATAAAAGTTTGGTTAAGTTTGACTAAAAGTCAAACTTGGTCAAAGTCAACGAAAAAGTCAACGCGTTCGGGTCGGGTCCCGAACTATTTTTCTATGCTAGTTATTCATATACAAGTATATTAGAACAAGTTTCATGTGAATCGGAGGTCGGTAGCTAGTCAAACATTTCACGTGAAATGGGTCCAAGAGGTCAGAATCTGGCCAGGTGATTCTGCGCGCCGCGCGGGGATGTGGCGCGCCGCGCCACTACCTGGGCAGAGAATTCTGGTCAGTTTTTCCAAGTGTGCACGAACCAAAACCTTTTCTAACACAACACTTGACCCGCAAACAATTAGAACATGTATTTTATATCATCGGAAAGCTATTTCGACAAGGAATACAATTAACTACCTTTCACAAGCAAAAACATCAATTACAATAACCGAAAACTCGTCAATTGATCAAGAAAGGTTTATTTTCAAAGTTTCAAGTTCGTAAAACGTATTTTATGATTCGGGAATCCAATTTACACATACGATATGCCGTTTCGAAGGTAATTAAGCATACATTGCATCTAAACACTTACTAACAACATTAACAAGCATTCAACGCATCAAAAGTTCGTTTTAAAGCTATCAAACCCTAACCAAAAGTTCACAAAATCAATAATCACGTTTATGAAGTTTCTTTAATCAATCTATACATCAACATGGAGCTAATGATGCTAGTAACACTTTTAAAACATGAACTTTAACAATCTAACACATTTGATCATCCAAAATCAAAGATTAAGCATACACTTTTCATTTTCAAGCTAGTTACACCAAAACATCAAGATCGAGAATACAAATCATATATTCATGTTATACACGAGCCATAGACACTAACCAACACAATTTCAAGTCAAAAACACGAATTTATAGAAATCTAGAGTTTTTAGAAAGTTACCCAAACTTGATGAAATTGGTATCAAAATGTAGAGGATGAAGAGAGGATCACGAATATGTAATTTGTTTTGAAGTTTGCTTCCCGATCCGAATTTAGATGATGAATGTTTGAATTGGGTGTTTGTGTGTGTGTTCTTGCTAGAGAGAAAGAGAGAGAGATGGAGGTGATTGAATGGTGAGGAAGGTGGGGAGGTGGTGGCTAGTTGCCCCAATTTGGCCAAGTGACGAGATTGGTCCCTCAAGTTTCAAAGCGGGTGCGGTAATTAACCAAACGAATATTTTAAAACGCTCGAGTAACGGGTGATGTCAAAATTAAATAGCGGGAATATAATGAACGTTACTCACGGAAACTATTAATTTAAATACGAAAGATTATGTTTAAAAAAAAAAGACGGTGTTAAAATTAAATTTAACGGAAAAACGCGGGATGTTACAAAAAATACTTGGTGTTTTAGCAGAGTAGTATATAAAATAGCTTATATTTTTACAGGAAATACTATTAAATACGATACAATTTTACACAAGATATTTATTTATTTAGAGAATGGATATACTTAAACCTTGCTACAACACTTATAGGCAGTGTACCTAATCGTACAGTAGTGTAGTTTTTAGTAAGTCCGGTTCGTTCCACAGGGAATCTTTTTAAACAAAGCTTAACGCTATATTAGTTTACTTTTATAAAAATACAAATATATATATAAGTAATATTATTATTATAAAGGGGGGTTTTTACCGTTTAATGACCGGTTTGTCGATTTTAAAACTTTAGTCGCAGTTAAAACCAAATGTAAAATAATAAATATAAATACAAGACTTAAATTAAATCGTAAAGTAAATAACAATAATGAAATTGCGAATAATAAAAGTGCGATAAAATAAACTTGCGATAATTAAAAAGTACGATAATTAAAAGTGCAATTAAATACAATAACAATAAAAATGCGATAATTAGAAGTGCAATTAAATATAAAATAAAGGAAATTAAATATGAAATAAAAGAATTATGCTTATTTAAACTTCCGTAATCATGATGTTTGACGTGTTGATTTTAGTTTTATGCCCATGGGTTAATTGTCTTTTGTCCTGGATTATTTAATATGTCCATACGGATTTGTCCATAATAGTCCATCAGTCATAAATATAAAGAGCGAAAGCCTTCGTCAAATTATTCTTATTCCCGAAGTCAAATATTCCAACTAATTGGGGATTCGAATTGTAACAAGGTTTTAATACTTTGTTTAATGAATACACCAGGTTATCGACTGCGTGTAAACCAAGGTTTTACTACTTTGTTAACAATTACACCAATTACCCTTGAATGTAATTCACCCCTGTTTCAACAAGTCTATTAACTATTAATCCAGTTCCGTGTCCGGTAAAATGAATAATTATTGGTATTTATAGATATCCCGCCCACCGTACCCAGTCAAGCGTATGTGGTTATATATAAATATGTCGAATTATAAGTTTGTATATTAAATTAACAAGGTATTGTTTAGTTAATATAAAACCCATTAATAGCCCATAGTCTAATTTCTACAAGTGTCGTTCTTTTGTCCAAACCCCAATTAAGGTACAAAGCCCAATTACCCAATTTTAGTAATTAGCCCAACATCATGATTACTTCGGATTAAATAAGCATAATAATAACTTAGCTACGAGACATTAATGTAAAAAGGTTGAACATAACTTACAATGATTAAAAATAGCGTAGCGTTACACGAACAGAATTTCGACTTACACCCTTACAACATTCGCTAACATACCCTTATTATTAGAATTAAAATTAAAATTAAAATTAAAATTATAATATATATATATATATATATATATATATATATATATATATATATATATATATATATATATATATATATATATATATATATATATATATAATACGTTTTATGATAGAAGAAGAAAAAGGATGGATTTTGTGATCAGAATTCGGTTGCTTTTATAGGGAGTTTCAGAAATTGGGGCTCCGCGACTCGCGGCATTTTTTGCCTTCAAACTCCGCGAGTCGCGGAGTTTGCTTTTCAGCTCACACGAGTTTGGCTCTTTGTTTACCGACGGTTTTAAATATTTATATAATATATAAATAATTATAAGAATTATTTAAATATTATATTATATTTATGTGCATAGTTGACTTGTAATTTTTAGTCCGTTGCGTCGAGCGTTGAGAGTTGACTCTGGTCCCGGTTCCGGATTTTCGAACGTCCTTGCGTACAATTTAATATATTGTACTTTGCTTTTTGAATCTTGTACTCTTGTAATTTCGAGACGTTTCTTATCAATAATTGGAACCTCTTTGATTGTCTTTTGTACTTTTGAGCTTTTTGGTCGTTTGCGTCTTCAATTCGTCGAATCTGTCTTTTGTCTTCACCTTTTATTATTTAAACGAATATCACTTGTAAATAGAACAATTGCAACTAAAAGCTTGTCTTTCTTGAGGAATAATGCTATGAAATATATGTTTGTTTTTAGCATTATCAGCTATATATCGGTAAGTATAGATATAACACCGTTTAGTTCTTAAGACGGTAATAAGAATTATTATCAATAATATTATTATTATGAACACTACTAATATTTTATTATTATTATTATTATTATTATTATTATTATTATTATTATTATTATTATTATTATTATTATTAGTTATTATCATTAAAACTAACATTAGTTATATTAACCATTAATATCTAGGTCAGTTATTAAAATAATATTAATTATGAAAATAAAGGTTTTAATGACATTAATAAGGTTATAAGTAAAGATTATATATATATATATATATATATATATATATATATATATATATATATATATATATATATGTATTTAATACACATAACTTAACTATATTAACAATTATATATATAAAATGAATGCATATATAAATAATGAAACCTACAAATTATTAAATATATAAATTACATCACTAATAATAATATATATTTATTTGATTACGACTATATGTATTAATAAATATACAAATGTTATAGGTTCGTGAATCCGAGGCCAACCCTACACTTGTTCAATGACGTCATATGTATTTTTACTACAAAATACAGTAAAGTGAGTTTCATTATTCCCTTTTTATATACATTTTGGGGCTGAGAATACATGCAAATTGCTTTATCAATTGTTTTACAATATTTATATGCGTGAGTTTCATTTGATTCCCTTTTACTCTTTACATTTTTGGGACTGAGAATACATGAACTGTTTTTATAACTGTTTTACGAAATAGACACAAGTGAGTAAAACTACATTCTATGGCTGAATTATTAAACCGAATATGCCCCTTTATAGTCTGGTAATCTAAGAATTAGGGAACAGACACCCTAATTGACGCGAATCCTAAAGATAGATCTATCGGGCCCAACAAGCCCCATCCAAAGTACCGGATGCCTTAGTACTTCGAAATTTATATCATGTCCGAAGGAGGATCCCGGAATGATGGGGATATTCTTATATGCATATTGTGAATGTCGATTACCAGGTGTTCAATCCATATGAATGATATTTTATCTCTATGCATGGGACGTATATTTATGAGAACTGAATATGGAAATCTTGTGGTCTATTAAAATGATGAAAATAATTATTTATGTTAAACTAATGAACTCACCAACCTTTTGGTTGACACTTGAAAGCATGTTTATTCTCAGTTTTAAAAAAATCTTCCGCTGTGCATTTGCTCATTTAAAGATATTACTTGGAGTCATTCATGACATATTTCAAAAGACGTTGTATTCGAGTCATCGAGTTCATCAAGATCATTATTAAGTCAATTATAGTTGGATGTATTATGAAATGGTATGCATGTCGTCAACTTTCAATGAAATGAAAGTTTATCTTTTAAAACGAATGCAATGTTTGTAAAATGTATCCTTTAGAGGTCAAGTACCTCGCGATGTAACCAATTATTGTGAATCGTTTATAATCGAGATGGACTTCGTCCGGATGGATTAGGACGGGTCTTCACACAAAATATATATAGTTTGAGTTGTGATCAATACTGAGATACGTATACACTGGGTCGTGGATTGATTCAAGATAATATTTATCGATTTATTTCTGTACATCTAACTGTGGACAACTAGTTGTAGGTTACTAACGAGGACAGCTAACTTAATGAACTTAAAACATCAAAATGTATTAAAAATGTTATAAATATATTTTGAACATACTTTGATATATATGTACATATTTGTTATAGATTCGTGAATCGACCAGTGGCCAAGTCTTACTTCCCGATGAAGTAAAAATCTGTGAAAGTGAGTTTCATTAATCCCTTTTTAAATGCTTTTGCAATATATATTTTTGGGACTGAGAATACATGCGCTGTTTTTATAACTTTTTTACTAAATAGACACAAGTACGTGAAACTATATTCTATGGTTGAATTATCAAAATCGAATATGCCCTTTTTATTAAGTCTGGTAATCTAAGAATTAGGGAACAGACACCCTAATTGACGCGAACTCTAAAGATAGATCTATTGGGCCTAACAAACCCCATCCAAAGTACCGGATGCTTTAGTACTTCGAAATTTATATCATATCCGAAGGGTGTCACGGAATGATGGGGATATTCTAATATATGCATCTTGTTAATGTCGGTTACCAGGTGTTCACCATATGAATGATTTTTATCTCTATGTATGGGATGTGTATTGAAATATGAAATCTTGTGGTCTATTATTATGATTTGATAATATATAGGTTAAACCTATAACTCACCAATATTTTTGTTGACGTTTTAAGCATGTTTATTCTCAGGTGATTATTAAGAGCTTCCGCTGTCGCATACTTAAATAAGGACGAGATTTGGAGTCCATGCTTGTATGATATTGTGTAAAAACTGTATTCAAGAAACTTATTTCGTTGTAACATATTTGTATTGTAAACCATTATGTAATGGTCGTGTGTAAACAGGATATTTTAGATTATCATTATTTGATAATCTACGTAAAGCTTTTTAAACCTTTATTGATGAAATAAAGGTTATGGTTTGTTTTAAAATGAATGCAGTCTTTGAAAAATGTCTCATATAGAGGTCAAAACCTCGCAATGAAATCAATTAATATGGAGCGTTTTTAATCAATAAGAACGAGACATTTCAGTACTGCTCGTTCATCAATTGCTTGAATGCCGATCACGGTAGTGCATAAGCAGCATTTTGTCCTACCTGTTCAAGATAGGTGTTCCACCACGTTAACGCAGTACCTGTGAAGGTATGCGTAGCGTACTTAACTTTGTCCTCTTCAGTACACTTACTTATGGCAAACACCGATTCGACTTTCTCGGTCCACCGTTTCAATCCAATTGGTCCTTCGGTTCCATCAAATTCCAAAGGTTTGCAGTCAGTAAATTCTTTGTAGGAGCATCCTACACGATTTCTTGCGCCGTTAGCTGCATTGCTAGATTCAGAGTTATTGTTGGTATGTAGCGCAGCCTGTACTGCGGCTATGTTTGCAGCAAGAAAGGTACAAAATTCCTCTTCGCTCATATTCATGGTGTGTCGAGTAGTCGGTGCCATTTCCTTCAAAATAGCCAACTGAATCGAGTTAATCATATAGAATATTAAGAGTAGTCAATAGTATTTCGTAGCATAATATGAACTCATTTATAAAAGCTTTTTCTTCATATTAGCGTTTTATAAGTTTAAATTCGGGTACTACCTACCCGTTAAGTTCATACTTAGTAGCTAATATACAATTCAACTACTACAATTCAATATGAAAAACTGATTATAATAATATATCACATACAAATATTCTTCAAACTTACAACTTCGCTATATTACATATAACATGAAATATAGTACACTATGATACAGGACAGTTTTGAAGATAAATCTAGTTAATACGCAAGTTGTTCAGCAAAGGAAATAAAGACACGTAATTCATAAGTCCAGAAACAAGTCATGCATTCTGGTTTTACTAAGATGACTTCCCATCCTTGGTCTTGTGGAAAATAACCGTTATGACCATTGGCTAGGCAGCATGTTGTAATGTCATCAAAAGGACGAGGGTTTCGTAATGTCCAACAGCCCCGTAATAATCTAAAAACCTTGTTTCTCACCCCAACTACTGAATCCGTCACTTGTGGGAAGGTTTTATTTAAAAGTTGCAATCCGATGTTCTTTTTCTCACTTTGGTAAGAAGCGAACATCACTAACCCGTAAGCATAACATGCTTCTTTATGTTGCATGTTAGAAGCTCTTTCTAATTCACGAATTCCTATGTTGGGATATGTTGAGTCAAAATAGGTTCTTAACCCGTAGCGTAAAATTACATTTGGGTTCCCCGCATTTAATGCTTTAAAGAAAACACAGCGTAACTTAGGGTCTCCCCAATGTGATATACCCCACCTATCAAAGGAAAGCCTTTTATAAACTAAGGCATTTCTGGAAAGTCTTTCAAATGTTTGACAAGTTAATTTCGCCATAACTAAATGTGCTGATGAATTCTGACCGACTCTAGATAAGATTTCCTCAATCATATCCTCTGGTAGGTCTTCTAAAATATTCGGTTGTCTACCCTTAACGTTCATTTTGTTTTTATACTGTAAAATAGACAAGGATTATATTCGTAAAAGATAATTAACAAACAATACAAGCAATTTTTACATAGAACATAAAAGTACAAGCACACTACAATACATATAATACACAACCTGATTACAACCCTCTAATCTGAATCACTGGTTTCTTCTTCTTTGGACTTGGTTCGTTTTCTTAATTTTCTAGGAATATATGGTGTTCCTCTAATACAAGCTGTCATTTTCCATAATGGTTTAGAAAAACCTGGTGGTTTAGAGGTTCCCGGGTCATTGTTACATTTTAGGAAATACGGATGTTGCCGATACATATAAAGTTCATCGGGGTTGGAATCGGGTTTCTCTATTTTTATACCTTTTCCCTTATTATTTTATTTCGCTTTATTAAATTGGGTCGAGGTAATTTCTATAACATCATCGGAATCCTCATCGGGATCCGATTCATCGAAAAATTGGTAATCTTCCCAATATTTTGCTTCCTCGGCGGAAAAACCATTGACCATTATTAACTTTGGTCCGTTGGTTGAGGATTTTCTTTTATTTAATCGATTTACTGTAGGTATCAATATTTCTTCCTCTGAAACCTTTTCTTCTTCTGGTTCCTCCTCTTCCGATTCCTCCTCTTCTGGTTCCTCTTCTTCCGGTTCCTCCTCTTCCGGTTCCTCATCTTTCGGTTCCTCTTCGGGAATTTGTGAATCTTCCCAAAATATATTCGACTCTTCATTATTATTAGGTGAATCAATGAGATTTGTACTAGAGGTAGACATCTATCACACAATATCAAACACGTTAAGAGATTAATATATCACATAATATTTACATGTTAATAATATATAGTTTCCAATAAAAAAAATGTTAAGCAATCGTTTTTAAAGAAAAACACGGTCGAAGTCCAGACTCAATAATGCATCCTAACAAACTCGGTAAGACACACTAATGCAACAGCGAAAGCTCTTAATAATCACCTGAGAATAAACATGCTTAAAACGTCAACAAAAATGTTGGTGAGTTATAGGTTTAACCTATATATTATCAAATCATAATAATAGACCACAAGATTTCATATTTCAATATACATCCCATACATAGAGATAAAATTCATTCGTATGGTGAACACCTGGTAACCGACATTAACAAGATGCATATAAGAATATCCCCTATCATTTCGGGAAATCCTTCGGACATGATATAAACGAATTCGAAGTACCAAAGCATCTGGTACTTTGGATGGGGTTCGTTAGGCCCAATAGATCTATCTTTAGGATTCGCGTCAATTAGTAGATCGGTTTACTAATTCTTAGGTTACCAAGAAAAAGGGGCATATTCGGCTTCGATCATTCACCCATATAATGTAGTTTCAATTATTTGTGTCTATTTCATAAAACATTTATAAAACTGCATGTATTCTCATCCCAAAATATTAGATTTTAAAAGTGGGACTATAACTCACTTTCATAGATTTTTACTTCGTCGGGAAGTAAGACTTGGCCACTGGTCGATTCACGAACCTATAACAAATATGTACATATATATCAAAGTATGTTCAAAATATATATACAACATTTTTAATACGTTTTACTGTTATAAATTTATTAAGTCAGCTGTCCTCGTTAGTAACCTACAACTAGTTGTCCACAGTTAGATGTACAGAAATAAATTGATATATATTATATTGAATCAATCCATGACCCAGTGTATACACGTCTCAAGCTAGATCACAACTCAAAGTATATATATTTTTGGAATCAACCTCAACCCTTTATAGCTAACTCCAACATTACTGCATATAGAGTGTCTATGGTTGTTCCAAATAATATATATACATGGGTCGATATGATATATCAAAACATTTGCATACGTGTCTATGGTATCCCAAGATTACATTAGAATACATTTATAATACAATATAAGTTAGCTAGGATATGATTTGTATAGAATTATTACAATATTTCCCGTAGCTACAACAATAAAAAAATATCCAATCTTGTTTTACCCATAACTTCTTCGTTTTAAATCCGATTTGAGTGAATCAAATTGCTATAGTTTCATATTGAACTCTATTTTATGAATATATACATAAAAAGTATAGTTTTATAGTAGAAAAAATAAGTTACAAGTCATTTTTCTAAAGGTAGTCATTTCAGTCGAAAGAACGACGTCTAGATGACCATTTTGGAAAACATATTTTCACTTTGAGTTTAACCATGATTTTTGGATATAGTTTCATGTTCATAAGAAAAATCATTTTCCCTAAAGAACAACTTTTAAATCAAAGTTTATCATAGTTTTTAATTAACTAACCCAAAACAGCCCACGGTGTTACTACGACGGCGTATATCCGGTTTTACGGTGTTTTTCGTGTTTTCCGGTTTTAAATCATTAAGTTATCATATCATATATATATAGAACATGTGATTAGTTGATTTTAAAAGTCAAGTTAGAAGGATTAACTTTTGTTTGCGAACAAGTTTAGAATTAACTAAACTATGTTCTAGTGATTACATGTTCAAATCTTCGAATAAGATAGTTTTATATGTATGAATCGAATGATGTTATGAACATTATTACTACCTAAAGTTTAGTAGGTAAATCTACTGGAAGTGACAAGAAATGATCTAGCTTCAAAGGATCTTGGATGGCTTGAAAGTTCTTGAAGTAAATCATGACACGAAAACAAGTTCAAGTAAGATTATCACTCGAATTAAGATAGTTATAGTTATAGGAATTGAATCAAAGTTTGTATATGAGTATTACCTTGATTTAGAATGATATCTTACTGTAAACAACAAGCATTTCTTGAGGTTGGATGATCACTTTACAAGATTGGAAGTGAGCTAGTAAACTTGGAAGTATTCTTGATTTTATGAAACTAGAACTTGTAGAATTTATGAAGAAAACTTAGAACTTGAAGATGGAACTTGAGAGAGATCAATTAGATGAAGAAAATTGAAGAATTAAAGTGTCTTTAGGTGTTTTTGGTCGTTGGTATATGGATTAGATATAAAGGATATGTAATTTTGTTTTCATGTAAATAAGTCATGAATGATTACTAATATTTTTGTAATTTTATGAGATATTTCATGCTAGTTGCCAAATGATGGTTCCCACATGTGTTAGGTGACTCACATGGGCTGCTAAGAGCTGATAATTGGAGTGTATATACCAATAGTACATACATTTAGAAGCTGTGTATTGTACGAGTACGAATACGGGTGCATACGAGTAGAATTGTTGATGAAACTGAACGAGGATGTAATTGTAAGCATTTTTGTTAAGTAGAAGTATTTTGATAAGTATCTTGAAGTCTTTCAAAAGTGTATAAATACATATTAAAACACTACATGTAAATACATTTTAACTGAGTCGTTAAGTCATCGTTAGTCGTTACATGTATATGTTGTTTTGAAACCTTTAGGTTAACGGTCTTGTTAAATGTTGTTAACCCATTGTTTATTATATCTAAAGATATGTTAAATTGTTTCATTATCATGATATTATGATATATAATATATCTTAGTATGATATATATACAGTTAAATGTCGTTACAACGATAATCGTTACATATATGTCTCGTTTCGAAATCATTAAGTTAGTAGTATTATTTTTATATATGTAGTTCATTGTTAATACACTTAATGATATATTTACTTATCATTTAACATAATTAACCAAGTGTATCAATATCTTAATATGATTCATATGTACTTAGTAAGACGTTGTTATAACGATAATCGTTATATATATCGTTTTCGTGTTTCTTAATTCGATAGCCTCATTTTTATGCATATAACTCATTGTTAAAATACCTAATGAGATACTTACTTATAATAATATCATGTTAATTATATATATAATCATATATATGTCATCATATAGTTTTTACAAGTTTTAACGTTCGTGAATCACCGGTCAACTTGGGTGGTCAATTGTCTATATGAAACCTATTTCAATTAATCAAGTCTTAACAAATTTGATTGCTTAACATGTTGGAAACACTTAATCATTTAAATATAAATTTCATTTAATATATATAAACATGGAAAAGTTTGGATCACTACATCGATAACCTGGTGTATTCATTAAACAAATTATTAAGACCTTGTTACAGTTCGAATCCCTAATTAGTTGGAATATTTGAATTCGGATAATAAGATTAATGTGACGAAGACTCTGGCACTTTATAATTATGACTGATGAACTATTATGGACAAAACCAGATGGACATATCGAATAATCCAGGACAAAGGACAACTAACCTATGGAAATAAATTAAAATCAACACGTCAACATCATGATTACGGAAGTTTAAATAAGCATAATTCCTTTATTTTATATCTCATCGTCCTTTTAATTATCGCAATTTTATTTATCGTCATTTTATTTATCGCACTTTTAATTATCACACTTTTATTTATCGTCATTTACTTTACGCTTTAAATTAAGTTGTATTTATATTTAATATTTTACATTAGGTTTTAATTGTGACTTAAGACATAAAATCGACAAACCGGTCACTAAACTGTAAAAACCCCCCTTTTATAATAATAATAATATTACTTATATATATTGATACAAATATAGTTTAAAATAAATATAGCGTTAAACTCAGCTAGCTCCCTGCGGAACGAACCGGACTTACTAAAAACTGCACTACTTTACGATTAGGTACACTGCCTATAGTGTTGTAGCAAGGTTTAAGTATATCCACTCTATAAATAAATAAATAAATAACTTGTGTAAAATTGTATCGTATTTAATAGTATTTCGCAATAAAAATATAACTATTTCGTATACACCTCGCATAACATCAAGTATTTTTGGCACCGCTGCCGGGGAACACTCAAACGCCGAAGCGAAACGCTATAAAACAAAATTAGTTTTTAAGTTATTTTTGTAAAAATATATTTATATAAGTTATTAGTTTAAAAAAACAAAAATATAAAAACATAAAAAAAATATATATATTTATATATCTATATTTTTAAGTGTTTAAAATTAAAAAGTTTTTATTTTTAGTTACAAAAACTAATAAGTAATTGTTAAAATATAAGTTTTATTTAAGTTATATTTTATAAAATTTAAAATCAGAAAATTAAATCAAAGTAAAAAAAAATGCTGAACCTGCGTAATTTTAGCCTACAGATCATTTGAACCTGCATCCTCCGCACTCGCGGAACTTGTGGGCAGCTAGGATCCGCACTCGCGGAGCAGTCTGACAGACTGAAACCTGGTACGCATTAATTACGCAGTTAGGTTTATAGTTATTTATAATTAATAATAATTAGGGTTTTAGTCTAATATTAATTAGTTTTAGTTTATTTAATTTTGTATTTTTAAGTTTTAATTAGTTTTATTAATATATAAATTAATACTTTTATAAAATAATAATATAAAAATAATATATTTATAAAAATTGTATTTTTATAACTTTAAGTTTTATTTTTATATTTTGTATCTTTTTATTTCGTTTAATCGTAATTTGTATATTTATCGTTTGTAATTAGTTTTAAACTTAGTTTTTGCCGTAGTTATTTTATATTTCTAGATTTCTAGGCTTTGCCGTAAAATCCCTTAAGTGCTTTTTCTTTAGATTAAGACTTAAGCGCTTTAGAATTTTACGACATCACTTATCGCTTTAGTTTTAAATAGATTTTAGTGCCTAATTAAGTTATTGCCGTTTTGGATATAGAATTCCTTTTACGCTTTAATTCCTTTAGACGTAATTTTTAATATTTAGTTTTTAGACTTTTAAGTTTCGACGCTTTACTTTCTTATTATTATTTTTCAACCTTTTATTTTTTTCGACGTTTTTCGACGCACTCTTCTTCTTTCTCATTTCTACGCTCTAGTTTTTAGGACATAGAATTTTCTTTAAACTTCGACGAAAAAAATTATTTTAAGCGGTTAAATTGATAGACATCCAAAATTTTCTGCTTCGTAGTAATAGTTGGATTTGTTAGTGGCTGAGTTGTGGATTTTCCGACTTAAAGGATCCTGGCTCCCTGCTGCATCTTTTGGCTATTCGAAACGTGGGTAAAAGCAGAAAAGTCTATTAATTTGATAACTTATATAATTTTTATCTTTATAACTAATAGGATATTCAGTGAATGCATCGAGCAAAACGTTCACCACCTTTCATACGTTCACCACCTGTAACTCGATCAAGACATCTAGCCAATATTGTCGCCATTGATTTTTCTTTAGAATGGTCATCTAGTCGACCAAGTACTCCAATTCAAATTTTCGATAATCCATTTTTGAACCCGACCTCACAATTGAGAACCCGGAGGATATTCAAGGACAATTCAGAGATCCTGAACCACTAATCATTCCTCCTGAACCACAAATCATTCAACCAGAGATTGTCGAGGAAGAAACCATTAAATCAGAATCCTCTAGTGATTCAGATTCAATAATTTCAATCATGAAAAATCAGGTGTGACGACCCGGAAATTTCCGACCAAATTTAAACCTAACCTTTATATGTTTCCGACACGATAAGCAGAATTTGTAATGTTGAATCTCAAAAAGTTTGGAACTACATTCTTGTAATCAATTACCCTTTGACCGTGTTTGACGATTCACGAACAATTATGTGTATATAGATTTGTATATATAATATATAATAACTGAAAACATTAACAAAGTATTTGATATATATGATACTTTACATGAACGTATTTGTTTCGATATATTTATCGACAGAATTAAGAGATAATATCAAATGATTGAATTATCAGATACATTATGATATGATTACGGGCCAATGTTATGAGGTCCACAGTGATTTAAGAAATCTATTCTTTTTGATAATATTCGGAAAATGGTAAAGTGATCTATAAGTAAGAACGTGGAGTGTAAATAACTTAGATGTTGGATATCGACAAGTTAAGTAACTCGACATTTTTCATTAAGATGATTTCATACGTTTATTAAACCTTTGGATCCCATGCTTCACCAACAGACTGTAATTTAAAAACTTGAAACCTATTATGAATATATATAATTCTACTTTTCTAAAATGTTTTATGATATAACAATTTAAATTAATATTAAATATATTTATACGCGTATTATACGTACATAGTTTTATACTTTTACTATACTTTAACTTTACCTTTACTTTACTTTTACTTTACTTTTACTTTACTTTAACTTTAATAATTCACTTTAATAATTCACTTTAATAATTCATACTTTAATAATTTACTTTAATAATTCATACTTTAATAATTTAAAAATCTATTATAAATAGAATTCAATAGGTTTTATTATTTCATAGAAACTTGAAAATATATTTCTCTAAACTCTCTCAATCGAATTACATATATATATATATTTACTTAGTATTATTTCAAAATATTATTAGTATACATAAAATACTACGACGGAGTTATATTCAGACGATTTCAAAATAAGTTTTCAAACGGGATAGAGCTAAGGAAATTATGGGTTATATCTATGGAGGTTATGGATATTGTTCGAGGGTATTGCTCGTGAGGTCAACCTAACTTTTATCATTTTCGTTGCGTCTACGTACTTTCCTGCAATATTGAATCACAATATTGATACGTGAGCATTCATATCTTATCTTTTATATATTAATAGTGTAACCCTGACTAGTGCTCGAGTATATATGATTATGCATGTTTGTATGCTTAGTTTCGTCGTTAAATAGATTATGATAAATCACGAATTTGATACATATGCTACTGAGATAAGGTATATGATATGTATGTCGTTGAAAAGCTAAAGAAAAATTAATAACTTTTCATTTAGAAAATCGTGTGGGTTCGATGAACGGATTAAAAGATATGGTCAACTGAATTATTATTAATTTTAATATTATTATTAAAACGATTATTATAATTGTTATCAGTTGATGTTATTACTAAAATTATTTTTATTACTAAAGATTAATATTTTTATTGAAACTATCATTTTATTATTTTTATCATTATTATTATTATCAATATTATTTAATCAAATAAATATGCGTACAAAGATATTTTTACCACACGTAATATAATTACATTAATAATACATACCACTATATTTTTATGATATTAAGTGAATTTTATAAATTTTATTACTTGAGATATATAAAAGTATATTTTTATCATATATGAATTTAAATATAAATTTTTATTTATTAATAAATGACTTGTATTATTTAGTATAATAAGATCTGATAAATATATTTAAATATATAAAACGACTATATATAAGTTATATAATAAACATGTATAGAGTTTGGAAGTCATTTTGGGTCAAGTTGACTTTTGTTGACTTTTGCATGTCGGTCTCGAGCATTAGGATTGTGATACACTACGACCTGACCTAAATTGTTAGACAGATATTGACCAACATATAAATATATATATACTTAATATAGGTTCATGAATCCGAGACAAACCCTGCACTTGTTCAGTGCCGTCATATACATAATTACTACGAAATACAGTATTGTGAGTTTCATTTGCTCCCTTTTATATATATTTTTGGGACTGAGAATACATGCGCTGTTTTTATAAATGTTTTACGAAATAGGCACAAGTACTAAAACTAATTCTACGTGGGTTTAAACCAGAAATATACCCTTAGCTTGGTAACATTAAACTACTTGTCTATGTACGATAGGCGCGAATCCTAAAGATAGATCTATTGGGCCTGACAAACCCCATCCTGACTATGGGATGCTTTAATACTTCGAGGTTTATATAACACACCTGATTGGTGTACTTTCAGAGGGTAAAACATGAACGTTAAGGCTTGTTACCGGGTGCCTACAACTTATAGAATACTTTTATACACTTGCGAGTGTACATATATTTATAAACGGAAATCTTGTGGTCTATTAATATATTGAAATGATTGATATGATAAACCTATGAACTCACCAACCTTTTGGTTGACACTTTTAAGCATGTTTATTCTCAGGTATTAAAGAAATCTTCCGCTGTGCATTAGCTCATTTTAAGGATATTACCTGGAGTCATTCATGACATACTTTGAAAGACGTTGCATTCGAGTCGTTGAGTTCATCAAGATTAATATTAAGTCAATTATAGTTGGATGTAATATGAAATGGTATGCATGCCGTCAATTTTTGATGTAAAGAAAGTTTGTCTTTTAAAAACGAATGCAATGTTTGTAAAACGTATCATATAGAGGTCAAATACCTCGCGATGTAATCAACTATTGTGAATCGTTTATAATGTATATGAACGGATCCTTTCAGTTGGTATCAGAACGGTGGTCTTAGCGAACCAGGTCTTGCATTAGTGTGTCTAACTGATAGTTGTTAAGATGCATTAGTGAGTCTGGACTTCGACCGTGTCTGCATGTCAAAAGTTTTGTTTATCATTTTTAGTCGGAGATCATCTACTTACCATCCTTAGGAAATTACCTGCTTATCATTCTTAGTCTAGACACGTCTTGCTGCATTGATTGCATGAATAGTGTATAGACAATTCATATCTTAGCGTATCTGCTAAATCATATCTTATCGTATCTATTACCGTAAACTTTGGCTGACATATTCCGTAAATTCCTCCGTAATCTATGAAATCTTTTGATCTATATATATATAGATATTCTATGTTGTTAGAATACCACCCGATAGCCAGAAAATCATTTCGTATCAAAAAAATCCTTTATCAAATCGTACGAAATGGAATTCGTCATCAGTTCAAGTTCCTCGGATTCCAAAATGGAATCCCACTCAAGCTCCGAAAGCAGTGTGACTGGAATGGATCAACCAATCAGCCATCATCTATTCTGGATGAATTGGGGATGGGTTCGTAGCCTCTTTAATCATTGGAGACAAGAAGAAGGCGATCCTTTCCATCCACCACATTGCCCTCTTGGCAATGAACCTGAAGCACTTATCGGCGAACCTGTCCGAAACAACATTTTCTCTCTCATTTATAGAGTATCTCGTCATGATTATATACTACACCAAATTCTAGATCTTATTTATCCGCTCGTCCGAACCGACAATCACCCCGGTGTAATAGAAGAAGTCAACGAGCTTCGCGCTCGGGTAGTGGCTTTGGAGAATATGGTGAAAAGGTTACAAACACCACCAGCAGCACCAGCAGCATAACCAGTACCACCATCAACAACATCAACAGTACCATTACCACCACCAACAACAACCGCATCGCAAACCTCAACTTCACAATCTGTCCCACGAGCATCGACGTCATACGCCATGTAGATACCAAGGAATACCACAACGATGAAGTACTGATTCATAACTTCATTGGGAAAACATTCTACGACGATTATGTAATTTCTAAAGTTTAGAAATTATCTATGCTAGCCTTAACCATAAATCAAATGAGTTTAATTTAATATTAACTCATTAAATCTATATTATATCTGAAGAAATATACACATATATATTTCCATAAAGACTGTAATAAAATTCTTTTGTACAAAATATTAATTGTGAAATTTTTTTTAACGGGTAGGTAATACCCGAGAGATATATAAATTCACAATTAATATGTTACATTCTTTGAATCTGATTCAGCAAATCATCCATTATACTCCCTACTTTCACAACAATATACATTCTTTTATAGAAATCAAAACAACCATACTCATTCAAAATCTAATTACATATTCTGATTTTGAAATCTCAGAATTCGATTCAAGATATAACCGAAATCATCACTCTTATATTTCTACATCTTTCAAAACTATACTTTGACTTCAAAACTGTCCTAGAACCTCATTTCTATTCATGGAACTCACAAAAATATTTGTATCATTCAAAATCTTAGAACATCATATGTATATTAACAATTACAATATGTGTTCAAACACTTCGAAATTATTAAAGACATGCGAGATGATGATCCAACCACACATTACCCACTGCCATGCACCTGAAAAGCTCTCGAAACCAAAGTTATAGTTTAACACGTATCCGTGTCAGATCCTTAGATATTTATTACCAAATATAATTTTTCAATCTCTTTCCAAAATAGACAGTTTTGTCATAGCTTCAACAAATCACCTTCATTTGTTTATACGAATAAACCTTACTATAACAATTACCCCTTCATCATTGTTACCGGGGAACCTTTCATATCTCGCCACATTAGCAGTAAACTTATCAAAAACTTCATTAACCTTCGACTTAAGCCTCTCCGAAAAGCCACTATACTTATTCATTAAAACCCCATCATGTACTCACCAACATCCTGTAACAATAATTATCACACCAACTACTGGGAATTAGCAATCAGTATTTTGAATTTCGCGACAATTTTACGTCAAAAGTTATATGTATACATATAACGTCTATCTCCTAGACTTACATACTTCGAATGCGAATTTTCTGAAAAACATCCCAAACTATGAACTAGTTCTCCGAAATTGGAAAAATGCTGATGAAGCAGCAAAAACTGTAAACGACTTTAACAGTCAAAAGTTTGATGATAAAGAATAGTATGGTTGTAAAGCTGAGAAAAAGAGAAGGTTTGAAACTGGAAAACGAATTGAGCAGACCATGAAGGAGGCTATGGACAAATCACAAAGACTAAACCTGCCTTCAAAGGATCCAAATGATTCAGAGTCTACTGAAATAGTTAGCAAACACCTTACTTCTTATTCTAAACCTTCACAGACAAATCTTCTTCATCATCTATCTATGTTAAGAATTCTAAGATATTATCGTATCTTTTATTATAAATATCTTCGATATTCCTGAAGATATTTTCACAACTATTCTTATCCAAAATCTTCTATCTATTCGCAATATCTGCGTTACAACATAAAAAGAAACTGTGTTAGTTTCTAAATTCTGAAGAAAAAAAAATTCGAATTTAAAATAGGAATGTTTTTGAAGTAGTATTGGGAACTGAAGCATGAGTTAGTATAATATAATGATACTTGATCAATGTGATTATATTACAGTAAGTCATACTGAGTTTCTAATGGAACGTGATGATTCACAGAACATACCGTCATCATGTACTATTTAAACGACTCTTACATTCTACCCAATTTCCAAACATATTAAGAACATATCATCTTGATAGCTCTATATTTTAGGATATTCTGGTAATTTGCCAAATCAATATCGTGCCATTACGATTTTCTTCTTGGAACATTAACTATGTTCATCCAAAAATTCATATCTACAAATTCTGGACCATTATCCGCTTGACTTAAGGTCGGGAAGAGAAAACGAAAGCATGAAGCTCTGAAATATAATGGAGAATATAAAGCCCGATAACAACCCCGAAATTACAAACCTTGTATATCAATACGTATAGCAATATAAAGACACGGGAGGATGAAAAACACAATAACCCCAAGGTAATGGTAGAAGAAAATAACTTCCTCCGGTGGTAGATGAAAAAGAAGAATGACAGATATGAAAGTTAAGAGTATATCAAGAATCAATACTGGATGAAGCATATTAGCGAATGCTTTAAAGTATGAATTGGGGAGAAAGACTAGAAGGTGTGAGCTGTGGAAATAAAGAAACGAAGGGGCGGATTTATAGTAAAATATCAGACAGAGAAATCGAGACAGATTATCGCATTTAATCAAATAAGATCCTGATTTCCTTAATCGCCAAAGAACCAAATCTTATTGCAAAGATTTTCTTTAAATTCCATGAATTCCAGAAATCAATCATAACTACGTCATCGGTTAAAACGAATATACGTTTACTCATTTCACTCTCTTGCGATAGCTTCACTTATACTCTTCGCGTAATCAAATTGTTTTATCTATATTACTCAATGATGATAAAACTCTATTTATCAACTCATATTCGTCATGAAAACATTTTTAAAGTTAGCCATGACGACCTCGATCAAATTTCGGGACGAAATTTCTTTAACGGGTAGGTACTGTGACGACCCGGAAATTTCCGACCAAATTTAAACCTAACCTTTATATGTTTCCGACACGATAAGCAGAATTTGTAATGTTGAATCTCAAAAAGTTTGGAACTACATTCATGTAATCAATTACCCTTTGACCGTGTTTGACGATTCACGAACAATTATGTGTATATAGATATGTATATATAATATATAATAACTGAAAACATTAACAAAGTATTTGATATATATGATACTTTACATGAACGTATTTGTTTCGATATATTTATCGACAGAATTAAGAGATAATATCAAATGATTGAATTATCAGATACATTATGATATGATTACGGGCCAATATTATGAGGTCCACTGTGATTTAAGAAATCTATTCTTTTTGACAATATTCGGAAAATGGTAAAGTGATCTATAAGTAAGAACGTGGAGTGTAAATAACTTAGATGTTGGATATCGATAAGTTAAGTAACTCGACATTTTTCATTAAGATGATTTCATACGTTTATTAAACCTTTGGATCCCATGCTTCACCAACAGACTGTAATTTAAAAACTTGAAACCTATTATGAATATATATAATTCTACTTTTCTAAAATGTTTTATGATATAACGATTTAAATTAATATTAAATATATTTATACGCGTATTATACGTACATAGTTTTATACTTTTACTATACTTTAACTTTACATTTACTTTACTTTTACTTTACTTTAACTTTAATAATTCACTTTAATAATTCACTTTAATAATTCACTTTAATAATTCATACTTTAATAATTCACTTTAATAATTCATACTTTAATAATTCACTTTAATAATTTAAAAATCTATTATAAATAGAATTCAATAGGTTTTATTATTTCATAGAAACTTGAAAATATATTTCTCTAAACTCTCTCAATCGAATTACATATATATATATATATTTACTTAGTATTATTTCAAGATATTATTAGTATACATAAAATACTACGACGGAGTTATATTCAGACGATTTCAAAATAAGTTTTCAAACGGGATAGAGCTAAGGAAATTATGGGTTATAGCTATGGAGGTTATGGATATTGTTCGAGGGTATTGCTCGTGAGGTCAACCTAACTTTTATCATTTTCGTTGCGTCTACGTACTTTCCTGCAATATTGAATCACAATATTGATACGTGAGCATTCATATCTTATCTTTTATATATTAATAGTGTATCCCTGACTAGTGCTCGAGTATATATGATTATGCATGTTTGTATGCTTAGTTTCGTCGTTAAATAGTTTATGATAAATCACAAAGTTGATACATATGCTACTGAGATAAGGTATATGATATGCATGTCGTTGAAAAGCTAAAGAAAAATTAATAACTTTTCATTTAGAAATCGTGTGGGTTCGATGAACGGATTAAAAGATATGGTAAACTGAATTATTATTAATTTTAATATTATTATTAAAACGATTATTATAATTGTTATCAGTTGATGTTATTACTAAAATTATTTTTATTACTAAAAATTAATATTTTTATTGAAACTATCATTTTATTATTTTTATTATTATTATTATTATCAATATTATTTAATCAAATAAATATGCGTATAAAGATATTTTTACCACACGTAATATAATTACATTAATAATACATACCACTATATTTTTATGATATTAAGTGAATTTTATAAATTTTATTACTTGAGATATATAAAAGTATATTTTTATCATATATGAATTTAAATATAAATTTTTATTTATTAATAAATGACTTGTATTATTTAGTATAATAAGATCTGATAAATATATTTAAATATATAAAACGACTATATATAAGTTATATAATAAACATATATAGATTTTGGAAGTCATTTTGGGTCAAGTTGACTTTTGTTGACTTTTGCATGTCGGTCTCGAGCATTAGGATTGTGATACACTACGACCTGACCTAAATTGTTAGACAGATATTGACCAACATATAAATATATATATACTTAATATAGGTTCATGAATCCGAGACAAACCCTGCACTTGTTCAGTGCCGTCATATACATAATTGCTACGAAATACAGTATTGTGAGTTTCATTTGCTCCCTTTTATATATATTTTTGGGACTGAGAATACATGCGCTGTTTTTATAAATGTTTTACGAAATAGGCACAAGTACTAAAACTAATTCTACGTGGGTTTAAACCAGAAATATACCCTTAGCTTGGTAACATTAAACTACTTGTCTATGTACGGTAGGCGCGAATCCTAAAGATAGATCTATTGGGCCTGACAAACCCCATCCTGACTATGGGATGCTTTAGTACTTCGAGGTTTATATAACACACCTGATTGGTGTACTTTCAGAGGGTAAAACATGAACGTTAAGGCTTGTTACCGGGTGCCTACAACTTATAGAATACTTTTATACACTTGCGAGTGTACATATATTTATAAACGGAAATCTTGTGGTCTATTAATATATTGAAATGATTGATATGATAAACCTATGAACTCACCAACCTTTTGGTTGACACTTTTAAGCATGTTTATTCTCAGGTATTAAAGAAATCTTCCGCTGTGCATTAGCTCATTTTAAGGATATTACCTGGAGTCATTCATGACATACTTTGAAAGACGTTGCATTCGAGTCGTTGAGTTCATCAAGATTAATATTAAGTCAATTATAGTTGGATGTAATATGAAATGGTATGCATGCCGTCAATTTTTGATGTAAAGAAAGTTTGTCTTTTAAAAACGAATGCAATGTTTGTAAAACGTATCATATAGAGGTCAAATACCTCGCGATGTAATCAACTATTGTGAATCGTTTATAATGTATATGAACGGATCCTTTCATCAGGAACCTCTAAGTATGGAAGACCGAATGAGAGCTAAACACACTGGCCAAGGTCACGCAATTACTCAACCAGACATTAATGCGCCAGATTACGAAATCAAAGGAAAAATCCTACACATGGTAACTAATCAATGCCAATTTAGTGGTACGCCAAAAGAAGATCCAAACGAACATCTTCGAACCTTTAATAGGATTTGTACTCTATTTAAGATCAGAGAAGTTGAGGATGAACATATCTATCTCATGTTATTTTCCTGGACTTTAAAGGGAGAAGCCAAAGATTGGTTAGAATCGTTACCTGAAGGGGCGATTGACACATGGGATGTTTTAGTTGAAAATTTTCTTAAACAATTCTTTACGGCATCTAAAGCCGTGAGACTTCAAGCAGAAATTGTTACGTTCATACAAAAGCCAAATGAAACTCTATATGAGGCGTGGACAAGATTTGGAAAGTTGTTGAGAGGATGTCCTCAACATGGTTTAGACACTTATCAAATAGTACAAATATTCTACCAAGGATGCGACATTACTACACGAAAAGACATCGACATAGCAGCTGGTGGTTCCATTATGAAGAAAACCGCAACCGAAGCTTACAAAATTATTGATAACACTGCTTCCCACTCACATGAGTGGCACCAGAAAAAAAGATATTCCTCGTTCATCTAAAGCGGCTAGAGCTGATTCTAGCCATGACTTTGATTCCATTTCCGCAAAGTTAGATGCTTTTGAGAGATGAATGGAAAAGATGACGAAAGATATTCACGCAATACGAATTAGTTGTGAGCAGTGTGGAGGACTACATTTGACAAAAGATTGTCTTAGTATTGAACAAACAATGGAACAAAGAGAGAATGTTTCATACATGAACCAAAGGCCTGGAAATAATTATCAAAATAATTATCAACCGGCAAGACCAAACTACAATCAGAATTATAACTGAAATGTTTCATACAACAACCAACAAGGTCCTAGCAATCAACAAGTATTTAATAATACTTACAACCAGCAAAGACCTATTTTTCCAAATAAACCACCACAAACCGATGATAAAAAGCCAAATTTAGAAGATATGATGTCGAAACTAGTTGAATCTCAAACGTAGTTTTTCACATCTCAGAAACAAACTAATGAACAAAATGCTCAAGCATTTAGAAATCAACAAGCTTCTATTCAAAATCTGAAACAAGAAGTAAGTAACCTAGCAAGGTTGATAGGTGAAAGAAAACCAGGGAATCTACCTAGCGATACAAATGCTAACCCCCGGAATGAAACAGCTAAAGCCATTACCACGAGAAGTGGTATTAGACTTAAACCACCTGAAATACCTGTAATTTCTGATGACTCTATTCATACTACACAGGCATCACAGCCTGAGCAAGAGAAGGAAACAGAACCGGTAGTTGAAAAGGTTAATGAAGATAACACAGTTAAGGCTAAACCTTATGTTAAACCATACCAACCTCCGCTTCCTTACCCAAGTAAAATGAGAAAAGAAAGACTTGAAGCCGAGCAATCCAAATTCTTGGATATGTTTAAACAAATAAATGTCAATCTTCCTTTCATTGATGTGATTTCAGGAATGCCAAGATATGCTAAATTCTTGAAAGATCTAATCACAAATAGAAAGAAAATGGAAGAACTTTCGGCTGTTACTATGAATGCTAATTGCTCTGCAGTTCTGTTGAATAAACTACCAGAAAAATTATCAGATCCAGGAAGTTTCACAATTCCATGTTTTCTGGGTAGTCTTAGTTTAATAGAAGCATTGGCAGACTTAGGTGCTAGTATAAATTTAATTCCGTATTCATTATACGCTAAACTAGACCTTGGAGAATTGAAACCAACACGAATAAGCATACAACTAGCTGATCGATCAGTAAAATATCCTAGAGGGATAATGGAAAACATGCTAGTTAAAGTTGGTACTTTAGTATTTCCAGTAGATTTTGTTATTCTGGACATGGAAGAAGATTCTCGAGTTCCTCTTATATTAGGAAGACCATTCTTAAACACGGCTAAAGCAATAATAGACGTGTTCGGTAAGAAAATGACCTTAAGTATAGTGGACGAGAGTGTCACCTTTTCTGTTGATAGAGCCATGCAACAACCACAATCTGCAGATGATACATGTTATTACATTCAAACTATAGATTCACATGCAGAATTGTTAGAAGAATTTCCAGAATTACAAGGAACAGGAGAATGTTCTTTAGGAGAAGGAACTGAACCAATTAATGAAGCTGAAATGTTAGCTACACTTATGGCTAATGAATATGAACCAACAATAGAAGAACTTCAAATGCTAAAAGAGGAAGACAGATATCGATGGAATCATCGATAGAAGAACCACCGATATTAGAGTTAAAGCCACTTCCAAACCATTTGGAATACGCTTATTTACATGGTGAATCTGAATTACCTGTAATAATATCGCCTTCTCTTACGAAAAATGAAAAATCTCGACTCATTTCTGTGCTAAAAGCTCATAAACCAGCTATTGCATGGAAGATTCATGACATTAAAGGCATAAGTCCTTCGTATTGCACACATAAAATCCTTATGGAAGAAGGTCATAAAACCTATGTGCAATGCCAACGAAGACTAAATCCTAATTTGCAAGATGTTGTTAAGAAAGAAATTATTAAACTGCTCGATGCAGGTTTAATTTATCCAATATCTGATAGTCCATGTGTAAGCCCAGTTCAATGCGTGCCTAAGAAGGGTGGCATGACTGTCATCACAAATGAAAAAGATGAGCTTATTCCTACTAGGACTGTAACAGGATGGCGTGCTTGTATTGATTGTAGAAAATTAAATGACGCCACCAGAAAAGATCACTTTCCCTTACCTTTCATTGATCAAATGTTGGAAAGATTAGCCGGGAATAGTTACTATTGTTTTCTTGACGGTTTTTTGGGATATTTCCAAATTTCAATCGCACCCGAGGTCCAAGAGAAAACCACCTTCACGTGCCCTTATGGTACTTTTGCTTACAAACGCATGCCATTTAGACTTTGCAACGCCCCTGCAACCTTTTAAAGGTGCATGATGGCGATTTTTCACGACATGATAGAGGAATGCATGGAAGTTTTCATGGATTACTTTTCAGTCTTCGGTGATACTTTTGAAAAATGTCTAATTAATCTTGAACAAATGCTTATTAGATGCGAACTATCAAATCTGGTACTTAATTGGGAGAAATGCCATTTCATGGTTAAAGAATGCATCGTTCTTGGTCATAAAATTTCAAAGGAAGGAATTGAAGTGGATAGAGCTAAAGTAGATGTAATTGCTAAACTTCCACATCCCACCAATGTTAGATGAGTTAGGAGTTTTCTAGGGCATGCCGGTTTTTACCGACGTTTCATAAAAGATTTTTCTAAAATTGCCACTCCTATGAATAAACTCCTAGAAAAGGATGTTCCATTCATCTTTTCGGATAAATGCATCAAATCTTTTAATATTTTTTAAGAAAAACTCACTAATGCGCCGATCATGATAACTCCAAATTGGAATCTACCATTTGAACTCATGTGCGATGCAAGTGATTTTACAATGGGAGCCGTTTTAGAACAAAGGATTGAAAAAAGATTTCAACCTATTTATTACGCTAGTAAGACGTTACAAGGAGCACAAACGAATTACACAACTACTGAAAAAGAACTCCTTGCTATTGTCTTTGCTTTTGACAAAGTTCGTTCATATCTCGTTCTAGCAAAAACGGTGGTCTATACCGACCATTATGCTCTTAGATACCTATTTTCGAAACAAGATGCCAAACCACGATTAATCCGTTGGATCTTACTCTTACAAGAGTTCGATATTAAAATCCGAGACAAAAAGGGAGAAGAAAATCTCGCAGCTGATCATCTTTCTCGTCTTGAAAATCCCGAATTAGAAGTTCTAAATGAATCGGCCATACAAAATAACTTTCCTGATGAATATCTATTGAAAATCGATTATAGTGAAATTCCATGGTTTGCAAACTTTGCAAACTACTTAGTATGTGGATTCCTTGAAAAAGGGTTGTCGTTCCAAAAACGAAAGAAATTCTTTAGTGATATAAAACACTATTTCTGGGAAGATCCACATTTGTTTAAAAGTTGTCTCGATGGAATAATACGCCGATGTGTATTCGGGGATGAAGCTAGTCAAATCTTAAACTATTGTCACACAGGACCAACAGGAGGGCATTATGGGCCTCAACTCACAGCAAGAAAAGTCTACGACGCTGGATTCTATTGGCCTACAATTTTCAAAGACGCACACCTTCTTTGCAAATCCTGTGATGCTTGTCAAAGGGCCGGAAAAATAAGTCAACGTGATGAAATGCCACAAAATGTCATTTAAGTATGTGAAGTATTTGACGTTTGGGGTATTGACTTTATGGGTCCATTTCCAAAATCTCATAATAATCTCTATATTCTCGTTGCCATTTATTATGTATCTAAATGGGCGGAAGCACAAGCTCTCCCAACTAATGATGCATGAGTTGTAGTCAACTTCTTAAAACATCTTTTTGCTAGGTTTGGAACACCGAAAGCTTTAATAAGTGATCGAGGTACTCATTTCTGTAATAATCAACTTGAGAAAGTTCTCAAAAGATATGGAGTAACTCATAAAATCTCAACCGCTTATCATCCACAAACAAGTAGACAAGTTAAAAATACCAACCGAGCTTTAAAACGTATTCTAGAGAAAACTGTAGGATCAAATCCGAAGGAATGGTCCATGAAATTGAAGGATGCACTCTGAGCTTTTAGAACAGCTTACAAAACTCCAATTGGAACCACACCTTTTAAACTTGTTTACGAAAAAGCATGTCACCTTCCAGTAGAAATTGAGCATAAAGCATTTTGGGCTTTGAAGACATGTAATCTTGATTTGCATGAAGCCGGACGTCTACGGTTAAGTCAACTAAACGAATTAGAAGAATTAAGACATGACGCATATGAAAATTCGTTAATATATAAAGAAAGAACGAAGAAATGACATGATAAAAGAATCAGAAGTTCAAAAGAATTTAAAGAAGGAGACAGAGTTCTTCTTTTCAATTCACGATTCAAGCTATTTCCTGGAAAATTGAAATCAAGATGGTCTGGACCATTTATAGTCAAAAGAGTTTTCCCATATGGAACAATAGAGTTGATAAATTCAAATGGGATTGAATTTAAAGTTAATGGTCACAGAGCTAAACATTACATACATGGTCCAATGGAAGTTGACAATGAAGTCAATCATAATTTCACCACCTAAGAAAACCCTCAGAAAGAAAACATAAATATGTTATCAACAACATATGAAAAACCAAAATTGGAAGACGGGGAAGCTTCAAATTGGAGTGATGAAGAAGAATTCCTATATAAACCTCCCATTCCAAGAAACGAAGAAAAATGTGAACAAGAAGTTCAAGTAGAAGTGAAAGAACCAAGAAAAGATCACCCGAAAAAGGATAACAAACCAACTCTACTTACTAAAGTAGGAGACCCAGGTGAATTTATCATTTCTTGCTTGCTTAATGATGGTGCTATGTATAATGGACTCGCAGATTTAGGAGCAAGTGCAAATGTTATGCCTCTTTCCTTATACAAAAGATTAGGTGTGGGTAAATTAAGACCAACCAGCATAGGTGTTCAACTATTTGACCAAACCATTAAACACCCGGTTGGAATAGCCAATAATTTACTTGTTAAAGTGGGAAGTTTGACCTTTGTTACAAACTTCATAGTTATTAATATGGAGGAAGACCTTGATATTCCTCTAATTTTAGGTCGTCCATTTTTAGCAATCACCGAAGCATTCATTGATGTAAGAGAAGGTAGAATGACACTTAGGGATGGTGACAAATCGGTTACCTTTGTGAATCGAAAGTTTAGATCTCCACCAACCAAAACTGTTGAACCCATAAAAATGCCTATGTATGGGGAAGATGAAGAAACACCTAATGATAACCCGATAACAAAGAACCCCGTTATTGATACGAAATTAGATGAACCCGTTTTCAACAGTTCAACGAAGAAACTTTATAAACGGATTCAAGATGCTAGGATTAAGGGGAACTTTAAGTTATGTAACCGATTAGTATCCAATTTGTCGCCTAAAGAAAAGGCAATGTTAATTGAATTTGTGAATGTTACAGAAGAAATCAATCAATGGCTTGAAGCCAAAGTCAGAGATATGCAAGTTGTTGATGATCCAATTGAAGATAACAATGAAGTTAATCACAATTTCAACACCACAGCTAACTAAGTTTGGGGAGAATCAAGTCTTTTTAAGGATAATATATATTTCTGTTAGAGTTAGATTTTCTGTTTTCGTGTAGTTCTCGAAAATAGAATCCGAATGGTCTTTCCCTAGCAGACCCTAAAGAACTAGTCTTCTCCCCCCATTCTGAATTTTTATTTCTTTTAGGTTTTACGAGATGAAGAATTCCTTTGATATGAACCATGGTCTACTACTACACGCTATGATTACTAAATGTAATAATAACATCTTCCCGAGTGAACTAATATCATTCATAAGAGGCAAAATGGACGAAGTGAGGAAAGAACTCAGGAAGAATCATCATAAGACACATTTTGGTAAAGGAAAATCAAAATCCGCAACAAAAAGAAGAGCACGACACCTTGAAAGATGTCATAAATGCGGAAAATGGTCATACGAAGGTAAATGTTCGAACAATCAAGCATATTCAAATACCGAATTTGTTACTCTATGCAGAGAAGGACCGTTCATATGTTTAGAAGAAAAGTTATTTAAGAATCGAGGTTACGCTTATGTAGCTATGGAAAACCAAATCACACGACTTTTCTATGAGTCGGCTAAAGCAGGTCTCTGAGAATTCTTTCTCACAGGTAAAGTATGTACAGTTTTTATTTATTTTTATTTATTGCTATTAACCTTTTGATAATAAACACTGAATCTTTCACTATAAAGTATTAAATTGATATTCAATAAAATTAGGTATGCGAAACTGAAATTATTGATATCATACAAAAATTTATTACATCACTGCGAAATTTACCGTTTATTCATAAGGTATAAATATCTTTAATCAATCAATCCAAAATATTTCAGAAATTCGTAAGGAGTAAAACTAGGTAATTTAGACGAAATTACTTTACCCAAAAGAGGGACGTATATTTTTGTTAATATTTGATTGATTAAAGTGGGATAAAAGACCAAAAAGAATTTTATTTTTATTTTTACCTTGTTTTTAAAATTAATATAAAACTATATTATTTTTAAATATAAGTTTTGTAAAAGTAATGTATATATTAATGATATTTATATGAAATTTTATGCATTTTAAATTTAAGTTTGGTGTGAATTTAAAAATAAAATTTACTTTATTTCATTAAGTTAAAAAAATAATTTCTAAAATTCGTCGTTAGTTGAAGACTAGGTCGTTGAACCGAAATTGCTTTACCCGAAGGCGGGACGAGAAATTTTGTTATCATTATTTTTAATTATTGATTTAAAGTATGACAAAAACTTAAAAAACTCAAAAATCTTTGCTTTTAAAACAATCGCTTTAAAATGACAAATTTTAAAATTTTGTCGAGAAACGGACTAGGTAAATGTACCGAAACCCCCTCAATCTAAGGAAACAAAATTTTAAAAATTAATTAATTAATTGTTTTAAAAGTTAAAGGATTAAAAAAAAGCCGCACTCGCGGAGCTTTTTGGGGTCCCCACATCCGCAGTCGCGGAGTCCTAAATTTCAGACCAGGTTAACTGGTCGACAGACCAGTCCCCAGAACACATACACCTAATTTTTTTTCTGCGAAAACCTACGAAAAAACACCCAAAAAATCGTAATTTTTCAAACTACATTCCTACTCAAATGCCCATATTTCCTCCCTGGACTATACAGATGTGACAACCCGGAAATTTCCAATCAAATTTAAACTTTAATCTTTATATGTTTCCGACACGATAAGCAATATTTGTTAAGTTAAATTGCAAGAATTTTAAACTATGTTCATACATTCATTCAACCTCGACCAAGTTCCAACGATTCACGAACCATTGAACGAATATGATTATATATGTATATGTGTATATATATTATAACTTGAAACGTAAACAAAATATTAGATTAAATACTTTATATGATTGTATCTGTTTCAAAATATTTATCAATGGAATTAGAAGATAAGATCAAATGATTGAATTATCAGATATATTGAATTATGATTACAAGTCTCTGTTGAAAGGCCCACGTTGATTTGAGAAATATTTCCATTTTAATAATATTCGGAAAATGGTAAAGTTATTTATAAATAAGAACAAATTGTCAATCATTGAGAACTAGACAAAGGATAGTGGAAGATTGAATCTCATAAAGACTCGATTGATCTATTTAGTTTCAAACGTACAAAAACATTTTCAGTTTAAAAAGAACTTTATTATTAAAACGTATATAACTTTTATAAATATCTAGAACCACTTTTGACAACTCATTACTTAACTAGTATGATAAAGATAACGATATTTATATTTTATTTTATTAATAACGATTTAAATTAATATTATATATATTTATACGCGTATTATACGTACATAGTTTTATACTTTTACTATACTTAAACTTTACCTTTACTTTATTTTTACTTTACATTAACTTTAATAATTCACTTTAATAATTCATACTTTAATAATTCACTTTAATAATTCATACTTTAATAATTCACTTTAATAATTCATACTTTAATAATTCACTTTAATAATTCATAGTTTAATAATTCACTTTAATAATTCATACTTTAATAATTCACTTTAATAATTCAAAAATCTATTATAAATAGAATTCAATATATTTCATTATTTCATAGAAACTTGAAAATATTTTTCTCTAAACTCTCTCAATCGATTTACATATATATATTTATTCCGTATTATTTCAAGATATTATTAGTATACATAAAATATTACGACGGAGTGCTGTCCGAGTGATTTCAAAATTGTTTTTCGAGTAGGATAGGATTAAGGAAATTATGGGTTATAGCTATGGAGGTTATTGAGTATGGTTCATGGGTATGCTCGTGAGGTCAATATAGTGTTTATCATTTCTGTTGCGTCTACGTACCTTTCCTGCAATATTGAATCTCAATATTAATACGTGAGTACTCATAATTTAACTTTTACATACTAATAGTGTATTCCTGACTAGTGCTCGAGTATTTAGGATTATGCATGCTTGTACTTTTGATATTGCCCTTAGACAGGTTAGGTTAAATATTGAATTAGTTACACTTGCGGTTGAGATAAGGTATAAGATATGCATGTCCTTGGAAAGCTAGCAAAAAATTAAGAACTTTTTCTTTAGATATCGAATGGTTTTGATGAACGGATTATAAGTTATAATCAATTGAATTTTCGATATTTTTATTAAAAATGATTATTATTATCGTCATTTTTATCATCGTTCTAGTTTTATCTTATTATTATCATTATTATTATCTTTATCAATAAAAGGGATTTATCATTAAAAATTGTTATTTTTTTTATTATTACTATCGTTATTATCATTAAAGTTATAATTATTATTATTATTATTATCCAATTATTATTATTATTATTATTATTATTATTATTATTATTATTATTATTATTATTATTATTATTATTATTATTATCATTATTAATATATATATCATTATTTAAAAATGGTTATTGTTATTGTTATTATTATTATTACTATATTATCATTAAGATAATTATTAGTATTATCGTTAATAATGTTATAGTAACTATCATTATTAATATTAGTGTAATTAAAACAAATATTTGTAACACCTAATTATTTTGATTACTATTATTATCATTATAATGAACACGATATAAAAGACGATTAAAAGCTATTAAATGAAACGATTAGAAAATAATGAGTAAGAGTATCATGATGAAATTAAAATATTATAAGATATTGATTTAGATAAAATTATCGTTCTTATTATTTTTATCATTACTATTATTATTAAAAGTATCGTTAGTATTAAAACTATCATTTTAACAAAAATTATCATTTTAATAGAAATGTCATTGTTACTATAAAATATCATTATTATTA